>NC_089824.1:106219996-107469996 GCF_035046505.1 Tiliqua scincoides
TTGATTAGTCTTCTGCTTTTAGAGATTTCCCTCAGAGCATCACTGTGAATACAGTTTTTGTATCCTGTTCAAGAAGAACAAAGCAGGCAAGACTCAAACACCAACTGGCTGTTCCTTTATTCACAAACTGCATTATAGCTTTTGCCTTTGTCTTTTTCTCTCTTTCTCTCACTCCCCCCACCCCACATTCTCCTTTTCCCTTGCTCCTCCCCCTCCCCTCTCTCTTTTTACCAGGGCCCTCTAGGGACAAACCCACCAGAAATTAACTGGGAAAGGACTGCAGCTATAAGGATGCAACAGCTGTGAATACAATAATAGCTTCAGACATACAGGATGCAATCTATCCCTGATTTACAGGAACAAGTAAGTTCTATTAGCTTCAGAGGAATTTATGCATGGATGACTCTGTAGATTTTCAATCCAGGCATGATTAAAAACAAGAATTCTTTTCCTTTCCCATATCACGATGCTTCTTATGCTACACCCAGTCTGTTTTAAAACTGACAGAAATATTATGAACAGAAGCCCAGGGATTAAAAAAAGAAGAAGTCAGGATTCATCAGATCTCAGTGTAACAGAGTGTTACACTGTGAATGGCTACCAATGCTGAACCACAATTCTATGCTGTCCCACAAAGCCCAGCACCTTCCACATTGCACATTCATGGGCCTTATTTTGCCAGCAGTTCCTAGTTTCAAATGTCAGTTCTGCTGAGTTAGTAATCTGTGGACACAGGGCCCAATCCTATCCAACTTTCCAGCACTTGTGCAGCCCTGAGGAGACCTCTGGATGCAGTGCATCCAGGATGCAGTGCATGCCCCACTGGCACAGCTGTACTGGCACTGGAAAATTGGATAGTATCGGTCCCATAATCCCATGCACAATGAAATTACATTTTTATCCTTAGGGGTGTTTGAAGACACAGTCACACTTTTTAAGGCCCATATAGGCAACTGCTGATCACCTGAACCATACACCCTACATTACTCCTCAGTCCATGCAGGATCCAAACCCATCTGGGAATTGTTAAATAGTGCCATTTAAGGGGGGGAAGGGTAGCCTGCTGCAACCACCACCTGCTACTCCTCACAGTTTGCTAGTAAACCACGCTGTTGGGCTCTGAGCTTCCCATGAGGAGCAGAGGGCCCAATCCTATCTAACTTTCAAGCACCAGTGCAACCACAATGCAGCCCAGAGGTAAGGGAACAAAGATTCCCTTACCTTGATGAGGTCTCCGTGACTGCCCACCACCACAGGATGCAACACATACTCTATTGGCACTGCTGCATCGGCACCAATGTTGGAAAGCAATCTCCAGGTTCGGCCAGAGTTTGTAACCCTATAGACACATCAGATGTGAACAGTGTGCATGCTCCAGGTATGCGGTAGATATTTTGGAAGTTTTGAAACATCCTTTTATTAGCTGTTACATTTTGATTAGATTTTTCTGGTATGTTAATTCCAGTGGGGACAGTGGGAAATTTGCATTCACTTTTAAGTGTATTCTTAGGTACTCTCATGCATAACTGGAAGAAGTCCATCCATTTTGTATTGAGTGGTTCTTCAAATAATCATTATATGTGGTTGTTGCCATTAGGATGTTCTTGCCTGTATTGTGACCCCATCTAGGAATGATGCTCGCATAGATCAAATATTTGAATGAACAACTGACTAAAACATTCAGTAAGAAATATTTTGATTTATTTTGAAATCAGAAGAAATTGATGCAAACTAAAAAGAATGAAAAAAAGAGGAGAGGTTGTTCTTTATTCGCTCATGGGAAATGGGCAAGGTATTTTGCAATTACAAAACCTCTCAAGTTCTTACCATACCTAACCACAGTGGAAATGTAGACAAGGCTTTCTCATTAATTCAAAGCCAATATATAAAGGGCAGAAATGATCTAGCCTTGAAACAAGAAAGGTACAGTAATGCCTTAGTATCTGTAGGAAATACATTCCAAGACCCACTGCAGATACCTAAAACCGCAAATAGTAGCAAACCCCCTAGATCAGTGTTTCTCAAACTGTGGGTTGGGACCCACTAGGTGGGTCGCAAGCCAATTTCAGGTGGGTCCCCATTCATTTCAATATTTTATTTTTAATATATTAGACTTGATGCTACCATGATATGTGACTGCATTTGGGGAAATGTTACAAACCTGTACTTTTAACAAGCTACTATGTATATTCTTTTACCAATGACAATAAATGGGACTTACTTCTGGGTTAGTGTGGGTAGGATTACAGCCTAGGATTCCTGCTTGATGATGTCACTTGCTTTTTTCCTGCTTGATGATGTCACTTCTGGTCATGACATCACTTCTGGTTGGTCTTGACAGGTTCCCATTCTAAAAACTGGGTTCTGGTGCTAAATGTGTGAGAACCACTGCCCTAGATATATAAATATAGGTTGTTTTTCATATGCCCAGGAGCCTGCACAACCTAACATGGGTAACTTTTCCCTGCCCAAGTTGTGAAACTTGTGAAACCGAGGCCCAGATCCTAACCAACTTTCCACCTCGGACACAGTGATGCTAATGGGGCATGTGCTGCATCGTGCAGTTGGGTGGCAGTCACAGAGTCCTCCTCAAAGTAAGGGAATGTTTATTCCCTTAGAGCTGTATTGATCTTTACCTCAGTGCTGGAAAGTTGGTTAGGATTGTGCCCCAAATTAGGTTTCCCCACAACTTCTCCTTTTGCTATTCTGCTTCCCCTCCTCCTGTCGGCCATTTTGCCAAGCCCTGCCACTTCTTCCAGTGGCTCCTGTGTGCCAGGAAGTGTAAAGCTGAGCTGAGCATAGAGCAGCCTCCAGCCAGTGGGGAGAAAGCAGGAAAGCTGGAACAATGAATGCTGGAGAGAGACTCCAGAGAGAGACACTGGTTAAATGCAGGGAAAAAATTGTTTCTGAATATTTTTGATCCATGGATAAATAGACCCACAGATGACAGGGATGGAGCAGGTTGCTGCACTTGTTGTTTTGCAATTGAATTCAAACTTTTTTCTTACTCTAATATCAGCTGTAGAGAAAAAAGTTTTCTCCGCCATAAAAAGCAACAAGATTAGATTTCAGTTGAATTTTTGTTTTCTGGCCATAATTTGTTTTGATTTCATAATATATGCTGAATAACTTGTAGAATTTGCTGTCTTTGGGGCAACCCAACATTTGATCAGAAGAGCCTGAGTCTCCAGACTCCATGAAGTAAGACCAATTTCTATCCTGCTGCCTTGCATTTTCTCATACAATCTCTGTATAAAGCAATATATTGGCAGGCTTTAATGATAAATAAAATACTGAGCAGAGTGCTGGCTGAGAGTGATGCGGACGCTGCCAACTTCTGTCAGCAAGGCCCAGTCCATCATCCTGAAGATTACTGGCCTCTGATAGATTCCCATCATACATCAAGGAAGTGGAACCTATGATAATGAAGTGCTCTTTAACAGCAGATATACTAAGAGCAAGTCAACAAGACTTATGAGCCAATCTTATGCGGCCATTCTGCTGGTGGATCTTGTGATCCACCAGCATAAAGTCAGGACCTCTGGTGCTGCAGACACTCAGTTCTTCTGTGGCCTGCTAACAATAACACAGGAGCTAGTATGCTCCCTGCCAGTGGTGGTGGACTAGACAACCTCTGCCGGAGCAGGTGTGTCACCACCAGGGGTAGCTCAGGAGAGGATCATGAGCAGATTGGACAGGGAAGCAGGTTGCACCAGGGGTAGTTCAGGGACAGCAGGGGGAGTATCTCACGTCACACCATTCTCCCCCCTTCTCTTCCCCCAGCCTGGCCCCATCCCCAGGAGACTCCTTGGACTTACACCATCTAAAGAGTTGCCATAAGTCAGAGGAGACCCATTGGCAATCAGGAAGCCTACAGAAAGGTAGGTTAAAATGTTTTTACTTTACTCTCCTGGGCTGCCTTGTGGCCCCTTCCTTACCCATAGCATGTTCTGTTGGCTAGTAGGGGTTAGGATTGGGCTGTTAGTTCATTTGACTCTATATGTTCTGTGGCTGGGCTGGAATTGGAATTTCCTGTCCACTAGGGTCCAGCATAGTCCCAAAGGAAACACAGGTGCAGGCCAACAAGTACATTTCTTTGTATTTAGAAGTTTTCCAACACCCACCCATCACCAATGTAAGCATCTGCTTTCTTTACAGAGCTCAGCAGCCCTTGCTATCACTCCCTCATACCTTCCTTGGAAGAAGTACTGGCGGCGAGGGAGGCTGCAATCCCCTATGTTGTTTTCTCAGAAGAACAGTTCTACCATAGCTGACATCAGGCCCAATGGTGTATGAAGAGGGTGACTGGGGAGAAGCTACTGGCCCCAGGCACCAGGCTTCAGGGGAGTGTCCGAGAGGTTGCTCCAAAATGGCAGCAGTGGCGGGGTGATCTTGGCTGCAGCTGCGATTTGGCTGGCACGGGTTGCAGCCATTTGCAAGAGAAGCATGTTTATTGATGTGATTACATATATGAAGTTGCAAAGTTATATATAAATATACAAATACAAAACATTTATGGATGCTGGGTGCCCAGTGACCTTGGTACGCCACTGATCTGGCCAAAGCAGCTATCTGCAGGCTCCCTCGCTGGGACTTGGGATGTTACTCTGGAGGTTGCTGTTTCCTCCAAGCAGCTTGCCAGAACTCTCTCTGATGTCCCTCTTTTATTTATGTGCATCTTCAGGAAGCCTAGTGGTGATCTTGGCCACTCCCCCCACTGTTTGCCGCCACGTGGAGATATATCAGTCTCACTTCCTGCTACCATGTTCGCCCCACAACCTTGGGACACATGCAGGGGATGTCATTTCTGTAAGCTAAAGTTTGCAGTTGATCTGGGCAGACTCCATGGTGAAGTGAAAGGAGGGGCAGGTGGGTGTGCATTTAACTCTCAGCCACACTCTCCAGTGCATTGGGCTCTAACTCTTCGTATTTCATGCAAAGAGGTACAAGGAATCACATTAACACTGCAGCCCCCTTTAGGAGGTAGCACTGTAAACACACAGGCGTGTATCCATCCTACTGGGGTGCATGTCTAAGCCTCTAGTATTTTAATTTATTTATAAATTGTATATCCTCCCTTTCAACAACAATGACAGTGCTCTCAGGGTGGCAATTGTAATCAGCAAAACAATTACAAAGTTTGAGACAACAAAGACAAGAATAAAACATAGGAACAAGGCAGGCTAAAAACAAATTCATCTGATATGTTAAAAGGCCTGGGAAAATAAAATTGTCTTTGCCTGGCACTGATGTCTGCCTACTTTCATTACTTTTCATTACTGCTTCCTGTTAATTTTCTGTCTGTGTCCCTCTAGCATTCAGGCTGCCTGCTTGTCTTTCTATAAGCTTTTCAGTTTATAGCACTGTGTTAAGAGACATGCTTGCTTGGCACCACCAGTAAAAAGAAAAACAAAGGTAATGGGTGAAGGGGCTTGGGGGGGATATGGAGAACTGTGGATAATCCACAGATACAGGGCAATGTCTGTATTCAAAATTACCTTGAAAATCCCTTAAATTCTAAAAATAAGTACTATCTCCTTAAAAACTACAAGAGGCATGCAAGAACTGAGATGGATTGAGGGAACAGCAGGTTCATTCTTCCATGTCACACTCACTCCAGGGCACATGCTCGGTGAGTGGAATGGTTGGAGGAATCATCCGAACTATTTACATTGATGTTTTTCCCCTCTTTTTTGTTTGAATGTAAAATGTGAATAAGATGTGGGCCTACTGTACAGGTTGAGCCTCATTATTCACGTGGGTTCCATTCCAAGCACTCACGTGGATGGCAAAAAACGCACTATAGCAAATCAATTTAAAAAACAAAGTTTCTTTGCTCCAGTGATTTAAAAACAGCCTTGCTGACCTTTGTAATGTAAGATAAGAGTCCTTAAGTAGACAATCTATCAATCAGCCCTCCTCCAAGGGCTTAGCCCTTCACTCAGCCCCTCCCTTCACCAATGCAAAGTGATCACCTTTCTTTCACCTGCTCGGGGAAGGGAGGGGGTCCGCTGGAGAGAGAAGGGCTCTCTCTCTCTCTCTCTCTCTCTCTCTCCCTCATTAAGGAGGCTATTGTTAAAGGACTGTTCAGTTTTTTAAACTGATTTTAAAGGGGTGCATTTTTCCCCTTCTCCAGGGATCAGCATATTTCTTCTCATTTGCAGGGGCCATTCGTGTTGAGTCAAATCCATGTATAACAAGGCTGGACCTGTACTGGGTTTTAAAGGCAAGCACTAGCTTTTGGATTATTATTATTTTATTATTTAAGAAATTTATATCCCACCTTTCCATGCCAAAGCAAATGCCCAAGGTGGCTAACAAAGCTTACAACGTACAGTTTATAAACAGGTACAAAGTTTAGTCACAGGTAAAAACATCAAATAAGGCGTTAAAAGCAATTAAATTTTTATATTACATAGTAACAAAAATTAACAATTAAAGTAAGTCCAGTGAGGCAGTGAAGTTACAGTAGCATTATTAGAGGCACAGAGGGCAAGTATCCATTCAGCCAGTCGAAACAGGTATGTTTCTCAATTCCCTTAGGAGGAAATTCCATAGTTGTAGTGCCACTATAGAGAAGGCTTGCCCCCGAGCTGCCACCCCTCTCACTTGGGACAAAGGCAGGCTTGTAGAAGAGCCCCTCAGATGACTTCAGAGGACAGGCTGGAATGTATGGAAGAAGGTGGTCTTTCAGGTAGCCTGGACCCAGAACATGTAGGGCCTTAAAGGTTAGAACTAGAATCCTTTAATTGGATTATGCTGAGAAACAGGCCAGAAACAAGACAGCAGCCAGTGAAGTGGCTTCAAGACTAGAGTGATCTGTTCCCCAGGGCCAGACTCTGCTAGCAGCCCAGTACTTGTACTCGGAACTATCCAAAGTTTCTTCTTCGTGGCATCTGTGCAATCCTGCTAGTGGGATCTGCAGTAGTGCAGAGCAACTTCAGAAACTTCTAGAATTTTAAAATCCTGAGTAACTCATGCTGTCTCCTCCTGTTAAGGGAGCTCTCTGCCTAAAGAGGCAGAGCAGGCACCTTCTTCTAACAGCTGTGCGAACAGTTGCTTTGGAAACCACTCTGCAGCTTTGCTGTGAGCTTTGGTTGGGAATGCTCTCTTTGTTCTTCTTTTCCATTCTGTTCTTCTCCTTTGTTCTTCTGCCTTTTGGGTGTCTTCATGGTTTTATTTTCTTGAGATTTTTTGACCTCCAGTGCATTGGTTCCCAAACGTTTTAGCACCAGGACCCACTTTATAAAATGACATTCTATCGAGACCCACCTAGGTTTATCAAACTTTTAAAAAAGCAGATGTAGAAATAAAATATTATTTCTAAGCAATAATAACCAGAAAAACTATCCTCAAACATTTATCTCCCTATATTTACATATGCTTGCAAACTTCAGGAGCTTAGCTCCTAGCAGGGCAGTTAGCAGCGATCTTGCACACTGCAGGAACTGAGCTCTTTGCAGGGTAATTAGCAGCTATAGTACTTGATTTTTAAATAGCCTTAGGGCTTGAGGCAATTAGTTACTCAATCATTGGATCAGAACCACCCTGGTGGCATTGGATTCCTCTCAGCCTGCCCTTCGAAATTGACCAAGACACGGTCATCTACTCACGAGTAAATGTGTGGTATTGCTCGGTTTTACTTTCTATACGGTTCAGTGCATTTTGCTTGTCTGCTATCAGCTTGTCAGTTGCAGCTTTGTGACCCTCCCACAACCAGGTCACCACCCACAGTCTCAGAAATCCTGCTGTAGAGCAGCCATTTTCAACCACTGTACCGTGGCACACTGGTGTGCCACAAATGGTCCCCAGGTGTGCCACGGGAGTTTGTTGGAGGGTCATTTATTAATAGGATCATTGGGGGATATGCGCCCCCCACTAACAGCATGGTGTGCCTTGTTAATTGTCCAAAAACTGATGGTGTGCCTTGACAATTTTAGTACCTTTTCAGTGTGCCATGAGACGAAAAAGGTTGAAAATCACTGCTCTAGAGGGTTTCACCATTACTCAGTCTCCTGTAGTCTATAAGGATTGCTGGGCTTATATGATTCAGCATCTCTTTTGAAAAGTGTGTGCTGTGCAGGGGAAAGTTATCATCAATCGATGGCCCCATCCCATGACTTTTTTTGCATCCAAAAAGCACACAGAGTGAACTCCTGTAGACATTGGCAGTCTCTGACTAAGCAAACATGTTACAGTAGAACCATCTGCCTTACAGCTTTCATGTGGGCTATGGCACTGGCCACTTTGTATCAGCCACCTCAGCACGTACTGGACCAGTCCCAGAGCTCAATGGGCATCTCACCTACCTACCTCTCTTTATGCCAAGCAGCCAATCCTTTCACCCAAGGAGCACTTTTCGGCAAAAGCTTCTAAAGGAACCTCCAAGGAACAGCCATGTTCTTTGGGGTCCAAAGCGCACTTGATTCTGAAACAGGCCTCAGCATAAAAACCAACCTCAGCCTCAAAATCAGGGAAGGAGCCAGTGTCACATAAGCTCACTTTTCTCAAGGGATTGTGACTGGCCTACGAAACAGAAGAAGAAAACTTCAAAGTAACATGTGGAGATCCCACATGAATTTGCTATTTTGCTATGAAAGCACAGCCAGTCATCATCTCTCATCTCCTGAAGCCCAAGCCCCAGAAGGACTTAGGCAGATAGTGGCAGATTTTCAAACCAGGGCATCCAAATTGGATGCCTTTGTCTGCAGATTTTTCCACGCAAGAGAAGTTTGAGAAGCCTGTTTTTGGATACCCCTCATCCATTTCCTACCATGACATCTCCAGGTTGCCAGAAGTAGAGCTGCTAAGATACTCCACTCAACTCCTGTGGAGGGAAAATGTTGCACTGAAAAGCCAACAGGACACTGAAAAGTCTCCTTTCTCAGCAGGGCCTAAGAGAGGGATGTAAAGGGGGTAATTTGTACCCGGGCCCAGAGTCAAAAGGGGGGGCCAGGAACCAAAGGAGGGGGCCCAGAAATTTCCTGGGATCTTACAATTTCCTGTCTACTCAGACTTGTAGCCCACATGGGATGCTGGCAACACTACCACAACTAGGGATGCTGGGGACACTATTGATGCCACATGGGTTGGTAGACCTGGGTTCCAAAGACTTTTCTAGCTGTCTCTACCCTCCCCCAACCTGTTTTGCCCCTCCCTGCCCCATTCTGCTTGCCCGTCACAACTCTCCCCCGCTCTGTTTCACCCTTCCCTCTTTGCAAAGGGGCCCAAAAGAAACTTACCCCCTGATAAAATTCCTCTCAGAGTCCCTGTTTCTCAGATTCAGGAGAGACCAACACCCAAATTTCTCCCTCGGTCCTGAACTTGACAAGGATCCTCAAGCTGCCTGAGCCAATGGAAGGCATGTGGGAGAGGCTGAGAAACAGCCAGACGGTGTGGGGTGAAACTGGTGATATTTAGCAAAAAAAATTTTTTTTAATCACTTGATTTAATTTTGGTGATAAAAATTGACTTTATTTTGTTATATTTCACAAATGCCAAAAAACAAACACCCCTATATAATGGGGCACCTTTCCCTCTCTGCTTATAACAAACTGCACATTATGTAAAAAGAAAATCCAAAGTCTGTAAACGGATAATAGGATTTCTAAAAAATATACACTGTCTTTATATTCTCTAAAGGCTCCCAAGTGGTTCTTATATGAAAATACAAGAAACAACCATTGTAAAAAAATCAGCAAGAGAACCAAGCTAACACACAATTGCAGCAGAAGACAAATCAACAAGTACTTAGCCAACTCCCTCTGAGTGCTATGGAACAGAAGCATCTTGGACAATCACTGAGGCCCAGGTTAAGGGCCCCAGTCCTCTCCCCTGCCACTCCCTAGCAAGCAACGCCACTGCTGGAGCATAGCCTGCATTATTTATTTATTTAGTTTTTAAAAAAATGAATATTCCGCTTTTCCCATGCCAAAGCCAAAGCCAAAGGCAGCTTCCAAAGTTCTGTATTAAATGTATGATATATAAGTACAATAATAACAAAAATAAAACTGTTGTGGGGGGACTATTTGGACAACAACACTATCAAAGTGGCATAGAGGGCAGACATCAAACCATCACCCAAATGCAAGATGAAGTAGAAACTTTCTGAGCCATGAGGGAGGGGTAATTCTTAATTCCCCTGGTAGGGAATTCCATAATTGTGGTGCCACTACAGAGAAGACTTGCCCTCGCACTGCTACCCCTCTAGCTTGGAAGAAAAGTGGCACTTGTAGGAGAGCCCCTTCAGATTACGTAAGAGGGCAGGCCGGAATAAATGGGAGAAGACAGTCCCTCAGATAAGTTGGGCCCAAATCTTGAAGGGCTGAAAACCTTCAAGCCTTAAAGTGGTGGTGGTATTGAGTTTGAAGGGCTTAACTCTCAATACAGCACCTTGAATTGGGTCTGGAAACAATTGAGCAGCCGGTGTAGTTACTGAAGCAACAGTTCAACAGAATGAAGCCTAGCTCCAGGAACCACCCAGACTACTGCATTCTGCACTATTTGTAGCTTCTGAACAGTCTTCAAGAGCATGTTACAGAAATCCAGTCCTAAAATCACTAAGGCATGGACCCCTGTGGTCAGGTCTCATTGACTCTAAGTATGGCTGCAGCTGGCACACCAGCCGAAGCTGGGCAAATGCACCCTGAGCCACTGCTGCCACTTGGCTCTCCAGGGAGATCTGAGTCCAGGAGCACTCCCAAACTGCATACCCATTCCTGCAGGGGGGAGTGCAACCCCATTCAGAGTGGGCAGATGACTCAGTACCTGCATCAAGGATTTCCTGAGCAGGAGGCCCTCTTTTTTCTGGATTCAATCAATTGGCCCTCATCTAGTTCCCATTTGTGGCTTTCCTGGATTGATCTTCAATTCATTTATCCTTATCCTGCCCATCAATAATCCAATCAGAGCATCTGTGCCAACACTTGTGTCCAATGAAAAGGAGAAATAAAGTTGGGTGATGTCACCACACCTCAGTGTTCCGAATGATTCCCCCAATGGTTTTGCATAGATGTTAAAGAGCACGGGAGATTGAAACTTTCCTAAAATGTATGACTAGAAACACCACAATGTGGTGCTATCTACACTGAACCCAGACAATGGTCCAGAAATATATCATTGCTGATTGTACACAAAGCTGTCAAGAGATCCTGGGGAATTTATAGGTTCACATTCCATATCTGCCTCCAGTGCTGGTCATCCTCCAAGTTAGCTTCCATCTTCTAAGTCGTTTCAGTTGCAAAACTAGGTTGGAAACCAAATAAATCAAGATAATTGGCCCCATCCAAAATGTATAGAAGTTAGACTGTCCTCACATATACAGTTACCTACACCCCTCCCTGCAAGGCAGACTCAAGTAGTATTGAGCTGAACTGCTGGGGAAAGCTTCAAACATTTTTGTGTTCCTCAAAATGCAGCCCCCATTTTGGTAATTTGGGGGGGGCACTTGAAAGCACATAAAAATGTTAACTGAGAGAGGGAATGAGAGAACAGATCTCTGTTACCTTGGTGACCAAGTCAGAAACTCCTTTTTGCTGCATTGTATTTTGCAGCAATGACAGCACTGCAGCACAGCAAAACAGGGAGCATAAGCATGGGCTTGTACCTGAGTTTGCATCAGAATGTGCATCAGAAAATGCACAGTCATGTGACTGAGCAGTCATGTGATTGAACATTCCAAGCACCAGGGATGTGATGGAGCCACTACCTTAAGTCTCAGGTCCAGTTCCAAGTCTCCGCCCCCTTGACTCAAGTCACCCATAAGTCATAATGGTGGCTGTCACAACTCGTCCAGAGCTGTTTTTCCAAGTCATTTTGACTTGAGTTCGAGTCTTTTCAAGAACATAAGAACAGCCCCACTGGATCAGGCCATAGGCCCATCTAGTCCAGCTTCCTGTATCTCACAGCGGCCCACCAAATGCCCCAGGGAGCACACCAGATAACAAGAGACCTGCATCCTGGTGCCCTCCCTTGCATCTGACATAGCCCATTTCTAAAATCAGGAGATTGCACATACACATCATGGCTTATAACCTGTAATGGATTTTTCCTCCAGAAACTTGTCCAATCCCCTTTTAAAGGCATCCAGGCCAGATGCCATCACCATATCCTGTGGCAAGGAGTTCCACAGACCAACCACACGCTGAGTAAAGAAATATTTTCTTTTGTCTGTCCTAACTCTCCCAACACTCAATTTTAGTGGATGTCCCCTGGTTCTGGTGTTATGTGAGAGTGTAAAGAGCATCTCTCTATCCACTTTATCCTTCCCATGCATAATTTTGTATGTCTCAATCATGTCCCCCCTCAGGCATCTCTTTTCTAGGCTGAAGAGGCTCAAACACCATAGCCTCATAAGGAATGTGCCCCAGCCCAGCAATCATCTTAGTTGCCCTCTTTTGCACCTTTTCCATTTCCACTATATCCTTTTTGAGATGCAGCAACTAGAACTGGACACAATACTCCAGGTGTGGCCTTACCATCAGTTTGTGCAATGGCATTATAATATTAGCTGTTTTGTTCTCAATACCTTTTCTAATGATCCCAAGCATAGAATTGGCCTTCTTTACTACCGATGCACATTGGGTTGACACTTTCATCGATTTGTTCACCACCACCCCAAGATCTCTCTCCTGATCTGTCACAGACAGCTCAGAACCCATCAGCCTATATCTAAAGTTTTGATTTTTTGCCCCAATGTGCATGACTTTACACTTACTTACATTGAAACGCATCTGCCATTTTGCTGCCCATTCTGCCAGTTTGGGGAGATCCTTCTGGAGCTCCTCACAATCACTTCTGGTCTTCACCACTCGGAAAAGTTTGGTGTCGTCTGCAAACTTAACCACCTCACTGCTCAACCCTGTCTCCAGGTCATTTATGAAGAGGTTGAAGAGCACCAGTCCCAGGACAGATCCTTGGGGCACACCGCTTTTCACCTCTCTCCATTGTGAAAATTGCCCATTGACACCCACCCTCTGTTTCCTGGTCTTCAACCAAGAAACAATCCAGGAGAGGACCTGTCCTCTAATTCCCTGACTGTGGAGTTTTTTCAGTAGCCTTTGGTGAGGGACCGTGTCGAACGCCTTCTGAAAGTCCAGATATATAATGTCCACGGGTTCTCCCACATCCACATGCCTGTTGACCTTTTCAAAGAACTCTAAAAGGCTTGTGAGGCAAGACTTACCCTTACAGAAGCCATGCTGATTCTCCCTCAGCAAGGATTGTTCGTCTATGTGTTTTGAGATTCTGTCTTTGATGAGGCATTCCACCATCTTACCTGGTATAGATGTTAGGCTGACTGGCCTATAGTTCCCCTCTTTCCCTTTTTAAAGATCGGTGTGACATTTGCTATCCTCCAATCCTCTGGCAGTGTGGCTGTTTTGAGGGACAAGTTGCATATTTTAGTCAAGAGATCAGCAACTTCATTCTTCAATTCCTTAATAACTCTAGGGTGGATGCCATCAGGGCCCAGTGACTTATTGACCATTAATTTGTCAATGAGGTCTGAAACATCTTCTCTTTTAACCTCTATCTGACTTAATTCCTTGGTCAGGAGGGGCCATTCGGGCAGCGGTATCTGCCCGAGGTCTTCTACCGTGAAGACAGATGCAAATAACTCATTCAATTTCTCTGCCATCTCTAAGTCTCTTTCTATCTCCCCTTTCCCTCCCTCACCATCCAGAGGGCCAACCACTTCTCTGGCGGGTTTCCTGCTTCTAACATATTTGAAGAAGCTTTTATTATTCCCCTTAATGCTGCTGGCCATGTGTTCCTCATAGTCTCTCTTGGCCTCCCGTATCACCTTCCATTTCTTTTGCCGCAGTTTATGTTCCTTTTTATTCTCCTCAATAGGGCAAGACTTCCATTTACGGAAGGAAGCTTCCTTGCCCTTTACAGCCTCTCTAACTTGGCTGGTTAGCCATGTGGGCACCCTCCTGGACTTAGTCGAGCCCTTCTTTCTTTGCGGTATACACTTCTGCTGGGCCTCTATTACTGTTGATTTGAGCAACCTCCATGCTCTCTGTAGAGACTGGACTCTGTTTACCTTCCCTTTCAACCTCCTTCTAACCAGCCTCCTCATTTAGGGGAAGTCCGCTCGTCGCAAGTCAAGGGTTTTTGTTAGAGATTTGCCTGGTATTCTTCCCCCAACGTGCACGTTGAAACAGATCGCAGCATGATCACTGTTCCCCAACAGCTCAGTAACACTGATGTCTCTAACCAGGTCCTGAGTACTGCACAATATTAAATCCAGAGTCACCTGTCCTCTGGTGGGCTCCATGACTAACTGCTCTAAGGCACAGTCATTTAGCATGTCAAGGAATCCAGTCTCTTTTTCGTGACCGGAACACAAATTGACCCAGTCAATATGAGGATAATTGAAGTCCCCCATGATTACAACCCTGTCTCTCCTTTGTCACCTCTCTGATCTGTTTCCTCATTTCAAGGTCCCCTTCTGGTTTCTGGTCTGGAGGACGATAGTACGCCCCCAGTATTACATCACTCCTCAGGTCTGGTAATTTAACCCATAGAGATTCTATGGAGGCAGACCCACCTTCAATCTCTACTTTGCTGAATTCTATCCCTTCCTTAACATCAATGGCCACCCCACATCCAACATGCCCCTCCCTGTCCCTCCTGTAGAGTTTATAGCCCGGGATTGTGATATCCCGCTGATTCTCCGCATTCCACCAGGTTTCCATTATGCCCACTATGTCATTGTTTTCCCTTGTCACCAGACATTCCAGTTCTCCCATCTTTGCTCGGAGACTTCAGGCATTTGCATGAAAGCATTTGTACATGGAATGGGCTGCTTATTAGCTCCTTTATCCCTGAATTCTCTCATTGTGCCAAACCGTCTATCACATCCCATCACGCTACCATTCCCAATTTCTTCTCCTACTCTGCCTTTGTCTTGTTGTTCTCTAACCTCCCCCTCGGCTCCTGTCGGCTTTCCCCCAGGGATCAGTTGAAAAGCTACTCTGCCACCTTTTAAATGTTATGCACCAGCAGTCTGGTTCCATTCTGGTTCAAGTGAAGCACGTCTGTCTTGTACAGGCCCTGCTTGTCTCAAAACGTTCCCAAGTGCCTAACGAATCTAAACCCCTCCTCCCTACGCCACGTTCGGATACGGGCCCGTGCCCTGGAGAAGGGATCCCCCCCTAGGGGATTGTTTCCCTCCTCTCCAGGATGACGTCCTCCAGCCCCAAGTCTTCCCACCCGGGCAGATTAGGAGCTGCATGCCTGAGGGTGGGACAAAGCCTGATCGTCCCCAGAAGTCTCCCCACAGTCCTTCTCTGCCTGCCTCTACTTCTCCAGGTCGGCCACCAAGGCTTCAAGGGAGCGGACGCATTACCTAAGTCCCTGGAGCTCCTTGCACCGAGGACACACCCATGACTTATGCCCCAGAGGCATATAGTCATACATGTGGCACTCAATGCAAAACACTGGATAGCCCCCACCCTGCTGCTGGTTGTCTGACTGCATAGCTTTTGTTGTTTGTTTAGGGGTACTTAAAAAACCTACACTGGTTAGCAGCCCTCTTCTCAAGGGAAGAGAAAGGGCATTATCTGGGGCCCTGGCTTCCACGCCCTGCTGCTGAACTCACACAGATGCTAAACTCGCGGTGCCTTACCTGGCACTTTGTTCCTGAGGCACTGGGTTTCCCAGAGGCCACGCGCACTTCTGCAGAGAGTCGTGAAACAGCCGTGGAACAGTCGTGAAACAGTCGTGGAAGCAGCGGAAGAAAGGCAAGCAAGGAAACACAAATAAAACAGAGTTGCAAAGCATACACACAAGCCACACACAATAGACTCCGACACGAGTCTATTAAAGTTTTTTCATTTTTAGGGTAAAACCCCAAGAGGACTAGGGGTGTGCGAGTCTTTTGAGACACGTGACTCAAGTCTGTATGAGTCACGAAAAACACCTGTTTTGACTACTCATGTCTGAGTCATCCGAATCATGGCCCATCGCTACCAAGCACATGTTCCAGGGTGACAATTCTGCAGAGAAACTCCCCACCTTCAGTGTTTATTGCTGCAGACAATCTCTCAACACAAGGACAGGGGTGAGACTTGCTAGTGTTCTCTCCTCCCCCACCCCGCCCACCACATGTACATGGAATGCATGGATAGCAGTTGACCAGGCAATGTTTGCTTCCGTTGAAGTCACCCGTACCCAAAACAGATGAATTTAGGTGGTCATGTGATGCTATTATAATCACTGGCATAGCTAGAGGAGGCGGCGCACTAAGTTTTGCAGAGAGCCTCCCTGCAGCGTGCAAGCGGCTCCTCCCCCTCCTCTTGGGAGCCATTCGCCTCCGTTCCCCCCCACATGGCTCCAAAGGGGAGGGGAGGAGCCACTTGCACGCTGCGATGAGGCTAAATGGAGACGAATGGCTCCCAAGGTGAGGGGGAGGAGCCGCTTGCACACTGCAGTAAGGCCTCCTGCAAAACTTAGTGCACCGCCCCCCTCTAGCTACACCAGTGATTATAGTACAGTGAGTCATCAGCATTTGCAGATTTGAAAGTGCTTGCCAGTCATGTCAGGGAAGCTTCTGAGGAGGGCAGGAGGTTGCATGTGACCTCTGGAGGGCTGGATGCACTCCCCCCCAGGTAAGTAATTGTGGTGCTGCCCTCTAGATTTCATTATCCACAGAATGTGATGCCTGCAGGGGATCCTGGAATGGATCCCCCGCAGACACTGAGGGCCCACTATAATTGTTATATAGTGGGGTCCATGCAAATAAAGGAAGGCATAGAGATAACAGCTCAACATGTTTATTTCATCTTCAGAACAGAATCTGGCAATGAATAAAAGGCAAACTCCCCTGGCTTTTATACCCTTTAGCTCCGCCCAGATTCCCCATGATTGGTGCTGTTGAAACACTAACTAGAGGTCAATCAGATGGTAGGATTTCGATCCACCACCTGACTGGCCCAGCGATCCTGCATAACTTGCATACATAACAATAATCAAGTTGTTGGAGATGAAAACAATAAACAAGCCCTAAGGAACTTGCACAAATAAAGAAGCAGATTTGACTGAATAGTTACAAAAGAAGATGAAGCTAGAATGATCTCCACTTCTCCCCCTGCTTCCTTTTGCCAGTCCTCATCCAACCAGTCTTTTCCAATGGCAGGAGTGAGGAGTAGCCAACTGGGGTGAGGGGGAGGGGGAGTTTTGTGGGCAGGCTGAGGTGCAGCAGATGAAGCATGGCAGAAGATGGCAGAGAATGGGAGCATGAGTTTAAAGACATAAGGGCTTGAGTATTCCTGAAAGTGCTACTTGGCATTCAGGGTCCACTGGAGGGCTGTCATTGCTGGGCACCATTATGGTATTTAGTTTTACCCACAAGTTGCTAAATGTCCTCAATCTAATTTTGTTGTATAATAAAGTCATATAGCCAATGAGATTTGGCTTTGTGATGATCTGTGACACCAGATCAGAATGGATGGCAGTGCTTCCTGACCTCACTCTTGTGACTTCTGGGTAAAGAGGAAGAAAAAAATATAAAAGCACCCAGCAGGGTGACAAAGCTGGGGGGAGTGACATTTCAGCATAGACCTTATATATACCTAATGGAAGAATCTTCCTGATGTAAAATCAATTGTGGCCTTTATAGGGGGGAAGTGCTTTGCTTTAAGTGAGAATGCTGAACAATCCTGTACAAATACAGATGGGGCCTCAGGAATGCACAGCCAGATGAGAAGTATCTTTGAAAGCAGCGATCACTGTACTTCTATGTAGTTCTGTCATTCTTTTCACTGACTTCTTTTTTGTAATTGTCAGTCATGCTGGCACAAGGGAAGAGGGATTCTTAAGCTTGTTCCTTTGGACTGCTTTCCCAAGCTGATGTTATCCTTACTTGAGAAAAGATGCAGGCATCTATTTCGTGTCCCCAGCAGGGGTAAAAGTGGCTTGGTGGGGAACAGTGATCAGCAGCACATGGCCCCAGGGGAAAGAATTTCAAACTCCAGCTTTGGCATCTGCATTTTGTGAAAACCGGCACTGTAGAAATATGCTGTATGTGTAGTTCCACTTTCAGTTTCTGTTGTGAGTCCGTGTCAATCCCATGCTGTGGGATTTTCTTCTTCAGTCCTCAGGGAAAGGTCCTCCATGTGATCCCTCCAGAAGAGCAGCCTTTCTTTCTTAAGACAAATGCTGTCAGGGTGGAGGTTGGGTCTTCAGCACAAGGGTGGGACTTTGAGGTGCACTTTCTGGGATGCGCTAACTGGGAACAGTGTCCATTCATTTGTAATGCCTGAATTATAACATGTTGACACCGTGATTCATTTCTCATATGATGGTAGACAGGCAGCTTGATGCAGCGCAAATTCCCCAGCGCCGGTGCAGCAATCCTGCATCCCGTGGGGGAATTTAGCAGGTGAGCAGGAACATTTTCCCCCTTGCCCCAGCAAAAGTCCCAGCCTGCAGAACAGGTCTACTTGGATCTGTGCGAGCCATATGTTTGGTGCAAGTCTGTGTGTATTGGGCCTTCTGTATTCACCCCCCCCAGTGTGTTCCCATCCAGATGGCTGCGGCCTCTGCTGAGCTAAGAAGACCCTCAGGAGGCAAGGGGAACAGAGCTTCCCTTGCCCTCCAGTGGGTGGGGTGCAGGCGCTCACCCATATACCCAGTTTCAGGTAACCACAGGGGGTTCTGGAACAGGAGCACATTTGTACCTGTGTTGGTGAACCAGGCCCAGGAGGGGAATGAACTGGTGCCACTGATACCCCCTCCCAAGCCCAAGGAGCCCACTCCCTACCTCCATCGCTGCCCTTCCCCTGCCTTGTTACACCCACACTCCCCCCAAGCCTGTGTGGCCCAGCAAGGGACTCACCTGCTCCCGCAGATGTTCTCTGCTGTGCCAACACATGTACAAAGGCGCTTAGCATGCCCAGCCTCTGTGCCCAGCACATGCCCAACAAAGCGTTTTATGGCACTATTGCAATGCACAGAGACCTGGTGTGCCAGCAGAGTTATGTAGGATTAGGCCCATAGGCTGCAATCCTATCCTCACTTACTTGGGAGTAAGTCCTGTAGGCTCTAATGGGAGCTCCTGAGTAGATATGCATAGGATTGGATTTACACTGGTATAATCTCTTTGGGATTCCTGTTCCAAATAGGGTACTTTTGTCTCCTGAGATGGGACTAAGGACAAAATTAGAGCTGCCACAGTTTAACCTGAGCTTCTGCCCAGAACCATGTCTCTTTTCTTTCCCACGAGCATGGGACTGACAGTATTTTTCCTGTCAAACAAATGCTGTAAGTGTGTAGAGTGTAGAGAGGCTTAAAGCTATGCTTCTGTGGGCACCTGTGTGCGTTATCCACAGTGTTATAATGCCTGATAGGGCTTCTGCCTCTTACTTTGTTAACATGGCCTTTGCCTTTAATAGTAGCCCAGCACACAGAAATTTAGGAGACATACAATAGGTGATGTCCTTCCTTAGAGAGTTGAAGGCAGTTTAAAAGAGGGATTGCTGCCTCTGATATGTACACTCATCTCACTTTCATCTTTGGAGAACAAGTTTTGCAGGTTTCTGTAATGTTTCAAAAACCTGACCAACCACCTTGATCAGAGGTGGCATTGGGACAAAAGAAATATATACACAGTCTGTGGGAAGCAATGCCTCTCTCCACCCATTTTCAACTCTCTTATAACCTATTGTCTGACTCCAGACTTAGTAATGACTTAGCACAATTCGGACCCAATCCTATCCAATTTTCCAGCATCGGTGCAGCTGCAATGCAGCCCCAAGGTAAGGGAACAAATGCTCCCATGCCTTAAAGAGGCCTCTGTGACGGCTGCCCCACCACAAGATGCAGTGCATGCCCCATTGGCACAGTTGCATTGGAAAATTGGATAGGATTGGGCTGTTACGTCCCAATCCAATCCCCTGTCAGCCCAGGCCGTGCAGCACCTCTAATGGAGTGTGCACTGCATGCTCTGGGGAAGTGACCAGATGGTCCAGAAGCTAAGTAGCAATCTTTTTTACTTACTTTCTAGTAAGTAATTAATTATTAACATTATTAACAGTATTTATATACCGCTTCTCAACTAAAAGTTCACAAAGCGGTTTACAGAGAAAAATCAAATAACTAAATGGCTCCCTGTCCCAAAAGGGCTCACAATCTAAAAAGATGCCAAGGAATACCAGCAGACAGCCACTAGAACAGACAGTGCTGGGGTGAGGTGGGCCAGTTACTCTCCCCCTGCTAACAAAAGAGGAGCACCCACTTGAAAAAGTGCCTCTTACCCAATTAGCAGGGGTTAAAAGTCTCTAGTCTCCTTCCCCTTCAGTCAGCTCCTGCTTCTACTCTCGCCCTCACTGAAATCTCCCCCACTGGCACCTCCGCTCCCCTTCGGTGATTGCCATCAGTTGTGCAGCAGCCAGCTCCCTCCCACACACCTTCCCCAAGTAGCATTCCTGCTGCCTTGCGGCAAGGACTGCAATATATGGCTGTCTCACCCCCTTTCCTTGTGTCCCAGCCACTGGAGCAGCTACAGCTGTCACAAGGACAGAGAGCCAGGGATAGAATGAGTATGAGAAAGTGAAGGGGCTTCTATGCCCAGGCATCAGGGTACTTAAAATTACAGTTTCTCAGTTTCAGTCTGGTTACTCCTGCACTGCAAGGAAATCATTCAAGTTTAGGGGCAAGGGCCAAAGTTTTAGGATGCTTTGTGTGATTGCAAAATGTATTGTTTCAGAGCATTGTCTCCAAAGCCATCCAGTGAGTTTCTCTTACTCTCAGTTGATCTCCTGGAGAGATTCATTCAGTTCCCACTTTAGTCAGCAAGGTAAAGGCACTGTTACCAGAAAACTTTGCTTGTTCTAAAGGAAACAGAGCTGCTCAGTAGAGTAGGAAGAGTAAATAATTCACATTACTAACTGCACTGGAAAAGGCCAAGGCAACAAAAGCAGCTCAAGCAGAAAACCGGAGCTTCACTGCCTGCTGCACTCCAAGCTTCCAGGCCCAAGCCTGCTTTACCAAAGAGCTTGTCTTTTGTCCATTACTCATGACAATCTCCAGTTGTGCTGATGGCAGTTCTGGATGGTTTCAGCATAGCCAGCTATGCTACAAAGCACAAGGATGTGGTTATCATTAAGGGTGATAGGGTGGGAAATGAACCCACAGGGCACAATCCACTGAGAAATCCTCTCGCAAAAGAAAGCCTAACTAAATTTAACAGAACCTATGCAAGGGCAATGTCTCCTCATCATAAGGCTCTTAGATTATCGCAACCCCAATCACAAAGACCATTTCACATTGTAGCAAGAACAGCCAATGCTCCTGTGCTCTGTGAGCTAGAGACGGCATATATTTGCATCTGTGCATATGTGGCTTGTTTGTTTGGGAGGGGGGTTTCAGCTATAGAATTTCCTCCCTAGAGAAGTTAATGTCATCTCTGCATAAAAAACATCAATGACCAGTGTGATTCCAGCAGTTTTTCTGCTGTTCTGCAAAGGCACCTGGAAGGTGCTGCTGGAATGGTCTGGTTGGCAACATTACTCACGCGTTTTTCTTTCAAGCTGTAATGCCATCTCTGATACTGTTAAAGAACAGCTTGTCACACAGTTGTCACTTTGTTTCCAGTAGTCAGCTGATGGAGATCCCCTTTCCCTCCATCTTAGTTTTCTTAGCTGGCCTCAAGAAGGAACTCGGATGAGAAAGACCTGATGCTAGGTATTAGGGTCTGCCACAATGCCTCATGAGCACCAGTGAGAGTGACAGCCCAATCCTATTCATGTCTACTCAGAAGTAAGTCCCACTGAGTTCAATGGGACCTACTCCCAGGTAAGTGTGTATAGGATTCCAGCCTTACAGCCCAATCCTAACTCCGGTGGCAGCACCAGGTGAAGTGGTTCCAAAATGGCAACCAGGACTGCCAGGGGCCTCCTCAGGGGAAGGGGACTTTTGTAAGGGTACAAGGACCACAGTCAGTCTCCTCCAGTCTGTGCTGGCCATCCCCCCCCTGCTGCACCCTCCCCTGCCTCATTCTGCCCACTCCCCACCTCCCCCTGTCCTGAAACTACTCGTCGCTGGCTGGCATTGCTGGAGCACCAGCCAGCCCTTCACACAGCGCTGAGGCTTGGCACCAGCGGCCCCTTCTCTCCGGGTGCCACGGACGTGCCTTACAACACACTTGCAACACCCAGTGCCAGCACTGGAGCACAGTGCTGACGCTGAGGAGGTTTAGGATTGGGCCTTCTAAGGACTGGGTCTTCTAAGGGCTCACAAGTAACCACCACATCACTGCTGCCATGATCAGCAAGATGGGCGGGGGGGGGGGGAAGATGGAAGGATATTAAGGGCAACTGGATGCCTAAGCAGTCAAGCAGATGAGCATGGGATATGCATGGCTTAGATGGCTGGCTGATACAAAAGGCTGGTGCAAGTCATCATGTGAGCCATGTAGCTGACCCATGGTCCTCATCAGTGGAGACAATGGCACTGTTCAAATGGTAAACTGGGCTGTGTTCCTGGGTACAGTTAAGTCACTCACTCCATTAAATGCGGGTACAATCTGTGTACAGTGCACACAGGTAGTTGATCTGTAAAATGGACCCAGGCACAGTCATTCATATGGAAATGTGTGCCCAGGTACAGGCACTTGTACCCAGGTCCAAAATTAAGTTCCCGAGTGAGTACAGCATAATATGTGAAATGAAATCTATTGCATTTCACTAGAAATCTCCAGTGAGATCTGTCAGATATGCATCTTTCCTCTCAGCCTTTTTCAGGAAGGAGAACTTGAACCTTGCCCCGAGGAGAGACTTTTCTCTCTTCTTTCCATTTGTTCTTTTCATTTGTTCTGTTCATTTGTAAAACAGAAGCAGTGGAATAACTGATTATTGGCAGTTTCTTTTGGGCCCCATTCCAAAGAGGGAGGGGGTGAAACAGAGTGGGGGGTGGCAATGGGGGTGGGCAGAATGGGGACAAAACAGGCAGGGGAAAGTGGCCACAGCTGGAATAGTCTTTGGAGCCCAGGTCTACCAGTTTTCCCAATGCAGAGCTCAGGTTTGCTGTCTGCCCAGCATTGGCAGTTAGATACAGTAATACGGGAAACCAAACACACTCCTAAATTACAGGGAAGTAGATTTAGGCTGGATATGAGGAAGGATTTCCTAACTGTATGAACTAGAACACACAGAAACATTCTGCCTTGTGTTGTCAGTTATGTACTCTCCCTCATTGGAAGTTTTCAAGTAGAAGTTGGATCTGTCAGGGAGGCTGTAGCTGCCTGCACTGAGCACAGAGTTAGACCAGATGACCTCCAAAGTATCTTACAACTCTAACAGATGGTTGTGTCTGGCACATTGAATATGTGAGTGGGTGTGTAGCATGATGTCTCCACATTCGCATGGGTGGATTAGCTCCTTCAATGCACAGCCCATATGATGGTGTCCATATGACCATATGATGTTCATAATTTGTCCCTATCAGTAGTATGCCATGGATGATGGGGAAGTGGCTGATGCACTTTTATTTTGTTTTTAAATTCCTCCTGTATTTTCCTTCTGTTTTTTTGCTGAGTGATTACTGGGTCCTGTCTATGTTACACCCAAGTCAGAGGTATCATAAATGTAATTGTATTGTAGGATTGCTATGTGAGTTTTGTATACTCTTCCATACACTGGCACGGGTTTGCAAGCACACTTCCAGAAAATGGGCAGCCCCAGTCTGCCCACCTGTGCAAAGGTAGTGAGGCCAGCGCTGCCATGCTACTTCCTATGCGCAGATTGAGCAAGCTGGAGTCCTCCGCGAGTAAAGCCCCAACCTGCTCAATGGGGCAACTCAGATCTGTGCCTGCTAAACAGCTGGTGCAAGTCTGAGCTACCCTGTGTTGGGTTTTCAGGCCAAGGATGAAGGATAGGCTTTGGTATGCACCAGCACTGCTGATCCCAACACCTCCTGGGCTTGATCTGCCCCATCTCCACCCAACCCTGTTACACCTCCTCCCCGCCATTCCCTTCCCTTGCCCCTGTGCTTCTCGGAACGGATCTTACCTGTTCCCGTGTTTCCTCCAAATCTGGCACTGGCAGGAGAGTGCAGGTCTTCTTCTCAGCGCCCCTAAGCGCTAAGCTATCACAATATGCTTTATGGCATGTTTGTGACAACCTAGCCCAGCAAAGCAGACGCTGCACCACCGCAACACTGGAATAGGAGTGTGCCACTAAGTCTGCACACAGTGCTTTAGTCACTATTTGAGGACCCCCTTGGCCCACCTCATTTGTGCTCCCTTCCCCCTTTCCACAGCTAGTAAGCACACTTTCCTTCAGCTCTTGTTATTATCAGAGAGAAAAACAAGAAGTACAAAGCAAAGGGGAAGACAGATGCCCTTCAACCATCCCTCCAAATGCAGGCAGGCAGCACAGCTTGCTGTTGCAATGACTTTCTATGCACAAATTGAATGGTTTTTCCTGATGCCCTGAGCCCTGCTGTGGAGAGCTTCATCACACCTTGCTTTCCTTCCTTTAATACATGTCTGAAAGCTGGCAGGGCTCTCCCCGCACCCCGCTCCTTGTACCAGCACGCTCTCTCCAAGTGGCCTCTTGCTGATGTACATGCCTATTGATTTGTCTTGTTTTGCTGTTCCCTCCTGTGCTTCATAAATGTCAACTTTTTTCTCTTACAAAGAAATTTTGTGGTAATGACTCTTTGTGCCGCTTTTAAATCCCCAATTACATAAGGAGCAGGAGTACAAAGATTTCTACCCTTTGGTGGAAATCTCTGCATAATCCCTTTTCCAGAGAAGCAGCCCACCAGTGACATGCTTCTAATTCTTTGTTTGTTCCTTTGGATCAAATCTAACTGATTGCCGTGACTAATTAACTTTTGCTTTCTTCAGGCCTCTGTTGTCTTAATTAATTTCATAAATACTTCATTCCAAACTCCAAGCCAAAAGGCATAGCAGTGCAAAGAACCAGCAAAGCATAAATCCTGGGTTCTGTGCTTGTGCCAGCAGCTTGGGGACAGCCCCTCTTCTGTCCTTGAGGGACAGTGACAACTTCAGTGTAGAACTGTCTGTTTTCCCACAATCCCCAAGCTAACCAGGCATGTTTGTGTCTCATCTAACCATAACTGTGAAAGGTTCCAGTCATAGGTTCAAGGTTTCCACTGCCACCTTGGGATCGGTTGGTAGAAATGAAAGGCAGCGCTGAGTGTCACCTGCATGTTGATGACACCTCAGTCCATAGCTCTGGACCTCTCCCAGAAGTTCCAAGTAGATGTTGAACAGCATGGGGGATAAAAGAGAACTCTCTAGAACTTCATAGTCCAAAGATCATGAGGAATGCCATGAGGCAATAACCCCCAGCATCATCTGCTGTTTCACTGTCCAGCTGGAACTGAAGACTACCCATGAGCAAGTGATGGTTACTGATCCTCATAGTCACTGAGAGTTCCAAGAGAATCAACAAGAACACAGTGGCATCATTATGGCCCTATATGGTTTGGGACCAGGGTATTTGAGGAATTGCCTTCATCCATATAACCCAACCCTCCCTTCAGGTCATCGGAGGGGGCCCTTCTGACTGTAGCGCCACCAGTAGATGTGGGGCAGGTGGCAGCCAGGAATAGGACCTTCTCAGTGGTGGTGCCTCATTAGTTGTGATCCTGGGTGTTTGTTTTAATATTGATTTTAAGTTTTTACATTGTTAGCCACCTTGAGTCCCTGTTGGTGTGAGAGAAAGGTGGGATAAAATGAAAAAAAAAAACAAATAAAAAAGGGGTGCAGATGATGCGGGTCATACTGGGTGTCACCCTCAGAAGGGATGACACTACACCACCTGAGCATCTGTGTGGCAGTCTTTGGCCCATTCTGGGCAGAGCCAGCTCTCACTCTTGCAAATGGAGTGGTTGATTCCTGGCTTGGTTGTACAACATTGGAAAGGGATCTGGGCGTTGCAGTAGATCACAAGCTGAACATGAATCAGCAGTGTGATGTGGCTGCAAAGAAGACTGATGTGACTTTAGGTTGCATCAGTAGCACCATAGCTTCCAATTTGTGAGACTGGTACAGGTGCAGTGAAGGCTTGATATATTTAGCTGAGATGAATATTTTTAATTTTTTTTTTAATTTTAAAAAAAATTATATTTCTTACTGAAAAGGAACCACAGCAGTAAAGTATAAAAACAATTAATATAATTGATTATATCAATATAATCAATATAAAACTACAAGGTAATAAAACAATTACAGTGTGCCTGCTGTATCTGCATGCTCTACATTGTGGATTCAACAAACTGCAGATTGAGAATTTTTTTTAAAAAAAAAAACCCTTCCTTCCTTCCTTCCTTCCTTCCTTCCTTCCTTCCTTCCCAGCCAACAGTACTACCCTTTGAAGTGCACCATGTGCAACTGCAGGTTCTGTCTCGCTGCTCTTCCCTCTCCTTTCCTAGTGCTTCACCCTTTCCTAGTGCTTCACCCAGTGACTCTCTCCAGCCCAGAGACTGCCAGACCACCTCTGGGTCTCAAAGTCTGCAATCTGCAAATACAATCCCATTTTACAGGGACTTGAGCACCTGTGTTTTTTGGTATCCATGTGGTGTCCCGGAACCAACCCCATGCAGGTATGGAGAGCCCACTGTATAAGCAAAATACTTACAAACAGCCTTGGGTAGATGGGACTCATCAGCCTGGGAAGGCAGCTCATCTAAGAGAAGGAAACTCTGATCTCAAACCTCCACTGCCTTGTGGCTATATCCAGTTGTGGAATAGGCTTCAGGAGTCAACCTCGAGGCAAAATCTGGAGCCGGAGTTCCTGAGGCAGTTCGCGTCTGTACACAGTCACGCTCTGGCAACTCCTGCAACACCGCTGAAACCAACCATATTGGCTTCTGCCTTTCCATTGGACCATTCCAGTGACATGGAGAGGGGGGATTTGCTGCATGGATAACAGCCTTTCCTCCATACCTTCTTTACCCAGGCTTCGCGCACTGGAGAGGACACTCCAACTTCACCATACAGTGTCGGCACAACACGGGAAGCAGCAGTTTACCAGTTATAAGTCTTTGCTCGACTGGCGTAGAGCGTGATGCCAGGGGCTGCTTCCGAAGGTGGGAGAGATCATTGCATCTCATTGGGCAGCTACCACCCGCCTTATGCTAGGCAGTCCCCAGCCAGTAAGGTGTTGCCTCGCCACGGTCCATTAACCTCATGGGGTGCGTGCGGTTTAGGGTGAAAACCGACAAGCAGATCGCCAACTCTGCACCATGCAACAGAAAACAGAAAACTCCTCCTGCTGGGAACCTGGAACGTAAGGACAATGACACCTGGCTTCTCTGACGACCTGCAAGAAATAGATGACGCACGCAAAACAGCTGTCATTGACATGGAGCTGAGCGGACTGCAGATGGACATTGTCGCCCTTCAAGAGATGAGGCTGCCGGATTCCGGATCTGTCAAGGAGAGAAATTTCTCATTTTTCTGGCAGGGAAAACAACCAAACGAAACCAGGGAACATGGCGTTGGCTTTGCGGTCAGAAAAACCCTGCTGGAATCCATCATCCCACCTACTGCGGGAAGTGAAAGAATTTTGTCCCTGCAGCTCCAGTCATCAGCAGGACCTGTCACTCTCATCAGTGCTTATGCACCGACTCTGTCATCTCCAGCAGAAGCCAAAGACAAATTCTACGATGACCTGGCCACTACTATCAAAAAGATCCCCGTAAAAGAGCCATTGTTCATCCTCAGCGATTTCAATGCTAGAGTTGGTGCTGATCACAGTTCGTGGCCCACTTGCTTAGGTCAGTTTGGCACTGGGAAGATGAACGAAATGGCCAACACCTGCTAGAGTTTTGCTGTCATCACGGTCTCTGTGTCAGCAACACGTTCTTCAACACGAAGCCCCAACATAGAGTCTCTTGGAGACACCCAAGATCAAAGCACTGGCACCAGCTCGACCTGATTCTCACCAGACGCTCCAGCCTTCCCAGCATCAAGATCACACGCAGTTATCAGGGTGCTGCCTGCAACACTGACCACTCCCTGGTGTGCAGCAGAGTGAAACTGCAAACAAAGTGACTGTATCACACAAAAAAGGAAGGAAGACCTCACATTGATACCAGCAAGATCCGGGATCAGAGAAAAGTGGAGGAATTTGCACAAGCGCTTGAGGAATCTCTTCCAGGCCCGGCCGATGTAGATGCATCCAACAGATGGGAACATTTCAAGAATGCTCTTTACAACACCGCCTTGTCTATATTTGGCAAGAAGACCAACAAGATGGCAGACTGGTTTGAAACCCACTCTGAGGAGTTGACACCAGTCATTGAGGAAAAGAGGAGAGCTCAAGCAGCATAGAAGGCCTGTCCCAGTGAGCGCAACCTGCAGGTCCTCCAAGCTGCTTGCAGCAAAGTCCAGCAGACTGCCAGGAGATGTGCTAACAACTACTGGCTCCAGCTCTGTTCCCAGATACAGATAGCAGCTGAAACGGGCAACATCAAGGGGATGTATGATGGTATCAAGCAGGCCCTAGGTCCAACGCAGAAGAAAATTGCCCCCCTAAAGTCTGCCACAGGCGAGGTCATCCAGGATCGCGTGCAGCAGATGGAACGCTGGGTGCAGCACTACTCTGAGCTATATTCCAGAGAAAATGTAGTCACCGAAGAAGCGCTGAACAACATTGAGTGCCTGCCTGTGTTGGAGGAGCTTGACGGTGAACCAACCCTAGAAGAACTTCACTTGGCCCTGAACTCCCTTGCCTTTGGCAAGGCACCTGGAAAAGACAGCATCCCTGCTGAAGTCCTAAAGCGCTGCAAAGAGATCATTGTCACTGAGCTGCATGAAATCCTCTATCTCTGCTGGAGAGAAGGTGGAGTACCTCAGGACATGAGGGATGCAAACATCATCATGCTGTACAAGAACAAAGGCAACAGGGGTGACTGCAACAACTACCACAGCATCTCTCTCCTTAGTATTGTAGGAAAGCTGTTTGCCCGAGTTGCACTAAAGAGGCTCCAGGTACTTGCAGAGAGCATCTATCCAGAATCGCAGTGCAGATTCCGAGCCAACAGGTCCACCACTGATACGGTATTCTCCCTTAGACAGCTGCAGGAGAAATGCAGGGAACAATGACAGCCACTCTTTATAGCATTCATAGATCTCACAAAGGCTTTCGACCTGGTCAGCAGGGAAGGCCTCTTCAAGATTCTCCCCAAGATCAGATGTCCCCTCAGGCTCCTCAGCATCATCAGGTCTTTCTACAAGGACATGAAGGGCACTGTTGTCTTTGATGGCTCCACATCAGACCCCTTTGACATCCAAAGCTGAGTGAAGCAGAGCTGTGTTCTTGCGCCAACCTTGTTTGAGATTTTCTTTGCTGTCCTGCTGAAGCATGCCTTTGGAACTGCAACAGAAGGCATCTATCTCTGGCCCAGATCAAACAGAAAGCTCTTCAACCTCTCCAGACAAGAGAGCAAAGTCCAAAGTCCAGCTGAAATGTCAGTGTGACTTCCTCTTTGCCGATGATGCAGCTGTCACTGCCCACTCTGCCAAAGATCTCCAGCAGCTCACAATTTGTTTTAGCAATGCCTGCCAAGATTTTGGACTCACGATCAGCCTTAAGAAAACACAGGTCATGGTTCAGGATGTGGACTCACCTCCCTGCATTGCAATCTCTGTGCATGAACTGGAGGTTGTCCATGACTTTGTGTACCTTGGCTCAACGACCTCCGACACGCTTTCTCTGGATACCGAGCTAAACAGACACATTGGTAAAGACCACAAAGACGCATTGGTAAAGACCACAAAGAGAGTCTGGTCCAACAAGAAGATGACGGAACATACCAAGATCCAGGTCTACAGAGTTTGTGTCCTGAGTACACTTCTGTACTGCAGCGAGTCATGGACTGTTCGCTCACAACTGGAGAGGAAACTGAACGCTTTCCACATGCACTGCCTCCGATGCATCCTCGGCATCACCTGGTAGGACAAAGTTCCAAACAACACAGTCCTCGAACGAGCTGGAATCCCTAGCATGTATGCACTGCTGAAACAGAGACGCCTGCGTTGGCTTGGTCATGTCGTGAGAATGGATGATGGTTGGGTCCCAAAGGATCTCCTCTATGGAGAACTTGTGCAGGGAAAGCGCCCTACAGGTAGACCACAGCTGCAATACAAGGACATCTGCAAGAGGAATCTGAAAGCCTTAGGAGTGGACCTCAACAGGTGGGAAACCCTGGCCTCTGAGCGGCCCATTTGGAGGCAGGCTGTGCAGCATGGCCTTTCCCAGTTTGAAGAGACACTTGGCCAACAGACTGAGGCAAAGAGGCAAAGAAGGAAGGCCCATAGCCAGGGAGACAGACCAGGGACAGACTGTACTTGCTCCCAGTGTGGAAGGGATTGTCACTCCCGAATTGGCCTTTTCAGCCACGTTAGATGCTGTTCCAGAACCACCATTCAGAGTGCGATACCATAGTCTTTCGAGATTCAAGGTTGCCAACTAACAAACAGCAGAATTAATATATTCACAGAGCAAATGCAAAATGAAACAAAAACAAAAAAAATCTGATAGTTCTCCTTAAGTACCTGAAAGGCTGTCACATTAAAGAGGGCAAAGATTTGTTCTCTGCTGCCCTAAAGAGTAGAACTAGATCTAATCGACTTATGTTGAATATCTGGAGAAATTTCTTAATGGTAAGGGCTATTCAGTAGTGTAACCAATTACTGAGGAAAGTGGCTGGTTCTTCCTCACTGGAAGTCTTCAGGCAGAGACTCAACAGGCACTCTTTGAGTCAGCATCTAAAAAAATTAGAAAGCATGAACAATACTAAACAGAATAATTATGTGATATTATTAAATACCAAATAATAATGCCTGTTTTACCCGTTCTAATTAGCTGACAGAATAACCCCCTAAGGGATAATAACACAAAGACTGAGAAAGAAGGTAGAAGAGGAAATTAAAGGGGTGTAGAATTGATGCCTTTGAGGGGAAGCATTCAAATAGTTTATCAAATCTTAAACCAAAACAAAACCCCTTAAAAATTCTAATATCTGGAAATATCTGTAATACAGTCAGTTCTCTTTCTATGCGAATTCGCTATCCACTTATCTGCAAGGGTTGAATTGCCACCTACCTCCCATTTATCCCTGACCTTGTTCTCTGCAAATACTAGAACGGAGTGGGGTGGGGGCAGGGACAGGTGAGAGAAGTTGCAAGAGGAGGAGAGACAATGGTCTCCTCGTGAGCAGAAGGCAGTGCTGGCACCATGCAGGAGGGAGTGGAAGAGACAGTATATATATGGCCAATGGGAAAGTGGGTTGTGCTAATCACGTCCAGCCCATTATACCCATTTTTTAGAAAGCTGTCTGGATTGGGTCAATTTTCTGCATCAAACAGGCATTGGGATTGGTCTGTGGAGAATTACTGGATAGATTTGTGTCCGCTTCCAGACTTGCCCCACCATCTCAGGGACTCCAGCTGAACCCTTGGTGATGATGATAAGTTTCTGGAAGGATAACTGAGGGCTGCTCTGGGACTGAGGCAAGCCCAGGGAAGGAGCCAAGAAACAGGTGGAGGAAGAGGAAGGTTGAAGCAACTTCCTCCCCACAATTGAACTCTGAAGCCTTGTTGTTGGACCAGCAAACTTCAACGAGTTGAGAGATGGCCAGCATGGAGGAAGAAGCAGCAGATGTTGATGAACCTTCTCCATCACTCAGCCACATAGACTTCAAGCTAAGGTTCAGGTTCATAAAGTTCACAGTGCGTATGGTGAACAGAGTCCCCTGGAACCTAACCCCATTTTTCCCATAGGCTCAATGATTTGGTCCGCTAATTGTATCCAAATATGTTTTCCAGGAACCTAACCCAAGCAGATAATGAGAACTGACTGCATAACTGTTATTTTATTTATTAATACTTTTGATAAAATAAATTTTAATTTTAACCACCATGTCAAACAATGTAGTGTACGGGACTGTCTGTGAGAGAAGGAGCCCACAGTTCAAATCTCATTTGAATGCACTACTTCAGCCATCACCTGCAGTAAGAGGATAATAATGGCTTACTTTGCAGTGTTCTTGTACGGGTTCCAATAATATAATGTATGTGAAGTTTTGAATATTCAGAAGCAGCATATCCATTATTCTGTTTTCAAGTCCCAACAATAAATGCAATGTGCCCACGCGTTTCCTTTTAAGGAACATTTGAGTGGTGGAAGTGCTGAATGCCTTAGCATGACCATGACCTGGAGGGGAGTCTTCTGGGAAGCAACATGTGAGTTTGAGGTTATTACAAATCAACAGGATAGAAGTATGGTAGGTAGATGAACAAATACAGTGGGCCTGCTGTATCCGCAGATCTGTGACCCACAGATTTAACTATTCAGGGGACTTGAACCCGCAGGGTCAGCCCAACATGGACCTTCCAGAGGTGTGTGGCCTCCCCAGCCCTCAGGAGGCCTTAGAACTATTCAGGAAGCCTTAGAATGTCACTTTTGGTTCTTATCATAAAAACTAGAAGTGACATTTGAAGGCCTAAAAAGACCTTTGGAAGGCCAAGAAAGCTTGAAAAGCACAGCTCCCGCCACCTCTGGAGGATTAGAGGGGCCCAAGACCCATGCAATTCATCATTCGCAGGTTTCATTATCCACGGGGGGTCCTGGAAGGGAAACCCATACATAATACAGGACTGAAAAAATGGCAACTACAACTGACAAGAGCAAGTATAGAAATTCTGCCTCCTTCTCCTTCCTTGAACAGCATATGCAGTGAAGGGAAATGAAGCAAGGTTTCTATTTTTGAATTAATTCCTCAACAGATTTTGTGTGTATGAATAAGTGAGAGTGAGAGAGACACTCATGTGCTCCAAGGAAAATGCCATTAAACTAGATTTTTCTCACACAGTCATTCCCCAAATTTTTTACTGTTCCTCCAGTAGATCTCCATTCTTACGTACCTTAAGAATACTGTTCCCAAGAGCCCATGCCGTTCTTTCTCTATCACCAGCTAATTTGCCCATCTAGCCAAAGTGACCTGAATTGGCCCCACTTGGGGCACTAATGGCTTCAGAATCTGACAGATTAGTGCAGGTTCCTGCCCAATGCTTTCACTGCAGGAGCTACATTTATCCTTCAGCCCTCCATGCTCAGGAAACTCAAGCTACAAACAGAAGGGGAAGAGTCAAGACTTTTGACACTTTTCTATGTCACACACTAACAGGTCATCCTTTGCATATCAGAAGTAACAATCTCTGGCATGGGCATATAGGCTTATGCATATGGATGATACTCCTGCATGGAATAATCACACACATCGTGAGATAGGTACACCTAGGCACAGACTGCTGAAATTAATGCTTCACACTCCAGTGGTTTTATGTATGGTCCTGGTTTGTTTGTTGGCAACCTTCAGTCTTGAAAGACTGGTATCGCGCTCTGAATGGTGGTTCTGGCACAGGGTCTAGTGTGGCTGAAAAGGCTGATTCGGGAGTGACAAACCCTTCCACACTGGGAGCAAGTGCAGTCTGTCCCTGGTCTGTCTCCCATTGCTATGGGCCTTCCTTCTTTGCCTCTTTGCCTCAGACTGTTGGCCAAGTGTCTCTTCAAACTGGGAAAGGCCATGCTGCACAGCCTGCCTCCAAGCGGGCCGCTCAGAGGCCAGGGCTTCCCACTTGTTGAGGTCCACTCCTAAGGCCTTCAGATCCCTCTTGCAGATGTCCTTGTATCGCAGCTGTGGTCTACCTGTAGGGCGCTTTCCCTGCACAAGTTCTCCATAGAGGAGATCCTTTGGGATCCGGCCATCATCCATTCTCACGACATGACTGAGCCAATGCAGGTGTCTCTGTTTCAGCACTGTATACAGGCTGGGGATTCCAGCTCGTTCGAGGACTGTGTTGTTTGGAACTTTGTCCTACCAGGTGATACCGAGGATGCATCAGAGGCAGCACATGTGGAAAACGTTCAGCTTCTTCTCCTGTTGTGAGCGAAGAGTCCATGACTCGCTGCAGTACAGAAGTGTACTCAGGACACAAGCTCTGTAGACCTGGATCTTGGTATGTTCCATCAGCTTCTTGTTGGACCAGACTCATTTGTGAGTCTGGAAAATGTGGTAGCTGTTTTACTGATGCGTTTGTTTAGCTCGGTAGCCAGAGAAAGAGTGTTGGAGATCATTGAGCCAAGGTACACAAAGACATGGACATCCTTCAGTTCATGCGCAGAGATTGCAATGCAGGGAGGTGAGTCCACATCCTGATCCATGACCTGTGTTTTCTTCAGGCAGATTGTCAGTCCAAAGTCTTGGCAGGTCTTGCTAAAACAGTTCATGAGCTGCTGGAGATCTTTGGCAGAGTGGGCGGTGACAGCTGCATCGTCGGCAAAAAAGAAGTCATGCAGACATTTCAGCTGGACTTTGGACTTTGCTCTCAGTCTGGAGAGGTTGAAGAGCTTTCCGTCTGATCTAGTTCCGTCTGATCTGGTCCAGGTTACACACATATAATTTAAACTTATTATATGTGGGGTTCCTAAACCCCACATATAATAAGCTTACCTTGGTGACTCAAGCCATTTCCTATGGTGGATTTGAAGCCTGCCAAAGCCGGGACGCAGCAGGGCAAAATGGCAGGCAACCAAGAAGTCACTTCTGGATCGCATGTGTGTGTGCCCTGCATCACTGGCCATGTCGTGCTGCATTTCCCAAAGCGTACGTCATGACCCACTGCATTGTGCCACATTTTCCAAACTGTGTCGCAACCCATCGGTGCAATACACACTTTGCAAAATGCAATGCAACACAACCAGTGCCCCAGGTGCATGTTCACATGACCCAGAAGTGACATCCAGTTGGCCTCCATTTTAACTTGTCCTGGCCTGGCCTGGCCTGGCCTCAAAAGGCCCCTGATGTGCCAAAAATTGGTTTATGACCCACTGATGGGTCACAACCCACAGTTAGGGAAACACTGATATAAAATAATGGCAAACAGAGACAATCAGCTTCATGCTCATGTTTCTGTTATTATACTTATTTGACCAGTCAGACCAGTTTTCTGCAGATGCCATGCAGAAAAATTGGGAAGTCAAACTTGTTTGACTGTTAGCAACAGATTTCCCCAGACAATCTCATAAATTGGTACCTTCAAAATGGTGCCAATAGGGCAGGTGTCCAGACTGGATTGAATGATTGAGTGCTAGAAGCAGATCACACTGGGTGGGTAGTGATTTACTACCTGGAGCCCATTTCTGACCATCACAAAATGTTCTACTATCCTTGATTAAATTGTTTGTTTGAATTGAAGAGAAGGCCATTTCCTCTGTGAGGATCAAGAGAATGCACATTTGAGCCTTATGATCTGGTGTTCCTCTTAATTGTTTTAGGATGAACACACCTCTTTGATCTTTCATATTATTTTCCAGATCTCATCTCATCCTTGTTGCTAATGTCAGGGTTAGCTTCATAGTGTATAAACTCTTCCTGAAATGTATCTACCAGAACTTGGACCCTGAGCTACAATAGTGCCAAAGTAGTTGTCAGATACAGAAGTAATGTTACCTCCTTGACTTACATACTAAAAGAGACACCTCAAGAGAACAACTGTCCTCTTTCGGACCTGCCATTATGTATTTTTCAGTGCACACCAAGCAGTTGTTTTTAGCCTTTTTCACTGTCTTTAGTTAATCTCCCCCTATTTTTGACAAGCTCATTTTTTTGTCTTCCCTTGGTATAAAACTTTACATTTGTCAAGACTGAATTTATTTTTATTCTTCGTTATAGCTCAGTACTTCAATATATCAAGAGTGCTTTCTAATCTTGTCTTCGAAGGGGTTTTGTTACCCCTCTCATTCCTTTTCCATCTGAAAATCTTATACGCATATTCTCTCATGCTTTTGGCTCAAGTCATTAATAAAAATGTCTAGCAGGTCCAGACCTAGGATGGTCTGGATTCGCCATCCTTCTTTGACACTGATTCAGCCATAATTACTCTTTGAGTGTGAATTATCAAGCAATTGTGTGCCCAACGTGATGGCAGTTTCTTCTTGAGTTTACTTATGAGGCTGTCACAGAAAACTGTGTCAAGAGCCTCACTAAAGTCAAGGTACATTATATCAGAACAGAGAGCGATTGGGGCTCTGATAGCATGCTTCATCGCACTTGCCAGCTTTCTTCTCTTTCTTTACCTCTTATTGTATACTAGCAAAATGCTTGTCATTGTGTTGGGTAAGATGTGAGCAGGGAGTGAGCATGTGTGATGCAAAGACCTCTAGGGAGCATACTTTGCATCCCTCCAACACTGCATTCCCTGGAGGATCCTGAGAAGTGTCAAGACTGAAAAGGAGGTTTTGTCCTCATTGTAATAGAGCCCCCAAGTGAAGCATGTTAGTTTTCTCCATAAGAGTGAATGGCAACCATTGACTTGCTTGGGAGGAAGAAAAGAAGTACATTCAAGGTTGCCATAGATCCTCATACTTGGCATTTCATTTCTTCCTTCCTTGTATAGTGCCTTCACTATAGTGCCTTCGTGCTTCACATGACTTTGCTGTAAAAGAAAGTAACAAAAAAATAATGAACAGAAGCAAATAATGAAAGCCCTGATGAGGACAATGAGCTCATTGGGGTCAGAAATCAAAATTTCACATACAGGTATGCGCTGCTTAACAACCTTCTGCTTAGTGACAGACTGCATATACGACAGTGGTCAAAGCACAACAAAGAGGCTCTTAATGAGGCAATCAGGACTCCCATAGCTAACAGCAAAGTGTTTGTTTACACAGCAAAGAGGCTCTTAATGCAAAGAGGCAGTCTCTCTCCAGTAGCCTGTGCAGTCAGCTAGTGTCTGGCAAGGAGTGTCTGTTTACACAACAAAGGCACTAGAGTGGGTTGAATGTTCGCTTAATGATCTAATCGCATAACAACAGGGATCAGAGAAAGCATCCCTGCCGTTAAGTAGTACACACCTGTATATACTGATGGGTTCTGAGCTGCCTGTGACAGATCAGGAGAGGGATCTTGAGGTGTTGGTGGACAGCTGGATAAAAGTGTCAACCCAGATGTGGAGAAGGCCAATTCCAATCTTGGGATCATTAAAAAAAGAATTGAGAATAACATGGCCAATATTGTTATGCCATTGTACAAATCAATGCTAAGCCACATCTGGAGTACTGGAGTATTAGTTGCCACATCTCAAGCCATGATGACTACATGCTACATCTAGGTTTAGAGGTAACCTATCTCTGAATATCAGATGAAAGGGAGTGGCAAAAAGGTGAAGGTATCATGTTGTCCTGAGTGCTTCTTGAGGCATCTGGTGGGCCACTGTGAGATTCTGGAAACTAGACTAGGATTGGCCCTTGGTCTGATCCAGCAGGGCTCTTCTTTTGTTCTTATGACAGGGATCCATGCAAGAGAGATTCATATGGAAGAAGGTGGTCTTTCAAGTAATTTGACCCCAAGACATGCAAGGGAGAAGCTGATGATGAAAGGTATATATGCCCTGAAAAACCTTAATAGCAGGGGTAAGACTCCTCACTGGGCAGACTGGCACATAATTGAATTTTACTGCAACCTCCCACCATATTACACATAAGATTAGAAAAAGCACTTGAGAACAACACATAAAACACTGAATGCAATGATTTGCAACATTTGGATTCTTTACTTTAAAAAATGAGTGAACAAAGGATGGCAATTTGAGAGAAAAGGGTTACTGTGGAAGCAATCCAGTGTCTGTGTCTGCAAGCAAAAAAGGAATTTGGTCTTAAGATGCTCTAGTCTAAAGACAAGTTCAATGGCTTTTTTGCTTCATCATAAGAAGCATATCTCCTTCTGCTTGGTTGTAATTGTTTGTAATGGAGAACAAAGCTGACCTTAACAAATGGGATGAGTGAAGCAGGAATAATCCCATATCCAATCCCTTTGTGTCAACAGACAGCTTTCTGCAGCCTTGTGCTCTGTGCCCATAGAACTCTGAGGCAGGTAGTAGTATGGTTATACAAATAAGGTGGCAGCTGATTTTGTCAACAACATCCTCTATCCATCCACCAGAACTCCTATTCTTCTTCGTCTCACCCAACCTTAGTTGTTTCTGGTTGGTGGTACTGCTAAAAACCTGATGAAAGCCAAATACAGATTATCATTTTCATGAGTTCTCATCATTGTCCTTGGGCATATACATACTTCTTTTGTTCCCACACTGATCAAACAGAATGTGCAGATTTTTGAAATATTACAAACCTGTTTACTGGGATGAGAATGGGGCCGGTGTACACACTACAAGCAACGACAGATCTGCCTTCATTCAACACTGGGAAGACTGTTGTCAATCTCTAGTCATTAAAGACCTGCAATGCTCCGAGTGGAATTTGGCCTCTAAACAGATAGCTATTAGTAATGTACAAATAGTAGAAGGAAATGGGGATGCAGGCAATGATTCTTGGCGTGAAAATAAGGAATAATAATGCAAACACTTTATTTGTGAGATAATGGAAGATTTGGGGGGAAAAACAACACACCTTTGGAACACTAAGAACCCAATCCTAACTAAGGGCCCAATCTTATCCAATTTTCTAGAGCCGGTACAGCCGTGCCAATGGGATATGAGCTGCATCCTGTGGTGGGCAGTCAGTCAGAGGCCTCCTCAAGGTAAGGAAACATTTGTTCCTTTTCCTCAGGGCTGCACTGCGCCTGCACCTGAGCTGAAAAGTTGGGTAGGATTGGGCCCTAAGGCTGCAATCCTATCCAAGCTTACCTGGGAGTAAGCCCCATTGACTACAGTGGAACGTACTTCTGAGCAGACATGCATAGCATTGGGCTATCTATCCTTCTGCAAATGCAGCTGCACCGGTGAAGCAAGCACTGCATTGGGGGGGGAGCAGTCTGGCGATCTCCTCACTGGGTCTCCCTAGATCTGCACCAGCTATTTTGCTGGCACAGAACTGAGGAGAGTAAGGAATGGGGAATGGGGGAACAGGGCTAAGATACCAGTGCAAATGAGTGCTGCCGGTCACTAGCACGCCCTCCCTGTTCCTCCCATCCATCCCCCTCTCTGCCTAGGTACTTGCCCGTTCTTCCTCCTCTCCACACCTGTTCTTCCCATCATCTGTCCCTCTGCCAGAATGCAGAGGTGCAAGGCTTCTGCCAGTTCATGCATGTGGCAGCCAACCACATGTGTGGGAAGCTTCATTGTGCATAGGAGACTGCAGCAGCACTTCCACTAGCAGAACACACATTCTAGCAGTGGAAAGCCCAGTGTGGATTGGGCTGTAGCTTTCACAACCTTGGCTAAAATGCTCCTTAACTTACTTGTGTTTGGATCAAAGTGCTATTGACTGTTCTGAAGAGGGCTTCCTTCTGCTTCTCCTCTCCTGCCCAGATCCCAAGCAAACGGAGCAAAGGCTGCTTTTGCTGCTGTCTCTCCTACTTGCCGCATGCAAGATGGAGAGATGGTTGCCTTCTGAATCCAAAAACAAGGAGAGTGTGAACTGTGGCAAAGGAGGGCTGTGCCAGGAGCCCGTCTAGGCGGCCATCTCACCTCCTCCAAGGACTTAAAACTACGGATATCAACAAGTGAGTTTTTGCTACCATATGTTCAAAATCCCATAACGAAGGCTCTAGGCTCACAGTTTCACAGCTCAATTCTATGCATGTCTACACAGAAGTAAGTCCCATTATCACCAACAAGGTTTATTGGGCAGGAGGTCTGGCTTAGAGGGTAAAGCCACCATTATTGCTTGAAGGTATCATTTGAAGGTAACCACTTTGAGATCACCAGAAGCTTCTGTGAGCAGCAAGACCTTGAGAAGTGACTGACAAGCTGAGCTCTTTCGATCTGCTGTTTGGTGAGCAAAGAAGCGATCTTGGTGGTCCTTTAGTGGGAAGAAAGTAGCTTTTTGTCAGTCTGTGTGGGAGGCAGTCATGGCCAGAAGGTACAGCAGACTGTGAAAGATCCACTTGGAATGCTGTTGTTCTTGAATGATTAGCACTTCTCTGTTATTGTAAAAAAAAACCCTTGGGGTTTAGAGAAAGCCTGCCTATGTGAACCGCCTGGTATTAAAGTCAAAGGAGTAATCCAGTGACCAAAAAAAGGCAGTATATAAATACTGGTTGTTGGTGGTGTTGTTGTTCCCAGGTAAGTGTGGATAGGATTGCAGCCTAAGAGATGAAAAAGTGGGAAAGAGATACTTGGATAGTCTATGGCAAAAACAAAAACTCACAGATTACAAAACCCACGTGGCTTTTGCAATTATGCAAAAGCAGTTATTCCATAGGAAATCCTCATTTCCATGTGAGTTTTTGCATGTTTGGTTTGGGCCAAAGTCCAACACTAAACTGCACTACATTTGCTCTGTATAGCAGTCTAAGGGCACAATCCTAACCCCTTATGTCAGTGCTTTCCAGGACTGACATAAGGGCAATGCAGCTCTGCGGTAAGGGAACAAACATTCTCTGACTTTGAGGAGGCATCCGTGAGTGACACCCAACTGCAGGATGCAGCACACGGCACCGCTATGCCAGTGCTGGAAAACACTGACATAGGGGGTTAGGATTGTGCCCTAACTGTCCTCATGGCCTGCAGTACCTCTTATACCTCCTTTAAAAGGTAACGAAAGGATCCACAAATAATCCTGAACTCAGAATGGTAGAAATGCATTGATATTTACTAGCTATGTAGTGCGACTGGCACCAACAAACTGCAGTTCCAAAAGCAAGGGATTGAGCAGATGGCTGCTAGCACAAAGTCATGAACAGTGTATTCCACTAGAAATAGATTCACTGCTTTCGCTAAACACAATCTCTTTTCTTTTCTCATCCATAATTTTCCTCAGACACATCACATTATTTTTCTTTTCTGTCTGGTTCTCTGACCTCTATTCACTTTCCCTGCATCAGTAAATGTCATTATAGCTAGCTGGGTACTGGAGTTGTTCTATTTATGCACAGAAAAGAATGGCTTGAGAATTTCACCTTATTGCTCATTGCTGGGTTTGTTTACTCCTTTTTCTGCTTATGTCATCCTTGTTTGTAATTATTGATTAAAAAAAAATACGAATGAACTTGTTTATGAACTCTTGTGAGTGGACACCCAGAACAAACAGTAGCTTAGAAAAACCATGGTTGGTTAACTGGCTCTTCCTATATGACATTAATCCTAGGCATGTCTACTCATAAGTAAGTCCCATTATAGTCAGTGGGGCTTACTCCTATGCAAGTGTGGATAGGATTGCAGCCTAAATATCTTCCAGTTGGTGATAACGTGTAAAAATTCACAAAACCTCTCAAATTCTCACAAGACCTCTCAGTATTTGCAGAGCCCATGAGAAGGGAATGCAGGGGTACTTGGGCCCAGGGTCAAAAAAGGGCCCAGGAGCCAAAGGAGGGGGCCCAAAATTTTATGAGGATCTTCCATTTTCCAATCTCACCCAGAATTGCTGCCTCACACAGGACACTGGGGGTGCTACTGAAGTTGCAGGACATCTGCTGTTGCTTCAAGTCATGTGTGCCACACCAAGGAATGCATACATGACACTCAGTAACACAATATCAAAATGACAAGTTTCACAAAAAGTCACGGTAAAATAAATAAATAAATATCCACTATATACAGAATGTACTCACAGTGGCCAAGATAGATAAAAATATATCAGTCACATATTTTTGCATGAAACAGACAAGTGAAAGCTACAAATGGCTTAAAATCACTACATTAAAAGATAAAAATGCATAAACAAATGGCTTATGATACAGATTTTATGTGTGACATTACAAAGTATAGCCTAGTCACAGCCAACTTGAGATGGGCAGTAATGAAACATAAGGCTCATTAAACACCAGATGTCAAGGTCTTCCACATACAGTGGCTCAGATGTCTTAGACTTAAATTGATGTTGTACCAATCAATTAAGATTCATACATGTATATTTTTAGTGGATCATCATTGGAAAGAGAAATATTTAGTACACACTTGTATGCAGAGTATAGCAAGTCTCTTCCCAAGGAGGCTGTATTCTCATATCATCAAATTAGACACAGTTCAAATCACATAGCATGGCCCAATGGAGGCTTATTTTTATTGATAAATAATGTCCTGGGGGCATGACACATGGTGAAACCACACAGTGGGAAGTAAGGGGATTTTAATACTTTGTACTGCCACAGTTTTGGTCCCAATCACATCCTGCCTCCATCCCCTGCATGTGCTAGTTTTGTTAGGAAAAAACCTTCAACTGAAAACCAATTGACAGGTTGCTTTCCCCTCAAAAAATAGCAGAAGTGCTATATGTGTGTGATTTGGATCAAAATGGTGGCAAAGTATTGAGCAGCAACTGTTACCCTGTAAATGCCTGATCTCACCTACTCTCAGAAGCTAAGCAGGGTCAGGCCTGGTTAGTACTTGGATGGGAGACTGCCTGGGAATACCGGGTGCTGTAGGCTTATACCATAGTCTTTCGAGACTGAAGGTTGCCAACCATTCTTTACTCCCCGATGCTTCTGCTACATTTCATGGTCCCCCACCTGCAAACTATTTAGCCACACAACTGTTCTTCCTTCAAATCAGGCTCTGTTATCTGATTAGAAGCATGTCTAAATTGACTTTAACTCACCAGCTAGTGAAGAGGATTTGGAGAAAAAATATTGAGAAAAAATATCCAGTTAACACATTAGACTTATTGGGAACCAAATATTACATGTTTGGCTACATATAGATATATGCCAGTCTGTAAGTAACAACGACAATCCTATTCGGCACTGGCGAGGCGGGGTCTTCTGGCCCACGCCATATCCAGCACTGAAATTTAAGCAGGCGAAAGGTCTTCTCAGGGTAAGGAAACATTTGTTCCCTTACCCCTTGTCAAGCCTCAGTCTGTCCAATGGGGCTATACAGATCTGTGCAAGTTAAATTGCTGGTGCAAGTCTGAGAAGCCCCTTGTAGGGCTTTCAGGCCTGGGATGAGGGTTAGGATATAACAGAGGCCCTTGCCTGATCCACTGCCCTGACCCACGTTCCTTTGCCCTGCTACCTTCCCCTCCCTGCCTCTCTTCCACCCTCCTGCTGAGAAGTTGTTGAAAAGAGTTTTATTGAGAATAATAGCTGTCATACTTCAGAACTGAATTAACATCCATTTATTTTCTATAGTCATCTGCAATTATACCACTACTGTTGTTTCTAACCTCCTGGCATCTTCTGGTTATTCAAAGTCTCTTCAATTACTGTCATAACTTCTTTCAGTGAAATATTTGTATATGTTACAGTAAAAACCTAAAATCTGTTATTACCAGGTCTGACTAGTAAAAACGAGAAACTCTGGATGGCGTCGGAGGGTTCTAGTGTTGCCTAAGAAGAATTAGAAAATACGGTGCCTGACTGGAGAAATAGCTCCAAACTATTTGGAAAGTTTTGGAGTCAAAACTAGAAGCTCTGAGCAGCATTTTAGGTTTGAAGTTTCTAGTATCACCTAGTCAGAACTAGAAAACTACCACATCTGTCAGGCACTGTGAGATCTGGCTGGGAAAAATGAGAAGCTCCAGATGTTTTCAAGGTAATGAAAATGGGTTCTTTTCTAATCAGAACTAGTTGTTCCTGCTAGGCAGAGTACTTTCAAGTTTTCACTAGGCATTCAGAGCTCAACACCATTCAGAGCCTTATGTTTTCACTACATATTCAGAACTAGCAATGGTGGATTTCGAGTTTTTACTGAAACACATGCAAAAATGCTACACCCATATTGACCAATCAAGTCCACCTGTACGTTATTCCATATTTAAAATGCCACTTAAATAGGATTTAAAACGTGGAACAAAAGGTTTCAAAAAGGAATTGCTGTACATTCAAATGGGTTCCAGGACGGACAGCCTGAAAAAATGGTATGTTCAAGAATTGAATGAATACCGTTATGTATTGTTCAAAGAGGTAACATTGAGGCACCTTGTAGCATCCTGGGGGAGACCCCGGCTGCCACAGGATCGCTCGGCTCAAGGGGCTCTACAAGGGGTCTTGGCGGGATCTTGCTGAGGCTGACCTCTGACTGGCAGACCCAGCTGCTAGGCTTCAGTTGGGATGCAGGGGAAGGGGTTGCATCACCCTGGTCCCTCTTCCTGCCCTGTACTCCATGGAGGCTCACAAACTAGTTGATCTCTGCACCAGCCAGCCGCACTCCCAGCACTGACCCTCATCACTGACCAGGCTGGGTCCTAAATATGGAAGGCCAACCCAACTTCTTCCGTCTGGACAGAGCCCATAGTCTCTGCCCAAGGCCCCACCCCCTCTTCTCCCCCTGGGGCGTTGGCTCACTCTGCCCCATTGCAAGCTGCTCCAGCGGCTGCTCTGTCCTGCGGTGGCCAAGTTGTCAGCAGGAGGTCTTCGCTCTGTTTGGAGGCCGGGGGGGGTGTCGTGTGCTCCCCCAGAAAGAACAAGTAAGGCGGGCTGCTGACACACCTTTCCTTCAGTTTGGGACATATTACCTAATCCAATACCCTGTCATTTTATAGCATGGAGCCGCGCCAATGGAGTCTGTACTACGTGGACTGGCATTCATTGGGGGTCTGGGAGGGCAAAAGCCCCAGGGTACCACTCCTGTGGGGGTGGCACTGCTGCTTATGGCCCTCCGCCTCTGCGCTGCCACAGCTGTCAGCCCTCGTGAACACCAGGGAGGCCTTGCACGGCATCCTCTAGCCCTCAGAAAGCCTTCTGAGGCCTCCAGAGGGCCATCAAATAGCACTTCCATTTTTCAGACGAAAACAGGAAGTAATGTTTAAAGGTGCTCTGGAGGACTCAGAAGGCTTTCGGAGGGCTAGAGGACACCACGCGAGGCTCTGATCGTGATTGGTAAATGGGGGAATGGCATTCTGCTGTCTTGGCCCTGGGCAGCACATAATAATAATAATAATAACTAGGTATTTATATACCGCCTTTCTGGTCAATGGATTACTCCTCTGACTTCGTTCAAGGTGGTTTACATAGGCAGGCATTTCTAAATCCCTCAAGGGGATTTTTACAATCATAGAGGTTCTCTCTTTCAAGAACCAACATTTCAGAATGGATCTTCCTGGTTTGGTCTCACTTCTGGCCTCCAGTTCTCCCAAACAGGCTGACAAGCAGCTCCATCTCTCACATGGAGGGCAGCCAAGATGCTTCTTGCTCACACCAAGAGCAGGTGGAATCACTCAGCTGGGTTTGCCAGCCGCTTCAAGGTCTCGCCATTCTCAGCCGTTCAGGGAGCTGCCGGTGTCCTCGAACTGGCGACCTTCTGATGTTATCTTCAAGCTAACGGAGGCTCTACCCTCTAGACCAGACCTCCTGCCCCGGGCCAGGATTGCAATTCGTTGCATGCTATTGTGGGGGGGGGGGGTCGAACAGCCTGCAGGAGGTAAACCCCCCCCCCCCGGAAGTTTGCATGAACACCTATGGGTCTGCTTGGACATATGCTACTCATTTTGTTGGTGTATGTTTGAGGAAAGAAAGAGGCAGGGTGGACAGAAAAGTGGGGGAAAGGATCCAGCTGAGATCTTCCCCCTCTGCCAGTGATCATTTGGAGACCCAGTCAGTATTTGTGTGGGTGAGAATCGAAAGAAAAGGTTTGGGGCAAAGGTAGAAGGGAGAGTTCAGCGGGATCCAACATTTGCCAATATATAGAAATGACATTTCAAACCTCAGTTATTTGATACAGAAGACTAATGCTTGCAAATGTCCTGATCAATATATATACTGTATATTTATATGGTAAGTCCTCACTTTAAATCTCCCCTCAGTTGCAAAGTCTCTTAATGGTACTGTGCAAGATACTATTCTTTCAACTTCCTTAGTATTAGTATTAGTCACCCTGCCTTAGTATTAGGAAACTGAAACCGACACACCCTACAAGATTGTGCTGTGCTCCTGTTGCCTCCTGAGGACTTTCTGAAGGCCAGGGATGCCTCCCTGGTCCTCAGAGCAAGTCTTCTAAGGCCTCCCGAAGGCCAAAAACCACAACTTCCAATTTTCGGCTGAAAACCAGAATTAGCAATTTTCAGCCTTCCAGACAAGGCCGCCTCTGAGGACCAGGGAGGCATTCTTGGCCCTCATAAGGTCCTCTGAATGCGATCAGAGCATATCTCCAGGTTTGGGGGCCTGAAATCCACTGATTTGGCTGGAATTCCCTTCCAGGGGAATTGAGAATTACTCAAATTTCTCAAACAAACAAACAAATAAATAAAATTTAATTCATTTAGCCCATCGCTGACTCCAAACAATGATTCAGGCTCTTCATAGCCTCCCTAGCACCAGATAATATGGTCATGTAGAACTTGGGTGTCATCCATGTACTGGCAACACTCAACCCATGCCTGATGATCTTCCCCAACAGAGTCATGCAGATATTAAAAAACATGGGGGACAGAACTAAGTGAAATGAGACATTGAAGGTCAATGGCCACAACAGTAAAAAAAAATGCTAACCAGGGGACAAGAAACACTTGAGCACTGCACAGTAGTGTCCCCAAGCCTCATCCTACATTGACATCCCAAAAGGAGGCCATTGCCCAGCAGAACTAAAAAGGATGCATTCTTCCTGTCATAAGAACATAAGAACATAAGAACAGCCCCACTGGATCAGGCCATAGGCCCATCTAGTCCAGCTTCCTGTATCTCACAGCGGCCCACCAAATGCCCCAGGGAGCACACCAGATAACAAGAGACCTGCATCCTGGTGCCCTCCCTTGCATCTGGCATTCTGACATAGCCCATTTCTAAAATCAGGCGGTTGCACATACACATCATGGCTTGTAACCCGTAATGGATTTTTCCTCCAGAAACTTGTCCAATCCCCTTTTAAAGGCGTCCAGGCCAGATGCCATCACCACATCCTATGGCAAGGAGTTCCACAGACCAACCACACGCTGAGTAAATAAATATTTTCTTTTGTCTGTTCTAACTCTCCCAACACTCAATTTTAGTGGATGTCCCCTGGTTCTGGTGTTATGTGAGAGTGTAAAGAGCATCTCTCTATCCACTCTGTCTATCCCCTGCATAATTTTGTATGTCTCAATCATGTCCCCCCTCAGGCGTCTCTTTTCTAGGCTGAAGAGGCCCAAACGCCATAGCCTTTCCTCATAAGGAAGGTGCCCCAGCCCAGTAATCATCCTAGTCGCTCTCTTTTGCACCTTTTCCATTTACACTATGTCTTTTTTGAGATGTGGTGACTAGAACTGATTTGTATAACGGCTGTCCAGTTTGGCAGCATAGGTTATCAACTAGGGTGACCGAGGCTGTTTCCATCCAAACCCTAGCTGGAAGCCAGATTGAAACAGGTGAAGATGATATTTATTCCACGGAGTATAGTAATTGGGGAGGGACACGATTAGTCCAGGAGTGAAAAACTCAATCTATCAATGCCTGTCCATGGGTTTGGGGATCTAAATCATACCTGCAACAATTCTTAGACTCAAGTCAGACATAGAAGTCATTCCAGTTAATTAAAAGGGTGTGATATTCATATATGTGAATATCACATATATTCACATGCACTTTTTATCTTATTTTTTTTGCCTATTTTTCTGCAGTTTTGGAAGCTTTTAACTCCCCAGAAGCTTCTACGAAGTCCAGCAGCATAAAAAGCTGCTGCAGCATCCTTTGCAATCATTTGTCCTTTGTTTGAAAACATTCCCCCAACATGTGCTGTTTTTGGATTCAGCATCTCTTCTTGTCTGGAATGGCTATCCCCTTCCCACCCATGCACCCACAAGGATTGACATGCACTTAGCAATTGGATAGCCAAACCTGTCCATCTAGGTCAGTAATTTTCAACCTTTTTCATCTCATGGCACACTGTCAAGGCACTAAAATGGTCAAGGCACACCATCCTTTTTGACAATTGACGAGGCACACCATTCTGCCAGTGGGGGCTCACATCTCCCATTGGCCCTATTAATATATGACCTTCCCCCAAATTCCTGTGGCACACCTGTGGACCACTCGCGGCACACCAGTGTGACATGGCACAGTGGTTAAAAATGGCTGATCTAGGTCAAGGAGGTGGAATGGAGTGACCAGGTGGGTTCCACTCCTCCCATCAGGTAATCTGATGACATCAATAAAGCAAAAAATATCCTGACCCAGTGTTGATTGTTCCCTGCTAGTCATCTGACTGACCCACTCATTGGGAGCTCAGAAAAGAGCATGCACTTGCTTACCTGTGAGTGCAAAGATTGGAGACTGGAGATATGGGGAAACATCTAGCAACTACCAGCCCGGAATTATATTTTGTTTTCTGCTAGTCTTTTAAGCAGTGTGCCAGTTTTGTCAAACCCTGTTTTGGGACAGCCCTGCTTTCTTTTGACAGTCTTGTGGTTTCGATCACCTGCATCCTCTCTCCATTTCTTTTATTTGCTCTGTTTATTCAGTCTTTAAATCATTTTTGCCCAATGTTGCATATACACAACAGGGATTGAATGTGTACATCTGTGGGCTGGGCAAAATGGATCAAACAAACTCCTTTTCATTGCTCTGTATTGCCTGTTTGGTTTCGGTTTCTAACAGGGGGTTGCCATGTTTCTCAGGTCACATACAGTTGGGTTTTGAGTAGGATCCCACTTAGATCAGGGGCCCCTTTTTCACATGGTGGGACAAAGTTTACTGAGGGCACCACTACTAGTCTGTTTTTTTCCCCTTGAACCTGAGTGATGGCAGCAGAAGCTATTGATTTTCCCAGTAACTCCTAGCCTAACCAGTGGAGCAGTGGGAAGAAGAAAAAGAAGAAATGACTATTGCTAACTGTTAGGTGCCGTGACTAGTGGGCTGCCTTGCATTTCCTCTTCCACCAGAGCATGGCAGACAGGTGGACTTCCACCAGAAGTCACTTCCACCAGCTGCCCCGGCTTATTCACAGGGGCCCTCTGTGTGAAGAGGACCCCTGGGACCAATTAATCCATTTGGCTGGGAGAAGGTTGGAGAGGAAGACCTGCCACACAAGAGTCATGTGGGTTGTTCCTTTTCATTTACCTTCTTGACCAATCAGTTTGCTCTCCAAGAATCATGCATGCAAAGGATCCTGGGAGCAACCCAATTGGCTAGAGGAGGAGGAACCCCACCCCCACATTAGTTTTGTGTGGGCTGTTCCTCCCCCTCTGTCCTGACTCTGGATCTCTGGAGCTGATTGGTAGGGGGAAGGGAAGTGAGAAACTATCTGCCTGCACTAAATTCATGCAGGCAATTTCTCCTCCCACCCCACGAATCAGCTTGGTCCTAGGGGTCCTCTGCATTCTGAAGTCCCCTAAGAATGAGCCCAAATTCTACAATCACATGGTGACTGGGCTTTTTAAACTCTGTTTGCAATTTGCACATAGAGTTAAGAAAATCTGGAGCCATCATAGGGGTGGCCTGAGGAGCCCTTTGGGGCTGTGGGCTCTGACACATGCCCAGATAAGCCCACCCTTTGGCACTACTCCATTCCTCACCTTATTTCCCTTGCTTTTGCAGTATCATGTGGTTTCCCCAGTTTGTGTTCTTGATCATATTCCACTCTCTCTGCAGACCTCTCTTTCCACACAAACCACTTCCTGTACACCACTTTTTTCATCCCCACCAAGTTAGCCAGTTTTAAATTTGCCCTAAAAGCCATGCCACACTCCTTGGAGAGACAGGAAGGCAGTATACCATTTGCAAATATATTGTGTTTTTTTTTTTTCCTGAGAAAGCATGTAGACAAATAAGGCAAAATGTTCCCCTCCCCGAAGCCATCAAAGCACCAATGACTCCATAATATTTAATGGCTTGTTTTGCTCCCTAAATGATACAATGAAAAGGATTATTGTTAATAGCGTTCTTATCATATTTTAATGGCATCATGTATAACCGAAATGTCATCTCAGCAGATATTTCTCCCGCTTTCACCCAGGGCATGGAGTAATCAGACTCCTGAGAGATGCTGAGAGCAGGGAGAGAGCACAGCGGATGCCAGGCTGAGAACTCGGAGAAGCAGCGTTTGAAGACCGGGGGAGGAGGGCAAAATAATAAAACAAAAATCAGCCCTCCTTTTATACAGAGGCAGAGGGGTGTTGAAGAGAGCAAAAGGCTTCAGACGAGCATGAGGAGCAGGTCAGGGCGTCTGTAGCCATGTCCCCTTTGGTTGACTTGCCATCAGTGGCATAGCTAGAGGGGGTGTGAGGCACTAAGTTTTGCAGGGAGCCTCACGGAATGCTTCCGTTTTGCTCCCCCCACCTGGAATGGCTCCAATGGGGCCCTTTGCATGATGCGGTGAGGCTCCCTGAAAAACTTAGTGCTTTGCACCCCCTCTCGTTACACTACTGCTTGCCATGTTGCCGAAGAAAGCTGGGACTGATAGATTTTTTAAAAAAGAGAACACATGTCTCTCATCCTAAGGATTACTAACCTACAAGTAATGTTTTTTCACAATATATTTATTATGCTTCTAATTGTGAGCACCACTCACTTGTTCTTTCCCACAAGGAAGAGAAAGATACTGAAACTGGAAGAACATACTTGGGAGAGGGGGAGGTTTAAATATTAGAAGAGAAAATAGCTTTCCCCCAATCTTCCAGCTTCTCACCTTCAGTTTTAACTCCTTCTCTGAGACACTGAAAAGAAGGCTGGAACCCTGAAACGTCACTTAAGTCCCTGAGTCTTGGTGTCTTGCCCTTAGTAACAATTAGTAAGCAAATTAGCAAGCCAAAGGAAGAGGCTAACTTTTCATGATACCAGACTGGCCCAAGATATTTTGCTTCCTGAGGCAGAAAAGCCTCAGGCCACTCCCATGCATTCTCCATGTCCTTTCTGTTCATGGAGAGTTTGTAAGGTAAGAGCGTAAGAGACCTGCTGGAGCAGACCTATCCATCTAGCATCTTGTTTCCCACAATGACCAATTAGCTGCCTCTGGGTAGGGCTCATTGGGGGGGGGGTGCAGGGAGTAATTTGTACCCAAGCCCAGGGTCAAAAAGGGGGTCCAGGAGCCAATGGAGGGGGCCAGAAATTTCCTAGGATCTTAAATTTTTCCTTATCTCACCTGGACTCACTGCCCATGTGGGATGCTGGAAGTGCTACTGCAAGCATGTGATGGCTGCTACTGCTGCAAGCCATATGCACCAGGCCAAGAATGCACACATGTCGCTCCTTAACACAGTGTCAAATCTTGGAGGAAACTGGCCTGCTACAGGAGCTCTTTGGCTTGTGAAACTGCTTACCACGAAGGAGTGTATAGGAGCTCAGGGACATAGCTGAGGGACTACAGCTGCTGCAGAGGTAAGTGTGAGTACACACAAGACAGTTTCCATTCTAGTGTGAACCTAAATATAATGATGCTAACTTTCTGCAATGATTTTTGATATGTAAAAGATTTTAGAGAGACTTAGGAGCATGTTTGGTTTTCCATATTACTACATCTAACTGCCAATGCCAGGTGGGCGGGTAGAACTGGGCTCCAAAGACTTTTTCCTCCCCTGCCCTGTTTCACCCCCTTCTTGTCCCATCTGCCACCCTCCCCCTGCTCAGTTTCATCCCCTCCCCTTCCCAAATAAGTTTCGTACTCGCTGATAAAATTCCTCTTGGAGGCCCAACCCCTGGGGCTGCAAGGGCAGGGTCCATGGGAATGCTTTACCATCTGCTGTTTCAGCTGCGACCCATCACCTCATGGTAAGTCAGCCAGAACCCAGGTCATATGCAGAAGACTGCAAGGAGGCATTAGGGATCAGGTGGCAGGCTCGGACACAAATCCTCCTTCATGCCATCAGCTGTGACTGCAGCAGTGGCCATGAAGAAGGGCTATTGTTCATCCTGACTATCAGATTGACTTCCCAGCTGGGTGCTGATAACCATCACATTGTCAACCTTGGACAGATCACAGTGAGATTTTGGCCGGCTTCCCTAGGGTTTCGAACTCTGGCTGCAGCTATTCCTAGAGATTCTTGCCCAACATGATGTCATGTTGTTACAATCTCCAGGATGACTTTCAATAGTTACCTGGAAATTGACACTGATTCCGGAGACTCCAGGCCAATCCTAGAGAACTGGTATTCCAAGGCTACCCCTCGGCTCCATCACCTGAGTACACTCCAAGTTCTCTGTTTTTCTTTCTCTGGATTTAGGCAACAGCAGAGGCTATGAAGCTACAAGCTGTGAAGTGCTTAAATCCTAGGAGTGTGAAAAAGAGGGAGTGGGGCAGATGCTCCTTGGCTAAGTAGATACTTAGGTAAGACACAATCCCCCAGGGTTCAATCAGAGATGTATTTGCCTCATAATCTTAGGCCATTTCTGCCTAATGTTACATATACACAACAGGGATCAAATGTGTGCACCTGTGGGCTGGGCAGAAATGGGTCAATCCAGAGATGCAGCAAGATATCCCAAAGAGCCATTATTATCTGGCTGCTTCTTGGAGACAAACGAGAAGCAAATGAAGGGAGGACACAACTGTCATCCAGAGACCTCTGCCAAGTCTGTCACAGCATCCAGTGAGCCCAAACAGGGTCAAGTACAGGCTTTTAAAAACCAATCCCTATCATATTGCAGGCAGACTTGTTCAGCAGGGGTCCTCTGATCACTAGTGAAGGTCACAGCAGCAGCCAAAAACCAACTGTGTTACTGTGGAGACCCACGCTATCTTCCCTTACCTTGCAGCAGGTACCATGTTAGAAGCATGTGAGAGATGAGAGGAAGGAAACAGGGCAGACACCTAACCAAGTAATCGAACTCCAGTTACTTGGAAGACCTTGCCTTCTGTTACAAAAGCTGCAGGACACAGCCTGACATAGTTGTACTCTGTCTCCATGGAGCCCTTTCATATCATCCCATTTCATTTCCCTGCCATCTTCTACACTTCTACAAAGTGGTTTACGTAATAAAAAGATGTATTTTACAAACCCTTTAAAACAAAGCAATCACACACTATAAACTGCCAGCCCGCTAAAAATGACACTCAAGATGCAGTTCTAAGAGATGAGCCTTCTGTTGCCTACAGAACGAAAAATGAAACCTGTTGTTGTATCACTGCAAGGAGAGCATTCCAGAATCTTGGGACAACTGCTGTAGTGGTCCCCAACTCCTACTAGCTTCAGCTATAATGCCCAGTGAAGTCAGAGCAGAGCTCTCTTACCAGATTTCAGATTTCAGCTCCTGCAGCTGCCGCCCTCCATGAAGGTAAAGCAAAGAGCAGGTGAACAGCAACAGCTTCAGAAGCAGAACTCTCCACTCCCCCGCTGGCACTCTCCACCTTCCTGTCTGCCTTCCTGACAGGTCCTCCTCCTCAGGATAGCATTGGTCACTCCAATCAGCTGGAAACCAGAGAGCCTTGTCAGGGTATCACCCTGCTGATCAAAAAAGACTGTATTAAAAAAAATAATTATCCCTCTGACTTCGTAAAGTAGTGGTTCCCAAACTTTTGGGCTGGCATCTCCCTTGACCTACTGGGTCATTGGTTGTAGTTTCTCATTAGGTCTACAATCCTATACACTGTATAGAACGGTGGGTTTTTCTTGAGGATTCTATAGCTCCACTGGCTGGTTTACACAGCTCTCTGGGAAGCCATAGCTCACTGTTTGGGAACCACTGTCATAAAGGGAAAGCAAAGACTAGAGCAGGTGGAGCCAGAGGAATAATTTCTTCCGAATACAGTATTTTTCAATCCACGGTTGGTCAGATCTGTGGATGTGAATCCCACGGATAGGGTAGGCCCACTGTATAGGACTGAGAGATACCCCTACATGTGCTAAAATTTCCAAAGGTACCCATGTGAGTTCCATTTCTTTGGATCTTCTGGGATTTTCCATCACTGAGAGAGAGACGGGCAAACATCAAGCTAAACAGGGCAGCACTCAAATCTTGCAATATTTCTGTCTTTTCAGCAAAATGGGGGGGGGGGGAATGGCTGAGGCCAGAGGGGTTATGGTACAAAAATTTTCAAGGAGGTACCACAAAAGTGAAGCTGGCAGAAAGCCTCCTGTAAGAAGGGTTGAGCACAGAGGGAGACAAGGAGCAGGGCCTGGGAGACAAGTTCCCGACAGGCTGCAGTGATAAGCAGGAATTAGAAATGCATTAGAAGCAGCTTCAAAGCACCCACGATCATAGCCGCACATCTGATGCTGCCAGAGCTTATAGATGAAAGGGGGGGGGGAACCAACAGTTGCAAGGACACTGAGCTTCTCTCTGCAGCAGACAAATATTCACAACCTCAGATGCACCCTGAAAGCCAGACCATGTGGATGCTCAGGGCAGCACCTAGCGTTAAGGTCTAGTCATATGAGCTCATTAATCAGGGTGGAGCTGAGCAATTAGTGTTCATCCTGAAAGATCCCTTGAAAAAAAACAGATTAGCAGTGATACTGCTTTCCCACAATATACACAATATAGTAATATTGGTCCTGTCCACAGTAGGTGCCCTTAGCACTGTTCAAGCACTGCTATTCCACAACTGACCAGAAATGGAATTACAGCTGTGATTTCACACAGCACTCTATTTCTGTCATTGCACAATGCCTGTCCCCACTAGAAAGAAAAAGATTAACCGAATGCCAGATGTTGCAAACATAATGGAGGGGAGGAACCATTTGCTAATTAACTGGGTTTTGTTTTTTTAATGAACACTGTACGCTTCTGTTCCACCACATGAAAAACACTGTTTTTAAAACATGAAATACGCAGTCCTCCTTTCTGTCTGCCCATATCTGAGCTGGATAAAAATGTGCATGATCTGTCACTTCACTGAATTTGCTACCACTGATCACCAGCTCAGGCCTCTTCGGTACCTGAAGCAACTACAGCGGCCCTTGGCATCCATGGGGGATCCATTCTAGGACCTCCTGCCGCTACCAAATTTTGTGGATAATGGAATCCAGGAGACGGGAGCAGGAAAAGTCAGAAGTGCTTTTCAGGAGCCTCTGGGAGGCTTTCTGAGGCACAGGAAGTGGAATGTGACCTCCCCGAGCCTCAGAAGGCCTCTAGGAGACTTCTGCAAGGCAGTTCCATTCTTTTCAGCAACCAGAAGTGCCTTTCAGAAGGCCTCCTGGACATGACTGGAAGGCACTTCCAGTTCGTGTCTGAAAGGTCCCTGAGGCCCTCCAGCTGTGGGCTTGGCCCCTGTGTTGAGTTCAATCTGTGGGTGCCAGGGCTGCAAATAAGGAGGGCCCACTATATTCCTTCTTTTTGCTTCCTTTTTCATGTGAGCATTAGCATACACATCCCCACATTGGTCACTGCCAGATCCTTCTTCACTTCATTTTGCCACTCAACACCACCCACTTTGTTCTTCTCTTTCCCTTCCTCCAGGAAATGTATGGAGGGAAAGAGATGCAGTGGGCTAAAGTGTTTCCAGGAAGATACTTTAGGCCAATGACTTCCAAAGTGGGCAGAACCACGCTTGGGGGACAGTGGGATTACCTAAGGGGGCACTAAGAGGCCAGGGGAGCAGCAGGGTTGTGCTGGAGGTGGCAAGATTATGCCACCATGCCCTGAAAGCGTGACCAGTGCCCCCTGGATCCTGCTTGGCCACAGCAGGCAGGGAAGCCAGTATGTGTGATAGATTGCTGATAAAAGTGATGCTTGGAAACCAGACATGCTACACAGATCACTGCTAGAAGCAGTGCTTCTATCTGCTTGTAAAGGGTATCAAGCAACATGATTATTGCACGTGATGTGACCACACATGCATTGAGAACAGGAGCCTCTTCTGATCAGCTCCACCCTTGCATGATCTAGTCACAATGAAGCAGCACCCAACTGGTGCACTGTGCTTTGCCGGACTGACCTTAGCGTTTGGGGGCAGCTCTGCACCTTTAAGCTCACTGTTCAGAGCTCAGGTGATGACGCTGCAAGGAAATTCATGCCACATTTCCTACGCCCTGGATAGCAGCCAGCAGCAGCAGTAGTTTTGGGTCAGAGTTAGTGTTGTCCTTATCACACCAGTGGCTTGCTCATTAGTGTTTGAGGTAAGCCAACATTTCCTTTTCTTACTTCAGATCTCCAGATTGGTGGGGTGGGATCCAGGGGGTTGGGTTTCAGCTCCTCTCTGAGGGAAGGATCTGTTCCTGCCCTGTGTGCCCTCCATCATTTCCCCACGCCACCAGGATTGTCTCTCATTGTAGTCAGAGCTCTGTTTAAACATGGTGTGTTCTCCATGCTAGCTGGGTTGAACAACTAGCAGCCTTTGGGCCCAGACCTACCCAATTTTCCAGCACCAATGCAGCCACAATGCAGCCCCAAGGAAGGGAACAAATGTTTCTTTACCTTCAGGAGACCTCCATGATTGCCTTCCCCATTTCAGAATGCAGTGCATGCCCCATTGGCATGTCTGCATCAGAACTGGAAAATTGGATAAGATTGGGCGCTTTGTTACTTATCATTAGAGGCTGTTCCTCCTGGGACTTGCTGCTTAAACATTTCCCCTGCATTTTAGATATCTCCCTCCCATTATATTTTACATATTGCAGCTGTTGTTTCATAATAATTATAAGGTACAATCCAAAGTTCTTGTTCTTTGGTGGTGGCTAGAATTGTTGTTTGGGAATATCCCCAGAAGTGTGCTCTGACCTGGCTGTGCACAAACATAGCTTTATGTGGGTTTTCCCTCTGGACCCCCCCCCCCACCTGAGATTTCTATCCTGCAAAGGGGCATCACTAGGGAGTGCGAGGAGGGGTGGACTTCCCTGAGTGACACCCCAGGGAGGCGTGACACCAAAATGACTACATTTGTTGCTGGTGGTGCGAAAATGCACCAGTGATAGGAAATGGTTAAAAACAGTAAGTAAACCAATGTTTAAGATCAATGATTAAAAGCTTAGAATATTTATAACAATTTTTTTAAAAAATTAGCAAATAATAATTTGCATCACTGAATATGCAATTGTTTTCTGAAAGCAATCCATTAGGTAATCGATATGTGAAATAAATGTAGCAAGGAAACCATTTATTTCACAAGTCAGAATAAAATGAAAGATGACATATATCCTCCAACCAGATCAGTGGTTCACAATCTTTACCAGATCAGGACCCACTTCATCTGATGCAATGCTTCTGGTGGTATCTGGGGAGGACCCAGAGGCTACCTACTCTACAGACCTCTGAGGCCTCAGAATAGACAGTAGAACCCTCTGAAAGCTACTTCCAGTTTGGCTTCCAAAAGCTGGAAGTAGCTTTTGAAGGTTTCTGCAGGCTATTCTGAGGCCTATAGAATGAATTGCTGGCCCAGTGCAACCCGGAAGAGGCCTTTGGGGCTTCCCCATGCCTCTGAAATGTCTCCAATTTAGAGCCAAATAGAGGCAAGAACAGGAGGGTGAGCCCAAGTCACAACCCACCTGGCATAGTCTTATGACCCACCAGTGGGTCACAACCCACACTTTGAGAAACTCTGTACTAGATACAAGTGCAGTTTGATCCTAAATGTGTCTATGATATTGTGATTTAAAGGTGTAATTTTAATTTTGCTAGCTGTTTGTCACTACTATTACATGCAATGATATACGGAATTTATGATTTATGAGTAGCATTAGTCCAAAAAACATTACTGTGTGTTCTGGTATAGGAGGAAGTTCATGGAAGTTACACCAACCCTAGTGATGTCTCTGATCCTGCACCATGGACAGTGGTTGAGAAGCTCCTTGTAGTATTTCCAGCAACATATTTGGTGGAACATGGTTCTAGTGTAGTCATCCAACTTCTCCCCAAGTAAGAAACGGACTCCAGAACATGGTGATTTAAGACTCCTGCTAAGTGACTTTAAACCAGACCTTGGGAAACTGATATCGCTTTATCAAGCCCATCCATCACATTAAGAATTTACCGAACAGTGAAGTAGTTACTAATTGTGATAGCTAAGATTCTTGCTAAATGGCTATCAGACTTTGAAAAGTGGTATTGCTGAATCAAGTTCATCAATTTAGTTGGCTGAATTAAAATTAAAAGTTTTAATTGTATTTTGAATAAATGGTCAATTATTTGTTGTTTTTTGGAATTTTATTATCTTCCTTAGTGGATCCTGCAAACCTGAATAATGCTTTTTTATTGGTCTCTTTACCAGGCCAAGCCAACAAAAAAGGTGAGTGTCCAGTCACAATAGTCATAATCTGGCTGAACACTTAAAGGTATATAATGTTGGCGCCTGTCAAGTCTGTAGAGAAAGGTCATTCCAGTGCAGTGGCATATCTAAGGGAAATGGCACCCATAGTAAGCACTGAAATTATGCCCCTGTCCAAACACAGAAGGGGAGATCATGGAGTGGGAAGCCAGCCCTGTTCATTCCACCAAGTGAATTTATTCAGCAGGCTACACAGAGAAAGGGGAATCATGGGGTGGGAGATCATGGGATGTCCCACCAAGTGAATTTGTGTGCTCTGTAAAACCATGTTTTTTTTTGTTTTGTTTTTAAATTTCCTTGGGTGATGTCAGTCTCTATGTTTTACATGTCAACACTCTGGACAGTATTGCAAAAAATGATTTCCTTTCCTACTAGCGTAGCGCATTTGCAACGTCACTGTTTCTAGTATATGGAAACAATTTGTGTTTTTTCTGCAGGCATTTACTTCTTTTTGGAGGTCCCCTGAAACTGGTGCAGAAACGCACCATCAGTAGAATATGGTCTAAGAATAAGTCTGCACCTGGTGTCCCCTTTTCAAGTGGCACCCAGGGCAGATGTCCCCACTTGCCACACCCTAGATACACCACTGGGGCTGTGCTGCCGCTGAGAAGGCCCTGCTTCTTATGTTCAGCTTCTGATAATCCAAGCCCTTGAAGACTTGTATTAAAAGACAGGAATGATGTGCCCTTCTGTTTGAATTCAATGGATTGAGGACCATTTTACTGTATCAATATAGGTGAACGTTGCTTTATGATGTTCCGACCAGTGACGAGCCACATATGCGACAGTTCGTTTTCAGTCATTGTTCCGCCCTCTAAGCCTCCAAATCTGAGTGAAGCTGTGCTCCCCTCATCTCCAGGCAGTGGCGTAGCTAATGATTGTGTAGCTCAGTGCCAAGCTCAAAATGTTGCCCCGGAAATGATGTCATAACCGAAAATGACATCATGCCCAGGCTTTTTAAAAGTGAAAATTGGAAGTAACCCACCTCCTTCCCCCAGCAGCTCACCACCGACTTGCTCTGCTGCCCTCCCCTAGTCAGTGGCATAGCTAAGGCATCTATCTGCTACCTGGGGGTCAAAGAAGATTTGTAGCCCCCCCCCCAACAAAATCACATTTAATTAAGTAAATAAATAAAAAGTGTGCCCCTGATTGGTTTGAGACACTGTGCTGGGGTGAAGAGGGATGGTTATCTTCCCCCTGCTAAATATAAGAGGGGCACCACTTGAAAAAGTGCCTTTTTACCCAGTCAGCAGGGGTAACTGTATTATGATACATGGAAATGTGAGCTGAGTCATATTAACACTTTATTGGTTTCATGTTGTATCATGATAACATGTCATTGCAACATGTCAATAACATAATGTCTTTGGCTCTCAGAACAATCATAGGTCAGTTTTGAGTTAAGAAAATTCACTTTTTGTTCCATAAGGCAGGTGTGTTTTCATGTTCTGATTAATTGGCCATAACTTTTGATAGAATACAGATATTCCAATGCAGTTTGCTTCATTGCATTCAGCATTAAATTACCTTTCCAATGATATATAACATGATGTTATTATTCATATATGCCGAGATTTTCAGATTTTCCCCACAGAAGCTCAGAATGGCCTTCTGGGCTGAAAAGAAACAGCTTCCAGTTTCCTTCCAGGGGCTTCCCCAGGCTTCCAAGTGCCTTATAAGGCCACCCCCCCCCCCAAAAAAACTCACTTCCTGTTTGCCCAAGGAATCCAGAAGTTGCATCTTTTTGGTTGAAAAGGCCATTTTGAGCCTCGCAGAGGCATTACACAGATGCTCAGAAAAGCTCCCAGAGGCGAGGGGAGCACCGTTAAAGGTTTTGTTTAATGTCAGGCATCGTTTGATGACAGGGTTGCAGGAATGCATCCCTGTCATTAAGCGACAGACACCTGTATTCAAACAGAGATATAGCCAAAATGGACTCTCAGTCTGTTGCTAAATGACTTGTATTAAAAGGCAGGAAGGATAAGTGGCTTCTAGACAACAATTATGCATAGACATATTTCTGGGTATTTGGAAGCCACTTGGAAGCATATATATATATATATATATATATATATATATATATATATATATATATATATATGAAAACTTCAGCACCTATTTGAATGAAATTTAGCTGACTTTGTTCCTTTCTAGAGGGCTTTCAGCCCTGTAAATTTGATCCAGTTCTGAAAAGCAATAGGTTGCTGTGAAATCAATGGGAAATGAGTAAAGGCAAATTTAAATTAAAATGAAGCAATCATCCAAATTGTGCATAAAGTGGAGCAAATTGTTGAAGCAAGCCAACAAAACAAATCAGGCCACCCACCAAATGAAATTTAAGCAGATTATACTTACCTCTGACAGCCACTCTGTCCTTGGATCCTGCCTTGCGATGGCGCTGAGTGCCAGCAACTGACACAAAACAAGCTCCAGTGGATTGCAGCCTAGCATGCTGCCAGGAGCACTGGTGGGAAGACCTGTTCCTTCCCACCCACATCATCACTTCTCCCACCAAGGTAAGTCAGTGTGAAAGGCAAGAAGAGGTGGTGGGAGGGCAGTACAGGATGTGGAAGGGTAAAACGGAATGGGGAGGGCGGGGATGTGTGGATTGGGCCCCGGGAAGAGGTGGGATGAGTGGTGACAGTACCACTGATATCCCAACCCCCTTCCAGGCTCAGGGTCCAATCCTATCCAACTTTCCAGCACCAGTGCAGCTGCAATGCAGCCCTGAGATAAGGGAACAAATGTTTCCCTTACCTTGTAGAGGCCTCTGTGACTGCCTCCCCACCACAGGATACAGTGCATGCCCCATAGGCACAGCTGTACTGGCACCGGAAGATTGAATAGGATTGGGCCCTCAGTCCTGCAGTGTGGCTCAGTGCTGACTTGCTACAGCAAAATAGCTGTTGCAGATCCAAGTAGATCTGTCCATGCCATGTAGGCTTACCTCCAGATAAATGATTGTTCCTTTACCTAAAGGAGGCCTCTATAACTACCCCCCACCATAGGATGCAGTGGTCACCATTTTGGCACTGCTGAATAAACAGGGGAGGGGGTGTGGAAAGGATAGGATTGGGCTTTTTGCATACACTCTAGTTAGTGCTTGGGAGCTATATATAATACATTTTTGTAATATAATTGTTATATTTTTTGTATGATTTGTATACTGTACATAAATTTAAAAGTTAAATAAACATTATTTTATGAGCATTCAAATATAATTGATTAAGAGTCAAATCCTGAGCTCTTAGCACCAGTTCAGCACTGGTGCTGAGTGTCGCAAAGGCACATCCGCAGCCCTCAGCACCTGTCCAATGCTGGTGCTAGCGCCAGTGGACCGCCGCTGCTCCACCACTCCGTGGCCACCCAAACTGCTGAGCAGCAGAAAAGTAGGTGGGGGTGGGGAGAGGCGGGGACGAGGCGTTCTGGGGCAGGGGGAGGGTGGGGAGGAGGTGTGCTGGGGGGAGGGAGAAGAGCAGGAGGGAGGCAGGAGCAGAGGAGCTCCACTCTTCCACATCCAGAGCCTCTGTGTTTGGCCACAGGCCTGACACAAAGGCTCTTGATTCTACAGCAGCCCAAGCGTTGCTGAAGAATCAAGAACCCCATTGCGGGGCTACTTGACTTACCAGGGGGAAGGGGACTAAGGTCCTCTCCCCCTGAGGAGCCGCCAACGGCTGCCCTGTTGAACGCAGGATGCTGCGGCAGCCATTTCAGTGCTGCAGCAGTCCTGGTGCAACAAGCAGCTCAGGATTGGGCTGCCCATTTCCTTTAACCGGGCTTGCAATTTAATCTTGACTATATCAAACAACAGCATCAAAATCTTGTTTAGTTTTATAGTTTCATACCTCTACTAAAAAAGTGCCCCTATTTGTTCCTGGATGTAATAGTTTGATGCTCTGTTTGAGATCCCTGGTCCTCTTCTCAAATCTTCTGTTTTCAGGATTCCTGAGGAGATGGAATGATTGTTAAGGCAGAATTTAAACTCTAAAAATTTGCTTCCTAAGAAGGATAAAGAAGGGGTAGAAAAGCCAAACGAAGCAGCCAGCCACCTGCAGTGGGTCAGATGGCTGTGCTTTCTTTCAGAGTGCTTCTAGAGGACCTTGCCTGTTCAGAGCTCTCTCTGACACAGCTCCAAAGCTGGGTAGTTTGATTTGGAGTGTGATACTTTTCCGAAATGAAGGCACATCCCTAGTTTGTTATTCCTGAGTCCCTTTTAAAGGATCACCTTCCTGTTCCTTAGAGTGGTGTTTTTCTATGCTGAGATCTTTGTTCGCTTTCTACTTTCACAACTAGTTTTGTCTTTAAGTCTCGTTTATTTGAATAGGCGCATTGTACTTAAACATTGACTCACCACTTTGCGGGGCAAATACGAAAAGTCCGACCAAAGGTATACTAAAATATTTTTAAAAGTTAAGAATTAAAAATTTCTTTGCACATCATGCTGCCAAAGTACATGAGAAGGTATAAAGTAAATATAGCCCTTGTCACCTAGGCCCAGCCCAGGTGGCTTGGAATCAACCTGGAGCAGGGTCCTCCTCAGGGGTAAGGGCCTCCTCCGGAGTAAAACAGGACTACTATCAGGACTGGGACCCCAGCCAAGTCCCTTCCCAGGGAGCAGGCCCTGGTGCCTCCTGGGAGCAGTCAGCAGGCACGTGGGTGGAAAGGGCGGGGCAGAACAAGGGGAGCCTCATAAGGAGGCTGGGAGGCGAAGAGAGAGGTCGCTCCTCTCCAGTTGGGAGAGGGATCCCAGAGGAGGCGAAAGGGGGTAGCCACCCCAGCCTCATCCAGACAACTGAGGCTCCTCAGGGAAGTTGGCAGACCTCAGCCCTGGAGAGAAGGGCCAGGGGCTGGGAGCCTCCAGACCCTAGTCATGCCTGGGGTCCTGGGGTAGAAATCAGAGAGGCGAGTCTACAACCGCCAGGACCCCCTCTCAACAAACCCCATTGGAGGCCAGGGATTCGAGGGGCAAGACCGGAGATACAAGGGGCCCTCCTGAGGACAGCTGAGCAGACCCCCAGCCAAGGTACTGCAGTTCTCGGGAACCCATACCCCTGGCCGACAGACAGCAGCGGGAGAGCCAGGCCTGAAGCCTCAAGGGGTCAGGCCGTCGTGGGGAACGGGCCGGGTATGCGCCGACGCCACCAGTCTATGTAAAACAAAGGGGCCTGTGACGTAACAGGCCCCATGAGTGTGAAGAACTTAACACGAGTAAACCGGCTGTATAAATCCACTATATCTGCCTCACGGTCTTCTTTTCGCCGACGACCGACACGTATCGTCCGGGTAAGCCCCCCGTGCTTGGGCACACCCAAAGGGGCGGGGTCTCCGCCAGCCATGGACGTCACAGCCCTATACCTATTTATTGTATGACAGTGACGGCTGTGGTGCTACTGCAAGCACAAATTTGCTATTCAGTACTTTTTATGGAAGGGGGGAAGCCCTCTATGAATCACTCAAATATGCACCAGATAGGATGTCTTCCACTTCTTGAGAAATGGCTCTTCTTAAAGACAAATGAAATACCTGTACTGCGCTGACGGTGCCTTTGGTGGTTAGTCAAGGCACTAACCAGATAGATTTTTGTAGTCTAAGGGGATGGAGAGCGTCAAGCTGCTCCAGGCAACTTATGTTGCCTTCGCCTTGCTCAATGCCCTGGGAATCCACATAAGAAGAATAGGAATCAAAGTGTACAATTTTGAAACTTAGACAAAGTTCCACATATTCAGAATGGCGAGGCCACCGGCTGTTGCCCCCAAAGATGAGTTTGCAACTCCGCAGCAATGATTCTACTGGCCATATAGCCACCAGGACAACACTTACTCAACACAAGTGGAGCCCTCTGGAGGACCAGAAGAGGGTCTGTTTTAGGAAACAGCAAGATTCTGAAATAAAAGCCATTTCTAAAATTACATATTCTTGGGTAACTGTTCGTTGATTATAGGGAGCAGACCTGACAACTCCCAATAGAGGAAAGGGCAGGTGGAAGGAGCCCGCACAGAATGCAGCTGGGGGTTTTAAGCCATAGCTGCAGCCAGTGAGGAGGAAGGCAGGGACATGGAGCTGAGAGCAACCCAGTCTGGGAAACCAAGGGAAGTTGTCTCCACAGGAAGAGAAGGGCCAGGCTGAGCTCACTTCTCTCCCCTCCGTATTCTGAAAAGAACTCTTTGGCTCCTTTTTTCCTTTCCCTTACATCCTGCATGGGTGAGCCCTGATCTGCAGACTAGCCGTTCTTGTGTCTCTAAACCCAGAGAATTCAGCTAGACTTCATCTGATGATGATGAGAGCACCCCAGCAGAACAGCAGAGCAATACCTTGATTTTCAGTCACTTGACTTTCATCACTTTGCTCTTTCACCCATTTTCAATTTCAAATTTCATCCACATACTTTTGTCTTCCGCCTGATTTCATCCAACCTTCCATGACATTCATCAATGTTCCTATGTTTATTTTTCTTCCATTTCTGTTTATTTAAGGTTTTCTCATGCGTTTGCATGTGCTACATAGTTATGTTTTTCAGCACCCATAATAATTTTGCAAGCTATATAAGGCTATGTTTTGGCATTCACCCTTTGTGCAGGGTATTGCTGTACTGCACATTACACTTTTCAGTAGTACTGGAGTCAGTGATAGTCTATAGCAGGGGTGCCCAAACCCCGGCCCTGGGGCCACTTGCGGCCCTCGAGGCCTCTCAATGCGGCCCTCAGGGAGCCCCCAGTCTCCAATGAGCCTCTGGCCCTCCGGAGATTTGTTGGAGCCCACACTGGCCCGGCATAGCGTGAGGGCGATTGTTGACCTCTCGCATGAGCTGTGGGATGAGGGCTCCCTCCACTGCTTGTTGTTTCACGTCTGTGATGCAGTAGCAACAGCAAAGGAAAGGCCAGCCTTGCTTTGTGCAAGGCCTTGTATAGGCCTTGAGCTATTACAAGACCTTCATTCATTCATACAAGTTCCACCTCAAGTATATTAATTTATGTAAATTTATGTAAATTTATTCAAATTTTAAATGTAAATTAATTCTTTTTTCCCCCGGCCCCCAACACAATGTCAGAGAGACGATGTGGCCCTCCTGCCAAAAACTTTGGACACCCCTGGTCTATAGGAAACATGAAGTCTTGCAGCCCGACATTAGGCACATTCCATTGTATTAAGTAAGAATTAACCCAAGTAAATGTACAGATATAATTGTAGACTTAGGACCCAATCCTATCCGGCCTTACTGCTGGCGCTGGCACTGGATGTCACAAATGTGCCATAAGCCACATCCGTGGCACCCAGGAGAAATGGACAGGGGGAAAGGGACTTCCGTGGAACCGTAATATTTTATGCATGGCTTTGCAAATAGATTCCTGTCCAGTCTTGCTCACAGAGATAGTCAGGAAAATTTGAGTGAATGACAAATCCTCATTATTGTTTCTGTGTGGAGCTGCCCTCCTGACTACATTCAAGATTCTCCCCGAACATTACATCTGTATTCCTTAAACCACACTGTGGTACACTATGAGCCAGACACTTTTCTTCCAACTATCTTCAGCTCTAGATATAGTGTATGTTTCCTGCTTAAATTTCCAAGGGTTGGGAGGGCTCTGGTATCCATCCTGGCCAGCTACCACTGTTTTCAGAAGCAGTTTGTGATTTCTGTTACATGTATTTTTGCTCATGACCAGTGAAGCTAATGAAACCACAAACCCTGGAATTGCAGAAAAAACAAACCACCAAATCCCTGCTGCAGTTTTAGTGTTTGTGCATATGTGCCTTGCCTGTCAGGTACTAATTAGCTATAGTTAACACACACACAAAAGAGGAAAAGAGAGTTTAGCATTGATCTAATAGTAGAGATAAGTGCTACCCACTAGGATATTCACAGGAATGCTCAGTGATAATCTGGTTCAAAAACATAAAAGAGAAAAGGGTATTCAAAGAAGGTCTTGCACAGTGATTTTCAACCTTTTTCATCTCATGGCACACTAACAAGGCAATAAAATGGTCAAGGCACACCATCGGTTTTTTTACCATTGACAAGGCTCAACATCACCCTATTAGTGGGGGGCGCTACTAATAAATGACCCTCTCCCAAATTCCCGCGGCACACCTGGGGACCATTCACGGCACACCAAAGTGCCACAGCACAGTGGTTGAAAATGGCTGGTCTGGCACCTAACACCGCTCTTTTCCCAGGTGTGACATCATCAAATCATTTCCCCAGGGAAGAGAAAGAAAGACACTCCCCCTTACTGTCCCTAACAGAGTGCCTCTTGTATTTCTCAAGCCTCCATTTGTTTTTCTTGGGGCGGGGGCTACTGTCTGTCACAATCTGTTCAACAACAAATCATGTGTCCTTCCCTGGAAAAGATTACATCATTCATGTTGGGACAGGACTATAAAAGGGGGAAAGGTGTATGGGCATGTGAACTGGCTTGTACTGATCCAGCTAGCTTGGATGTTTCTGCTCCGGCATGATCTTGATCCAGGTTACTCAACCTTTATTCCATAACCTACCAACTCCATTGGCCTGCCTACCAGAAGTACCACCAGAAGTAACTGGCAATGATGTTATTGCTCGTTGATTCTGGGTTGAAAGACCACAACACACACCAGTAAAAGGCTCAGGGAGGCTGAAATGGCTTTTACAAGCACATGAAAACCGCGCTCTGCCTTCCGAACTGAGCCTTTTACCAGTGTCTGTCACATCGCGTCACAGTCTCACTGCTGGGTGGCATTTGAATGGGTGCCGCATGTACCACTGGACTCCACCTCAAGTACTATCAGTGGTACATGTACCACCAGCTGAGAAATGCTGAGGAATCTTTCTTGGGCAGAGGCTGCTGGGGATTAAGAGCCCAATCCAGACCTGTGCGTGCTGGCTTACTGCCAGGATGTATTGTTGCAAACATGCTGTAAGGCCTTACTGCGGGTCCAGCACCAGAGCTAGCCCAGCTGTCCCACACTGGGACAGCTCCAGCGCTGGGCTTGCAGTCTGCTGTCTGGCACTCCATGCAAACGCCAGGTGGTGGAGAGGTAAGACGGGGTGGTGGAAAGCGGGGACAAGACATTCCCAGGAGGGCAGAGGGTGGGGGAAGGCATGGCGGGGGAGGGAGCAGGGCAGGAGGAGGCAGGACCGGTGAACTGAGCTCCGCTGGATCCGGAGCAATGTGTCAGATCATACATCCTGACACAGGACTTCTTGATTCTGCACTGCCAACTGCTGCCTGGCATAGTTAGGGTACCGCAGCAGCCATTTTGGCACCACGGCAGCCCCATGTGCCAGGCAGCTCAGGATTGGGCTGCCCACCCGGGACCTTCTGTATATGGGCCATGGACCATTCAGCTAGGAACTCTCCCTTATCCTCCTGCTGATCTCACTGAAACTGAAGGAGTCAAATTCATGTATAGAGCAACCCTTCCTCTATTTGAAAGATATATTTTTTCATACACATTTTCAGGAATGAATGAGCATGCTGCTACAGGGAAAATCCCTCTTGCCTTCCATCCAGTCCTGTAGCTGATGCAGGGATCTGTGCTAGTAGCAGCAAAGTTCTACATTTGTGGAGCCCTCCAAAATCCACCCCCCTGCTTTCAGGATTGGGAGTGGGATTCCAGAAGTCTTCTCCCTCCTGTCCAATTATCTGTTTGATAGGAGTTTCTGAAGATTTCTATCAGTATTTCATGGAACGTTTTCAATTTACCCATAATTTCTGATATTTTTATCAGCTTGTGGAACCCCTCCCATCCCCACACCACTCAAGATTTTGTGCTTGTTTCCCTTGATCCTTGTTTGCCTGGTTCTCAGGAAAGTGAACAATCAAATCCCTCTTTACCAACAGAAATAATTGGTTAAAATGCTTCCCCACCCTCCACAAAAAAACCAATCGTAAAAGTGTCATGATAATCTACACACTCTCTAATGAGAACTCACAACAATTAGGCACTAACCAGATGAACTACAGGCTGTTTGAGAATCTACCCACTAATCTGATGTTCAGCTTGAGAGTCTACATGAATCTGTACATTTATAGTTTCAGGACTGTGCAATCTGGAGAAGGAAAAAAAAAAAAGGAACAAGAGCTGAGAAAGGTGGGAGAATGTAGACCAGGGGTGTCAAACTCGTTTTATACAGCGGGCCAAATGGCATTTATGATGCCTGCTGAAGGCCAGAAGTGATGTCATTAGGCAGGAAATGATGTCATTAAATAAGTCATAACCAGAAATAAGCACTTTTTTCTCACTTAGGAACACATTAGCTGCAAATGACAAAAGAGAAAATAGGCAAAGCTTGATCATATTTCAACATATGGGAGAGCCCAATTATCATGTGGGCTGCCCTTTCAGCATTAACACCTCAGCACTGCACAGCAGCTGAGAGCCCAAGGGCCAGATAGAAAGCTTCTGCAGGCCACATCCGGCCCCAGGGCCTTATGTTTGACATCCCTGATGTAGACAAATGGGCATCCATAGCATACGAAGCGGGTGGCCAAAGGGGTCCACGGCCCCAGGTGACATGCCCTGGGGGGTGACTGGCACACTACCAAAGCCCCGCCGAGCGGAGGCCTGTGCCACATTTGGCAGCAGATGGGTTCTCCTTCCCTCCCTGAATGTTCAAACAGCTGGAAATAACTGCCCAGGAAGTGATTGGGCAATGCCATGAATGCAATGACACCATCGCAACACCAACGAATCACTTCCAGATGCTGCGCCATCGCTCTGGTAAGTACGCAGGGTGTCACGCGGCACTGGGGGATGACATGGGCCCCAGGTGATGCAATGTGCTCAGAACGCCACTGATGGACAGACTGGGGGTTGTTCAGCTAAATCACTGAAAAAGGCCATAAAATACCTATCTTGATGATATGTAGTTAGAGTAATACAAGCATGAACTGGAAGAAAATATCTCAAGTTGGAACCAGGCAGATAAAATGGAAGTTTACAACACAAGCCTGTGCATGTCTACTCAGAAGTTCCACTGAGTTCAATAGGGCTTACTCCCCAGTAAGTGTCAGCCCAGTCCTGTCCAGGATTGGCCCATCATGGACAGCTATTTTGAACAGAGTTCTGCTGTTGTAAAATGCACAGTGTTCAATTAGCAGCCATTTTGGTTTCACTGCCATGAGAGGCAGCAGCATCACTGGGACATTGGCTGATCTCACTGGACCCAACGGTGCAGGTAAGGCAGGGATGGAAGGAGTGAAACCGGGCAGGGAGAGGAGAGGAAAGGGAGTGGATCCAGCAGTGATGGCACACCTCAGATCCTATCCTCCCTTTAGGCAGTCTCTTTACCTCCTTTCTCTCTTTGGATTTGCACCAACTAAAGATCTGGTGCAGGTCCAAAAAACTCATCGGGGGGTGGGTACCAAGGGGTAAGGGGATTTAATTCTCTTTTCCTGCAAAGCCTCCTGATCCACCCCTTACCTCCCACTGGATAGAGTGTGCACCTTTTCTGTGCAGCTGCACCAGCAGGTGGAAAGGATTGGATTAGGCCGCATGTTTAGGATTGCCTCCCCAGGGCACAGTATTGTGTTCATTTGCTAGGGAACAAGTCCCAATGAATTCAGCAGACCTTACTTCCAGCTAAAGACTCATAGGATTGGATCGGATTCCTTCCGCCCTAAATTCCGAATAAATCTGATAAATCACCCTGAGCTCAATGAGACTTCCTTCCTGCTAGAAATGCATAACAGTCATGGGAGTGAGATCCAGCATAAATACTAAATAGAGAGGAAATCATATGGGTGGCAGCCTGGAACAGCTTACTCTTTCAAGCTTATTCTATAGACTGAAACCAATCTAAATTGTAAGTTTACAGCCCAGTCTTTATGGTAGAAAAAGCAAAACACAAATATTGTTACATGAATAAAATAATATGTGTAATATTATATCTGTTCCTTGGGTATTGTATCTGTTCAAATGGTTGCCAGGTCTCACTTAGGTTCTAAAGCTGAGGTGGTAGAGATCCTGGGAACTGAAGTTTGGTGCCTGACAGAGCACCCTGGTTCTGGTTTCTGCAAGAGGAAAAAGTACTTCCCTCTATAGATCCCAAACATAATTTTATGTATCGCAATCATGTCCCCCCTCAGGCACCTTCTTTGTAGACTGAAGAGCCGCAAGCATTGTCACCTTTCCTTGTAAGGGAGGTGCCCCAGCCCACTAATCATTTTGATTGTTCTTTTCTTCACCTTTTCCAGTTCCACTATATCCTTTTTGAGATGTGATTATCAGAGCTGGACACAATACTCCAGATATGACCTTAAGTGTCAGTTTGTACAATGGCGTAATAATATTGTCTGTTTATAAGCTATTATTAAATTGTTTTGTATTTGCATTTTGTATTGTCCCTACTAAATGTAACCTTTCAGTAGCTTATTCTTGTTATCTCTGTGTCCCGCCTACAGTTCTGTATCAAGACATCTGCATTCTACCTGCTTTCACTGAATACCAGTGTAGTTCTATCCAACCACTACCCTTGGGCCACGTTGCATTCTATGGGCAAAGTTGGAAGGCTGGAGGTCTCCTCAAGGCTTGGGGACATTTGTCCTAGCCCTGGGGTAAGTCCCAGCTTGCGCCACAGATCTACTCAGACCTGTGTGAGCTTAATAGCGAATGCAAGTCCTAGTGGATCCGTGTCGGCCAGTGGAATCATTGGGGGTGCAGGGTGTCTGGAACACTCTGCGTGTCACCCCCAGGGGGGGGTAACACCACTTGTGGTCAAAATTTTGGAAACCTTTCAGAAAATTTGTATTTAAGAAAAAAATACCACAACGTTGTATAGCAGTGTTTCGCAAACTGTAGGTCGAGACCCACAAGCCAATTTCAGGTGGGTTCCCTTTCATTTCAATGTTTTATTTTATTTTTAATATATTAGACTTGATGCTACCATGGAATCTGATTGCATTTGGGGAAATGTTACGACCCTGAACATTTAACAAGCGATTATGTATATTCTTTTAACAATGATAGTAAATGGGAATCACTCCTGGACAAGTGTGGGAAGAATTGCAGCCTAGGATTGTTAAAAATTTTCCTGCTTGATGATGTCACTTCTGGTCATGACATCACTTCTTGTGGGTCCTTATTAGATAGATTCTTATTCTAAAAAGTGGATCCCAGTACTGTGTGAGAACTACTGTTGTATAGCATTGAAAAGATATTTTCATACAGAATGTAATGAAACTAACTCTGTTGTATCCTATCGAATGTTATGGGCAATTAACCAGAAAAAGAAAAAAAAAACTGCCTCATAAAACAAAAAGTGGATTTCTTAACTCAAAACTGACCAATGAGACTAATTGTTCTGAGAGCCAATGAGGTGTTATTATGACACAGCAGAGAACCAATAAGGTGTTCATATGAGTCAGCTCTCATTTCCATGTATCAGTGCTAGTACTAGAACTCCTATTCAGTTGTGTGAGTGCCATCAAAGTTGGCCACTGGTTTTTTTTATTGCATACTGATTTATTGAGTGACCCATACTATTATATGTATATTCAAATAAAGTTAATGCAGGTTACACCAACCCTAGTGATGCCAGTGCATTTAGGCTGTGCATATGATATTGTAATTTATTCTGCATGGTCTGGTACTAGAGAAGGTCCATCATGGGGGTGACGCAATGTGCTCTCACACCAGGTGCCACAAACTCTAGTGACACTTCTGGGGTCAGCAGATTGGGCCTGGGATCAGGGACAGGATATGGTGTGCATGGCTGCCACTGATCCGCCACCCTCCCTAGCATCGGCAACTGCTAGGTTGTCACAAAGTGCTTTACAGAACTTTTGCAACAGCTAGATGCACTGCACTGACCTGCACAGTGAGGAGGATTGAGCTGCTCGTGTCACTATGTATGTAACCTCCTGCTTAGATCTGCAGTTTGCTCACAGTCTTTTCAATGATGTCACTCCATTCCAATGTGCTATATAATTTTCACCTTCTGCTTGTATCTGCCCAACATCTCCTGTCACATCTGCATTTTGGAACTGTAGTTGCATCTTGGTTGTAAGGTATTCCTTGTACCTCTGCATTTTAGCTGTTACCATTAAGGCTTTGGATCCACTCCTCGGGCAACATCCCCTGTCTATCTGCATTTTGATTAGTAAGGTTTTCCTTAATTGTGTGCCAAGAATACGCATGCTTATCAGCACCCACTCTGAGTCTATTCACATTCCAGGTTTCTCATTATGAATCTGCTCACCCGAGACCTGCATGGGGCAACTCCTAAACTCCAAATACTGGAGGATTTTTGACCAGCAAGTGGTCACTTACACATGACAACATCTGCATCAAGTCAGTTTCCACAGGTAGAATGGAACATTCTAGAGTAGACCATGAGTGTCAAGCCTAGAGCCTGTGAGCCAGATCCAGTCTGTGGCAGCTCTTTAACTGGCCGCATGATCATCGGACTTCCCAGTGCAGCCATCACCTGCTAAGCTGTGTCATGTTCTCTTGGCAGAAGAGGCACTGCAGAAACGATACCTGCTGGATGACTGGACTATTCCATCACCTCTTCTGTGGAGGACGCACATTGCAACTCAGCAGCTGTTTAGCAGCCCCTCTTCTCTGAGAGGGTCATTTCGCAGAGCACTGCTGAGCTGCAAAGTGACAGCTTGGCAGAAGAGGAACTGATGGAAGTAATTGAGCATGTCTAGGAAGTAGGAAAAGAAGCTCCACTTTTTACAACCTGTTCAGGCCTGATCTTTTCTTTCCTGCACATTGCAGAGCTAGCCAGGGTGAAGGAGAGTGGAGCAGTAGGAAGAGGACTGAGGATGAGAGGCTAGGAGACAGGCATAGGGAAGATCCCCCTTGTCACAATTGTATTCTTATCTCCACCATAAAGTTCTTGTTGTTGCACCTTCACTTTCACCTCTTTCTTCCTTATATGTCAAACCTCTGAGCTGTGTCATTGGCCATTGCATTCAGTTCCTGGTCACCCCTCCTACCTGTTCTCGCAGGCATCACCATCTTGGATCTTGTGAAATCATGCAATAATTGGGCACCATCAACTTGTGAAATCTTGCAAGGTTTGGGTGCTGCCGTCTTGGATCTTGTGAGATTTTGCAAGATACAACAACAACAACCAGGTATTTATATACTGCCTTTCTGGTCATCAGATTACTCTGACTTTATTCAAGGTGGTTTACATAGGCAGGCGTTTCTAAACCCCTCAAGGGGATTTTTACAAAGAGAGGTTCTCTCTTTCAAGAACCAACAACATTTCAGAATAGATCTTCCTGGTTTGGTCTCACTTCTGGCCTCCAGTTCTCCCAGGCAGGCTGTTAAGCAGCTCCATCTCTCACATGGAGGGCAGCCAAGACACTTCTTGCTCACACCAAGAGCAGGTGGAATCACTCAGCTGGGCTCGTCAGCTGCTTCAAGGTCTTGCCATTCTCAGCCCTTCAGGGAGCTGCCAGTGTCCTCGAACTGGCGCCCTTCTGATGTTATCTTTGGGCTAACGGAGGCTCTACCCTCTAGACCAGACCTCCCGCCCAGATACAAGATACAAGACCAGATACAAGATGGGTGCACCTGGCTGAGCCTGGAAGAAGAAGCTGTGGGGTGCCATGACGCAAGTAAATTTAGGAATCACGGTATTATGTTTCTATCCCACCCTTCTACCAAGGGGCTGAAGGTAACATACATTGTTCTTTCTCCACTTTTATCCACAAAACAACCCAAAGAGATTTATAGGATTAAGGATAGTAACTGGCTCAAGGTTACCTAATGAGCTTCATGGCTCAGAGGACATTCAAACATTGGGACTTCCTTCCTCGTATTTCTAGTATGTGGCTCTTCCTTTCAACAGATGAAATCAGAGTAGCTGGAAGAAAGTGGGACCTGCCCACTTTGGGACATGAGTCCATCCATATCAGCCACAGCTACATGTGAAAAGTAGTAAGAAGCAGTAGAAGCAGGGGAAAAGTAGTAAAAGCAGGGGGAAAGTAGTAAGGCACAAACCAAGTACTGATTTACACAGGTACTTTACACAGAATTAAGCACCTGTCATGCTGAGCATTCAGGTATCCATCACATCTTCACACAGGGTAGTTTGCCAATATGTCAGACATTCCTATAACCATTTTAGAGGTGTCTGGCAGGGGGACAGGGCAGTTCCCAAATGCAATGTCATGTGTGCACACAGAAGCAAGCAAACAGGATGTTTCTAAATGAGGTTTCAGGCAGGTCTCAAAGTGGAGCTGGATCAAGTTAGGGCCCGATTCTGAACAGTGCACGCCAGCTCACTGCCGGTGTGTACTGTCGCAAATGTGCCATAAGGCAGGTTTGTAAGACCTTACTGGAGCTAGCCCAACGTTCTACTGCCTGGCGGTTGCCTGGCAACCAGGCCGCAGAGAGGTGGATGGGGGTGTGGGGGGAGGAGGTGTTCTAGGGCAGGAGAGGCAGGGGAAGGTGGGTGGAGCTTGGGGAGGAAGTGTGGTGGGGAAGGGGGCAGGGAGGAACTAGTGGAGCTTGGCTCCACTGGATCCTGAGCCCCGTGTGGGACCGTGCGGTCCAACACAGGACTCTGATTCTGTGGCAGCTCCAAAGCTGCAGTAGAATCCTCACTGCAGGGCTGCTTCCCTTACCCGGGGAAGGAGCCGCTGGCGGCTGCCTGGTTGCATGCTGGATACCGTGGCAGCCATTCTGGCACTGCAGCAGCCCCGTGCGCCGGGCAGCTCAGGATTGGACTGCTGTTGGCCAAATGTTTAAAAAATACAACTCATTTCAATCACACTACCTTTCTCCTTGCCCTCTGTATCCTGCCCCCGGTCCCTGCACAATCTTCATTTCTCTTCAAAGCTGGATCAGGCAGAAGATTACTCAAGATAGCTCCAACAGTGATCTAATGGTCACCTCTGAACCTTATACCTGCCACCCTCCCCTGTCTTGATCATTTGAATTTTCTTCTAGCATGCGTCAGGCTCCTGGGAAGCCAAGTTCAAATCCCAGCCCAGCCTTATATGGAGCACATGTGGAATATTGAATAGACTATGTTCAGGATTTTGAGTGTCTGTGTGCATATAAAAACAACTAAAAATGTAATTTATTATACAACCTATCATTTTGCAATATACTCCATCTCCCCAAGCCTTCACTTTGTGCTAGCAATTCCCAAAGCCCTAGGAAAGAAGGAAGTAACTCTTGGAAACCAAAAGTCTGCCCATTCCTGTTCCGAAGCATCATGCCCATGATATAATCATATTTGGCCAATATAGGCATTGTCAACAGCAGAACAACTGCAAGGAGCTGCACTACTTAGTCAAACATCAAACAGTATATGGCAATATTTCACCAGTACTTTGCCTCACCAGTAGTCTCTTGGGTAGAGTTTGCACTAGTGAGCACCCAAAAATCCCAGTCGAAACATCTGGTGAGCTGTGACACCGATGATGATGATACTTTTAAGAGATTTATAGAAGAGGGCATTTTGGTAGGTGTAGATCAGGAGAAATTGCACTAGCCAAAATTTCCTCTTCTACAGAGCTCTCAAAAGACGTACTTGCTCTCCTCTTTCATACTGTTTTGAGCAACCAGCTGCCAAGGAGGGCAGCAGGGCTCCATTATCTTTAATTGTAGGGTAGTTTGCCTAAGGAATGTTTTCAGGTGCAGCTTTATCATTCAGGGAAAAGAAAAACTGTCCCTGCTCAAATTTCTCCTTCTGCTACAGCAGCTCTGTTCTCCTTGGCAGTTGGTCGGTACCCTTGACTCTGTCAGTTCTGGGCCTCAGAGGTACCTGCTTTCTCCAGGAATGCAATATCTGCAGAGGAGACAGTCCTGGGGAGGGACTGAAGGGGGAAGTCACAAATGGCAGCTTGTCCACCCATTTGTCTGTAATTAAAAGTTGTGTATAGATATTTCCTGTGACACATCCCAGGGGCCCAGTAGCAGACATGGTACTGCTGAAACCAAGAGATGCTAATGAGGATTTCTGCATATTAAATACCTTGTTTACACTCAGACAACAGCCGGTGCTATTCCAAAGGGAGGGGGGTGTTGCAATATTCATACTGCCCTTCCTCCTACTCACCTTACAGGCTTCCTCACCAGCACTTACGAACAAGCTCCACCTGTTGCCCGGAAATGTGCATCAAAGAAAGGCATCTCCAAGCTGCAGTCTGTAACATACAGGCATGTTGCGGAGCACATGGCTTTGGGAGGGAACACTAAAGAATGAGAGTTAATTCACACTAGACTGTAAACTGAATGTCTTTAGATCCACAAAGCTGCAGGTTTTTATTTTATTTCTTTGAATCTGGATTGCACTGAAAATCCACGGAATCTGTATTCAGAGTGACCAAACGTCCTCTTTTTCCAGGACATGTCCTTTTTTAGCCTCGTGTCCTGGAAAAGAACTGAAATGTCCTCCTTTTCCCTGTGAGTAGAGCCCTGCAGGCACTGCATAGCCTTTTTGGAATTAATAAATTATAGGGAAATATAGTTTTAAGTGTAATAATATAGTAATATTACTATTAATATGAATATTATTAATAATATTTAACCACATGAAATCAATATACAAGTGTTTGTAGCTTTTATTTTGTCATGTCTTACATTTCTCTTGGATGTCCTATATTTTGGGGTGCCTGGTCCTCTTTTGGGGTTATGACAATCTGTTCACCCTGTCTGCATCAATCCACCCCAAAGCTAAGAAGGCAGATTAAACTTCATCACCACAACTACGCTGTGCATTTAGAATGTGGTATTATAGCCCAGATTTTAATAGGTCCTTCTGAAGCCTTAGCATCAGGACAGCCACCTTCTATCCTTCACAGATGCAGAGATTAAAAAAGAAAAGAAAAGAAAAGAAGCTTTGAGAGGTTGCATTCTCTTCCTGCTCCCGTCTTCCTACTGTTCCAGTAGGACAGACTTTTGGAGAGCCACTGCTGCCTCCAGCATTTGACAAACAAAAAAGAAAAAGGGTCTCTGGCACAAGCACTAAACCCCCAGGTGAAAACAACAAAGCTATCACATAAGGCTTGCACAAATAGAAATTATTTGAAGAATTAATCTTCAAAATTCAAAAGGCTGAACTATCTGTGATAGAAAACCTCCTCCACATCTGCTGGAACCAGAAAACATAACTCCTGGAACCAGAAAAACCACACATCCATGCGGATGGAAACAATTTGTCTGCTTATATTGGCTTGAAAAGGAAGGCAAGGGGCTGACAATTGCCTCCAAACCATCACCGCTGGTAACTTTTTGTTTTGTTTTGCAGATGCCACAAATTCAATGACAGCAGTATTTCTATGGGCAGCTGGAACTGTCGTTTTAATCTCTCATAATCACTACACAACATAGTGATATTCCTGGGGATTTATGAGAAATGTAGATGGTGGCTGCTAGTCACTCAAAGGAGCATCACTGCCAGTGGTGAATCCCTCTGCATCCTTTTTCGCACGTACCCCCAAGTACATAAAATCCCCCCCGCTTTTCACTGCCTACAAAAGGGGCAGGAAAATGGAGATGTTTGGCAGAAGATGGGGTGCAGGCCTGAGAGATCATGTCCTACTAACTGATGGAATAGGGGCACAATGCTGCCTGCAAGATCACTGGGGGCAGGGGAAGTATATTGTCCAGGGGGCAGATAACTCAGGTGCTACCTGTCACAGACCTTTATTTTTATCCTCTTTGACCTGTGGAGGAATGATTTCTCCAGGCATGGAAGGTGGGAGGGGGGATGGTGCAAAGGAAACAAAAGGTGTCCTTTTGAATCCTTATAGGGCCAAATGCATTTCTAGCATCACCCTTGGACAAAGGGCACCTAAGGTTGGCTTGGGTTACATGCATTGCTAGTATTGATCCTTGACCAAAGACATTTGTTAGAGGCACCTCAAGGTAACTGGGGATGCTGAATAACAGCTTCATAGTACAAAAAGACTTCTGTGACACTTCAACTGTCAATAGGGAGAGGTGGAGACAGGGTGAACGCAGATCACTTGCATTCCCTGAGTACAGCATTTGTCTGTGCCAACAAACATGGTGCGTTTGAGGAGAGAAGCTTTGGGAATGTGACAACATGGGAGTGGGGCTTCCCAGCGTGTTCTTATTCCCCCCCTACCACCCCATGTTTGGGAGCTACATGAGGCAAGATATGATAAGGCGGTTGTTCTCAAACTTTTAGCACCAGGACCCACTTTTTAGAATGAGAATCTGTCCGGACCCACCAGAAGAGATGTCTTGACTGGAAGTGACATCATCAAGCAGGAACATTTTTAACAATCCTAGGCTGCAATCCTGCCCATGCTTATTCAGGAGTAAGTCCCATTTACTACATAGTTAAAGCATATACATAGTACTGTTAAAAGTACAGATCTGTAACATTTCCCCAAATGCAGTCACATACCATGGGAGCATCAAGTCTAATAAATTAAAAATATATATACAGGGTGAACCAAAAGTAGGTGGACAGTAGGTGGAATAGTGTTTGTGTTAGGATTATACTATAATGATGGTGTTCATTATAACTATGGCGTTTGTGTTATATTTAATTGTATTAGTAAATATAACTGTATATATAATCTCAAAATAAATGTTATCATTTACTGTCCACCTACTTTTGGTTCACCCTGTATATTGAAATGAATGGGGACCAACCTGAAACTGGCTCGCAACCCAACTAGTGTGTCCCAACCCACAGTTTGAGAAACACTGTAATGTATCAGATGTACAAGTCACATACAAACACAAGGTACAATGAAGTGTGCTACCAGTTGGTTTATACTTTTACCAAGTAATTCACTGGCTGTTCCCCTGGGAGAACTTAAGAAAATCTCTGCTGGATCAGGCCAAAGGCTCATCTAGTCCAGCATCCTGTTTCTCACAGTTGCCCACCAGCTATCTCTGGGAAATCCACAAGCAGTACAGAAAAGCACTCCTCTCTTCATTGCTCCTTTGCAAATGGTATTCTGGAGCTAGCACATAATTGTCATGTCTAGCAGTCACTGATAGACTTGTATAGTACTTCAGAACTTGCTCAAACCCTGTTGAAAGCTATCCAAACTAGTGGCCCTCAACACATCTTGTGGCAATGAATTCCACAGACTAATCATGCACTGTGTGAAGAAGTAAAGCAAATGACTATCATTGAGTGAGACCACAATGTTTCTGAAGTACCTTGTATGAAGCCTTTGACATTGACACCTGCCTGGATTGGATGGAACGAGTTGAGGTGAGAATGCAAGATAAATAATCTCTTGCTTCTTGTGTGGTCAGTGTAAAGAGAAACTGCAGTTTGGGGCAAGTGAAGTTAGAGACAGGACAGTAACAGACCTGCCCCGCAACGCACCCCGGGGCAAAGGTCCACGATGCCGCCCCCTTGCACATGCCACCCCTGCTTACCCATCACCACGGAGAATCATGCGACGTTAAGACCAACTGGGAAAACATGCCAAGGCTTCCCCACAGTCTTAAACAATATTTCTGGGAAACTGGAAGTACTACTTAAGATTGCAATGGGAGCCTCACAAGGCTTCCGGTGCAATCTGGAGCACCACCGGAAGCAGCATCCAGGGCATTTGCCCTCCTGCCCTCCCTGCAGGCCCGCCTCTAAGACAGGATGCAAATTGCATACAGAGTTATGAAAATCTAGAGTCAAAATGGGACTAGGTTTTCAAAATGCCCTCTGCGCTTTGGAAGTATTTTTGAAAGCAGATGGTGCTTAAACACAATTCTGATTGGGCTCTGAGGGAAGAGGAAGTGCCTTCTTTGGCCAGGCTAGTCAGGCCATCAGCTTGGCAGGAAAGGCAGGCTGGGAGCTCTGCCAGCCAGCCAGATTGCTGCTGCCAGTTGTCACTCCAGCGTTGGTCTTCCCATAGCTGGGGCTGACAGTGGCTGCAACTGGAGAGAGCAATGCAGCAGGTTGGGCAAGCAACTTAGCAGGCCTTCCCGCATTGCCTCCTTCCTACCACTGCTCCATCCCACCACCAGGGGTGTGCGTGGCACAGAGGGCCCCAAACCAGCACTTACCCAAACTTTTCCACCACCCCAGTACAAAGACATCACAAACCTCCAGTGGTCTTTCCGACAAAAGAAGCTTGTATGTGATCAGCATTACCTGGGACTGTTTCACTGCTCAAGAAAGTGGGGAACACTTTTGTTTAAAGCCTAGAGACTTTTCACTCTTGAGGCAGAAAATCAAAACGGTGTCCATCGTGGTGGTAAATATATAATTTTTAATGAGCTTCGATGTATAATTTGCTGCTCTTTAATGGTATGCCCCCAAATCTGCCACTGGAGGCAAGTCCCCTCATCAGGGGTCTCCAAACCCCAGCCCAGGGGCCAGATGCGGCCCGCGGTGAGCCTCTATCAGCCCCGCGGCCAGCCTCTTGTTCCCTGAAAGCCCCTGGCTCACTTTGCCAAGCATGACTGGAACTATGCTCTGGTTGCATCTGGAGGGTGTTCTAAGGGCCAGAGAGGTTGAATGAATGAGCCCATTCATTCATTTATTCACACATCTAAGTTCCATCTCTAATATATTTATATAAATTTTATATTTAAGTTTTTTCAACCCTCAAAACCGTGCCAGTTTTGATGCGGCCCTCTGGCCAAAACGTTTGGAGACTCTGATCTAGTTCATTATTACAGCTTGTTGTGGAGTGTACATAATTTGTGGATTGAGCACTGATAAAACTTGTCTTTTTCCTGCAACAGAAGATCACCCCGAGGGAGAAACACCTAATGGATTCCCAGTGACCACAAGATTACATGGGACAGGGATCCCTTCATTTTCAATTAAATCAAAGTCCCTGAACACAGCTCCTGTTCCTATTTCTGACCACATCTGCCATGCGGATCCTGCTAGATCCTAGGCCGCTGTTTGGACTAGAATGGACCTGTAAGGTACCTATGGCAATCCCCATAAAGCATGCAGAAGCAATGCACCTAACACCTGCCCCCTCCTCCCCCATCTTCTCCATTTGGCAACAACCTAAATGTGACACCAGAGATGGAGAAGTTTTCCCTTCACTCTTCTGTTGAGAAATAAAAACCTTTTTTTGAGATTTCTGTTAACTGTTTTCTATTGTTGGTAGCTAAGTCTTGTCAGTATGCATGCATAAAGCCCTTGAACTGAAAAAATGCCTCTCTTTTGTCCTAAGAAATACCCTGAAGATAGCAAGGGTTTAAAAGCAGCAACACCTCTCTCCTTAGGCTTGGGCTCAGACAAATGTTGGCACCATTGCAACATAATCCCTAAACACAAAAGTTTCTAAGGACAAGTGCAGGCTGGGCCTAAAATAGCATGCACTGTACTGGGGATAATTATGAGTTGTCAGAAGTGCTGTGGCAGAGAGCAAGAGAGAACCAGGCTCTGTGTCTCTGAAACTATACCTCACCACTGGAGCCTACAGTCTAATTTTCTTCCACTCCTTACAATTCTGTCAGCTGGATGAGCTGCTTCTGTAGAACAGAAGAGGCAGCAGAGAATACTAGAAGACCTCCCGAGAGTGGATGGAGAGCTGTGTGTTGCATGTACCCACAGATGAATTTTTATTTATTTTTTCTTTCTTGGCAGGGAAGGAAATAAGATTTAAAAAAAAAAAATTAATAAGCTTTTATTTGTTCTAATTTACATCAATTTCCTTTCCCTAGGGCAGTGCTATTCAAACTGGGGCGTTGCGTTGCCCTAGCCTGAGGGCCCTGGTCTCTGCCCCTTAGGGGGCGGGGGCAGCCTAGAGGTGGGGGAAGGCAGCGGCACGATTCCCAGGATCACGTCGCACAGGGGGCTGCAGGGGCTTGGATGCCCTTACCCAAGCCTCCTGCAGCCTCCTTGGAGTGCGGGGAACCCAGCACGACTTCTGGCAGGGCTCCCCGCAGCAGGGAAAGTGCATGCGGAGCGATCATGCCCTGCCCCCGCTAAAGCGAAAGTGGAGCGTGATCGCGCCACATCCACTTCCGGGCTCCCCGCACCCCAGGGAGGCTGCAGGAGGCTTGGGTAAGTGCACCCAAGCCCCTGCAGCCTCCTGGGGATCTTGCCACTGCCTTCCTCCCACCCCCGCTGCCTCCTCCCCCCACCCCTGCAAAGACTTACTGGCTCTCAAACTCTCCCGGAGAGTTTGAGAACCACTGCCCTAGGGTGTGGTTTGGGCAGGAATTTTGCAGTAGACGTGCATGATTTGAGCCCTGCAGTTAAGAGACTGACCTATACAGTTCCCCAGCTTGAATTCCTCCATTATTAACTCACTCAGCAGGCTTAGACAAGTCTACATAAGGCAATCCTAAGGCAGCAAATTGCTGTTACCGTTTCAAAATTTTAAAAAAGGGCAAAACCATGGCAGGAGGATTGGGGTTTGCTCTATCATGGTTCTGATCCTCATCACCTCCCTCCCCATGTCATTTTAATGAAAAAGAAAAAAACTTCCACAACGTTTTTCAATAGAAGGTTTTATTTTTTTTTTACTCACTGAAATAGCACACAGGCATCTTCAAGTGATATCAGAGCCACAATGGGGGCAAGGTGTTAAAGCATCCCATCCCAATTTGTGTCCCCTGCTTGTTCCCAATGGAGGCGCTACATGCATACCATTTCTTCCTGTCTAGAGTTCTGTTTACATCTTCCACTGAATACACAGAGTCTTCGTGCAAGAGCAGGGCCACTGGGTGTGATTCAACTCTACCACCCCCCCTCATATTCAATGAATGGTGTTTAAAGGTAAAAATAGGTCTGTGGAACAGGCATTGGTGAGGGCAAGCCTGAATGTGCTCTGCCATATGTCCTATCATTCCTGCAGTATTTTTCACTGACGTTCAAGTAAGGAGACGTGAATTCCAGATACTCTTGATACCCAGTCTTCTTTTTCTTCTTCTTCAGCATTTGTCCTGTAGGGTGGCAGGGTCCACTTTTCTGGATTGGAGTTGCCATTTCTCTCAGTTGTGGGCTTGGTCCAGGTGCAGGCAGGCGATTTTCATGTCGCCATGCAGTGTGTCAAGCCAGTGCTGCTTCGGTCTGCCCGTCAGTCATTTGCTGTTGACCTCCAACTGAAGGCCCTTCTGCGCCAGCGTATCATCATCAGCACGCAGAACATGGCCATACCGTCTAAGCCAAGCTTCTCTCATCTTGTTGGCGCTTGGGGCAATGCCATATCGCTGCTGGATGTCATTGATGTGGATGTGGTCAAAGCAAGTGATACCACTGATCCAACACAGTATCTTTGTCTCCATGATACTGAGGCGACGTTCAGTTTCTTTCATTGCTGGCCAAAATTCAGCTCCGTGGAGTGCGACTGGCCGGACGACCATCTAATACAGGGGTGCTCAATAGGTGGATCGCGATCTACTGGTAGATCGCGAGGCAAAATGAGTAGATCGCGGAGTGCCGACCCCCCCCTTCAGGGGCCTCTGGGAGGAAATGCCGGGAGTAAGGTCCATTGTACTCAATGGGGCTTACTCCCAGGTAAGTGTGGCTAGGATTGCAGCCTCACAGCCTAATCCAATGCATGTCTAGTCAGGAGTAAGTCCTGTTATACTCAGTGGGGCTCGAGTATTGTACACATAAATGTTATATGTTATGATGGCGCGAACATTGTAAAGAAAACTCTGGTAGATCTCCGAGCCTTGCTGGTTTTCAAAGTAGCTCTTGAGCCAAAAAAGCGTGAGCACCCCTGATCTAATAGATCTTCAATTTAAGACAGTCGCTGATCTTCTTGCCGCAAAGGATACCAGTCATCTTGATTCTCAGTCTCGTGCCAAAGATATTAACCGCTACAATCAGATCTTATTTTAGGAGGTTGGCTTTGGTTTAAACACCTTTTACCTCTCATAATCATTATGTGCAACTAGAATTAAAGGTACTAGGGAAGTTGTCTATCAAAAGCTCCATTGAAATGAAATTATGCAAGGGCACATCATACAGTTGTGTTTTTACACTGTTTACCATGCTCTTGTACTGCTTCCTTTCATTTCAGTAGCGCTTGTGCAAGACAAACTTCTCTATGGATTGTGTCCTGTTTCTGTAGTTCTTCAGATGTAGCCATGACACCAGAATATGCATACTGGTCTTTCAAAAATCATTTGAGAAGGTAGCTCTAATATTGTCTTTGGTGAGATTCTCTCTTGTTTTCACACATCCTTTTTTGTTGAGATGGCTAGCAGTAGAAAAACCTATCTATCTGGTTTCCAACAGCTCTGGGCTCATTGTACTTGATAATGTCTTTATGCGGATCATACAGAGAACTTTCCTTCCAAATTCTCCTGTTGAACCCCACCCATCTCTCCCCATTATCATTCCTGTTTCTGTATTGCTTCTGAGGAACTCCTTTTCTTGGCTACTTCAGCCCTCAAGCCCATTCCTTTTCTGGGCTTCATTCTCCTCATGAAATAGTGGGCCCTTTGTTAGGGATATGCTGACCAAGTCTGGAGGGCAGCCCCAAGCTTAGCCAATATGTGATTGTAAAGAGCTGGAATGAGGAGCCTAAGGCAATACCATTAAAACTTCAAAGGGGCCGCATGATAGTCCAACAGCCCCAGTATTTGAACTGTAGCCAGCCTGCTCACTGCTCAAACTGTGTGTCTGAGAACCTCTCTCTAACTTCTCAACAAGTTCCACTTTAAAAAGTCTCTGTAAGGGTCAATGTTAAGGCAAAAGCCAAGGACAGGGCAATTTAAGAACAAGGAAATGAAAAAAAAGGAGGGCCCAACATCTTGCTGCAAGAGAAACAAGATTGTTTTGAACTCCCTACTTCCTCATAGAGTTCCAGAGATAACCTTTAACAGCATTCCTTTCATTAAGAGGCAAGTGTGCTAGAGGTTTATGATGTTTTTTGTAACACAGTATCTGTTTATTTCCAAATATAGTAGTGGGGAGTAGCCAAGCCCTTAGACCATTCTAGTTTCTGAAGCAGCATCACTTCCCTCAAAGCAACAGTAAGGCCTTGAAACCTGCCAATGTTCCTTCTTACCACTAAGCTGCAACTCAGACTTATTTCTCCTTTGTTTGCTACATTCTAAAGTGCCAACCTGTTTCCTACACACAAACACACCCTACCACCACAAACAGATGAGGTATGTTTGATACCCAGTTATCACTTTTTACTGAATTAAGAAAATCATAAATCCTGCAAAAAAGAGCAAATTGTACTAAAATATTCATATTATATCTGATATTACAATGAGGAAAAAGAGAAGAACACCCTTATTAGCCTAACAGCCCAATCTTATCAGGTTCTTATGTTGATGAATCTTGCAATCCATCAGCACAAGACCAGGCTTGCCTTCAGATGAGCCACTCTGACAGCAGAGAGCTTGCAACTGATTGCTACTTGAGCTGGGAAGCCCTGCACCAGTAGTAGCAGGCCAACCACCATCAGCTGCTGGGCTGTGAAATGGCACTTCAGCAAAAACAGCACTGCTGAAAGGGCAGTGATAGGCGAGCCCAATCATTACACAGGCTAACTTTCAGCAGTGCCTGTCACTATTATCACCCAAGGGGTCAGGGAGAGATTAGGGGGAATCCCCAAACCCTGGCAGGATGCAAACCACACCCTCTTTCACCAGCCTAATCCAACTAACCCTTGAGGATAATGTAGTCCATTCATAATACCATAAGCACCCAGGTTCTTTTGAAGTACATTCCCTTGGTCAATAAAATGTGCTGTACTTAATCTTCAATACAGAAGTGTTTTATTATTAAAAGGGTTAGCCTTTAAGGGAGTTCGCCTTGCTCCATGAACATACATTTACAATAGCATATCAAAATAAGAAAAAGTTTAGCTAACTTACTAACTTGACAGAAGACTAAGAGTTACCAACATTACAGGCTGGCCAGCCACATAATGCTCCAGCACAAAGGACTGCTAACCCACACTTCCTCTTGCTGTTTTCCTTATCTGTGAACACACACCCAGGTTTTATACTCAAATTACTAATGAACTACACTTGGACAATCTCAGGTCTTCTGTGTAGCAAACAGCTTAAAACCTCTTAAAGGAAAAGGTAGTTTGCCCAACCCTGTGACAGTGCCACTTCCAATTCTATGATTCTACTTTATTCCTCCTCACTCTAGTACAGGGTTGTCCAAACATTTTGGCAGGAGGGCCACATCATCTCTCTGACACTGTGTCTGGGGGCCCGAATTAATTTATGTTTCAAATTTGAATAAATCTACATAAATGAATATATTAGAGATGGAACTCATATGAATGAATGAAAGTCTTGCCGTAGCTCAAGGCCTATAAAAGGCCTTGCACAAAGCAAGACCAGCCTTTCCTGTGATGCCACTGCTGCATCACAGACGTGAAACAGCAAGTAGTGGAGGGAGCCCTTGTCCCACAGCTCAGGTGAGAAGTCAAACAGTCATCCTCTTGCTGACAGCAGTTGCGTTGGGCCAGCACGGGCTCCAAAAAGTCTCTGGAGGCCCAGAGACTCATTGGAGACTGGGGGCTCCCTGAGGGCTTGATTGAGAGCCCCTGAGGGCCACAAGTGGCCCCCAGGCCCGGGTTTGGGCACCCCTGCTCTAGTAGGAGGGCCTGTATATTGTGCAAGGAGATAATTTCAGAGCTAGCTCTTTTTTCCCCATACAAGGGATACGGCAAGGGCCATCATCCCCATGTAATCAAAACATGTGCTCAGAACCCTCTGCTATGTCATGAAGGAGACAGAGATGCACTCCCAATTAATGCAGGTGACTGGGAGAATGGGTGGGTGGGTGGTCTTTTAATTATGTTGCTATCCAGACAGCTACCTAATATGCCTGTATGGGTGGCCTGGACAAAAGTCCTTAAACATGCACTGTGTGGTGTTCAGTGTCTTCCATGGTGTTAGTGCACATGCCAACACTGATGTTCCCAGACCTCTGCATTTTGAGACATTTCTGAATGTTTTGTTTCATTTTGTACAGTATTAACTTTCTTTGAGGACAGATGGCTTCTGCCCTACCACAGGAGCAGTTTAGGGACTCTTTTAAGTTTGGAAACAATTCCAAACACATACCAATAAAATACATAACTAGCAAGATGCAGTGGACAATATCTTAGGCTTGACCAGGGATGGGGACATCAGGGAGACAGGGCCTATGAAGAGCAGTGTGTAGCTTTGCTAAGTTTCTTATCTCTCCACCTAGACTACAGATGGCTTCTCATGCTGGTGGTAAACTTGCATCCGGGTTGCACCACTTCAGATGGGGGGGGGGTCAAAATCCAGAGGCAGGGAGGGGGCGTTCCGGGGTAAGGGGAGGGTGGGTGGCCCAGGGGCAGGCAGGTGGGGATCAGGAGGCAGGGCTGGGATCCAGCACTTATGCTCAATTCCAACCCTTGTTCCCAGGGAGCTCGGAGTGGCTTGAAGCCGCTCTACTCTAGTCAAACTTGTGCCACCGCAAGAGGTAGAACAAGTCCAAGGAGACCAATGGGGCAAGGGTGGTACCCCTTACCTGGAGGTAAGGGGAAAAGTTTCCCCTTGCTTCTGGCTGAGCCGCCTTGGGCCCCTATCCTGCACTGGAAACAGCACAAACCTCTTGGCTTGCCTGTTCCAGCGCAGGATAGGATTGTGCCCTATATCACACATTATGTAGGTGATGTAACATATTTCACTTCAGAAGTGGGGAAAGGGGCTCCTCCATATATATATATTTTTTTTAAAAAAGGAAATTCCTTACATAGAAAAGTAGATGTCAAGGAGAACAGTAGACAAGAACCCTTCTCTTCAATATGCTAGTTTTAAATATGGCGGGATCTTTTCCACACAAAGAAGCATTTCGCCATATGAACCCCCATTACAAATCTGAAAGTGATACAATCCAGATACATGTTTGCCACTTCTGTGAGAAATAAGACCACCGCACAGTTTTTTTGTGAAGATAAAACAGCTATGCCCTCAAATGCTTCCCTAAACTCATTGAAGGCAGAGCAAAATTAAAATGTTATCACTAAATAGTAACCACATCTTGATTTCAAAATTAAGGGGAACAGACTACTCCCCCCTCCCCATTCTTACCTTCCACATCTATGGCAAAGAAACAAGGGATTATTACCCTAAAAACTCTTGGTTCAGACTGATTTTCTTTTCTTTTCTTTTCCTCTCTCTTTTGGCATTAAGAACAAAATCATTTATGTATTTAATTAAAAAAAATTATACCCTACCCTTCAGCTGCCCAATAACAGGACCCCCAGGGCAGCTTAGAATGTTCATTAAAATACAGTAAACTATGAAAGTAAAAAAGATGAAAACAATTTTTTAAAATTTTTTAAATACAATATCATTAAGAAACACCCAAAATACCAAAAAAGCATAAAATGCTGCAGCAGTAGCAGCAGCAATAATAATAATATTATCATGGCATTTAAAAACAGCAAAAATAGCAGCATCCAAACCAAAACTAAAGGTTTATTAGCAGTATGCAAACCAGAACTAAGGCAGGAAGACCAGGGAAAAAGGAAACACTTTTAGCTCCTCCAGAAGGCCACCAGGCAGGCTACACTTCTCAAGCTTACCAGGAGGGAGTTATCTGGAAAAGTCCTCTTTATGTGTCCCTCCTCCCTTGCTTTCCACAGGGCTCCAAGTGTCTCTGATTCCCAGGCTCCCTGGTTGCCCTCCCAGCTGCCTGCCTCCTGCTTGCATCCCTTGTATGGTATTGAAAGGCCCTGGGAAGCTTCTAGGAAACTTTACATGGGTTTCTCACAAATATGTCTAGCTCTTTAAATAGCTCCTATTCCCTGCAGACTTTGATGCTGCATTGTCAGTACGAAGGAACAAGCATCATCATCAAACCATTTCCTTTTGCTCCTACCAGTGTCCCTGAAGCAACACAACCATGCACCCTGCCTCTTATGAAGACACAGAAGGGTCCCTCCCTGTTGTCTTTTGCAGCCCCCTTCAAATATATTCTTCCTGTGCATCACCAACACTGAAGCCTAAAAGCTTCTGCCTACCCATATAGCTGAGGCAAGCCTACCATGGCACAAAAGGCACTACATTCTGGGTGCTGAATAAATCAGGCCCAATTCATTTCAATGAGGTCTTCATGGAGAACTTTTGAATGAATTATGCCTCATGTTAATCAGGGATGGGAACAGAATCACATTTGGATAATTTTTGTTTTTTTTTTTACTTCAGGCAGCAATCTATATTGGGCTGCTCCTTTACAAGGTGGGTGGGACTGTGGGAGCAAGCCATGGGTTGAAGCTTAGTTGTGATGGACCTACTCCCTCCACCTCCTCCCATGGGAATAAGGCTGCAATACTATCCACACTTTCCTAGGAGTAAGCCCCATTGAACACAATAGGATTTACTTCTGAGTAGACATGCATAGATTTGTGCTCTAAATCTACATCCAGGTGAGAGGGGTAAGACATGGTGGTGTGTCCTATAAATGAGTGATCAGATCCAGAGAGAGAGCTTTTGCAGAAGTATGAGGTTTATTGTAGCCAAACAAAATAAGATGCTTCACATCTGGATCCAGTCCTTAACCCCTATTGCAGTGGTTCCCATACATTTCAAAATGCAGCTCCCTTGACCCCTGTGGCCATTAGCCATGGCTCCCCATTACAGTACTATTTTTTGGAGGTGGTATTATAATTATTGAATTATTAATATTACCTGTATAAGGAAACCCACATGAGTTTTCCATCTCCAGAAATGCACTTATTCTAAGAGAAATGCCCATTTCTCTGTGGGGTTTTCCAAGTTTGGTGTTTTCCATGAGGTCTCATAAGCTTCAAGGCATCAGCCAAGCTATGAAGTTTCACATACTCATGTGAAGGAAGCTCTTTTCCAAATTTTAATATCTGTACAACCAACAAAGATGGACATGCTTGTGAGTGAAATACTTTTGCTCTAAAACCCCTTTTCTGCCTCTACTCCTGTTTACTATTAGCAGCAAACTAGTGGGGGTTGGAAAAAGGTCTTCCGCTATATGACCCTGATTTAGACAAACTGATATTAAGCCATCAGAAGCCCTGACACCATCTTCAGTTTGGCTCCCACTACAATCCCAGTTTCACACTCAGAACTTCCCTCTCTGTTATTTTTCCATTTCTTCCCACGGTCTCACTGCCTTCGAATGCAAGTCACTTTCCTGCGGAGGCTTCTGGTAAAAGGCATTTTAAAATGTTAATACCAGCATTTCATATTTGTAGTAGAACTAATTAAAACTGTTATTGTTGGTGGGTTTGAATTGCCCAGGTGTGAATCATTATCCTCATTAAAATAATCAGGGAGACAGGAATGTGACAGGAGAGCAGATGGATAGGAACTGCATGTGTAAGATTCCTGTTCCTTCCAGGAGGATTTGGAGCTGGGGGAAGGGAGAGGAAGGGAAGTACTACCTTGGGCTTCCCTTGTTCCCATAGCCCTCTAGATCAGGGTGGCAAACCTTTTTGAGACCATGCGCCCAAATTGGTGATAATCTCCTAAAAAATTATCTTGCATGCCCATGGTAATTTTGAGCAGCAATCATTTTTTATTATATTTGTATTTTACAAAATTTGCTTTATGAAGAAAGAGAACAAAATGCTTGAAAGCATTCTTAGAGAAGTCTGTTTAGCCAACCAAAAACTCTTCTGAATTCTTTTAAATGGGTTAGCTTAGGAATTACAGTACATGTTATTAATAACTAGTAATTCACAAGACAGAAAATTAATGAATTGGTAACAATAATAATGGACCTTTTTTTTTTTAAGGAAAAAGGAGTCCTGTTGCTTATTTATGTGCGTTCTTTGTTTTACTATCAACAGAAGTATAACGGAGATTGTATGTCAATGAAAGAGAGAGACTGAAGTAAATGAAAGCATTTTAGAAAGCCTGTTCAAAAAATTATCATCAATGTTTTTAAAAAGACAATGGAATAATAACATCATGTATAAATTGTATTTTTATTGTACCTTACAAGCAATGTAAGAAATGTGAAAAAATGATAAGCTTTTGTTAATAAAACATAAAAAAACAAGGAAAGGAAAACAAGCATGTTTTATCTATTTATTTACTGCATTTTACCCCCTCTTCTCCACCTGAGGGGACCAAAAGCAGGTCCTCTCAGTGAGAGTTTTGCTGCTGCACCAATGTCAGATATTTTGTATCAGGCTTGTATCTGATGGTTTTGAGAATATGCAGGCAGCACTAGTTTCATCAGTAAGTCTACTCCTATAATTAGACTTGACAAAGTTCATCACGGAAAACAATGACTCACATGAATATGTCGATAAAAATACTCTTAATACTGCCATTGTGAGATTTTTCAGACAGTCAGAAGTTTCAAGAACGGAATTCCAGAGATTTAGAACCTCATTTTCTGCAATTTTTTGCTGTTAATCCCTAACTGATCTCTTTCAATTTGAATAATATAAATCAAATTTATTTATTGGGAAAAAAAAACCCAAAAAATTGTGGAGCCACTAATATTTATCATTATTATCATGAAATGTCCAGTGCTTATTCACAAACATCAGAAGAAAAATATAAGCAGAACAAAGCCAATGCCAACCATTTACTTCTATTATTATATACTGATGTGTACACTGAGGGCCCAATCCTATCCAATTTTCCAGTGCCGGTGCAGCCATGCCAATGGGGCATGCACTGCATCCTGATGTGGGGAGGCATTCACAGAGACCTTGTTAAGGTATGAGAACATTTGTTCCCTTACCTTGGGGTTGCATTGCGACTGCACCATTGATGGAAAATTGGATAGGATTGGGCCCTGAGTCTGCAAGGATTTCAAAACATGTCATTTGATGTCACATGTTCTTGCAACGGCACAGCTGGTACCAGGCCTTTGTTAGATGTTTCCTATGAACTCTTCTCATTGCTCTTGGTTTGTAAAAAAAAATAAAAAAAATCAATCTTTGTTTCATTCGGCTATTGTCAGGAATGGGCCTGGCCGCCCAACCCCCGACGTATTGCTCTAGACAGGCCCAAGGGGGGGATGGGGTGCAGCTGATTGGCCTGGGGGGGCGCCACAGCAGATTCCCAGACAGGGTTGGGGCCCCCAGAAGACCCCGACAGCAGACACAGGGCCTCTGGAGTTCCAAAGGAATGGGAGGATGGGCTGAAGGCCCCTCCCCCTCTTGAACCTGCCAGGGAGGAAGGGGCAGAGCAGGATGGGGCAGTCAGGCTTCCTCAAAAGGGAGAGGGCCTGTGATGACAAGGGAGAGAGGTGTGCTAGCAGAAGAGAGGTACCACCTGAGAACTGGAAGCTCTACCCCAACAACAACGAGGAGGAGGAACAGGGTGATGTGAACTCCCTCCCTAGTGGTGGTCTGAGGTCCTACTCAGCTTGACCAGCCCCAGGAGGGGAACCCCGCCTATACCCGCCAAGCCGTACAGGCTTTAAGTACCCTGCCAGCCTGGGCGCTCACCTCCAGCAGACTGGGATGTGACAGTGATAATGATAATAATTATACATTAATTTATTTATTGTGGGTGGTGCTTAAAGAATCAAGCAGCAAAACCGCATGCCACATTACAACAACTGAAATCCCAAAATTGTCCAGCCCTGAAGGGGATGGACATTCTTCCTGACCCTGGCTCAAATCTGACCAAGGGAAGGTGTAGTTATTATATGTGAATATATGAGTCAGCCCATTAATGTCTCCCATGACTAGTAGAATCTCAGAATCTGGAGGCTGAATCCTATCCAACTTTCCAGCACTGATGCAACTGTACCAAGAGTCCATGCATTGCATCCTGGAGTGGGGGGAGGGCAGTCACGGAGGCCTCAAGGTAAGGAAACGTCACTTTAACTTGGGGCTGCATTGTTGCTGCATCGGCAACATAAAGTTGGATAGAATTGGGTCCAGTGGCATACCTAGAGGGGGTGCAGTGGTAAAAATTGCACTGGACTGCAGCCTGCCTGGGGCAACAGTCTGGCTACCCACCCGCACAATTGTGCCCCTCTGCAATCGCTGCTCACACCTCTTGCAAAAAGTGCCAGACAAAACAGCATTCTTTGCAAGAGGGGCAATGGGGGGGGTGACCGAGAGGCTTGGGGGGCAAGAAGGAGGGGACTTGGGATGGGAAGAGATAGCAGAGTAAGAGGAGCAAGTGGCCAGAGATTCCAATTCCCGTTCACGTCTTTTGGGGGGCAAACAGGAGGGGGCTGGGGTGGGGGAGGTGGCAGATTTTTTTTTTTTAATTTTCCATTTCCATGTCTGAGTGTGACATGGGGGGGCAATAATTTTTAACTTTGCCCAAGGGTCCAGGGTGGCTAGCTATGCCACTGATTGGGCCCTTTCTTTAATTCCTTTTTCCAAACAGGTTGTCTTTTGACTCTGTTTCTGAGAGACTGAGAGGCATATGCTTCTCTCTCCTTTAACATTTTAATGGCAATCAGTGACCATATGCTGTTGCACCTGAAATATTGCCTTAGGTGTGAAATGGCTCACAATGGGAAAAGACTGGTCCCATTTTGTTAGCCTGGTCTATGGTCCCTTAGAGTCTGAGTCCCTTCATGGAAGAAGGGAGGGAGAGAAAGATTTATTAACTAATTTTCCCCATTAAAAATATGATGACTCTGACATGAGGAAGATATGGGTGACCAACAGAGGAGGGATGGTTTAAAGATCAGATCATGTGAAATAGTGTCTCCCATATGAAACCCTGCTTATAACTGCCCCATGTGCAAAATGTGGGTTCCCTTTGTGGGAAGTTAGCAGTACTCACACCATTCCAGTGATCCCTGAAGCATGCTTTGGTGACCACACACCATGCCCTAGCATTGTGATTGACGTCATGCTGTTTGCATAGAAAGCAGGTATGAGAACAACCTTTTTCGATGTCAGCTTTCTACTGGAAATCCTGATTGCCATGGTTACTCTCCAGAGCTAGTATGCTCTGCTTTCCAACCCTCCATTCAGGCTCTCACATCAACCCCCCCTCCTCCCCCAAACACACAGTTCTTATATTAGGACTAAACTTGACATGGCAATGGAAGATCTGTGTGTTTACACATGAAATGCAAAACCCCAATTGTAAATAGAGGGGCTAGGAGGGCCATTTTTAACAGAAAAGGGAAGCACAGAAGCCTCTCCTCCATGGCTTCCCTTGCCAAAATCTCTCCTCCAGATGCTTCCTTGCTCAGTCAAGACCTAGTACTGGAAATGGTCTTGGCTAGATGACAAGTGCTTGGGAAGAGGGACTGTGAGGAGGTGAGTAGTGGGTATGAGATGGGTTCAGCACTCCTCCCCTATATACTTATTGACCCTTCTCCCTGTGTCTACAAGGTTGTGGCAGATCCCATGTTTGAACACGTGGACCGTCATACTGCCTCCCCTCCCTCCTTCACTGAGCCACTGATCACAGGCTGTTTACACTTCCTCACTGTTCTTATCTGGATGACTAATAAAACCTATGGCTAAACCAGAGTGCTTCACTTTTCCAATTGATTTGAATGGATAAAGGTGCATTTTGTGGAATAACGATCAATAGTGTTTGATGAGTCCATTAGGCAAAACCTGGCAGCTAACCTTGTGTGTAGAGTGCTTCTGAAGAAGTGAAAGAAATCTGGTACCTAGTTCTACACACACACACACACACACACACACAAAACCACCGACACCCACTCTTCCTTCCAGGATGAGATATTTCAGAGTCTTATCTCTTTAAGTACTATGATCAATATACAGATGGAGGTTTTGCTGCAAATCAAATCTGATGCTTCAAAGCCATAGTGACAGCTTTTGCTCCAGGTCTTTGTGAACCACCAGACAAGGGACTTGCAATCATCCCTACCTTCCCAAGTGCAAGACACCTGACACTCAGTGAGAGTATGCCACTTGGTCTTTAATTCAACCTCACTCCTGATCTTTCGAGTACTAGGACAGCAGTGTGGAAGAAGAGCTGTAGAACACAGTACATCTTTCAGATTTCCATGGGCAGAGCAACCTAACCTATGAAGTACCATACTTCATGTGTACTATTGCCACTCACTCCATTCTAAGGCTAAACTAAAAGTTATAGCAACTATGTAGAATAGCCTTGTGTTTTTCACATTTTTTTGTAAATAGTGTGCAGGGGAACTGCAAAATTGAGCAAATCCATGGGGGTGGGGTGCTTTAGCGCTTTTTCTTCACAGTAGTTCTGAACCCATTCATGTCCCATGTGCTATTTTTATTGAGAAAGCAATTCCAATGTATAAGGCAGTGGTTCTCAAATGTTTAACACTGGGACCCACTTTTTAGAATGAGAATCTGTCAGAACCCAACGGAAGTGATGTCATGACCACATCATCAAACATGTGATGAGAAGCGACATCATCAAAAAGGAACATTTTTAACAGTCCTAGGCTGCAATCCTGCCCACACTTACCCAGGAGTAAGTTCCATTTACTATCATTGTTAAAAGAATATACAGAGTTGCCTGTTAAAAGTACAGATATGTCACATTTCCTCAAATGCAGTCACATACCATGATAGCATCAATATATATTAAAAATAAAATACTGAAATGAATGGGGACCCACCTGAAATTAGCTCGTGACCCACTTAGTGGGTCTGATATACAGACAGTGTTTATATCAGTAAACACTGATATAATGTATTTTTCTAGCTTACCTAATCTACACAGTATCCTAATAAACATTTTAAAAAGACAACCTGAAAACAGCATATGAAGGAAAGCATATTCTCGGGTTTTTGAACAATCAAATATTGCTAAAGCGGAAGTGGAGCTCGATAGCTCCGCTTTCACTTTCTCTGCTGCGGGGAGCCCTGCCGACAGTTGCACCGGGCTCCCCACACCCCCGGGAGGCTGCAGGAGGCTTGGGTAAGTGCACCCTAGCCCCTGCACCCCCTGAGCACCACTGCCTTCCCCCTGCCCCTCAAGCACTTACAGTGGCTCAAACTCTCCACGAGAGTTTGAAAACCACTGTTTTAAGTAATTGATTTTATTGTTGCTATTTAAAAAATTTATCCTAATGTAGTTCAGCTGGAAGCCACAGTTCTGTGACTTAAGCCCATTAGATCTGGCCTTGCCCTCTGGGGCAGAAGGGAACAAGCCTTTGCCCTCTTCTGTATGACAGCCTGTGGCAGTCTGCAGATCACCATGGCACCTTGTGAGTGTCACATTGCCAAGGCTTGCTACAAGCTGCTGTGGGCCACATGCCTCTGGCCCAGAGCCAAGTGATGGCTCCTTGGCTGCTCATAGCTGGGATGGGTGATAGCTGGGAGTCAGCATCAGCCCTCAAAGGGAGCTTCTGGAAGTGGCAAGGGAGTGGAGTGAGACAGGAGAGGACAGAGAGAGAGGAGCAACATGGAAAGAAAGGCAAACCAGAGAAGCCAAAGGCAGAGGAAAGGAAGGAGCAGGAAAAGGACAGCTGCAAGGATATAGCTGAAACAGCAGAGGAAAAAGAAAGCGTGGGTCTAGCACAGGAAGGAAGAAGCAGAGAGGAAGGGAAGAAAAAGCTGAGAAGTGGACCTTGAAAGCAGCAAAAAGAAGAAGGCAGAAACACTGGGAAAGAGGCGAGATCTTTGGGAGTAGCCTGGGGAGGGAGTGAAGGCCAGGTTGTCGCCTGCGGAATCCTGGGAGAGTTCCATCAGTTAGAGGAGGAGGCGAGGGAAGACCTCACCCTGAGGAAGAGGGGCAAGGGATCCCTCTTTCACAAAACGCACACCTTCAACAACCAGGTGCCCCGGATGCAGATAATTCAGTGAACTGCCAAATCCGACAAGCCAAAGGAGTGCTGTGGCTTCCAAGATGATCCTTGCAAGGAAGAGGGCAAAACAACCCATGTACTTTCTGTCACCTCCTGGCAGGGAGCCACTTTCAGTTCTCCAATAAATGGCTAAGGAGCAGACTCTGATCTCCTGGCCTGATTGAAATGTCAGACCACCAGCCACCAGGATGTTGACCTGCCCCCTTGGGTAGGGAGGGGGAGCTGCCACATGGCTCTTCAGGTATTTGAAGAGTGATCTTGTGTTCCCCATCAGTCCTCTCTTCTCCAGACTAAGCATAAGGAGTTCTTTCAACCTTCTCTTATATGCTTGTTTTCCAGACCTCTGACCATCTTCACTGCCCTCCTTTGAACCTGTCACATCATCCTTAAAGCGTGGCACCCAGAAGTGGAGACTCCAAAGGAGATCTGAGAGTATAAAAGAATCTGAGATCTGAGAATAAAAGGGAGCAATTACTTCTCATGACTTGGACACTATGGTTCTATTAATGCAGCCTAAAATTGCATTAGCCCCCCATTTTTGGCAGCTGCATCACTACTGCAAAGTCAGGCATTCCCCATCTGCGCTCTTAATTTTTCTTTTTGCCTAAATGTAGAACTTTGCATTTATCTCTGCTGAATTTTACTTCAGAAGCTGCAGTCCAGATTTCCATTCTGTCAAGGTCAGTTGTAATTGTATTGCTGTCTTCCGAGTTTAGCCATCCTTCCCAGTTTTGTTTAATCTGCAAATTTGATAAGGATTCCTTCCATCCTGTCATCTAACTCGCTCCTAAAAGTGTATTGGATCCAGGATAAACCTATTAATGGATGGAGTGTCTGGCAAGCTATTAGGAGGCTAGCCCTGCCTACATCGCAAACACATTCTTATGGCTACAGCTCTTCTTTTCTGCAAGTTGAACAACAGTTTCTTTCTCTGACAAAGAATGAGCTACAGTTGTACATGGTCCCCCTGGGTGGAGCTTGGGGGGGAGGGCAAGGAGGAAAGGAAGGAGGGAGAACGGCAGACTCATCAACACAACTGTGAGAGGCTGCAAAAGTAGACAGAACACCAGGGCCCTTGTATCTGACCCATTCAGCCCAGGTCAGTGACCTTGCTGTAGAGCACAAGTCTGGGATTGTGGAAAGGGCATGAGGTGACTTCACATGGAAAGAATGCCAGGCTCTTCTGTTTATTGATGGTGATGTAGTTGTACTGGCTGTTCCTCAAACAACTCATTTTGGTCTGTCCCTTCTTTTCATGACTGGATACTACCTTTGTCTCAGGTTCGTCTAGGTATTTATCACCATCAGTGTGCATGGCCCTTTATGGAGGTCTCTGACCTGAAGAGCTTAAAATCTAAATTTATAAATGGAACAATTGGACAGGATGGAAGACAACAAAAGGAGGGGAGGAAGAAGGTAATCAAAGAGCAGGGGGGGGGAGAATGGGATGTCAAGACAAACAAGGGATAGACATTTGCAAAGGAAGTTCCATGTACTTATGCGTCATTTCAGTGTGAAACAAGGGTTAAAGGCTGAACCAAAATGCTCCTCCCCCCATTTTTAATGCTGCATGATATCACTCTTTTCACAGGCAGTGATAGTGCCCTCCAACTGTCTTTGAGTGTAGAATTAATCAAATGGGTTCTAACACCAAGAGAGGAGATTCTGTAGAATATGAGGAAGAAATTCTTGATGGTCAGGGCTGTTAGGTAGTGGAACCATCACCGTGGGATGGTAGTGGAACCATCACCGTAGGAGGTGATGGATTCACTGGAGATCTTCAAGCAGGTGTCTGCTGGAGATGCTCTAGGAGGATTTCCTGCTACAGGGAGGGTGTTGGACTAGATGACCTTGTGTTCACCTTCCAACTCTATGATTCAATGTCATGCTAACATTGAGGTTATTGCCAGTGTAATGCCATGGACACACACTGGCTTAGCATTCTACTAATGTATTCCCACTGGCAAATGCCTTCCAGTTGACTGAAAATGTGTTGCATTGGGTGCATGTCGCATCTATACAAGCTATGCCTTGTATATAAAGCTATGCTTACCAGAGAGGGTGTTGTCAAAACACTTCCATGAAAGTCAAAACGCACTGCCACCTCCACGACCTTCCACTTCACCCACACAACCACAATGGAGCATCACATTCAAATTAAAGTTCTCTTCAGATGTTAGTAAACAATGGACAGTGTCCCAAGCGTAATGTGCAGGCTAATGATAGTATACTGGCAATGCCTGGCCTTCAATTGAACAGGGCCCTGCTCTCAGAAAGTATTTTGCCAAGCACTTTTTTTTATCCCTTCTCTCCCCTGCACGCTCTCGCACACCCTGCTTTCCCGGCCCCTTCGCCATACCTCCATATCATGTGACTCCCTCACCATATCTGCATATCCCTGACCTCTCCTAGCCCCCTCATTGCACCCACCCAGCTGTCACTCTCCCCCATATCTCCCCCCCTTCAAGTTTACCTCCTTGCCACTGCTACCATCATTCTTTCTCCTTCCTCATCCTCTCTGCTATTTCAAAAGGCAGAGTGGATGAGGAAGGCAGAGCAGAAGTGAGGAAAGGAGAAAATACTAGAACACTGTTTCTCAAACTGTGGGTCAGGACCCAATAGGTGGGTTGCAAGCCAATTTCAGATGGGTCCCCATTCATTTCAATATTTTATTTTTAATATATTAGACTTGATGGTATGTAACTGCATTTGGGGGAATGTTACAGATCTTTTAACAGGCTATTGTGTGTATGATAGTAAATGGCACTTACTCCTGGTTAAGCGTGGGTAGGATTGCAGTCTAGGATTGTTAAAAATGTTCCTGCTTGATGATGTCATTTCCAGTCTTGACATTGCTTCCAGTGGGTCCTGACAGATTTTCAATCAAAAAAGCTGGTTCCAGTGCGAAGTTTGAGAACCACTGTACTAGATTCCTCCCTCATCTTTTCTGCCTTTTTTTTTTAAAGGCAGGGACCATGAGGGAGAAGGAAGGCCAGAGTGCTTTAATAAGCCAGAGAGTGAGACCATCCTCCTTGACATTGGGAAAAGCTATAACTCTGTGGTTGAGTATTTTGTCTTGAAAAACCCTGCTCGTCTAAGCATGCTCCTAGGAACACTGGGGATACCTTCAGGGGTTCCATGAGAATACTATAAGTGGCCACCATCTCCCCCATGCTGTGTCACTTCACGCATGCATTGGCACTCTGGGGCTCTTCAAGACTCTGCACTTGCACCAGCCATGTTAGCATCCTTCAGTCTCGGAAGACTATGGTATCGCGCTCTGAATGGTGGTTCTGGAACAGAGTGTCCTCTCCAGTGCGCGAAGCCTGGGCAAAGTAGGTATGGAGGATAGGCTGTTTCCCAAGCAGCAAATCCCCCTCTCCACATCGCTGAAATGGTCCAATGGAAAGGCAGAAGCCAATACAGTTGGCTCCAGCGGCGTCGCAGGAGTTGCCAGAACGTGACTGTGTTCAGCCATGAACTGCCTCAGGGACTCCAGCTCCGGATTTTGCCTCGAGGTTGACTCCTGAAGCCTTTTTCATAACTGGTTGTAGCCACAAGGCAGTGGAGGTTTGGGATCAGAGTTTTCCTTTTCTCAGATGAGCTGCCTTCCCAGGCTATTGAGTCCCATCTACCCGGTGGCTGTTTAGTCGCCTCTTACGACAAGTACAGCCAAACTGAGGGCCTATTCTTATCCCCCAGCCCCCAGGGGAGGGGCTTGCACTTCACCAGCAGGGCTCCCCAAAACTCACTTTAGGAGTGTAAAGGACTCCAGAGACTAAAGTGCTTGAGAACCACTGATCTAGAGAAGTCTCAGATTAAATCCCTGACATCCCTAGGTTTTTTGTTTGTTTCCTATGGTCTCAGGGAGCATGGTCAGGAAAAATATCTGCCTGAGACCTCAGAGAAGTGCTTCTCTGTTGACTGAGCAGACAAAACTGGGCTAGATTGTCTAACTAGCAAAAAACCAGCTTTATAAGTTCATTTAGCATGGAGATGCATTTCTCCTACCACTGCAAAGGATGGGCAGCCTGATCAAACAAGGCTCCAGTGCTACCTGATTTTGCCATTTATTGTAATCTGGCATTAAACATAGTCATGAGCATTCGTATTGTCTGAATAATAGTCTAGAACAGTTTATCTGACAATTTGTTTTTCAAGGAACAAATTATGTGCAAATATTATTTCTGCTGTTCACCCAACTGTGCTCACGCTCAGATCAAATATGTCATTAATTTCCTTGCAGGATTCGTATTTATGTGAATTATGAGATTATTTGATCAGATTTAAAAATCATACTGGATCAAGTAGCCACCCACTGTAGCTAACAGTGACTGAACACAAATGAGGGAAGCCTTACTCTGAAATATAGCCTGAAAAAAAGAGAGTCTTCTAGAGGGGATTCTGATTCTCTGGGGTCAAATGCTAAACACATTCAGTTCTTTAGGCTGGTCACCCCACTGTTAAATCACCTAAAAAACCTTTTGACTGCTTAAGCATTTTGGTTAGCCCCTCATGAAATGGCAGGAATAAGCCAAAAGCTTCCAGTACAACCAGTGTACTCATTATAACTAGGAATGAGCAAAAGAAAAAAAAGATTTGATTGATTGATTGATTTGATTTGTAATCCACCTTTCTCCCCAGAGGGCACCTTAAAGACTAAACATTTATTACGGCACCAGTTTTCACAGACTTGAGCAGGGGTAGATAGAAGGTAAACCGGGATCTACTGATACATCTCTGGGTACGGTGCAGTAGTTCTCCATGAGTTTCTTACTCCCAATAGCTTTCAAAAGATATTCAGAGATATTCTGTCCCACGTTTGCCTCTTCAGGCAACTGCTTACCCTGAGAAGGATGAGGGTAGAGCTACGAGTTTGGGGGTAGTACTTGCTGGCACTCATCTATCCATACCCAGCAGAGAATATCCTTACGTTTTTTTTAACACGGTGGATCCAGCTTTCCCGCTTCACAGAGCTCTGTTGTTCCCATAGAGAGCAGAGCTCTAGGGTGTGCTAACGGGGAGCAGGGCTTACTGGCAAACTCTGGCCCTGCTGTTACTGTGGACAGTAACTGTAACATGCGAAAAGGACTCAGGTCTCCACAAATGAACTTATTCCTTGTATCTGATTAATTGCTTCTCATGCTGCTTGTGGTGAGGACGCAAGCAGCTTACCCAAGCTGAAGTGGCACTTGAAGTCATGCCTGCATTTTCTGTTGCCCCCTTTTTTTGTCTGTTTGCATGCACATCAGTGTGCATTTGCCCCCATATTTGCCACTTCTTTGCCCACTGAGCTGCTTCTTCAAAAGGGGGACACGAGGAGGTGGCAGTGGTGGAGCAATCCTGGAACACCCGACTCCCTTACCAATGTCTCTGCCTCCTCTTTCATTCCAAGCATGCTCCACCCAACCCACCCCCAGTTTTGAAGAAATGGCTGGGTGGCATTTCTGCCCACAGCAGAGGCAAAATGATCCTGTTTTTATTGCTGTCTCAAAAGGGGAGCAGAGAGAACAGGATTGCAGCTGCTTCCTGATGTTTCTTTCTCCAGCTGCATGGCTGTGCTTGCTTGCTGCAGTGGCACTGGAAGGAGGAGCGGGTTGCCTCTGCTGCAGCCTTCTTCTTGCGCACTGTGAAAAGAATAAGAGTTCATGGCGAAATGGCTGAACCCCTACTGAATGGGTAAAAGTGGCTAAATGGTCAAGTGGCTGAGCAGCACCCCATCAGTCTGCTCCCTTCTGCAGCCTGCCACTGGAGGTTACCACTCCATCTGGCCACATGGATGGGTCAGCCACGGATGCAAGCACACAACCTGAGCTTCATATTCATGCTCAGGTTCCATAACTGAAGAGTTATGAATTGGCTCCCAGTGCCCATTTATCAAAGCCAGGCCAACTGAAACCTATAAGACAAATTAAAACATGTTTCCCCCAATATGTCTCTCCTCCTCTTGTTATCCTTTAAGCCTGATTTGGAACCAGGATGATAGTTTTCCCGATGTGGCTGTAACTTCCAAAGCACACTCAGAGTGCCTGATCAATTTTTAAGATATAAGGAAAGTTGCTGTGCAACTTTAAAAAAAAAAAAAAGCCACTTGGTGCTACAACAAGCCCCTAGGTTGAAACTGCCCTTCCTTTGATTTGCACAATCAAATATGCCCAAATACTTTTGTTAAGTGAAGAAATGGCCATTACTCCTGGCTTAATATCTCTTGAATGACCAGTGAGCTAGCCCTTCAGGAACTGGGAGTAAACAAGAGACACTAATCTGAGACGCAGCCTAAAAGACAATGGGACCAGGAAACATCAATAGAATGCATTACAGCCCAATCCTAAGTGGGTTTTGTGCCACTGGAATGCTCATTCCAGCAGTATAAGGCCCTTTACAGCTGTAGCAAAAGGTGACAAGTCATTCAGCACAGCATGACCACAATGCAAGCAGTGAGTGGCCTCTTCATTCATCCTATCTCCCTTTTTCCCAGGGCAAAAGTGTACCAGGGTATTGTGGCACCCCAGGCAGGAACGGACTGATGTCACATGACATGATAACATCACTTCAGGAAGCAACCGGAGCATGCTCACAGTTGCAGCTGGGGCAAAATCGCCCCAGCTGCAGCTGTGAGCACCCAGGCAGCAAGCACTCCCATCGCTTCCCAAGTCGGGAAGCAATGGGAGCTAGCGCCCTCACTCAGATCCACAGTGAAAGTCACCTGACTGGCTGCTAAGAGGGCACATGTACACCAATCATTTCCCCAGTCAGAAGTTATTGGAGCACACACAGGCTCTCAGCAGCTGGTCAGGTGATTTTGTCCCTGCTGCTGCTGCAAGAGTGCATGCATTCCAATAGTTTCCCAACTGGGGAAGCAATTGGAGCACTCATGTTGGTGCCCACCTCCAATTGGCACCCAGGACTCTTGCCCTGTCTTGCCCCAGGGCAGATATGCCCTGTCCCCGGGGCAGCCTATCCATTCAGCAAGGTGATGTAGGTTTCATCAATGGCAGATTGCAGGGGGGACAAAAGACTGGTGGACTCAGAGTGCCTTTCACATCATCTGCCATCACAACAACCTCCCTCCAGCCCACCACAGACGCAACCTGCACCAATCTACTTTCTGCCCTCTAAAAGCAAGAGAAAAGTGGCCTCCTTACCATGTTTCTTACGCAGTTCCTTCAAACACAGAAATGTAGGTCTTTTGGTTTGATTTACTGGGAGACTGCAGGGCAAAGGAGTTCCTTCATTCACACAATCCCTTTAAATCAAATGTGTAAGTCTTGCACTTCCACAGCTGAAGAAACAATGCAAGGAACATGGTAAAGCAGCTGCTATAGTAAGTGCAAAGCCCCACCTCAAGCCTTCCCCCAGCCTGGGGTTAGCCAGTCAATTTAGACATCCTTGATGGAGGAGAGAAAGATGAATGAATGCCAGCTGTCCTAGGTACCAACACTCACACTAACAGAGAACACGCAGGCTAATAACTCTTTACTCCTGTCTTTACAAGACAGACAGTTTTCTTTTAAATTGCAGCTGACCTCCTCTTTACGATTGGTTCAGATTCAGTGCAATCAAGTTATGATGGACTTTCCATTATAAAATTAGTATCACTATCTCTACTCACTTTATAAGTTTGCAGTATAAATTACTCACTTTATAAGTTTGCAGTGACCAAGCTGAGAAAGGGAAGAGGAAATGGCAGCCAGTTAGTGTATGACTGAGTAGAGAAGTAGGAGAAGCTCCTCACACCCTTATTTCTCACCAGGCAATGGCACTGAACACCCAAAAGAACTGAGAGGGGACAGGATGAGTGAATGGCAGTGGCTGGTTGCATGTTGTGGGCTGCTCTACCTTCTCTGTGTAGTTCAAGAATGTCCAAGCTCACTGGCAGTGTTGAGATGCAGAAGTATTCCTTCCAGTGATAGCATTCTCTTGAGTCTTAGTGGGCTTTTAAGTGGCTCATCTGAGAAGTAGGCTGTCACCAGGAATTCCTGAATCATGAACAACCCAAAATATTTTGGGGAAGTGATAGGAGTCAACCATAGAGGGGAGGGGATACCTTCAAGGCCAGCGCAGCAGGAGGAAGGCAAAAAAAAAATGCTCTGTTCGGTTGAATGACTTCCGAGGTCCTGATATGAATGACCAAAAATCAATGCATTATTGGGTTCACATTATATTTTCATGATATGATCAACTATCTGGAATGGATTCGCATCATAAAGTGGGGGTCCTCTGTATAAGAAATGGTTTCTTAAAAAGAAAAATGAGCTATGGACAAAATAGGGAGAATAAGATTCTTGTGATCAGAGGCAAGAAAAAAAAATCCAAAGTGATTTCTAACTTCATATTCCCTACACTAAGATTTTCCCATATGCAGAGAAAAAAAAAGAATCTCCTTCATTGCTGGCTGGGGATTCTGGGACTTAAGTTATGATCAGAAGGAAGGAGTCAGCTAATGGGAAAATGTGATCCGTTCAGTCCTAAATAGGTCATTTTTTGCACATTGTTCTAAAGGGCAGAGGTGCTAAATAGGGTAGCATTTCCCCACATACCTTCAGGGTGGATCATCTAAAAATGTTACCAGGCCCTCAGGCCAGGTAGGAAGATGTGAGAGGAAATGAAATTGCCATGGTGAAATTGAACCATGCAGGTCTGAGCCAGGTAGGTTCAATTCTACTCACATCTTTGCAAATTCAATGAAACCATCAATCAGCACAGTGGAATTTGAAGCTATAATGATGATGAGGTCAAAAGATATACAGTATTTTTATTGTGCTTGTTAGCCCTGTAGATTCAGGCCTTCCTGGCACAGTTCTTCTAGGCCTGCACCAGAGCACAACAAGCAAGCAGCTTGTTAGAGTGCAATAAATGCCAAGTGATTGTTGCTCTGTTACAGCGCAGGGGAGTGGCTTTGATTTTACAGTTATTAACTGGTGGGGAATTGATAGCCTGCATGTCATAAAAGCCCATAGGAACATCAGAGAAGCCAGCATCCTCCAGGGCTTCTATATGCTCTGATCAACCTGTTATCTTTTATTATACCTACCTCTGAGTCCATTGCTTTTCCCTACTCCATTCATGATAAATTCCTTCCCCTCCTGTGACTATCACCTATCATATAAAAAGGTTTGCTTTCTGCTAATTATTCAATATTTTTTATTCCTTTTCAATCCTCTTCTGTGGCCAGAGTTGCCAACCCTCTGGGACTGGCCTGAAGCCCCCAGGAATTAGCATCTGTCTCTAGGAAACAACTGAAAGCAATCCTTGGACATTTTAAGAAGGACTCCTTGGCTAACATTATACCATGTCAGAAGAAGAAGAAGAAAACATATCCAGAATTATCAGTCAGAGCTGGAAACGCTAGCTGTGACTATCAGGCCATGAATCCCCATGCCATGGTCCTCTGTACTATTCATACTGCCCTGAGTCAGTAACAAAAGTAACTTAATTACCCACGGCCTCAAGTTTTGTTAGAGACAATGTTCAGTGGACTCTCTTTATCTGCAGGTTTGGAATCCATGGATTTGACTCAGCGCAGGTTCTGAATTTGTGTTGGAGGGCCTCACCTGACCTCCCGGACGCAACCAGGAGCATCTTCCAGTCACATCCAGGAGACTTTCTGAAGGCCCAGGGGGGCCACATACAGACTCTCTGGGCCTCAAAACACCTCCTATAGGTGTCAGAAAGGCACTTCACAAAAACCAGAAGTGCTTTTCTGACATGTCCGGAGGCTTGCTGAGGTCTGGAGAGGCCATGCACCACTTCTACAGGCCTCAGAACACCTCCATATGTGACCAGAGGGTGCTTTCAATTCATCTGGGGTCAGGTGAATGCCCTAACCTGAGGATTTGGTTATCTGCTTGTTTTGGCATCAGCAGGCTTTCTGGAAATGGAATCCTCATAGATGCTGATGGCCAACCTGTATATATGAAAGGCCCTACCAACTCAACTCACTCCTACTAACCAATGTAAAGTATGAGGGTGGAAAACAGGATCCCAGATGCTGTTATGCATGTGCAGTGCATCTGGGGAAGCCGAGGCCTCAATTTCCAGTGGTTCCCTGCTTCCCAAATGTGTCGGTTTCAGCTAATAGTGAAATTTTTTTTATCTGAGCTGACACCCCACTGGCCTTCCTTCCTTAAGGGGTCAAAAGTGCACATGATAGTTAACCTTTGTTTTATTCAGACTCTCATGTTGCTATAATTGTTTGATATTGATTTCATCCCTTCCCAATAGCCTTAAAGTAGGTCCTATAAAGGTCAGGTGAGCTTTATGATGGCTACCCATGAACTGGTAACAAAACAAAACAAAAATGGTTGGCAACCTTCAGTCTCAAAAGACTATGGTATAAGCCTATAGCACCCAGTATTCCCAAGCAGTCTCCCATCCAAGTACTAACCAGACTTGACCCTGCTTAGCTTCAAAGATCAGGCATGTGCTAGATAACAGTTACTACTAACAGCTTACTGGTAGCAGCTACACTGGATTCCTGTAACATGCTGTGTGGGGGCTGCCTGGATACTTCAATTAGTACAGAAGGCAGCTCCAAGACATAGGAGGAAGGGGTTGTTACCATGTCATCTGCATAGGTTAATCAGACTGCACTGGCTGCCTGTACATTTCCAAGCACAATTCAAAGTGCTGGTTGTACTTTGTACCTCAGTGACAACAGGAGCCCCCTGTACAAGATACTTCTGGGTTTGTGGGAAACTAGGGAAGTTGACTTTGGGAAATAAGAATGTCCCGAAGTAGCATTTACACTGGGCAGTGGCGGACCTGCTATTAAACAAAAGGGGCAAATGCCCCAGGCACAGAGGCTCACACATCCCTAGGACCATGCAGAAGCCCCTCTGAGGCTCCCAACACAGTCGGAAACTGTGCTTCTGGTTTGTCAGAAGCACAGTTTAAAACATTGGGGAAACTTCAGGAGGCTTCTCAACATGTCCTGGAGTCACGCGAGCCTCCGTGCACTCCAGGTAAGTGAGGGGGGATTTGCGCACAGGGGCGCCATCATGGACTTTTGCCACAGGGCTGGGGACATCCGCTACTGGCACTGGGGGTCTGGACAGGGGAATATTACATACTTTTGGGAAGTTCTTTCATTCATACCAACATAAATGCCCAGGAATAAACAATCTCAGGCCAAGGTCTATTGCATCAGGCATTGGTGTCTCTGGGAACTGCCTGAACAACCATTAGCTTTCAGAGTTAAGGCTCAGTATCCTCTGCCAAATTGTCTGCTGTAAAGTTGGGTGAACAGGGAGGAGGGAGGCTTGCTGTGATGAGGTTGGCAGGAGCACACATGCCCCTTCTGCATGTATCACTGGTTACTACGTAAGGGTCAATTAAATGCCAAGCCTACAGAGGCTTGTTAGTGCAGACAACTGGGAGGAGGTTGCCAGAGCAATGGAGCCAGGATCCTATGAGGGCAGTAATGGACGGACCATTGCATCAACCTGGCAGCCACTCAGGGCCCAATGCTTGCGTTTGCTTATCCCTCTGGGTTACTGCTCTTGAGGCCAGGTTCTAGCTGTGGTCAGACTTCTGCAGCTTTCTGCTAGAAGAATATTTGTCTTGCCACTATCCTACAGTCACGTATCCAAACCATACCCATTTTTTATGAGCTTCTGCTTTTCCATGTGTATGGATGTATATGTAACAATTATTTTGCATGATCTATTCAGTGGTTTTAACACTTTTAAATAATGCACTCTGCTTTTGCTAATTGTGTGTGTGTGTGTGTGTGCAGGCACAAAGCAGAGAATTCCAATACCCAAAAACCTCTGACTACTGAGATTTCAGCAGACATTAAACACATACTTCTAAGCATATCTTTGCAACCATAAGGGCAAGAAACGTACAGTTTTACAATGAAAGTTCTTAGAAAGCTGACATGTGCACAGTACTGCATTTTTCACTTTTTCTATGCTCCTAAGCTTGTTTTCCTATAGTAATATAGTAGTAGTATGGCAGCTTCCTATTCTAAAGGTGCAATCCTACCCTGCGCTAGAACAGGCAAGCCAAGAAGCTTGCACTTTGTCCAGCGCAGGATAGGGGCCCAAAGTCGCGCAGCCAGAGGTAAGGGGAAACTTTTCCCCTTACCTCTGGGTAAGGCATCCTGGCCCCAATTGGTCTCCTCAGACTTGCGCCACCTCCTGAGGTGGCACAAGTCTGAGGAGAGTGGAGTGGCTTGAAGCCACTCCGAGCTACCTGGGAATTGGGTTGGGATCCAGCATAACTGTCAGGTCCCAGCCCCACCTCCCACTCCTCACCCGCCTGCCTCCAGGGCCGCCCACCACTCGTCCTCCCCTTCCCTGAACATCTCCCTCCTGCCTCCTCCCTACCCACACCAGAGCCTTGCGTTGGCCCAGCTGGGCTGACGCAAGGCTCGGTGCCTCAGTTGGCATGGAGGCTTGTGTCAGTCTCCGCAGGCTGGTGCACCTCTATCCTCATGTCCCCCATCCCAAGCACCTAAGATCATAGGAAAGGTAGGACTCTCCAGGTGCTCAGCAGCTGTCTTGCACGAATACAGCCATACCAGAGAACTCTGCCCAGTGTTCCTGTAATCTGGAAATGGGTACATCTTTCTTAACTGGGGTGCCTTTGGATGCAGAATTTTTTGCTGAGACTGCATACAAGGCAAACATATCTCGCTCAGTCTCTCCTCTTCAACTTATGCTACATTGGGCTGTACCACTGCCAATGGTACTGATGAGTGTGGGCTTTTAGCCAGTGCCTGACTGGGATAACCCCTGATGCTACCCCCTGGATTCACTGCCCTAAAATTCCTGTTCTGTTCATACTGTACTCTTGTAGATTCTTATAATTTATGGTCTTATACTGTCAATGGTGTACATTCTCATGGGCTAGTGCTAATTTGTCACAGTGACTACGGGGCAAACCGAACAAAACATGCAAATATCTGCAATGAAGCCCATACTTTTTGTTTTAGTGAAATGCAACCTCAAGAGGTTGTAATTCTGAGCAGAGGAATTGGGGGGGGGGGGAGAGAAGTAGGTTATTAACTCCCTGCTGGACACTTTCCCACTCAAAATTGCCCTCCTATCTGTTTCGTGCCCCCCTGCCTGTGAGATTGCATGTGTGTGTTTATCCTTACGAGTATGGAAGGAACTGCACAGCAGAACAACTGAGGGAAGATTCAGAGCGGAAAAGTCACTGTTGGGGAAAGGACTAAGAAGTCCTCCCTCTACTCATGTTGCAGCCTCCTGAAGTGACTTTTTTCTTTTTTAAATTAAGCTTCATTATACCCAATTTGCATATGATATTGAGGTTACCCTCAGAGAGCAGTGGTTCCCAAACCTTTTCAACTGGTGGCTCCCTGGACCTAATGGGCCATTGGCTGCAGCTTCCCAGTAGGGCTACAATCCTATACATTGTATAGGGCAGCAGGTTTTTCATGAGGATTCTGCAGCTCCCCTGGCTGGTTTCCATGGCTCCCTGGAGAGCCACAGTTCAGCCTGGGAACCACTGCTCTGAGAGGCTGAGTCCTTCTTCCACGGTATGGTGATAAGGATACTGAGCTACATTACGAGGTTGTTGTAAGAACGTGAAATGCTTTGAACACTCTGAATAGTGATATAAATGTAATACATTATTTTTATAGCACTAGGGTGCAGCAAGCCTGCTGACAGCCCAATCCTATTCACACTTTCCTGGGAGTAAGCCCCATTGACTCTAATGGGACTTACTTCTGAGTAGACATGCATAGGATTGGGCTGCCATTTATTTATTTATTTATTTATTTATTTAAGAAAACTTACATATCTGGGCAATTCTGTCCCCTTGTGAATGGACTAATAAAAATGTTAATGATACATTTTCTCAACCTATGTAGAAGAGATGGATTCTGTGGCAGCCACCTGTGAACAAAGCCTGTCTCTGCCTGGTAAAAAACAGTATCATGCTAAAAGGCCCTAAACTTGTTACATGCCATGATTAGGCACAAACTGGAATGGTAACATCTGAAAATCAGCAGAGTAGGAGAACAGGGAATGACTCACACAGTCTTTGGGGAGCTTGAATTTACTGTCTCTGATCTTACATTGCTAATTAATGCCTTGACAATATACAAACCCAGCCACGTTGCTGCCGAACTGAGCTAATATGAGAGAGTTAAATCTGGAGTATTCATTTCAGGCTGAGGAAACTCCCACATGGAATCTTACCGCTTTGGTGGAGGCTGCTAATTTATTCTTCTCCTCGTTCAAAAGCAGCCTTAAAAGAGCACTGCCGCTACAAATGTAGCTTCACCAGAGCACATGTGATCAGATGCCTCAGCCGAGCTGTGAGGTGCATGTCTCTGGGTCTTTGTCTAATCTCACCGCATCAGGAGCTTGCACTCCTTCTGTTGCCGCACACGGCAGTGCACTGATGATGGCGATGCCTTTAGAATTGCTTCTGGCTTCATTACCAGAGGAAACTTTTCCAGATGAAACAGCCTGATTGAGGGCACGGATGGCAGGGAAGCTGACATGCCTTCACTCAAGCAGCTTTGTGGAATCCCTGTACACTCCAGGCCTGAAGGGGAATAGGGGTCCTGAAAAAAGCAATTGTGCATTCCAGGGCAGGAGCAGCAGATGGCAGGAAGGAGGGAAAACAGAGATAGCCAGTAAGGCTGAGAACCACCTTCCCAGATAAAAGTGCCATATGACACAATGGCTCTACTGTGCTTCCAGCTGGTGCCGTAGGCAAGGGATGGGGCCTGCTCAGTCTCTTCTGTCCACATGCTGTGGAACTTCTACAGATCACTGGAGAGAAACTGCTGCTATTTGAAATGCTTTTTAACCATACAATCCTAAGCATGTTCAATCAGAAGCAAACCCCACAGAAGGTCAAACGATATGTGTTTAGGAGATCAATTATTACGGTTTCTTTTCATTAATTTATTTTTTTAAACATCCATGCAAAACGCAATAATACAGTTGTTAGTCTCTGTCAACAGTTAGAAGCCTCAGGGCGCAATCCTAACCCCTTATGTCAGTGCTTTCCAGGACTGGCATAGCGGTGCCAATGGGACATGTGCTGCATCCTGCAGTTGTGAGTCACTCACAGAGGCCTCCTCAAAGTAAGGGAGAGTTTGTTTCCTTACCTAGGATCTGCATTGCCCTTATGTCAGTGCTCAAAAGCACTGACGTAAGGGGTTAGGATTGCGCCCTCAGGTAGTTGCTTCTGCAGGAGAAGTGGCATACTTAGGGCACAATCCTAGCCAGGTCTACTCAGAAGTAAGTCCTATTTTGTTCAATGGGGCTTACTCTCAGGAAAGTGTGGTTAGGATTGCAACCTTAGCGCCCAATCCTATCCAATTTTCCAGGGCCAGAGCAGCTATATCATTGGGGCAGTTGCTGCATCCTGCAGTGAGTGGACAGTCACATAGGCCTCCTCAAGGTATGGAAGCATTTGTTCCCTTATATTGGGGCTGCATTGCGCCTGCACCGTAGCTGGAAAGTTGGATAGGATTGGGCCCTTAATCTTTTCCTCTCTTGCCCTTTTCCTCATGTAGCACATACATGCATGCACATGCACATGCACATACCAGGGAAGGGGATTCTGGAGACAACTGACACAACAATTAAAGCTATAACAGCCCAATCCCATCAAACTTTCCAGTGCCGATGCAGCTGCAATGCAGCTCCAAGGTAAGGGAACAAATGTTCACTTACCTTGAGGAGGCCTCCGTGACTGCCCCCTACTGCAGATGCAGCACACACCCCATTGGAATAGCAGGGGAAGAAAAATATACATCCAACAAATAAATATAATAAATCCAGAGTATCCTGAAACACTGCCAGTAGATAGAAAGACCAATAAATATTTGAGAGCAAAAAACCTCTTGCCCCAAGTAGGCTGGTCTCCTGTCTGGGTTCATATGTTCATTTGTTTGATGCCAGTTGTGAATCAAAAGTTGCATGCAATTGAAAAATGAGCATAAGTATTAACAGAGGTTGCCTAGGGTTTCTTTTTTCCTTCCTTCCAACCTGCTCTTTTGAACACTAGAGATTCAGTCCTGTAAATACATTAAGGGCACAATCCTAACCGGCAGTTATGCTGGCATAGGACGCCCTGGAGGGTCACAAACATGCTGTAAAGCACGTTTGCGCCTCCATGGGAGGGAGCCGCGTCGGCGCATGCAGATGTGCCAACGCGCGGAGGCTGGAAGATGCCTCCGCCGCAGCTCCCTTGCCGCCGTTTGTGTCGGTGCACCTGCGTGGGTGCGCAGGGAGCCGGGGGTGGGGCTGGGATCCAGTGGTTATGCCAGATCCCAGCCCCCATCCCCGGGGCGAACGGAGCGGCTTCAAGCTGCTCCGTTCTCCTTGGACTTGTGCCACCCCCAGAAGTGGTGCAGGTCCAAAGAGACCCATAGGGGCGCACAGCCCTTACCCAGGGGTAAGGGGAAGAGCTTCCCTTTGCCCCTGGCTGAGCCGCTGCTCGTTGCAAACCTGCCTTGGATGCAGCGCAAGCCTCCTGGCTTGCCTGCTGCAGCGCAGGTTTGGATTGCACCCTAAGAGGATCACATGTAATTAAGCAATTCCAAGGAGGTGATAGCAGCAGTCACCTCTTGTATATTCAGTGTGGCTCTGTGAAAGGGTATTCAATCCAGGGAGGCTAGGGAGAGGAGGCACTACTCACTTCTGGATTTTATCCCTTCCTCAAATTTCAGGTGCCCTACACTTTGTGAATCACATGCATAAGTGATGAGATGAACAAGGGCTGTGCTGATGATGAACAGTAATTATTTTGCATTTTGTAGCACTTAAACTGAATGGTTCACAGAGAATTAAGCAAGAGATGATTGTAATGAAGCCTCACAGTCAAAGACTACGATATAAATATAAGACTGGAGAAATGGGAACATGGGGAGAGTAAATGAATATGGGTCAGAAAAGGCATTAATTTTGACCAGGACTACAATTTTTAGAAAAAAAGAAAAATGATGCAGCCAATTTTAAAAGGGCCTCTCTTTCTTTCAGCTTCAAAGCAGCCGCATGGGGCTTCCCATTTGATCAGAAAAGCAGGCAGCAGGATGATTTATAACCCTTTCCTCCCATTCCATTTCCAATTCAGGCAGCCCAATCCTATCCTTCGCCACCACCCCTGCGCTGATGCAGCAGAGTCAGTTTGGACCGTGCTACACCTTATGAAAGAAGTTGAAAGGCTCGCAGGCTCTGCAAGGAAAGGTGAAATTAGCCCTTTGCCTTGGGGATAAGGCCCAGCCAATGGTTCTACTCAGATCTGGCACAAGTCAGATCTGAGTGCAGATCAGGCCCAGGAAAGGGAATAGGATATGGCAGTGGTTCTCAAACTGGGGCATCACAATGCCCCAGCCTGAAGGCCCTGGGTTCTGCCCCCTTAAGGGGTAGGGGGGGAGGCAACGATGTGATCCCCTGGATCGCACCTCTGATCAGGTTGCAGGGGCACGCTTTCACTCACCCCATCCTGCAACAGCCTCCCAGAGGTCGGAGGAGCCCAGCACCCGCCTCAGCAAGGCTCTCCATGCAGCGCAGAGTCCTGCAGAAAGCGATCATGACCACTTCTGGTTTTGCAATCAAGGAACAGGAAGTGGTCGCGATCACGTTCTGCAGGGGTCTGCACTGTTTGGAGAGCTTTACTGAGGCTAGTGCTGGGCTCCTCCAATCGCCGAGAGGCAGCTGCAGGTAGGGGTGAGTGGAAGCACGCCCCTTGCCTCTCCACAGCAGTGCGATGCTGGGCATTACGTCGCTGCCTTCCCCCCATCCCTGCTGCCTTCCTCCCGTCCACGCAAGGACTTACAGGCTCTCAAACTCTACCAGAGTTTGACAACCACTGGGATATGATGTACATGGCAGTCGCCAATCCTACCCCCTTCCTGGGCCTGATCCACCCACACCTTGTTCCACCCCCTCTACTCCCCCCTTCCACCTCCTTGCTGCTCAGTACAGATCGTACCTTCTCTGCTGCATGCCACTCCTCCGGCCAGGGCACGCAGGCCGACACAGGCCTTCACACTATTGCCGGCAATTGCTATACCATTGCAAAGTGCTTTAGGGTACTTTTCCAATGACTAGCATCAGTGCAACATGCGCTGTTCTGGCACACACACTGCAAAGAATTGTGCCATAAATAGAGGTGGCAGAAAACTGTTTTAATTTTTCATGGATTTCAGTGTTTTCCAAAGTTATAAGTGCAAAAAGTGGTGTTGTGTGTTTTTATTCAAAATTTACATTTATTCAACATTTGCATTATAAATTATAATTGCTTTAAAGGTGTACTAGGTAGGTGATATGGGTGGTATAGTGTCAGCAGATGCAGCCACAGTCATTACCATGCATCCACCATTAAATAATAAATGAAAACCAAATAAATCCATTTTATTTTTTTCATATATTTTGGGTTTTTGTTTGTTTACCAACATGCGAAGTGCAGAGAGCAGCGATGTGCTTTATTTAGTTATAACCATTTTCTCCCACCTCTAGCCATAAATCCAGCTCCCAGCAAGGGAAAAAGGGTACAGAATCTGAACTCTGACCCCCCACTTGTACAGCACAGTGCACAGGCTCATTCCATATTTATGGTTCCCAGTTGCACATACATGGCATAGGCATGTGTACATGCATAAGCTCCATCCAGATCTTCTGCTGAACACATGGAGGTTGGGGGTAGCACTGCCATCACTTGCAGCCACTGGCAGAAACAGCCAGCAGTTTCCTAAACACACCAGAACACCCCAGACACTGTGATGAAGTAGGGGGTTTATGGGTGATTTGGGGGAGGTTCAGGGTGGGAAGGGGGAGGAACCAGGGTGGTTTGGGGGGGAGAGGGGGTGGATCCTGATGGCAGCAACTTGCACAGGTTGCTATCCCTTCTTTTGCTGCCCAATATTCCCTCTCCTCAGACTACGGAGAGCTGGTGTGGGTCTGAGGAGACCTATTGCTGAACACGTGACCTTCCACCAGGTAACTAAGAAGATTTTACTTACCTTTCATTGGCCTTCTGGTTGCCCCCCCCCCCCACAGAGTGCATGCTGCATGCTATGGAGTTGCAGTGGTGGATAGGATTGGGATAAGTCCCATTGAAATTAATGGGAAAAGTAAGCCATTGCTGCCTTGTCTCATTTATTTCAATGATGCTTAGACATGAACTAACTTTCTCTGGATACAGCCCATGAGACTTATGTGCTGACAAGGAGAATTATTCTGAGAGAAAAATACTGCTCATGTTTTTCAAAAAGCTGCACAACTGGCCAGGCTTAGAGCCTGGGTGTTTCCCAAGAACTTAGATAAGCTTTTAGGTTAGACATTCTTTAGGGAGATTGCATCTTGCCTGCAAAGACAGTGCAGTACTGACTGTGTTATACAATCCCTTCTGTTTTAGCAGTTGCTACCTAAAAGTTATTAAAGGCAACTGCTGTGTCCTTGTCCTTTTCATGCACCATGTGTAATAAAATAGGGAGCTGGTGATCCAAGATGGTCTGTACTTTGGAAATCAAGACATAGGTTTCTGGTGGACCTTTTTTTCAAAAGTCCACTTTTTGACATGTTTAAATTACACCCAGAAGTCATTAATTCAACGCTTGCTCTGCTCTTTCAACTTCCTCTCAATCAAATGGTCTCACTCGGTGGTTCCCGCAGCTTAGGAGCCAGGCAGGGTTGCATTTCCCATGCTGCTGGTGGCAGAGTTCTGCTAGGCCTCAGTGGAGGCACCTGTGCCAGCTGGCGAGCCAGCAAGGTGGCGAGCCTCAGCAGGCTTTGCACACCAGCACTTGCTGGCTGGCTCTTCCAGGTTCACCCAGCCATGAAGGTGGCCTCCAGGCTGAGAAAGTTCGTACAGCCCCACACCAGGACAGCACCAGGTAGACCAGGGAAGAAGCAAAAGACCTTGTTGCATCATTGTGAGTCCATGCCCTGACACTGACAGTATAATGGCAGCCCTTTTCACTGGTTCCACTTTTTGCCAATTTTTGGTTTTTGCCAGTGCTCTGATCCCCAACCTGTTGAAAAAGCGGGGGACGCCCGTAAATCCACAAGCTGCAAAAAACCCCAGCCAGGCTGACAGAACAGTCTGATTCCGTTCTCTTACGTGTCAGTTGTTCCTGGCCCAAGAAAGTTTTCTTGTGAAGTTGGAGGTTTGGTTTGTTTTACTGATGTATATACATCATAACAAAGTCACTTTTTTAAAATATAACTGGAACCAATAGGGTTATTCAAGTTCAGAAATTAAATCAAAATAGTCATTTTCATTAAATCCATTAGATGAGAGTATTGGGTTTCTTTAATTAATATTCACATAAGAATTCACACCCTTTGAGAACCACCACGGACTTGTTGAGCTCAGGATAATTTGCTTAATTTGTGATTTGCAATTCATTCATCTGTAATTCATTAGTTCATGGTTTCACAATTTGTAATTCATGACTTTGCAATTCAGACGTAGTTGGTGACTATACAACTTGCTGTTTTGATATGTAAGCAGGGAAAAAAATATTTACTGTGCAAATCCTTGTTAATTAAATAATGAAATAGCCAGGTATGAGTAGTTAGTTACAAAAGAATGCATAGTAGAAAGGAAATTATGAAAAGAACCTCAAAGAAAGAAAGAACAATCCCCTTAAACTCTGGGTACAACCTAACAGGAGATCTTCTGGCATAAATTCCATTGAAATGAATTAAGGTTGCAATCTTACCCTCCGCTGGAACAGGCAAGCCAAGAGGCTTGTGCTGTATCCAGCGCAGGATAGGGGCGGGAATCCGCTCATCCAAAGGCAAAGGGAAACTTTTCCCCTTATCCCTGGGTAAGGCACCCTCGCCCCTATGGGTCTCCTTGGACCTGCGCCACCTCCAGAGGTGGCGCACGTTTGAAGAGAGTGGCGTGGCTTCAAGCCACTCTGAACTCCCCGAGAACAGGGGTTGGGATCTGCCTCCCACCCCCCGCCCGCCCGTCCCCGGGGCCACCAACCACCCGCACTCCCTACACCCAGGTACACCTCCCTCCCATCTCCTCCGCGCCTCCTTCCCACCCACCCTAGAGCCTTGCGTCAGGCCAATGAAACACTGCTCTAGGGTGTCTAAAAGGTTTGGGAACCACTGTTATAGAGCATTACTCATTACAGAATTCTATTATATGACAACTATTCTAATCTAATGCAGAAACACTGAGCATATTGCATGGTGTAAATATGATGTCATTGGCTGTGACATTAATACACTGTCCTTTGGCTTTGCACCTCCATGTTCCATGGCCTATGCCATGGCTTTCTACACTAGCCCCATTTGCCACCACGACTGACTTCCCACTGGCATTTATATCCAGTTCTTCAAAAAATGCTATTGATGATGTGTAGTGACCAGTATAGCATGAATTCACACTCCAGATCCCATTTGCTAGAGTGGCATCAATAAGCTTCGCATTTCTTTCCTCTTCTGGTTCAAAGCTGTGCTGTCTGCAATCATGATTTCTGCCTATAGAATCATGTGGGTTGTGACCCCCCCCCCTCCTCTTTCTCTCTGTTGCTTAGTCAGGGAAATACTGCCTGTGGCTAAGGAACAGGATCCTAGAGTTATACTCCTTGCTGATATGTCTTGAGTTCCACATGAAAAGCATGTTACTGGCTTCCTATTGTCTTTGTAATGAGGAGCTACAGATTTTTCTCTGGTTTTAGCTATGTAATTTGATCCACACGACTGGGGATCTCTGTGCATTCAGTTTGAAGAGCTGAAACAGTCTACCTATAACTGCAACTTTTCCGGGCAGAAATAACAGATATAAAAGAACTAAAATCTTCAGACAAGTAAAAATCCAGGCTTTCGATTTTCCATGAGTACAGTTAAAGCTAAACATCTCAATTATTGTGGCAAAATTGGTTAAGTGTGCTTTGTAATCTCCTTTTGTTCTGAATTTAAGTTTGCAGAGATCGGTAATCAAGTTAATTTGATCTCTTAAGCCAGTCTTTCCAAAAACTTCATTTACGGCCTGCTTCATTTCTTTTGCAGTCTTTGTCTGCATGGCATGCACAAGCTCCAAATTGCTAAGAGTTTTTACAATAATATTTCTAGCTTTTGCATCAGATTTCTTCCACTGTGAAATCTGCTGATCTCCTTTGCTTCACTCAACCTCTAGATCAGGGGTGCCCAAACCCCGGCCCTGGGGCCACTTACGGCCTTCAAGGCCTCTGAATGAGGCCCTCTGGGAGCCCCCAGTTTCCAATGAGCATCTGACACTCTGGAGATTCGTTGGAGCCCACACTGGCCCGACGCAACTGCTCTCAACATGAGGGTGACTGTTTGACCTCTCACGTGAACTGTGGGATGAGGGCTCCCTCCACTGCTTGCTGTTTCACGTCTGTGAGGCAGCAATGGCAGCGAAGGAAAGGCTGGCCTTGCTTTGTGCAAGGCCTTTTATAGGCCTTGAGCTATTGCAAGACATTCATTCATTTATATAAGTTTATCTTTAATATACTCATTTATGTAAACTTATGTAAATTTATTCAAATTTTAAATGTAAATTAATTCTTTTTTTTGCCCTGCCTCCAACACAGTGTCAGAGAGATGATGTGGCCCTCCTGCCAAAAACTTTGGACACCCCTGCTCTAGATGTTCTTTCAAATCACTCCTTATACCAGTGGTTCCTGCACTTTTCAACTGGCAGCTCCGTTGACCTACTGGGCCACTGACCACAGCTCCTCATTGGGGCTATAGTCCTATACAGATGTGCTCCCTTATCCGTGGGGATTCCGTTCCAGAACCCCCCGTGAATAGCTGAAACCACAGATATGGGCGAACGCCAGTCGGCATTCTGCGGTCCTGGCCCCAAATGGCACACGGGCTGGATCACCAGTGTTAAGCTTCATCCTGCAGGGAAGTTTTAGCCACTGTAAGTCTTCTTAGAGTTCGGGAATGGTATCATCAGGTGGGGTAAGGGGGCAGTATCAGTGGCAGCAATGCTGCCAATATCCTATCTCCCTTCCAGGCCTCAATCTGCTTTCCTGGGTCCACACCCTGGAAAGGACAAGAGGGTAAGAGAACAAGTGTTCCTTTACCTGGAGGAGACCTCCAGGAATGTCCCCCACCACAGAATGCAGCACACACTCTGGTGGCATGGCTGCATCGGCGGGAGGGGGAGGGAATCAATAGGATTGGATTGCCCCTCCCAAAAAAGTATTCTCACAGCTTGATCCTTAGTTGCTATGCAAACTAAGGGCACAATCCTAACACCTTATGTCAGTACTTTCCAGCACTGGCATAGCGGCACCAATGGGACGTGTGCTGCATCCTGCAGCTGGTGTCAGTCACAGAGGCCTCATCATAAGGGAATATTTGTTCCCTTACTTCAGAGCTGCATTGCCCTTATGTCAGTGCTGGAAAGCAATGACATAAGGGATGAGGATTACGCCCTAAGAGACTGAGATTTGGGAATGATAGGAAGAAATTTACATGACCAGCATGCTGGAAAATTAAAAGTAAAGACCTTCAGTTTAACCCCAAGTACGGACTATATACCACGGCCAAGTACAAGTGATTTGGTTTTGGGGGGCACAGGGAGAGAGTCAGGTTAACCCCCAAAGAAGGGTTGGGTTAGCCCAGAAGGAAATTTAAAACCCAAACAAAAATTGCATTCCAACCATTTCCATAGCTGTGAAGCAGTTACCTGCCTGGCAACTGGGGCTGCAGTTCTATGTACATTTGGGGGCAAATCTCATTGCACTCACTAAGTTTACTTCTGCATAAAGAAGTAAGGGTGCAGCGCCAGCCCAATAATCTGTGGACCTGGTGCCTGGTGAGAGGCCATGGTGGGGAGGAAGAAGTGCCCGTGTGGGTCTCAATTAGCATAAGCTTTTCCTCCTCTTCCTCCTCCTCATTTGCCATTTAGGTTTACTTCCAGGACTGCTGAGACATCCAGGAGACTCAAAAGAGCAGGGGTGTCAAACTTGTTTCAAATAGTGGGCCAGATAGCATTCATGATACCTGCTAGGATCTGAAGTGACATCATTAAGCAGGAACTGATGTCATTAAACAGATGATGATCAGAAAGAAGCATTTTGTTCTCACATAGAAACTCATTAGCTGCAAATGACAGAAGAGAAAATGTGAAAATCTTGAACATATTGTCAAGATATGGCAGAGCCCAATTATAACACAGGCCACCCTTTCAGAGCACTGGTTCTGCCACAGTGTCGCTTAGCAGCTGAGAGGTGGTCTGCAAAGTGACCAGTAACAGAAGTGGTACTGCTGAGCCTGTGTGGACTCTCCTAGGTCCTTGGCAGCGTCTCTCAACCCTCTTGGTCTGTCCCTTCCCCTATAGCAGTGCTTCCCAAACTCCTAGAAAGGAGTTGGGAGCGCTGTAAGTGTGTGCAGGGAAAGTGCTATGACAGTAACATGATCCCCAGGATCGCACTGCTGCTGGGGATAGAATGGACTTTTTTTACTTGCCTCCAGCCAGCACCAGGGTCCTCGGGGCTCCTGGAGGTACAGGGAGCCCACTACAGGGCTCCCCAAGTCTCTGTAAGTGGGGGGGGGGAGAAAAAACGGGCACTTCTGGTTTTGCAACAAAAAACAGAAGTGCCCATTTTTCTCTACTCCACTTACAGAGGCTTGGGGAACTCTGCAGAGTGCTCCCTAGACCCAGCTGGCTGGAGGTAAATTAAAAAAAATAAAAACCCTCCCATCCCTGGCAGCAGTGCAATCCTAGGGATCGTGTTGCTGCCTTCCGCCATTAAGTGCTTATCTGGCTGGTGGGTTGCGACCCACCAGTTTGGGAACCACTGCCCTATTGTGTTCCTTACCTTCTGCGGCCTCCTTCCATCTCCTCAGCCTCAGCAGAAGTGACACTGAGCTGAAAGGGCAGCTCTGGGAGAGCCCAATTATCACAGGGGCTAGACAAAGAGTTTCTGGGAGCTGCATCTGGCCCATGGACCTTATGTTTGACAGACACCCCTGCAAAAGAATCTTCTCTTTTTTCTTGGAAAGGATGTCCACGAGAACAACCAAAACACTGTCTGTAGCAAAACAGAGACACTTTCAGTCAGAAACTGGGCCAGATACCAGATTGAAGTGTCCTCCACAAATACCTGGAACTGGCTAACCTATGTTTTCCTAACCGTGGATGCACCTCTGCGTGACAGATAACAGTGAACCGTTGCATGACTGTGCTTGCACAATAGCTGCGAGGATCAGATCAATCTCCATGTAAACCCTTGCATAGTTCATGGGCGCATGTCCCACAGTGTGTGTGGTGCTGGCCGTCATAACATTTAGTATTTTTACTTATTTCATTTCAAACATTTTAGCCTGCTGTTCCATCAACAATGCTCACAGAATGGCTTATAGAAAATCAATAAAAACAGCAAATCATTAACGCTATAAAAGGTGGACTTTAATGTCATGTTGATGGCTTCTTCTGCTCTTCCATCTCTTCTTCTTCATACCAGTGTGTTTTTGAAAATGTATTTAAAAATACAAATTTATATCCTTTTTTATGAACGTATTCATTTTTGTTCTGCAACCTGGCTGCTGAGCTGTACAAAGCTAAGTAAACGAATAGAATCAAACTGTGCATTATAGCTTGGTAATTTCATGCTGGAGCCTCCTTTTGAAGTTGTTTCATTGTAGAACGATGAGGTCAGCAGCAGGGTACGGAGAGATTGGAATGTCCTCTTACAGGTTTCTGAAGGTTCTTATTTTCTGAAATTAGATTACTGCAATGTACTTTATGTGAGGCTGCCTTTAAAACCCCACATGTGGGGTTATGTGGGGCTGTCTGGAAACCTCAGTTGGTTCAGAAGGTGGCAGCCAGATGGTTGACTAGAGGCTGCTGGCTACCAATTTGCGTTGTCGAAGTGCGTTGTGCAGAAAGGTGCAGTGGCCTTGAGGATTTGGAATCTTTCCATTGGAAGAACCTCCTCAGTCCCCAAGAGCCAGGAGGGAAGTGGTTGGTGGTATAGCAAGTCCTCACTTAAAGTCATTTTGTTATAAGTCGTTTTGTTTTAAAGTTGTTGAGTTAAAAACTTATTCCCGACCAGGGCCACTCCCTGTGTGGAATTTGCATGTTCTCTCCATGTCTGCATGGGTTTTCTCCAGCTCACATTTATTTCAATGTTTAATGTTTGAAGTGTTTTGGCTCTTTATTTAGAAGTTTGGGGATGTATTTGTGACCAGAAATATTCAGTAGGAACTTAACTCTTGTTTATGTATATCAATTAGCCTATGGTAAAATTGGTTTTGTTATAAGTCATTTAGTTTAAAGTTGTACTTTCCAAGAACCTGTCAACAAACTTCAAGTGAGATCGTGCTGTACAACAGTGTTTTTTCATCTCTCCTTTTGCTCTCTTGATACACTACAGAAAGAAAGGCACAGGGGCTCTTGGGACTTGAAGCTTCCCCAAGGGCAATTGCTCCATAGCTCACCAGAGAAGAACCCTCCCTTCTCCTTGCACGCTATGATGCTCCTATCTCCAGACTAGTAAAGATATTTTATCCCCCAAACCAGCCCCAAGCAATTATCAGTGCATCTTATATCTGGGGTGGGTGTCATCCCTTCCACTATGTGACACTCTCCCCCCTCACAATGACCAGCAGGGGAGTTGCACATGCTGCTGGCAGTGGTGGGTCATGGCGCTGGTATGAAGCGTTGCAACCAGAAGTAGGTTGGGGTTGATGCAATGACTTTGTTACATCATCATGGCACTGCCAATTGCTTCTGAGTACTGTGATTTGCAACCAGTTGAAGCAAAGATCAGGTGGGAGAGCCTGGAGCTCAGCTCACTGGCCACATGGTAAGGGCCAGAGACTTGGGTGGCATGCCTGTCACACCCCCACCCCAGAGCGCCTCACCCGAAGTGCCCCATCAGAGTTGCCCCCCCTTCAAGTGATGCCACTGAGGCCACTTGTGGACATGCACATCCCTGTCTTTCAGGGAACTTTAAAAAAATCACATGTGAGAGCGGTTCATCTAAATTGGAATTTGGATGCAATGCCATGCCACCGGCAGGATTCTGGAGGGTGGCATACTTTCCAGGAACTTAACATTTTACCTGCCCCCTATGATCCTTGCAGAGGGTTTGGTCCTTAATTTCCTTCCTCCCTTTTTCTCCACACTCTACCTTTCAGAAATAGGTGTAACAAGCTGCCCTGGCACATGGGGCAGTGACGTCATGACATCTTGTGACATTGTGTCACATGACATCACTTCCTGGTTCTCCTCAAAGGAGAGGGTGCTCGCTGCTGCAGCTCTATGCCCCCTATTCCCTCTCCTGTGGAGGCTCCCCTTCAAGGATCTTCCAGCACCACTTCAGTAACTACAGCAGAGCCTGAGGGGGGGTCATGTGCCTCCCTTGGTGTAGCGCCCGGGGTAGCTGCCCCTCAGACTCCAACCTAATTACACCTCTGCTTCTAGACTATCACAGGAGAAGGATGTGGGATGTGTGCTCTGTCTCCACAATGGCAGACCACATATCCCTTCCCCACACTTCCACACAAAGAGAGCCGCTCTAGGGCTCTGTGTTCCAAAGTGGTAGGAATCTCTGACAACTCAGAAGATGTATATAAAAACAAGAAACTGTAAGTAAAGTATTTCTTATGAAAACTTAACCAGCCTTTGCTTCTGTTGATGTTTTGACAGCAACTAGCTGGGTGGTATATTTTACCATAGGAAAATGAGTGCTTTCGCTGATTGCTCTGCTCCCTACTCTTTTTCCAACAATCCAAACTGCCCATATTCACATATGGCAAAACCTAGTCTTTGCAACATGTATCGAGAGCAATTGGTCTGAACTGCTGACAACATGGTTTTTAAAAAAGCCCCTTAGAACACAGGGGAGGCACCCGTGGGCACATAAATCCATTGTGGCATGGGGCTGGTTCAGTGCGGGAAGATATCTTCTGAAAAGGCCCTCAGTTTTTGTTTTTTTTTGGGGGGGGGGGGAGAAATTAGATCATTTCTGAGTTAATCCAAGGCAAATAGAGAGTACCATCTCTACACCTTAATTTATTTAGGCCCCAATCTTAACAAACATTCCCGCGCTGACACAACAGTGCCAATACAGCATGTGCTGCATCCTGCAGTTGGGTAGCAGTCACAGTGGCTTCCTCAATGTAATGTTTGTTTCTTTACCTCGGAGCTGCATTGCCCTTACCTCGGTGCTGGAAAGTTGGTTAGGTTTGTGCCCTTAGTTCTTCTGCCTCTGAGTGCTAAGAAAAGTTGTTACTTAAGTTTGTGTCTCCCTTGACCAGTGGTTCCCTAACTCACTTGGGTCATGACACCCCTGCAGCCTCTTCTCAGCTCAGCTAGGCACTGCCATCTTGGATCTCATGAAGCGTCACAAGATACAAGGTAGCAGCACCCAAATCTCACGAGATTTTGTGAAATCCAGGATTGTGGCACCCAAGAGAACAGGTAGGAGGGGCCACTGGGGACATCCCATTGTGCCCCTGTGAGTGTGCTGCCACTCACCGGTACATATACGCTGCTGGTGGAGGGGTGGGTAGAATGGGGCAGGGAAGAGGAATTGGATGCAGGTGGGCAGATCTGAGGTATACTGGAGGTAGGCGGAGTGGGTCTAGTTAGAGAGATCTCCGCTGATATCCTAACCCTTGTTCTATCCCTGACACATCGCCTTGCCTCTACTCAAACTTGTGCCTGCTAAGTAGCTGGAATAGGTCTGTGCAGACCAATGGGGGACCATGCAGGAGCGGGGAAGTGTAACATTCCTTTACTTCCCTCTCCACCCCTGCATGGTCTCTCGCTGCCTGCAGGATGCAGTAGAGCCCATGCCAGTGCTGCCGTGCCCTATGAACTGCATATAGTTAGGAATGGGCTGTAAGGTGCCATTCTGGACTCCGTAGACAAAAGATGAGTTATGATAAAATACACTCATTTTCCTACTGTTGCATTGGCTTTCCTCCATTGGCTGCCACTCTAGTCATTCAGCTAAAAAAAAAAAAAAAAGACTCATCTGAAATTCTTGATTATGTGCCACCTAGCCACTGAAATGTTTATCCTCTTCTACCAACATTGCATTTTAGGCATCAGCTGAATCCAGACAAACCAGACGCTGTTGGTCAGCAAAACTACTAATTTGGGTATTGAACTAGGTAGGGTCGCACTCCCTTTGAATCACAGGCTCTCAGTCTGGATGTGCTCGTGGATCTGGCCTTGAGCCTGGAAATTCTGGTGGAGACTATTACCAGGAGTACATTTGCAAAACTCATGGCCCAGTCCTCTCGATCTGCTGCCATAAGCCCTCTTACGGTGTCACCAATGTCACACAATCATTGTGAGCATCAGAGCTGCCTGCACAAAGAAGAGGAGGCTCCATGTGCCTTCCAGAGTTGAACCTAGCTTGTGTTGGAGCAAGTAAGGTGCCAGCAGCTCATGGCAGCTCATGGGTGGTTCAGGGGAGGAGCAGGGCGAGGAGCAGGAAGGGCAGGGGGTGGGTGGGGGTGGAACTCTGTGACAACATCACATACCAGAATCCTATCCCCATTTTCCTGGCCTGACATACCCCCTGATCCTCCTCTGACTTATGCCAGCAAAAGTGATGGTGTAAGTCCAAGGAGACCAATTGACAGCCAGGCGGTATACAATATTACTTTCCTCTCTCAGTCTGTCTGACCCTCCCCCCCCCCCATAGCATAGCATGCAGTGTTCACTCTGTCAGCATGGCTGCATAGTGTAAAATGGTGGGGGGATAGGATTGGGTTGTTAGATTGGTACGCTAGCTGTGTCTGTTCCTTCAGAAATTAGATCTGATCATGGCGACACATACTTCAGTTACATCCTGCACGGATCATTATAATGCGCTGTCTGTAGGGCTGCCTCTGAAAATTGTCCAGAAACTGAAACCGGTCCAGAATGCTGTGGCAATATTGTTGACAGGAACCTGATAAAGGGACCACGTGACTCCCTTTCTGCAGAAATAGACTGGAAGCCAGTCTATTTCTGGGCACAATTCAAATGGCTGGACTTGACCTTTAAAGTCCTAAATGATCTGCATCTGGGGTACCTGCAGGACTGCCTCCTCTCATATGAATGTGCCTGGGTGTTAAGATGTGCTGGAGAGGTTCCCCTCTGCATCCCATCAATGTTATTTATTTAGAATACTTTTATACACAGTGAACCCTCAATTAAAGGAACCTCAATACAACATTCCTGGAAATAATGGACATGTTGCAATGTCTGCAGAGGTCCAATAAACCCCTACCTTCAAGGGTGCCCTTGGAGCTCTGCCTTTGCTAGGAAGCCTTAGGAAAAGACAGTTAAGAACATAAGCACAGCCCCACTGGATCAGGCCATAGGCCCATCTAGTCCAGCTTCCTGTATCTCACAGCGGCCCACCAAATGCCCCAGGGAGCACACCAGATAACAAGAGACCTCATCCTGGTGCCCTCCCTTGCATCTGGCATTCTGACATAACCCATTTCTAAAATCAGGAGGTTGCGCATACACATCATGGCTTGTACCCCGTCATGTATTTTTCCTCCAGAAACTTGTCCAATCCCCTTTTAAAGGTGTCCAGGCTAGATGCCATCACCACATCCTGTGGCAAGGAGTTCCACAGACCAACCACACACTGAGTAAAGAAATATTTTATTGTCTGTTCTAACTCTCCCAACACTCAATTTTAGTTAATGTCCCCTGGTTCTGGTGTTATTTGAGAGCATAAAGAACATCTCCCTATCCACTCTGTCCATCCCCTGCATAATTTTGTATGCCTCAATCATGTCCCCCCTCAGACATCTCTTTTCTAGGCTGAAGAGGCCCAAACGCCGTAGCCTTTCCTCATAAGGAAGGTGCCCCAGCCCGGTAATCATCTTAGTCGCTCTCTTTTGCACCTTTTCCATTTCCACTATGTCTTTTTTAAGATGCGGCGACCAGAACTGGACACAATATTCCAGGTGTGGCCTTACCATCGATTTGTACAACGGCATTATAATATTAGCCGTTTTGTTCTCAATACCCTTCCTAATGATCCCAAGCATAGAATTGGCCTTCTTCACTGCCGCTGCACATTGGGTCGACACTTTCATCGACCTGTCCACCACCACCCCAAGATCTCTCTCCTGATCTGTCACAGACAGCTCAGAACCCATCAGCCTATATCTAAAGTTTTGATTTTTTGCCCCAATGTGCATGACTTTACACTTACTGTCATTGAAGCGCATCTGCCATTTTGCTGCCCATTCTGCTAGTCTGGAGAGATCCTTCTGGAGCTCCTCACAATCACTTCTGGTCTTTACCACTCGGAAAAGTTTGGTGTCGTCTGCAAACTTTGCAACCTCACTGCTCACCCCTGTCTCCAGATCATTTATGAAGAGGTTGAAAAGCACCGGTCCCAGGACAGATCCTTGGGGCACACCGCTTTTCACTTCTCTCCATTGTAAAAATTGCCCATTGACACCCACTCTCTGTTTCCTGGCCTTTAACCAGTTCTCAATCCACGAGAGGACCTGTCCTTTAATTCCTTGACTGTGGAGATTTTTCAGTAGCCTTTGGTGAGGGACCGTGTCGAACACCTTCTGAAAGTCCAGATATATAATGTCCACGGGTTCTCCCACATCCACATGCCTGTTGACCTTTTCAAAGAATTCTATAAGGTTCGTGAGGCAAGACTTACCCTTACAGAAGCCATGCTGATTCTCCCTCAGCAAGGCCTGTTCGTCTATGTGTTTTGAGATTCTGTCTTTGATGAGGCATTCCACCATCTATAGGCTGGTGGTATAGATGTTAGGCTGACCGGCCTATAGTTTCCCAGGTCCCCCCCTCTTTCCCTTTTTAAAGATAGGCGTGACAATCCTCAATTCCTCAGACGGCTCTACGAATGGAGATGCTTCTCAGGAAATGTTTTCATTCCTAGAGTGTGTCAGAGACCAGACTCCTTTCCCAGAAAAGCAGCCCCAGGACCTTAGTCTTTTAATATGGCTGCACTCAAGCCATATTAGACTTGAGTCTAATAAGAAGAGTGATTTATCAGGACTGGACCAGATAGCCAAAGGAAGCTGAACAGAAAGAAGGGAAGAAAGCTTAGCAGAAGGCAGGACCCCTTGGATGCAAAAGAAATCAAAGAAGAACAGAGCGGTCTCACAAAATACTTGTCTGCAAACCAAGCTATCTGCATCCTAAGGAGAAGCTTGGAACTCCTTTCACTAGCTCACCCTTTGAGAAGGTGCTGTGGCATGCCATCTGAGGGAGAGGAAAATAAGTGGACTTCAGTTCAAGATGATCCCAGACCAGGTGACAGGAGGTGAGAGTAGAGATGGGGCCCTGAGGAGAGAGCATGGCCCATGGGAAGACCCAGCAGCCCTCTGGAGATGGAGTCCAACAGACGGAAAAGGCTTCATCTGCGTTATGTGTGATGCATCTCCGCAAATGGCTGTGAAGGTAAATGTGAGAGGGGCACACCGCCCTAAAGTCCCACTTGTTCCATCTTTTATCAAATGGGGCTAATGTGAGAGCATCACATGGGGAGGGTGTTACAACACTGTTTCCGCTCCTCTACTGTGGGAGCTCTTTCTCGCCCTGCCTGTCTCCTCTGCCCTGGAGAGGCTGCCACCCAGCCCTCAAGTAGTTCACCTTCCTCCTCATCTGCTCCCTTCTGACCTTTTGAAGCTGTAGCACTCCTGACTTGCTTACCTTTTCCTGCCCCACCCCCTGTCAGTCCCTCCCCGCTTGCCTTCTAGTTTCTGCCTTTCCTTTAAGGGGACACTGTCCTTTTGCTGACAGCTGTCGTGTTGCAACAGGAGGCTTCCTGAAGCCATATCCCTCAGCCAGTGTGACTTCAGCTGGTCCAAGGTCGTTGCTGTTCCCTGCTGAATCTAAGAAAGCCAGCACTGTAAATAGCACCTCTATGCAAGGGTCATCTAATGTGCATTTGGTGCGGATGCCGGAGAGAAGTCTTCTCTGTGGCTGTGCCCAAGCTGTGAAACACCATCCCCAAAGAGCCTATGGACATACCTGTACAGTACTCTGCTTCCTTGCCAGCAGCCTTGCAGCCAGTTCAAACAATACCTTCCTGTTTCTCCAGGCTTAACAACCCTATTGCCTGATTGATTCTACTCTGGTACTGCTGAAGAGTTGTTTTTCCCCACTGTTTTTACTGACTACTGTTTTATATTGCCGAAACAGTGTTTTATCTGCTGCTTTTACTTAATTGGAGATTGTGGGGTTTGGATATTGATTAGTTTTATTGTATTGTTGGTTTTTCTTTCTTGTTCTTAGCCACCTTGAGCATTTTTACATAAAGCGAAAAGCTAAAATATATAGAAAAAATAAATCCTATCCCACAAATAGGGCTATTCCTAATGATGTAGGAATAGCCCTCAGTGGTATGTCATTAGCAGCCATAAATCTCTGCAGAGACATCAATTTGTCATCCCATAGAAAATCTGAAATGGATAAACATCCCCCTTTGAGCAAAAACTCCTCCTCAAACAGGAAGGCACTTTCCTGGAGAAGCCCTTATAAACTCTAAAATTAATACTGGAGAATAGATACTAAATAATGAAAATAATGAAAAGTTTAAACCAACAGGCGTTTGCCTGAAAACAAAGATTAATTAGAAAACCAAAAATTGTGGCCATCGCCATATGTTTGTGATAATGTTGGACATCCAAAACTATGGGAGAGCTGTTGAGAAGCAGCTCATACATAATTCAAGTTGTGGGTGCCTCCCTCCACTCAATAGCTACTTCAAAAATAATCAGCACTTCCCAAAGCAAGATGTGCTCAGCTGCCCCCACACCTTTGTATATCCCTTCTACTGAACATGCTACAGACCATTAGCTTTGACTACAGGGTTAGAGGCAAGAATCATTAAAGAGAAAGTCCCTGGTGCAATTAATATGTTGTTGGCATCCTTCAGTCTCAGGAAGACTATGGTATCGCGCTCTGAATGGTGGTTCTGGAACAGAGTGTCCTCTCCAGTGCGCGAAGCCTGGGTAAAGTAGATATGGAGGATAGACTGTTTCCCATGCAGCAAATCCCCCCCCCTCTCCACGTCGCTGAAATGGTCCAATGGAAAGGCAGAAGCCAATACGGTTGGTTCCAGCGGCCTCGCAGGAGTTGCCAGAACGTGACTGTGTTCAGCCATGAACTGCCAATTAATAAAACCCCTAGTTACATCTTTTCCTGGAACTGAGGATGACCTGCTTCTCTGGTGCCTCCCAGCTGTAAGGTAACAGTCACTATTTCCATAGGATTGGGCTGTAAGCCTACCTACAGTATAAGTAGCTGAACTGAATGTATGTTCACCTCCCTGCCCCATGACCCTTTCCCACTGTTTTCTCCCTCCGTAGGTTGCCTCCTTTTTGTTTAATTTTATATTGTAAACTCCTTTGGGCAGGAATCTGCCCTTGCTATTATTCTGTTTAGGGTCATACACACTGGTGGTGCTATAGAAATGACAGCAGTGACAAAGGAAACCTTTTCAAAGTTTCAGTGTAAGCTGCCCAAATTATCTGAAGAGGTTAAATAGAAATAAAATCAAATTTCAAATGGCCTCTCCGCTTGGCTCCCCCAGCCCAAACGGTGTACCCCAGCCTCTGCCCAGGGAAGTATCATTTGAACAGCAACATTTCTTCCGCAACAGCTGAAAGAAGGTAGCAGAGGGGCCCCTTTGATCATCCTGGGCAGCATCTGAGAAGGACAATCAGGATAAAGGGAAACACAGAGAGGGAAGAGATAAGAAAGAACAACGGAAGGAGAGAGGCTGACAGGAGGAAGGGAGGGAAGGAGGGGAGCTCTTTAAGATTCCTCCTTAGTATTCATTCCCATCTGGATCTCTTTCCAGCAGCTAACCATTTTGATTTCAGGAGCAAGCAGAACAATCCCATGATCCATGTGAATCAGAGTTTATCAAGGGGGGAAAAGCTCAGGGTTTAGGGGGAGGATCAAGAGGAGGAGGGATGGAATTTGAGTCTGTCTGATAGGTTAAGCCACTTCTCTTGCCTGAGATTAAACATATGAAGCCTGCTGTGGTTGTAAAAATGAGCCACCAAGAACTCTGAACCGACCTCATACCCATGCTTAGCTCTAGAAAAGCAGGGGTAGGAGCAGAACTTGGTGGATTTGGCTTTTCCAGTATGTGGGTAGAGAAGGAGATTGTGGGGAGAGGGAAGAACAAAGACCTAGGACTATAGACATTCTTTCACTGTCTATATGGATTTTACCACTCCTCTGACATAATAAATGTCTTCTAAAATTCTCTCTCTCTAGGAATTAAAAGCTTCCATGGCACAGGAAGCTCCAAAGTAAATGGCTCAGTTCCAGGTTATTGTCAAAGCTCAGTACCAATTGATCCATGGAAACTTTGGGAAGCAAGTGCTTAGCAGTGTCTGGCTTTGCACATTCTCTGGCAGGGCTGCTGCTGAGGCAAACCTAATTGCAGATGTGTTGGCATAGTAGTGGCTCAGCTTTGGAGAGAGCATTTGTGCAGCATCCCAGAATGCTGCTCATCTGCTCATGTGAGGCTGCTGGGCTGAGGAAAGTCCTAGCTTTTGCTATCATCATCTCCAGCAGGCACACCTAGGCTTGTGCTGTAATTTACAGACAGATTGATTATCCCACCCTCTCCATAAATAGTAGGGTTTCTCCCCCTCCTTTCACCTTATCAGCCTAGACACTTAAAGTGACTGTGGAACATGTTAGGTAATTACCTTCCCATCCAGTGCATGGGCTTCCCATCCAATATCAAAATGAAGCAGTCCTCCAAAAGCAAGAGCCTATGGCGAGGGATAGAATTGCTCCATCAATTTACTTAGGGTGCATCCGCAGTACAGGCAAACTGAATTACGAGCCATTCCTTCTTCCTAGCAAAACTGTAGTTCTGAAAACAGTAGTTCGGGAGGAGGAAAGCTAGCATCTCTAACAGGAAATTCTCCGCACCCTCACTAAACTAACATCCCAAACCTATCCCCCACCAGTCCATAGCATGCAGCCATGCCAACAGAACATGGCTCGTGGGGGTGGTAGACAGCCATTGAGAAGTATGTAAATATTTTTTACTTACCTCCCAGAAGGCTGCATAACTACCTGTGGAATTCCTTGGACCCACACCAGCTGTTTTGCTGGCATACCTCTGAGGAGAGGAAGGGGTTGTGTGTGAAGCTGCAAAAGGGAGAATAGCACACTCTGCTACTGCGGGAACCCACCTTTCCAGCCCCTGAACTGCTGCCTATCCTTCCCTGCCCGAAACCTCCCCCGAACCGCCCATGGCCCACATTCACTCTGCTGCCAACTTACCTGATCTGACACAGGTTGTGTCTAGAGCTGCTATCAAGTTAACACCAGTGGTTTGGTGCAAAGAGCAGTGGTGCACCATTTACAGTGGCACCCTGCTATTTACAACTGCAGAATGAGAGATCCACCCTCGTAAAGAGCCCAGAGCATTGGGCCATATATTTACCAGCATTTTAAGGGGGAAATCATGCAATGAAAATGGGTATTAAACTAATACACATTTGTAATGCAGATCTATCCAGAGTGTTCAGCTGCACAGCAATGAAGGCAGTGGGTCAGAGCTTATAAAAGAGCACCAATATGTACATAATGCCAATGTGTGCCATTTTGCAGGAATAAGGCAACGGCACTGAGCCTATATAATGAGTCCCAGTGAGACCATGGGTCCACGATAGCATCACACAACTGGCTCATGTTCAGTCTGTGGTCTTCTAAGGGCACACTTCTACCCTGCACTGGAATAGAGGCTTGCTGAGCCAGGGGCAAGGGGAAACCTTTCCCCTTACCTCTGGGTAAGGCGCCCTTGCCCCTATGGGTCTCCTCAGACTTGCACCACCTCCTGAGGTGCTGGATCCCAGCCCTGCCTGCCGATCCCTATCTGCCTGCACCCGGAGCCGCCTGCCGCCCACTATCCCCCCACCCAGGAATGCCTTCCTCCCGCCTCCTCCCTGCCCACCCCAGAGCCTTGCGTTTGCCCAGCCAGGCCAATGCAAGGCTTGCCACAGAAGCTGCCACAGAGGCTGGATTCAGCCTTCATGTGCCAGCGCACATCCGTGTGCTGGCGTGGCTTACTTCTGAGGAGGCGCAAACATGCTTTACGGCATGTTTGCGACCCTCCTGGGCTGAAGCAAGGGACTTGCATCGGCCCAAGTGAAGGGCAGGATTGTGCCCCATAATACCTAAATTCTTTTAACACTTGCGGCTGCCAAGCCAGGTCTCCCCCCACCCCATCCTGTACTTGTGCATCCAATTTTTATGTTCCTAGCTGTAAGATTTTGGATTTGTCCCCACTGAACTTCATCTTGTTCATATGGGACCAGTCATCGAGCCTATCAATGTTGTTTTGAATCCTGATTATATCTTCCAGGGTGTTAGCAATCCCCCAAACTCTTTATAACCTGATAATTTGATAAGAATTCCCCTATCTCCTCATCTATGTTAGTGGTTCGCACACATTTAGCACCAGGATCCATTTTTTAGAATGAGAATCTGTCAGGACCCACCGGAAGTGATGTCATGACCGGAAGTGACATCATCAAGCAGGAACATTTTTATCTATCCTAGGCTGCAATCCTACCCACATTTACCCAGGAGTAAGTCCCATTGACTACCATTGTTAAAAGAATAAACACTGTAGCTTGTTAAAAGCACAGGTCTGTAACATTTCCCCAAATGCAGTCACATACCATGGAAGCACCAAATCTATTAAAAATGAAATACTGAAATGAATAAGGACCCACCTGAAATAGGCTCATGACCCACCTAGTGGGTCCTGACTCACAGTTTGAGTTACACTGATCTATGTCATTTATAAAAACACCAAGGAGCACAGGGCCCAAAACCCAAGACAAGGCCCTGTGCCATTCCACTCAGTAACTTCCTCCAGTATGAAATTGAGCCATTTATTGGGAATGGTGATAAATGAACCCACCTAATAGTAGTACCATCTAGCCCACCATTTACCATTTAATCCACAAGTTTATCATGGAAGAATTTGTCAAATACTTTTTTGAAATCAAGGTACCCCATGTCCACTTCATTTCCATGATCTACTAATTAGACTAGTCACTCTAGCAATTTAAAAAAGAGAGAGATTCGATTAGTCTGGCACAACTTGTTCTTGGCAAACCCATGCTGGCTCCTAGAAATCACCCTAGCTTGTAAGTGCTCATAGATATTCTGCAACAGCATCTTTCCAGTAATCTCTCTATAAACTTTGAGTACTCCTGGAGGACAGGTAAGGTGCCCAAGGACTGAAGACAAGCAAATAGTCTCCTTATCTTTAAAAAAGGGGAAAGGGAAGATCCAGGAAACTGAAGATGTCAATAACTGGAAAAAAGTTGGAATTGTCTCATGCAATTGTAGGCTCAGTGGAGGTTTTCAAGCAGAGGCTGGATGATGACCTCCAGGGATGCTGTAGTTATCTGTACTGAGCAGGCATTTGGACTAGATGCCTCCAAATTTCCATCCAACTCTATGATTCTGCAATTCAGGTATTGACATGAGACTGAGTGACCTGTAATTTTCCAGATCCTTCTTTTCCCCCTTTTAAAGATAGAGACAGCATTTGCTTGTTTCCAGTCATAAGACCAAAGGAACACAACACACACACCCCCCGCTGGATCAGGCCAAAGCCCATTTAGTCCAGCTTCCTGTATCTCACAGTGGCCCACCAAATGCTTCAGGGAGCACACAAGACAACATAAACATCCTGCGTCCTAGTGCTTTCCCCTGAATCTGGCAATCAGAGGCAGCCTACCTCTAACACCTGGAGCTTGCACATACCTGCCATGACTTGTAACCCGTGATGAACTTTTCCTCCAGAAATTTGTCCAATCCCCTCTTAAAGGCATCTAGGCAAGTTGCCATCACTATTTACTGTGGCAAGAAGTTCCACTGACTAACTACAAGCTGGGTAAAGAAATACTTCCTTTCGTCTGTCCTAACTCTCCCAACACTCAACTTTAGTGGATGTCCCCCAGGTTCTGGTGTTATGTGAAAGGGAAAAGAGCATCTCTCTATCCATCCCCTGGAGGTCCTCAGGAACCTCCCAATTTTTCAGGGTTCTCAGAGATTTCAGGCAGCTCCTAGGTCACATCTCCCAGCTCCTTCAGTACTGTGGAGTGTAGGAAGGTGCTGAAGCAAATAATCAAGTGGTCCGCCTGTAAGCATTTAAAAAGGAGGGCAGTGATATACGGTTATTTCTCCACTAAAATAGAAGAGTGAGACATTGGTGAAACTACAGGAATATGTTTAAGCTCTTACCAACAAATTCAAAAGGAATCCAAGGTGATTTGCACAAATAATCATGGAAAATATATATCACACACCACCTAAGGGTACCTGAGGCAGCAAGGCAGCCATAGAGCACCAGACTACAGTGCCTGATGTTCCCAAACAGAATGGAGCTACAGAGAGGAAGGAGCAGTCTGTAATGATATGGCGAAATGCATGCTGCTAGATGCAGACCTGCCCAACAAACACTGGAGAAAATCAGTCATGACAGCCACCTACCTACAGAATAGGCTACCCACCAAAGCCACCTGTCGAATACCATATGAATTATGATACAGACAAAAGCCAAGTATGCGACACCACAGAGTACTGGATCCAGGGCCTGTGGCTAAGTACCAAAGGAGAAGAGATCAGAGCTGGGCAACAGGGCTGCAAAAGGAACAACAGCAGGTTATGTACTGGGATGCAAGAGGTGCAGAATAGCTGACCCATGCACAAACAAAATAACAGTAAGCAGAGCAACTTTCTGCCATAAAAGTGTAGCCCCACACACAGAGGAAGTGGAAGACACTAAGGAGTTCAGTGGAGAAAGCCATGACCAGGAACTTACAATGAGTAGGGACAAGACAGACATGAGCACTGAAATAAAAGGGGCTGAAGAGATGCCAGTCAGATGCTCAACCCAGTCGGATGCTTGTAAAGAAATTCTACATAGGTGGCTGCCCTACCTCACAAGAATGGCAGAAGTAGCAGAACTCTCACCATGAGAAGTCCCTGTACATAAACACAATAAAGCCAGACATAGCAGCAGCAGTTGGAATCCTGTGCAGAAAATCCAGCAGGCCAAACAAGTCCACCAGTGGCCATCTGTTTTTGTTAATTTTTAATTAACATCTAATTTATTTATATTGGGCATGACAATGTGCATGACTTTACATTTACTTACATTGAAATGCATCTCCCATTCTGCTGCCCGTTCTCCCATTTTGAAGAGATCCTTCTGGAGGCTCTTCACAATCTCTTCTGGTCTTCACCATTTGGAAAAGTTGGGTGTTGTCTGCAAACTTGGCCACCTCACTGCTCAACCCTGTCTCCAGGTCATTTATGATCAGGTTGAAAAGCACTGGTCCCAGGACAGATCCTTGGGGCACTCCGCTTTTCACCATTCTCCATTGTGAAAATTGCCCATTGACACATACTCTCTACTTCCTGATCCTCAACCAGTTCCTAATCCATGAGAGGATCTGCCCTGTAATTCCCTGACTATGAAGTTTCCTCAGCAGCCTTTGGTGAGGGACCATATCAAATGCCTTCTAAAAGTCCAGATATATAATATTCACAGGTTCTCCCACATCCACATGCCTACTGACTTTTCCAAATAATTCTAAAAGGTTCATGAGGCAAGACTTACCTTTACAGAAGCCATTCTGATTCTCCCTCAGCAAGGCTTGTTTTAAGATTTTATCTTTGATTCCACCATCTTACCTGGAACAAAGGCTGACTGGCCTATAGCTTGCCAGGTCCCCTCTCCTTCCCTTTTTAAAGATTGGTGTGAAATTTGCTATCCTCCGATCCTCTGGCACCTTGGCCGTTTTAAGGGTCAAGTTTCATATTCTAGTCAAGAGATTGGCTACTTCATTCTTCAGTTCCTTAATAACTCTTGGGTGGATGCCATCTGGGCCTGGTGACTTATTGATTTTTCATATGTCAATTAGGTCTGAAATGTCTTCTCTTTTAACCTCTATCTGACTTAATTCCTTAGTCAAGAGGGACCGTTTGGGCAGTGGTATCTGCCCAAGGTCTTCTGCCATGAAGACAGATGCAAAGAACTCATTTAGTTTCTCTGCCATCTCTAAGCAGTTGCATGCCTGCCATAGGCTGACCTGGGAAAAATGCCCCAAGCGCCAGCCTCCAGGACCCCGCAGAAGCCTCTCTGAGGCTCCCGACAGGAGCAGAAACTGTGCTTCCGGTTCACCAGAAGCACAGTTTATAGCGCCAGGGAACCTCACAGAGGTTTCCCCGGCGTGGGAGGAGGTCGAGCAAGGCTCCGTGAACCTCTGGTAAGTAGGGGGGGCAAATTTCTGCCCAAGGGGGGCGGTGACAGCCCACAAGGGGGGCGTCATCACGGAGCTTTACCCCAGGTGCAGGGCTGCAGAGGTCCGCGGCTGTCTCTAAGCTCCTTTTATTTCTCCTTTCCGTTCCTCACTGTCCAGCAGGCCAACCGCTTCTCTGGCAGGTTTCTTGCTTCTAACAGGAAACCTGTATAATTCAAAGACTATACAGTTTGGGCATCCCTTATCTGAAGTGCTTGGGACCAGAAGTGTTTTGGATATTGAATTTTTCCATATTTTAGAATACTTGCGTATACCTAATGAGATATCGTGGGGCTAGGGGCTCAAGTCTAAACACAAAATTCATTTGTGTTTCATATACACCTTTTACATATACTCTGAAGATAATTTTATGCAATATTTTAATCATTTGTGCAACCCATCATGAGGTCAGGTGTGGAATTTTTCACTTGTGCCATCATGTCAGTGCTCAAAAGTATTACAATTTTCAGAATAATCTGGATTTTAGAATTCCAGTTAAGGGACAGCAAACCTGTATGTCAATTGGTTGGCAACCTTCAGTCTCAAAAGACTATGGTATAAGCCTACAGCACCCAGTATTCCCAGGCGGTCTCCCATCCAAGTACTAACCAGGCCTGACCCTGCTTAGCTTCCAAGATCAGACAAGATCAGGGATGTGCAAGGTAACAGTTGCTATCATATTTTCAATTTCAGTTTTTCTGGTTCATGTGGCCAGCTACATAGGTCTGTGTGCCTTATTTCTTCCAAGCCTAAGGGAGCACATTTTAATATAGTACTCAGTACTGGATATTGTGTGTTATGAATGGGGAAAGACATTTCCCTGATCTACCTTCATAGCATTTATAGCACTATTGGTGCAATTAAAGACATGTGCCTTTGTTTTGATCAACAGGAAACTGTTGCTCATGATATGCAAAATATGCAACTGTGGCACTGGAGGCTACGCAGGAATGTAAAGTGGATTTAGATATATGAAATCTCTGTGAGCAAGAGAGGAGAGAACCATGTGCCTCCGAATTTCGGGAATGCTTTTGATTCTGCAGGTTGTATATGGCCAGGCACATTACAGCCTCAGTGTGTCTAGGAGCAGGGTATTAAAGTTTTATGTACTGTTCTGTGAAAAGCTATGAGGGAGGGAGATTAAAAAAACCACCTGTAGCTTTTCTAGTGACGTTGTGGGTTTGGCTACAGGAAGATCGATTTACTAAGCTAAGGATAGCTTGCGGGCAACCTACCTATGAGAATAATTTATTTCATTTCTTCTTACATTTCTTTGTTCCAAATATTTTGCAGACTCAGGTGATTCACACATTCATCATTGGGGCAGACATATACACAACATTTTGGGCAAGTCAGAATATTTGGGAGCAGGATTGCTACATTCATGCTATATTCCCCCCTCAGTGAGACAATTGCCTCATGTTTACTCTTCATCCTGGACTCCCCCAGAGTGAATAGGTACTGAGGATTCAACTAGATATGATGCAAAACGCATAACATGCCCCTTTGGGTTTCTAAGAGTGCAATCCTAACCCACATTCCAACACTGACATAAGGGCAAATGCAGTTCCAAGGTAAGGGAACAAACATTCTCTTACTGTGACGAGGCCTCTGTGAGTGCCACCCAACTCCAGGATACAGCACATGCCCCACTGGCACCGCTATGCCAATGCTGGAAAGTTGGTTAGGATTTGGGCCTAAATTGTGAAAAAGTGTGCCAGGGGCTGAATCATGAGGGGAGGGGTGTTTTAGGACTTTGCTTCCACCATTGCTCCACTCGCAATCATGCCCCTTGTATGCTAAATAGCACACAGGGGCATGCAATTGGGATGGAAACATTGGTCCAGTGGTCACCCTGACCTGTGTTTTGCCCCATTTCAGCCCCCTGACATGCTATTTAACAAAAGGGGGAGAATCCGGGTGACATCTAGTTTGACCCGTCAAGGAAGGAAGTGCTCAAAGTCAGCCATGGGGTACTGACACCACTGGAACAAGATGGGTATCAGCAAAAACAATCATTTTAAAAGTTAATTTAAAAAAGAAAAAAGAAGTGTTGGCCCATGTTCACAGAATCTTGTCTGTGGAAAGAAGAAACTAAGGTGATGGGGTTGTAGTTTGCATGGGAGCCCTGCCATCAGCACTGAAAGAAAACCCTGCAAACTACAACCCCATCACCTTAGTTAGTACCTGCATAATCATCAGATATGGGCATGTTTGCAAACTAAGTAATTTTTTTTACTGCCTCCACTCTTATTATTAACAGCAAAATAGCAGGGGTTGGTGGGGAGCAATCAGAAAAAGGATCATCTGCTGCTATATGATTTAATTTACACCCATACACCCCTTTTCCAACTGCCCTGCTATTCTCTGTTTGATTAAACCTGAATGGAAGGTCACTTGCAAACAAACACAATCATCTGTAGAAGGAGGCAATAAGGTAGGATTCAGTCAGATGCTGTCAGCATCAGGGAATATCAGTTCAGCCTACATGAGAGATCACAGGAGAAACTAGAAGATGGCTCAAGAGCAGACAAGCTCAACAAATTGAACAATCTGAAAAAACGAAGGAGCAGGAACCAGGGAACATGGAATGGCACCAAGCCAATGACAAGCAAGAACTGATCAAGCACCAAAGAGACAAAGAGATTAGGCTGGGACACAGGGCCAAGTAAGCTACAGCCTTCTGGTAACTCTGCATCAGATAAAAACTTGCAGATCAGGTCCTAAGACTTCCTTTGTCGGTACTATGGCTCTCTTGGCTCAAGTAAGAAGACCTGTGGAGAGAATACACTGTCTTCTTCACCTTTGGACTGTATGTGCTACCTGGTTAGATTGCTAAGACACTGAGATTTGTTTTGTAGGGTAGCAGGGGCAAAGCCCACTGCATGCAGTGTCACTGATGGACCACTGCATCACTGTCACTGATGGACCACATCATGATGGACCATTAGTATTGGGGGACTCAACTACACTGACTCATGGGAATTTAACTTGGCTAAAAGTAGAAAGTTCAATAAATTATTGCCTTGCCTTGATGACCATTTTTTCCTTCAGAAGAAGGAAAGAAGAAGGAATTCCACTAATCCTGGAATTAATCCTTACAAACAGGGATAAATTAATTGAGGAGGGGGAAATGGAAGGGACATTGGGTTAAAACCCATTTTTGCCAGGCCTACAGGTGTACACATTTGGTCCCTGTTGCATATATGCAATGTTGGGCAGAAATGGCTTAACATGACCACAGAATTTCTGAAAACAACAAAAAGAAAACCTAATGGTTATCAGAGGTGTACCATGGATTTCAGGGAAGTAGATTTTAAAAGGCTCAAAGAAAAACTAAGTCTTCAGGACCAGAAGTACTGAAAGGACAGGGTGACCAAATACAATGAAAGTCAGAGTGCCTATACCTTTAGAAGAGGGAATTTTGGCAGGTGCAGCTCAACACAGAAGGGTTTAAAAAGCTACACCTGCCAAAACCCCCTCTTCTATACACTGGTTAAAGGTATAGGCACTCTGTCCTCCATTGTATCTGGTCACCCTGTGAAAGGAGCTTGCAGACGTGATCTTGGAGCCACAGAATGTAATCTTCAAAAATTCTATCTTTTAGAAAAGGAAAAAGAGGACCTAAGAAGCTTTAGACAAGTCAACTTCATGTGAATACTCAGAAAGATCCTGGAACAAATTACTAAGCAGGATGCCTGTAAGCACTTAGAAAATAACGGGGTGGTTTCTGTTGGGCGGGAAGAAAGGGTTTATGGGTGTAAATTAAGTACAGTCATATGGCAGAAGATCCTTTTTCTGATTGCTCCCCACCAGCTTCCTGCTAGCAATAAAACAGGAGTAAAGGCAGCAGGAAAAAGATTTCAAATAAAAACACTTTACTTACAGTTTTAAAGCATGTCCATCTTTATTAGTAGCACATGTCCTAGTCTTTGGAACAGGGAATCCTAAAGATATCCTCTTTGCATGCTTGTGTATAAGCTCATTGCATGGTGGACAGCATGTGGTGGTCAGAGCTCATGGAGGGAGCTGCTGTTCATTGGGAGGTCAGGATCACAGGAGAGAGACAGACAGACAGACAGAAATGAGGGGTAGGAACATACCCCCACAAGTTGAGGCCAAAACGAAGGTCTGAGTCAGGTAGCTTCTATGCCATCTGAACAATACACTGCCCCTCACCAGTGTCCTGCAGATGGCATTGTACCTTTTTTTCTAATTATTTCTAGGACCCAACATGAATTTGTGAAGAAAATGTTTGCCAGACTAATCTTATCTCCTTTTTGATAAAAGTGACTAGTCTCACAGATAATAGGAATGCTGCGGAACTAGATTTCAGCATAGCATTTGACTTTATTAAATGATATCCTTATGGATAAGATGGTAAAATGTGGGCTAGATGGTATGACTGTACAGTGAGTTAAAAGCTGGTTGAACTGTTAGAGAGGTGACAGCAAGTGAGCGGAGCCTCCGGTTGTATATACTTAGCAAGTTTAGAAATCTTGGCCTCCACCAATAAGTGGGAATTTATTGCTTGTTTAAAGGCACAATGGGTTTGCGCACTCTCCTACTTTTACTAGACCTCTCCTTTGACTTCTTTTCCTGTCTTGTTGTTTCTGCCTGTGTGTAACAATGGCTGCAATTCTTTACATTCCAGTAAAGTTCTTCATAAAAGTCAGACTGCTGTGTGTGGCACTGCTTTGATCTCTCTGCGCTGCTAACACCATCAAGTGAAAAGAACCAAGAGTCAAACTTGATGAGACACAGGAAATGCTTGAAAAAAGTATTCTGACGTTGGCAGCAGATATAATCAGAGCAGTGAGGTGTGTGCTTTTTATTCTTTTCCCCAAACACTTTTTCCAGTCAAAATTGACTCCCCAGCTTCTCTCTCACGAATAGATGAAAAGAGTAGCCCAACTCTCCCCCCTCCCCCCGGGAGAAAAGCAGTCAAGCCTTTTAAGCACCCTTCCCCTTGCTGATGCTCTGATCAGTTCCATGAAGCCGGATTAATGCTACAGCTTTTCCATAGTACTGGACACATACATCTGCATTAATTAAAATAGATGCTTTCAATGGACAGATTCTAGACTTGGAAGGATAGGGGACTGTCATCGCTGTGTTCTCTGCTCTAATTAGGGACAAGATACTGTGTTTCCCATCTACTCTCTTTTAACCCAATCCTATGTATCATCTACTCAGAAGTAAATTGCATTGTGTTCAATGGGGCTTACTCCCAGTAGTGTGTATAGGATTATAGCCTTAGAGCACAATCCTGACTCTGACTTTGGTTGGTGCAGGCCCCCTGTGCTGGCCTAGGAGTGTTGTGAATATGCCATAAAGCATGTTTGCAACTACTCTCAAGCTGGCTCGGCTGGTGCAAGGACATGCATTGCTGCCAGATTCTGACCTAGAGGGAGTGGGTTTGTGTCAGCAGGTCGACGCAAGGTGTGGGAGAGAGTGGCGGAAGTGTGCTCCAGGGGTGGGGAGGGAGCATTTTCGGGTGGAGGTGGGTAGACAAGGAGACAGACTGGGCCCAAGAAGGGGGCAGGATTGGCTGCGGCAATGTAAACTAAATCCTAATCCCCACTCCTGGCCCAATTGGCCTTACATGGGCTGCTTGGATTAGTGTCAGCAAATTTGCTGGCACAGATCCAAGTAGTCCCATAGTGATGGCTTGGGCATGAAATGGGGTAAGGCTGAAAATATCCCCTTACCCTGAGTTGTGCTCCAGCCAGCACTGACCTTGCGCTGCACACAGCACAGCCACTCGGCTGCCTGTTCCAGCGCAAGTTAGGATTGGGCTGCTGATCACGGTATTCCCATCTCTCTCCACAAAGTATGACAAACTTTAAGGACTGCCTCAGAAGACTGGGGGCTAGCACAGCACACACCCAAGTTTGTGGTTTTGTGTACACCACAGAGATAACATCAGGGGCTGGCTATATCAGGCACTGGCCTAGGGACCATGCCACCTGAGAACTCATCTGGCCAGGCAGACCCCAAAATTCTTAGAACAATCACAGTGGTGGTACCCAGTCAAATCCCTGCCATTCAAAGTCCATTAGGGGCAGCAGGGAGGCCCAGTGCAGAGCTTTGCCCCAGGGCAAAACCTGGCACCAACACTGATACATGCTGCATAGTTTTTACTAGTAACCTAACATCTGCCCATGCGTATGAGACCCAGCTTTCTCTCTTCAGATACCTTTTGCTTACCCAGATGCTGCCAAGTCAATTTTTTAAGAACTGGGAGGTCTTAGTATCCCCCAAAGGGGATTGAAGAATGGCAAGTTGTGAACAAGCATAGCACATCTGTCTGGCATTGCTGCTGTATTTGCATATCTGGGATCTGGAGAAAATGAGAGGGGTGTTTTTTTTCAGAGCAAGCATGGAGTTGATGCTGGTTGAAGATTGCCTCCATAAATATTTCAGCCAATACTTGAACTGGGTTCATGGATTTCCAAGACTATTATGGAAGCCGTTTTATTCAAATCCACACAGGATTACAATAAATGCCAGAACAAACAGTTGGGACTGGTCATGAAAACTTTGCCTGGAAGGGTTAGAAATTAAATGATTAACACCAAACCTACAATCTAAATATGCAAGGCGATGAAACTGTGCTTTCTTACAGCTGGAGTGTTTTTGAAGCATTTGTTAAAACTCCACAGCCAAAGAGGCAAGCATATGTTTGGTAATATGCCTTTTTTCTTTGGTTGTTGTAGTGCTGGCAGCAAAAACCGTTAAGAAGGGGGTTCTATTCTGAAAAGCTATGTTCAGACATTTGCGACATAAGATTGATTAGGACCAGAAGGACCTGGGTTCAAAGCCCCACTCAGTCATGGGCAACTCAATCCTACCTCACTCCCTACACGGCAATGCATCCCATGAGGTAGTTTCGGGCTGGGAAAATCTGCTCAAGGTAAGGGAACATTTGTTTCCTTGCTCTGGGGTAAGCCCCCAGCACCCTGCTGGGTTTACTCTCAGTTTGTGACAGCTATACAGCTGGTGCAAGTCTGAGTGGATTGGGGTCTGGAAGGGAGATAGGATACTGGTACTGCTGCTGCTGCTACCATCCTCTTCTCAGCCTCAATCAGGCCTCTTACCCAGCCCAATCTCCATCCCTTTCCTTTCCCTGCACAGTCTTTACGGCACCAGGATTAATTCCTTGTCCACCAGTGCATGGACTGGATGCTTGCTGCTTGCAGCAGCAGACAGGCTGCACCGAATGGTGTGTTGTACTTTGCAACCACCATAAAGGAGCTTACACTGCCAAAACGCTAGTTCCCACAGCATAACGACCGTAAATTCAATGGGTGACCTTGGGCCAGTCACTATTTATCAACCTAACACAGTTCTTGTGATAATAAAATGAGGGGAGAGAAAATCATGTACACCAACCAGAGCTCTTCAGAGGAATGGAGGGATAAAATGACATTATAAACTACCATTAGTAGGGTCAAAGTAAGAAGGATATCAAGAGATTTACTGTGGCAAAATATGTTTGGGGTTGAATTTTAACTACAAAGACGGCTTCAATGAAACTGACAATCTTCACTGAGGTGGAAAAAACTGAACTGGAAAAGAAAAACAATATCAATTATATATATATATATATATATATATATATATATATATATATATATATATATATATAATATCAATAAAACATTTATATGTGTAAAACCAGCTTTTACAACACAAATCATGCAGGTGAACAAGGCAGGTCTTCTGCTGTCAACATGAGGAATTCCTGATTAATTGCCTCAATCAGAGCATTTTATTCTATTAACCAGAAAAAAAAAGCAGGTCCACCTTTATATTTCTTTCCCAAATAAATTTTATCTGTGCAAACATGAATCTGAAAATGCCAACACTTCCATAACCATTTCTTTTGATAAAGCAAGCACTGACCTATCAGCACTCTAGGAAACCAAATAAGAGTTAAGTGAATAGTTAATACTTAAAATTAGATACCAAGGTTTTAACTAATTACTAGCCCAATCCTGTGCTGCCTGGAGTGCGGGGCTGCGGCCGTGATGAAAACTGCTGCTGCAGCATCCTGAGTGCTAACTGGCAGCGCCAGTGGCACCTCAGGAGAAGAGGACTTTCATCCCCTTCCCCTTGGTAAGGCGGGTAGTCCCACAATGGGGCTACTCGATTCCATGGCAACACTTGGGTCACTGTTTAATCAAGAGTGCTGGTGCTCTGCTGGTGCTAGGGCCTTGCAAATGTGCTTTATGGCACATTTGTGACAGTGCACACCAGCAGTAAGCCAGTGTGCACTGTTTAGGATTGGGCCCTATTTCACTAACCACTGTTGATGGTACTTCTTCTGCTGCTTCCCACTATCACCTAGAGCAGGGGTGCCCAAACCCCAGCCCGGGGGCCACTTGCAGCCCTTGGGGGCTCCCAGTCCAGCCTGTGAGGAGACCCCAGTCTCCAATGAGCCTCTGGGCCTCCAGAGACTTGCTGGAGCCAGTGCTGGCTTCCTCCACTACTTGCTGTTTCACATCTGTGATGCAGCAGTGGCAGCGAAGAAAAGGCTGGCCTTGCTTTGTGCAAGGCCTTTTATAGGCCTTGAGCTACCGCAAGACCTTCATTTATTCATATAAGTTCCATCTCTAATAAATTCATTTATGTAAATTTATTCAAATTTGAAATGTAAATTAATTTTTCCCCCAGCCCCCAACACAGTGTCAGAGAGGTGATGTGGCCTTGCTGCCAAAATATTTGGACACCCCTGACCTAGAGCATCATCATGGAATAAGAGTTGGAAGAAACCTTGGAGATCATCTGGTAAACCAGTCAGGGGCCAGGGGCTAATGGAACAAGTGGCAGCCGTGGACATTAGTTCACTCTCCAGTTCCCAGGCACCATATATGGAGAGGTGGCTCCATGCATGCATGCTCACTTTAAAGCATCAGGACAGTTAATCATTGGAGGCCCTTGAAGGGCTTTTTCCGGAGGGCTCCCCCAAAGCTGGAGCTGATCCTGGGAGAAATTCTGCAGATAAGCACTGACTGGGGACAGCCGGAGCAAGTGGGGAACTTCTCCCAAGCAAACCTCAATGAAATTAGCCAAGAGTTGAGTAATAATAGTACAAAAACTTTCCTGCCAGCCATAGCAAAGAGAGCAAGTCATTTATCTAGTACTCTTATTCTCGGATGCATTGTGTGCTCATATCTGGCAACAGGGTGTTTCTGCTACTCTTATGTAAAGGACTTGACCCTTTCCAAAGTTGTGATTGGCAGTGGTGATCACTTACAGATCTGTCATATGGAGACAAACCGGGTTGGTGGAGGAGGAGCACTAGGATTAGAGGCAGTTTGTTCTGGGATTAAAGCATTGTTTAGCAGTTAGACTCCTGCAGAAACCCTGCTCTGCTTTACTGATCTCACCAGGATTAATACTTTGTTTCAAAGGATTATGGTGATTATAACTGTTGTGGGTTGTTTTTTTTTCCTGATTGTAAGATGCAGGCTGGATACAGCAGAAACATGCAGCAGCGACTGCCGCTAGAGGCAATCAAACGGAGATGAACCAACCAATCAGCAGTCTTCCCCACTACAGGGTACAGTTGCTATGGGGCTCAGCAGCAAGGAAGGAGAAGAATGGGGTACAGCATTCAGATTTGCCCCCAGGGGGAGCCCACTCCTCATCAATGTTGCTGCTCAGTGGCTTTTTTAGATTTGACAGAGAGGCCTCTCATCTGAAATAGCCACTCACCAACAGGTAATCTAACAGAGACACCAGTCGGAGAACTGTGCTCTGCCCAGTCTGCTTCCATATCCTCTCAGGCAACATCATTACAGGACCTAATCACATCCGTTATACTATAAGATGCAATTCACCTAGTTATCCTCTGATGTAGTATATGTCATCAGTGCCCTTTTGCTGTCTACATAAACAGGCAGCTTCTATGCAAAGGAATAAATGGACACACAAAGCTGACATCAAAAACAGCCAAACATTCAGATCAGCAGCAGGAACCAAGAAAACAGATGTTTTCCAACTGCTTTCTGACAGTCACTATTCTTCAACAAAGGAACTTCAAAGGGAAACTCCACAGAACTCACATTTTTCAGTAAGTTTGATTGTTTCTTCAAGCTTCAATCCAGGCTGGGGTGTAGACAGCTCTATAACTTCCAGTGGCGTCACTAGGGTTCGCGTCATCCACTGCGGGATGCCAGGGCGTCACCCCCCCATGCAGTGGGCAGGGCAACACCCCAGGTGGTGGGTGTGGTGATGTTGCAAGGTACCCAAGATGTTGCAAGAGATCCCAAGATTCCAAAGCAAACTCAGTAGGCAAAGGTGATCAAATCCAGGCCTTTATTGTAAATCCAAAGTGAGAGAAATCACACAGAGCTTCCAAGCATTGAGAACAGTTCCAAGCTTTGAAAGAGTGTCAGAGTCAGAAGTGGGAAACTTAGAAGCCAAGTCACACCACACAGTGTGTGTGAGTGTGAGTGTCAGAAGTGGGAGTGGAGAAGCGAAGCCCAGAGCTCCTTCTGCAGCTCACTTTTATAACAATCTGGGGTTCCCTCCTTGAAACACATACATTTCTCATTGGAGACAATTCATTGGTGGGCACAAATCATCTGTTGTTGCATAATAGGCCATCCCGTATATCCAACATACAGATTTTGTGCAGGCAGTCGATGGGTACTGGACTTGCAATTTTACTCAAAATGACCTCACCTCATAACCATCGTATGACTTACTTCTGGCCTTCAAAATGCAACATAAGTGTCTTTGGAAACAAAAACTGCGATCTTCTGCATTTTTTCTGAGAAGCGGACCTTTGCAATGTTGAATCCGGAAATAACCTTGATGTGAACCGGAATTGGCTTGGATATGTTGTCTTAAACCCTTCTACTATAGTTAAGACTACCACAACGAACTTAAAATATTACTACTTGCTAGTCACATTTGTGTATGCACCAAAACTGGTTTGAAATGAAGAACAAGAAATATAAGGAGAGCTAAGCTTAAAGCACTGATCCTCTATATGAGATCTGGTGTATACAGTATATTGCTTTCTAGCATTTGTGTGTGCAAGTGGTGCTCTGAAGAAGCCTTAAAACCGAAAAGTTCAAACTGCTGGAATATTTTTTTTCTGTGGTTTGAAAACAAAGGCTATTCATTCAAATGCATTGTTATCTATTGTGCTGAGAACACCGGCGTGACTTTTGAGGTTTTTTTTTCCTCTTCTTGAACTTGCTTGGACATTTAACTTACACATACCGAGAGATCAAAACCATGCTGTTTACATTTCAGGTAAGCATCCTATACCATAACTACCAGGCTTACCTTGCATCAGTGATGTACCATCACTCTGCCCCCACTGGTTTTTTGGCTGTACCTTTTGATAGAACAAAGATAGAACACTTTCTGCATGAAATGTTGCATTGATTGACATATAACGTGATGGTATTATTCCTCCAAATGGTGACTTTAGTGATTTTGGTCACTCATGGTGTCACACACACTCACACGGGTGTCAACTTACTAACACCCTATTGCAGCAGTTCTCAAACTTTTAGCACGGGACCCACTTTTTAGAATGACAGTCTATCCAAGACCCACCAGAAGTGATGTCATGGTGGAAGTGACATCATTAGACAAATTAAAATAAATAAGTATAAATAATTAAAGTAAGACAAATAATTAAATAAGCAGAAGCCAGCCCTGGTCCACCAAGTGAATTTCCTCTGTAGCCTGCCTGCAATAACACCCCCCCCCTCCAAAATCAGTAAGGTTTTCAGCCCCACCCAGTGCCAGTTCAATTTAAGAACTTCTGTTTAAACCAGATCACTGTCAGGATCCACTTGGCTTTGCAAGTCTCAAAAAAGTTCACTTTATCAGCTGAAGCCTCTGTTTTGATCCTTTTTAGTGGGGGGAGCTGCCTTGTAGAGCATTTGTTGAGCTCCAATTCCATCAGATCAGGACCATTCTGGTGGCTTCACATTCCCCTTTGCCTGGCCTGACCACCAGCCAAGGCACATGTACTTACTCGTGAGTAAACGTGACCGTGAGGCTTAGTTTTGCTTTCCATAGAGCTCAATACATTTGTCTGCTTGGAGGGTGGGACTTCCTTCTGAGGTGTTTTGGGGGCTGCATTCATTGGATCAGGACCATTCAGGTGTTGTTGGATTCCTCTCAGCCTGCCCTTTCGGACACACTAAGGCAAGTTTGCCTACTCACAAATAAACGCACGATACGGCTCAGTTTCACTTTCCATAGGGCTCCATGCGTTTTTGTTCTCTAGTTTTTTGGCCATAAATTTTGATAGAAAGGAGATATTTCACTCTGGTTTGTTGCATTGCATTCTGCCAGGAATCCTGCATCCAGCGGTATATAACATGATGGTATTGCTCCTAACCACCACAATGTTAGCATATGTGTCACCAGTGCCCGTCACCCCCTCTGTGCATGTCACCTGGTGTGGCCCACACTACCCGCACCCCTCTAGCGATGCCATTGATAACTTCAAACAACAACAGCTCAGGTTTTTTGGTTAGGTTAGCAGAGGAGGATAGGCCTTGCTTTCCCAATAGCAAAGTGGCACGGGAGCGTAGGAAGACAGCACAAGAAGCAGGCGATCCCAAACAGAGCCAAAGAAGCAGACACAAGCTTGTTTGTTGCAGAAGCATGTATTGGTCAAGGAGCAGGCAGAAGAGTAGTCAGTCATACAGTCCAGAAGTCAGGGATACAGCAGGTCAGTCATGAGAAGGCAGTCCAAATCAGTACACAACCCAGCAGCATGGCACACAGAAACTCCACCACAACAGCCCACACCTTAGTGTCTGTGCTTGCCCCATATATACTGGGGCCAGCCAATCAGAGTAGGGTGACCTCATAGTCACAAGACAGTCTTGTGACCCACTCTGATTGGCTGTCCAGTGGTGCATTGCACCACTCCACCATAGCCTACGTGACTCTGCACACATCTCTCCCCAAGTCACGTGATTCCCACCTGTAACAGGTGCAGCTGATTGCTAATCAGCATACAGATACAGTGCTGTTGCTCCTTTAAGTACATTTTATACCAGGCCTGGACATCAAGGCCCCTCCTGCCACATCCTGGCTTACAACAATTCAGGGCCTGGGATGCCAAAGGCCTGACACCTGGGTTAGAGGGAAAACAAGGGGTAGCAATTTCCCTACAGGACATCTGGAGCACAATGGGAATTGGGAAATGTAGTTCAGCTTGTCTCCAGCCCTCCTCCCTTCCCAAGCAAACATACCCTTCCAAGAGAAGTACAAGCAGCATGGAGGCTCACTGGGAGTGCTGCCTGCCCTCCAGAATTGCCCTGAAGTCTTCAGGAATCAGCATCAATCTCTAAGTGAACTGAAAGGAATCCTGGATATTTTAACAGGACCTCTAGGAATTTCCAACATGACATGTGGGGGGAAAAATCCCCAGGGCTAGCATCAGTCAGAGTCAGCAGCTCTACTCTTTGTGACAAGAGAGCTCATTTAAGCCTTTTCCTTAACCCATTTTTGCCTAGCCCACAGGCTGTACACATTTGGTCCCTGTTGTGTATATGCAGGTTGGGCAGAAATGTCTTAAGACCTGAAATTACTGAACATTTCTTTCTGGGCTGAATGGGATTTGTAGATTCATACACTTCTCAGTTCAGTGAATGGGTCTGGGAGGCAAAAGGAAACTGTACATCATACACCCTGATAAGAAATCATGCTGCTGTACACAACTAGAAGTCACTAAAAGCGCAATTCCAAGTACTCTCTTGGCTGGTTCAAGTCCCTTGCGCCAGCCAAGGAGTGTCGCAAACATCCCGTAAAGCATGTGTGTGATGACTAAGGAATCAGGAGGCCAGAACACACGCCGTCCCCCCCCCATACCAGAGCAAGCTCCAGAAGAGTGAGTCTATACTTGCAGCTGGCCACTAACGGTCTAGGGAGGATTGGGGGGCAGAACTGGAGCATTCCAGGGTGGGTAGTAGGCAGGCAGGCCCAGGAGGGGAGTGGTGACAGGATCCAGCACTTCGGCTGAATATTAACCCTCTCCCTGGAGTCCCAGCCAAGCACTGCTCTGCTTGGATGAACACCACCATTTGAGGTGGCACAGATCTGAGTAGCCCCATTGCGGCTGCTGCTGCTGCATTAGCCAAGATAAGGAAAATTGATTCCCCTTACCCTGGGTTGTGGCGCAGTCCCACACCCCATACTAGATACAGTGCAGGCCACATGGCCTGCCTGTTCCAGTGTTGGTTAGAATTGGGTTGTAAGTCCTACAAAACCTCTCCTATGACCAGCGGGTCCAAATATAATTTTGGGGACCCCAGTACAAACTTATAGCACTGCCCTCTGACCGCTCATCTACCACATTCCCATCCCATAGTACAATCTCATAGGTCATGAAAGAAAAGTTTCTATCATCAGCACCATTAATTGCCACAAATACATCTCTATACTGAAATATTTTTCATCTTGCTTTTGTTCATATATTTTCTTAGGCTGCATATGATTTTCAGCTAGCAGCACCAGTAGCACTCAAGAGGTGTATGTAAATCTACTCCCAGCATGCTACAGTTGCATATGCTTTTCAGCTCCTAGCATGCTCACCACGCTTGCCACTTTTCCTTCTAGCTCAAAGGTGTTAAACATGTGTGCATCACATGATCATTTGGCTCCTGAATGGATGAAAAGTAGAAATAGCAACCAATGAAGAAACTTATGGATGAATATGTGCAGGTAAAATATGTACAGATATCTATTGAAGTAAAATTTTACCCAATTTATTTTGGCATTTGACTACAGTACTCACATAGTACTAAATGATGTTAGGAATTGTTAGTGGAACAAGAAGAAGGGGCAGGCAAAGAATGCACTGACTTGATACCATCAAAACAGATACAAAGATGAACGTCCAACAATTGAAAGAAGATGTGCTTGACAGGATAGCATGGAGAGCTCTTGCCTATAAAGTTACCAAAAGTTGGGCATGAGATGAACACAGTTGGACATGGCTGTATAAAACACACACAGTTATACTGGTGCTAATTTGCCCTCTTCCAAGATGGCCACACTGCATCTTTTGCCAGCTTCTCCTAATCCTGGTGTAGAATGAGACACCTTAGTAGCGTTCTTCATTTTTCAACTTCTAGAAACTGAGACTTCTAGAACAAGGCATCATGGTAGCATTAATCACTTTTCAGTATTTTTCATCTTCCAGCATGCTACGGTCGTGATCGTTTTTTACCTAGCACGCTTGCCTCGCTAGCAACCTTTCCAGCAAGCTTGGTACTAGAAAACATGGCCACCTCCATGAATAACGTTATCCTATTGCTCTGTTCCATAGAAAACAACTGGGTGCAGCCATCTTGCATGGTTAATAGGGGAGGGGGTGGAGGAGAGGTTTTTGAACTCAGACAAAAGGTGCCTGAAGTATGTTCAACACCATTTTACTTCCATTTTAAAATGAATTGCATTTCTAGCATGCTGGGGGCATGCTAGCGACTTCCAGCTGTTTCCTAGCCAAAAAAGCAGATACAGCCTGTGTTCTGTGCTTGTCATTTGTATATGAATCAAGTTAGAAGCATACTAGCTGATATCACTTCCTGCTAGCTGAAAAACATATGCCGCCTTAGTGTATCGCCTAAGCCAAACTGCAGAAAGGCCTTGTCTGTTTTGAAAAACTGGAAGATTGATTGGTGTCCTTTCACTTCTTTTAGTTCCCTTTGTTTAACCTTCTTACATATTGGGCTGCCTGATTTGAATGTATAGCAGGTAGGGAGAGGGATATGTGTGTGTGTAAGAGAGGGGGAGAGAGGCATTACGCACATGTATTTTGGACCCATAAATCTGACCAGCAGTAGCACAGGTTCCGACTGCATAGGTAGGAGGGAAAGTGGAAAGGACAGAGCACCATAATAACCAGAGATGTTACTAGGGTGTTTTGTCCTTCCCTCCTGCCTATGCTCAAGGAACGGGTAATTCTTGAGAAAGCATGTCACAAGGGACTTGTACTACAAGTCCTAGTTTAACTGCCTCACAAGCATACTGTTCTAGAGACGGGCCTGGACCAGCCACTCATTCTTCAGAATGTTGTTCGTTCTGCGCTAGCACTGCTTCTGATTGGCTGCAGCAAATCCTCACAATATCTGGATAGCAGATACAGGAAAATGAGTTTTCATCAATATCCTCAAGCATGACCTGCCATCTAGCCTCAATGTGTTCCCATTTTGTAATGGGTTTTGCAAGTCTGCACACACTTCCCTGAACCTTCAGGTCCTGGTAAAATGTGCCTTTCCCTACCATGCTGAGGCCCTATCCAGACCTAACCTTCCCCACTACCAGTCCCCCCCCCCTTGCAAGGAGATGCGAACAAGTGATGCCCGATTAGGCTGGCTGGTATCAGCAGTTGCAGTGCAAACCCATTGCAATGGGGCATGGATTTATAAACTGCTAGAGTTCATATTCCAGTCCTTCCATTTCTGAATTTTGCCACCACGTCTATTAAAAAAAACGTTTCAGCAATCCCTATGGTGGAGGACACACAACCAAAAGCCGATTCAGGTAGCTATTTTGACATAATGAAAACCACTGCGTGTTGCCTATAAAAAAATAATAGTCCTAGTTTTGTGATAAGTGTTGAGGTCCGAGGGGAAAAGTTCTTTGAAATGTGGGTTAGCGAAGAAGTGAGGAGCTGTGCCCTCGGTGTTTGTCATTATTCACAAAACCAAGCATAGAAAAAGAAGAAGAAAAAGACAGCTGTCACAAAATGTTTGGAATACAATGACTTAAACTGTAGATAGTTTGTAAGTCTGTATCTCACATTTGTTTCACTCATGTCCCATCTGCCTGTCTCCCTACCGGGCAAAATTGCATTTCTCTATCATTAGTTGACTTTTGTTTTACCCAGACCCCAACATTATTATCCTTCCTGAAGAGCAAAAATGCATGTTGCACCTTAGCTGACTTTCATTTCAACCCTGCTCAACATCCTGAAACAAGTCATGTAATTGCATCAATTTCATAGACAAGTTCCTACAAACATGCAAACAAATTTTGTGCTAAATTAGCTAGATTACTTTAGGTGAAACTGGGCAAGGGGAGGGAAGGTTGGAGGGCAGTTTAGGGGGGGGACAGGGGCAGAGGCTGCAGCTGAATCCTATCCCCCCTCCCAAGCCGCAGAGCCCAACACAGGTCTCCTTGGATTTGTGCCAGTTAAATAGCTGGCACAACTCCAAGTAGACCCGTTGGGTGCACCAGAGTTCTGCACAGGGTAAGGGAACCAATGTTCCCACGGAGACCTCCAGTTATTGCTTTGGTCCGGGAAGATACAGTGGTAGCTGTTTTGGTGCCACTGTACTGTGTAACACCAGACAAGCATGGGATTGGGCCCTAAGGCTGCAATCCTATCTACACCTACCTGAGAGTAAGCCTTATTAACTATAATGGGAGTTACTTCTGAGTAGACATGCATAGGCTTGGGTTCTAAAGTAACAATGAAAGGTTTTAATTGTCTTTTATGACTGTTACCATCAATGATTCACCATTATATAGTTGATCTGCAGGTTGTAAGTAATCTTCTGGTTGCAAAGTCTGCATACAACTTTATTGCTCTCAGATAATCCTTTCAGAACCTTTGTTCACAGGTCAATCCATGTTTTCAAAGTGCAGGAAGCTAGCAGCAAGCTGGGAATAGGACCAAAATTTCTAACAAAGCAGAAGGCAAGAGGGTTTGTGGCAGAGCAATTGAAGAGGTTATCTGGAAAGAAAAAAGCTTTTCTCAAGCGGGCAACCATTTCAGCAAGAAGCAACCTTCCATCCAAAGACATAAATGTCCAAGAGACCAACAGAAAAGGAAGAACAATGGAACAATGTAGAATTCCATTCTACATATCTGATAATTTATAAGGAAATATTTACAATCAATAAGCACCATGAAAGAAAGGAAGGGGATTCTATAAGGGTTTCCTTTACTTTGCTTTCTGTATTCCTTCATAATCAAAGCTGCTTTTTGGCCAGGGTTAGAAGGCTTTCACTACAAAATGATGCACAACAATTGAACACTGATGTTTGCTACTCAAAAAAAATAAGGCTGCACCAGATTTATGCATAGATAGTAAATTATATTTGATACAGAGGGTTCTTTCTAATACTTGTTTAAATGACACTGGTTTTTGTAAAGGAACAAACTACAGGTGCAGCCTATTTATCTGTGTTAGTTCTGTTCTGTGACTCGGCACGATTAGCAAAAAATGCATTGTGCTAAATTCCATAGAGTTACGCAAATACGTACACTGCAGCCTGACACTCCCAGATAGAAGGAAACTAAGGCAGCTGTTATCAATCCCCTCCACTCTGTACTTAGCCCTCCCGGTTACCAGCTGTCCTGCTGAGCTTTTAAGAGTCCAGCCCTATGCATTTCTACTCAGAAGTAAGCCCCATTGTAGTCAATGGGGCTTACTCCCAGGAAAGTGTGGAGAGGATTGTAGGCTATATCTCATACTGCTTGGTGGGAAGGCTTGCTTGTGTTGGTGATTGCCTGCACCATCTCAATGGGGGGGGGGGGAATTTGGCAAACACCTCTTGGGTTTTTTAAAGCAATCCCCTCTGTTTCTACCACACCTGCCCCTGTGTGAGTGTGAGTGTGAGTAATAGATCGAGAGCGTGAGCGATACAGCGAGCAAGCAAGAGCTCCACCTTGCTGCACGTGTTCTGGCTACAGAGATTTCCCCCCCTTCCCCTCTTCAGCCTCTTTGCTGGCTCAGGAGCTCCAGGAGTGTTACTGTTCCTGTGCAAGGGGAACCTCTTCCAGGACTCCAGGGCTATTTCCCTGACTCAGCGAGGCAGAGCCTTTTTGCAGTGTTTTGGGCTGCCTGGAAATGGAGCGATGGATAAATAGGCTGCACCTGTATATCTAATTTATGGGTTCACATCAAGGTTTTAGTGGGATGAGTATCCAACCCCAGCGTGTTCAGTGCTTACAAGTTCTCTCCAATGAATGTATGAAGGAAAATAAATTTAAACACTTAAATTTTATTTATCCAAATTTTGTTGATAAACCACTGAGTTACTGAGAAAAGAAAAGCAAGTACAATGAAGTAGCATTGATGTTCCCTTGAGTTCAGTTGAGTTTCTTTTCTCCGGGGAAAAAAAACCTCCTTGGTGTCCTTTGACATAGTATGGTATATTGCAAGGTACAAAAACCTCATAACTTTAGAGAGGTACTGGTGAAGCCAGCAGCAGTCACAGTGATGAAAACTGTTTTTGGAACAGATTATGTCAAGAAGATAGAATCAGTACCATTGTCCAACAATCAAATTGAACTAACGTCAAAGGATATTTTGAATCAACTTCTTATAGTGCTAAAAAAATCTGGCCAATTTTTTGTAAATGGATGAATTTGTGGATATCGCAGCTCATCCTCAACTCATGGCTTTTATGTGCTACAAAGGACAAGATAACATTCTGGAGAATTTCTCTTCTGCAATGCTCTATCAACTACCACCATAAGAGAAGACCTTTAATAAGGTGAACAATTTTTTCAAAAAACTTGGCCTTGTTTGGTTTAACTGTTTGGCTGCATGCACTGATGGAACTTCATCTGTGATGGGAAGTCATATGGAATTTGTTACTCATCTTAAGGCAGAAAACCCCAAAATCATAATAACTCACTTTTTTTTTTACTTTGGAAAAACCTGGCTTCCCTGTGTTTACAACCAGGACTCCATGTGGCTCTTGATGATGCAATCCAAAGGCTAGGGCTTTAAACACCTGTATTTTCAATAAAATGTGTGAAGGGATGGGATCACATCACCAGGACTTATTGTTCCACTCTAATGTCCAATGGCTATCTCAAGAAAAAGTTATTGGATGAGTCATTGAATTAAAACCTGAAATTGAAATGTTTCTATGCGAGAAGAAGCATGCATTGGCTGACTGCTTTGGAGATGTTGCTTGGCTGGTAACGCTGGCTTATTTGGCCAGTGTCCTCAGGCACTTGAATGGATACAGTCATGCAGGGCCAAAATCAAACCACCATTGGCATCTGTAAAAAAAAAAAATCAAATTTTTAAAACAGTGAATTGTGGAGAGAAATATTATTGGCAACCTTCAGTCTCGAAAGACTATGGTATCGCGCTCTGAAAGGTGGTTCTGGCACAGCGTCTAGTGTGGCTGAAAAGGCCAATCCGGGAGTGACAATCCCTTCCACACCGGGAGCAAGTGCAGTCTGTCCCTGGTCTGTCTCCCTGGCTATGGGCCTTCCTTCTTTGCCTCTTAGCCTCAGACTGTTGGCAAAGTGTCTCTTCAAACTGGGAAAGGCAGTGGAGAGAAAACATGGCAGAGAGAAAACATGTGGAGAGAAAACATGGCAGAGAGAAAACATGTGGAGAGAAAAACATGGCAACAACATGACTACAACATGGTTACTTTTCACATAACTGAGTGCCGTGTAGAAGATTCAGGCTGCAATCCTATGCACACTGTCCTGAGATGAGACGCATTGAACATAATGAGATTTACTTCTGAGTAGACAAGCATAGGCTTGTGCTCTCATTCATTACAAATACTGCTCAGTGATATTCAAGCTGTTTTCAAAAATCATTTGAAGAAGCTCCAGGAAGAAATGGGCAGATATATGCCTGAAAATATACCATGTTTATATGCCCCTGGCGGGGAGGGTCACACCTTGCCTATTCATGTTACAAAGAAGTGTAACTCAGTCACGGTCTTTCTTCATGGTCAGAACTATGAGTAACTCTCTTACTTTCTCTTCCCATTCTCTCCTAGATCTCTTCCTCTCCTCCTCCCTTCCTACTACTATAAAAAAAAAAACAGTTCTCCTAGTTTCCCCTGGATAAGCCTCCTGATTTCCCTAAGGGCACAATCCTAACCAGGTCTACTCAGAAGTAAGTTCTATTTTGTTCAATGGGGCTTACTCTCAGGAAAGTGTGGTTACGATTGCAGCCTCAGGGTGCAATCCTAACTCCTTATGTCAGTGCTTTCAAGCCCATGGGACATGTGCTGCATCCTGCAGTCAGGTGTCACTCACGGAGGCCTCCTCAAAGTCAGGGAATGTTTGTTCCCTTGCCTCGGAGTTGCATTGCCCTTATGTCAGTGCTGGAAAGCACTGACATAAGGGGTTAGGATTGCGCCCTCTTTTCCCCTCCTTTCTCCCCTTCTTGCCTGCACCATCTTGCACTCCCCTTCCCTTTTTCCCTTTCAAGGATTTTCTCTTCTTTCTCTTTACATAGGAACTGCTTATATTTGGGGCCTAGTTATATGAAAGACTAAGAAACAGTGTATTGTTTTTTTGTTTTTGATTTCCCTTCCCTGCGCTTGTATTATTATCCTCACAATAAAGTTCTCATTGTTGCACCTTCACCTTCCCCTCTCTCTTCCTTCCCTAGAAAACAATTGAGAATTGCACTGATCACTGCACACGGTCCCAACACATGCAATGGATTTCACCCCCTTGTGTGCCTGTTAATGTGTGTTCTGAAAAGCACATTCAGTAACAGGGCTAAGGGGAATTGTCCACAGGGAGAGGTGTCCACGAGATGCTTCCAACGGCACTGTCTCCCTGCTCTTGCTCTCTCTCGGCTTCTTCCATAGCTCTTTTGTCCTAATCTTTCTGTGGAAAATGGCTAAATATTGGAAAGAGAAACAAAAGAATGAATCACACAGAGAATTAGGAAGGATGAAAATAGATTTCTGTGTCATGCAGAAGTGCTGCCCACACTAGAGTAAGGACTGCGTATTCAAGTGAGCAGAGAGTTGGTCCTTCATTGCTCACCTGAAGGCCAAAGTGTGTTGGCTGGAGATGGAGGCATATCCGTCTGAACATACACCCCCACCTGCCTGCATTAAAACACAAGATAAAGAGCGAGCCATAATGATTCATCACCAGCCCCCTCAGGCACATAGTCTTCGGAAGTTTCTGCAATAGCCATCTCTGTTCCTCAGCTAGACTTGTCCACATCACCACTTACCATTAAGAAACAACGAGTTATAAAACATAGAGCGCAATCCTAACCCCTTATGTCAGTGCTTTCCAGCACTGGCATAGCGGTGCCAATGGGACATGTGCTGCATCCTGCAGTTGGGTGTCACTCACGGAGGCCTCCTCAAAGTAAGGGAATGTTTGTTCCCTTACCTTGGAGCTGCATTGCCCTTATGTCAGTGATGGAAAGCACTGACATAAGGGGTTAGGATTGCGCCCATAGAATGTTAGAGTTGGGACCTTGGAGGCAATCTAGTCCAACCCTCCTCCCTCTCCACTAATTCCAGGCAACTGTTACAGCATCACCAACAGGTGGCTACCCAGCCTCTGTGGGAAAACTTCTAGTAAGGGAGATTCTGTAACTTATGAAGCAGACTGTTCCAGTGCCTGACAACTCTTACAAGCCTTAGGAAATTCATCCTGATGTCTAACCTAAATCCCTGTGGTTTCTACTCATTGGTTCTAGTCCTGTCCTAAGGAGTCACAGAGAGGGGCAGCTCAATCCTAAACTTCCTGGTGCCTGCTGGAGCACTAGCACCAAAGTGGCTACTGCTGTATCCAGCAGGCACCAGGAAGCTACTGGGAGTCTCCTCAGGGGAAGCCCCAAGCCCTGCAGTGGGGCTTCTCAAGTCTGCACTGGCTATTTTGCTGGCACAAACTTAAGAGACTCTATGTTGGGTTTTTCAGCCTGACACGGAGTTCAGGATCTGGCAAAGCAGGGCTCCACTGGTCCCACCCCCATCCTGGGCCTCCTCTGCCCTCATTCTGCCCTACCCCTGCCCCCCAGATGCCACACCACCACCTGGTAGTCTCACCCTTGGCAGCAGCACATCCTCCTTCTGCCGTTGCTGGGCCCGGCACCTGAATGGCGCAGGCCCAGCACCAGTGCTCCCTACTCCCCTGGTGCCATAAACATGCTTTATGGCCCCGAGCACCGGTGCTAGGGCTGCAGGAGCACAGGATTGGGTCCTAAGTTCATTATTTCTTCCATGTAATAATAGTCCATCAGATATTTGAAGAAGGCTGTCATATCTCCTGCTTTTCCAAGCTATATATACCAAGCTCTTTTAACTTTTCTGTATGAAAATTGATTTCCAGACACCTCACCATTTTTGTTGCCTTCTTCTGAACCCACTCCAGCTTGTCAATGTGCTTCTTAAAATATGATGCCCAGAACTAGACTGCTGGTCACACTACTGGCTTATGTTTAATTTGTGGTCCACTAGAACTCTGAGGTCCTTTTCATACATATTACTGCCAAGTCAGGTTTCCCTCTTGTGCCTCTGGTTTTTTTTACACCTATGTGCTAGGACTTTACATTTGTCTCTGAATTCCATCTTGTTGGTATGAGCCCAATGACTAAACCTGTCAGGATAATGTGAAATCCTGATTCTGCCTTCCAGAATGTTAGTTATCCTCCCCCCCCCCCAATCATTTTGTGTCATCTTCAAATTTGATAAGTTATTTCCTCTACCTTTTCATTTTACTCATTTATAAAAATGTTGAACAGCGCAGCACCCAAGACACATCCCACATAATACCTTCCTCCCAGGCTGCTGTGGACCTATTTATTAGCAATTTTGGGGTACAGTAGTTCAATCAGTTGGACTCTACCTGACAGTAGCAGCATCTACTCCATACATTACGACTTTTATTCAGATGACTATTTAGTGGGACTTTGCCGAAAGCTTTGTTGAAATCTAGGTACAGTGTGTCCATGGCATTCCCAGGATCAGCTAAACTAGTCACTGTACCAAAAAAGAAAACAAGGTTCATCTGGTACAATTTATTCTTGATCAACCCATGCCAGCTCCTGGAAATCACTCCCTTATCATCTAAGTGCTCTTAGACATTCTGCTTAATAACACAGGCCAACACACATTTTGCTTCCTTAAACATTACACCAATTCCTGGGTATATTTGGGGTGCTGATTCCAAAAATGGCATCCGTTTTTACCCTGTCTAGTTTTGGAGACACGGCATAGCCTTTTTAGTGAATGGTTCAAGCAGCTTCCTCATGAGGAAGCCTACACCATGGTTTCCTCATGAGGAAGCTGCTTGAACCATTCACTAATGAGGCTATATTATATCTCCAAAACTAGACATGATAGGGCAAAACAGGTGCCATTTTTGGAATCGGCACCCCAAATTCATATCAAACCACCATAAAGTTTAGGAAAAAATTGTCTGACCCTCAATTTTGTAGGCCTGTGTAATCTGTTTCAGGGTCTTACCAAATATTGACATCAAGTTGATGGGTTTGAAGTTTCCAGGATCCTCCTCCCCCCCCCCCCTTTTAAAGATAGGGACAACATTTGCTTGTTTTCAGTCCTCCTGTACCTCACCTTTCCTCCAAGGTTCTCAAAGATTGTTAAAGACCATAAGAAAACCACAAGCAAAGCCCTGCTACCTTTGTTTTTCAATAGTGTTCAGATTCTTATGTGTACGTGTTTTAATATGGCATTACTGTCCCTGAATGTACAGGAGGGGCCACGTCCGTGGATCCAGTAGCACTGATCTATTCATGGATGCAGGCTCCCGCCCGCACCCTCCATGCACCCTTCGGAGGCTCTTCTGAGCCCTGCAGAGGCCATGCGTCCACCTGCAGCCCCTGGGTGGCCATTTAGGCCAAAAGAAACGTGATTTCAGGTTTTTCTGTAAAACCAGATGTGATGTTTTATATGCCTTTAAAAGGCATTGTGAGGGCTTGGGAAGCCCTCAGTGGCTTCACCAGCCCTCATAATGCTTTTTAGAGGCATAAAAATATTTCCAGTTTTACGAAAAACAACAGAAGTCCCTTTTTTGGCCTAAAGGGCCATTCTGAGGACTGCAGAGGCTGTTGGCGGATGCATGGGGCCTCTGTAGGGATCAGGAAAGCCTCCGGAGGTGAGGGGAGTGCAGCTTCCCTTGCCTCACAAAGACCCAAGGCATGGGGGGGGGTGTCCCTGGTATCCATGGTTTTGCGTATCCATCGGGGATTCCAGAATGGAACCCCCATGGATACAGGGTCACGCCTATATGTAGCGATTGGCATTATTATCTAATTATATAAATATCAATATTGTGCTCTTTCCCCATACAATCAAGCTCTGTGTTTTTAAAATTTTGTTCTGTGGTTCCAGAAGTGGCCAGCCAAATGTTTCTGGGAAACCAACAAGTACAGCATGAAGGGAATAGTCTCCCCCCCTCATTATTTGTCCCTCACTAACTGTTCAGAATTCCCCAGCCTTTCAACATGAAAGCAGTCGGGGCGAGTGGCTATCAGTACACCATCCTCTATGGATTGCTCTAATCCCGTTTTAGGAAGCCCCTAGTCATCACCACATTTGGACTATAAATTTATTTATTTATTTTAGTGTATGTATATCCTTGCTCTTCTATATAATATATGCATAGTAGCTAACAACTGAACACAAACATTAAAATCACACCAGAACAGCATTTCCCAAACTGCGGGTCTTGACCCAGTGCTCCCTGCTACACTGCAAAGTCTTAGTGGGAGCCTCCAGAAACTGCTTCTGGGTCGTGCCTGGCCCACAACCCACTCCATTGGCCTCCATGGGCTTCAGAATGCCTTAAGGAAGTGACTGGAAGCAACATCTGGCTTCTGTCTGCAACTTCCGGTTTACTACCAGGTTGCTTTCAGAGGCATTTTGGAGCCTACAGAGGCTAATGGAGTGGTCTCGGGGCCAGTGCAACCTGGAAGTGGCCTCCAGAGGCTCCCAATAAGACTTTGCGGCTCAGCAGGAAGCACTGGGTTGCAACCCACTGTGGAGGACAAGGTGGGTCGCGGTGCTAGAAAGTTTAGGAACCACTGCATTAGAAATAAACACAAATAGTAGCATCAGTAAGTCACAAGAAAAAAAGATGAAGTGGTTATTAAAGATCAAACACTTGCTAAGACAAACGAGTCATAACTGCACATCTGAATCCAAGTAGAGGAGGAGAGTCACACATCTTTCTAGGGAGGTTGTGCCATAATCAAAGTGCCACCAAGAAAAGGCCTTACCTTCTTATGCTTTCCCACTGTACCTTTGATGGCAACAGAACAGCAACAGATGGCAACAGAGATTACACCTCTGATGCGGAGTTTAACACCCAGGCAGGCTCACAACTATTCATTCTGTGAAAAACGACTTCCTTTCCTAGCCAAAATCTAATGCCAGTTAATTTCATTGTGTGAGACTGAGTTCTAATATTGTCAATGTGGTCGAAAAAACTCTCTCTATGCATTTTCTCCACACATGCATATTTGGTAAAACTCTGTCTCTCCTTAGTCTGAGTACAATGGAATTATTTTCACCCACTCTGCTAATGTTTCCGGTTCTGCTGCTTCATCAGTAGCGAGAATACATTGGGGAGGGTCTGGTCTGAGGATAATACGCCATTGTTTGCCACCACAGAGCTTGGTACTGCTCATCCATCTGCGGATGAGACAACTAAATAGAAGCATTGCTCACAAACGTTGGATTCATTTGGTTTTGACTGCTGGATTCTTGTGGTAGGATGGGGTGACTTCAAGGGTTTGCTCTTTTGCAGCATTTAGCTAAGGGATGAAACGGATGCTCTCACCTTCTTGAGATCATTATCTAAATTCATAGTGCTGCAATCACATACATATATAGACACATAGTCATCTTTTTCTTCATGTCAATACTCCTGCTCCTTTTATTATCAGGTGGGAGGCAGACAGTGGACAATTGTCTTTTTTAGAGTACAGAGGGATAGGAGTCAACATTGCTAGGCTGCAATGTTGCATAGGATTTCTGAGTTTTTTGTTTTTGTTTTACAAGAAGCAAGTGCATATAGGCTGCAATCCTATGCACACTTAGGAATGTCCTATCTTACATAATGGGAAGATGTACTCACTACTATCACTATAATATCAATGGATCTTAAATGGCAACTGATTCAGCAAAAAACATTTTTAGAGTTTATTGGATGCCAGAACATCACTATAGTAGGGGGCTTATCAATTGTTGGCATTGTGGCAAATCTGAAGCATCATTTAGGCATGTGTTTTGGACTTGCATAGTGATGCTAATAACCTTTTTGGATGAAGTTTATTAGTTGTATTAACCAGGTATTAAAACAGTTGCTGTTTGTGGATATGCATACTGTCAGAGTCCAGAGAGAGGCCGCCAGCAAGCACACACTGATGCAGCATAGTAGCACCTAGTGTGGCATGCTCTTTCCCTTCTCGTTCCCCTCTCTTTTACTTGTGTGGACAACACAGCTTATCGGGCATGGGGGGGAAGCCTTGGTAGTTTGAATCCACTGCCCACCAGCCCAAGAGATCAGGCTATCAGGAGGAGCTCCGTGAGTAGAACCACCTCCTAGAACAATACTCTCAGGGGTCTCTATCAAAATCACTCTCACAGTAGCACCTGGAGAGCAAGGAGACGTGACAATTCGCTGATTGTTTTTCTCTTAACAAAGCAGACTCAGAATAATATGCAAAGAGTTTATTCAAATGCTGGTGAAAAGCAAAAGAGAGATAACAGAACCAATTTAACAAGAAAAGAAATCAAGAGAATTTAATTTGGCTGAAAAAAAGATTTTTAAAAACAGAAAGAACATGGGAGCAAGGAAAGAATACCAGTCCAGCAATCATACAAATGGCCAGAGTTGGCAGCAAGATGCTGCTGACTCTGATGCATGTGTGGTTTAATTTAGTGCTAGCCTGGAGTGTTGGGAATGGGGTTGTAACACAGAGAGAGAAGACAGACTAAAATCAAAACAAAATTCTTAAGGTTTCTCACTGAATACTATTCCTTACTGTGTGTACCTTTGATGATGGAACCACCAGCTCTTTACCCTTTCATCCCATGAAGGCCTTTTCTCCCCAAGAGCTCACTAGTGAAGTTCTTGGGCTGCTGGAACAAAAGAAGGGTTGACTTCCTTCTGCTTGCAAGCCTTATCCTCAACTGTTACCTGATCTCTGCCTCGAAAACAGATCATTGCCCTCTGTGTTGGGCAGTCCACCCGACAAAAAGGCTCTGAATTCTGCGCCGACCCTCGGGTCATTGTAGAATTGAGTAAATCCATTGCGGGGCCACTCGCTTTACCCAGGTGAAGGGGATGAAAGTCCCCTTCTCCCAAGGAGGTGGTGGCAGCTGCCTGGGGTGCGCTGGATACAGTTGCAGCCATTTTTGGCAACACTGCAGCCCCGCATGCCAGGCAACTCAGGATTGGGCAGTCAGCCCGCCTGGCACCTGGGACAAACACCTGTGATAGTGTCCCCCCGAGTGATGCTTTCCCCTTTCACTCACCAAGCACAACAAAGCCTCTTGTGACTCGAAGACCAACTTGGAAAGCGTTCTGAGGCTTCCCCACAGTCTTAAACTGTACTTTCGGAAAATCAGAAGTACAATTTCCAATCACGGTCAGGAGCCTCAGTAAGGCTTCCTGTGCAGTCCTAGCGTCATGCAAGCTCAGCACCTAGGGCACTTGCCCCGTTTGCCCAGCCCTAGGCCCCCCACTGAATGGAATCTCAGCTCTGAACCACAGACTAAGGGCCCAATCCTATCCAACTTTTCACTGCTGATGCAGCTGTGCCAAGGGGATGTGTGCTGCATCCTGTGGTAGGGAAGCAATCATGGACGCCTCCTCAAGGTAAGAGTACATTTGGTCCCTTACCTCAGGGCTGCACTGTGGCTGCACCAGTGCTGTAAATTTGGATTATTCACTAATAAAGGAAAAAAATTTTAAAAGCTAGAGGCAAGATAGTTGAAACCAATTCATGGCTTAAACCCACTCCTAAATTCTGCTGACCACCCCTCAAATTCCACTTGCTACTGCCTGCTAGTGCAGGTGCACACCAGCATGCACTCACCCCCATTAGCACACCCCTTACTGTCTTCATCCTCTTGCTCCACCACCACTTCTTGTAAAGTGGCTCAGCTGGGAGAATCCTGGGAGCAGAACTGCTTTATTCCCAGCATGCTCTCCGCCAGTCATTTTTCAAGATGCGGTAGGAGAGCTTGAACAAGAGAAAGAAAGCCCGCCAAGCAGCTGAGAAGAGGATGGAGCAGCCAGATGGTGGGCACAAGGTGCAGGGCATCCCCTGTCAGCCTACCACCTCCCCTAGCTTGCTGCCTGAGACAAGGGGTTCAACATGGCTTACTGCTAGGCAGGGCCTCTGAGAGGAATTTTATCAGAGGGTACAAAGTTTCTTTTGGGCTCCTTCCCAAAGAAGGAGGGGCTGAAACAGAGTGAAGGGGTGGCCAGAATGGGGGCAAAACAGGCAGGGGGAAAGTAGCAACAGCCAGAATGGTCTTTGGAGTCCAGGTCTTCTAGTCTTCCCAATGCAGATCTCGGGTCTACCTGCCTGCCCGGCGTTGGCAGCTAGATACAGTAATATGGAAAACCAAACACACTCCTAAGTCTCTCTAAAATCTTTCAAATATAGCAAATCATTGCAGGAGATTAGTATCATTGTATTTAGGAGATTATGCAGGAGATGTATGCAGGAGATTAGTATACATTGTGTGTATTAGTGTGTCCATCACACTAGAATGGAAAGTGTCCTGTGTACACAAAAACTGACTTCTGCAGCAGCTGCAGTCCCACGGTTGTGTCTCTACACTCCTTCATGGTAGGCAGATCCACAAGCCAAAGAGCTACTGTAGCAGGTCAGTTTCATCCCAGAAGTGACATTGTTAAGGAATGTATGCATTCCTGGACCTGGTATGTATGTCTTGTGGTTATAGTCGCTGCCATGTGCCCACAGTAATGTCCCCAGCGTTCCACGTGGACAGTGGGTCTGGGTGAGATTGGAAAATGTAAGATCCCAGGAAATTTCTGGGGCCCCTCCTTTGGCTCCTGGGCCCCCTTTCTGACCCTGAGCCTGGGTACAAATTATCCCCTTTATCCCCCTCTCCTAGGCCCTACAGCTAGGCTTACAACTTGGGCAACTGCTTACAACTTGGGCAACTTGTGCCCATGGCTTGAGGGACAAGAAGCATTGCTATAAGGTGTGAAAGGTTTAAAGAAAATTTACATTTAACATTTACCTGAAAATAATCTTCATTGGCTGGCATGATTATCATATCACTGCCATGTTGCTCCAGCTGTAACAGGGACAGATGAGATGAGAAGTGTGTGACTGTTTCCTTCATGGTTCTGCCCCCCACTTAAAACTGCAGCCATGGGAGGTATGGGGAGTCTAGACCGGGACTGCAGTGCAGGTGGAGTGCCCTTTTTCACCTGTTGTTTTCTCACTGAAAATCCCTTCATAAGAACTTCTTCACCCTGAAAGGTGAATTTGCTGCAATAGTGAGCTGCCGATCATCCAGCTCCTAGTTGTTCCATCTGGTTTATTCCTTCCCTCACCAGTCACTAGAGGGATACCACCTTGAGAGAAGGAAGGAAAGAAGATGCCAGATGACATACTGGTGGTTTAAAAGTGTGGTATGAAAATATCTGAATTTTAAAACGGGTTTCGACTGCTTATTTTTGATGGTTTTTTTGCTAGAAGTGTTTGAAAATGGTGTTATTTATTTTACTCAGAAGTAAGCCCATTGTGTTTAGTAAGACTTAGGCTGTAATCCTTCCTTGCTCACTAGGAACAAATACCTCCAATAAACATTTATTTTAAAATAGGTGTGTTTTTTAAATGTTTTTTATGTAAGATGCTTTGTGCAGTATGTAATATGCCTAAAATAAAATACTGCTACTAACCTGGACCCTCATTACCTTTCAGGTCGAACTTTGGAATTACCAAGGCCAAGACATTTACATTTGAAAAGACGTCCCCAGTTGTGCTTCTGACCCGAATGACATCACTTAGGCTGGTGTTCTGTAAGCTACCTTCAGAGTATAAAAACTGTGCAAAGCAGAAATGTGCAGAACTGTCGTACACTTGGTCTCACTCCCAGGGTTTTGGGTGCTCAGAGTTGTTGGTTCGGAACCCTAGAGCCCTCAAAGATCCCTGTTCAGTAGTACTGCCACCACCCTGTAAGAGCCAGTGCCTCAGTCCAGGGATACTGAGACCCTCTAGGCTTAACTATATCCCTTGTAGGCACTGAGCACTTTCTTTACTTAAAGTCTCAGCCCTCAAGTTACTAGTCCACAATGAGGATTTGGTAGCTTGCTGAACGGCTAGGCAGGATTCTGAACCTTTGTCCCCAACAGACAATGAACCAACATGGTAAAAGGATTTTTAATTTATTAAGTACATAGGGTTACAAAAAGTTACAAAAGGCAGCAAATGCATAAAACAACAAAGCTAACTGGCTAACTCTATTAATCTCTAACCCTCACCTGGGTCAGCTTCTTTTGTAGATCCTCAGGCCCAGTTACCTATGGGCCACATGGTCCTGGCGGGGCAGGATGTGCACCCACCACCTCTCTCTCCAAGAGACCAAGACCAAAAACTCTGTCCTCCAGAAGTGGGGCTGGATGCCCACCCTCTCAGCTCTTCCCTCCCCCCTGGAGATCTGCAGCTGCATTCCATCCTTGATGGGCGTCTTTCTGGCTGCCTAGGTGCTACATAATCACCTTCCTTTGAGTTGTAAATTCCTAGCAGCTAGGAAATGCAAGCCACTTCTGTGTTACTGTTTTAGCTTGGTTCAGGCCTTGCAATGCTACTAGGCCTAAACTGTACATATTCATGACAAGAACAATAAGATAATTTACGCCACAACTGTAGGGCAAAATACACTTTCGAGAAATGTGGCTATAGCTCAGTGGTAGAACACATAAAAACATAGGAAAAGCCCTGCTGGATCAGGCCAAGGGCCTATCTAAATGCTTTGGGAACACACAAAACAACATGATACTTGTGCCCTGTTGCCACTCTCTGGCATTCAGGTATAGGCTACCTCTAAAACTTGGAGGTTACATAAACCAACATGACTTGTAACCTGTGATGAACTTTTCCTCCATAAATCAGTCCAATCTCTTTTTACAGGCATCTAGGCCAGCTGCCATCACATCATTGTGTGGCAAGGAGTTCCACAGTTGGGTACATGCTGTGTAAAGAAATACTTACTTTTGCTTGTTCTAAATCTCCTATCCACCAATTTAAGTGGCGGTCCCCTTGTTCTGGTGTTACGCAAGAATGAAAAAAGTTCCCTCTATCCATCGCATGCATAATTATATGTGTCTCATCATGTACCTCCCTCAGGCACCTTTTTTCTAGACTGAAGAGCCCCAAATGTTGTAGCCTTTCCTGAAAAGGGAGCTGCCTAAGCTCACTAATAATTTTGGTCCCTTTTCTAGTTCTACATTGTGCTTCTCAAAAATGACATCGTGCAGGGGTCTCCAAAACTATGGCCCAAGGGCCACATCCAAACTATCACAAGATTTTATCCAGCCTACAACAACTAGTTTTTTTGTCAAAGCATTTTGTTTGACATTTTTATTCATACTAATATTTGGCATACTAATGTTTGACATTTCTCAGTTTAAGCACATCCCTTGTTTCTTTGTAATTGTCACTTTCTCTTTTGTTCTAAATAGTATCATGCTGATTACAAAAAAAGATCAAAGTAAAACTTATTCATTCATTTAAATTTCATTCATTCATTTATAAAACTTTTTTTTTCTGCCTGCAAAAATGTGCAAAATACACAATGTGGCCCTTTGTACGGAAAGGTTTGGGGACCTCTGACCATAATGGAACTTAAAAAGGTGCAGAAACTGAACACAATACTCCAGGTTTGGCCTTACTATCTATTTATACAATTGTATAATAATATTGGCTGTTTTATTCTCAGTCCTTGTTTTAATGAACCCGAGCATGGTATAGGCCTTCTCAACAGCTGGATCGACACTTTCATTAAGCTTTCCACCAACATCCTGCAATCTCTCTCTTGATCCATCACAGTTAGTTTATTTATTTATTTTATTTATTTTATTAATTTATACCCTGCCTTTGGGCACACAAGGCTGCTTACAAACAATTTAAAATACATTAAAAACAATCATTAAAACAATTTACAATAATTAAAAATCTAAAAACAAACAAACCCCGTGGATTCTCATATAAAAAGCAAGAAGCAGGAACGCCAGCCAGCCTGTCAACAATTAAAAGCTTTTTGAAATGAAAAGGTCTTCAGTCCACCCCAAATGTTAGCAACGAGGGAGCAGTTCTCAATTCTAAGGGGAGGGTATTCCACAGTTTGGGGGCCACCTGCCCTCTTATTCCCTGACTGTTGAGTTTTCTCAGGAGCCTTTGATGAGAGACTGTGTCTAACAGTGCTTCACAGGTAAGTGTCCCGGGTTTAATTCTGGCATTTTCATGTCAAACTGTAAAAGATCCCTGTCTGAAACTCTTGTGACTTCCTGCCAATCAGTGCAATACTGAGCTAGCCTAGTTTTTATTTATATATTTGTTTGTTTATAAGATTTCTATACTGCTTTTCTGATGCTCAAAGCAGTGTACAGCAAAAAAATTAAAAGATAAAATACAATTAATAAAAACATTTAAATAAAACCATTAAAAACAATTAATAATGACACTCGAGCAGTTAAAAGATGTAACAAATGGCAGTAACATACCTGTGATAGAAGGCCAATAATACTATACCACAAAGAGGTTCCTAGGAGGTTCCTTCCTCCTTCAAATGCCAAGCAAAATAATACGTTTTTAAATCATGCCAGAAATCATGTAAAAAGGGGGCTGTCCTCAGATTTTCTGGTAGTTGGTTCCATGGTCGTGGTGCCGCAACATTAAAGGCATGAACCTAGCATGAATTTAACCAAATTACTAATTAATACAGACCAATGTTTAATATTCAGATTAAATAATATTTAGATTAAATAATATTCCAATTAAATTGCATTTACCATTTTTTGCTTAACTGGCAAATCCAAATTCTCTGCTTCAAGAACCCTATACTATTTTTCCAAGAGTTTCTTATGAATGCTAACCATTAGGAAATGTTCAAAGTGGGTCAAAGATCTACAAATGTCATGGCTTGCACAGAGCAATTTAATGTAATGTCTCAGTTTCAGATTCTGAAAAATTGGAAAATTCAGTGTAAGACAATGAATGCTGTTATAACTGTGGACAAATTGTGATAGCACCATCATGAATAAAATCCTTGAATCCAGAGATGCCCTGTTCTAAGGAAAGGTAAAACCTCCCATCTCACAAGCTCTTTCAAAACCAGAGTTGCCTGGGCACTTTTTGAATTTTCCTGCCTAAGCATTTTAAGAGGCACCTGTTTGAGGACTGGCTTTTGGGGATGAGGTGTTGAACTCAGAAATGTGCAAGGGGAGCCTTTGCTCAGCTTCTCCTGATTCGATAGCTGCAATCAAACATAGATCGCTCAGACTTGGCCGTGTTCTGGACAGAGGTCCAGAAGGACCCTCTTTCTCTGTTGTGCTGCTGTGGGTATTAGGGGAAGCACTCTTCAGGACCATCGGAGTATGGAATGTGGTTTGGGAAGAGGCACTGTCTGATGGGTAGAGAGTCCCCATACTCTCAAGGCATGTGCATTTCATGCTCCCTTTTACAGTGTATCTATCTTTGTGCTGCTTTTCTACAAATTACTGTGGATATGGGGCCTAAAGGACAGAAGATGATGGCCAAACTCATGGGAAAAGTAGGGAAAAGGATGAAACGTAAGAGAGTTGCTCATGGTTTTCAACTAAAGTTTGATGTGCTAAACTTCATTATGTGATGCTAGAACTTCTAAAACATTTTCATCATTAACTTTAAACACTTTAGTAATGCTGTATAATGTTGTTATTAACTGGTATTTATTTTATCATGCCACACAATTTTTTCCTTACTGTATTAGGTATTTTATGATATTAGGGAGTCCTTCAGCTCCTATTAGAACCTAGAGTTGTGCTGTGAGGCTCAGTTATCACAAGCCCAATTATCCCATGGGCTGGGGAAGGAGCTTCCATGGGCCTTATGTTTGACACCCCTGACTGGACATTAGCCCTGCCTGGTGAGGTACCTACTTCCTTGTAGTTCCTTTGTTTACCTTTTGGGGGAGGCAGAGGGGCAGCTAATCTTTTTCCCAGCTGGAACTGATTGCACCCTGGTTCAAACTAGCCAGCTCAACATATGGGTTTTTAGCATCAAGATCCCATCATTCCGATTGGACGCTCAGAGGTGGGAAACCCTAGTTCAGCTCTTGAACTTCACCTTGTCCATGGTCAAGTCAATCTTATTAACCAACAGGCGGATGTTAGCAAAACCCAGCAGAGTGCTGGCCTTTTCCTCCCTGGATCTTTGATTCACCTAGATTAGATGCCAGACGTTCTGACATTTCCAATACACATCCTATCTAAACTGCTTCTTTGTACATGCAGGTTACAGAGGTCAGGACAGCAGAGATGTACAAGCTGACTCAACCTAGCCAGCAGCATGTAATGTACACATAGGGATCCCCATTCACCACATAACATTCTAATTACATCTAGACTAACATCCAGGTTACACTGGTTTGTCTGTGGGACTGACTTTGAAAGACTACCCAGAAACTTCTAATAATGCAGATTGCAATGGCGGGACTATTGGCTGATAATGGATACAGGGAATGCATCTCAATGGCATTGAGAGAGCTTGTCTGGCTTCTTATTTCCTGGGAACTATTCAAAATGCTGGTTTTAACTTTCTGAAGCTCTTAATAGCTTTGCACTAACCAGAATGCCGGAAGGATTGCCTACACCCACATGAAGCAGCTGGGATGTTAAGTTCTTCATCTGATATTCCCCAGAGGTAGGCTGAATGGTGACCAGACCGTTAGTCTTCCCAGGTGACCTATCCCATTTACGAAATGGCCTCCCCAAAGAGTTCCGCCTAGCACCCTCATGGTTCCATTTTAGGCACCATGTGAAAAGACTTTTATTTGTTTTATTCTGTACCAGCAGTTTCATGCCACCTTATATTTTTCCATGTTATACAATTTCATTGGTTGCTGAATTCACTGGGTTTTATTTGTGTGTTATTTTTATTTTATGCTGCTATTATATGATTGTAATTTGATTGTTTTTTCACATGAGTCATGTGGGAAGCTAATTGACTGAAAAACAGGTTATAGATGTTAGAAATAAAGAAAGAAAATAAAAACCCATCAGAACATGTTATGACTAGCAGCTGGTAATTATGCAAGGGGCATGAGACGATGTGCTTTCAACTCATTCCAGTGCCTTTATTGCAGCTGCTTAGTTTCCCTTAGTACAGGAGAGCAATCCCTCCACACAGACTCACACTTTTTCACTTGAAAACAAGTTTCCTCGATGTATTCTCTACTTATGCCTGCGGTTTTCAGACTCTCCGGGAGTTTGAAACCAGCAGTAAGTCATTGCGGAGGTGGGGGGAGGAGGTAGCAGGGGCGGGGGAAGGCAGTGACGCGATCCCCAGAATTGCGTCGCTCAGGGGGCTGCAGGGCCTGGGATGCACTCACCAGTCCCTGCAGCAGCCGTCCCTGTGTGCGGGGCGCCCTGCGCGAGTGCCTGCAGAGCGGCCCAGGTCAGGGAAAGGGAGAGTGGCGATCTGCTTTGCCTCTGCAAAAGCGGAAGCGGAACGCGATCACCCCACTCTCCCTTTCCCTGACCTGGGACGCCCTGCAGGCACTCGCGCAGGGCTCCCCGCACACAGGGACGGCTGCTGCAGGGACTGGAGGGTGATCCCCAGTCCCTGCAGCCCCGTCAGAAGGGAAAGCGGAGTGATCGTGCTCCGCTTCCGGTTTTGCGGAGCAGGGCACGATCGCTCCGCTTTCACTTTTCCTGACCTGGGGAGCCCTGCTGAAGGTTGCGCAGGGCTCCCTGCATCCCCAGGAGGCTGCAGGAGGCTTGGGCAAGTGCACCCAAGCCCCTGCAGCCCCCCCCCCAGCGGTGCAATCCTGTGGGTCACACCTTTGCCTTCCCCCTGTCTCCTGGCTGCCCCGGCCCCTTAAGAGGGCAGAGGCCAGGACCCACAGGCTCTGACTTATGCTTATACCACTGACTTAGGCTAACTTATGCTGCATTTCAATGTTGCATGTAGAAAAATTCCTGAACCTTTTCCCTATAATATATAGTCCTTTCAGTGTTTTACAGAATATTGATAGGAGAGAAACTTTCTCCTTCAGATGGTCTTTTACTTAAGTGGTCACTTATTGCCCAATCCTATCCAACTTTGCAGCACCAATGCAGCCCTGAGGTAAGGGAACAAACATTTTCTTACCTTGAAGACACCTCTGTGACTTTCCCTCCCCCACCACAGAATGCAGCGCATGCCCCGTTGGCACAGCTGCATCAGCCCTGGAAAGCTGAATCAGACTGGGCCCTCAGTCTTTGTTGTAACCTGAGGATGGGGGCAGAGCAGAACCTGGCAGTTGAAGGGAAGAGCCAGGACCAGAGCTGATAACAGGTGTCAACATCATGGGATGGGAGAGCTGTTGCCATTTACTGAAACCAATTCTGTGTCCCTAACCTTCAGGCAGTGGTGGTGAGTCTCTTGTCCCAGAGAGTTATACTCCTATTGCCTCCAGCCCCCGATCCAATTCACCAAAGTAAGACCTACCCAGATATCTGCAAACCTACACTCAGCCTTTGATGGAAATCAAAGAATGGAATCAATAGCATATTTTCTTCCCCACACCCGTGTGTGTGTGTGTGTGTGTTACTCTCAGCTGGTTCACTAGGGCCAATTTGTCCTGGAGGTCTGGTAAGTCCACAGATAGACATTTGCGTTCTGGTAAGTAGTCAAAACAATGATATTCTGCCCAAGCCAGTAAAAGACAGGTTGACAACCCTAATTCCAGTCATGTATAGTTTCAGACTCTCTTTAGATATGAAGAAAATAAGCTCTTCTGCTTGTGGCAAACAGTGGAGGGCAACACAGGCAAGGGAAAACAAAAGTCTGTCTTGATTGAGTTTGAATGAACCAAGCCTTGTTTCCCCTGAGCCATGAGAAGTATCTTTAGGAGGAGGTGTTTGGCAGGGATGGGCAAGTCCAGTGCAGCTTGACAATAGTCGAGTCACAAGTCTCTGCCCCCAGCGACTTGACTTGAAAATGAGTCCCAATGGGGAGAATTTCCGAGTCACCCAGAGCATTTTCATGACTCAAAAAGATTCGAGTCTCAAGTCGTCCCCTTTAAAAGTCAGCCACAGCTCCTTGGAAAAAAATGGGGCTGCTGCCAGGCCGTGTGTGTGTGTGTGTGTGTGTGTGTGTGTGTGTGTGTGTGTGTGTTTCAGAGTTCTCTTTAATCACTCCCCTGCTATCCCCATCTCATCTGTAAACAAGGCAGGAGGGAATGGGACAGATTTTGTGAGAGCCGGAACAGAAGCAGCAAGAGGATCACGTGCAGCAGCTGGGAGGTTTATTAGTATGACCCACTCCTTTGCAGCTCTATTCAGAAGTAGTCCCATTTGCCCCTGTCATTTAATGAGGCTTCCTCCTCCCAAGTAACAATGAGCCCAAAGAAGCCAGCTATGCAGTTGAAAAGCGTGATCGCTATGCCTCCATCCAGCTTCCTTGCCTTCTTCCCCTCCCTGGTCTTTGCCAGCCAATTATAAGGCAAGAACTCCCTTGGGCTCTTACATAAGAACATAAGAACAGCCCCACTGGATCAGGCCATAGGCCCATCTAGTCCAGCTTCCTGTATCTCATAGCGGCCCACCAAATGCCCCAAGGAGCACACCAGATAACAAGAGACCTCATCCTGGTGCCCTCCCTTGCATCTGGCATTCTGACATAGCCCATTTCTAAAATCAGGAGGTTGCACATACACATCATGGCTTGTACCCCGTAATGGATTTTTCCTCCAGAAACTTGTCCAATCCCCTTTTAAAGGCATCCAGGCCAGTCGCCATCACCACATCCTGTGGCAAGGAGTTCCACAGACCAACCACACACTGAATAAAGAAATATTTTCTTTTGTCTGTTCTCACTCTCCCAACACTCAATTTTAGTGGATGTCCCCTGGTTCTGCTGTTATGTGAGAGTGTAAAGAGCATCTCCCTATCCACTCTGTCCATCCCCTGCATAATTTTGTATGTCTCAATCATGTCCCCCCTCAGGCGTCTCTTTTCTAGGCTGAAGAGGCCCAAACGCCGTAGCCTTTCCTCATAAGGAAGGTGCCCCAGCCCCGTAATCATCTTAGTCGCTCTCTTTTGCACCTTTTCCATTTTCACTATGTCTTTTTTGAGATGTGGCAACCAGAACTGGACACAATACTCCAGGTGTGGCCTTACCATCGGTTTGTACAACGGCATTATAATATTAGCCGTTTTGTTCTCTTTCTTCTTTCTGTCCTCCCTCATCCAAAGAAAAAATCAGACCTCCCATCCTTCGTCCAATGACCATTGGACGTCTCCTGCAGAGACAGAAAAGAAAGCCCACTCCCACCTCCCCCCTTCTGCCGGATGCAAAACCAATGCATTAACCCTTTCCTGCCTCCTGGCTGGAACTTCCCTGCTGCTTGCCCGGTCTGAATGATGGCCCCACGACGTCTTTCACACTGCAAAAAAAGTTAGCAAGCACACCCAGACACAGACAGACTTGAGGCTGCACACGTAGGGACACGTGGCTGCACACGAGTCAGTGGCCTCAGACTCAAGTCAATGCCTGAGTCATTGAAGCAGGTGACTCAAGTCTGCACGAGTCAGCAAAAACATGTGTTTTTTTGCGACCCTGACTCAGGTCACCTGACTCGAGTACCCATCCCTGGTGTTTGGCATGAAGAGAAAGACAAGGCATGAAACCCCAAGACAAGGCCTCAACAAGGACTGACTGTTTAGTGACAATAACCTCATTTTCTTTATTTCCTGGTGGGCTCTTGATATGTTCTAATAAAAGACTGGAAGAAGCAACCCCAGGTCTCAGTCCTATGTCCTGCCCCCAGAACCAATGTTAATTTGCCTCCCTGGGTTGGGAGGGGGGAATGGAGGCACCAACAGCCATTTCTCCTTGTATGGCCAGTCCTGCCCTAGGCAAATCATCATTGTCTTCTCTCCTCTTCCCCCTTCCCAACCCAATTAAGTCTTATCAACAGCATAACAATAGCACATTATGCTAAATTCTGATCACATGTTATGATCAGGAGTCGAACCAAAAAAATGTTTTAGCATTTTAATGATTGCTTCCTCCCCTTTTCAGCTGTGTCTGTGCCCCAAGTAACTGATTGAGATCAGAAAGCTCTTGATTATGTTCCCTGAAACACAGGTGATACATCCCCCAGACAAACAGTCAAAATGCCTCCAAAAGCACAAATGAAGCTGTCACTCTCTGAGACATTTCCATAGATGAGGTAGCACCCCTGGATTTCTGGCACCACAAGCAGTCACCTAGTTCACTCCCAAAGTTCAGCCATCCTTGCATCTGTGACCTAGAGAGTAAATGGCATTCCCCAGCTGGTCAGAATCCCTGGCCTCTATTTATTTTGGCATCAGTGTGTTTGCTTGAATTTCTTAACCAGAGAACTGGCTCCTTTCAACATGTGCTCCAGAGGCCAGAGTGCACAATCTACTGGCAGTCATGGACCTCCACAGCCCTGCGCCTGGGGCAAAGCTCTGTGATGGCACCCCCCCCCCGTGGGCTATCGCTGCCCCCCCTGTCCAGAAATCCCCCCTACTCACCAGAGGCTTATGGAGCCTTGCATGACCTCCACCCACATCAGGGAAGCTTCTCTGAGGTTCCCCGACGCTATAAACTGTGCTTCTGGGGAAACTGGAAGCATAGTTTCTGCCCCGCTGGGAGCCTCAGAGAGGCTTCCGTGGGGTCCTAGCGGCTGGCACATGGGGCTTTTGCCCCATAGAAGTCTATGGCAGGTACGCAAGTGTCTACTGGGATGTATCATTGTCCAAATCTTCCTGAAATGAATGGGGAACCTATAATAGTAAAGGAGATCTTCCTAGTGCATTGTGGGAAATTTCTGAAACAGGTCTTTATTAAGACGGTTGCATCTTTATTAAGTCTAAGTGCAACCTGAGTACGAATGACCACTATCAGAATCATCATTTAGTGGTAATCAGACAGTAGTCTGAGTGTGCTACAGATTGTGCTGTAACTTTTTTTTTAACATCTAAATGGTCTGAAAGCGATAAGTACTTTCTCTTCCCTTAAAGCTGAACAGCAAAAATTGTATTCATGCTTCTTATAAGAGATGTCAATGGGAGTGGTGCCCTATTTGGTTAATCATTTGCAAATACCAGAATCCATTTGCTGAGCTTCCTCTTTCTTATAGAGGTGTTTGTTTCCAGTATGTAAGATAGAATTACAGCCTAAGTCTTACTGAACACAATGGGATTTCTTCTGAGTAAAATAAACAACATCATTTTCAAACACCTCTGCTTTAGTATTTTAACGTTCATGTTTAAATCATAGAGTAATGGTCTGCTAAGGCACATCTGAAAAGGGCCACTCAAGAACATTTTCTGGAATTTTCTGAGGATAAGCCATGCTGTTACCAGAGATCAATTAACATGACCATTGGTTATTTGCTGCCCCCAAATGTATTCTGTCCTAAAAGGCTATCAGTTCTTAACCTGAAGATAATAAACTGATAAACAATCAATAGCTTTCCAGTCGCTTCCAGTCACCCTGATCAATTAATAGTCAGACCTTCTTTTGAAGCCCTCTTGAGACATGACAACTATGTTCACATGGGGGGGAGTACAGCAAGGGTACAGTTAACCCAGGCCCCAGGACAACATATTCCTATAGCCTGCCCCTTGTTTGCCCCAAGGAGCACATTTGTCTTTAGCAATAAACACTCTCTGTAAGCAGAAATCCTTTCCCATGATTGCCACCCCAAAGTATTCCATAGTGGAAATGACGACAAGGAATCTCTTTGCGGAAAGCATTTGTCACTGCAGACAAATGCTCTCTATGGGAGAACATGGCGTGCAGCATGTTGGTGTACTCTTGCTTCTTTCCTTTGCACAGGCAGCATCCATCCCATTGTCACATCTGAAGAGGTAGAAACATAGGCTGCAATCCTAACCACACTTTCCTCAGAGTAAGCCCCATTGAACAAAATAAGACTTACTTCTGAGTAGACCTGGTTAGGCTTGTGCCCATAGATTGCTAAAATGGAAAGTTATCCTGGAGGTAATTAATGTAGTCCAACTGCACCCCTCCCCCACTCCAGTGGGTGGGTACCCAGCCACGATTTGAGTGAAAACTTCTAATGAGAGAAGGCCCACAAATGCAGAAGTAGACTGTTTCATGTGACAGTCATTCAGACATTTGAAAACAGCCATTTGAAAACAGATCTTCCCTTACAGTGCAATCCTATGCATGTTTACTCGGAAGTAAGCCCTACTCAGTTCAATGAGACTTACTCCCATGTAAGTGTTATAGCCTTAGTCTTCTTTTTTTCAGGCTAAATATAACAATATATACCCTTTTAACCATTCCTCATAGGATTTGATTTCCAGACCTTTCACCATCTCTCTCCCTCCTCCAAACCTGCTCCAATTTGTAAATGTCCTTCTTAAAATATGATGCCCAAAACTGGATACGGTATTTCAGATGAGTTCTCACTCATAGCTTATATTGTTACTCCTCCTGATCTGGACTCTGTGCCTCTGTTTGCACCCAGGAATGCATTAGCTTTTTTACAGCAGCATCACACTGCTGGCTTGCGATCTACTAAAACACATAGATGTTTTTTACACATGCTGTTCTGAAGCCAGGTTTCCACCATTCTGTATTTGTGCCTCTGATGTTCTTCCTATGTGCAAGGCCTCACATTTGTCTCTGTTCAACTTCATCTTGTTGGTATTGGCCCAATAACTGAGACTGTCAAGGTCATTTGGATTCCTGATTCAGGCTTCCAGGGTGTTAACTATCACCCCCAGCTGTGTCATCTTCAAATTTGATAAGTATGCTTTTATCTAGGTATAAAATGTTGAATAGCACAGGGCCCAAGACAGAGCTCTATGGCACACATTTGATACCTCATGATTAGAAGTGTTTGTTTCTGGTGAGTAAGATAGGATTATAGCCTACATCTTTCTGAACACAATGGGCTAAGAAAAATAAATAACACCATTTTCAAACACTTTCTCATGATGTACGTACTAGACTAGTCACTTTATCAAAAAAAAAAAAAGATGAGATTTGTCTAGCATAACCTGTTCTTGACAAACCAATGGTGGCTACTGGAAATCATCCCATCACACTGGAGAAGCAGGAATGGTAAAGTGGTTAGGGAATGGGACTTAGGGCCCAATCCTATCCAACTTTCCAGTGCCGGTGCAGCTGCAATGCAACCCTGAGGAAAGGAAACAAACATTCCCTTATCAGCAGGAGGCCTCCATGATTGCCCCCCCCCCACCAAAGGATGCAGCGCATGCCCCTTTGGCATGGCTGCACCGACGCTGGAAAACTGGATAGGATTTGGCCCTGAGTCCTGGAAGATCTAGATTCAAATCCCTGCTCAGCCATGAAGCTTCCTGGGTGACCTTGAACCAGTCACTATCTCTCAACCTCATCTACCTCACAAGGTTGCTGTGAGGACTAAAGGAGAGAAGAAATAATGTACACCATCCTGAGCTCATTGGAAGAAGGGTGGTTTAAAAATATGAAAAATATAAACAAATATTTGAAATCAAACAGACCGTCTGCTTAATAATCTGCTTCAGGATCTTTCCATGCATAGATGTAATGCTGACCAGTCTATAGCAGTGTTTCTCAATCAATAGTATGGGTACCGCCAGTGGTACTTGAGATGGTGTCTGGCAGTACTTGCAGGACACTTGCCACCCAGCAGCAAGACCAGGAACATGACACAACAAACAGCAGTAGAAGGCTTGACTCAGCAGGCAGAGCTCCAAAGCATGCTTTTCTATGCTTGAAAAAGCCTTCCCATTCACCCTGAGCCTCTTCTTCATGTTTGTGTCATCGCATCTGGCCCTCCCCCAACCCAGAAGTAACTGGCAATGATGTCATCACCAATTACTTCCAGTGGTGCTTCAAATTGATGGACAGTGTGAAGTGGTATGGCAGAGGACAAATATTGAGAAATACTGGTCTATAGCTTCATACAGTGGTGTCACTAGGTTTTGTGTCACCCAGTGCAGGAGGCCAGCACATCATCCCCATGATGGATCTTCTCCCTTGCAGTGGGCGTGGTGATGGTATAACTTTTGATGGAATAGAGATATTTCGTTCTGTGTGAAATTACAGATCAAATGATATAACATGATGGTATTATTCAAAAATGCCAAGATTTAAACATTTTTGGTCAGTAGTGGTATCACCCCCCCCCTGTGTGGTCATCTGGTGTGACCTGCACCCCCCGCACCCCCCTAGTGATGCCACTGGCTTTGTAGATCATCCTTTCACCCCTTTTAAAAATAGGGACAGCACTTGCTCTTCTCCAGTCCTCCTATGTTTTTCAGGAGTTCTTAAAGAGTACAGATATTGGCTCTGAGATCACATTCACAAGTTCTGGCAGTGTCATGAAGTTTAGCCCATCCAATCTTGAAGACTTATGGCCCAATCCTGTTCAACTCTTTACACAGTGATGCAGGGGTGCAGGTGTGGCTTCTGCTTCCCATGGGGGTGTTTTTGCGCGTGCGCTCTCTCTCTCTCTCTCTCTCTCTCCCCCCCCCTTGTGTGCTCGTACACCCACATCCACAGAGAGAGAGAGAGAGAGAAACCGATCACACAAACAAGATACATAGTAAACAGTGCAAAGCAATGAGTTCTAATGGGAGTGTAGAGCTGTCCCTTAGAATACATAGCAGGATACCTATTTGTTTATCAATCTCCTTGATTCAACATTTATTAGCATTTAAACCTTTGATTATAGGTGTAGTATTGTACTCTCACAATGCTAGCGGAACAATGCAAGTCAACAAAACACTCATGCAAGAGCAAGAAACCCACAAACTGTACAGGGAAGTCCATAAAGACAGCCATCAAGCTGACTACATTCAGTCATAGTAAACAGTTCCAATGTCTGTCTTGCTGGTTTTCTCTCCCAAAACATTTGTATTGCATAGCAAGCTGAACTGAGGAAATTTGCCCTTTGAAACAGTACAAAGTTCAGCATGGTAAAAAGCAAAGCCATCTGTTCTCCCCAGAGGCAGCTACCTGAGGTAGTGGCTTTCAGAAGCCGTTAGGCTGAGATAGATCTCATCCATTGGACATAATCCACTAGGAAGTTCTTCTATTCAAACCCCAAAATTAAGGTACACTTGCATAGTTCCTATTCATTTCACTTGAGTTTGTAGTAACATGTGATTTAAAGAGTTAACTATAGAATCTTCCGATATAGAATGGAGCTAGACTCTACCATTAGACTTTTCTTTCCTTTTAGTTTAGTTGGGTTCTGCCCTACAGTAAAGATGCATGCTTGTTAAAGTGCAGTAACAGTGCACATAAGCAGAAGCTGCCACTGGGTTGCACCACACCAAAGAGCTTACCCAAGTAGGAGGGAGCCTATCAGAGCTCCCTACCCACCTGGAGTGAGCTTTGATCCCTCTAAACCAAAGATGTCAATGGGCCAGATGGGCCCCTGGAAGCTCTTTATCCAGTCTTCAGGCTCTCCCAATACCACCATCAGCTATTCTCAGTTACTGAGCTGTCCTATCACTGCTGAAAGGGCTGCCTGCATGATAATTGAGCTGTCCCATATCTTGAAGATATGATAAAGATTTGCATATTTTCTCTTCTGTCAGTGCAGCTAATAAGTTCCTAAGTGAAAAAAGTGTTTATTCCTGGTCATGGCTTGCTTAATGACATCACTTCCTGCTTAATGACATCACTTCCAGCCCTCAGCAAGCAACATAAATGCTGTTCAGCCCACTGTATGAAAGGAGTTTAATACCCCTGCTCTAAACAAAGCTTAGTCTACTCTTTCAGCCACATGATGTGGTAGAACTGACTTCACTATTTCAGGCTACATGTAGGGAATTGCATGTTTAAATGTTCTTCTGTGTACAAAACTTCCTTCGGGTAGAAAAATCAGCACAACAGATTGGACTAATACCTTTGTCCTTTCTGTACTATCCTGTTTGTTGGTTTTGGTTTTACGTAGTCAGAGTATTCAAAAGAGGGAGCATTAAAAAAAGGCACCCCTCAACTACCATCTGAAATAGTAATGTCCAGACTAACTTTCTGCTGTGTGTATGTAGACCCTGCTGATGTTATTTGCAAGAAGAAGCTAATATGCTGCTGTATCAACAGCATATTGATACATGGAAAGGAAAATTAGATGGGGGCTTTTGTACTGTTCTTGTTTATTTGGGCAGGAGGTCTGGTCTAGAGGGTAGAGCCTCCATTAGCCCGAAGATAACATCAGAAGGTCACCAGTTCGAGGACACCGGCAGCTCTCTGAACAGCTGAGAATGGTGAGAACTTGAAGCAGCTGACAAGCCCAGCTGAGTGATTCCACCTGCTCTTGGTGTGAGCAAGAAGTGTCTTGGCTGCCCTCCATGTGAGAGAAGGAGCTGCTTGTCAGCCTGTGTGGGAGAAGTGGAGGCCAGAAGTGAGACCAAACCAGGAAGATCCAGTCTGAAACGTTGTTGGTTCTTGAAAGAGAGAACCTTTATGATTGTAAAAATCCCCTTGAGGGATTTAGAAACGCTTGCCTATGTAAACCGCCTTGAATAAAGTCAGAGGAGTAATCCAATGACCTGAAAGGTGGTATATAAATACCTAGTTGTTATTATTATTATTATTAATAATAATGAGAAATCTGCATTTATGTTAATTTGGATTGCCACCTTCTTTACTGGTCCTGCTCTTCTGCCTTTAACAGCAACTTGCTGTTGAAGTGTAGCAGATAACACTTCTTCAATTGCTTGTCTTCTTACAAGAGAAATACTATTCTGCTGAAATTGAACCTTGTCATTGTCAGAAAGGCACAGGAGCAGGGCCAGTAAAAAAAATGGACAACCCCAGGCTGTGACAGTTATACTCTCTTAACCTAAGAGGCAGGGATCCCAGAGGCAAGGTGGCAGATGGAGCAGAAGACCAATTGCTATTGTATTGGGGAGGGGGGGTATGTTGAGGAGACAGAGGCCTGAGGAAGGCACAGGCAAATTGACAACAGCAGTGACCTATAAAGGATAGGGTTGTAAAAATGGGCTCACACAACATCTGTGAGAAACAAAAGCTGTATACTGCTTGCATGAATAAAGCACTTGGAGGATATGGAGAACCAAGCAATGGACAGTGAAGAATTGGGGCTAAAGAAAGCAGGACCCACTAGAAAGTATGGTTACAAACTGACCAGGAAAATAAAAGCCTCCTCTTATTCATTTTCACAAGCCAGCAGTTGACCTGCAGAAATCAGCAGCTGAAGACTTTCATAACATGAAGATAAGTAGAAGTATTATTGCCTACTAATATCTCTAGAGCAAGTCACCCAAGTTGGTAAAGTACTGGTAACCTTAAAGGGAGTAAGAAAAATATTAGGAGCTGGAAAATGAATGATTGGTGGAGGCTTGGCATGAAAAAACACACAGCTAGGGAATTTGCTTGTTTATGCCAGGGCTCCTGTGCCTTTAAAAGCTTCAAGTTCGGCAGCAATGTAATGAACAGGTGCAGCCTTGCCTTCTCGCATCCTGCATTCCTCTGATGGGGAAATGGCAGCTGTTCACTACTGCCAATCACACCGCTCTTAAAGGCAAAAGAGCCTGCCTTGCAGCCTACCTGACATATAAGGAGCATGCAAGTTCATTAGCAAATAAGGTTGCCAGTTTCTCTCCTAGTCCTCGTCTTATGCTCTTAACAGCAGCTTGTTAAAAGCAGGTGAAGCATCTCCTAGCTAGCAGAGAGAGAATGTGGTAGGGAAAGATTCAGCTGTTTCCTTTCTGTGTCAGGTTGCTGTTAAAGGCACAAGAGCAGGACCAGAAAAGTGGTGGCACTCCTACAGTACAGGGGTTTGAGGCACCAGCAAGTCAATGGCAGAACCATATCAGATACAAAACTGAGAGGTGCATAAACGGAAAACTCAACCAAAGGCAGTATCTTTCTGTCACTACAACTGAACAACATTTGCCTGGTGAAAATCTATGGATCTCTCTTACAAAGCACAGGGGATTTTCTCAGGATCTTGACTTGGGAGCCTTCCAAAGACAGCAAAGAAGGGTAATGAATCCCCTCCACTGATCTGAACTATCTAGCCCAGGGCTCTCCAAACTACATCCTGGGGGCCACATTTGGGCTGCAGCAACTTTTTTTTGTCAGAGCATTTGTTAATGTTTCACATTTTTACTCATAAAATGCACGGCATTGTTTCTTTGTAATTGCCATATTTGTAATCATGCCAATTTTAAAAAAAGATCCCAGTAAAACTTATTCATATTGGGCACAATCCTAACCAGGGCTACTCAGAAGTAAGTCCTATTGTGTTCAGTGGGACTTACTCCCAGGAAAGGGAGGTAAGCATTGCAACCTTAAACTTATTCATTTATAAAACTGATTTTTTTCAGCCCATGAAAATGTGTCAAATAGATGATGGGGCCCTCGTAATGAAAAGTTTGGAGACCCCTGATCTAGCCAAAGTACTGTGGAGGAGGAATGCAAGGCAAACCCTGGGCTGGGCTAAATGCAGATTACTCCCTTCGATCTCTCTCTGTGTGGCACAAGAGCCTGACATAGCGGGAAGCAAGTGAAAGGAGCAAGAAGAGAAATAATGAAGAGGGCACAACTCAGCACAGATTTTTCATGTAGAAGGTCTGGCTTAATCTCAGAAGGTCCTTTGGTAGCAGGGCTGAGGGGGGAAAAAAACCTCTTTCTTGGAGAGATGCTGCCAATCAGGACAGCACTGACTAGATAGACCAATTCAGTATATGGTCTGACTTGTATCAGGAACTGTCATGTGTTCCTATAAAGCCAATGCAGGGATTTACAATGATCCCTTCTCAACTATGAGACGCTGCCATCACCCAGCCTGTAACACCTGGCGGAACTGACAAAGTGGTATGCTTCATCTTTTAAGGAATATTCAGAAGCTGAAAAATGCAAGGATCAGCATTTGGTAAGGTTTATTAGAAGTTCTGTGATAAAGGCGCTTCCTTTGTGCTGCCTGAGCAGCCATTCCAAAGCTCTTTGAGGTGGATACAAATTTACACATCAAAAAGCAGAAGCTGAAAACATTTTGCTGGGAAAGCTACCAAAGATGCAGTCTCTGAGCTTCTTTTGCTCCCCAAGTGATCATCCTTGCTCTTAGGGACCCAGCCAGGTGGCATCTGCCTGCACTATTGTCATGCTTAGGTGCTCAACTTGCCAAATGTGCAAGTGAGGTACAGAGGCCTGGCATTACTGCTATGGCAACCTTCAGTCTCGAAAGACTATGGTATCGCGTTCTGAAAGGTGGTTCTGGCACAGCGTCTAGTGTGGCTGAAAAGGCCAATCCGGGAGTGGCAATCCCTTCCACACCGGGAGCAAGTGCAGTCTGTCCCTGGTCTGCTATGGACTGCTATGGACACCACCAAAAAAAGCTCTACTTCAGTGAGATGGACTATGATCTCTGATCTCACTGGGTTCAAGAAGGAAGTTATTTGGGAAAGGATCTGTTTGCATTTCTGATTGATCGACCCATTTTCATTGGCAGTAGCCCTTTCCATGGGCGATGATTTAAATTTCTATCCTTTTTATCAGAAATGCTTCTTTCTGCCAAGTGCATAACCGCTTGTACCAGTGGGCGGTGTTGTGAATGATGCAATTCTGATCCGTCCTCCTGCACGAGGAGTCCCCAGCCTCAACAAAGCCACTGCCTAGGGGCCCAATCCTATCCTATTTTCCAGCACCACTGCAGCCACAGTGCAGCCCCAAGGTAAGGCAACAAATGTTCCCATTCCTTAAGGAGGCCTCTGTGATTGCCTCCCTACCACACAATGCAGTGCATGCCCCATTGGTACGGCTGCGCCAGCACTGAAAAATTGGATAGGATTGGGCTCTAAGACCACTGCTGGATCAGACCAAAGTGGGTCCATCTGGTCCTGCATTGTGCATCTTTCAGGCAACAGCTAATCTCCATGAGGTACCTGAAATGCCCTGTCATAAAGCCAGGTCTTTCACACGTCTGCTGAAAGCTACACCCTGAGCACACCATTGATCAATCAATAGATGACAATGTAACCTACACATAGATTGAGAGAGAACAAGATTTTATAGGAAACAGAATATACAGCATGCCTTGTTTAGAAAAAAAAAATTGCAGCAAAGCATGCTGAGGCAGTATCCAGTGTGCAAGTGGAAATTGCTGTTGTTACTATGACAACATCCAACAAATTACAATAGGCCAGCATAGCTGTGGACACACTGTGAGTGGATGCTAATGATGAAATGAATCCTGGAGAAAGTCTGCTAGAGTAAAAGTGGCTCTCAATACTGAGTGTGTAGTGGCTCTGCTGTACACCCTGAGACTTTGAATCAGGGTGGAGTACAAAGAAAAACTGAATGGTTAATTAAGTTACACTTTATAACTAGAGCAAGAAAGAATGGCCAGACTGCTGCAGTGCTTTCCACAATGAATTTCTGTCAGCAGATCACAAGACGTTCATATATCTGTCATGTTTTCCATCTTATCCTGAGACTTGGCTAAGATTGCATTTCCTAGCAAAGCCTGGGCCTGGAAAGAAATCTTGTTCTAAGTGGGGCCTGTATTTAAAAGCAAAGGAAAGCATGTAACAGCACTCCAGTGGGACCCTATGATGCATAAACATGTATCTAGCAAACCCCGTGAGTTCCCCTCTTGCTTTTATTATTATGGTTTATCATTTTGCAATACCCTGAAGTGTGCTAGGCATTTTACAGAGATAGTAAGGCATAGATGCTATGGTGCACAGAGCTCATGGCTGAATATTAGGCTAGGGGTGGGGCAGAATTATTCTCCCTGCAGAAAGCCAGAGGGATGACAATTATGCAGTGCACCATTCACCCACAAGGCTGCACTGGTTAGGATTTCAGCAAATATGAAAGCAGACACATTTGCTATAAAAAGTGCCTTGACTCTAGTCTCCTACACAAGCTTACCTGAACATTGATGCATGGCAGAAAGCAGGTGTGGCTTGTCCTCTTCCTGCAGCATTATGACGGTAGATTGTGCTCAGGGCTGAACATCATTGACAACGCCATGCCCCTTCTGTTGATTGAACAGAATAGCTCCAATCTAAAATAAAATAAGCACATCAGCTTCTTGCCCATTGAAGCAATTAAGCCTTGACATGTCAGTCATAGGGCACTGAGACCTTCTGGACATGAACAGAAGCTAAAATACAGCAGATGTATGACAAGTGGTGCACCAGTGTTTTTTTTCTTTGTTTAATTACTTTAAATATTTATATTCTATTGTTTCATCCCTGGACCACCAGAACAGCTAACAATATCATAGAGTTGGAAGGTACACACAAGGCCATCTAGTCCAACCCTCTTGACAAGAGCTCCAAGAGCATCTCTAGCAGGTGACTCTCACATCACTGCTTGAAGATCTCCAGTGAGATCCCTTGGCAATCTGTTCTGCTGCCAAACTGACCTTACCATCAAGAATCATCTTCCTGATGTCCAACTGGAATCTTCTCTCTTGCAGTTTGTACCCATTTGATCTACTCTCAGGCAGTTAAAAAAGTTGTTCCTTCTTCCATATGAAAGCCTTCAGATATTTGAAGAACACTATCATATTCCTCTCAGCCTCTTCTCTAGACTAGACAAGTCCCTCAGCCTTTGCTCATAGGGATCCAGACCTCTGATTATCCTTGTCACTCCTTGCTCCAGTTTGGCTGCATCCTTCCTAAACTGAGGTGCCCAAAATTGGACGTAGTAGTCCAGGTGTGTTCTGACCAATGCAGAGAAAAGTTGAACCCCTACTCCTCATGATTTGGAAGCTATGGTTCTACTAAAGCAGGCTAAAATTGTGTTAGCCTTTGCAGCTGCATCGCACTGCTTACTCATGTTCATCTTGTGATCCACTGTGACTATAAAGATCCCTCTTACATGTTGCGCTATCAAGCCAGGTATCTCTCATTCTGTACTTGTATCTTTGGTTATTTTTGCCTAAGTTCAGGACCTTGCATTTGTCCCTGTTGAACTTTGTCTTATTTATATCAGCCCAGTATTCCATTCTGTCAAGGTCTTCCCGAAGGCTTCTACAGTCTTCTATTGTGTTTGCTACTCTTCCCAGCTTGGTGACATCTGCAAATTTGATGAGGCCCTTTGTATCTCCTCATCCAAGTCATTGTATTGGCAACCTTCAGTCTCGAAAGACTATGGTATCGCGCTCTGAAAGGTGATTCTGGCACAGCGTCTAGTGTGGCTGAAAAGGCCAATCCGGGAGTGACAATCCCTTCCACGCTGGGAGCAAGTGCAGTCTGTCCCTGGTCTGTCTCCCTGGCTATGGGCCTTCTTTCTTTGCCTCTTAGCCTCAGACTGTTGGCAAAGTGTCTCTTCAAACTGGGAAAGGCCATGCTGCACAGCCTGCCTCCAAGCGGGCCGCTCAGAGGCCAGGGTTTCCCACTTGTTGAGGTCCATCCCTAAGGCCTTCAGATCCCTTTTGCAGATGTCCTTGTATCGCAGCTGTGGTCTACCTGTAGGGCGCTTTCCTTGCACGAGTTCTCCATAGAGGAGATCCTTTGGGATCCGGCCATCATCCATTCTCACGACATGACCAAGCCAACGCAGGCGTCTCTGTTTCAGCAGTGAATACATGCTAGGGATTCCAGCACGTTCCAGGACTGTGTTGTTTGGAACTTTGTCCTGCCAGGTGATGCCGAGGATGCGTCGGAGGCAGCGCATGTGGAAAGCGCTCAGTCATTGATGAGGATGTTAAAGCAGGGATGTGCCAAAGTCACTGCACCCAAGTTGCGAGTCGAGTTGCAAGTGTCCACCCCCTTGACTCAACTCACAACAGGCAGCCACTGTGACTCATTCTGAGCCTTTTTTAGAGTCATTTTGACTTGAGTCTGAGTCTTTTCAAGAAGCAAGTCAAGCTGTGAGTCAGGAAAGGCTCTGCAGAAACAACGGAGCTGCTGGTGGGGGTATATTGGAGTTCTCATCTAACACCCCTCATTCAATCTGCCATCAGCAATGTGTCGAAGTACAGGACAGCAGTAGAGTTAAGGAGAAGGTGTGTTGTTCCTGCTACCCCAACTATCCCATCACTAGCAGTGTTTGTTTCCAGTAAGATAGGATTACAGCCTAAGTCTTACTGAACACAATGGGCTTACTTCTGTGTAAGGTAAGTACCACCATTTTCAAACATCTCTACCCATCACATTCAGGAAGAGCAGTTTCTAGACAGCCTCAAACTAGCAACTGTTTTGTCCCTGCTCAACATTGGAGACTTTTTTCAGTCAGCTACCATGTTGTCTCCCAACAGGAAACCCTGTGACAGTAGAGGTAGAGATGACTGATTGGTGGGAGTTTTGACACCCCTAAAGGAGGGTCAGCCCAACCATGAGACCAACTGAAGCTATTGCCTCAGGAAGCAGATTGGTGGGGGAGTCCCACCTCTATCTACCCAGTCACCTCCACTGCTCCCCCCCCCAAGAGGAAGATAGAGCAGAAGAGTGGAGATTGGTGGGCTAGACTCCTTTGTCCTTTCCCAGTCCGAGGAGTAGAAAGAACAGAGGCTAGCACATCACCAAATTAGGTGGGGCAGTGTCGTAAACTTAGGGAGGTTTGGGGTGCTCAGGGTGCTTCGTTCTTGAACCCTAAAGCCCTCAAGGCCCCTCTGCTCAGTAGTACTGCCACCACCCTGTATGTGCCAGTGCCTCAGTCCAGGGACACTGAAACCCTCTAGGCTTAATTCTATCCCTTGCAGGCACTGAGCTCTTTCTCTAATTAAAGCTTCAGTCCTCAAGTTACCAGAACTCAATGAGCACTTGGTAGCTTGCTGAACGGCTAGGCAGGATTCTGAAACTTTGTCCCCAACAGACAATGAAACAGCTTAGTAAAAGATATTTTAGTTTATTAAGTACATAAGGTTACAGTAAGGTAGCAAATGCTAGAGGCATAAACATTTAGGAAACATATCAGCAATAAAATAATAAAGCTAGCTGGCTCTCTCTATTAATCCCTATCTCTCACCTGGGTCAGCTTCTCTTGTAGATCTTTTAGCTCCAGGGCTACCTATGAGGCCAGGTGCCCATGATGGACAATGGAGCTCACAAGCGTGCAGGATGTTGCACCCAAAAAACTGTCCTAGATGGAACGGGACACACCTCTTGGGCGTATCCCGTTCTTATACTTCTTATGCTAATAGTACTGAGGTGATTTCATACTTATTTAGACTGTCCAATCAGAACTTTCGAGGACAGAACCTTCTCAAAGTTGGCCTGGTTGCTAACTCCTCCTAGTTCTTACCCTTCCCAACTGGAGATCCACAGCTGCACTCCATCACTTGATCTGCACTTGATCAGGTGCCTCTCTGTCTACTAAGGTGCTAAACATTCCAATGGGTTGTAATTCTTGTTATCGGTCCTTTCTTGCCAGCAAAGGAGAGACAACAATCTTTTTGTTTATTTACTCACATTCTTGCAGCTAGGAACTGCTAGCAACTTCTCAGTTACACTGTCTTAGTGTGGTTCAGGCTTCTACTGTCAACCTAGGCCTAACATGTACATATTCATGATGGGCAGTATTTGGCATGCCTCCTCAGGTGCCAGAAGGGCTTGGGACCACCCTGCCCTCAAGGACCTCATACACAACCTAGGAATTCTTCTGCATGTAGGTTTCCTGCAGAGTAGCTAGATTTATATTTGGAATAAGTTCTATTTATTTCACTGAGATTTACTTCCACATGAGCACATTTAGGAAGATTATTTTATTTTAAAACATTGTTTTCTGCCTTTCTTGCCACAGAGGCAACCAAAGATGGCTTACAGAACGAAGAATAGAATAGAAATTGAAAAAAAAGTATAAAGGCATTATTACAACCAAAAGTTCAAACTGAAGGCCATCCTAGTAACTCCACTACCATTACAATCCTTGCTTCCCACCAAAGGTGAACAAAAAAGCCAGGTTTTAATCAGTCCCCTGAAGAAATGTAACGTAGCAGCCAGCTGAACCTCAGTGGAGAGGGTACTCCATAGGATTGGCACCACCACCTAAAAGGCCCTGCTCTAGAGATATGGCGGTCACACCTCTGAGGGAAAAGGGCACCTGGAACAATGAGTTGAGGAAAGCAGCCTGCAAGAAGACACATATGGGAGGAGACAATCCTTAAGATATCAAACTGCTTTGGGCTTTCAAGGTCATGTCATGACCAGCATCTTGAAATGAACCTGGAAACAAAATTGCAAAATATGCATGTCATGAAGAATTGGAGGTGATTCAATCGCATTAAGCAGCCCTGGTTAACAACCTGGCTGCTGCATTTTGTACCAATTGAGGTTAAGAACTGAAGTTGTTAGAAGAACTTCCTGATGGTACGAACTGTTCAGCAGTGGAACAGTCTGCCTCAGTAGGTGACAGACTCTCCATTGTGTTGGCAGAGTTAAAGCACCAAATGCTACATTTTGCAGGAGAGTCCAGATAGGAAGCTAGATATGAGACTTGTGTTCAAAAGTCAAAGATAATTGTAATTGTATTTAAAGGAAATACACCCAGTGCGTGTGGATCCTATAGCTAACCTGCCTGGCTACATGTCTTCTCTACAGAGAAAGAGCGAGAGGGAGCAGGAAGGAAGGAAGGAAGCCCTAAGAATTGCACTTTGGGTAATCAACCAGCATGCATTACCCAAGGACAGAAAAGACAGATTACCTTGTCCCCCTACCACTATCTATCTAGGCTTACTCAAGTGCAATGGTACCCCACTGCTGCATGCGAACACATGGTTGCGTCAGGCATGCATCTCTGTCCACCCACCTGCTTCCACTGCTCCCCAGGAGCCTCCTGCTCCTGAGGAGGCCTGCATCACTGGACCCTGACAACAGTGCTCCCTGAGGCATCTGGTGGGCCGCTGTGAGATATAGGAGCTGGACTAGATGAGCCCTGGGCCTGATCCAGCAGGGCTCTTCTTATGTTCTTAACCAGGTGCTGAAACTGGCAGAGGCAAAGGTTGTAATCTCTGCCTGCCAGACAGAGTTGCTGTTAGTTGGGTGTTGTAGTGGTCTGTTCAGATGGGGTTATACCCAACTGAGCCCTGCGCCAGGCAGGGGGTCTCCTGGGGAGTAGAGCCTGAGTTCTCACAAGAGCTCAGGGCAGTCACATGGCTGGAAGGGGTGGGGCCGGTTGGGCTGGCTGCTGGCTTCATAAGGAGCCCAGCCGCCAGCGAAGGAGGTTGTTCTTCCTTGGACCCCAGCTCCTGGAGGATAGCCGGGGGAAGCTATGGCATCCCCAGTACCTTTATTTGACCTGTCTGTTACCATGAAGGAGTGGAGTCTGCTTCTCTGTTTGGAACATTGCCCCCTCCCCAAGTCAGGGGAAGGCAGGAGGGGGCTGGACCTCTGGGGAGCTGCCTGCTGCACTGGAGAGAGTGGCACAACTCCCCTCCCTACCAGGCAGGGGGTCCAAGAGGGAAGAGGCCCTCAGCAGGAGGCAGCACCTGGGCAGTTGACCCAGGTGCACAGGAGGGCTTCCAGCTGCTAACAAGCAGCCCAGCCAGACTCTCAGGCTTCTGATAGAGCTATGACTCCCACCTTTGCCAGAAATTCTGTTAAGCCTTGAACTGTGAATGCTGACTCCTTGTGGTGCAACAAGGGAGTCTAATGAATGTCAAGTTGCTTACCAGACCTCCTGAGGGAAAGGTGAGGTACCACCATGGACATCACAAGCACACAAGATACTTGCATCTCATTGCAGATGGAAGGTACATGTGCCTCCCTATTGCATGTTAAGACTCCTGTACCTTCTCAAGCTCACCAACAGGTAGCACCTCTTTCCACTCCCCCATCAATGAATGGGTGGGAAGTTTTGATTGTGGCAGCTCCTCCCCCTCCCCTCTCAGAGGATAAGGGATGAGGAGTCACCACCATGTCCTGCCCATTCAGCAAGAATAGCTGCTGCTGTGCTACTGACCTTCGAGCTGTTTTGTTCCCGTTTGTTGTGGTGGAAAGTCTTCCCTCTCCAGCCCCCCAAAGAGCTTTCTTCCCGTGAATACAGGGGCCTCCAAAGAACCTCCAATTTGTAGATTGGAGTGCAATAACCAGCAGTGGAGTGACTTTTTCTTCTGACTCATGCCACTGGTACTGGGAGCATCCAGGGAATGGTGGGGGAGCGCTTCTGATTGGCTTCAGCCTGACATTGCCCCAATCTCCACTTGAGTTTAGATTAACACCTACATTTTTTTTTCTCCTCCTATGTTCACTGCCCAAATGAGTTCTCCAGCTGCTTACTCTGTGACTCCATAATTTATTTATTTTTAAATCTTTCATGGAGACATTTCAGCAAAGCACCACTTTAAAAAAAACAGAAAAACATCTTTTCAAGGCACATGGTTGACAATCAAAGAAGGGGCATAAAACAGCCCAAAGGTATTTTATTCAGCCACCTCAGATGATGATAGATTAAGGGTGCAATCCTAACCACTTATTTCAGTGCTTACTAGCACTTACCAGCACTTACCAGCACTGACATAAGGGCAATGCAGCTCTGAGGTAAGGGAACAAACATTCCCTGACTTTGAGGAGGCCTCTGTGAGTGACACCCAACTACAGGATGCAGAACACACCCCATTGGCACTGCTATGCCAGTGCTGGAAAACACTGCCATAAGGGGTTAGGATTGCGCCCTAATGCTGCAATCCTATACACGCTCACATGACCTATTGAGCTACTCAGAAGTCAGTCAATGGGGCATAGTTCTGAGTAGGCATACATAGGATTTCACTGTAAACCTGAGAACTTAAGTTCATGGAAAGGGGGCCAGCACTTCTATTTCTCCTCTTTCTCTCTGGTAGAAATGCCAGCTTTTAAAATTGCAGCATTATTCTCTATGAAACAGCTGAAAGATAGGTAACTTCTAGTAGCATATTTTGTAATGTATTAGTAATGAGCTCCTTCTCTGAAGTTCCTGATACTGGCAGCTCCACAGCCCAAGCCTGACCACTGAAGAGCCAATAAGAATTTTAAAACTCTCTATGATGTGGCTAAGGAGATTCAGCCAACGCCCCTGCAAGATAGATGGCCTGTGGAGAATACTTTGTAACTGCAGAAGGTAAGGACAATGCTGATAGGGTCAGATCTCTAGTGTGCATGTGCATGTCTGTGTTTAGGCTGGCCTAACTTGCTCATGGCTTTGATCTCTGTGTGAATGCACTTATCCCAGATGTATAACATTCCATCTCCAGGTCCTCATTTCCATAGGCTGCTTTTTGCAGCCAATAAAAGTACAAGAATTTGCATAGCTCACGGTCAAGCCAGGCTACAGTGATTATGTAAAATTTCTGACAGTTTAGCTCTCAAGACAATCGGAATGCCGGTGGGGAATTGTGCAAGTGGGAAATGAGTATGCCATTATGGAACCACAACTCTCCTCCCTGCATCTTCTGATTCTCTTTAACTAACAGTCTGTGGCTTTGTAAATACATTTGATTATAGCACTTAACTCTGAAGCCAAGCAAAGTGAAATACCTACAGATTTAAATAACTTGAATGAACTCACCCCAGTAAAGTCACTGCCAGATGTGACCTGTACAGTGCAAAAGATATACAGAAAATTATCTCCTGTTTCTAGCAGCCCCTTTAATTCCTCCCCCCTCACTAAGAAGGGACAGAATCTCCAATGCCAAATAGAGTGCCTGTTCTGCTTCCCTCCAGAGACAAATTAGAGGGCTCTCCAGGCAACTCAGGGCACACTCCCTCATGGATGGTACATTTCTGAACAGCAGCTCTGTGTTTATCAGCAGGGGAAAGCTTTTGCCGTTTGAAAATGGCCTTTTTCTTTGGCAGTTTAATCATTGCAGCCTTTATTTCTTTTGTTTATTCAGCTAAGAATGAAAATGCACAGTTGCCTCCTATGGTGCCATTAAAATGTAGATAGGGAGAAGAACTTGATATTTCTTTTAATGAAAAACAATGGGCAAAAACCATCTCCAAGAAATTGTACCCGTTCTTGAAGCAGCCACGTTTAGGGGGATGTATCACAAATAGCTCAGCTGAAGAGTTTTACTTGTTTGTGAATTAAATCATGCAAAAATCTGATACTAACTGTACCACTTGGTGCAGTTGTATACAAGGATGGAAATGCTAGCAGGCCTGATGATTTATCCAGTGGGCAAGGGAGGAAACAACTTCCTTTCTTGTGGAGCTAGCTCTCCCCAGCAAGCATGGTTATACCGTATACAGGTCCCCAGGCCCAGACAGGGATGGGAAAGTCCAGCATGGCAGAAGTCAAGTCACGAGTCACCACCCCCTGCGACAACTTGAAAACGAGTCATAATGGAGTCACTTTCCGAGTCGTCGAGTCACCCTTTCGTAACTCGATAGGACTCCAGTCAAGTCACCCCCTTTAAGAAGCCCGCCGCACCTCTGCGGAGGGAAACGGCACTGCTGCTGGGCTGTGTGCATGCTTCAGGGTTTCCTTTCAACATTTCCCTGCCATTCCCACCCACCCCAATGTCCGGCAGCAGCACAGCATGCACTGGTCCCTTCCCTTCCCCCATGTGATCCCACCCTGGCCGTGCTGAAGGAAACCCCCCCTTCACTTCAGGGTGCAACCCAGCTTGGCCAATGGGGTGGGAGCAATGCAAGCCAAGCAAGTGAGGAAAAGCCTGCTGTTGCTTCACAGAGGAAAATGGAACTGTGCCGGGCTATGGGCGTGTCTCAGTATTCCCTTCCCTTGCTGTCTCCATCCCACCAGTAAATTAGTTCAGTGGTGCCCACCCCTTCTGCAACAGAAAATGCAGCTGAAAAAACAGCAGGAGTATGACGAGAAAACCCTGCCAAGAGAAACTTAGACAAAAGTGTAAGTGATATAAGTCCCGCTGTTCCCACCTCCTGCCACCTTTCCTTCTCCATGCAAAACCCATTTGCCTCCTCTGGGGAAAAATGGCTCCTCTTGTCTCCCTCCCTCTCCAGGAGATACATCCTCTGCCCAATGGATGCAGAGAAGGCTGCTGCAGGCACCTGGCTGACTGTCTGCAGCATTCATCTCAAATGGATACATTTTGCTGAGAAACTGCAACAGGTTGCATCACAAAATCCCGCCAATTTTTTTGGCCCACAAACAAAAAAGTTAACCCTTTCACTCTATTCCCCCCCCCACTCCATCTCTGAACATAGCATACACTGCTAGCTGCTGGTGCTGGAGCTTGTGCATGCAAAAAATGGCTTCCCAGATGAACACAAGAGGTTTTAGTGTGAGAGGGAGGTGACGCAACCTATTTCCATTGGTGCGCAACTTGACTCATCAGAGTGGAATGCGAGTCAAGAGTCAGAGGGCCCCTGACTTGAGTGTTTTTCCAAGTCTTCCACACACACAACTCATGAGTCAATGAATCAATGAAAAGTGTGCATTTTTGCAACTCGAGTCCGAGTCACCTGACTTGAGTTCCCATCCATGGGCCCAGACCATCTTTAAGAACCTAGATGGAAATGTGCGTTTCCCAAAGAATAAATGCACATTTGGAAGCAAAACCCATGTGTGCTTCCTGATCGGAAAGGCTCTTGTGGGAAAGTACTTCTTTCCCACTTTTCAATCTCTTAATCTATTACTTTGGAATCTTCCACATGGATTTTTGAACGTGTGATTGCAGAACCCATGTGGTTCTCAATGTCCATGAGTTTGGTAGGCGAGATGGTATCCTAGATTGTCTTCCTGGAGCCGTGGAATAGCTAGTGCGGGCAGAAGGTAGACTGCCCCAGGTGACACCCTCAGAGGAGTGATACCACTAGTGGCCAAAATTGTGGAAACTTTTGTATATATGAATAATACCATAAAGGTATTATACCTGAGGGCCCTGGCCTCTTTGCCCTTAAGGGGCAGGGGCAGCCTGGAGGCAGGGAGGATCATTTTGCAATTGTAAAACAGGAAGTGGTCACAATTGCCTTCTGGAGGGTCTGTGCTGCATGGGGAGCCCTATTGAGGCTAGTGCCAGGCTTCCCAACCCCCTGGAGGCTGCTGCAGGCAGGGGTGAGTGGCAGCGCACCCCTGCACCCAGATCAGAGGCATAATGCTGAGCATTGCATCTGTTAAGGTTAGTTTTGAATGGGATGATTGGTGTAGGATCCCTGTTTTGTCCCAATGTGAGCAGGTTGCAAGAAAAACAGCAAATACAGCAGAGTACTTTCAGCAGATGTATTTGAGCAAGGGATATCACAAGTAGAGTAGTCAGTTAGCAGTCCAAGAGTCAGCACAAAGCAGTCAATCCAAGTATAACAAATCCAAATCAGTTTCCAACAATACACAGTCAACGGTTCAGTCCATAAGTCAGTAATAACATATACATACAGTATCCAGCCTCCTCAGTCACTGGCAGCAGTTCCACAGTTATCTCCAACACCCCTACTGCTGCACTGGAAGCTCCAGCAGACTAACCTTATGTAGATAGCTTAGCCAATCAGTGCTGGCTTGGTCACACCCAGGGTGTGTCAGTCCCAGGTGCCTGCTGATTCTGCTGACTCAGCAATCTACACCTGCTCCCTGAACCAACTTGTAAGCTGTGGTTCTGCTTCCCTCAGAACTCAAAGCTAACAGCATCTCTGTCTTCTCCCCTGCCTTTGGAGGCAAACACTTAATGGCTCTCAAACTCTCCCTGAGAGTTTGACAACCACTGCCATAAAGTTATATATCATTGGAAAGGTAATTTCATGCAGAATGTAGTGAAACAAACTATGTTGAATTATCTGTATTCTATCAAGCATTATAGCCAAATAAAGAGAAAAAGAATACAAAACTGCCTTATGTAAAAAAGGGGGACTTTCATAACACAGAACTGACCAATGAGACTGATTGTTCTAAGAGTCAATGAGGTGTTGTTATGACACAGCATGGAACTAATATGGTGCTAGCATGAGTCACCTCTCATTTCCCTGTATCAGAGCTAATACTAGAACTCCTATTCAGTTTGTCTTCAACTTGGCCACTGTTTTTTTGTTGGTTACTGTTTTGTTGGGTGTCCGGTACTGTCTGTTGATACGTTTGTATATGTATGTAAAGGGACCTCAAGGGGTGTCAAAAATTTATGGGCCCTGGGTGTCACATGGCCTAGCCATGCCTGTGTCCTGCAAAGCAATTCCTCTCATTGTTTTCAATTTTAAAGGGCAACCATCTCCTCCTGCTCATTTGCGGTGAGTAGGAAAGAAAGGCACAAAAGTGGATATAGTTTACCTGCAGCTGTGCACCTTTGTCTTTGCTTTTATTGTTGATCTTAACCTTTGATTTGGCTTAAGATGGAGGAAAGTGATATTCCTGTGCTGCTCAAGTTATTCCACTCAGCAAAAAGGGGCTTCACCATCTCTGAAGAATCCCTTGTAGAGCAAGAAGGAGTTGCAGGTCTTCATAGGCACTTGGTGGGATGATGTGATCTAGGAAACTCTTGACAAAACTGATACAAATATGGAACCGTTCTGCTACATTTTTGAAAAGTGGAAACACATTTGCTACCGCAGAGACCTGGAGGTGTACAGGAGCAAAGCCAAGAAGCTTTGAGACTTAAATTTCTAGACTTAAATATAAATATATGCAGTAACATGTTGGGGCAAAGGTTTCTAGGCTAACCTCTCTGATGCTAGTTTTGTAGGCATTTTTCTTTTAAAGGGGTGTGTTTATTTACACATCTGCAGTCTGAAGTGGAATACAGTCCAGCAGCGGATATATCACATGAGTTAATTGATTGTGAACCTTCATATTTGGATGAACTGTTGGAGACCTGGGCACTCATCCAGTATCAGATGGATTGGCAAAGATCACCTGCCTGTCCATTTAGGTTTGGGTATAAGGAACAAGATCTTGAACTAGTTTAAGTATATAGGGTAGTAAAAGTAAGCTATACTTACGTTTTATTTTATTTTCACCTTGCCTTTTAACCTCTGTTGCAATCTTTTGTTCAAGCTCTCTTGCACTTTGTTGCCTGTGCAGTTGTTTTATCTTTGTCTGGGTCTTTTAATTCCCCTTCCACCATTTTGTGTAATTTTAATGCCTTTGAATAACCTTTATAGTTTTTCCTACCTGGAGGGAGCTGCTTTGCCCCATCTTCCTCAACAGCCCACCTTCACTACTGTCCATTTTTCAGGGAACTCCAGGGATTTGGGGTCACTCTGTTATACTGGGGAGGCGGTTTCCCAAAGGAAGATATCTTCTGTCTGGTTTGCCTTGGCATTGGATGGTGGCAGGAACCGCTGTTTCAGTTTAAACCCCATTTCAGAATGAGATGGGCTGGAAGTGAATGCCATTTACAGGCAGTGTGTTCTGTCCCCATCCATCTACTGTCGCATGTGTCTACATAGTTTTAGAATGTGGAGGCTAAAAATATTAACTTTAAAAATCCTGCTTTTAACAACTCTTAATTCTATTTCTAAACACACCTAAGGGCCTCAGAGTCACTTTTACAGCCTTGGTATCACACCAAAAGGAGAGGTGTCAGCCTCAGAGGAAAACCATTCAGAACTTTATAAAATTAAAACCAACATCTTAAATCACACCAGGAAGCTAATTAGGGAGCTGTGTGGGTCCCATAGCACAGCTAAGATGTGGTTCAGGGGAAAGGAACTGTGTTTTGTTTTACTCACATCACAGATGCAGCAGAGAACAGAAGAATAGCTTTACATATGAAACAGTTCAGACCATCCAACTGTCCCAATGCTGTGTACTTCCAAGCAGTTCTCCAAGGCCTCAGTCTTTGGAGACCTGCTACCAGAGGTCTGCTACTCAAGATCCTTTTAATTGAACTTGGGACCTTCTTCATACATTTTTGTGGAAAACACAAGTGGCATCCCCTCCCATGAATTGAAACAAAAGCACATAATTGGGCCACAGATGGCGATCAGAAATCTTTTGTAGTTTTAGTTCTCATTGTACAGTATATAGAAAAACTGTGATTAGGTCATTCTCTGATGCCATCGCTGAGCTCCAGGGGCAACACCACAGCTAGGACCTTGTGGGGCATGGGCCAGGGTCCTTTGCCTGTGAAGAGGCCCATGTAATCACTGGTAAGGCAGTCAGCAAGAGACTGCTGGAGAAGAAGCAGCAGCAGCAAACTGTTTTGCGTTCTTTCTTTTCCTGGCACCATTAAACCATTTCTGCCCAAATTGCATATACACAACAGGGACCAAATGTGTACACCTGTAGGTTGGGCAAAAATGGGTTAACAATTCTTGGATGTTCCATTCCCATTCCTTGTCTGATCTTGGAAGGTAAGCAGGGTCAGGCCTGGTTAGTACTTGGATAGGAGACTGCTTGGGAATACCGGGTGCTGTAGGCTTATACCATAGTCTTTCAAGACTGAAGGTTGCCAACCAACCATGCAGCAGAGGAGGTGGGATAGGACATCTAGATATTGTTAATAGTATGTGGGGGAAAGATACCAGCTGGTTTCTGCTGTATTGCTCCCTACCTTCCAATAAACCTCCCCATTTTACCCTTGACTAATGGAGAGAGTACTGGGAGGTGAAGGACAGTAGCGCAAAGCAGCTGACCACCCTCTTCTTCCTGAAGCACCATATTTTTGGTTTACATTTATTATGGGTTTGTAAGTCTCTCAACACAATTTATAAATCCTGGATGGAACTTCTGGGCAGTGGTGTCACAAGGTCAAAGTGGACTGCTACCCGGCTATGACCTGGGGTGTGTGATGCAACACTGCCTAACAACCTCCCTTTGGCAGTATGTGCAAAATGGCCACCACTGAAGCTCTATGCATGCTAACCATTTCGCAACAGTGGACATCAGTTCCATTGTTGCAACGTGTTCTGCCCGGCAGTCCAATCCTGTGTAGGATCAGGATGTAAGACATGTTTTTATGAACCCCTTTGAAAGTACTGTATAGGTGATTTGAATCCCATTTGGTGATTTCTGTGTTTCTCAGTGGTGTCAGTGAGGTTCTCTGGATCTATAAATGCCTGTTACAGGCATTTATGAAATAAGAGGTTGTTGATAAGTGTACTTTCAGTCAGCCTGAGCTTGGGGCAACAGAATTCAGGCAAGCAAAAACTGGGTAGGTAAAGTGCATTCTGGGACTGAAGCCGGAAGCCTCTGGATGTCACTTAGCATCCACACTTAGAATGAGATGGAAAAACATTTACCCCTGGAGGGTTCATGACTGTTCCATCATAGCAGGATAATCTCCAAGCAAAAATGAAAATCTTGTGTTGCTCCATTTGGTTCTATAGCAATTAGAAAAGACTACCCGTCAGGACAACTGTGCACTAGGCACGGGTACCATTTTCAGATTTCAACAAAGATACAAGTGTCAGTTCATGGATTCCTTTCAAGTTAAAACAAGAATGTTTATTTGAGGGGCATTTGTAAGAGATTAACTTCTACTGTCTAACTAAAAAGTCACTATAGAAAATATGTGAGTAAAAGCACAGGACTTGGATCTTAATTTAGCAAGCGGTGAGTTTTACAGGCAATAGTTTTTTTTCACATCCCTTACTAGCTATCAAGGTTATGTTTCTAAGGTTGTAATCCTATACACGCTTACCTGAGAATAAGCCCCACTAAACTCAGTGAGACTGACTTTGAGGAGCCACACATAGGATAAACAGTGTAAAGCAGTGATTCTCACACATTTAGCACCAGGACCCACTTTTTAGAATGAGAATCTGTCAGGACCCACTGGAAGTGATGTCATGACCGGAAGATGTCATCAGGCAGGAAATTTTTTAACAGTCCTAGGCTGCGATCCTATCTACACTGACCCAGGAGTAAGTCCCATTTACTATCATTGTTAAAAGAATATACATAGTAGCCTGTTAAAAATACAGGTCAGTATGCAGTCACATACCGTGGTAGCATCAAATCTAATATATTAAAAATAAAATATTGAAATTAATGGGGACCCACCTGAAAATAGCTCACAACCTACCTAGTAGGTCCCAACCCACAGTTTGAAAAACACTAATGTAGAGGAAAGTTGACCCTCCTCCCATTAACTGAATGGTACCTGAGAATCTGAAATTGTACTGATTTCCATATTTTTCAAGTTATCATACAGATCCCTCAGGTTGATACATTTATATAAAAATGTATACTTTGTCACATTTAAAAGATTTGGCAGTTAAATACAGTTAAAATACAGTTAAATACAGTTTAAAATACAGTTAAAAGATTTGGCATGACCATTTTTTTATTTCTTTGAGATAGTTAAATTTATTGGACAAGGGGATAGATATTGTGTATACAGTATTCTAAAAGTGAAGTAATTATTTAAAGGATGTGATGCTTAGATTGTACTTAGTTTTATGGATTACTATTTATAGTATATGTATCTTTTCTTATGAATTGCATTGCTATATTTTTTACATTGTAAAAGTAGTTTAATGTATGACTGAAATGTTCAGATAACCTGTGTCGTATATTGAATAATAGCAGATTAGAGCTGAACTAGAAAGTTACGTAATAGGCTCTGTAAAAGTCAATAGGACAACTTATGTAACTCTGGGGTGCTTGAAACCCTGGCCTGATTAAAGCTGGGTGCCCAGCTAATTGGAGTATGCACAGTGTTTCTAGTCCTCTCCTGGGGTTCTGTTCCCCCTTAAGCCTTGGAAAGTAAAGAGTAGAGATGCTGCTACTGCTGTATCTAGTAAAAATATGGTAATACTCCTAGGGGAGAAACAAAGGTCCCTGTAGCCATTGTGATTGTTAGTATAACAAGGTGCTTTTAAAGAGTAATGGATAACTTAGGGTAGATATTTTTCAAGATTGTGTTAAGTTGCCTCTTACCCCGTTAAGCAACCTGCTCTGTACTCATAACTAGACAGATAGTGGCTTTTTTAAAATTTTCTTTTCAGGATCACTTAAGTAAACATAAAGGTGACAGTGATCATGGAAAATCCCTCTTAGCCAGGGAAAGTCTTGAGTAAGCAGAAGTGTGCACCTCTGCTGACCACTTCCTGTCATCATTCTTGCAGTTGTCTCCCGAAGTGTTCCTCTAGCACAGTGTTTCTCCAACTGTGGGTCGGGACCCACTACATGGGTTGCGAGCCAATTTCAGGTGGGTCCCCATTCATTTCAATATTTTATTTTTACTATATTAGACTTGATGCTACCATGGTATGTGATTGCATTTGGGGAAATGTTACAGACCTGTACTTTTAACAAGCTACTATGTATACTCTTTTAACAGTGATAGTAAATGGGACTTACTACTGGGTAAGTGTGAGTAGAATTGCAGCCCAGGATTGTTCTAACAACTTATTGCAGCAGTTCTCAAACTTTTAGCACTGGGACCCACTTTTTAGAATGACAGTCTGTCCAGGACCCATTGGAAGTGATGTCATGGCCAGAAGTGACATCGTCAAGCAAATTAAAATAAATAATTATAAATAATTAAACTAAAATAAAATAATTAAATAAGGGGGAGCCAGTCCTGTTCCACCAAGTGAATCTACTCTGAAGTAAGTCCTATTGTGGGCTTCCATTGCACTCCACTGAGAATTCCACATCCAACAGTGTATGGCATGATGGGGTAGCTCCTAACCCCACGATGTTAGCGCATCCTCCCCCCAGGGCGCATCACACACACCCCAGCGTGTCACCTGCTGAAGCCCGCACCCCCCGCACCTCCCTAGCGACGCCAGTGGTCCTGACAGATTCTCATTCTAAAAAGTGGGTCCCAGTACTAAATGTGTGAGAACCACTGCTCTAGCAGTTATGAGTTTAGGTTCTAACTGTTTGCTTCCTGTTCCAAAATGACAAACAGAAAAAAACTTCCTTTTGCAAAGCATTTGCAATTAAAGAGGTGAGTCATAAGTGCAACAGGGGTGTTTTGAGTAGGGTTTGCTGCTATCTGTAGTTTTTGGTATCCGCAGTGGCCGCAGGAACTTATCCCCCACAGATACTGGGTGGGGAAACTCCTGTTTTTGCTATTCTATGTATGTGTTCTAAAGGTAGACATTCTATAGATTTCCCAAATGTCAGTGTGACACCTGGTTATAACTGCTTCAGTCAAGAACAAGGAAACAAGGGATGTACCACAACAGGCGCCACCAACATACTCTGAATGTCGAGGTGCCTTTCAGTGCACAGAAACTCTTCAACAGTGTCATGATACCCAGGTGTTTGATGCCTCCATCCTCAAGCTCCCCCTGCCATCACAGTTGGGGGGGATGGCTGGTTCTTACATCAGAGGCCAAGGGTTTGGGGGGCCAAGCTGTTACATTGGTGGTAATTGGCTGCCTCCAAACAACTGTGGCTACCCCTTGCAGCCCTACCTCACGACAATGTTCATGGCTAACGCCTAGGGTCTATGGGCAGGTACAGTGTTAAGCACTGGCTGGCTGGCTTGGATTTGGAGCATGCTTTTGGAATGCTAAAGATGCACTTTCAGTGCCTGTACCTACCGTGGGGGGTGTGTGTGTGTGTGACTAATAAGGACACCTGAGAAGGCAGCCAAGTGTTCCTTGTGTGTACAATGCTCCACAACAGGGTCCTGCAGAAGAACATTCCACTACTGGCTGAGAAGGTGGGATGCCCAGTGGCCATAGAAATCCCACATGCCTATGAGGAGCCATCTCAGTGACAACAGCAGGGCCCCACAGGCATTACCAGCTAAGAGCACATCACACCACACACATCACACCAACGTCTTCAGACACTGACAATAAGTGTGGAGTGGGCTACCTGGTTGCCTGGGGCACACCTTCAACACTTCCTGGGGAACTCCAGTGGCTGCCCAGAAGCTGTACCATCCTGGGCCAAGTAGTCAGCCAGGGCTATGAAGCACTGCGGGCTACCCCAGTGGCCAATGGCTAGCACAATGTGTCCCCTACCAGCTACACCAGGCTCCCATTGACCCTACCGTTTCTCCTCCCGAGTTCCCCTTTAGTGTATCACCTCACCCCAGTAAATGCAGTGCCATCAGCCTCCATGTCTGGGTTGTGGTATGACTGCCTGGGGTCAGTCCCCGGAGGGGCTGTTCCGCCCATCTTCCCCACACTGCTGAACTGGGAAAAGTCATGCCCAGATGGGGTGGGGGCATCAGCCAAGTTCTTTCCCCTGTCCCATCCATCCAGATTGTAGGAGAGGCTGGTGTACAGTTGGGTAGGGCTGTTGATAGCCTTAGTCCCCAGCAGCAACTGTTACCCTGCATGTGCCTGATCTCATCTGATCACGGAAGCTAAGCAGGGTCAGGCCTGGTTAGTACTTGGATGGGAGACCGCCTGGGAATACCGGGTGCTGTAGGCTTATACCATAGTCTTTCGAGACTGAAGGTTGCCAACCTGGGAGGGGAATGTGGGGGGAGCACATGCAGCCAGGGTGTGTCCCTGTTCCATCCTGACCAAGGAAGACCAAGATGGCTAACTATTCAGCAGGAATTTATTTGGGAGTCCAAGTGCACAGGGGCTCAACAATGGGATGAAACTCATGGTGTTGGGGGATGGAGGAAGGACATGTCAGGGCCTCGTGGGGATCATCTAATTGCCAGACTCCAACGTCACATCTATTTGTCCCTTGTAACTTGCAGTGATGAGGAAAAAAAAGAGGGAAGAAAAGATCCAGGCTGGCTCTGGAACAGCTTTGAACTGGACTGACTGGACAATCCAGGGCCTTTTACAACTACATTAGCAAACTACTGGAGAATCTATGCATTAGCTGTGAATTAATGTCCTGGAGAGACTGGAACCTGGATCATGCAGGGATTAAAGAGGCATTACCCCTTTGTTAAAGCTGATGTTTTGGGGATAATCTGGAAGCTTTAGCTAATACATTATTACAGAAACTTCTTCAGTCACAGTGGCAGACAGTAAGCAGATTTGGATATTATTGCATCACTGGGTTGGGAGAGCTTCTGGCTGTGCTTCATGTGCTGGGCTGGCATCGCAGATGCAGATACACAACACAGTGTGAGAGAGGATACACTCATTTCCCCCATGAATCAGAGCTGAAGGAGAAGGGTCCCTTGAGCCAGGAAAATGTCTTTGATTGGAAAAACATCTTGAAGGAAAATCTTAAAAGAAATGAAGCCATCATTCTGACCCTACTGTGAGAGCAAAGGGCAATGGGTAAGGATGTGCCAGAGTAACAGCACCAAGTCGCGAATCAAGTCATGAGTCTCCACCCCTCTTGACTCACTTGTGGGTCATAATGGGCAGCCGTCACAACTTGTCCTGAGCCTTTTTTGGAGCAATTTTGACTTTGAGTCTGAGTCTTTTTGAAAAGCGAGTCATGCCATTTGTCAGGTGTGGCTCCACAGAAAAAAACAGAGGTGCTGGTGGGTGGGTGTATGTGTCTGAGTTCTCATTTAACACTGCACTGGAAACTGATGTTCCCAGTTTGCCATCGGCGATGTGTTGAAGTCCTTCACTTCAAATGATCTATGAGTTTGGAAGGTGTTCCTCTCTTATCAGAAGGAAACACCTCCCCATGCTTTACCCACCTCCTTAGCCCTCTCCCTGAGCTAGCCAGGCATTTTCCTATCACAAGAAGCCTCTCCCCTGTCCATTTGGGTTCTCTCTCTCCCCTCCCTCGTCCAGGGAAAAAAATCAGCCCATCCATTCAGCCAATCAATTGTCCATTCATTCTGAGATGGACAAGAAAGCCCTCTTCCTGACTGCCCCTGACGGGCAGCCCCCGTCCTGACTGCCCCTGCCTTCTTCTGGTTCCTCCCCCAGCATCGTGCTGCTTCTCTCCTCTACCCCCAGCCCCCACTTCTTGGAGCCAACCTATCCTCCTCTCACCAAGTCTGCTGCTTGTGCTGGTATGCATACTTACTTCCTGATCACCCACAAGGTCTTTTGGGGCAACATGGAAATGGCCAAAACAAAAAACAAAAAAAAACAAGCATGCACACACACAAAGCCAAGTCACTGAGTCGTGGGCCAAGAATGATGAGCCTTCATGACTCGTGTTTACACAAGTCATGATGCTCTTTTGGTCAGAGCCCCAAGTTGGGAATCAGTGCCCGAGTCAGTGACGCACATGACTCGAGTTCCCAAAAGTCTCAGAAAATGCATGTTTTTGCAACTTGAGTCAAGTCTACAAGTCACAAGTACCCACCCCTGGCAATGGGGCAACCTCCTAGAGCAGCCATTTTCAACCACTGTGCCATGGCATGCTGGTGTGCCGTGAATGGTCCCCAGGTGTGCCACGGGAATTTGAGAGAGGGTCATTTATTAGTAGGGTCATTAGGGGATGCGCATCCTCCATTGATAGGACAGTGTATCTTGTCAATTGTCAAAAAACTGATGGTGTGCCTTGATCATTTTAGTGCCTTGCCAGTGTGCCATGAAATGAAAAAGGCTGAAAATCTCTGTCCTAGAATGTTGAAATCTCTACACAAATAAGGTTATGTGGCTATTAAGATAATTAGAGAAAGTCAGCAGAATCTGAATATGGCATAAGAATCTAAGAACAGCCCCACTGGATCAGGCCACAGGTCCTGCTAGTCCAGCTTCCTGTATCTTACAGTGGTCCACCAAATGCCCCAGGAAGCACACAAAACAACAAGAGACGTGCATCCTGGTGCCCTCCCTTTCATCTGGCATTCTGACATAGCCTATTTCTGAAATCAGGAGGTTGCGCATACACATCATGGCTTGTAACCCAGGATGGATTTTTCCTCCAGAAATTTGTCCAATCCCCTTTAAAATGCATCTAGACCTGATGCCATCACCACATCCTGTGGCAAGGAGTTCCACAGATTAACTACACGCTTAGTAAAGAAATATTTTCTTTTGTCTGTTCTAATTCTCCCAACACTCAATTTTAGTGGATGTCCCCTGGTTCTGGTGTTGTATGAGAGAGAAAAGAGCATCTCTCTATCGACTCTATCCTTCCTGTGCATAATTTTGTATGTCTCAATCATGTCCCCCCTCGGGCACCTCTTTTATAGGCTGAAGAGGCCCAAATGCTGCAGCCTTTCCTCATAAGGAAGGTGTCCCGGCCCAGTAATCATTTTAGTGGCTCTCTTTTGCACCTTTTCCATTTCCACTATGTCCTTTTTGATATGTGGCAACCAGAACTGGATGAAATACTCCAGGTGTGGCCTTACCATTGATTTGTATAATGGCATTATAATAATTAGCCATTTTATTCTCATGGCAACAAGTAATTCAGTCACCCACTAGAACAGATCTGGTCATGTTAGAAAAGAAAATGGCTTCAGTATCATTGACACAGCAGCTGTTCCTCTGCCTGCAGATTATGAAGCTTCAGAATTGAAGAGAGTCTCTCAGAGCCCAGCCTTTTACCAGGTCTTTCCCACTAGCCTTCCTGCACAAATGATATGATGCTGCTTTATTCTGAGTCAGACCATTAGTCCATCTAAGTCAGGGGTGTCAAACTCATTTCATACTGAGGGCCAAATGGCATTCATGATGCCTGCTGAGGGCCAGAAGTGATGTCGTTAGGCAGAAAGAATTGTCATTAAACAGGTCATAACCAAAAATAAGCACTTTTTCTCACTTAGGAACTCATTAGCTGCAAATGACAGAAGAGAAAACACAAAAATCTTTATCATATTTCAAGATATGGGAGAGCCCAATTATTGTGCGGGTTGTCCTTTCAGCAGTAACACCTCAGCACTGCTCAGCAGCTGAGAGCCTGAGGGCCAGATTAAAAGCTTCCACGGGCCACATCCAGCCCCCGGGCCTTATGTCTGACACCCCTGATCTAAGTAGTGTACTGTATGTTCTACTCTGACTGGAAGTGACTCTCCAAGCTCTGCTGCGCTACACGAAATCTTTTCTACAACCATAATCTGCACCCCTGCATTATAACGGTATGCAAACAAAATAATAATGTAAGCTTTAATGCCCTTTTCCAAAATGTGTGTTTTTAAAATGGTTGTAAACTCCCCTAGAGGCTTTAGGAGATGATCGGTAAGTAATCACTCAGATAATCATGTTTTCAGTGTAATAGGTTCTGTCTTAGTTTTGTCATTTCTTAGGGCCATTCCTACCCAACTTTCCAGTGCTGATGCAGCTGCAATGGAGCCCTAAAGTGCATGGAGCCCATGAAGAAGGCCTCCATGTCTGCCCACCACCACAGGGTGCAGCACGGGACTCATTGGCACAGCTGCATCAGTACTGGAAAGTTGGATAATAATAATAACAACAACTACAACTACAACTACAACTACAACTACTACTTTATTTTTACCCCGCCTTTCTCCCCGAAGGGACTCAAGGCGGTTTACAACAGATTAAAAACATAATTTGAAAACAAGTAAAAACATATTAACACATCATAAAAAACAGCAGTCAGAATAAAAAAAATAGGTAAAAAGAGCATAGAGCAGCAGCAAGTCATAAAAGAATCAGGCCTGTAAAAAATATTAAAAGATTTAAAAGGCCGAGAACTCAGAAGGCTTGTTTAAACAGAAGGGTCTTCAGGCCTCGCCGAAAGGTCTCAAGAGAGGGAGCCATTCTTAAGTCAAGGGGAAGGGAGTTCCATAGCGTTGTTGCCACTACTGAGAAGGCCCTATTTCTTGCAGCCGCCCCACGTACCTCCCTAGGCGGCGGCACTTGTAAAAAGGCCTTCTCTGATTACCTAAGAGGACGAGCCAGACTGTATGGGAGTAGGCGATCTCTAAGATACCCTGGCGCAGAGCAGTATAGGGCTTTAAAGGTCAAAACCAGCACCTTGAATTGGGCCCGGAAATGAATGGGCAGCCAATGCAGCCGCTGGAGAAGCGGACTGACAGAGTCGAACCGCCTACCTCCAGTAACCACACGGGCCGCCGCATTCTGCACTAGTTGCAGTTTCCGAACTGTCTTCAAGGGCAGCCCCACATAGAGTGCGTTACAGTAATCTAATCTTGATGTCACTGAGGCATGGATCACCGTGGCCAGGTCTGCACGATCCAAGTACGACCGCAGCTGGCGCACCAGCCGAAGCTGAGCGAAGACCCCCCTAGCCACAGCCGCCACCTGGGAATCCAGGAGCAGCTGCGAGTCCAGGTGGACCCCCAAGCTGCGGACCTGCTCCTTCAAAGGGAGTGCAACCCCATTCATCGCAAGCCGATAGTCCAGCACCTGCATCGAGGATTTCCGAACCAGGAGAGTCTCTTTCTTATCCGAATTTAATTTCAGCTTGCTAGCCCCCATCCAGATCCTCACTGCCTCCAGACAGCGCTCCAAGCCCTCAACCGCCACCCTGGAGTCTGGAGAAAAGGAGAGATAGAGCTGGGTGTCATCGGCATATTGATGGCACCCCACTCCAAAGCCCCGGATGATCTCTCCCAGCGGTTTCATGTAGATGTTAAATAGCATGGGGGACAGAATTGAGCCCTGTGGCACCCCGCATCTCAAGGGCCAGGGTGTCGAACAGGCATCCCCCAGCACCACCATCTGGGACCGACCTTCCAAGTAGGAGCGGAACCACCACAAAACAGTGCCTCCAGCTCCCAACTCGGCCAATCGGCCCAGAAGGATACCATGGTTGATGGTATCGAAAGCTGCTGAGAGGTCCAGCAGGACCAACAGGAACGCACTTCCCCTGTCCAGTCCCTGGTGTAGGTCATCCACCAAGGCGACCAAGGCGGTTTCCGTCCCAAAGCCCAGCCTGAAGCCAGATTGAAAAGGATCCAGATAATCCGCTTCATCCAAGACCCTCTGGAGTTGGGACGCCACCACCTGCTCAGTTACCTTACCCAGAAACAGGATGTTGGAGACTGGCCGGTAGTTGTCTAACACAGTGGAATCCAGGGAGGGCTTCTTCAGGAGGGGGCGAACCTCTGCCCGTTTCAAAGCGAGTGGTAACGTCCCCTCCATCAAGGAAGAGTTGACCACCCTCCCTGTCCACTCAGCCAGTCCACCCCGGGCAGCTCTTATCAACCAAGCTGGGCAAGGGTCAAGCAGGCAGGCAGATGGCCTCACACTCCAAAGGAGTCTGTCCACATCCTCAGGCTGTACAAGCTGAAAAGAATCCCACAACACAGGACAAGCAGTTGCCAAGGGGACATCATCAGACACTGTCAATGTGGCATCCAAGTTGTGACGAATACGATCGATTTTATCTGCAAAATGTTGGGCAAACACGTCGCAGCGGCTGACCGTGTATTCCTCCTGGTCTACTGGGGGGGCCTGATGGAGGAGGCCCCGCACCACACGGAACAGCTCTGCCGGACGGTTGTCAGCAGATGCAATGGTAGCAGAGAAGAACAATCTCTTCGCTGCTACCACCGCCACGGATAACAATGGGCCCTTTATTATCTTCCATCTTCCAAGTATCTCAAGGTGGTGTAAATGGTTCTCCTCCCCCCCCCCCACTTTATACTCAAAGTGACTGTGAGGTAGATTAAGATGAAAAATAGCTCCTGGTCCAGGGTTGCATGGAAAGCTTCATGGCAGAGTATTTGAATTTGAACTTCCATCATCCCAGACCAGCGGTGTCCAAACTTTTTGACAGGAGGGCCACATCATCTCTCTGACTGTGTCAGGGGCTGGGAGAAAAAGAATTAATTTAGATTTAAAATTTGAATAAATTTACATAAATGAATATATTAGAGATGGAATTTATATGAATGAATAAAAGTCTCATGATAGCTCAAGGTCTGCAAAAGGCCTTGCGCAAAGCAAAGCCGGCCTTTCCTTCACTGCCACTGCTGCTTGGCAGACATGAAACAGGAAGCAGTGAAAGGAACCCTTGGCCCGCAATTCTCACAAGAGGTTGAGCAGTTGGCTCTCATGCTGAGTGCAGTCACATCGAACCAGCCCAGGCTCCAGCAAGTCTCCAGTGAGCCAGAGGCTCATTGGAGACTGGGGGCTGCCTATGGGCCAGATTGGGGGTCCCTGAGGGCCACAAATGGCCCCCGGGCCAGGGTTTAGGCACCCCTGTCCCAGATCAACATAGCTGTCTGGACAAAGTGTCCCCCCAATCTGATTAATGAATTGCAGTAGTACCAGATCCACCATTATAATGACCCCATTGTGGCAATTCACCCAATTGAATAGGCAATGTTATGTTCTAGGTCAGGGGTGCTCAATAGGTGGATCGCGATCTACCGGTAGATCACGAGGCAAAATGAGTAGATCGCGGAGTGCCGACCCCCCCCTTCAGGTGCCTCTGGGAGGAAACACCGGGAGTAAGGCCCATTGTACTCAATGGGGCTTACTCCCAGGTAAGTGTGGCTAGGATTGCAGCCTCACAGCCTAATCCTAGGCATGTCTACTCAGGAGTAAGTCCTGTTATACTCAGTGGGGCTCAAGGTACACCAACATACATTGTACACATAAATGTTATATGTTATGATGGCGCGAACATTGTAAAAAAAACTCTGGTAGATCTCCGGGCCTTGCTGGGTTTCAAAGTAGCTCTTGAGCCAAAAAAGTGTGAGCACCCCTGTTCTAGGTTGTTGCTGTGTAGACTCTTGTGCTTGTCTCACCTTGACTGGAATCCTGCCCTATTCCTTCTTTATTTCAGCCCTGTGTTGTTTTCTTTCCTCAGTGGCTGTGGGTCCATCTCCTGCCTTCTGTCTTTAACATTGTTTGCTGTCTTCTTTGCATGCTGTACATTGATTTTTGATCCCCTGGGGATGTTGTAATTCTGTCACAATGATTCCTTGATAATGTTGACCTTGCTGTCCTTTTCAGATTTTTAATATAGACCATGTTTCTGCAATTAATTGCCCCACAGTTCCAGAGAGCCTCTGAGAATGTGAACATAGCTGATAGCAACAGTATAATGAATTGCTACCTATAGGGTTACCATATTCCAGTTCACCAAATTCAGGACATCTAATTTGCATATTATGCAAATCAATTGCTCATTATGAAAATTTAGTTGTTGGGGGAGTTAAGCATCACCCTGCTGTATTTCCCTTTCAAATGATCTTCTTGCAGTGCTGCTTTGTGACAAGGAAATGGTCATTGGGGCTTTTTTTTGCACACTGTTGCATGCAACATGTCCGCATTTATTTCTTATTACATTTCTACCCAGCATTTTGCCAGAAAATGGCCTCAGGGCAGTTTACAATAATAATGTGTAGCTGAACCTTTAAAGTCTCAATTAAAACTTAAGAAAGTACCCTGACAGCCTAATACTATGCATGGCATGGGTGGGGGGGGGGAGTCGGACAACCTGCAGGAGGTAATTTTATTTACCCCCAGTAGGCAGCCAATGGGTCTCCTCCAACCTGCACCAGTTATATATAAGGATGGAAACAAGTCCTATTGAGTTCATTGGGACCTATCCCCAGGTAAGCATGTAGAGGTTTGCAGTCTTCCATCTGATAAGTTCACCAACAAATGGCACAGACTGAAGAAGGACCAGCCTAATACCTGATACCTGAGGTGGGCAGCCAAATTTTGCCCCTCTTACCCAATGATGTGCCAACCTCTGCTCCTCCCACTCTCTGATATTCTAGCTCAGCACTCTCATCCCCTCCACATTTCCTCTTTTTCTCTGTCCTCCTCTTCCTTTTCCATCCAGCGAGCAGAACGAGAAGGAAAAGCAGTGGTAGCAAGTAGAAGGACAGAGATGGGTGCCCCCCCAGGGTACCTGAAGAACCAATTCTCTTGGCCTCATGGATGGGCCAGCCCTGGACTACAGTATCCTTTGCCGTCTATCCTTCCTCTTCTTAGTTATGGCAATTCCTTACTATATTCCTGACTGTTGTCCAAACACTTTTAGCTGACTCTTTTACCTCTGTCTCTGATATATCCTTCACTGTCTCATAGATGAAAATAAGAACATGTTTGTAACACCCCTGCTTCAACACCAAAGACTACTTCGCAATTCCTGCTTCCTCCACCTGTTGAAGGTCTTCCTGGCTCTTTGTTTACTTTCAATATAATGTCCTCCACTGATATGACACCTAGGGACAATTATTCTTTTGATTAGAGAAATATTGGAAAAACATTATTGTCTTGTAAACAATATTTTATCATTAGATTACTATTACCAACATATTATTAGTTTAGATTTCCAGCCCCAAATCGCCCCTACAGAACATCCTTCAGGTTGCATCAGAGGCCAGTCTACTTAAAATGCTTCTCACTCTCCTCCCAGGCCAAAACTAGTACTCAATTACATTCAGAAGCTTTGTGGTGACCCATTGACTTACATGCAGACATATTAAACTTTTAAATACTGTATTTAAAAACTTTTCAATAAGTATTTCATTAAGAATCAAGTTTTAAAATCATGTTTTAAAAAATGAAATGAGGCCTGAATTGGAAAGGGCATAAGCTCCTACCTTTGCTGCTACCTTGGAGTGGGGGCTTGCTGTTTCAGCTCCCAGAGTATTCACCGAGATTCTGGTGGCACTCCAGAGATTACATGGAATATTCCTATATCTTTATTTATTCATTTGATTTATATCCTGCCTTTCTCCCTGAAGGGCACCCAAGCCAGCATACAACAGGATTAAAATACATATATAAATTATAAAAATGAATGAAAATGTAGAATACGTTTATAATACAAAATCAAGCCCGTACCTTTCCCCCTGAAAAGCAAATTGAAATAGAAATGTTTTTAAGGCTTGTTGGAACTGCTTCACGAGGCTAGGGGCTGACAGTAAATCCTTTGGAAGCATGTTCCAAAGTTGTGGTGCCACAACAGAGAAGCCCCTGTTTCTTGCTGCCATCCCCTTCACTTTGGATGGCAGTGGAACTCTTAACAGGTACCTGCCAGACGACCTACGTGGTGAGTGTAGCTACCTATTGGACACCTGTGGAACTGCTGTAGGAAAGTTGCCATAGGTTTATTCTCATGATGTTCAGGGAAGGGTATTTGGAAAAGGGAGAACTGGAGTGTGGAGAAAGGAGAGTGAACCACTAGGCTTAGAGTCTGTACTGTCAATACAAGGTTAAGCAGCAGTAACAGTGAGTTATTCTGTTCTTTGTTAATACAGGCCTGAGCCTGACATCCATTTTGGTGCAGCTGTTCCAAACACGCACAAGAAGACTGAGACTGCTGAATCTTAACTAATTTGAAGAAATTACTCCACCTTTTTCTGGTCACTAGGTTGGAACCACAGGAACTTATATATATAATCCAAGGCTTGTAGCCTTCTGCTTTCACACAGTTAGGTCCATCACCTGCAGTAAGGAGACTTAAATACAGTACAGGCAACCTGCAGACCTCGGAGGTTTGTTTGCATGTGTGCCTGCATTTCTGAGAAGCTATTTTGCTTCCTGCAATTGGCATTGAACATGCCAATTACAAGAATGTCAAGAATCCTTGAGAAAATAATTACTGCAGATGAGGTTCTGAAGCTTTAAAGAGCTGAGAAGCTGAAATAGCCCAGCAGGAGTCTAGGAACCCTGCCTACAAGTACATGCTTGACCACTTGGCTTTGCATCACCCTTTCTTGGCCAAAGACCAGGTTGGAGATTCTGGAGTAGTAGCCGGTAGAGTGGAGGTGCAGCGCTGTTTCAGACAAAATGCAAGGGCTGTGATTGAACTTGTGTCTGTGTTTGCCGCCCCCCCCCCCCCCCACACACACACGCTTATAGTCAATTCTCATTATTCACTGGCATTCGGTTCCTGGAAGCCCCAGCAGATACGGAATCAGCAAATACTGAATCGTTGATCCTATGGGATTTGTGGGATTGGGGGAGGGGTAGCTAACCTGGTCAGAAATGCCAGCAACAGCTAGCTTCAGAATGATTGCTGATGTTTAAAAATCTCCGCTGTGGATAGTTTCAAAATGGCCACCACAGATAGCTTCAGGATGGCCATGGATGCTTCAAAATGACTTGGTCCATCATGACAAAAGATCCCTTACCTGGCCTAAATTATTTGCTGTTCTCCACCCTTTTAGTTATCTGGATCATATGTATTGGACGTAAAACTCTCTCCTAGTCTCTTTGTGTTGTTACTTTGTGCCCAAGACTTTCTCCAGCTTAGCATCTTGAATCTCATTAAATGCACTGTTTATCTGCAAGACATTAGAGAAAGGTGGCTAAATAAGATTGCAGCAGTACAGAGACACCTCCCCACACTTTGAAATGCTGACACTTCTCCTTAGCTTTTATTCAAGGTGCTTCAGCCAGCTTTCCATCCAATTGACAGCAACACACTCAAGCCAATGAATTAATTTTGTGAGCAGGACTTAATGAGACAAGGTATCAAATTGTTTACTAACATCCAGAGAGGAGCCTCCAACTATGCTCTGTTTCTCAGCCAACCAAGTAAATCTCTCCAGTGTGTGCCTTGTTTTAAAAAAAGTCCTAGTGAAGATTATGGCTATTAGTTCCATGCACCTTAGAGGCTGCCCTTAGCGGGATCCAGAAACGCACAAATAGATCAGATCTGTTCAGTTAATTATTCTGATGGACTGCTACATGATGATTCATGCAAACGAAAGGTGAACACACATACATGCCACACGTGCGTGCACACCCAGCAGTGGTTCGTCTTCCAGTACCATAAAGGTCTTCTTCCATGCTAGCCCCACAAAGTGCTTCCTATTGTTTACAAAAACACCAGAAGTACTTTTTTCTGCATGCATTCAGTGGCATCCCCGACCCATTAACAGGGATTGCAGTACAAGGGTCTCCTATGCAAATATAGTAGATATGATGAGTGCTGCATAAGAGCACTGAGGTGCTCTTGTTTCCGCTTCCAGTAATTAGTTTCATTAGGGCTGGCATGGATTGAATTTGTCACATTCAGCCATCCTGAATGGCATCTAATTTCTACTCCCACTAGGACCTCAACTTGCTTCATGACAAGGCCCATTAGGCCTACATATAAGGACAAGGAGTGGGAAGAGCTCTGCTTTGGACAAACAGTGTGATTTTCATTTTGTAGGAAATATTTCTAGCCATGGAGGTAGAGAATGCATAGCTTCCAAAGGAGGAGCATTCCAAATGGCAAGCAAGAGAGGCCATTAAGACTAGACAATAAAGGCTCATCAATTTGACAGGCAGAGATGAAAAGTTGTATTGTAATAGGACTATATACGTTCTCTACCTTCCAAAAGGATGGACACCAACCACTTATAAAGAAAGCAAAACTCTCTATTTTCCATTTAACAACTAAGGCCCAGAGCCACTAACCATAATAATTCCAAGAGTCATCTTAAAAAATTCTAAGCAGCTTCTTCTTCTCAAGCTGCACTAAGAGAACAATGTCCCCATCTCTAAATACGAACTCAGGAGTCACTGAATTTTATTGGTGCCTATTCTTTACTACAAGTTGATCAGATAGAGATGGAAAGGATGGTCAGTTTCAACCCTGAAGAAAACAGGGAGTCCACAGCCTCTAAATGAAAAACAGTTGACCATTCCAAATTATATTACGTTTATTATTACATTAATTATTTATAAGCGTTGAGCCTTGCAAGTCACCAAAGGCCAGGGAAGAATCCTCCAGGACCCTCTGCTGGGCATGTCCTTCCAAGGAGGATCAGAACCACTGCAAAACAGTGCCCCATCTTGATAAGACAGCCCAGAAGGATCACAGAGTTGATGGTACATGTAGTCACACATGGTACTTCTGGTGTACCTTCCAGTGGTATCACCTTCACTGTCCAGTTGACAAATTCACAAAGAGATTGTTGCAATGGTCATTGCAGTTTTTATAGGCATTGGATTAGGGCCCAATCCTATCTGATTTTCCAGTGCCAGAGTAGCTGTGCCAATGGGTCATGCATTGCATCTTGTGGTAGGGCAGCATTCACAGAGGCCCCCTTAAGGTATGGGAATATTTGTTCCCTTACCTTGGGGCTGCATTGCGGCTGCACCAGTGCTGGAAAATTGGATAGGATTGGGCCCTTAGACGGTGTGCTGGAAAACAGATTCCTTCACGACAAAAGTGCTTCTTTTGACAGGCTTAGTGACAATGATATAGTCCTCACAAGAAAATGATTACAATACATCTCTCAGGGCATCAGAGATGTGTCCATCTCATACATATTATAAATTCCAAATATTTAACTGGTCCAAATTAAAGCTACTGTTCTTTATTTTTCTAACAAAGGTGTTAGCAGCCAAATAAAGGACAGGGCTTCAGCTTTAGAGCCACTGACTGGTCTGACATCCCAATTGTATATGGCTGCCCCACTGAAAGCACAGGGGCACCGCTGCAATGTCCAGCAGATCCTATGCTCTGTCATAGAGGAGAGGCTGGCTGGGGAGAGTGAAAGGTGTAGCACTTAAGCAGTTGTTGCTGCATGGCTGTGGGACTCCTCTGGTTGCTAGCATAGTGCTCCACAGCCCCTGGAGGCATTTCTGGCTCAGGAAGGGGGTTTGGGATCTGTCATGCGCAGACCACCTCACCCCACTCTCCACCCTATTGCATCCTCTCCTTTGGCAGGGTTGCGCTGGCAGCCGGTCTGTGCTTTCCAGCTGCTTTGCCAGCATGAGTAGTATCCATGAGTGGTATGCTACCCTCATTAGGATTGGGCCTTTAGCTACTGGAACATACAGACTGAGACACTGAATGAATAACTAGAGAAAGGAAGCTTGATCCACATGAGGGAAGATCTGGAAGTGTGGCTTCTCTAGGCAAAGTTTTTGGATAACAGAAAGGCTTTTGAAAAGAAATTGACCACCTACACAGGACGACTTTATAGAGCAATATATTTTCACAGCAAAACAAGCTAGTGTTTACCGATTTATTTTTCTTGTACCTGTTTATTCCTCACATATTCTTTTTTCCCCCCACACAAACTTTTATTCATTTAGAGTGTATTTTTGAAAACAAATCCAGTTTTTATCCCCAGTACTAAAATAGCATTAGCCAGCATCCATTGTTATATCTCCACATAATGCATAAAGGAAGAGAGAGCTTGGTCGGGTTTGTGGGAGGGTATTTTTTTTTAAAACATCGCAGGAACTGAAGGCTCCAACTCTAAGGAGGTGAAGCACAGAGCACTCAAAAGAACTTTGAAAGTAATGAAGAAAAAGATTAAGTAGGCTCAAATTGGAAATAATATTTGAAATAAAACTTTAATACATCAAGCATACCTTATAAAAAGATATCAAAAAGCAGGTGTTTAACATTTTTATTTGCAGGGCTGATCCTCACCCCGAGGATGCCCTAGACAAAACCTGGTTCTTATCTCTTTGAACTAGGCATTGTACCCCAAACTCTATATGCATTCCTTCCTGAACCCACCTTTTACCAGGTAGAAATGTCCCAAAACATTTTGGAGAAAATCCAAATGGCATCACTCACCATGGTCCATGGAGGTACTCCTAAAATTATCATCTGAGGCAGTGTGCCTCTTTCTGCCTCATGGCATTCCTGCCAGGGCATTCCTGCCTCTGCCACTAGGGATCCATCTTTCTTTTGCCTCAACTACCAACTTTAGCCTTTGCCTATTAATGTAACGCTTTTGCTTGTGTTCAGTACATCCGGCACAAAAGAACTTCTGGATGGATTGTGTATCCCATCTTAATTAGGGAAGGAAGGTTGCTATTTGCAGAAGCATATACATTTTGGCTTGGCTCAGTAGCCAATGCCTTATTTGTGACTGTTATAAACCCTTCTCTGAGTCTTCTGGTGTATGCAGAAGAATATGTTGATTGGTCCAGGAGAGCAAAGGAGTCCCCTTTGCTAAATCCTTAGTTGGAGAAAGTTGAACCAAAGAACAACCTATCTAAAGAACGCCTAACTTTCAATCTTAAAGGGCTGGTGGCTCAAGTTCTGCCCCAGGTCATTCATACTGAGGTGAGCTAACTGGAAGGGAGATTGTGCTCCAAATATTCCACCACCATTGGCAGGAACTTCAAAGGCCCAGCTAGATGCCAATGGTACTGGTGCTTCCCCTCTCACAGTTCAAAACTATGGATGGAACATCTATGGTGCACAGTCTCACTGGTGGCACTGAGCCACTTGTCAGAGAAAAACAATATTACTAGAGCAAACTATCAGCAGCCAACTGCTCACCCAATGCGTATGTGACCTGCCAGCCAACTCATTCCAAGAATTTAGACATCATTCAATGGGGGCTTCTCTGGAAACCATGTATGTGGAGAACTAGCACAGCCCTCCATAAAGCCCTTAACCTTGTGTTCAGTCATCCATAATGGAGAACTAGCAAAACCAGGTATGAGCTCCCACCGAACTCTAAGGGTGCAATCCTAACCTGTGATGTAAAGCACTTTTGCGCCACTCTGGAGGCAGTTAGGCCAGCGCATGTGACTTGAGCTGGCCTTTCTGTGCTGTCATGGGCCCCTGGAAAGGTGAGTTTGCATCAGCTGAGCTCGACCGACGCAGGGCTCTGGGGAGGGCGGGTGGGGGGCATTTCAGGACGGGGGAAGGCGGGTGGCAGGCATTTCCGGGGGCAGGCAGATGGGGAGCAGGAGGCAGGACCAGTATCCGGTGGTTTTGCCGGATCCTATCCCCATTGCCGGGCATCCCGGGCCAGCCCTGGGCTGCTTAGATTTGTGCTACCGATTTCAGTGGCACAGATCCGAGTAGCCCCATTGGGGCTGCAATGCCTCTCTCCACAGTAAGAGGAAGTGATTCCTCTTGCTCCGGGCTGAGCCACTGAGCACCCTAAACTTGTGCTGGGTACAGTGCAGGCCCACTGGCCTGCCTGTTCCAGCGCAAGTTAGGTTTGCACTGTAAGTATATGTACAATGTAAGGCACCAGCCACCAAATAGTTTGGTCCCAATATTCGACCCGTAAGCCCACCTGCACTGCTGTGATAACTGCCTGTCAGAAAAGTGTATCTAAAGTATCTGAGGATTCCAGTTCAGATACATACATAGTTCACATGCATATGGGACCATCACTTCAACTGCAGTAAATGCACTTCACCATAGACCGTCTGTGCTGCTGCACTGGCTACACCAAATGGAAGAAATGCAAAATAAATAAATAAACAAAAATTCAATTTTATTATTGAAAACTATTTTTGTGGCCAAAAGACAGGGTAAAATAAATAAATAATTGCCGGTTGCCTGGGCACTTCAGTTTGCCTAACAATGGGAGTAGCCTTGGCATGAAAGCACCAGAAGGGTTGTGATCATCATCCTGTTTCACCCCTTTGTAGAATACAGAAGTCAATGAATGCTGAAGGTAAAAAGCTTTTCATCAAAAATTTTCATACGAAATGAAAGAGAACTGTCACTCAGTGGCAAAGCACATGCTTTGTGTGCGTACAGTACTAGGCTTGACCCTAGACATTTCTGATTAAAATGAGTAGCAGGATTATGAAACACTTTTGATATCATGGCTATGCTAGAAAAGACATTTGAGCAATCTCCCAACATTTTGGCTGAAATGCATCAGCAAGGGAGTGGGGGGACTATAAATATGATGAACAGGGGCAGGTTGGATTGTTTTCCCCATAGACTGTTTTTTCCAATTACAACTGCTCTACCTAAGCTGCTCTTCTTCCCATAAGGAAAAAAATATGTAGAGATGCCATATCTTTCTCCCTATCAGTCGGAAAGCAGCTGGTGTGTATGCAATTTTGATAATAAAAATATTAAGAAGGAAGCGAGTAAAGCTGCTCCACTACCGCTTCAGTGAAATTTGCTCTCCCCTGTGGTTGTACTTCAGTTTTTGTTTGTTGGGTTTTTTTTAATTGCAAGCTTGCTCATGCATTCATTTCCCATGCCTTATCTAGTCTGACTTAAGACCTTGGATAGCTGCTGCCAGTTGGACTTAGACACTTCTGGACTAGAGCCAGGATGATGTAGTGGTTCGGGAGTTAGACCTGCGGGATCCAGGTTCAAATCCCCACTCAAGCCATGAAGCTTCTGGGTGACCTTGGGCCAGTCACTATCAGCCTCACCTACCTCACAGGGTTGCTATGTGAGTGAAAGGAGGGGAAAGAGCTATGTACACTACCCTGAGCAACTTGGAGATAGGTTGGTATAAAAATATGATTGATAGATAGATAGATAGATAGATAGATAGATAGATAGATAGATAGATAGATAGATAGATAGATAGATAGATAGATAGATAGATAGATAGATAGATAGATAGATGTGTGGCATCCTTCAGTCTTGGAAGACTATGGTGTCACGCTCTGAATGGTGGTTCTGGAACAGAGTGTCCTCTCCAGTGCGCGAAGCCTGGGTAAAGTAGGTATGGAGGATAGGCTGTTACCCATGCAGCAAATCCCCCCTCTCCACGTCGCTGAAATGGTCCAATGGAAAGGCAAAGGCCAATATGGTTGGTTCCAGCGGCGTCGCAGGAGTTGCCAGAACGTGACTGTGTTCAGCTATGAACTGCCTCAGGGACTCCGGCTCCGGATTTTGCCTCAAGGTTGACTCCTGAAGCCTTTTCCATAACTGGATGTAGCCACAAGGCAGTGGAGGTTTGGGATCAGAGTTTTCCTTCTCTCAGATGAGCTGCCTTCCCAGGCTGACGAGTCCCATCTACCCGGTGGCTGTTTAGTCGCCTCTTACGACAAGTACAGCCAAACTGAGGGCCTATTCTTATCCCCAGCCCCCAGGGGATAGATAGACAGACAGACAGACAGACAGACAGACGACTAGGTAGTATCTGTTCCTCATGCATTACAGACTCAACAGAAGGCAGATTCATATGTTCATCTAAGCTAGGGGACTTTATAAATCCTACAGGTGCCACAGGAATTCAGAGAAGTGAAGGGGAAAATCCTATTCAGCTTCCCAGTTCTGGTGCAGCCATGACAATGAGGCATGTGCTGCATCCTGTGGTAGAGGGGCAGCCACACAGGCCTCCTCCAGGTAAGAGAATGTTTGTTCCCTTTCCTCAGGGCTACACTGCAGCTGCATTGGCACTGGAAAGTTGGATAGGATTGGGCCCACAGTCACAGGAAGGGGAGTGCAGTTTGGGGACTTCTACAGCAGGACATGTGATATCATCAGCAGATATGCTTAGGTTCTGCATCTGAACCTCTTTTCAAATGATCTTGGACTAACTTAGCAGGCATACTGAGGCATAATGAAAAATTTGCCTACATCATAAGCATCAGCTTATCCTGTTTCCCCAAGTGCAGTAGGCAAAGGATAAGGTTGGGGACAGTTGGAATAAAAGATGTGAGAAGGTATGACCAGGAAGAGAAATGGGGGCTAGTTTATTTCATTGCACTGGATGAGGTTCCCAAGAAGACACATACAGTAGAACAGGGGTGTCCAAAGTTTTTGGCAGGAGGGCCACATAATCTCTCTGATACTATGTTGGGGGCCGGGGGGGGGAATAATTACTTTACATTTCAAATTTGAATAAATTTACATAAGTTTACATAAATGAATATATTAAAGATGAACTTATATGAATGAATGAAGGTGTTGCAATAGCTCAAGACCTATAAAAGGCCTTGCACAAAGCAAGGCTGGCCTTTCCTTTGCTGCTGCTACTGCATCACAGAGGTGAAACAGCAAGCAGTGGAGGGAGCCCTCATCCCACAGCTCACGCAAGAGGTCAAACATTTGCCCTCACGCTGAGAGCAGTTGCATCGGGCCAGTGCGGGCTCCAACAAATCTCTGGAGGGCCAGAGGCTCATTGGAGACTAGGGGCTCCCTGAGGGCCACATTGAGTGGCCTCAAGGGCTGCAAGTGGCCCCAGAGCTGGGGTTTGGGCACCCCTGCAGTAGAAGAAGAACTTGCTCCTAAGAAAAAATGCACAGTATGGTTCCATACCTATTAATGTTTATTAATTTATTTTTTCGCATTTTTATACCACCCTTCCTCCAAGGAACTCAGGGTAGCATATATGCTTCCTTCTCTCCTTTTTGCCCTCACAACAATTTTGTGATAGTTGGTGAAGCTGAGAGAAAGTGAATGGCTCAAGGTCACCCAGGAAGCTTCATGGCTAAGCAGAGATTTGAACCTGGATCCTCCAGATCAGTGGTTCTCACACATTTAGCACTGGGACCCACTTCTTGGAATGAGAATCTGTCCGGACCCACCGGAAGTGATGTCATGACTGGAAGTGACATCATCAAGCAGGAAAATTTTTAACAATCCTAGGCTGCAATCCTACCCATACTTGCCCGGGAGTAAGTCCCATTTACTATCATTGTTAAAAGAGTATACATAGTAGCTTGTTAAAAGTACAGGTCTGTAACATTTCCCCAAATGCAGTCACATACCATGGTGGCATCAAGTCTAATATATTAAAAATAAAATATTGAAATGAATGGGGACCCACCCACCCACCCACCCAAATTGGCTCGCAACCCACGTAGTGGGTCCTGACCCACAGTTTGAGAAACACTGCTCCAGATCAAAGTCCAACACCAGAACCACTACATCATCCTTACTTTGAATTGGAAGTGGTTGAAGGAAGACAAATACTCTTATGTGAGGACAAGTGTAAGAGTCTTCCAAGACTCTCTCCAACATTCCCTGATCCATCCCCATTCCCACCTCTTTAAAGTTGAAAGCAGATAGTACTAACAATGTGACACCACTTTCTTCACCAGCCACATTTGAGGTACTAAGCCTTTCCTGGATTTTAACTTGTGACCTATGCTGGTGGTTTTACATTCTTCTTTGGCGTTTAGTCTTATTTAAGTGGTTGTTTTAAACTCATATTTAACTGATTGCAAATTCGTTTGAATATTGTAAACAGAAAAGTGATTTATAAATGTAAATAATAATGGGACCATCCTTAAGGACAGTCTTTACCCACATATGCCTTCCTTCAGTTTCTTATCGTTATCTGAGGTCTTACTGCAGGTACCTGTGAGGTATGGTGAGCCTCACTAGAAGCAGTTCCTTTACAGTGGCAGTGATGACTGTGAAATTCCTTTCCTGTAAAGGCTGGTTTGACCCCATTCTATGTTAAAAACTAGTATTTGCATTCCATCTTTGAGGGAGTGTGATGCTCAACGCAATATTCAGGGGCAATGGCACCTGGGGCAGATACGTCATGGCATCACACAATGTGGTGATGTCACATGCTTTGACATCATTTCCTGGTTTGAAGGAGGGTGGCGATGACTTCACAATGTGGCTGATTGCCCCATTCCCTCTGCAGCAGCATCCCAGCTTGGCAGAAGATGAAAGTTGGCCGGGAAGCTCCTGCAGTGGTGCCTTCCTTCAAGTGGCGCCCAGGACAGATGTCCCCACCTGCCACACCTTAGATATGCATCTGGTGATGTTTGGTAGGTGGCTGGATGGTGGTAATATTTGGGATGGAGCATAGGCTTTGGATTATGTTTTTATTCTAGCTTTTTTTTGTGTGTTTTTATGATGTACTGTTTCAGTGTGTCTTATAATTTGTTCTTACCTTTGGCAAGAAAGGTGAGACATAAATGTTTTAAAATAAAATTAAAATTAAATAATACTACTGGTCTTTCAATGGCCAGCTAAATCTGAGAAAGACTTGCCCAAAGCTACCCGGGAAGTTTATGGCTACAGCACACTGACTTTCAAGAACATCTAAGTACAAGCTTGTTACAAGAGCTGACATTTGCTCTCTTGGGATCATATGTGAGTCATACCTGTGATATGAGGGCTTTGACAGCATAAGATGAGGGTGTCAAGAATATCTTGGCTTGCCAGAGAACAGCCACATATGTACATGTTGAAAGTTGGAACTATTATAAATTGAGTGTCTTTTTCTGCATAAAGCAGGCAGACACACACAGTGTTTTTCCATGGATGATTCTGACACATCACCTCTCTGCATATTTTGCATGGAACATTGAAACATATTCATTTATTCATTCATATATTTCTAACATTTAATATCCCATCCTTCTGTCCTTTTTGGAGATCTTCAGGGCAGCCATACGGTTCTAAAATAAAAACAAGAAACAATAAAAGTGTCAAATATCAATAAAATGGAACACAATCTTAGAACAGCAGCAGATTTAAAAGAAAAAAGAAAAATGAAGAGCCAGTAGAGATCAGTAACAGTATTAAAAGCTGGGGGAAATTACAGAAATAAAAAAGTAATGTCAATAAAAAGGTTTTTATCTAGTGCAAAAATGACAGTAGACTTGGTGTCAGGTGCATCTCTATAGGGAAAGAATTCCACAAGAGTGCTGCCATTGAAAAGCCGCCTGCCTTTCACCACTCACCTCATCTGAGATGGTGCAGTACCCGGCGAAGGATCTCTAAAGATTATCTTAATGCTCAAGCAGGTTTGTGTGGGAGCTTTACAGCCCAATCCTATCCTTTTCCCCATCATAGCATGCAAGTGCACCAATATGGGCTTCACTGTATGCTATGATGAAAGGGGGTAGATCAGGAGGAGACTAAGGGCGCAATCCAAACCTGCACTGGAGCAGACAAGCCAGGAGGCTTGCGTTGCATCCAACGCAGGTTCGTTGGCTGTAGCGACTCAGCCAGGAGCAAGGGGAAGCTCTTCCCCTTACCCCTGGGTAAGGGCCGCTGGACCCAATGGATCTCCTTGGACCTGTGCCACCTCTGGAGGTAGCACAAGTCTGAGGAGAGCGGAGCGGCTTCTCTGCAGGGATGGGGGTTGGTATCTGGCATAACTGCCGGGTCCCAGCCCCGCCCTCGGCTCCCCCTGCACCTACCCCTGGGGCCAACCATCGCCCGTCGTCCCCCTGCCCAGAAACGTCCCCCTCCCTGCCCCCCATGCCTACCGTTGCTGCTGCGGAGGCCTCTGCCGGCTGACACAGCTTTCTCCCACGGAGGCGCGAATGTGCTTTACGACACGTTTGCGAACCTCCTATGGGACTTGGGCTGGCATAAGGCGCAGTTAGGATTGCGCCCTTAGGAGGGTATTTTTCCTTTCCCCTCCATAAGTGCCCTGATTGCCAATGGGTCTCCTCAGACCTGTGCCAGCTCTTTAGCTGACACAAATCCAAGGAGACTAAGGGGCATGCCCATGCCCACCTCTGTCATGCCCTCCCAACCATACCCCCATTCCACCCTCCCTCCACCTGTTCCTACTGAGTCACTGTCTTTGGCAGACACTCCTATCCCGCTGCCATGCACAGGGCAGCTCCAGCCTCTCTGGCTGTGTCCCAGAAGCAAAGTGGTGGTCTTGGCCACTGTGGAATCCAGGGACATAGCTCTAGTGGTGCCACCCTCCACCTGAAGGTGCCACCCTCCTGTGCCTGCTGCCTCCCTCCAGAGGCCCTCAGAAGACCTTCTAAGGCCTCCAGAGGGCCTTTAAACATTACTTCCGATTTTCAGTCAAAAACCAGCAGTGACATTTAAAGGCCTTCTAGAGGCCTTAGAAGGCCTTCTGAGGGCCTTTAACCATCACTTCTGGTTTTTGCCCGAAAACCGGAAGTGATGTTTAAAGGCTCTCCAAAGGCCTTAGAAGGCCTTCTGAGGACTGGAGAGGAAGCATGCAGTCTTTCCGGCCCTTAGAACGCTTCCAGGGGAGCAGCGAACTAGGCAGCCCTTGGGGTGGCATGGCTGGGGTGGCAGTGGTGCCCTCCCAGCTATACTGCCAGGGGTAGCCATGGACCTCCACATCCAGGAACGCCACTGCAGAAATATGTAGTTTTGAGAGCTGCTGGAGCTCCATTTGCAACAGCCACAAAGCAGATACCTCTGCTGGAATGCTAGTTCCACTGTATTACAACCTTAGATACTCAAGTCCCAAGCCATAAAGGACTCAAAATCTTTTTTTGATGTATAGGGTCAAAGCCAAGACTGAGATTTGTGCTCAAAAATGAACCAGATGAAATTGTTAAAGAACTAGCACGATGTTCTTTGGTTCCATTGAACCAAACCCAATCAATGGTTTGGTAGCTGTATTCTGAACCAACTGCAATTTTCACAGTCTTCAAAGGCAAGTCACATTACAGTAGTTTAATCTGGAAGTTACCAGAGCATGGAGGACATATGGCCAGCAGTATCTGCTCAGGAGAGGTTTGCAGTTGGGAGCCACCTTAAGGCCATTTCACATGTTATACAGAGGCAAATCTGTGTTTGTCGTCAAGGACACAATGAAAAGAGGGCTGCAGACAGCCATGGTCCCCAAATGAGGGCATGAATATGTTACACAAATCTGTACACACACATATGTCTCTCTGTCCCCAGAATGGACAACCTCTACAGCTTGTACCCTGTTAAAAAAAATCTGCACACATGCTCCTCAACCACTATTGCTGCCTCCTCTTCCTCACTCTCCTTTTCACCTGCCCAGCTGTTTAGAGAAGTAGTCAGGCAGACAAGGAGAGATGGGCAGGATCCTGCACAGGACAGCCATCTGGAGCCACTATCACTCTTATCTAGAAGTCCACCTGTGCGATCTCCTGCTTGCACCCACTGTCCCTGATGAAACAAATAGGGCCAGTTTCAGCAGGGCCAGTTAAAGGGTGCAGCCGACTGAGGACCTTAAGTTAAAAGGAAGGAGGAGTGGGGGAGGCTCTGTCTTTTTCTTCTTCTTGCCCATCTGGCCTTCTTACTGGATGGTGTAGTCCTGTTCTGATCACTTGTGGAAATGAGTGGTCAGAAATAGGATCACCCTGTTCTTTTTTACTACAGCTCTGCAACCAGTTGCTTGTGGGGGTGACCCTGAAGGAAGATGTGGTCTGCTGTGGCCTCAGATGAAGAGCCGCTGCGCTCAGTGAGCAAGAAGAGGAGCAAAGTGCCAACTGAAGTGACTGGGTGGGCAGCAAGCCTGAGCGGGGCAGTGGGCAAATGCAGGATACCCCTAATCAATTTGCCACTCCTCTCCAGTCTGTCACCATAAGTGGCTGCTTCAGTCAGCCTCATGGCTTGGCCAGCACTGCTGGCCCTACCCTTTACCAGGGTTGGGAATTTGAGTCAGATGACTCAAGTCTGAGTCGCAAAAAACACATGTTTTGCTGACTCGTGTACACTCGAGTCACCAGTGCCAATGACTTGGGCATTGACTCGAGTCTGAGGCCACCTGACTCAGCACTGATTCCACACACATGCACACTGGAACCTGAGTGTGCTTACTTACTTTTTTCAGTGCATGAAAGACCATCATTTTAAAGGGAACGACTTGTGACTCGTCTTTTCAAGTCACGAAAATGCTCTGGACACCTCAGAAAGTGCCCCTGTTATGACTTGTTTTTGAGGTGAGTCACAGAGAGCAGAGACTTGTGACTTGACTCGAAGCAACCCGTGCTGGACTTGCCCATCCCTGCCCTTTACTCCACCATGACAATGGAGCCAGTGCCAGGGGAGTGTGTGTGTGGCACAGAGATGGACAAAGTGGAGAGTGAGGGTGATTAGGGAGACTGGGAAATAAATTAACTTCTCTATCACCCTTTCCATTTCCAGTTCTCTATCTCTGTGAAATGTGAGTATTTATTAGCTAGTCTTGCTTTCTGTTATATGGTCTCAGCTGTTTGTCCCTGTTCCTAATCTGACAGCATTGTTCTGGACCAGCTGAAGCTTCTGGACCATTTTCAAAGATAGCTCCACAAGTGTCTAAGTAACAGAAAGCATTCGTAGTGTCTACTACCACCTGGGCCTTCAGAAACAAGGCAGGATCCAAAAGAGTTCCCAAGCTGCACACTTACTCCTTCATGAGGAGTACAACTCCACCCAAAATAGACTGAATTCTTCCATCCACACTGTTAATATTTCTTACCATAGCACCTTCTGCTTATCTCAGTGGTTCCTAAACATTTTAGCCACAAGACTCACTTTCTAAAGTGACACTCTATCGGGACCCACCTCACTTTAAGAGACAAAAAAAAAAGTTTCACTTTACCAGCCACTCAGGCCTCTGTTTTATCCTTTTTACTATGTTGGGGGGTGCCTTCTGGAGCTCCATGTTCATTAGATAGGACAATTCTGGTGCCTTGCATTCCCCTGCACCTGGCCTTTGATAGTAGCTCAGGCTCAGGCCTACTCACAAGTAACATGCACATTGGCTCAATTTTGCTTTCCATGTAACTCAATATATTTTCCTTGTCAGCTTAGGGGGGACTTCCATCTCAAGTGTTTTTTGGGGTCTGCATTCATAAGAACAGGACCATTCTGGTGGTGGTGCAGTCCCCTTCAAAGTAGACTTAAGCGTGTTTGCCTACGTGTGAGTGTACTCACAGGTGCAGCTCAGTTTCACTTTCCATAGGGTTCAATACCTTTTCCTTACTATCAGCTTATCCGTTGCACAACCCACCAACAATCAGGTTGCAACCCATAGTTTGGGAAACACTGTCTCAGCTGGATTCAGCTTTTGTTTGGTTGCCCTCATCCATCTAGACACTGAATAAGAATTTTCACTGATGACACTTCAGTTCAACTCTACAGATGACCTCACCCAGTGATGCCACACAAGTGTTGAAGAGCACAGGAAATGAGATAGAACCCTATTATACCCTAAATGTCAAAGACCAGGAGGCAGAGCAGCAGTCCCAGGAAGTCAGGTCTCAGAGGGGGGAGGGCAGGAGGAGGCAACAATGGTGCCCTGTCCTCTTGGTTGACAGATGTGGACTTCCATTGTTTTCTCCTGGTCCATCTTCACATGGGCATATCCTGCACAATGGTGTAGGTGACTCTTGGGGATGCTCCCATTTGCAGGTGAGGGTGCTGAATGAAGGCAAAAGTGATATGAGCCTCTTGGTCCAAAAACTTGCACCAGATGAGCCCTGGTATTTCAGGGATTGGTGGGTGGGCCTGCCATAATCTAGCACCCACCCCCTAAAACTGACCCTGATCAAGAAATAGGAGAGAAGAGTAAGCTTCTGAGTCCCAAAAACTTGGATTACAAGATAGGGAGGAGGTGAACTTGCTACCCCAGTGCCATTCCATGCTGAACCCTTTACTGTCTCCCATATACATTTAACAGCTATATTATATGGGGAGATGGAAGCACTGCATTTTTGGACACTAATGCAGTGAGGGCAAAACCTGCCCTCCAGTCTGGGCATTGATAGGCAATCATCAACTCTAGACTACCTGTTACCATAAGTATTGGGGTAGCCTAAAGTTAAACAAGGAGTAGGAAATGAGAATGTGAGCACTATGTTCAATGGACATTGGCAGTGGCATTGTGAGCCGCACCAGGTGATGCGCTAAAATCACAGTGGTGAGGAGTAACTCCATCATATTTTATACCATTGGATGTGGAATTTCAAGCTGAATGCAATGCAAAAACTGAGAGTGAAATATCTCCTTTCTATCAAAAGTTATGGCCAAAAAACCGGAGAACAAAAATGCATGAATCCCTATGGAAAGTGAAAGTGAGCCGTATTGTGTGTTTATTCGTGAGTAGGCAAACATGCCTTAGTCCATCGGAAAGGGCAGGCTGAGAGGAATCCAACACCACCAGAATGGTCCTGATCCAATGAATGCAGCTCCCAAAAACACCTGAGAAGGAAGTCCCTACTTCCAATGAGATGAATGTATTGAGTCCTACGAAAAGCGAAACCGGGGGGGGGGGTGACACCACTAGTGACCAAAATCACTAAAATCATAATTTGGAAGAATAATACCAGCATGTTATATATCAATCAATGCATAATTTCATGCAGAATGTGTTCTATCTTTGTTCTATCAAATGGTACAGCCAAAAAACCAGTGGGGGCGGAGTGATGGTACATCACCATGCCCGCCACCTGGGGTATTGCCCCATGCACTGCATGGGAGGGGTGACGCGCTGGCATCCCGCATCGGGTGACACGAACCCTAGTGACACCACTGACATTGGTCACCTGGCCAAAAAAAAAAAAAAAAACACTATCAGCCCAGTCCTATGCATGTCGACTCAGACATAAGTTCCATTGAGTTCAATGGAGCTTACTCCCAGGAAAGTGTGGATAGGATTGCAGACTTTGTCTAGTTGTCTTCTCTTAATCAGCATTTTTAATTAGCACTATTTTTTTTATCATAACTTACTTATCAACTCAACATAGCTGAGTACATCATATGTAAAAGGAAAACAGACTAGCATGAAACTTAGATATTTACCAAACACCTGTCCTTTTGAGCTTCACTTGTATGATCTTATCAAATCTATGTAATGGGGGGTGGGGCATCCAACATGTTTGGCAATCAAGAATATGAATTCATCCATTTATAGAGGGTTAGTTGAGAATAGAGTTAACAAGGTAAATCCAGCTAAATAGAAGCCAAGGAACAAGATAATGGTGGGGACTGTACTTTTCTTTATTTTATTTTCACATTTTTATACCGCCCTTCCTCCAAGGACCTCAAGTTTCCTTCCCTCCCTTTGTCCTCAGAACAACCCTGTGAAGTAGGTGAGGTTGAGAGATAGTGACTGGCCCAAGGTCACCCAGGAAGCTTCATGGTTGAGTAACAATTTGAACCTGGATCTTCCAGGTCTAAATCCAACTCCTGAACCAGTATACCATCCTGTCTTGCAATCCTGCCGACTATGCCAATTTGTCCCGTCCAAATATTCCAACTCCCTTCTAATGCCCACTTTTTGGCTATTTAACACCCTCCTTTTCCAAGAACAGCAGCTGTTGTGTGCAAAGAGATGAACAGCAAAGAAATGCTCCTTATCAGTTGAGCAATTAACAAAAGTTTATTGCTGCGAGTACGAACACATACACTCCCTGAAAGTCCTCTTATCCAGAGGCTTTCCCTCCCGAAAACTCCACTTAACTCAGTGGGTAAAGTTCTGAAGCCTCCAGTCCAAGTTCAATCCAGTCTCCAAAGCACAGTCCAGTCTTCTGCAGCAGAGTCCCTCCTCTCCTCGTCTGTGTCCTCCAGCCAAGTACTGGCAGTCCCCTTCTCCCATAGGTCTGGATCAGGTAGCTCTGTCTGGTTAGGTTCCCTCTGGGTCAGGTAGCTTTGCTCCTTCTGAAGCTGCCTTTTATCCTTGTATGTCCCATTAAGTCCAAATTAGGCTCAGGGTGAGCCATCTCTTCATAAGACCATAAGAACAGCCCCACTGGATCAGGCCATAGGCCCATCTAGTTCAGCTTTCTGTATCTCACAGTGGCCCACCAAATGCCCCAGGGAGCACACCAGATAACCTCATCCTGGCGCCCTCCCTTGCATCTGGCATTCTGACATAGCCCATTTCTAAAATCAGGAGGTTGCACATACACATTTCTTCAGTTCCCATCAAGGTCAAATGAAGCTCAGGTGTCCATCAGAGTCTCCATTGGCCTTGATTGATTACAGCTGTGGAGCCAGCCCTTCCTTTCCCAGAGCTGTCAAACAGCTGCCAACACCACATCATCCACCTGATGATCCTTCTGATCTTCCATTACACATCCTGGCTCTTGCATTTTTATATTTCAAATATGATAAAATATGCATACCAACCCTTTTCAGCAAAGTAGTCACTCCATTGTGGCTTTGGGTTAGTCATACTACTTTGGGCATTTGTAAGATTTCCCATTACAATTGTGATTCTCTCTTTCTCTTTCTGCCTTGGTGTGTATGCTGTGAGAACGGAACCATTCTCCCCATCCTTTATTTCTGTCAATGGATCACAGTATAAATGAGATTAGCATTTATATGGCATTTTTGAGTGTTCACAGTGTTTCATATATATTCACTCAATAACCCTTACAAGAATCCATGTATTAGGTTCTCAACACATGTTTACCCCTAAAAGCTATTGGGGTAACATTTCAATTTCCAAGAGATTTCAAAGAGATGGTCCTTAAACAGAAACATTTCAAATGGAAATTAAACAGAGAAAAAATGAATTAAAATTTACAGTGAAACTTGGCACCCACACAGGAAGTAGTCTGAATCATGATTAGGGTTTCTTATCACATTACAGAGTCAATTGACTTAGCATTGGCATGACGTCACTTTTACAAATGTGAATTGTCATTGTGCTTTTCTTGCATAATGTCAAGGTTTTGCCCTCTGCTCCTCTCCTCCTTCTGCCCCCACCCACTTATTGTATTCAGTCAAACTCTCAGCACATGGGTCCTCATGTATTTATGGCCTATTTATTTTCTGGTCCTCAACCCTGTGTCAGTTACGCAATGTGGCCCTCATGCCGAAAAGTTTGGACACCCCTGTTCTATTCCAATGTATATACACATGTGTACACTTGCCGAAGATTTGACTATGTGCATTTAATGAAGTGCACTGCAGTCCAAGACAACTCACATTTAAACAAATGTGTTACTCTTTAAAGTGGCAGAGTACAATTTGTTGTTCTCCCTAAAATTTATTTAAACCTAAATTCTCCCACCCAATCCCCAACTCACCAGAGGCAAGAACCATCAGGCAGCCCAATCTGAACTAAATACCTGTACGATGATGCAGCACGTCAACCTCTTTGAGGATTTTTGGAAGTCTCTCTGGGGTAAGGAAACATTAGTCCCCTTGCCCCAGAGTAAGTCCCAGCAGTCACAACAAATCAACTCGGACCTGTGCCAGCAATATCGCCCATCTCCCAGGCCTGATCTGCCCACCCCATCTCCTCCCTGTTCCACCCTCTCCCTGCCCCATTCAGCCCCTTCCCTACTCTCCTGCCTGCACTGGACTTACCTACTCCAGCAAAGCAATTTATGGCACTTTTGCAGCAGCACACACCAGAAGAAGACATGTTCCTCTGGTGCAGGCTCTTAATATGATTCTGCCATCATATTTGTAAAGCGGTCCACCCAAATTCATGGGGTTTCAACCAACCACAGATTGAAAATATTCAAATTAAATTCCAGAAAGTTCTTGAACATTCTGGGGCAGTGCTCCCCACTTCCTCCTTCCTTCCATCCCCTCCCAGGCCCATCACTGCTGTCCTTTGAAGTGCATCATGTGTGACTGCAGACTCTGACTCACCTGCTCAGCAGCACCAGCACTGCGCTCAGCCGCTGTGCTTCCCTCTCCAACTCCCCCTGTGGGTCCTTCCGGTCGTGACACACTTCGGCAGTTGTCATACAGGAGCAGCCAACCAGCCTGTCACTCAGGCAGGCCACCTCTGGGTCTTAAAACCCAGAATCTGCCAATACTGTAAATAAGGTTCACTACTATCTGCTATTTCAGGCATCCACAATAGGTCTTGGAATGTATCACACATACGTATGGGGGGGGCCTATTGTAACTGATAAATAGCCTGGCCAGAAAAAGCCTACATAAAAAATACTAGCATGTGACGTTCCCTTGGAACTGAGAGGAGTTCTTTCAGCAGAGGAGTGTTTCAGCAGAAGCAGAGAGGTGCTAGTATTGGACCTCCATTCCCTACATTGGCACTTGCTTCTTAGAAGAAGAGGTGTGCATTGCAAGTCAGAGAAGGAAAAGGAATTTGAAAGGAAGAGGTTCTCACCCACTTACTCTACAATCACCTCCTCCTGACCTCTATTTTCATATTTTAGCTGTGTTTACTGCAAGGCAAATAATGTGAAGATTATTGGAAGTGTAGGGTTGGGGATTCTTTTCCAGAGGCCTACAAAAATCTGAGCTTAGTCCATGAGTTCAACTGTCCATGCTGTCTGTGGTTCCATTTCATTTTGCTGTGTGGCTTGATTGTGTGGTTCTTCCCTTATTCTGTGTAATTGCCTATCTTCGGTAAAATTCCCCTGTTTATTCTGCTTGGGTGTGGAGCATTATGTGACGAAGGAACAAGTGAGCTGGGAAATTTGGGACATTTCCTCACCTTCCCCCCCCTTCTGCTGGCCAAGCTGAGGGAAGTTTATTTACAGGTTAGGTGCCTGGGGAGCAGCAGAGCAGGGCCAATAAGAAGGCGCCCAGGTCAAGATACCTGATTGCCCCCCCCCCTTCCTAAATGCACTGGGGTAATAGAAATGCATTGAAAGTGGATTAAAACAGTAGTGGGAATGCAGCCTTGATAGGTTGAGACTGACGTACCCAAATTTATCTTGTAATAAATTTGTTTTGTCATGGCTTGGGCCCCCTAGAGACCCAAACGTCTGGGATTTTGCCCCCTTGTCCCCTCCTCAGGCCTGCAGCAGTGCTCACCTGAACTCACAGCGCATACAGTATGCAGGGCATTAAAGGAATGAAAACCTATGTTTGGAGGGGCCCTAAAATGCCAGTCTTATGCGGAAAATATCTGACACACATAAATAAGCCCAGTAACATAACAACAGCATCTAGAGAAGTTGCCTTCTAGATTTCTTACCAGAATTTGCTTCTTGTTGGAGACAACACCCAAGAAGGAACACTAGCTTCTGAACAGTAACAGGAAGGGCTATTACCCTGTGCAGTATCCAGTGAACACTATTTCATGCCTACTGTCATCCAACAGCAGTAGCCAATGGTCAAGTCCTGGCACTTCCCCCAGCTCACAGCCTCTTCCTTATCCTTCCATTACTGCAGAGCCTGCATCAAACTGGCATTTGCAGTGGCTGACACAAGCTGCCTGTGTTTTCTTATTTTTGTTATTTTTGAGAGGATATTTTAGCGCTGAACACATTCCCTTCTGTTGCCATGGCAGCCGTGACAGGGGTTATATACCGTGAGAAAAATACCAAAATTAATGAGTGAGTGAAAGTGCAGCAGAGAGAAAAACAAGGTTAAAAAAAAAAAGAGTTAAAACAGTAATAAAAACAACCTCTTGATAATTTGGCAGCATGCATCCTGCAGGAGAGAGAGAGAGAGAGAGAGAGAAAGAGAGAGAGAGAGAGAGACCTTTCCAGGAAGGAACACACATCATGACTTCCATCAAAAGCCCTGTGCCACAAGAATCTCACCTACACAGATTCCACCCTAATATCTGTGTGACAATCTCAGATCAGCACAAATCCTTCCCTCCTAGCAAGCACCCCAATCTAATTCTCCCAAATGTAAGACACATTTCTGGTTATAACCTACATTCAGGATGATGCCTTTGCATCCACACCATAAAATGGCTATAATCTATATAATCTGAACATACCTAAATATGGGGTGTAATATTGACTAGCCTCCTCATGCTCCATCCCAGGCAACATGACTTGTCATGGCCAAATAGTCTACAAACATTTGCTGCTGGACCTACAAGTATCTCCCAGTATGAAGAAGCAGAATGAACATCAGTGCCATACAATTAAATAAAATACCTAAATATCAGCACAAGCTCAGGTCTCCAAACCACGATACATTTTAGCTCCTGCCTTTCAATCAGTGTTAATATCTTCCAGTTTAATTCTGAAATTGGTGTCTCAACCTGCAGCTATGCCTTTGAGACATCATTCTGAAATGCGGATGTTGTCTGCTCCCTCATATCAGTATGGATTCATGATGGCTCTCCAAAACTAATGCTGCCATGTGTGTGTGTGTGAATTCAGTACAGCAGATCAGAAGGGGTTGACTTCACTCAAGAAGCTTCCTAGTTATGCCTTAAATTTCATTTGAATCAAACTTGGAAAATCCACATTAAGCTCTAGGTGGTGCCTGATGATTATTACGATGATGATGATGATGATGATGATGATGATGATGATATCATCATCACTGCTACTGCTACTGCTGTAATAATAATAATAATAATAATAATAATAATAATAATAATAATAATAATAATAATGCCTCCATCTTTGTGTTCCCCACCTTTTACTTATTGGCTTGCAGAAGCAACATTGCATAGGGAAGAGAAGGTGTCTATGAGCCTTATCTATCTATCTATCTGTAGTTTTTACCCTGCCTTCCTCCCTGAGGGGACCCAAGGCAGCTATATTCATGATGCCTATATTGCTCATTTCCTTGTGTTTGTTTTGGAGCATTTTTTGGATTTAATTGTAGAAAGGAGAGAATTGTCAGAACATCTGTGTTATTAGCATTTGCTGCCCAAATTTTCTCCTCCCCCCCCAGCCCAGAGCTGCTGAGTGAGAGAACAGAAGAGCCTTTGAACTGCTCAGAGCAGACAGCAGCCAGGTTTGTAGCATTTGTGTGTGTGGGGGGGGGGGGGTGTGTGGTGGTATTTTCATATAAGGTTTGTTTGCTCTTTGAGTTTTCTGTTTTCCAGAGATTTATCTACATGCAATTTTTTTTGCAAGCTTTGTTCTCCTGACAAAGCCTACTGGAAACACTGAACAACTGCACCTGCATTTTCTACCAAACCAAAGTTGACTTGGGATATCCCATACCACATAAACCCCACCCCTGCCCCACCCATTGCCTTCCCAAAACAGCAGTATCATCAGTGACTGATATTGAAGGTTGATTTGAGGATCTGTGCCACCTACACTTCTCTCATGTCAAGTTGCTTCATTTTCTGGAACACAGTATAGCTGCCGCTGAAAAGTGGCAGGCCTTTTCTATTCCAGTCATAAGCAGCTCTAACCCAAGGAAAAGGGATGCAGATTCCTCGCACACCAGATGTGGGTATTTTTAAAGGAAGAGTGGGAGATAAACAGGTGTGATGTCTTGGAACACAATCCACCACAAAGTTCTTGTGCATCAGCCCAACTGAAATTAACAGGAGCTGCCAAAGTACATGGTCATTAGTAAGCTGAAGATGGGTTGCCATTTGAATTTTCTGCCTCATACACCCACACTTCCTGGGACTGGAAGACTCCATAGCAGTGTTTCTCAAACTGTGGGTAGGGACCCACTAAATGGTTTCAGACTTCTGGAACAGTGGTTCTCACACTTCTAGCACCACTAGGTGGGTCACCAGTCAGTTTCAGGTGGGTCCCCATTCATTTCAATATTTTATTTTTAATATAGTAGACTTGATGCTGCCATAATATGTGACTGCATTTGGGGAAATGTTACAGATTTGTACTTTGAACAGGCTACTATGTATATGTTTTTAACAATGATAGTCAGTGGGACTTACTCCTGGGTAAGTGTGGGTAGGATTACAACCTAGGATTGTTAAAAATTTCCCTGCTTGATGATGTCACTTCTGGTCATGATATCACTTCCAGTGGGTTCTGACAGATTCTCATTCTAAAAAGTGGCTCTTTTTAAAAACTGGTGCTAAAAGTGTGAGAACCGCTGCTCCAGAAGTTTGAAAACATCTGGAGGGTTGCCCACAGAACTCACACGACATTGGTGGCTCTGTCTCCAGGGAGAAAATGAAGCTAGCACAGGGTGATCTTTGCCCATCAGTATCATTGGTCATCCCACCAGCTTTTCAAACAAACTGTAAAATGCTAGCTGTATACGTTCCTTTGATGTTTTTGATGTACTGTTCAGAATGCCTTTTCTTATCCAACAAGGCAGGTGTGGCCTTATACCATGTGCCTAGGTATGCAAACAAAACCTTGCATGTCCTCCTGCAAAGTAAACTATGGTGCAAAGTTCATTGGGGTGGGGTTGGTTAGGAACATGCCATATTGTTTCAGCCAGATTTGCAGTTGTTAATGGTAACATGTAAGTAATACAGTCTGTGCCACCTAATTAAGCATCTTCCTCAGGAGAGAATAGCTAGGATTTATTTATCCTATATGACAGATTTATATTCTTTCCACTATATAGGCTTCAAGACAACTTACAATCATATTTGAAGAAAGCTTTTTGTTTCAGTAGGGGCAAGTGTCCAAATGCAGGGTTTCCACCATAGAACAGATTCCAACCTTCATCAGATGTCTACTCTGGAGGATTGTCACAGAGGTGAGATGGCAGTTAAAATCATCAGAGGAGGGGCTTGATGGAGTCACCCTACGCCCTTGCTTCTGGCTCTTACTGCCAGAAACTCTTCCCAGTGAACTCTTCCCCAGAAGTATCTACCTCCCAGACCAAATCCAGGAATGGATCAGTTGGGGTTAACTACAAGAAGGTCAAACTAAAAGCATAATTCCACTGGGTCACCCCCCCCCCAACCAGCCTATATATTCCTTGCTATATCAAGGAAAGGCAAACTTCCAAACTTGTGACTTAATTTTAGGTGAAATGAAGCATAAGGAAAATAATGTTATAGTGACAGGAAAGCTTGGAGGATGCAGTAGTGGTAAATTAGCCTGGAGTGATAAGAGCAAACTTGAGGAGTCGAAGAAATCCTTAGGAGCCTTTCTTTTAGAGGAAGAAAATTTAGATCCTCAGGAAGATGCTCTCTCTCTCTCTCTCTCTCTCTCTCTCTCTCTCTCAAAACAAGAGATCACTGAAAGCCACTCATTCCATTGAAAGACAAAGCAGCCTCTAGATGGTGCAGTGGGTTGCAGAAGGAAAGGGAGCATATATGGAGAAAGGAGGGCTGTGCTGTGCTGAGATGTGCAACAAGTTCACAGAGCTGAGCAGGAAGCAAAAGATTTGAAGAAGTCCAATCCTTTTCATCAGGATGAGTGCAATTATTTCTTGCAGAAAGCTAGGCAGATTGCCGTGCAGACGTTGGATCCCTGCCTTTCTTCCCCATCCTTGCTCATCTGGAGGACAACCAAGAAGCTACATAAGAGGCATTCTTGCCCTGCCTGACTTGGTTCCACAGGGCACACATGACCTGCCTGATGTGGCAGGACTGTAGGCAAGCAACACCCAGGAATCAATCGAGCCAGGCAGCTTGGAGCACCAGGCTGAATGTTAAAGAGCATTCAGGCCCTGGCAAAGAATCAGAACGCAGCTTGGAAATCCAGGCTATTGGCAAGGAGCTGTCTTGCTCCTTAAAGGTACAGAGGAACCAGTCAGCCAGTCCCTTTCCCAAGTGTAAGTGCGCAGCAACTATTATCAGCCATTTTCATCCACTGTGCCCTGGTACACTGGTGCGAAGGTGTGCCGTGGGAATTTGGGGGGGGGTGTCATTTATTTCTAGGGCCATTGAGGGATGTGAGTCCTCCAACCAACAGCATGGTGTCAATTGTAAAAAAAATGATGGTGTGCCTTGACAATTTTAGCACGTGCCATGAAACATAGGGAGAGCCAGGGTGGTGGTGGTTTGGGAGGTGGACTTAGACCTGGAAGATCCAGGTTCAAATCCCCTAAGCTTCCTGGGTGACCTTGGGCCAGTCACTTTCTCTCAGCCTCACCCACCTCACAGGGTTGTTGTGAGGACAAAAGGAGAGGAGGAGCTGTGTACACCACCCTGAGCTCTTTGGAGGAAGGGCAGTATAAAAATGTGAAAAATAAAATAAATGACACAAAGAGGTTGAAAATCACTAGAGGGTGCTTTGGTGGATGGTATGGCAATGACCACAAGCCCCCCCCCCCCCAAGGGCCAGGTGGCTGGCTGAAGGAAACCTGCTCCCCTGAGCTTCCTGATTGGTAGTTCCTGCTTTCTCATTCATCGGTACCCTGATGGACCTGGACAGCAGGACAAACCTGCTTGACGGATCCCTCTTTCTGGCGGAGTCACTTGACATCACAGAAACCCTAAAGGGTTGCTGTAAGGCGGAAGGGCAGGGGAAATGGCAGGTGCTCCCTCCCAAGTCCCTCCCGGCAGGTGCAACAGAAGATAAGTGCTGCCTGACTCCCCGGATCTAGCCTGGAGTGCACAAGGGAGAGAGTGGGATTCCCCCCCCCCCCGCTCAGGCGCAGGGTTTGCCAAGGTCAGCCTGAGTCACATGGTGGGAGAGACCCTGAGCGAGGGGGAGACGACCGCGCGTCATCTGGACGGGGGAATTTGCCGAGGGGCTGAAGGCAGGCAGGCAGGTTCGCGCTCCACCCACTGCCCGGCCCTCCAGCCGCATCGGTGCGCTCAGGAGCCGGCCTCGCGTGCCCCTAGCGGCAGTGCCGGATGCCTTCGGGCGCTGCTCGCCGCGCTAGTGCGTGTGGAGCCGGAGCGGAGCAGAGCAGAGCAGGGCTCCTCCTCCCTCCTGCTGAGAGCTGCCCGCCACCGGTGGGTGCAAGCGCGCAACCTCGTGGCTCCGGGAGCGGGAGCAGCTGACTGCAAAGCAACTTCGCTGCCGGCCGAGGAGGCGGCAGCAGCAGCAGCAGCAGCAGCAGCAGGCGCGACGCGTTTGCTCGGCGGTGCTGCCTGCTCCGCGGGAAAGGAGCCAGTCAGCCAGCCAGCCAGCGCGGGGCTGCGGATTCCCCAGGCAAGTCAATGGCCGCAGAGACGCAGAATGGCGACTCCCTCCCAGGGATGGGCTAGCCGGGCAGTGGGGAGAGATGCAGCGGAGGCTGGTGCGCCCTCCCTGTGGGGGCCGCTTCTCCCTCCAAGCTTTTGAGGGGAGGCGATGCCTGCAATCCTTTCCACACTTACCTAGGAGTAAGCCCCATTGAGTACAACGGGGTTTACTTCTGAGTCGACATGCATAGGCTTGGGCTTTAAGACTGCAATCCTGTCCACTCTTACCTAGGAGTAAGCCCCATTGATGCAAATGGAATTTACTCCTGAGTAGGCATGCCTAGGCTTGGGCTCTCAGGCTTCAATGCCATCCACACTTACCTAGGAGTAAGCCCCATTGAGTACAGTGGGATTTACTTCTGAATAGACATGCCTAGGCTTGGGCCCGATGCTCGCTCGCATCCCCAGCAGCAGGCGAGGCGATGCTGGATGCAGGAGTTTGGGGAGGGCTCGGCTCTTGGTGGCAGTCCTAGGGATGGAGAGGGGAGGGCGGCGGGTGGAGGGTTCAGTGCCAGGCCGGCCCGGGCAGGCAAGGCTGTTTGGGTCGCTGTTGCCGCCCCGAACGCCCTAAGGAGCACTGCCGGCTGGGCGCAGGATCTGATAAGGAGCCGGAGCTCCACCTCTCCTCTGGCAGCGTCGTGGAGGCAAGAGCGAGAGGAGGAGGTGGCAGCAGGCAGGCAGGCAGGCCGGGAGGGAGGGGAGAGGCGGGAGGGGGCGCAATCCCTGGACTGCGCTTCTCTCGCACACGCACACACACCGAGAGACAAGCTCCGGCTCGGACACAGCCAGCCAGCGGGGCTGCCTGTCTGCCTGCCTGCCTGCCTCCCTATCGCCACCAGCCTGCCTCGGTGCGCGCACGGAGCAGGAGCAGCGTCTTCTCCAGACCCCGGTGGCGCGGGGTGGGGGGCGCTGCCTGGGGTTGGTTCGCTGCTTCTTGGGTCGGTGGTGCCCGCTTCGGTGAATAAGCGAGGCGATCCCCCGGCACCACCAGTGGCGGAGGGAGCCAAGCCGGGCAGGCTGATCCTAGCGCCTCTGGGGACAAAGCAGGCGGGCGGCTGGAGAAGATGCCCGGGGATGAGCGGTGCGCCCGGAGAAAGCCGCGGGCTCCCTTGGCTTGGCCATCGCTGGGTAAGGCTGGGCTGCGGCTGCATGCAGGCGGGAGGGAGGGAGGGAGGCGGGCGAGCGGGGGGGGGGTGCGGAGGATGGATGTGGAGACGGAGGGCTCGCCTCTGTGTGTGTGTGTGTGTCGGAATGCGGGAATCCATCAGGAGGGAAGGGGACGGCGCCCGGCTGAGGCTGGGGAATGGGCCGGGGAGCACCAAGCCGTGGCAGGATGTGAGACTCACCAGGGAGCAGCGATGCTGAAGCTGGAGGCAGCAGCAAGAACACTGCTGGGGAGAGAGGGGGGATGGGAATGACTTCGAGGAGGCTTCTTGGGTACCGGGTCCGGGCCGGGGATGCCACCACCGATGGAAGGGGGGGGGGTCTTCTGACCGCATCTAGTTGCTGCCAACTGCGAGCTGCACCTACTCAACTGCTACCCTTCCCGGAGCCAATTTTAGCCATTGAGAGCCCAATCCTATGCATGTCTACTCAGAAGTAAGCCCTATGATAGTCAATGGGGCTTACTCCCAGGTAAATATGGATAGGATTGGGCTGTGAGTCAGCGGCTGCTACCTCTCCTTTCTCCCTGCATAGACCATCATTTCGAATAATAATCAGAAGCTCCGTGAGCCTCCTCGCATCTGCTCTGCAAGGGCTAAGAGCCCAAGCCTATGTATGTCTACTCAGAAGTAAGTCCTATAATAGTCAATGGGGCTTACTTCCGTGAAAGTGAAGATAGGATTGCAGCCTAAATGGCCTTGGGGAGGCTCTGTGCGCCACTCTCTGCCCAGAAGCTCGATCCCCGTATATAAAACCCCCCCCGGGGGGGGGAGAGGAGACTCTATGCTTGCCTTCACCTCCCAATAGTGGAATCATCTCTCTCTCTCTCTCTCTCTCACTCACACACTCACACACACACACCCCGGAGTGCCCCCCCTTTTGTTTGCAGGAAATGGTATTACATGATGGACTGTTGCCATGTAGGCAGCGGAGAGGCATGGCAGGATATATCGCCTACTGCCACTTGTTGTGTGTGCCTGGGCGGGAAGGAGCTCAGCAATGCTTATGGGTCTCCACCCCATTGAAACAGGAGATGTGCACTAAGAGCGACCCCGCATGATACCCTGCTGTGTTAATCGCTTTAGGCCAAATTGTGCAAATGCTGGTGTTTTGAGTGCAACTAGGTGGGGATGGGAGAAGGCAGGAGCAAGGCTGGCCAGCTAAGCGTGCTGTTTGTGCTATTAGTGTGCGATGCTGAGGGAATGAATTAGGAGTGCAAGAGCGCCGTCTTTTTATATGGCTGGTGGTGGATAGTGTAAGCTAAAGTGGAAAGTGCTTTACATTCTCTCCCTGACCAGAGCTCCTGATCAGAGGTCAGGCTGATCATCTTTAAAGCACTGTTGTTTCTGGGACTGGTTCTGGGCCACCTAAAGCAAAAGTGCTCCTATGTTACATGTTTGCTTCTGAGATCATGATCTCAGAATGAGTGCTTTGGGAGTAATGGAAGGAAGCCAACTCAGAGGTTGAAATGTAAAATGAATGGAGGCCCTTTACATGAGAGATGTTTTGTGGGGCTTAATCAGGGTGTGCTTGCACATGTAAGAGGTTAAAGGGAACATGTTCAATCGATGCAATTCATGTAGATGTAACAGAAGACATGTACCTATATAGATTTGATGTAAACTTGATGTGTAATAGGAAATGCATATGTATGGGTTGGTGTTTTGGGTGTAACATTGGAATACATTTTTTGAGGTGAACTCAAGTGTGTCGTACGTTCTACGTGAAGTGGGTGAGTGTATCTAAGTGCAGAATGAACATATTAAATATGAAAGATGGGGTGGCAAGGTGCAGAGAAGAATGGTACTCTGTGGATAACCACAGGGGACACGCAATGGAGGTGTATAAGGTAGTTTTTGGAGGAGGGACATATACTGTATGTATGAGAATGGTTCTGTGAGTGAAGGGTGTAGAAGATGCACAGTGTGAGAGGAAGCATATAGGTTTGATTGCTGGACAGAAGAGCTATGCTGTGTTCATTTGACTAGTTACTTGTTGCAGTTTAAACCTTACCATTCCAGGACGTTCAGATAATAGAAATTCTAGGGTGAACCAAATAGCTGTAGGAGAGATGCTTTGCTTTGCAATATCCCTTTTACAACTGGATATTGGTATGCTTTGGATGGAGATGCTAACTATGTATAATGCTTGATTTAACTTAGCCCATTTGTGGTCGCTTCATATTTCAAGCTTTTTTGTGATTGCCTCATTCTTCCAATGCTCACTATTAGTGTATGCTTCTTAGTGAATTGCTTTAGCGCACCAGTTATTACTTGAAGGGGAAAAAAATTCCACCATCTTAATATTTGAGACTGGAGGATATGTCTTTGTCATTCAGCTTCACTGTCAATACTTGAATGGGATAGCTGCTCTTTTAAGGCTTTTGGATTGTGCCTTTTTCTGGTTCCTGTCTGTATTTCCTGACTTTCTTGTACTGTATATGTTTGCATATATTGCTGGTCAGTGAGCTCTCAGCCTATTTCCTGGTGACTGTGTGTCATGTTGTCTGTTGGTGTATGTATACCATTCATCTTCTAGAACCTTCCAGTGAGGTAAATGTTTGATGCTTTGACATGGACCCAAATACCATTGGTGCCTGTTGATTATTCCAGGGAGTTGGGTAGCCCAGTTCTATGCTTCCTGGAACAGCAGCACCAAAGCAGTTACTGCTGTATCCAGAGGGTGCTGGGAAGCCACCAGGAGTCACCTCAAGGGAAGGGGACTTTGCTCCTTCCCCCCCCCCAGGAAAACCCCAGCCCTGGAAATGAATCTCCTCATGTCTGTGCTGGCTATTTTGCAGGCGCAGATGCAAGAGCCTCCATGTCAGTCCTTCCAGCCCAACACCAAGTTCAGGATCCAGCACAGCAGGACTCCACCGCTCCCTTCTGCCCTGGTCCCTCACACCACTCTCGTTCCACCTTTGTTCTGCCCTCCCCCTGCCCCCCAGAATCTCACCCCCCCCCCCCGGCGGTGTCATGTCCTCCTCCTGCCAGCACTGGGCCCGGCACCTGACTGGCATGAACTCAGTGCCAGCGCTCTCTAAGCTTGTGCTTTACGTCACCCAGCACTGATGCTAGGGCTCAGCACTGGTGTTAGCTAGGTATAGGATTGGGCCCTGACTCTGCCAAGCAGAACTACACTACTGTCTGTGATGCCCTATAGTTATTCTGTTGTCACATGTGTAATTCAAAATTAGATGCAATGCATGATCTACCCTGCCCCCCACCTACAGTCAGAATAGCTTCTAGCAATAATCAGAAGAATTTAGTTTGGAACCAGAAGGTTTTAAGCGTTGCTGAATATTTTTGTATGTGAGAATATGCTTAGATTTGCATGGGTTGGAGAATTTTCCTGCTAAACCAGTTATGAGGGGATGGGGAATGTGTGCAAGAACAACAGCTCGTTAAGGTTTCTGAATGGTCTAAGCTAGTACAGGCCTTAAAAGACTCTGAGGTCAGGCCCTTGGAAGAAGGTCAGTTTTAAAACAAATCACCTGGCCCTACAAGATAAAAACAAACAGCTCAACAAGTATGCAACTCTGAGAGTGACATTCTCCCTGGCTTACAGAAGAAGCCTAAGCTAGTTTAATCAATCTACAATACTTGATGTTTGGCTTATTGGGGATTACTGTTTTTAATGTTTTATTGATCAGTGTGCTACTGTTTAAAAGCTGTAAGCCGCCATGAGTGCCCTTCACTGGAAGAAAGGCAGGGTAAAAAATTCATTAAATAAATCTATTTTTAAGGCCATACACTATTTTTGTTTGTTTTGTTTGTTTCATTTATCTCCCCTGCCCTGTCAGCACAGCTTTCAGGGTGGCTGACAACTACCAATAATTAAACAGAATTGTTACAATAAAAACCCCCAAACAATAAACAGCTGCATAAAAGAAAGCAGGAACAAATTGTTATAGTAGCATGGAAATAGATAGAGCATGGAGGTTTATTCTGAAAACCTGCAGGATGCTGTTGAAGCTTTGTGTGCATATACAACAAAGGGACATGAATAAGAGTTGTATTCATATGCGTATTTCCGTGCTTTATCTAAATGTGGAGTATTAATGCATATCTTAAAGGCAATTGTCAGTGGAGAAACCATCAAGCACAAAATGAAAACCTTTACTCTATTCATTTATGTATCTTAGCATGGGCGTAGGTACACATGCTGTACCTAAGCACACATGGGTAACATGATGTTCAGACATTTGAATTTATTTGACTTAAGTGAACATCCACAATAGATACATGTAGGCACCAAGAAATGACAGTCACATTGTAGCTACAGACAATAGTGCTAATCTTTCTAAATATCAGATTATGTAATATTTTAGCATGGAGTTTAACTCTTCCAGGGAGAGTGTGTCAGCTTGGCTCATGTATAGTCAGTCTTCGTACCTATTCATTGGTCAAACACTTGGCTGGCCTAATTCATGTTGGTGCCTGAGTTGGAAAATCCAACATTGTGATTTACTTTAGTAATTAAGATGGGCTGCAATCCACACGGAAGTCCACTCAAGCCCCATTGAAATGATCACAGGTTGTACAAAAGCACTGCTCTGGTGCCTGGAATCTGCTGCTGGAGTCTGTTGTCTCCTTTGCTGTATGACGCAGCCACCTTTGGTCAGATGGCAAAATTAAGATTCACGTATTATGAAAGGTAATTATTTTATCTTTGTGATAAACCCTAATGAAAGCACAGCAGTTTTATTTTAACCTTTCAGTGGTTGCTTGTTGTTCCATTGGTAGAAATGTCAATTTCTTTTACCACTATAAGTTTCAGGACGTAATTAAGGGCCCAATCCTATGCTTACTGGCCGTTATTGCATCTGATGTCCTGCTGGTGCTACTGCCATAAAGCAGTCAGCACAAGTTGTAAAAGATATTTAGACAGCAAGTTACAGGCATCCCCTGGTATCTGTGAATCTGCTTATCTGTGTTTCCCCATGAACCCTTGCACCCAATACCTTTGTTTATGTTCATAACAGTAACGCGAAATGGCTCTTGCTGTAACCAAGCAAGCGGGCACACAGCTTCTTGCAGTTACTGTATGCATCTTGCTTTAACAGGCAAGCAAGCAGGCAGGCTAGAAGGGAGAGTGACCATTAACAGGAAGTTAACATTCACTCTCCCTTCTAGCCTGCCTACTTGCTTCTGCAAGTTTATGCAAGAGGCTATGTGCCTGCTTGCTTGGTTACAGCAAGAGCCATTTTGTGTGACAGTTATGAACATAAAAGTAATAGACCGTGGGGTGTGGAGGGCCGCAAAGATAGGATTCCCCCTTTTCTGTGGTTTATGGTATCCAAAGGCGAGCCAAGAACGTATTCCTCATAGATACCAGGGGATGTCTGTACTTAGCACACTGCAAGAGTGCTGGCAGGAAAGCCCACGTCTCCTTACCTTTACCATTGCGTCCCCTGTCACTCACTGGAGTGGGTAGTTAGCAGGGCTGGGTAGGGTGGAAATGGGGCATGAAGGTTGAAACAGGGCAGGGATGGTTGAATAGCCCAGAAGGGGGGTAGGATGGGCCGTGCAGGTACCTCCAATATCCTGTTCCTGTTCCCGAACCCAATCCTGCAGTGCAGGTCCATGCGGACGTGTGCTAGCTGTTTAGCTAGTGCAGATCTGAGTAGACCCCCTGCACAATGGAGGCTTGCCCCTGGGTAAGGGTACAAATGTTCCTTACCCAAAGTAGAGCTCTGCAATTGCCCCCTCCCCTCACTGATAAATGGAGTGGTCACCATTTTGGTGCTGCTGTATTGGCAGGGGAGAAATGGATAGGTTTGGCTGTAAGATAACTATGCTAGCTGTTAAGGTCAGGAATTGCTCAATGTATTCCATGTTCTTGCTGCTTGTTGTTTAAGTGTTTGGAAGTAAACTTGTACTTTCAGGAGGGTTCTTACCCCTGAATTGACCTATTTTTGAAGTGTCAAATACTAATTGCAAGGTATTTCAGAGTGATGCATGTTGCTAAATGAGAGGTGTATCATCCTGTTTTGAAACCTGCTTTTAGCTGAGATACTCCTTTCCCTTTCTAAGATCCATTACATATTGTATCCTCAGCTCCTTTCTTTTGCTCCCCCTTCTTCCCTTGCTTGCCTTTTACTGATAAGAAGGATATTGCCTTTCACAGCAGGGGTACACTGAGAACTATGAGGTCCACCAACTGGATCCAGATGCAAAATAGTGACAGAACTCATTTAATATATGAGTTGCCTACTGCAACTCGTGAGCTTCTGAGATAACCTGCAAATTCAAGCATAAACCTGTGTTTCTGCTACTACAGATAAAGGATTCCAATACAAAACTCTAAAACTGGCCAGCAGAGCTGCACAAAGATTTGGTTAAAAGGAACTGATTGAATATTCATATTCTAGCATCAAAAAACCTTTGGTTGAACATAAACCGACTCATGCACAAAAAATTATGGAAATCGTAAGGCACATACCTAAACTTCTGTACCTTGTAAGCAATCAATGTGTTACACAGGTTTTTTAATCTTGCTTATTGTACTCACTTGCTACTAAACATCTGTACACCCACACTTTCCCTTGATCTTTCAACCACCCTAGTTGCCTGTGGTTTGGGAACACTGAAGCTGGGGTCAGCATTGTGTTAGTAAGACAGTTATTTAAAAACTCTTAATTCTAACAACCTTTTCCAGAGCTTATCCTAAACAGTGGAGCTCAATTCTGTGTTTTTCAAACTGTGGGTTGGGGCCCACTAGGTGGGTCGCAAGCCAACTTCAAGTGGGTCCCCATTCATTTCAATGTTTTATTTTTAATATATTAGACTTGATGCTACCATAACATGTGATTGCATTTGGGGAAATGTTACAGACCTGTTCTTTTAACAAGCTACTGTGTATATTCTTTTAACAATGATAGTCAATGGGACTTACTTCTGGGTATTTGTGGGTAGGATTGCAACCTAGGATTGTTAAAAATTTTCCTGCTTGATGATGTCACTTCTGGACATGATATCACCTCTGGTGGGTCATGACAGATTCTCATTCTAAAAAGTGGGTTCCAGTGCTAAATGTGTGCAAACCACTGCTGTAAAGTAAAACCACCAAAGTAATGGTTCAAGCTTATCAGAACATCAGGCTTGCAATACATTTTTATAAATTCTTAAGACTGATAGCACAATCCTATTAGGGCCTAATGAGCATTTCCATGGTGTAAGGCCTTTTACTGCTGTTGCAAAATGCAACAAGCCATTTGGTATGACGTACCCACTGCCTCAAGTGGTGAGCAGTCAAGTCCTTACGCCAGTGAACCTGGGAAGACCACCAGCACTGGTAAGTCAGCATAGGGGATTGGAGGGAGGCTGGGAGGGGACTGAACAGGGCAGGGAGGAGAACAGATCAGGCCCAGGCCAGGGGTGCTATTGGTGGCAGCAGCACATGCCAATATCCTAACCCACTTCCCAATCTTTAGTCATTCATATATTCAATCTGTTGATTTTAATTGTTGGGCTTTATTGCATGTGTTATTTTCTTTTAAACTTGTGAGCCCAAATGGGAGTTTAAAATGAAGGGTAGGTAGTAAAGTAGTCTAGATAAAGGAAGGGATGAGGCTTGCATTTGTCTTACTCTTGCCAAATATGGCCCCAGGGACAGCGCAAGCGATTCTGCCACCGAATGCCTTTAGACCAGGGATGCTGTCCCTGATCCACAGCAACCTCTACAGCAGTGTTTCTCAAACTGTGGGTCAGGACCCACTAGGTGGGTCGTGAGTTCATTTCAGGTGGTTCCCATTCATTTTAATGTTTTATTTTTAATATATTAGACTTGATGCTACCATCGTACGTGACTGCATTTGGGGACATCTAAAAGGCTACTCTGTATATGCTTTTAACAATGATAGTAAATGGGCCTTACTGCTGGGTAAGTGTGGGTAGAATTGCAGCCTAGGATTGCTAAAATTTTCCTGCTTGGTGATGTCACTTCCAGTCATGACATCACTTCCGGTGGGTCCTGACAGATTCTCATTCTAAAAAGTGGGTCCCAGTGCTAAACATTTGAGAACCATTGCTCTACAGCAGTCTTTAAAGAAAAGGATGCTTATATTTTCAGTTTCCTCCACTGTGCAGTTCTTTTCCCAAACCAGGAAAGGACCATGCAAAGAAAGAGTGAGATCCAGTGGCGTCACTAGGGTTCGTGTCACCCGGTGCGGGATGCCAGCGCATCACCTCCCCCCCATGCAGTTGGCAGGGCAACACCCCAGGTGGTGGGCGTGGTGATGAACCATCACTTTGCCCCCACTGGTTTTTGGGCTGTAGCTTTTGATAGAGCAAAGATAGAACACATTCTGCATGAAATTATGCATTGATTGGTATATAACATGATGGTATTATTCCTACAAACTGTGATTTTCATGATTTTGGTCACTAGTAGTATCACTCCCCCCCCCCAGGGTGTCAACTTACTAACGCCTTATTCTCAATAAGGTGTTCTCAAACTTTTAGCACTGGGACCCACTTTTTAGAATGACAATCTGTCCAAGACCCACCAGAAGTGATGTCATGGTGGAAGTGACATCATCAGGCAAATTAAAATAAATAAGTATAAATAATTAAAGTAAAACAAATAATTAAATAAGCAGAAGTCAGCCCTGTTCCACCAAGTGAATTTCCTCTGTCGCCTGCCTGCAATAACACCCCCCCTCCTCCAAAATCAGTAAGGTTTTCAGCCCTACCCAGTGCCCAGTTCAGTTTAAGAACTTCTGTTTAAACCAGATCACTGTCAAGATCCACCTAGCTTTGCAAGTCTCAGAAAGGTTCACCTTATCAGCTGAAGCCTCTTTTTGATCCTTTTTAGGTGGGGGCTGCCTTCTGGAGCACTTGTTTAGCTGCAGGTGCACAGGATCAGGACCATTCTGGTAGCCTTGCACTCTCCTTCACCTGATCTTCCACACCAGCCAAGGCACATTAGCTTACTCACAACCATGAGGCTCAGTTTTGCTTTCCATAGGGCTCAATACATTCATCTGCCTGGAGGGAGGGACTTTCTTCTCTGGTGTTTTTGGCAGCTGCCTTCATTGCATCAGGACCATTCTGGTGTCGTTAGATTCCTCGCAGCCTGCCCTTTGCAACGGACTAAGGCAAGGTCGCCTACTTGCACATAAACGCATGATACAGCTCAGTTTTGCTTTCCATAGGGCTCCATGCATTTTTTGTGTTCTGGTTTTTTGGCCATAACTTTTGATAGAAATCAGATATTTCACTCTGGCTTTTTGCATTGCATTCTGCTCAAAATTCCGCATCCAACGGTGTATAATATGATGGGGTTACTCCTCACCACCACGATTTTAGTGTGTCGCTCGCCCCAAGTGCATGTCACCCCCCCCCCGTGCGGACCACACCCCCTAGCGACGCCAGTGGTGAGATCCCTTTAAATAAACCAGGAAGTCCCACATTTTCTGGTTGGAGAAAAGAGCTGCGTGACAAAGGAAGGAGTGAATCCATGTTTCTGTGGTGAGCTAGGCGGAGGTGGAGGCAGCAGCAAACTTGGGGTGAAGGGAACCTAGAATCTGCTGCTCCTCCCACCACTACCCTAATATGAGGTGCATTGTTCATGGCTTCATTGGCCCAACTGTCCCCCCCAGCCTCTCTCACTCTTTGTATTCTCTGCCTATCAAACTTGTTTCTGCCCCATATATTACTGCTGATAGTGTCACTGCTAATATATGCCATTCTTCCTGAGTGAAAGCACACAGGCCAGTGTTTATCAAACTGGGTCAAGACCCACTAGGTAGCACCTAGCTCAGCTGGCACTGAAAATACAGGGTACAGAGCTGCTGGGTAGGGTGGCCTCCAGTGGAGAGAGAGGCAGGCTGCTTTGCCCTGAACAGGTGGGAAGATTTGATGCTGGAAAGGGGGGAGGGCTGTGTGGTAGGAGAAGGATCCAAGTCTGTGTTCTGCTTTGACTTCTGGTCTGGAATGTTTGAATTCCAAGCTATGCAAAATAACAGCATGAGTGCACTGGGTAATGGAACCTTTGGTGGATTGTGGCTTCGGTGTGATGCCTAACTTAATGATGTCACTTCCAGCCGTGACATCACTTCCAGCCGTGACATCACTTCCAGGTTAATATCACTTCCTATGGGTCCCAAAAGATTGTCATTCTAAAATGTGGGTCCCAATGCTAAAAAACATGAGAACTACTGATGTAGGGGAAAGCCACACATTAATCCTTGACAGTACCTACAACACATTGTAAGATTTAGTATTTCCCCAGCCTGCAGAAGAGGGTGATTGGGGCTGAGAGAGTAGGAAAATATGGGCCCATGACAACTAAATGAGCGCAGCATGTGAGAGTATGTTTTAGTTGTTGGACATCTGGATTGGCAAGGAGATGAACTTCACGATCTTGTTGGTCCCTTCCAACTCTATGATTCTATGTCTGTGAAATATGCTTCTATACATAGTACAGAAGGCAGGCACGCTAACTTACAATGTCCATGATTAATGGTGCAGTGTGTGAATTTCTATGTGCCTTAACTGTTAAACCAAGTGGTTTTTGATCCTAAGTTTTTAAACTTTCCTTTTTGGTTTTTAAAAAGGAAGTTCACTGAAGTTGCAATGCTATACTCATCTGCCTAGGAGTAAGCTTTACTGAGCTCAGTGGAACTTAACTCCTGACTAAACATGCATGAGCCTCTTCATAGTAGGTGGGAGCAACATTTGAACCTCACTGTTGTCCATACCACTTATGCTGTATTTTAAAGTATTGAAAGTGCTGCACATGTATTTTGTGTGCATCGTTATATCTGTCATTATATCAATCATGTAAGGTATGACATTTTTATTATTTAAGGATTATTTCTGTTCTTATTATCTTTATGTTTTGTCCAGTAGGTCAAAAAGAGTACCACGTATTCAGCACAGTTCATTGTTGTTTAATTTCAGGTGTGGGTAGGCTAAGGCTGAAGTAGTCCTAAGGCTAGACAGTCTGGAATGTAGTTCATCACTGTTACCACAAACTGCAAGTCAAGTGAACATAGCAGAAGTATCAGAAGAGATGCACTTGAGGAAGTGGGCCTAGACAGAGGCTACAATTCAAATGAAGTCATGGCAATTTTAGCTAATATTGTTAAACTGTTGCAAGTCAGAAACCCTTGCCAGTCCATTGCCAGTCAGGGGAAGGGTTGTAGTTCAATGGTAGAGCACATACTCTGCACGTGAAAGGTCCCAGATTCAGTCTGTGGTAGGACTAGGAAAGTAGGACTAGGAAAGTAGGACTGGGATAGACCTCTCTGAAACCATGGAGAGTTGCTCCTAGTCAGTATTGAGCTGGATGGACCAGTAGTCTGACTCAGTAGTGCAGGTTTGGGACCAGAATCGGCGCAACCCAAAGCAAGGGGAAAACTCTCCCCTTACCCTGTGTTGCACTGGCCCCAATGGGTCTACTTGGATCTGCACCACTTCAGGATGTAGTGCAAATCCAAGTAGACCAAAGCAGCCTGGCTGCTCTGCACTGCTCAGGAACAGGGTCAGGATCCAGCATGCCAGATCTTGGCCCTGCCCCCCACTCCCCCCAGAACGCCCGCCACCTGCCCTCCCCCCCCAAAACACCTCCTCCCCACCCTCCCCATGCTCCCCTCCCAGAGCCCTGCATCTATGCAAACTTACCCCTCCGGGACTGGATCCCACACAGGGAGGCCAGCGCAAGGAGTTGCACTAGCCTCCCTGACTCCTGAGTCAAGGCAAACATGCCTTATGGCATATTTGCAAGACCCCTGGGGTCAGCAGAAGTGACTTGTGCCAGCCTAACCCAGGGGTTAGGATTGCACTGCAATTCACCCAGGGCTTTTATTGGGGATAATACTGAACTTGCCCTTTCAAAAGTGTTGTGGAAGAGCATTGGCACATTGCCATCCTCTCCCAGTACAGTGTGCTGCTGTTCCCTAATCATGTAGCTTCTCCCAGTCTCCCCTCAATACAAAGGCTGTGCTTCAGATTCCATTTTAAAGAGAGACTAGATTGCCCTCCACAAGGAGGAGTAACTTTTCCATCATGTTGCTGCAACATTGGGGAATGCCTTCCCACCAAAAATGTCCTCTCTTTGCTGTCTTTTCACTGATAGGCCAAAGGCTTTTGACTATTGATTTTGCTGCTACCTCATACTATTTTCAGATTATGTTCCTAGGTTGAATCAAGGCCTATTTAGTTGTAAATCAATATGTTCTCAATGAAGTGGTAAAAAGTAAATACTGTTTGATTAATAGAGGTATAAATATTCATAATTTTAGACCCGGACACATTTTAGAGGTCAAGTAGTTTACCTGGAGATCATAATGTCAGAATACAAAGTCACCCATATGAACTCAGTGGGTGATCCTGGTGAGATGCAGGGTGGCATTTCCTAGATCCTCTTTCTTCAGGGCAGGTTGGAGACTAAAAAGAGACTGGCTATGGCAGAGATTTTTTTTTTTAACTTACAATTTTACTTGCTATCAAGTCAGAAACCCTTGCTGGTCCTTTGCCAATCAGGGGAGGGGCTCTTGTTCAATGGTAGAGCACATACTTTGCATGTGAAAGATCCCATATATTTTGCATGTGAAAGGCCAAGATAAAGGAATTTGTGATGCAAAGCTGAAAACGGGGAGTATCAGAGTCACCTTAGGTTTCCTGGCCATAATGAACATTTATAAGTACATCATGTTTGACCAAGAAACCTGTTAATGAGCATGGCAAAATCTTTGTGTGCTATTCAAAGGTATGACAAATGTCCTTGTATAGAATAGGCAAAAAGATTGAAGTGAGCTGAGGAAGGGTTCTCTGATGTGGCTGCAACAGGAAAAAGGTGTGGAGCATAAGAAGGTAAAGATGGAGAGTTGGGCAACTGTGGGGGGAAAAATGAAGGAATCAGGCTTTCCAGTTGTCAGGCAAAAGAGGCAAATCTGTATCCCCATTAGACCAGCAAGATGGTTACACCATTTTAATATTGGCTTAACATAGTCAGCCAGATCCTATAAACCCAGTACAAGTTTGGAGGAGAAAGTAAGAGCCGAATAAGAGCCACTCCTCCAGTATCCATGGCAACACTGCTGACATTAACCAGTCACAAAGTGGCATGCCAGTGATGCCTCCATATGGACCAGGCATGAAAGAAGCCAGTCTGCTTCTGTCAATGGGGAAATATCCCATGATATCATCACACCACCACGCTCACAGCTGACCTGACACAAAGATGCCACAACACCTACATGAACAACTATTGTGCAAGCAGCAAGACACAGACAGCTACCTTACTCCAGTATTAATTAATTTTCATATTTTATACTGCTCTTCTGCCAAAGAGTTCAAGGTGTTGCATGTGGTTCCTTCTCTCCTTTGGTCTCACAACAACCCTGTGAGGTAGGTTAGGTTAGTGACTTGCCTGTGGTTACCCAGCAACCTTCATGGCTGAGCAGGGATTTCCAGGTCTAATTCCAACCCCAGTAAATTCCAGTCATTGCCCAGGAATACATTATGTCTTCTAGGACAGGGAAATCCTGGAGGGGTTTGGTGAGCTGAACCGATCTTGTTGTAGACATTTTGGAGGGGGAAATCCATATGCGTCTCTCCTTCCTACTACAGTAATTAACAGAGGGCACAGTGTACCTGAAGTTCCCCTGGCAGGCTTTCATAGAGCTGCTATTCATTTCAGTGGGGCAGGAGAGCTTTTCTGCAGATTTTGCCCCATGGGTATACTTGTTTCCCATTCTGCCTTATCCCTAGTCCAATGTCTGAGGCAACCAGAGATTGCCCAAGACATTCTGCAGCCTGAGACAAAGGGCTATGTGGTGCCCACCTGCATACCTCCCATACAAAGTACAGAGTGTTGTATCTGAAAAGATATATGTGTATGCAAACACAGACTGCTAATAGCAGCTTCACACAGATCCTTACAATGACCCTTGCCTTCACAAAAGGCCCTCACAGTGAAATGCAAGAAAATTCAAGGCCTAACCCTATCTAACTTTCCAGCACTGGTGTAGCTGCAATGCAGTCCTAAGGTAAGGGAACAAATGTTCCTATACCTTGAGGATGCCTCTGTGACTGCCCCTACCACCACAGGATACAGTGCACACCCCATTGGCACAGCTGCACCGGCACTGGAAAATTAGATAGGATTGCGCCCTACGTCATTAGAGAAAAAGGGTGTTCATATTTGCCTGTTTGAATTCAAGACAATTTTTAAAAAAAAAAAATTTAAGAAAAAATGCAAAAAGTTTCAAGAGATATTTTGTTGGACATACCCGTATATATCTAGCGGTAGTCCAAGGCAACCCTAACCCAAACTTACCCACTCACACTAGCAGGTATCTCCAGCAGTGCACACTCAAATAATAATAATAATGATAATACAGGTATTTATATACCGCCTTTCTTGGTCTTTATTCAAGACTTTATTCAAGGCGGTTTACATAGGCAGGCTACTTAAATCCCCGTAGGGATTTTTACAATTGAAAGAAGGTTCTATCTTACAAGAACCACAACATTCAGATGTTACTTTCTGATCTGGTTTCACATTCTGGCCTCCATCCTCCCATGCTCAGAGCAGATGGAATAACTTGGCTCAGCTTGTCAGCTGCTTCAAGGTCGCGTGGTGCCGGTGGCCTCGAACTGGCAACCTTGTGGATGTTATCTTCAGGCAAATGAAGGCTCTACCCTCTAGACCAGACCTCCTGCAGCTCTGCCACCACTTATAGTAAAGTGGTGGGCACCTTAACCCCTGGAAAGCAAAGCAGCTGAATGTTGTTGAGGTGGTGGTGGTGGTGGGCATTGGGTACTGCAGCAATTAGCCCCAGTCTGCCCCTGATGTAACCAATTCAAATTACTTCATGAATCAGCCACCACTAGAGACACTTATTCTACCTTGCCTCATGTTGGGGTAGTCTGTTGACTAGGTTTATCTGGACTCAACCTGGACTTTTCTGGAGGCTTGCTATGACAAGGGTTAGAAGTGCTGACTTTTAACACATGGAAAAAACAGGGCATATTGGTGTAGTACCAATGATGGATATGTTTAGAGCAGGCTGAGGGTGGCTAGGGAAGCAGGATGAATGGTTGTTTGTTGTGACTTAAATGCTGCTGTCTTTGGGAAGTGAACTGGGTTTATAAATAGGGCAGATTCTGAACTGATATTGTCTGTCACTTGTGTGAATGTAAACAGGATGGTACCTGAGTATCCTTTCAGACTAGAATGTACTATGTGGTGAGACCATGTGCCAACACACTGCCACCACTACTGCCCATCATGGTGCGAGATGTTGAGCTACCACTTGGCTCCAGGCCAGGGTGACTTGGCAGCAATGTTGGCACCAAAATGCCAGCGGCTCAGAGCTATGGACACTGGGCCTAACCATGTTGACGGGGTGGGGCTAAGCAAGGGGAGGGGGTATGTAAGAGGCAGAGAGAAATGGGGGGTCAAAACCCAGGAGGAGAGAGAATGGAACCAGAACAGAAAAGGAAGCCAGTGTGAGAGCAAAAGAGACGGAGAGGAGCGTGCCCAGGAGGTGAGTGGCTGTGAAAGCAATGAAACAATGAAGTGAGAGACAGAGAGAAGAGGAACCAGGAGATAAGTGACAGCAGGGGAGGCATTGGTGGAGAAGGAGGCAAGTGGCAGCAGAGAACAAGGCAGAGAGGTGGGGCAGCTTGAGGGCTAGAAACAAAGAGGAAGAACTTAGATAGAGGCAACTAGAGAGATGGGTATTGAGGAGGAAGAGGTAAAAAGGCAAGATGAAGCGCAGGTGTGGAAAGGAAGGAGCTGAGGGGGCAGGAAATAGAGTGGAAGGCTGCAAGCGAGAGAGACAAAGGACGAACTGACAGGGAGGCGAGTATGGGTTGAAGCTGCTGGCACAGGAAATGGGAATGAGGAGAGGCCTTAACAGTGGTAGAGAGCAAGCGCTGAGTGGAGGTGGGTTTAGAACCCTAGCCAAGCTAGGGCTGGTCGTTAGTTAGGGGCTTCAGGGCCGTAGCTCACCTGTGGTCCCATTCAACTTCCTAGATAGACCCCTAAGCAGCTGCTTCATAGTGAATTTGGTTTGTTGAGAAGGGCCAAGTCAGCCTAGAAATGTCCTTCCCAAGCTCGAGCTCTCCCCTTGGGAGGGGACAAAGGGTCGGGTAACACTATACCATGGAAGAGGTATGGACAGCATGAAGGCTGTTAGGAACTGGAACCCAGTGGTCCCATCCTCTAATCACTAAGCAGGATAGTTCACACCTTGCAGTAATATTGTATCAAGAATACTTGGGTTCATGATGAAGTATTCTCTTTAGCAAAGTGCATTCCATTCAGATGGAATGGAATCCCATCTCTCATTTTGCTCCCACAACTTCCTCTAAAGTGAATCAAGAGCTGCACCACACCCTTTTTGATTTTCTTTTTACACATCCTATGTATTTATTTAATTAAGTGAGTTATATCCCATTTACTTACTTATTTACTTGGCCTTTCCTTCCAAATAAATGAAGCTCTCAAGGCAAAATACAACATGGAGAAAAAACAGCAAAATGTCAAAATAGTAATGCAGTAAAGTGCAACAATCACACAATTCATAAAGTGCAATTTTAAAAGCATTAAAACAAAATACAACCACAAATCTAGAAAGCATCTAATTAAGAAGGGAAGACCAGGTGGAATCGGAAACCCTTCAGCCCTTCCTGGAAGTGTAACAGCGATGGAAAGTTCTTAATCCCACTGAGAGCCATAATAAAGATGCCACTGCAGAGAAGTGTCTGTCAATATGGCCTCCTCCAGAGGAGACTCTCATAGCAGGGCCCCCTATGCTGACCTTAGGGAATAGGTTGGTTCAGACGGGAGAAGGCAGTTCCTCAAATATGCTGGTCCCAAGCCATGTAGGCTTTAAAAGTCAAAACCAGCACCTTGAATTGGACCAAGAAACAGATAAGCAGCTGGTGCAGTCATTGGAGCAGGAGATGGGCTGGGACAAATTGCCTAGTTCCCAAGGCTACATGGACTGCCACATTCTGCACTAGATACAACTTAGATATAAGTAGTCTTCAAGGGCAGCCCTGTTTAGAGCATGTTGCAGTATCACCAAGGCATGGACCACTGTGGTTAGATCTGATTGACTTAGAGGCTGCATCACTTAGAGGCTGCACCACCCTCAACTGGACAAAGACCAAAGACCTTATGCAAGGAAGATGTCCTTCAAAGCAATGTGGTTTTGTTTCACTGGCTTGAGAAAGAGAGCGAAAGCTTCCTTTTTCAACTGAACAAAAGACCTGCAGTTGTACATTTTGTATTGTCCTAGAGCAGTGCTATTGCCCCAGACTTGCACCCACCAGGCTTCTCTGGAGAGGCAGTCACCCCCTCCTGCACAACCACCAAGCCCTACTGTTGGCATCACCTGGGCACCTAAGGTTTAGATTACCTGCAAACCAGCTACTAACTCCATATCAAACACTATAGTCCTCAAGTGAGCCATAATTGTATCTTATGACTACTTGCACTTTTCCTGCAGGGAGTTGCAGTTTATTAACTAGCTTTAATTTGGACAAGCCAGGATATCAAACTATAGCTTATTTTTCTAGTGGGAAAACATGGTTTCCCATTATGTCTGAACCCAACCAGAGTCTTCATAGGTTCAGTGCTTTTAAGAAAATGTTGAATTTAACAACTAAAAGGGAAAATCCGATTTTTGTCTAAGTAAGCCTCAGTTCAATCCATGTTGAGAACTGCACATATTTCAGATAGGACACTCTACGTAGCAAATCTATATTGGACCAATAAAGGTATCTTCTGCCAAATCCATAAGAACATAAGAAGAGTCCTGCTATCTCAGGCCAAGGGCCCATCTAGTCCAGCTTCTTGTATCACACAGTGGCCTACCAGATGCCTCAGCAAGCACTCGAGCCAACAAGATACCTGTGTCTTGTTGCCACTCCTTTGCATCTGATATTCAGAGATAAGCTACCTCTAAAACCTGGAAGTTGCGTACAGTCATCATGCTTTATAACCTGTGATGGATTTTTTCTCTATGAATCTGTCCAATCCTCTCTGAAAGGCATCTAGGCCAGATGCCATCTGTGGCAAAGAATTCCACAGATAATTATGGGTGGGGAAAGAGTCAACCCCATTTCTAACCACATGATTTTTCCTCAGAAGCCCTTGTGTCTCAGATTATTTTATTTATTTATTTATAGTTAACACACACAGACATACAAACATATGACATACATTTAGGAGTGCTTAGTACCTGATACCATTACTCATTAATCATACTATATCTCCTAATCTACTTCTGCCTCTTATTAGTTTATCCATTTATTTATATAATATATACTAAATTTTCCCTAATGCCCTGTACTATATTTTCTAAATTTTCACTTTCTATCAAACATAAACTTACTTCAATTACTCATTAATATTAAAAAAAAATCTAATTGCCAAAGTATAACAACATATAAAACAATTCTTCCATCTACTTCTAACTCTTCTACTCATTTATATATTTCTTATATCAAAAATAATAGATTTTTCCTGATTCCCTATAATATCTTTGATAGATATCTGATTACATTTTTTTTTCCTGTAACATAATTTTTTTTCTTTAACATAATAACCACCTATAAAACAATTCATCCACACACTAACATTTCCAGCTATTTTTTCTAATTCATTCTAATTCATATATATCAATTTTGTATATATTTATCTTTTAAGTAAATTTAAACCATTTATTAACTAAATAAAATCCTCCAATTTACTTTTAACCCTCAGGTTAACCCTCAAGTTTCTTTTTCTTTCTTCCTTTCCATTTTTTCTCCTGTAATATCTTTAGTAATTTATCTCCATAACATAATCCAATAAGCTCACACTTTCTTGTATAAGGTATGTTCATTCTTCCAATTAACTGGGATATGTTTTCTTCTTGTTCCAACAAATTTTGTATTTGTGCACCCATGTTATTCTGTCCATCTTCTCTCTTTCAATCTCCATCAGCGTCCCCTCTAGATCCTGTTGATTTTCCACTCTTCTAATTTCTGTATCCACTCTTCTGATGATGATTTCATCCCTCTTTTCCGCTTTCTCCTTCTGTTTATCTTCTGCTTGTTTCTTCACATCTTCCAATTGCTCCTTGCACACATCTATCTGTTGAGAGAGTCTTTAAACTGTCTTGAATCTGCAAGGACCAGCTCAACTGCTGTCTTCTCAATGTGAGCAATTTTTCCAAATTTTTGAGGATCATTTGAGTCCAAATATCTGGAACAGGCTCCAACTTGCAATTTCTCTCTAATCCACAAGATGTCCACAGCGTATTATTCTCCTTACTTCTACCACATGTTTTTCAGTCAGGTATTCTTTGAATTTTTCTTACAGATAACAGTGTGATTAATGGAGAAAAACAAAACGAAAGAAACAGTCTCAAGGAGACAAAACTCTTCAAGTCTAATAAAAATTATGTCCACAAGTAATTCTGGATTTTAGTCCACACACCAAATTATATTATAATTATAATCCACAACCGATTTATTCCACTACAAAGATAAACAGCACTTTCAACCTCCTTAAAAAGTTTCTCATTAACACCTTCAGTGTATCCAGGGCTTTTAGCCAAATCAGTCAATCAAAGCTGGGGACAATATTAACACATACTTATCTTAAATTTCCAACTTAAACTTTACGCTTCATGCTTTTTCTTCCATATGGTATCTTAGCACGGAGCCAGCAGCTTTATTGCAGACACTGCACCTTCCCCAATCCTAATGATTGGGTTTCCAAGAAGAAAGCCCCCCCCCCCCAAAATCGGGCTTTCAAAATCTCAGGTACCTGCACCATGGAAAGATCTTATCTCTCTGAAGATAAAGATCTTCAGATCCTCTTCAGACCTGCAGTTTTTGGGGAGGAAACAGACTGTCTCTCAGGAATCCCTGGAGACATGTCTGTTCATCCACTGTTGCCTCCTCCTCCTTCTGTGTGTCAGATTATTATGGGATATTGAGAGCCAGGATGGTGTAGTGGTTCTGGCATTGAACTTAGACCTGGAAGAGCTAAGTTCAAATCTCTGCTCAGCAATGAAGCTTCCTGGGTTACCTTGGGCCAGTCCTATCTCTCGTCCTAACCTACCTCACATGATTGTTCTGAGGACAAAGGAAGGATGGAACTATGTACACCACCCTGACCTCCTTGGAGGAAGGGTGGTATAAAATGTGAAAAAGTAAATCAAAATAAATATTTTAAAAGTACAGACAGCATGTGCTCTTAAAACGCACAGATAATTAATACCTTTATTCATCTGAATTGGTAGAGAGGGAACTTAGTGGCTGTTCTCTTTTCCTTGTTAATCCTCTATCTATAATTGGGTGGTTACCAGCTAGCAACACTGTGATCTGGTATATTGGGAATGGCTTGGGGGGTGGGGTTAGAAGCAGGAAGAAGAGGGATTCTTAAAGTGTGGGTTGGGATCCTGAAGGGGATCCTGAGCAGCTTGGGACAGGATCACAAAGCTCTGAAGAAGTACCAGTAAGGTCCAATCCCTGGAATCTCCAGATAAGGCAGGGGATGTCCTCTGTGTGAAACTCTAGAAAGGCACTGCTAGTAAGTGGAGGGCAAACACTGAGCTAGATGGGCCAATTGGCTTACAGCAGGGATTCACAGTGTGGGTCATGACTAACTGTAATATGGGGGGGACTGTGTAAATTTATATTGTGGGAGATCACAGTAACAAAGTTTGAGAACCCCTGAGGTGGAGAGATGTGAATGACCATATTGCTTTTGAGTTTTTTATGTATTAGGAGAAAATTTCAGTACATTTTTAATAAAAAACACATGACTTTTGTTACATAATCTTGAACGTGTCTAAAAGTGGGGCTTTCAGTTTTGCTGTGAATCTTGCTGTCTTCATCTACCCAAATTCAGAAACTTATCTTGAGGCCCTACTGTTATTATGTGTTCTAGTCAGAGTTCCTAGTTAACTGTTGCTTGTGAGTAACTGCACGATATACAGCCTTCTCAACCAACTACCAGAAGTACTATCTAAAACTATGGCAGCATTTTGACTTTAATGAATTACTAGAGACTGGCAGCATACTTTAAATATCTTCTTCCTTAGTTTATATGGGCAGAAGACTAGGGCTTGTCTCGGTATCCCCTTCTCTTGCCTATTGTCACGAACAAGGACTGAGCCACATCCTCAGTCTATAATTGGTGGTTACCAGGACAAAGGGATACTTGGCAATTCTAGGAAAGAGAATGTTGGCATTATGATAACATCTGCCCACTACAATATATGTATCTGCTAATGTCACTAGTCAAAAGTGCTTTGAAACAGCAGCTGTAAATGTGAGCTCAGTACTAGAACCCTCTTCGATATCTACTAGTTCTCTGACTGTGAGGTTTCCTGTCTTCTACTTCAGTTTCTTGCTGGGGAAAGCTGTTGCTGTCATGGTGCATGCTAGGATGGGGGTGGTATAACATCAGGAAGGAAGTGAGGGTACAGTGCACAGCGGCCACCCACATGGCAGTGGATATATAGTAAATCTAATGGCTTTTGTGCAGTGATTGTGAAATATACAATGGAAGAGCAGGTTCTAGTCTAATCTAACCAACTGCTAGAAACATTCTAGATAAAGGGAATACTTCCCCCTCCTAAGACATCTAGGTGTGCACATCTAGGTATACAACATCAAGGTATAAGAATCCTCTCACAGACCAAAAACTGAATAGATTCAGATGAAGGGCGTATCCATGGCCAAGGATCAAGCCTACAGTCCATTCAAATAATACTGCATTGTAGTGATTTAGTGGCTGAGCAGTGGGCCAAGAAATCTCCAGGTTGTATTCCCCTGTATGAACTGAGAAAGCCTGAAGTGAGCTACTTCCTCAGACATAGCTCCTAACACACTACTAACTCACCGTTTTGCAGGCTTGGGCCATTGCACTCTGTCTAATGATACAGTGGAGATGTGTCTTTTAGAAGAAGAGCATTGGGTAGCAAGTAACGTAGGAACTCTTTGAGGGGCTGCAGATGGATGTGGAAGATCACAGTTTGCCATGTGACTGACCTTGTTTCTGACCCTTCCTCTTGGCTACCGTAATGATCACTTCTCTCTTTTCCTTTATTTGAGGTCTTCCTCTTTTTATCTGGTTCCCATGAATGTGTCTACATGGGCTCCCCTCCCCCCCCAAGACCAAAAATCTGGTCCCATTGCTCAAGGGGAAATTTATAAGACCTAATTACTGGCTGTTGGAAGAAGATTCTGCTTGAGCAGAGTGGAAAATTAAAAGGAACTGCCTAAATATACTCCAAAGTTTGGGGACAATATGGCCTATGCTGTTGCTGCTGTGTCATAAACCCCTACCCCCTGCCTACATTCCTACCTGCAACTTATGAGGCCAGTCTCCCATGATTGCTCAGTACTGGCCATTGAAACTTTTTTTTATGAGACCTGCTTCATGGCAGACAGCATTTGAATTGTACAATATGTGCAGCATAAGAGACTTACCTAGGATGTGTTTTGTGTGAGTGCTTGAGTGAGAGTAATGTGTAATATTGGGTTATGTATGTACAGTGTTTGCGGAGTGGGTGTGCTTCCTTGACTAGGTTAGGTGTTTGCAGGAGTCCATGGTGTTTCTGTGGAGAAAACACACACACACACACACACACACACACACCATGTAGTTGTGCCTGGCATAGTCTACATTGTCGGTACTCTTTGTATCTCTCTGTGCTGGGACTATTTGCCTGGTTAAAGTACACAGGACTGTTGCAGACAGATACCTCCCTCTTTGTATTTCAGCCAAGAAATTACCATTCTTCCTGTAGTGACTAAGGTGTGGAGCAATGGGAGGTGCTGTTCCTATGGTGACAGGCAGGTGAGGCAAGTCTGGTATCGGGGCTGGGGTGATTTATTCAGGCACCTCCAAGGCTGGGAACAGTTCATCTGTTTCTAGGAGGCAGCTAGGCGTGTATGGGTATTTGCCTGCTCCGTACAGTAACTGATGTCCTGCCTCATGTAAAGGGTAGAAAAAGGAACCACGGTCTTTCTAATGCTCTGCTGTCTTTGCTTTCTTTCAGCCTCGCCACAGTTCGGAATGCAGCAGCTGGTTTCCTGCCTGGGCCTGTGGCTCTTCCTTCAGCTTCCGTGCCTGGGCTCCGGGACACGTGTGGTCTACAAAGTACAGGAGGAGCAGCCACCCAACACGCTCATTGGAAGCCTGGCTGCGGATTATGGCTTCCCAGACGTGGGGCACCTGTATAAGCTGGAGGTGGGGGCCCCCTATCTCCGTGTGGATGGCAAGACCGGTGACATCTACACCACAGAAACCTCCATTGACCGGGAGAACCTGCGAGAGTGCCAGCAGCTGTTCCCAGGGGATCCTTGTTTTCTCGAGTTTGAGGTTTCTATCACGGACCTGATGAGCAATAGTCCCCGCCTGCTGGAGGGACAGATCGAGGTGCTGGACATCAATGACAACACCCCCAACTTTGCCTCTCCTGTCATCACACTAGCCATCCCTGAGAACACCAATATTGGTGCGCTCTTCCCCATTCCAGTGGCTATGGACCGTGATGCTGGTGCCAATGGGGTGGCTTCCTACGAGCTCATGCCTGGTTCAGATGCCCACAAGCTGTTTGGCTTGCAGGTGGCCGAGGACCAAGATGGGAAAGTGCCACAGTTGATTGTCATGGGGAACCTGGACCGGGAGCAGCTGGAGTCCTATGATCTCACCATCAAAGTGCAGGATGGGGGCAGCCCACCACGTGCTAGCAGTGCCCTGCTGCGCATCACCATCCTGGACATGAATGACAATGCACCCAAGTTTGAGAAGCCCTTATATGAGGCTGAACTCTCAGAGAACAGCCCCATGGGTCACTCTGTGCTGCAGGTGAGTCTCTTCTTCAGTAGGACAGTCAAGGGACATTGTCTCTGGACTGGGACTGCTGAATGCTTTTCCAGCTTGCAAAACAGGAAGGAGAACTGCTCTTCTGGTGGTTTGGATTCGCTACTAGTTTCTGGGCCCAATCCTATCCAACTTTCCAGTGCTGATGCAGTCATACCAATAGGGCATGCTCTGCATCCTGCAGTGGGGGCCTGAGTCCTCTTCAAGATAAGGGAATGTTTGTTTCCACCTTGGGTCTGTGTTGGCACTGGAGAGTTGTATAAGATTGGGCCCTAAGATATTTATTTCCTGCCTTTCCACCAAAAATGTTGTCAAAGGCAACTTATAATAAAATAATCCAGATAAAACACAATGGAATAGAAACAGACTTTATATTCTTTTCTGTTCTTTTCAGAAGTTCTAGAGGTTTTTATATACCATCAGATGTATGCTGCTGGTTCCCCATAAAATAAACCTCATTGCAATTTGATGAGCTTGGGAACTGAAAAGAGGTGTGGAGATTTAAGACCTAGATTAGCAAGGATTTTCACAGGGAAGTGAAGGCTAACTAGAGTTGGTAGGGTAGAGAGACAGTCTGCGTCTTCCAGTCATATGTGTTAGCTAACACATTTAGAAAATCCCGTGGCCTGTTGGGACTGTACCACTTCAGAATTTGGTGAGAGAAACTGCATGAATCTCCCCTCCCCTAATCAAGCACATCGCAAAGACAGCAAGGTATAGTAAATATCTGTCTTCCTAATCGTTGAAATGTGGGTGTTCAGGCCTGAAAGGCAATGACAGGATTTGGGGGTCGCCTTTCTCCCAGGTAGGCTGCCAGGGGCTGGAAGGTTTGAATTCTGGAACATAGACTGAGTAATCTTGGGAGGCTTGTGCTATGACACATCCACAGGATCAGGAAACAGTCCTTTCCATTTCGAAGTCTTACCGTGAATCAGATTACATCTGGTCACTCCTTCCTCATGACTGACATAGTGTGGTGCCTCCTGGCTGGAGCATCTGGTAAATTTTTCCGTGCCACACACTGTCCTAACAAAAGGCTAAAGTCAGCCCCACTGCACTGAGGAAGCAGGCTGAAAAGGTGATGTCTTTTTATCTGCAATTGCTTGTTTCAGTACCAGCATGTGTGTACACTTATCTGTTGGGTAAATTTGTGGTAGATTGTAGCTGTTAGTTTTTGTTTTTTTTTATTCTTATGAGGGTGTACTATTCTGGCTGGTAGTGCAGCAGCCTAAGCCTAGGGGAATGGGTCAAGGTGTCTCCATTTGCCATAACTTCTTCATGAAGGCGGGGGAAGAGAGAAAAATCACCTTCTCCATGAATGGTATGGTGCTGAAATCTGAAGATAACATTTGACAACCTAATTCTGCATCTAACAAAATGAAGAGGCATCTCCTGATGCTCCCTGATGCATCTGGTGGGCCACTGTGAGATACAGGAAGCTGGATTAGATGGACCTTTTGGCCTGATCCAGAAGGGCTCTTATGTTTTTATGTAAAATGACAAGGAAGAAGAGGATACAAGTAGAGAACAGACTGTTTTGAGGCAAGCAAATGTTAGGCAACCCTTTGAAAAAACAAGCATTGAACATGGAGGGTGATTTCTTTGGATAGGGCTTTGAGGAGTGAATAACTCCTGAGCAATGGGCATGCCTTTTGTTTGCTTTCTCTCTTCCTTTGAGTATGAAAGACCAATGTCTACTTTTAACAGTACAGGCATCCCTCAGTATCTGCTGGGGATATGTTCCTGACACACACACCCACACACACACACACACACACACACACACACCCCACACGCACACATAGACACTGGAAACCGCTGATAAGGGGGAACCCTATCTCCACTCCCCTCCGGAACCCATTTTTATGTTCATTACAGTCACACAAAATGTCTCTTGCTTTAACCAAACAAGCATATACTCAGCCTCTTGCAATTATTGTATGTCTTTTGCTTTAGCGGACAAGCAGGCAGGCAGGCTAGAAGGGAGAGTGAATGTTACTAGGAAGCAGGAAGTTAACATTCACTCTCCCTTCTAGCCTCCCTGCTTGTTTGTCTGCTAAAGCAAGACACATACTGTAATTGCAAGAGGCTGCTTGTTTGGTTAAAGCCACAGCCATTTCACATGACTGTTACGAACATAAACAAAGGTAATGGGCGTGGGGGTCAGTGGGGAACCATGGATAAGCTGATTCACAGATACCAGGGAATGCCTGTAGCTTGCTGTCTAAACGTCTTTTATGACTTGTGCCAACTGCTTTAATGGCAGTCAGCATCAGTGGGGTGTTGGACATGATGATGGACGGTAAGTATAGGACTGGGCACTTAATAATGTCCTGAAACTTATAGTAGTAAAAGAAATTGACATTTCCACCAATGGAACAACTAGCAGCTACTGAAATGTTAAAACTGCTGTGCCTGCTTATTTGGTTAAAGCAAGAGACATTTCACATGACTGTAATGAACATAAACAAAGGTTATGAGCGTGGGAGGGAGGTGCAGGGAACTGCAGATAAGCGGATCCGTGGATACCAGAACTACAGGTACCAGGGAACACCTGTAGTAATAATACTAATACTTAGCATCTATATGTTACATTTTAAGTGTTTATAGTGTTTCAAACATGCTGTCTCAGTAGTGATTATACCACCAGTCTCCAAAGTGGAGACCGCTGTGTTCCAAAAAAGACTTCCCCAGCACGAACGGAATGCTCTGTTCTGCCACGGAGCCTCCGTACCCTACTGCCTATCTCCCCCCCAAACTGCACGGGACCAGCTGCATCTGCCTAGAAATCCAGGTGCAAAACCTGGAGCAACTGACCCAGAAGCTGGCTGATGCAGTTTAGGGTAGATTGGCGGTATGGACGGGAGGCTCTCCAGCAGAACAGAGCATTCGGCTCACCCGAGGGATGGATTCAGCCCACAGGATGAATCCACCATATGGACAGTCCTGCCTTATACCCAAGGTTGTAGTGTATTTATTTATACCTCACTCTTTAAGTGCCATAATTAAAGTCCATCATAAAATTCTGGGGATGTAGAGATGCATGCATGCCATATATGCCTGACTGGCTAGGAGAAGAGGAGAGGGGAATTTGCATCTCACAGTTTTTCTTCCTTGCATTTTATAGTATGGTGTTCTTGCCATAGCCTGCTCTGCTAGTTTATTTCTTCTCTGTTTTTAAAAATGTTTTCAACTGAATCTTTAAATAATAAATCTTTCTAACACAGTATTCTGATGAAAGCTGTACAGTAGGCAGTCATTACTCGTGGTTTTTGGACCCGGGGGTTTGATTATCCTTGGGTCCTGAACCTGCGGGGTTGCTCCAACATGAACCCTTCATTATGGGAGCTGTGCTCCTGTATTCTCTGAAGGGTGTTCTGAGGCCTTCAGGAGACCTTAGAACAGGTTTCCAAACCCCGGCCCAGGGGCCAGATGCAGCCTGTGGCAAGCCTCTGTCTGGCCCGCAGCCAGCCTTATGTCCCCTGAAAGCCTCTGGCCCACTCAACTGAACATGACCAGAGCTGTGCACTGGTTGTGTCTGGAGGGTGTTCTGAGGGCCAGAGAGGTTCAGTGAATGAGCCCATTCATTCATTTATACACTCATATAAGTTCCATCTCTAAGAACATAAGAACAGCCCACTGGATCAGGCCATAAGCCCATCTAGTTCAGCTTCCTGTATCTCACAGCGGCCCACCAAATGCCCCAGGGAGCACACCAGATTCTGCATTCTGGTGCCTGCATTCTGGTGCCCTCCCTTGCATTGACATTCTGACATAGCCCATTTCTAAAATCAGGAGGTTGCACATACACATCATGGCTTGTAACCCATAATGGATTTTTCCTCCAGAAACTTGTCCAATCCCCTTTTAAAGGCATCCAGGCCAGATGCCTTCACCACATCCTGCGGCAAGGAGTTCCACAGACCAACCACACGCTGAGTAAAGAAATATTTTCTTTTGTCTGTCCTAATCCTCCCAACACTCAATTTTAGTGGATGTCCCCTGGTTCTGGTGTTATGTGAGAGTGTAAAGAGCATCTCTCTATCCACTTTATCCTTCCCATGCATAATTTTGTATGTCTCAATCATGTCCTCCCTCAGGCGTCTCTTTTCTAGGCTGAAGAGGCTCAAACGCCATAGCCTTTTCTCTTAAGGAAGGTGCCCCAGCCCAGTAATCATCTTAGTCTCTCTCTTTTGCACCTTTTCCATTTCCACTATGTCCTTTTTGAGATGTGGCGACCAGAACTGGACACAATACTCCAGGTGTGGCCTTACAATCGATTTGTACAATGGCATTATAATATTAGCTGTTTTGTTCTCAATACCTTTTTTAATGATCCCAAGCATCGAATTGGCCTTCTTTACTGCCGCCGTACATTGGATTAACACTTTCATCGAGTTGTCCACCACCACCCCAAGATCTCTCTCCTGATCTGTCTCAGAACCCATTAGCCTATATGTGAAGTTTTGATTTTTTGCCTCAATGTGCATGACTTTACACTTACTTACATTGAAATGCATCTGCCATTTTGCTGCCCATTCTGCCAGTTTGGAGAGATCCTTCTGGAGCTCCTCACAATCACTTCTGGTCTTCACCACTCGGAAAAGTTTGGTGTCGTCTGCAAACTTAGCCACCTCACTGCTCACCCCTGTCTCCAGGTCATTTATGAAGAGGTTGAAAAGCACCGGTCGCAGGACAGATCCTTGTTAAATTTTATATTTAAATTTTTTTCTGGCCCTCAACACCATGCCAGATATTTGATGCGGCCCTCTGGCCAAAAAGTTTGGAGACCCCTGCCTTAGAAGGTCACTTCCGGTTTTCGGGGGAAAATTGGAAGTGATATTTTAGGGCCTTATAAGGCCTTATAAGGCCCAGTGAAGCCATCCACGGGCCCCTGCAGGGTTAAAGGTGTCAAGACCCATATACTTCATTATCCACAGGGATTCCAGGAACCCCTGTAGATAACACATGACACCTGTACTGTCTTGTAGGCAGGCTAGAGATCTCTCTTAATTTTGTGCCTCCCCATGTCCACCTGCTTTTGGGACTTGCTCCCCCTTTTCCCTGGTTCCTTCTCTCTCCTCAACTCTGCAGCCTCAGACCACTGTCCACATTTCCCTGGACTAATGGCTTGCTTTGGTTTGAGTTTGGAACTAAGGAGGACCAATTCAAAGCTTTTCTGTGCTTTGTGAGCAGCAGTTGCTTGAAGAAGCACAGAATCCTCAGCTGCTTTGTTAGAGTTTCTTTATTCACAAAGTGGAAGAAAGATCTAGAACAGTGGTCCCCAAACTCCTCAGAGGAAGTTGGGAACAATGTAAGTTGTTGCGGGGACATGGCAGGAGTAGGGGGTGTGACCCAATGGCACTGCAGCGATCATGGCACTGTGGGGACCCAGTGGCATTTAAACATAACTAGGGGGGTCATGAAGCCTCCTGGAGGGAGAGTTCTGGAGGATCGCAGCCCTTTCTGAAAGCCTTCCTGCTGCTGCACTGAGCTTCGATTGCTGATCAGAGCTCACTTCAGTTTGCTATTAGAGGCAAACTGGAAGAGAGCTCCGATCAGCAATCGGAGCACAGTGCAGCAGCGGGGAAGCTTGCAGAGGCAGCTGTGAGCCACCAGGAACCTCCAAGAGGCTTTGCAAAGCCCAGATTACATTTAAATGCCCCATGGTCCCCGCAGCACCATGATTGTTGTGGCGCCATTGGGGTACCCATTCCCGGGCCACATCCCTTAAAGTGGAATGCTCATTTCCTGTTCCTCTGGTGGGTCACAACCCACCAGTTTGGGAACCACTGATCTAGAATAAAAGGAGTGTTCAGCCTAAGACCTTACCCACTGGCAACCCAGCTGATACAGTAGCCAGAAGGAAATCTGTTCTTGCCCTGCTTGGCTCTTCAGCTCAATAGATGCTTTACTATTCAACTTCTGATGGCAGAAAGGTGGTGGATAGAAAGGTATCCTTTCTGTTTGGCTATTTCAGCTCTTGTGATACAAAGATGCACTCTAGTTCACAGGATGAGGCTTGCTCATCCTCACCCAGGGGTGGGGGTTGACCATTGAATCCAGTTCACAAAATCATGGTGCCTAGAGGCATAAAATTGGGTGGAAATGGCTAGTCAAGCAAGGAAGCAGTTGTCTCATCCTCTTATTTATGAATTGCCTTGATATCCTGTCTCTCCTCCATCATGGAACATAAGGCCATTGCAGAAGTTCCTTAGGCAGTCGCCTGTCCTGACACTGACCAGACATAGACCTGTTTGGCTTGTGCAACATGACTTTTTTATTCCTCAGTCCATTTTACATGCACACTTGAGCGCTTCCTCATGGTGACACAGCATTTGGGAATTGGGCCCACCTCAGTGTAAAAGGGAGAGTGAACAAACAGAGGAATAACAGCTGCTCCTGCGAGCAGCTAAGACTTCCTGTTACTCACTCTGCAAACAAGCAAGCAGGTTGTGTGTCCAAGAGACAGGGGGCAGATGATACTTGCAATTTCTGGCTGCTCACCACCACCCCTTCCTCACTGGCACTTTTTTCTAAGTGGAACAGCACCATCTCCCTGGCTATGCCACCTAGAAGCAGAGCAAGTGGAGGACTTGGTTGTCCTTGCATGAGCAGTTGCTACTACTTTTTTGTCCTTGACTCAGACCTACTGCAGACACTGGCAGAGTGGCGAGATGAGGCTAGAACCATTGTCAAAGCACCAGGAGTATCACTGCCAGAGAGAAAGAAAGCAAAAGTGAGAGTGCGCACTGGGAAAGCACAAGTAATACACATGACTGTTTGGTTAAACAGATAGACAGATGTAGAAGGTAGCTGATGCACGAGAAAATTGAGCAGAAAAAACATACACCTAGACACCTAGATGGTTAAACTCACACAAGAAACCTGCAAGATTTCACGCAACTAACACAATGTCTGTTCTGACCCAAAGGTTCATTCTTTTGACTAAGAGCCAGGCTAGACACGACATTACATGCATAATTGTCTAGCTAGGGGCTTGTTTTTATTCTAAAGTAGCAGTCATGCAACAACCTGATCCAGATGGAGACCATAGCATGCAGGTAAACCCCCCCCCCCAGCTTTTATGGTCTCCTAAAGGCAACATTGTAGCAAGTGGTGACTTTGGGGTTAAATAGCCATTTTGGGGGGTAACTTTCAGCAGGAAAATGATGCACAGGTAAAGAACTAAATGTACCCTACTTCTATGCTGTGATTCTACTTTGCATCAGGCCCTGGTGCAACTCTTAGAGTAAATGCAAGTCCCAAACTAGACATTGTCTAGCTTACCCTAAGTTTTGCTGATATAGGTGTACCCCGATATCCGCGGTCACCTGAAACCACGGATACCGCACACTTCCAGAGGATCCTCTGAGTTCAGCAGTTAAAAAAAAAAAAAAGCTGCTTCATTTTCTCCATGAAACTGGAAATGACATTTTTAATACCTTATAGGGTATTAGGGATCAGAGTTTTCCTTCTCTCAGTTGAGCTGCCTTCCCAGGCTGACGAGTCCCATCTACCCAGGCTTCGTGCACTGGAGAGGACACTCTGTTCCAGAACCACCATTCAGAGCGTGACACCATAGTCTTCCGAGACTGAAGGATGCCAACAACAACAGGGTATTAGGAGGCTTCCCTGGGCCTCCCAATGCCTTATAAGGCATTTAAAATGCCGCTTCCAGTTTCATGGAGAAACAGGAAGAGGCTTTTTTTGCTGGGCTCAGAGGACTCTCCAGAGGTGACACACATGGGGGGCCTGTGCATGGGGGGCTGCGGGCTCAATCCATGGATAAGTGAATCCATGGATCTGGGATCTGAGGATATGGGGCCCTCCAATGGCTGATTTTCAGACCCCTGTTATAACCAATGTGATTCAGCAAGAAAATGCATGCACACACACACCCTGCCCTGTGACAGTTGTGTGACTGGAGGAACAAAGTGAGCTTCAGCCTAGCTTTGTGGTGCCATCTCAGAAGCAGAGGAGGATGGGTGTTAATCTTGTTTGCTCCAATGTCTCTGGCCAAAGAATCATGCAGAGTATTCAGTGCTTTAATGTTTGTGAATGAATCGCTAACACTCAGCTCCAGGAGGAGTTGCTCTGCAAATTGCCTTCAGCATGGTCCCACTTCCTTCCTGTTTCTGGGAGTCAGGAACTTGCTGGCTGTGTTTTTAGGTTGCTTTTCTTGGCAAATTCCTTGCATAGCAGAGTGGGAGAGGAGGCCTCTCTAGACCAGCCAAACCAGTTCCACCAGAAAATCACGGAAAGAGAAATGCTTTCATTCTGCATCATCAGGGCTTTGGGCCAAGAACAGGAAGAGTCTAGGTGCTTTTGGGAGCTTCTGCAGGAGTTGTGTGACATAGACTTGGGAGTTTAATGTGAGACTGTTGTGTATTTTGTAATGTTTTGTAGTACTGGATAGTGGGTTTTGCTTGTATGTTCGTTGTCAGTACAGACTAGAGTTGGATGTGGTGTAGAATAACTTTTATTATTGCATTTATATAGCTCTAAGGACAACTGAGAGATTGTCCTCTTGTATCCCCACAATTGTGTGAGGTTGGTTAGACTGAGAACAAATAATTGGCCCAAAGTCACTGTGTATAGTCCAGGTAGCCCCAAATAATAAAACAGATTGTTCAGTTGGAAAAGGTTCAGCAAAGAGTAGCCGTGGTGAAGGATTTGGAACTATCCTGCAATGAAATGCTAAAGTATTTGAGGGCTCAGTCATATCCAACTTTCCAGCACTGATGCAGCCGTTTCAGTGGGGTGTGCATGTTGTTCTGCGGTGTGGGGGAGAGTCATTGGAGGTTTCCTCAAGGTAAGGGAAAAAATGTTCTAAACAAACGTTTAGAAAAAAAGTTGAAGGGTGACATATGATAATGACTTATAAAATTATGCCTGGGTGTAGAGAAAATATCATTACATACCTTTGCGTCTCTCTCACATCACTTGAATGGGGTCACCCAATGAAATTGATCAATAGGAGATTTAGGATAGACGGAGCACTTCACACAATGAACAGGTAACCTTTACAATTCACTAGCTGCAGATGAGTGGACGTTAGCTTGCATAGGTTTAAAAGGGGACTGTGCAAGTTCATGGAGGACAAGATTGCCATCAGGTATGACAGTTAAATGGAGCCTCCAGGTTCAGTGGCAGTTTATTTTTGAGCCACTTGCAGGAAGGGTTTAACTATTGCCTTTATTTCCTGTTTGTGGAGTTTTTCAAATCATGTGGGTTACCACTGTTGGATTTGATTGAATTCAGGCTCCCTAATTCACCTGTCTATATGCTATACCACACTTTCTCTTTAAATAGTCTACAGGAGTCTCTGTGAAATCTGGTGATGGGACATTCTCAGGAAAACTGTGGTTACCCTTAGGATTTAGAGATTTCTTGTGAGAGGTAGGCATAGGAGAATGGCAAACTTAAGTTCAAATAGTTTATTCAGTATCCTAGATTGTCACACAGTACAATATAGAAATTGTGTGACTGGTGAAGTATTACATCATCTAGTTTTCTCAGGAGTAATAAACCTATCAGCTTACTGTCTCCTCCTCTCATTGCAGGTGAAAGCCAATGATTCTGACCAAGGTGCTAATGCTGAGATTGACTATTCCTTCCACCAAGCCTCAGATGTGGTTCGCCGCCTATTGCGCCTTGACAAAACCACCGGACTCATCACTGTACAGGGTCCTGTTGACCGTGAGGACATCAGTGTGCTCAAGTTCTCAGTGCTGGCCAAGGATAAGGGGGCCAATCCCAAAACTGCCCGTGCCCAGGTTGCGATCAGTGTCAGAGACATGAATGACAATGCACCATCCATTGAAATCCGTGGCATAGGCTTGGTTACCCACCAGGATGGCATGGCCAATATCTCTGAAGATGTGCCAGTAGAGACACCTGTGGCTCTGGTGCAGGTTTCTGATCGGGATGAAGGCGAGAATGCTGTTGTGACTTGTGTAGTGGCTGGTGATGTACCCTTCCAGCTGCGACAAGCTAGTGACACAGGCAGTGACAGCAAAAAGAAGTATTTCCTGCAGACTACTACACCACTAGACTATGAGGCAGTGAAAGAGTACACCATTGAGATTGTGGCTGTGGATTCTGGCAACCCACCTCTTTCCAGCACCAACTCCCTCAAGGTACAGGTAGTGGATGTCAATGACAATGACCCAGTCTTCAGTCAGAGTTCAACAGAGGTGGCCTTTCCTGAAAACAATTCCCCAGATGACTTGGTGGTAGAAGTGAGTGCCTCGGATGCAGATAGCGGATCTAATGCTAAGCTGGTGTACTCCTTAGTAGCAGAGCCTTCGTCCAAAGGCATCTTCTCCATTGATCCAGAGTCTGGTGAGATCCGGGTGAAGACTGTGCTGGACCGGGAGCAGCGAGAGCGCTATGAATTCTTGGTGGTCGCAGCTGATAAAGGTAGTCCTAGCCGGAAGGGTACCGCTTCAGTTGCCATCAATGTCATGGACCGCAATGACAATGACCCGAAGTTCATGCTAAGTGGCTACAACTTCTCTGTCATGGAAAACATGCCGCCCTTGAGCCCTGTAGGCATGGTGACAGTCATTGATGCAGACAAAGGTGAAAATGCTCGCATTCAGCTGTCAGTGGAGCAGGACTATGGTGACTTTGTCATCCAGAATGGTACTGGTACCATCCTCTCCAGTATCTCCTTTGACCGTGAGCGGCAGAGCACTTACACCTTCCGACTCAAAGCTGTGGATGGGGGTGACCCACCCAGATCTGCTTATGTGGGGGTGACAATCAATGTGCTAGACGAGAATGACAATGCCCCTGTCATAATCTCTCCATCCAATGCTTCCTACAAACATATTCTACCCCACACTAGCCCTGGACAGCAAGTAATGAATGTTGGGGCTGAAGACATTGACTCTGGAAACAATGCTGAGCTGCAGTACAGCATTACTGGTGGAAACCCCTTTGAACTCTTCAAGATTTCACATCAGAGTGGAAACATCACACTGGAAAAGGAAATTCTCCGCAAGCATCATGGGCTTCACCGCCTGGTGGTGCGTGTAAATGACAAGGGCAAGCCCTCTCGCCATGGCACAGCTTTGATCCATTTCTATGTCAATGAGACGCTAGCCAACCGCACACTGCTGGAGACCCTGGTGGGACACAGTTTGGACACACCCATTGACATTGACATTGCTGGTGACCCTGAGTATGAGCGCAGCAAACAGCGCAGCAACATCCTCTTTGGTGTCATTGCAGGTATAGTCGCTGTCACCCTGGTTATTGTGCTTGTGGTTCTGGTGCGATACTGTCGTCAAAAGGAGGCCAAGAGTGGCTACCAGGCTGGCAAGAAAGAAACTAAGGACCTGTATGCTCCCAAGCAAGGAAGCAAAGGCAACAAAGTCAAGAACAAGGTGAAAAAGAGCAAATCACCCAAGCCACCCAAACCAGCAGAAGATGAGGAAGAGACAGGCCTGCAGAAATCCCTCAAGTTCAACCTTATGAACGATTCAGTTAGTGACAGCCCCCGAATCCATCTACCCCTTAACTATCCACCTGGCAGCCCTGACTTGGGCCGCCACTACCGCTCCAACTCTCCTCTGCCTTCCATCCAGCTCCAGCCACAGTCACCATCTGCCTCCAAGAAGCACCAGGTGGTTCAGGACCTGCCAGCCACCAATACCTTTGTGGGCACAGGGGACAGCAATTCCACAGGCTCAGAGCAGTATTCAGACTACAGCTACCGCACAAACCCTCAGAAATACACCAATAAGCAGGTAGGAGAGCTTGTGCTGCACCCTCCCGCCACCCCCTCACGCCACACCAGGGCCATATGGACGGAGGTATGGGAGTGACTTGGACCCCACTCTGCATGAATAGGCCTTGACCCTTGGCCTGATGCAGGCTGGAGCCTGCAGGTGTCCAGATGCAAGTTGCACCCACAGGACTGCTCAGGAAAGAGGCAGCCTGCTAGCCCAGCAAATTGGGGAAATAACTATGGGAGTGGGGAGGGGACTACTTGGCTTGAGAAATCAGAGCTGACAAGTGGCATTTGCAACAATGAACTACTGTTCTTGGGAAGGGCAGGTTCCTTTGAAGGGTGGGGCCTGTGATCTGCCAGTGTGTTCTGGAGCCTTTGGCAGCAGGGTGCATTTAATTCAACCCGTTGAATTTGGTCCTCACTGTAGTATGAAGAACTTGGAGGGCATGCATATGGGCATGCATAGGGTAATGTATATGTACTTTAAGCTTCACTCACTCTTCCATCCAAATACTCAACCCCCAGGCAAAAACAACGAGGGGTATCTAACTTCTGCTGCAGGAACCCAATAAAACTAAGTGTTGATAATGGAATAGGCCAAAATCTTTCAAGTGGTAAGATTGCAAGGTGTGGCTATAAGGTTTCTGCATGTGGAAATAGTCTGCTTCTGCAGCTGGGGTGATGCAGGGATTCTCTGCTGTCTTGAGTGAGCTTCTGCCCTGAAGGCGATCTGTGCATGCAAAAGGATATATCTTTCAGCATTGTGTGCATGCCTGGCAGAGGTACTGCTGTTAGGTGCAGTCTTTCTTTTTTTTGCTGTGTTTGAAGCAAAGGGAAGTATCTGCTGCATGATGGGGGCACTTGGCAACTTTGGGGAGAGAGAGGACTGGTGTTTCCAGCTTGCCAACTGGGTAGCACAGAGAGAATGTTAACAGGCTGAGGGGGTCTGTCCACCTAGTGTGTGTGCTTCAAGCTGGTGTGCTGTGAAGGTTGCCAGTAAAGTATTCTGCATCAGATCCAAAATATTCGGTGGAGGGGGCAGGTCTCCCTTGTATTGTAAAGTTTGTTCTCCTTTAACAGGGCTTGTATGCCTTTTATTGTGCTTTCCAACCTGATGAAGGGTTTTCCCTGCTAATAAAAGATTCCATTGCTAGTCAATGTGTTGTGATATGTGAATGTGGTTGTTGTGCCACAATCTGTGGGGTAGGGGCAGGGGGAGGGGAGTATGGTGGGGCAGAGAAAGGGGTGCTAAGAAAAGTTATTGTGCCTTGCATAGTTTGTCATTTATGAAGAACTGGGTGGAGAGGGAACAAAACAATGTTGACAAGTCCTTTCTAAGATAATCATCTTCACACATGACATCAGCACCAGATCGTCACATGGTTGTAACTAATGCACTCCATCACCTTAGTTAAGCTCTTCTTATGACATATGCACACATAGTACTAGTGTGTACTTAGGAAACAATGGGCAGCTGTGAGAGAGGTTAACCACCCACATGAGATAGGTTGCATCAAATTATCCCCACCTCTGACAGAAGTGCTCATGTTCAGAGCACCTATCAACTTGGAACCAGAGCACTGTTCATGCTCACCCTTTTTTTTTTCTTTTCCACCTCTTTAACTCTTTCTCTGTTGTACAATATAATGTGAAGAAGCCCAGGATTAGGGCTGACTGCAAGCACTGAACCTGAATGCATTATTGCTATATAGTTGGGCACAGGAAGAGTTTTTCAACCACATGGCATGCATTCCCTTACTCCTAATGCTCCTCCAGGATGTTCTATCTGAACTATTCAGGGCTCAAGTAGGCAAATTTCTACTTCACATTTGAGGTGCAGGTGTGTGATGAAGTCATCTTTTTTTTCCATCCAATGGGAAACCATGTAATGAGCATCAAACATATGTCAGTCATTTTTACTTTGGGTGGAAGATCACTCTTAATGTTTTGACTGTTCTTTCAGAGGACTAGCATAGTATAGGGATTAAGGGGCTGAACTATGAAGCCCCTGCTTTGAATCCTGTATCTGCTGCAATATGGAAATAATGCTGACTTCCTCAGCATTGCAAGATAACAAACACAGAGTATTCCCTCCCCACACATACACACACTCACAGGGGTAGGCAGTTGAAGTTGAGCAACTGAGGATCTATTTGCATCCTCATAGCCAATGAAAGACATAAAAAGTTCAAGTCTTCCCTCCCCCCCCCACCTGTTTCAGTGGACAGGTAGAATCTTCTCTGCTATCTCTTGGCTCCATCTTGTGGTGGGTTGCTGGCCATAATAGGGAATCAGTTTCTGTTTCTCATGAGATTTACACTAGGTTATATTGCCAGTAAAATGGGGTCCATTCAGCCTCTTTTTTTTTCAAATTGTATTTTTGGCCTAAAGAGAAAAGCTGCTTTAAGCTGATAATGCCCTTCTTGCTTGAGAGTAGGATCAGACCAGAACATTTTGGTGCCTACCATACTCTCATGTAACTTCGGTTCATTTCAGTGAGACATATGTAGGAAAGTTCCAGGTGGGTTGCACCCCATAGGTAAGATCTATCTGCTTGCTAATCTCAGTAACAAAAATGTCTATGTCTTACAGCTACCTTCGATTGAATGCTCCCTATGAACCTAGCAATGTCAGTGTTGTCAATTGTAAACTTGGAATCCCTATCACAGACCCATCAAATCAGAACTACAGATCAGGGGTTGGGGTCTTCAAGCAACTGCTTAAATCCCATCCACCTGGGAGGGTCCAACTGTTATCTGTTGGGGGACAGGTCCATAACTCAGTAGTAGAGCACTTGATTTGCATGCAGCATGTCTCAAGTTGAATTCTGGCAGCAGGAACATATTCCCTGCCTTAAATCCTTGAGCAGCCTGTTGGTGTGGACAGTACCATGCCAGATGGACTAGTTGTCTGACTCGCTGCAAGACAGCTGCATATACTGCTAAGGGGGGCAGCAACCTTTGCCACCTACTCTTCCTTGGGAAATAGTAAAGATTGGGTCCCATCCAATGTTCTTCTCTTTTCGGCACCACAATGGTGTCGGTGGCAGCAGGTCCTTCTCTTCCCAGTCCATTGCATAGAGAGACAGGTGGCTGTTGTTCCATGCTTCTGTCACTTGTTTGCTTACTCTACTGGGTGGGTGGGTGAGTGCATGACTGAGTGATGATGGCAGCTAGAACAACTGCTTCAACACATCCTCTGCTTTTTGCAATCACTGTCCACCACTCACCTGGGAGTCCCACACCCAAAGCCTAGAGCCAGGTCTGTTAAAAATTCCAGTAGTTTTGTTCGTAACTTGGGGGGGGGGGGGAGAGAGAAGAACTCCAACCTTGATCTCCCTTCTACACCCCTCTTTTCCTCAGCTACCCTGACACCTTATGCAGTTTAAAGAAGTGTAGTGCTTCCTTCCTCCCCACAACTGCTCTCTTGAAAAGAAACCAATCCTTTTCTGTTCCCTCAGTGGCAGCAAGTTCTTTCCCCCACACTCTGTCACTATTGTGGAGGTTGGAATACTAGACATCAACTTATTTTTTCCCAGGCTGGAACAATAGCAGTAAATCAGAAGTGGTGGCTCTTTAGAACATCTCCCAGGAAGTGCTCTATTCTAGACCATCATTCACTGCTACACACTTTTTCTGCCATCCCCCTTCTGCCTCTTTTAAAAAAATGAAAAGGAGAGAACATATGTTCGTGTCAAAACCAACAAAATATAAATTAATTTCTGATTGTGTTCTAGAACTGAACTTACCATGAATCCTACAATTACAGTTTTCAGAGTGTTAAGTCTATATCTGCCATGTTGTTACAAATGTTAAGTTCAGGACCTTATTTCAGAAGAGTCAGATTTTGGGGCAACTACACCACATAAGTCCCTCCAAGACCATATTGCTTCCAGCTTAATCCCAGCCCCACATTTCTTATTCTTTTCAACTTTCACAGTATCAAATACAAATTATTTTGTAAAAAGACTTAACAGAGGGTTATACATATTAACAAATTGGATTCCAAATGTCAGATCTTTTTCCCAACTTGGGCCGTTTAGTTGAATATCTCACTAACCCATAACATTGTCTCAGGTGCCAACATTGGTATTTCAATTCCATCAGTATCTTACGTTACTAAGTTATTGCCTTTTTTCCTGCATTAAACAAAATCTGTAACTGAAATGGTTATAAATCATATTGCTTTTCTTGCAGGTAGTGCCCTATTTTTTTAAAAAATGGAAAAATGACAATTTCTGTCTCAAGTTGTTTGATGGTAATGCATATATTGACCATTCTTCCACAATTCCATCATTCTTATTGGAACAATTGATACTCCCAGAACACTAAAGCTATCCAAGTAACTATCCCTGTTAAACTCCAAATTATGCATCAACCTTTTTCAATCAGTGATAGGATCAGAGGATAAGAGAAGGAGGAGACAGCAGTGGCAGTGCCAGCTGCTACTTTGACTGGGCTGAACTGAACAAGAGAGGCTGTCAAGGCCTTTCATGCAGATCCCAGACACCTGCCAGGCCAGCTTAGGTCAGTCATATTTGGGCTTTAAGGACCACAGAACATGCTAAGCTGCCACCACTCCTCTGCCAGTCTTGGAATGCCTAGGCTTGGGCCATTCCCAGGTCCAACTACTCAATTGGATTTAGTTGAACCATACTATCCCAGCAAAAACCACCACTTCCATAAGTAAGAATTTCAAAATAGGATAAGGACAACATTAAGACTCTTTTAATATGGAATTGGGAAGCATACATAAGCAGAATATAACAAGGCTAAGTTCCTAACCAACCTTACCTAGAAGCTTAACTTTTGAGCATGGGCGGCAAAGCTGCTGCAACAAACATCCAGCAGCACACCTACACAGTCTGCAATGGGAGGCAGAAAAAAAGCTCACCCTAGGGAAGATTTTTTTATTCCTGCAGAAGCTACCATCTAGAAACTATCAACCAATCAGGAGGTTCCAGACCCTCCTAGATAGTTAACAGGACGACATAGCCTGCATTGGATGTTGCGCTGGGTAGCAACCAAGGTGGCTTCGCCAATCGAAACTCACAAGCCAAAGAACATTTGACATCAGGCATTCTGTCCAGGAGGAACACCCCCCCCCCATTTCCAAAACACACATTTGAGGCAAATTGCAATTAAGGCCTAGCTGCCTGACCTTAGGAAAGAGGAGGCCAGCACTGAGAAGTTTGCACAGATAGAACAGGCATCTCTGTGAGAACTTGGTAATTGGCAGCCAGTTCTCAGGCCCCCCGAGACATAGCCTGCACTTGCACAAGAAGAATTTCTGGGAACTCTAAGATGGTGTCTTATAAACCAATATTTGACAAATTCATCACAGAGTTTAGAAGAGAAGGGAAAAGTAATAGAGAAACCAAAAAAAATTGCTTTAGCAAAAGCTTACATTTTCTGTGTAGCCTGCAATTATAAAATAATAATACAGGTATTTATATACTGCCTTTCATGGTCTTCAGATTTCTCTTCAGACTTTATTTCAAGGCGGTTTACACAGGCAGGCTACACTAAATCCCTATAGGGATTTTTACAATTGACGAAGGTTCTGTCTTTCAAGAACTGCAACATTTCAGATGGATCCTTTTATGATCTGGTATCACATTCTGGCCTCCAGTTTCCTCCCACGCAAGCTGACAATCCTTCATATCTCACTTGAAGGGCGACCAAAGAGCAGATGGAAAAGCTCGGCTCGTCTTGTCAGCTGCTTCAAGGTCTCACAGTTCAGGGTGCTGGTGGCCTCGAACTGGTGACCTTCCTCTAGACCAGACCTCCTGCCCAAGAATCATTGGTAAATAACTGGGTGACTGAATTTTAATTCATAAACTACATGAGACTTCTGAGCAACTTAAGGAACATCTGGAATGCATAATGTAAACTAGCCTCTCATATACCTGTCTAGAGAATCAGGAAGAAATAGTGGTGGTTTGACTGGGGGCTACAGGAAGCAGAGGAGTAAGGGCTGTGAAGCGCTAACCTTCTAACATGGAGAGTGCTTTCCAGAACAAGCAACTTTCTGGAAGTAGCAACCTGTGATGAGAGAGCTACTTCCCCAATGCCAAATGGTGTGGTCAGTAGTCACTACTCTGTACATGTTTAAATGTGCACTTAAGTATGGCTAGTATTGAAATCACGTTTTAGAGGCATTGGTTATACATTTCAAGCATGAGCACCAATAAGCTTTGGATCAATTTAGACCCAGCAAATGTTTGGGAGGGTTAGGAAAAGAGTGAAGTAGCAGCAGCTGCTCTCTTGAGGAATGTTGTTAAAGATGAAGTGATTGCAGGGCTTGGAAAGGGTACTCCATTGCAAATGTAATGCAAACCATGGTTAGCAAATCCAAAGCTAGCTTTGAGAATGTGTTGTACCATCTTTTCATCCTCTCTCGTATCAGCGTTTAGCTGGCCATACTAGCCAAGCCAATATTTGTGTTAGCCAGGGTCCTGCATCAACCACTGCATTCTTATACACACTTTCCCCTAATATGACCAGTAGGACTTATTTTGGGGTGTATATGATGACTATATATATTTACTTGGGAGTAAATCCCATTGAAAATGGGACTCATGTTTGAGGTGACATACCTAGGATTGCGCTGCTTTCTTCCCTCAGCAACTAGCTTGGAGTGGGAAAGAGAGGGAGAGAGAATGAGAATCATTCCCATAGCTGAATGCTGGAAGGAATGCAGAGCCAAACTAAGAAATCCCCCCTCACTTTCCTCCCCCCTTGCTGGCTTCTCCATCTTAGAGAGGTAAGGCTGGGGCTTCTTTGGCTCTGTTTGCCCAGCTGGCAGAGTGGTGGGTAGTTGCAGACCCAAAACAAGAAGCCCGTGCTCCAGTTCAAAGAAGGTTGGTGCTGCACTTTTGTGATGATAAATTCCAGGCATCCTTCCTGTTTAACAGCAACCAGTGCAGATCAGTTGCATAAAACTTGCTTAAAGTAAATAAGGGAAGGGGGGCAATTTTTGTCAAAGAGGGCATGGTGCATAGAGAGCAAGGCTCTCAAGGTTTGTTTCAAATGTTCTGTGGTAGAGACACCCTACCCCTACCATGGTTCTCATCCACAGGGGCTACTTGATCTTAAGTACAATGGGCCATCCTTATCCTCAGGAGTTTGGTGGGAACGCCCTGCGGAGGAGAAATTCCGTGGATGCTCAGGTCCCAGTACAGAAAGCTGACTTTGAGAATGGGGCAAGACTCACCAACAAATTTAAACAGATTGGAGCAGCTGCCACCATCCAGAGGAGGAGGAGGAGGCCTGTCAGGCAGGCGGATAGGAAGACAGGGCACAGATCTGCCCACCCACAGGGGCTGGTGAGGAGGTGGGAGCAGTGCCTCCACCCCTGCAGCCACTGCACGAATGGAGCCACTGCAGAGCAGCCCAGCTGGCTGCTCTTTATTTTCCTGCTGCTTTCACTACTCCACTGCTGCAGCTGTTGCCCTTCATAAAGAGAAAGCAAAGAGTGGCTAGCTGGGCTGCCAGGGTGGTAGCAGCAGGATGGTGGCAATCACTCCAATCCCATTTAAAATAACCAGTGAGTCTTGCACCAATCCAGCAGCAGAGGTGGAGGCTGGTGGGCCAATCCGTTTTTGGTTAAGTTTGTGACTCCCAAGATCTTTGATGCAGAGGGCCCACTTAAAATATACATTAATGGTTCAAGATTATAAGCATGGTACCTTTAAAACTTTTAACCACAATTCCCCCAACATACATGATACCCTTCTTTCTTCAGCTATTCTTCTCTCAGCTAATATAGTCCCTCACCTAATAATGAGTGCCCTGTCATAAGGCTGTCTCTGAGTTCTGTTGGGAGCTGTCAAATTTCCATTTACTTTATTTTGGCAACTGCTGTAGGCAAGGTCATCATCGCTATCATCACTTAATGTCACCGGCAATTCTGCAGAGGATGTAGCAGACACATCAACTCCAGACCGCCCTGAAGGAGACGCTTCTGATGATTCTGTTGTTGCCAAATCACTCTGGGAAGAATGCCTTCTCAGTCGATCAATGTGGCAATGCCGTACTGGACTAACTGGATATTGTATGATACAGGTCCAGTGACCTTAATGATAGAAGATCCTATCTTGGTTCAGAGCCACAATTCCTAGCAAAACCTCATTCTTGTGGCCCAAATGAAATGTGTGCTGAAAAAGCAACATTCAGAATACATTCTTGTTTATCTTGTAAGTCCTCAGTTAAGTCTCAATGAAGATAGATAAGGGATATTTTGAGATGTTGTACCATAAAGTAACTCAGCATGACTGACTGCTGTTGTTAAAAAGGGAGTAATATGGTGAGCAGTGAAAAACCTGAGAAAATGTTGTTGCCAATCATCTCTGCCAATAATCCCCTTCAGAGCATCAGTTTTTTTTCGGTATTATCCATTTGGTGTGACCATTTCCATGGGGATGACATAGAGCAATAGTGAGAACTCCGATAAGGTTTTTGAACAAATGCCTTGAATTCAACTGATGTAAACTTGGTCCCCTTGCCTGAGACAACAGCATCAGGAAATTGAGAGGTGTGATTATTGCAGTTCACGTCTGTGATGGAACTAAGACCAAAACAAGACATTTTGAGGGAACTCATGGCAGTTCTTCCCTTGGAATGGTCCTTTAAATAAATGTTACAGGTTTAGATTCTTAGCCCACTCTTCTCTTTACTCATAAGAACCAGGGCGCCCCCCCCCCCAGCGAGCCAGTTGCCCCAGAAGGATACCATGGTCAATGCTGTTCATACATAAAAATATAGCCCTGCTGGATCACTCCATAGGCCCATCTAATCCAGCTTCCTGTATCTCACAGTGGCCCACCAAATGCTTCAGGGAGCACACAGGACAGCAAGATACAATCTGCATCTGACATAAACCATTTCTAAAATCAGGAGCTTGCACATACACATCATGGCTTGTAACCCATGATGGATTTTTCCTCCAGAAATTTGTCCAATTCCCTTTTAAAGGTATCTAGGCCTGATGCCAGCACCACATCCTGTGGCAAGGAGTTCCACAGACCAACTACTCGCTGGGTAAAGAAATATTTTCTTTTGTCTGTCCTAACTCTCCCATCACTCAATTTTAGTGGATGTCCCCTGGTAAGGGTGTTGTGTGAGAGGGAAAAGAGCATCTCTCTATCCACTCTGTCCTTCCCATGCATAATTTTGTATGTCCCAATCATTTCCCTCCTGAGGCGCCTCTTTTCTAGACTGAAGAGGCCCAAACGCTGTAGCCTTTCCTCATAAGGAAGGTGCCCCAGCCCAGTAATCATTTTAGTCACTCTTTTTTGCACCTTTTCCATTTCCACTATGTCCTTTTTGAGATGCGGCGACCAGAACGGGACACAATACTCCAGGTGTGGCCTTACCATAGATTTGTACAATGACATTATAATACTAGCCATCTTATTCTCCATACCTTTTCTAATGATCCCAAGCATAGAATTGGCTTGAAAGCATAGAAAGCCATTGAGAGGTCCAGCAGCCCCAACAGGGATGTATGTACTTCCCCCAACTAGCACTTGGCACAGACAATCCACCAGGGTAACCAAATCTGTTTTCATCCCAAAACCAGGTCTGAAATCAGATTGGAAAGGATCAAGGTAATGTATTTCATCCAGGAGACTCTGGAGTTGGGTTGCTACCACTAACTTGATTACCTTTCACAGAAACAGAAGATCAGAGACTTGCTGATAATTATCTAATACAGTAGGGTTCTGTGAGAACTACTGCCAGCAACACTCTCTCCTTCTTAACTTAATGAAGAATTGCCTTCATTCTTGCCCTCCCTGATTGCCCTCCCTGCCCACTGAGTCATCCCCAGCCCCCCCCCCCCCCGATCTAATAAATCATGCTGAGCAAGAATCAAAGGGTCAGCCTTACACTACATATAATCCTATCCACATCCTCGGGTTGCACAAGTGAAAATAATCCATAATCAGAGGACCATTATGGTGCAAAGGGAACAGCCACTGGAACTGCAAATGTGATCCAAGTCATGATGGATATGAGCAATTTTACCTGCAAAATGTCTAGCAAACTGGTCACAGCCGGCCATAATGTTGTCGTCGTCCTTACTGGGGGAGGGGGCAGATGTAATGAGCCCTGCACCACCTGGAACAGCACTGCTGGGTGATGACTCTCGCAGTGGCAGAAAAATGGCAGATGGTGGCAGAGAAAAAAAGCCTTCTTTGCTGCCACCACAGAGCAGGCTCTTAAATTAGCTCTAACTCGTGTTCAGTAGAATTCATTGTGAGTCTTTCTCCACCATTGCTCAAGACATCTGCTGAGTTGTTCATTGTTCACAGTTCCCCAGAAAACCAAGGAGTCATTATGGCACAGGGCAGAGGTTGCTCAGGAACAACCTAATCCATTGCAGTCCTAATCCACTGCAGTTCCTCAGTCCAAAGGTCAACCAGAGTTTTGGATGAGTCACCAGTCCTAAAACTGGTGGAAAATTTCCCAGAACTATCAGGAATCCACCTGGATCCATAATCTTCCTAGGGCAGACCATCTGAATTTGTCCCCCATCTCTGCAGAGGTAAGGGAGCCTAAACTGTATCAGGTAATGGTTTGTCCATGCCAAAGGGATGATCTTAATCCCCTCAACTCCTAGATCACCATCTACCTGCCCAGCAGTGTACACCACTTGCCCAATAGTGAACATTGGATACAGATCCAGTGTATGCCCAACCACATGCATTGGTGCAGAAATTACCTGAGACAGGCCCATGGCTGTCATGACATCCTGAGCCAGGTCTATACCAGGGGTTTTGTCATGAACATTGAAAGCTTCCCAGTGCCAACAACCGAGTGTATTCTAGCACCACACCTGAGATCACCTCTGCCAGCTCAAGCAGGGAGACTTCTGAGCAGGAGGCTGGGCAGTACATCAACAGTATCCCTACTCTGCCTCACCCATTCAGCACTAGACATAGACCTTCAGATCCTGTACACAGCTGGACAGGGCACCTAGATGGGGGATAGAGTCACAATGGAGTATTGCGACTCCTCCTTCCCTACCCAGCATCCTTGGCCACTGCATTGCCCAGAAGCCTGATTGGAAAAGCTGGATGATACCAATTCTGGCCAAAAGATTGACTTGTAGTCATCTAGAGGATACCACTAGAAATGCCAGCACTCAAAAGACTGAGCAAGGGACCATCCATATATGATTGTCTCATTCTCTTGGAATGGCCTATCCAATTCCCACCGCCATATCTTCTGTGACCCCATCCTGCTTACAGCAGCACCATTCCCCCATCTCTCTTTGTCCCTTTAAATGCATGCCTCCATGAGGGACCTGACTACACACACAAACCAACCAACAAAAATACCATCACACTAACCACCCAGCAGCATCAACCCCAACCTCAGCTTTAACCAAGTAGAAATCACAGATCTCCTCCACTGTGCTAAATATCACAACCCCTGAGCATTCCAGAAGGTAGAAAACAGCAATCAATCCACACCTTCCAGTCAAGAAAACAAGGGAACATGTAAGGGAAACTAGGATCTTCTGAGGCTCATACACCACCCAGATCAACCTGTTGGTCTCCCTACCATCCCAGCCTCCCCACACACACACCCAACTCCACCCTCACAGGGAACAGAGCAATGAGGAAGGAGATGGACCCCACCCTCGTGTACATCCCAAGAAGGGCAACCCAATTCCCATTATAGCAGTGGTTCTCACACATTTAGCATCGGGACCACTTTTTAGAAAAAGAATCTTGTTGGGACCCGCCGGAAGTGATGTCATGACTGGAAGTGACATCATCGAGCAGGGAAATTTTTTAACAATCCTAGGCTGCAATCCTACCTACACTTACCCAGGAGTAAGTCCTATTTGCTATCATTGTTAAAAGCATATACATAGTAGTCTGTTAAAAGTACAGTTCTGTAACATTTCCCCAAGTGCAGTCACATGCTATGGTAGCATCAAGTCTAATACAGTGGTTCTCAAGCGTTTAGTGTTGGGACCTACTTTTTAGAACGAGAATCTGTCTGGACCCACTGGAAGTGATGTAATGACCAGAAGTGACATAATCAAGCAGGAAAATTCTTAACAATCCTAGGCTGGAATCCTACCCACACTTACTATCATTGTTAAAAATATATACACAGTAACCTGTTAAAAGTACAGATCTGTAACATTTCCCTAAATGCAGTCACATAGCCGTCTAATATATTAAAAATAAAATATTGAAATGAATGGGGACCCACCTGAAATGGGTTCGCATTTGAAAAACCCACAGTTTGAAAAACACTGCACTATGGTGTTGCTCCTCCCGGTGGTGACCCATCCTGCAGGTCAGCATGGGAAAATACACTACCTCCAGAAGATGTTCTAATCTGAAAGGGGCAGGGATTTCTCCCAGAATGGAAATTTATTGCTGATGTTACTGACCACAGGCTGGAGTTGTGCTGCTGCTCCACCATTCCATTGCTCCACTCCTTTTCTCCCAGCAAAAAAGAGAGGGCCAGTTGATAAACCCTCTGCAGAGGTCATCCAGCTGGGTGGGATTCTGAGTTGCATGATTTAGAAATTCCACCAGGCCAGATTTAGTGGTTGAGCTGAGTGATGTTACTCTATGCCATCATGCTGCTATCGCTGTCTCTCATCCTTCCTTCCTTTATTCTCTCCTTCCTTCCTCTTTCTTCTTGCAAACAGAGGACCAATAGCAAAACCTCTGCCAGTATGGGGGGGGGGGGCTCTTGCTGGTCTCATGCTCAGGCTAAGGGCCAAAAAGGGACCTCAGCTCACATCCCTGACCAAACCAGAGGCACTAAGTGCCTGTAAAGGCAGGGGGTCAATCAGCCTCTTTTCTCTCAGGTCCCTGCCCTAGGTGTTTCTCATCCCCAATTCAATCAGTATGAACTCTTGCTTGGTCCACTTCTCAGGGAAAAGTAGCATCTTTGGTGAGTTATGCTCTTTATGATAATTGGGTTCTCCCAGCACCACTGAGCTGTGAAGCTGTGAAGGGATGTCAGCTGCTGAGCTGTGAAGGGATGCTTTGGCAGAAAGAACGGCACTAGGAGAGCCCAGTTATGCAGGCCACCCTTTCAGTGTTGCTGCTTTTGCTGTGTCGCTGCTGAGAGATTGGCCTGTGTAATCATTGGGCTCTCCCAGTGCCATTCTGTTAGCAGTGCCATTTCTGCTGAGGTACTAGGAAGGAGAGACAGAAGTAGAAGGCGAGAAATAGTACCGGGGAAGAACAAAGAGGGTGAGAAAGGAAGAGGGAGAAGATGCCAAGGTGCTGGGAGAGCCCAATTATCATGCTAGCCATCCCTTCAGCAACACTGCTTCTACCAAGGCATCACTTTGCAGAGCACCTCTCAGATGCTGAGTTGCAAGGTGATGCGTAGGCAGAAATGGCATTACTGAAGGGGTGGCATGCATAATAATTAGGGTGTTCCAGATCCTGAAAATATGATCAAGATTGGCATCTTCTGTCATTTTCAGCTAATGAGTTCCAAGGTGAGAAAAAGGTGCTTATTTCTAGTCATCACTTGCTTAACGACACCACTTCCTGCTTAACAACATCACTTCCGACCCTCAGTAGGCTGTGCTGTTCTGTATGAAACAAGTTTGACATCCCTAATCTAGTCCATATGTTACCAATGGTAACCATATGTTACCATTTTATTAACAAGGATATCATGGAGAACTTAATCAAGTGCTTTGCTGAAATCTACATGGCAATCCCATGGCAATCCTACGATCTACTAGATTAGTCGCTCTGTCAAAAAAAAGGAGATGCAATTAATCTGATGTGCAAACAACTTGGTTCTGTTTAGGGTCATCTATCTAGTTTGCCTCAAGATGAAATGAAAGCCTCTTTGCATAAGAATCCTAGAAAGCAGTTGACTAACATCAAATTAACATCAAGCTCTTCAATATGTGCAAGAGGACCAATTTTAAGCATCGGCTCTCCTCTGCCTCTTTCTTTCTGCTCCCTTTTTATATTGGCAGAAGGGGGGTGAAAGTTGCTTTTTATCTGGCAGGGTGGGCATTCAGAGCCATTTTGTCCAATGAAGCTTTCAGCCCAAACCTACTATTGGGCATTTATGACAACAGATCTCTTAATTTGTCACTGTAAGTGCCACAGCAGTGCCCTGAATTCCATGGCACTGTCCTGCACATTAGAGCCACTACCACAATCTGTGCAATCGTCAGAGATATACCGAGCCCATATCGGAGCAGGTAAGGTGCTAGTATGGATGGGTTATGGGCAATGCAATGTTTGGGGTAGGGAGCAGGAGATGGGAGGAGGTGAATTGCAGTAGTGCACACCGGAATCCTATACCCTTTTTCTAGGCCCGACACATCCCCTGCCTCTCCTTGTACTTGGTGTAGGTCTGAGGAGACCCATTGAAAGCCAAGCGGCCTGGGGAGAAGTAAGTAAAATATTTTTATTTGCCTCTCCCAGGCCATCTGGTCACACCTCCCCATAGTGTGCGCTCTAGCAGCGTGGCTACATAGTACAACATGGTGGGAGATAGGATTGGTCTCTTAAACTGTGCACACGCAGGAAAGCACCTCTAACAATCCCAAACCCCAACCATAGGCTGCTGCTCCCAAGAGCAGGACCAATACACACCTGTGTCTTTCGCCATGTTTAGGAAGACTCAAAGCACACATGCATGGAAACCCAGCGATGGGGAAGAAGAAGGAAGACTTGCTCAATGAAAGGGAGCCATGTGTTTGAAGCAGGTATTTTCAGCAAGGTTGAAAGATGGTAATTTGTGGGACAAATTATAGGTCCTTCTCTGAGATATGGAAATACCTTCCTGGGAGTAAGCCCCATTGAACACAATGAGATTTATTTCTGAGTAAGCGTGCATAGGATAATATAAACAAATGGTACCTTCAGGCTCCTCTCCTCCCCCCCCTCTCAAGCAGGAAGAGGACTGACGTGCTCCCTCCTTCTCTCCCCCCCCCCAATTCTGAGCAAACAGAGCAAAAGACTAAGCAAAAGTCATGTTTGCTGCTTTTTCTCCTACTTGCCATAAGGCAGGGAGACCAACTGCTGCCCTTTAAAACTGAAAACAAGGAGAGGAGCTGTGGTAAAGAAATGGTCTGCTGGCAGCTAGTATAGGATGCCACCTTATCTACCAAACTCACAGATAGCAAGAACAGATACAACCACATGTTCAGAAACCCACATGGAAGAATCTGAACTCACTGATCAGGAAGGCAACAAGTGATAAAGACATACTTGGATATTCTGTGGCACAACACCCTTGGCATTAGGAAACTCATGTGAGTTTTGCATCCTGATGGGCACTTATTCTGGGGAAAATGCTCAGCACCATGTAGATTTCTGCACATGTGCTTTGGAACTAAGGGGTTTCCATGGTGTTCATTCTGATGCCTAGGGCATCGCAACACACTCACAGGGGTGCAGCAAGATGTCCCCATTAGCCCCTCTGACCTGTCCCCCCAGGTGCTGCCATTTTGGATCTCAAGAAATCTTGGCGCCTCCATCTTGAGCAAGATGCTAATTTGGGAATTACTGGTTTAAGCATTACGGTTTCCAGTGGTTTGTGATGCTCTGTGCAACTCCATCCCATGGTTAGCAGAAGTAGAATAAATGACATTAAATTAGCAAACAGTGCTGAACTTTGCAAAGTAATTATATAACTTTACATAATTTATGTGAGTAACAGAATTCTGTTTTTCTTGTGGCAAAATTTGGGTTATTTAGTGCAGAAGTCTAATTTTAAAAAAATGAGACTGCTGAGTCGGCTGTGGTCATAGAACAGAGTAAGGCAAGTGCAGTCAAAATGTATTTATTTATATTGCAACTTTTACATTAAAAAGCTCACAGGGTTGCTTACAACAAGGTCACCTGAACCCATATCTTATAGGACTTTAGGTTAAAATCAGCACTTTGAATTGGGTCCAAAAACAGACTGGCAGCTAGGGCAGCTAGACTGTCATAGCTCCAAGTTCCTGTCAGCTGGACAGCCACATTCTGCACCAGTTGAAATTTCAGAACCATCTTCGAAGGCAGCCCCATATACAGCATATTACAGTAGTCCAATCTAAATGCAATCTGTACATGTTTGACTGAGGCCAGCTCCAAGTAGGGCTGCCTCTGACAAACCAGCTGAAGCACCCCAGGTAACCAGTATCACCTGAACATCCATGGATAATATCAGGTCCAAGAGCACTGCCTGCCTGTGGTCTTGATTTTATTGAGAATGGGCTTTACTTCACTGTTCAGATCATCAGGTTTCCTGACCCAGAGCACTTCTGTCTTGTCCAGATACAGTTTCTGTTGGTTTGCCTCCATAATTTCAGCTACCTCCCTGGGAACGGAGAGGTACTATTTATCCAAATTGTTGATACCTCAGCTCAGCTCATGTAGTTGTTGAACAGCACAGGAGGTCAGATGGAGCCCTCCAGAACTACATATGGCCATGAGGAAGAGCACTGGCCATGAGGAAGAGCAGTAGTCTAGCCAGTAGTGCTTTCTGGGACCAATTATCCAGGCGAGACTAAAGCCAACACAAAACTGTGCCACCCAGTCTCAATTTGGCCAGTCTTAGAAGGATGTCATCTTCAATTGTATCAAAAGTCTTTGAAAGGTCCAGGAGAATCAACAGTGTTCATGTGTTAGAAATGGGCCCTGAGAGAGGCTGCCCCCTCCCACAAGCCCCTTGTCCTGGCACAGGAATGGCAAGTTCCTGTGATGCAAGAGGCAGCAGGATCATGCTTGTCATGGTGAAAAAATCACATCCAGATACAAATTCACTAATAGACTGCAGTTTATGTCAGAAGATGACACAGAGCGTAAAACAGGAAGAGGTCTGTCAGGGAACCTCTTTTACAGTCCATGAGCAGATATCCAAATAAGGAGACAGCCCAGATAATATCAATATTATGTTTCTGTGAATGTGATGGATCACCCTGTCAACCTCAAAGTGGGCTTTTCCATGAATGGTGGGAGAGAGGGACACTGAATCTAGGTGTGCAATTTCTTTTTCTTCCATCCCAACCTTTTAGCAGCCCTCCCTGCTCACTATTGGAATTTGCTCTCTAGGGGGCGTCACCAGGGGTAATTGGTGGGCGTGATGGGTGTAGCTGCCAGAACCAGAGTCATCTTTCACACTGGGACCCACTGGCTGGAATCAAAAGTCTTGGCCATTTTTATTGCTCTGGTTTCCCTGTTGTCTCTCCTCAGCCTCAGAGAACTGAAATTTACTGTCTTCGGCTGCTGGCCTCATCCCGTCTCTGCTCCCCGCCTCCATTACTCAAGAAGCACATTCATAGATCTTGAACTCTTAGCAGATCAGCACTCTAAGGAATCATGTAAAGTCCCATTATGGCGGAACTTTGGCTAAACAAGATCCCATTCCTATCTTTGTCCTGGCACATGCCCCCAACCTCTCTATCTCCCTACATCCACCAGGACAATCAAGGGAGATTCTGCCTCAAAATGGGGTAAATTTATATGTGGGTGCAGGTCTGACTGAAGCTATTGGGCTGCCAGTGTTGTGCCCTATTACCCAGTTCCTGTCTCAGTCTTTTCTTCTCCAGGCTAAACACATCAAATTCCTTCAACCTTACTTCGTAGGGCTTGTTCTCTAGTCTTCTATCATCCTCATCACTCTTCTACCCCAGTTTGGCTGTATCTTTCCTAAAGCGAGATGCCCAGAATTGGACACAGTACTTCAAATTAGGCCTGACCAATGCAGAGTAAAGCAGAACCACTACTTCTCATGACTTGGAAGCTATGGTTCTACAAATGCACGCTAAAATTGCATCAGCCTTCTTTGCAGCTGCATCACACTGCTGACTCACGTTCACCTTGTGATCTACTGTGACTTGAAGATCCCTCTCACATGTTGTGCTGCCAAACCAGGTATCTCCCATTCTATATCTGCTTCTTCGGTTATTTTTGCCTAAGTGCAGAAGCTTACATTTGTCCCCACTGAACTTCATCTTATTCATTTCAGCCCAGTATTCCATTCTGTCAAGGTCTTCTTGAATGGTTCTACTATCTTCTATTGTGTTTGCTACCCCTCCTGGCTTGGTGTCATCTGAAAATTTGATGAGGCCTCCTTGTATCCCTTCATTGATGAAGATGTTAAATAGGAATGGGTTCAAGACAGAGCCCTGTGGCATTCCACTTGAAAGTGCTCTCCAGATTGATGTGAAGCCATTGACAAGCACCTTTTGTGTACAGTCGCCCTACCAGTTGTAAATCCACCTAACCATTATATCATCTAGCCCAGTCATTTTCACCCACTGTGCCGCGGCACACTGGTGTGCCACAAGCAGTCCACAGGTGTGCCACAGGAATTTGGGGAAAGGTCATTTATTAGTGAGGCCAGTGGGGGATGTGAGCCTCCACTGGCAGCATGGTGTGCCTTGTCAATTGTCAAAAGACTGATGGTGTGCCTTGACAATTTTAATGCCTTTTCAGTGTGCCGTGAGATGAAAAAGGTTGAAAATCGCTGATCTAGCCCATATTTTGTCAACTTGCTGATTAAAACGTTGTGGGGAACCTTGAAGTTGAGATAAATTACATCCAAAGCATTCCCTCTGTGCGATAAGCTAGTAACCCAATCAAAAAAGGAGATGAGATCTGTCTGGCAAGATTTATTTTTGACAAATCCATGTCAAATATATTAATCACCATGTTGTTATCCAGATGTGTGCAGACTGTATGCTTTATTATTTGTGCTAATATTTTCCCCAGTATTGAAGTCAGACTGACGGGTCTGTAATTTCCCAGGTCTTCTTTTTTCCCCCTTTTAAAAGACTGGGATCACATTAGCCCTCTTCCAGTCTAGCTGTGCCTCACCCATCTTCCAAGATTTCTCAAAGATAATTGACAAAAGCTCTGCAGGTACATCCACAAATTCCTTTAGTATCCTAGGATGCAGTTCATCCGGTCCAATTGACTTGAATTCATTTAGTCCAATTAGGTGGTTCTTAACTAGCTCTTTCTCAATCTTAACCTGCAGAGCCGTACCAATCATGTTTTCATTACCTCTTTGGGAATGTACACATCCCCCCCCCCACTGGTCAATGATCCAGCATCCACATTTACACAATTCTCCTTTTGCGAGAAGACAGACACAAAGTAGTTGTTGAGCAGTTCCACCTTCTCCTAGTTACTAGACACTAATTGGCCATCCTTATCAAGGAGCAATCTCATCCTCTCATTTCCTCTTCCTTTGGGCATACTGAAAAGCCCTTTTTGTTGCTCTTGACATCTCTGGCTAGCCTCAGCTCATACTGGCCTTTAGCATTCCTGACCCTCACTCTACAAGTCTGGGCTAGTATCGCAATGCATTCTGGGGTGAACCTAGGCAGAGACAAAGGCCTCTGCATGACCCAGAAAAAGGCTGGAAGATGGTGCCTGGAGCCCTGCAAATGCAGCAAAAGCACTGTGTGACAACTCAGCAAGTTACTGGGGGCTTTTCCCCCCTTCTTAACATGTTTCAAGTGGGTCCCCCAGTATCCATGGCATCTGCAGAAAACTGAAACTGTGGATACCAGATCCGTGTTTATCAGGACCCACCTGTACTATTAACTGGACCACCCTTGGAGATTTGCAGATCTGAATGGTTTTCCTAATATTTCCTGAGCATTTTCCTGCTGATCTTTCTGGTGTTACAGCTGGCAAAATGGTTGATCATTGGAATTTGGAAGTTAACCTGATGGTTGACACAATTGCTTCTAGGAATCCTTTCTTGCCTCACATAATTATTTATTTGGTTTTTCTGAGAATTTTGGAATGATGAAACAAAGTAAGATGATAGCTAGAGGACAAATGGCAGAAAACTCTTGCCATTCAGCTGGAGTTCACTGTACAGTGATGATGGCAGCAAAGAAATCTTTCTTCTCTCACACCTTTGTGTTTGTTCAGTGCCATCCAATAGAGTTTATCTGAGAGGTGAGAACCATTTTGCAATGTCACCTGCATTGTTGAATTCTTGGTTCCTACTGTGGAGGCTTCCTTTGTGCCTACTATGTTTTCCCTTGCAGGCAAATAGCTAGTGGGGAGGGAATAATATGCAGGAGGAAAGGGTTAACCTTCCCACCCCCAGTGCCATGGTCTTCACAGAGTCTTTTCACCATCAAATGTGCAGCATGTTGCCTTCTTGATGGCACCCAATATTATTTAAAACAACCTCTTTTCAGCAAGCACCAAAAACAATCTGATTTCAACAAGCCTTTGCTGAGTGCATTTAAACTTATTTTTCACTGTGACTGCTTTTGATTTTGGTTCATTCTTGGAAAATTTAATTATGTTCTTCTAAGTCACTCATTATATATTTTATAGGAGAACGAATACTAGAAGTATTCAGTAAATAAATAAAACCTGGAGTTTTATTAAGAGATCATCTGGCTGAGAGATATCTTAGTATGTTGTTAGCACCTCTCTATGTCTACTCATAGGGTAGATTCCAACCTGTCACAGGGAAGAGCTTTTTCCTACCATACAATCTGCACACTTTTTAAAGTTGCTGGTGGAACTTATTCCTTATCCTGGAATCTTCTCAGAAGTAAGCACCCCAAACCTGAGACATCCAGCTGACGCACACCTGCAAGACTAAAGGGCAGCTTGCCTCCTTCTTCGTGTTTAAAAATGCAATTTTACATGTTGTTAATGGGAATATGAATGACAAAACGGTTCTTAAGAATAAAATAACGTGGATGCGAAAACTATGTGCCCTTTCTCTAGGACTGCGGTTTTCAAACTCCCAGGGAATTTGAAAGCTGCAGTAAGTTCTTGTGGTGGTGGGGAGGCAACGGGGGCAGGGGGAAGGCAGCAGCACAGTGCCCAGGATCGCGCCACTCAGGGGGGCTGCAGGGGCTTGGGTACACTTATCAGAGCCTCCTGCAGGCTGCCAGGGGTGCGGGGAGCCCTCCGCTGATGTCCGCAGGGCATCCCAATGCTTCAAAGTGAGAGTGATCGTGCTCCACTTCTGTAAACGGAACACGATCATTCCACTTGCACTTGTGAAGCTTTGGGAGCCCTGTGGACAGCAACGCAGGGTTCCCTGCACCCCTGGGAGGCTGCAGGAGGCTCTAGTAAGTGTACCCAAGCCCCTGCAGCCCTCCTGAGCGGCACGATCCTGGGGATCATGCCACCTCCTCCTCCCTGCCTCCTGACTGCCCCTGCCCCTTAAGGGGAAACAGACCAGGGCCCACAAGTTGGGGTGTCGCAACGCCGCAGTCTAAAAAGCCCTGCTCTAGGAGTTATCTGTGAGATGACAAGCTGGCTACTGAAATTCTCTCCACTACTCTGTTGTTAAAAATCCAGGATTCCTAAAGCTGAAAAAAAAATGTTTCTCTCAATAATGATAAAGAGATCTGAAGTCCTATGAAATTGTTTTAAATGTGTACCGTGAGGGGTCAGGATCTTGCTCCAAAAGTCCTTGTTTTCTGAGATCAAATCTATGTAACAGCCTGCACCTGTGGAACTCAATCACATGATCTGACACAGGCGAAAATGGAGCCTGACAAGAACCTCATAGTGCATGGAGATCAAATTTGATGAGGAGGCAGGGCCAGCAAATACAAGCCCCAGCTGCAGCAGATATAGACTGTATCTGTTTAGAATGTCTTACAAGACTTTTGTGATTATACATTCTCTTCCTTAAGCATAATCCCTTCATCTGCCTTAAGCACAGCTAGTATGTCAACACCAATGTTAAGTATTGTTTAAGGCTAGCCAGGTTCTATGTTTAACCAATATATGAGACTGGTTAGCAAACCCCAAATAACAGTTAAGATGCAACCCAGTTAGAGTCATTTTAAGCTATTTCTGCCCAAAGTTGAATATACACAACAGGGACCAAATGTGTACACCTGTTGGCCAGGCAAAAATGGGTTACTCCATTAACAACCCAGTCCTAACTGGACTTTATGACAGTGGCACAGTGGTTCAACTGTTGTAAATGGCCATATGGCAAACACAGGTAAGCCAGCTCGGTGGGAAGAACAGGACAGGAAGGGGGAGGATTGTAGAAATGTCTGGGTGGAAAAGGAGGTGGGTGGTAGAATGAGGAGGGAGGGGTAGAGCGACACCTACGTGTCCCAGGATCCCATCCCCATTCCCCTCCCCTTCCCTCTCACTTACTCTCTTTAGACTTGTGCCAGCAAAATGGCTTGTGCAGATCTAAGAATATTCATTGGGGCATTGGAGGTTTGCCCCTAAGTAAATGGAACAAATCCCTTACCTCAAGGAGGCATCCAGGACTCTTCCCGCGCACAGGACGCAGTGCATGCTTTGTTGGCACGGTTGCAAAGGTGGGTTTTTTTTTTTTAGTTAGGATTGAGCTAACATTATCAGATTTTTTATCAATTGATTAAATGTGCATAGATTTTCCCAGCAAGAATGTATATAGAAATTTATAAAATATTTAGTGAACACACTTGTTGTCACATCCATCAACGCAATCATTGAGTTTCATGTTTCCTTCATTTCTCCAGTGTTTTATCCTAGCAGCTGATATTAGAGGCAAACTGACTCTTCACATGGAGATTCTATTGCCATGGTTAATCAAGATCACACAAAGATCCAACTGGCACAGCATCTTGTTCCCAACAGTGGCTAGCCAGATGAAATTGCCTTCTGTCCCCCACCTCATGCTCCCTGCAAGCACTAGAATTCATGTGCTATGACATACATGCTAGTCATCATCCAGATGCTTCCTGGGAGCCCACAACTTTTGACCTTTCATGGCAGTGATTCCCTACATGAAGAAGCGGAGAATCTCTCTCCCCTCTTCTCAGCCAGGTAGCCTTCTCTAATGGGAGGAAAGTCTGACAGCACCGGCACACACCTCTCCTCTGCTCCTTTGCTCCATTCGTGCCAGCAGGGCTAAAACGAATGCAAAACAATCGTGCTGTGCTGTCTTTTCCAGGCACCCCTCTCCAAGAGAAAAGGGGCCCCCTGTGAAAGGGCAAGGGGCCTGTGTAGGGACCTCTCATTCCTTGATATAAAGGGCACCCAGAAGCATAACTCATTAACACTTTGTGCCTCTTTTAGTCCCACTGGCTTTTTGGAGTGCAAGAGATGTTCTTGTTCTCTCTAGCATTTCTCCCAAGAGGAATGGGACATGGTCCTAGGGACTGGCCCTGTGTTGTGGCAATCTCTCATTTTCTTGCTAGAGCAGCCATTTTCAACGACTGTGCCGTGGCACACTGGTGTGCCACAGGAGTTAGGGGGAAGGTCATTTATTAATAGGGCCAGTGGGAGATGTGAGCCTCAACAGGAAGCATGGTGTGCCTTGTCAAAAACCTGGTGGTGTGCCTTGACCATTTTAGTGCCTTGTCAGTGTGCCGTGAGAGGAAAAAGGTTGAAAAGCACTGTGCTAGAGGAACACCCAGCTGATAAGGAGAGAGCTGCAGGGGCTTGAAATGGAAGGTTTGGATGATGTGGCAATGATGCAAGGAGAATGTAATTATCCCCCTCCCCATAATTGGCTTAATTATATAATTGATTGGCTGTGTAATTGATTGGCTAGACTGATGAATTCATGAATGTGACAGCCCAAATTAACAAGGAAACTGGTTAGACTTCATCACAATTAATATCTATCCTGTGGTCATTTAACTCACCCTCATCACCTCCCCATTCTGCCCACCTCCAACTGTTTCCACCTTGTCCCCACCTCCTGCACGATGCTGTCGGGGTGGCAGGCATCTGGTGTCTGCTGGTGCATGGACCCAGGTCAGTCCAGTGTGTGGCCTTTCACAGAAGCCAGAAAGTTTGTTATGCCACTGGAATGCTTGTTCTGTATAACATGCCCTCAGGATTTGGCCATAAGCCTGCCCCTTCTTCCATGTAACAACCCTGACAATATTTAGATGACTATCATGTCTCCCTGTAGTCTTCTCAATAAGTTCAGTATACCAAACTCTCTCAATAATTCCTCACAGGACTTGCAGCCCAATTCCTGACTCCGCACTGGTGATACAACTGTGCCAGTGGGGCACACACTGTATCCTGCTAGGGAGTTTTGGGAGACCTAGAATTTGTTGTCCTTGGTGGCGGGCACCATCTCCATGACAGAGGAATTGCACCCTTGGGATATGGGTCCTGCAACAGTCTGAGCAGGCAGGTTACAAGTACCCCCCCCCCAATCTCAGCCGGCAGCACCCTACCCTTTAGGGAGCTCGGTTTTGACATTTCTCCACTGAACCTCAATCTTAATTGAACTGATCGCCTAGCTGGACCCCCTTCTTACAGCTCAGTTGGCGGCTGGAGGTCTCCTCGGGGTATGGGAATGTATTTCCCTTTACTCTGAGTAAAGCCCCAGCTGTCCAAATTGAACTTCTCAGATCCATGCCAGCTACTTAGCTGACACAAATCTGGGAAGCCCAGTGTAATGCTGGGCAGGCCAAGAGGGGGGTTAGGATACTATACTCCATCATAGAAGTGTAAAATGGGCAATTGGCATTTTGGGGTTTGGTTGGGGGGGGGCTGTGAATTGTTTTCTATGGGTACAGTTTGACTTATGCCAGTTCCAATGTTGGCATAATATTAATCAGGGGTGTGTGTATCACCTAGAGGGGGTATAGGATATGGCTCCTTCCTGTCACTTCCATGATTTATCCATGTCTTCACCCCATTTTAGGGCTGCTGAAGTTAGGCTAGCAAATGAAAGACACCAGCATGGAGTTGCAGTGGCATTTGGGATCATGCCAATGTCAGAATGAAGTTGGTGGCATAGCTAAAGTTCCATTGTCTCAGAAAGGCCTTTTCTAGATCCTATACCACTCAAAACAGGGTGGTTTTTTAATTCTAATTTTTTTATGTATAGGACTCTACCTTTAGTAGGTCAATAACTTTCCACAGCTTCATTTCTTTTCAAATAACTATTGTGTACTCTGGCCTTTGCTGTATCCTTTTAACATGTTTAACATGTTCTCCTAGAGATTCTGAAATTTAGATTTTTTTTTTGTATGTAGATGGGGGACAAGGAAAAACAGTAAGGTAAGCTATCTATTTCCAGAATTTCTAGAGCTTGATGCCTTTGAAAGTGTGAGAGGATGCTAAGGCGCCATCCCCAGTCCTCCCATTTGCAAATACTATTTAGCATGTATTCTGGTGTATGTTTTATGATATAGTTTCATACAGTTTATGATATATAGTTTAAGCCAGTGTTTTTCAACCAGTGGTATACATACCACCCGTGGTACTTGAGGTGTTGTCCAGTGGTACACATGCCTCTCAGGGGATACCCACTGTCCAGCAGCCAGACTGCGACATGACACTACTAACAGTAGTAGGAGGCTTGGTGGACAGAGCTCCAGTGCACTTGGGAAAAACCCACCTGCTCGTGCTGAACCTCTTACTGCTGTTTGTAGCATTGCACTTGGCCTCCTAACCCTGAAGTAACTGGCGATGATGTCATCGCCAGTTATTTCTGGTGGTACTTAATTAGATCATGAGAAGTAGTACATTGGGGAACAAAGGCTGAAAAACACTGGTTTAGGCTAAGTTAGCAATCACATGGTCACCTTCTGGGAGGTTTCAGGGAACAGTTTGAATGGAGGTTGCGCCCTTTTCTGCGTCAGAGCTAGCTGGCTTCAGTCCCTGCAAATCCAGTATTAAGAAATCTACTGCAGAAAATGAAATCTACTTCAAAACACAAGATAAACTCCTAGTCCTTAATTATCCTTGTTTTGCTGTCTAAGATATGGGAAGTTTAGCCTCAATACCCTGCATACTGTTTAATCTAAATAATTTAAATATTGCTCCTACTAAATCCTTTCTTTGCAAAAGAATTTCGCTTTTATTTTCCGTACTAAAACCTTGGCTGCCTAATCAGCAGTCTCTTTTTATTTTAAAACACTTTTATCCTGCCCTTTTCTATCTCACACGTTGCTACACAATTTGTTAAAATTCATTATCAACAAAATAACATCTAATAGTTTGAATGAATGAATAGTTAGACAGCAACTGTTACTCTGCACATGCCTGATCTTGTCCGATCTCAGAAGCTAAGCAGGGTCAGGACTGGTTAGTACTTGGATGGGAGACTGCCTGGGAATACCGGGTGCTGTAGGCTTATACCATAGTCTTTCGAGACTGAAGGTTGCCAACCAACATCTAATATAGCAAATGATATTAAAACAGCAAATGAAACTAATCAGTGAAATAAAACAAAAACTAGTAATCAACAGAGCAAAAAAAAAATCTGTTAAAACCCATCAGTTTTATTTGCCCCTGCAGCAAATAAAAATGCTAGTAGGGAAGGGGCAGGTCTAACTGTCACTGGAAGAGAGCTTCCAAGGCTGGGTGCCATGATGGAAAAGGCCCTGTCACAGGTTATCATATTTTCAGCAAAATCCTATTCATGTTGATTCAGAAGTAAGTTCCATTGAGTTCAATGGAATTTCCTCCCAGGTAAGTGCGTATAGGATTGCAGCCTGAGTTTCCAGTGGAGGTGGAACCAGCATTTCTCTTGAGAACTTCTCATAGGGCAGATAATTGCATATGGAGAAAAATGATATTTAGCTCCTAAACTGCTAAGGGCTTTATCAGTCATCACCAGCACTTTGAATTAATCCCAGAAATGTACAGGGAAGCCAATGTGATGTGACATGGTCGTAGTCAGCAACCTTGCAGCTGCATTCTGTACTAGTTGCAGTTTCCAGGCAGTCTTTATAGGCAGCCCCACATAGAGTGCAATAAAGTAGTCCAGTTTCAATTTACGAATGCATGGGTAATAATTGCAAGTTCTGAACAATCCAAGAAAGAACCAGTTAGAATACCAGCCTAAGTTGGCAAACGATGTTCCAGGCCACTGCATCACCTGGGCATCCATGCTCAGAACTAGCTCCAAAAACACTCCTAAAATGCAAACCTGGTCCTTCAAATGCAAACCTGCCACAGGATGTGGTGATGACTTCTGGCCTAGATGGGGGACTGGTCAAATTTCTGGAGGAAAAGTCCATCATGAGTTACAAGCCATGATGGGTATGTTTAATTCTAAAATCAGGAAGTAGGTTACCTCAGAATTCCAGGTGCAAGGGAGGGCACCAGGATGCAGGTCTCTTGGTGTCTTGTGTGCTCCCTGAGGTATTTGGTAGGCCACTGTGAGATACAGGAAGCTGGACTAGATGGCCTATGGCTTGATGTAAAGGGAGTACTATCCCATTCAGAGAAAGACAGTAGTTCAGTTCCTGGATCAGCAATTTCCAAACAATTGTCCAGATTTAATTTCAGCTTGTTAGCCCTTGTTCAGCCCAATACCACCCACAGACAGCAGGGCAGGATTTCCACAGCATCTTTGGCTATAGACAGTAAGGAGAGATAGTGGTAAATGTTGACAGGATCTGGAGGCTGCAGGCCAACCAAAGGGAGCAACAGTTAGTGGTTGGCACTTAGGCATCCCTTCCTACTCTCTGCTTTCCCTTTTTACTAGGTCAGTAACTGAACAGACAGAGCAGGAACTGGTAGATCTATCTGCTGCCACCATCTCAAACAAGGAAACTAGTCAGAGGGGTCCATCTGGGAAAAGCAACCCTGCGCAGGAGAGCCCAGAACCCATGGTTCTTGTTTAAATTCAAATTGCAGTTGTGTCCACAAATGATAAGATAATCAAAGGCATCCCTACAGAGAATGGCACTGGTTTAAAAACTTGTTCTGTCTTGCGTTAGTGTGATGTGTTGCTTGTCTGTCCCCTGTGCCTCTATAGTAGTCCTTTGGTTATAAAAAGCTGCCCTCCTACAATTGGATGTGTTCCCTTATTATTATTTTATTTATTGCTTGTATATATTGTAATTTTAATCTGAACTGTAAGCTGCCTTAAGCATTTGTTTCAGCATAAGAAAGGTGGGATATAAATCTTCTAAATAATTTGTTCCCAAACTAATGGGTCACGACCCATCAGCCAGAGAATCACTCAGGTCTGGCTGCTTAAGGGGTGGAGGGATTGCAGCAACATGATCCCCAAAATTGCACTGCTGCTGGGGAAAGAATGGGGTTTCTGGCTTACCTGAAGCCAGCAATAGGCTCTGGGGGCAGCAGGGAGCCCCAAGGACACCTCCACAAGCTTCCCCAAGCCTGGAAAATAAAATCATGATCGGAAGTCATTTCCATCTTCACAATCAGAAACCAGAAGTGACTTCCAATCATGATTTTCTTTTTTTTCCAGGCTTGGGGAACCCTTTGAAGGTGTCTGTGGTACTCCCCACACCCCCACCCCTGAGCCCATTGCTGGCTTCAGGTAAGCCAGAAAACTTTCCCACATCTTGAAGCACCCTGAAAGCAGAAGACAATTAAACAATGTACCCTATTGGGAGGCATATATGATATCATCAGTCCGATGAATAATGCACTGTTGTACACACATTCCTGGAAGTATAATTACTTATACGGGTGGGGATTGGATTTTGAAATCAATTAGCTTTCAGATTCCCCCTCCCTTTAAGTTGATATGCTTTCCTGCAAGACTGGCTTTAAGCCAACTGAACCAATTGGGTCCCATGCCTTAGGGGCCCCCACACTAGGGTAATTTAGTCACACACAACACATTGCAACAGATACCCAATACAGGTTCATCAACCCAACAGATGAACCACATTGCAGGTTCATAATCACTAAAACAAGTAGTTTTGTAACTATTTACTTTTCAAAGGTAAGCTACACATTTTGTTTATTTGTAGGCAACATGTATGCAATTTTATATGAAAATGTGCTTAGATCCATTTGGTTCATTAACTCGCATGCACTTTAAGTGCACATTTTGATTGCTTTCCATTCTACCATAGTGATATAAAGTCTATAATAAATTTTATTTACATCTCTAAGATTCTGCAGACCTTGGCTATGAACCTGGTGCCCTGCAAAAATGTTTCCAATTGGGCCCCACAGCACCTAAGGCCAGCCCCGCTTTCTAGGTGATCCCAAGCCAGTTACTACCTCACAGGGCTACTGTAAAGATAAAAAGGGAAGGGGAAGAATTATGGAAAGCAAAAAGGGGGCTGGTTACAAGCCCTGGGTGCTGGATTTGCACAGTGGTTCATGAGCAGCAGCTGGAATGGGGTTGCTTCCCAAAACACCTGTGAATAAAATGAATGAATACCAGGCAGACAAATAAGTGTGGGATGAGAGACTCATGGGGTTATGTGACCCAACTTTTTGTAGCTTTTTCTCCAATGGAAACCATGGGATCTTTTGTGGGATGAGCTCATCAAGGAACTTTCTTTTGTGGGTTGATGGTCCTTAATTGCTCATTCTTGGCCCTAAATGGGACCACTGTTGTTTTGCACCTTTACTAAGAGTGCAAGAAAGAACTAATGACAAGCTCTGGTGTTGGCCTGGATCCCCTGATTGAATTTGGTGTTGGTGGGCTCAGCTATGGCTGGAGACTGCCTTTATGAATAACTTGCTTTGCGTAGATGTTGAGTTCTGTTCATGAGTCCCTTTATGGGGGGGACCTGACTTGAGGGTCCTTGAGGGCTGTGTTTTGCATGGGTTTTTTTTTTTTTAATCTTCACATTTTCTAAATTTGAATATGTGATGTGCTTTACTTTGATAAATCACTGTGCAGTAGGCACTAGGCTGTGTCCACTATTTAGTGGAAATAGCAGGCTTAAATTTGAAATATTTTGAGATTGAAATGCTACTTTTGGATCATGAAGATTTGGACTTAGAATGACATTCTGCAATAAACCTGTCTGGGTTTGGACCAACATGGGTGGGAGTTTACAAGAGCAGAACAGAGTTCTGCAGTTGTAAAATTGATTCTGACAGTGTGCACAGCATGCCAGTCATAGTGAGCGAGCTGCTGCAACTAGTGGCAGCACAGGAGACCAACCACCAAACCAGCACAGATGTGATGGTGATGGGGGAGGAACTGGGCAGGGGGTAGGAGGAGGAATGGGAGTCATCCCGGGGGCAAGACAAAGAGCAGGGAGGGAGGCAGTTCAGAGACAAGGTCAGTGGCACTCATGTGAACCGATATCCTTACAGGAGTAAGGAAGATAGACAAGGTAAGCAATCTGTCACATGCCTCAGGCTTATGCCTGCTAAACAGCAGGTGTAGATCTGAGGAGGCCCATGGCATCTTTGCCTGGGTTAAGCAAACAAAAGTTCACTCACCCCTGCATTTACTGCCCCTCCTTGCGCAGATACAGCAAATGCTTCAGTGTTTTTTTGGGGGGGGGAGGTATCTTGGGCCAGTCACTGTTTCTTAGTCTAATTTGCTTCACAGAGTTATTGTGAAGATAAATGGGAAGGGTGAATGTGTGAATCCTGAACTCCTTCAAGCAGACTCCCCACCCTTGTAAAGTTTTATGCACATTTGAAGGGGTGACAGGAATTATCACAAAAATGGCTGCTGGGGGGGAAAGGCCCATCCCAAAATAACTGCAGTCACGAAATAACTACAGGAAGGGCAGAACCACTCACAATTATGTGTAGCCAATTAATGTACTCATTGATTATAGGCCAGGGCAATCTAAGGTTTTATTAAAAACTTTAATTGTAACATACCTTAATTAAAATCTGTCATCACTTCCGTCAGGTCCTGCTCATGGGATTTCCTGGAGGCATTCAATCAGCTAGAGTTGAAAAAGGGGACTGAAGTGAATGAGACTTTGGTCTTATTTAGAAAGGCAGTTCTCATATGTTTTATTAGCAGCTACAGCTGAGAATAAGAGGTTCCACATGCATTGGTAGTCTGAATGCTAGATGCTGGGAGCAGAGGTCTGAAGGTCCAATGCTCAATCCAGGAGACCTCCAGGAAGGGCAGATAAAGAAGGTTCTTGTCTGCAGTCCTGGAGAGCAGCAGCTAGTCAGCATCTACAACACTGAGCAAATGGATTAGTTCAGTATTAGGCATGTTCCTATGTCCTTATGAGCTTGTGAGTGTGCCAGCGGCACCAACAGCCCAATCCTACTTAACTCCCCACACAGTGATGCAGTGGCAATTCCAATTTTCAATCATCAAGCTTCTAAAGGTTTAAAACAGTACTTTATTTAGGATCAGCTTCTACAGAGCGCTTCCATTCAGGCCTCTAGCTCTGTAACAACTGAACATATGGTTAAAGTGTAGCCAAAAATAGTCTCCAGGGATTCTGGTGTAAACTAGCTCCCTCTGTTGACCCTTTTTTTCCATATTCCTGCATTCTTTCTCTTTTAAGGAGACAGCAGCAACAAAGACAGGCCCTGTACTATAAGAGATCAGCCAAAGATCTTCCAGAACTTGACCCAAGGAACACTGTTCAGGTTCAATCTTTAATAAAGCAGGTTAAGATCTGCCAGGGGCACTGTATTACAACAAGGGAATATATGATCATATCAGGTAAAGATGGAGAATGGAAGAATATTGAGACATAAATGGAGAATTTAAGAAAAACAGCAGGTAACAGTACATAAACTGGGATAGATCCCATGCCACTAACTGATAGAAGTGGAAGTATCTTGAAGAATCAATTGAAAGAGAGGGAAATAGATTTCTTCAAGGCCAGTACCTGAGATAGACTTTGCGCTGAACAGACAGAGGGTATCCTGGAACTCAGATATCCTCAAAGTGGGCAGGCTATTAATAAACCTGCTTACCTTAAAGGTTATGTATAGTGTTCTTCCTTAGTTTTTTCTATTTTTCTTTTCTTTTCCTAATTCTCCAAGGGATGTCCCAATATATACGGGTTCTAATAGTCTACTACTTGTGGGTAAAAGTGTCTTATACCCCAATCCTATTCCCTATTCCAATATGGCATGCAGGCATGCTAGTGGAGCACACAGTGCATGCTATGGGGAAGGGGCAACCAGAAGGCCAGTAAGGGGTAAGTAAAAAAACTTTTTACTTACTTACTATGATATATACCACCTTTCTCAATAGACTCACATGGTTTACGTAGGCAGTATGAACATAAATCCATTTTTAATGAGATTTTTACAAGTATTATTCCATGATACAATCTCACAGAACCTCCATTTCTTCAGGTGTTTCCCTTCATTGTACACTGTGACAGCAGGCTCTTGCACTTGCTGCCGGCTCTTGCACTTTCTAAGCTCTTGCAGGCAGCTACAACCAAGCTTCAGAATGGCTTCTCAGGGATGTTGTGCGTTTTTCTCAGTGGACTCCTCCACACTCTGCTCCTCTGCAAAGACACACCAGTAGTCTTTGTCTCTCATCAGACAAAGCTACAGCTCAGCCTCTGGACTACACCTCCTGCCCTTTACATTTACTTAAGTAAAAAAAAACTTTTTACTTTACCCTACTTAACACTCAGTAGACTTTCTGGTGGTCTATGGGTTTTTTTAGACCTATGCCAGCTATATATCTGGCATAAATCTGAGGAGAGAAAGAGGGTATGTCTGCAGAGGGTATGTCTGATCTGCAGAATCAGGTATAGGATCCCAACGCAGGTTGTTGCTGCTGGGATCCTCCCCTGAACTGCCCTCTGCCCTCCCCACTTCCAAGGAGACCCAATTCCAAGTTTCTTGTTTCTCTATTGTTACCCTAAAAAGCATTGGTATAGACGCTACACTGCATTCTGCCACTAGATGGGGTAAATAATGGAATCTAATGGAATAATTTCATTCCATTAGATTTCATTATTTACTCCATCTAGTGGCTGAATGCAGTAACTTTCAAAATGGAATAGCAAGAAACCCAGTAGTGTGTCTTTAAAGCTATCTTTAATCCTGAGAAGCTTGTAACCAGTGCAGTTTAACAGCGTGAAGGTAGGAAACTGGATTTTCACCTGGTATCAGTGGTGAGTCAAATCAATGGATACTGAGGTCCCACCTGTATGTCACACAACCCAATCCTAGGCATGTCTACTCAGAAGTAAGTCCCATTAGAGTCAATGGGGCTTACTCCCAGGAAAGTGTGGAGAGGATTGGGCTGTCAATCATGTGCAGTCATCGTTGTCCTCAGGCACCTTCTTTCTAGACAGAACAGACCCAAATGTTGTATACTGATTAAACTTCTCTACTCCAAATAATATAACAAGAAACTCTTTCTTGGTTTGGGCAACCCTCATTTTGTTCCAGACAAGGTTCTACTTACATATGCAATAGACTGTCTTTCCTGCAACCCAGATGTCCCCAGTTCTGACTCTGTTGTATCACACTGTAACATCAGCGGCTCGGCTAGGTTATAATACTTGAAAATGAGAGCTGTTGCTAAAAATCTCTTTCACCTTTAGAAAGGCTTCTGCATGATGTTCAGTCTGTTCCCCATAGTGTATCTCAATATGTCGTCTCACGAGTTCAGAATTCTCTGAAACGTGCTTGCAAAACTTAGCCAAGTAGTTAACCATCTCCAGAAACCTAAAATCCCTTAACATCCTGGGGTCTCGACGTGTCTCGAATAGCGCTTACTTTTTCTTGTTCATTCTACTTTAATTTTATAAGCTTCTCTCTACATCTTTTCAAAAATGCTATTAGTTTTTTTTATCATGATCTTGCAGTGCTTTTTGTAAATTACCCCTTCTCCCACTATCAGCAGATCTTCAACTATTGCTCAGATTCTTCTCAGCCCTTCCAATCTGTTCTGTTCTGAGTCATTCTGTTCTGAAAGACTGCTTGCGCTGCACTGGTACCCACTGGCATTTTCATCCAGCAGTACCTTTCAAAGGGAGTAGCACGTGTGGTCAAATGACTGGGTTCTTCATTGAACTGAACATGCTAGAACTTTTGACAAATCTGGCTGGTTGGATTCAGGTAGAGGGAAGTGGCTTCTTTTCAATGCTTTACAGGCTTTGTTATGTCCATATACATATCCTCAATTTCCCTGGTGGTTTTCTAATCACGACCATACTATTTATCCAGTCTGTACTTTTCTCTACTGGTTGTGTGATTGCCCGCCTCTGTATGCTTTGCAATTCTTCTTTCAGAGGTTGTAGCAGAGCTACTTGTACTCTGCTCTTGGGTGGTTTAACTGACTTCAGTTAACTGAGGTTTAACTGTGGTTTAAAGGTGGTTTAACTGGGATTGTTATCAATGTCATGCCCCAATTCTTTTGGGGGCTTACGGCAGCAAATCCCATGATCCGCCGCTGTAAATCCCAGTGTGGAGCCACAAAAGGTATGCTGCTGTCATGTGCTGTGGGACTGCTGGCTCAAATGGCCAGAGGCCCCATATGAACACCAATGATTCACCCAGGCCACACTGGACTGGGTAAAGATTCGTGGGCAGTTTGGGGGGAAAGCACAGCAGGGAAAGGAGTAGGGCAGGTGCTTTGAGGGCAGGAGGGAGTGGATCTCAGCAGCAGTTACATATGCCAAGGTCCTATCCCCCTTTTCCTGGCCTACCTCCTGACTCTCCTCAGACTTATGCCAGCTAAATAGCTGGCATAAGTCCAAGGAGACCAATTGGTAGCCAGACAGCTTATGGGGAGTAAGTAAAAATCTTTTTTACTTACCTCTCCTGGGTCCTCTGGCTGCCTCCCCCACCATAAGAAGCAGCACGCTGCTGCATCGCATAGGCTGGTGGGGAATAGGATTGGTCTGCTCATTTTATAAATCCCTTCCAATTGTCCATCTCCCTTAAAAACACTGGAAATTTTATCTTCAATCCTTTCTCAATTCCAGGCTCCATCCTCTTTTGAGTCTTCACAATCCACCTGCAATATATTTTGTTATAGTAGCTTAATCAGATTCATAGCTTTGAGCTGCCTTTCTTCCCAGTAGGGTACCGCTGAAGGGTCATCTACAGTACTCTAGCCTGTATTTCTTATTTGTCTTCAGGTTGCCAATCCTGAATTTGCATTTCCCCACTGGCTTCACTGTAGTGTGATTATACATAAACAACACCTGGGTTCTGTCCTTCAGTGTTGTACTGTTGTACTAGGATACATTTCAAGTAGCCATACAATCTAACAAATGGTACAGTTTTCTCCCCCAGTAGCATGACTTCATACAGTTGCCTGTGTGTGTTTTCCAGAACTTTCCTGTGCTGCATTTATTGTTGATTCTCCTATACACAAAATGTCTTTCAATTCACTGTTGGTCTCCATTTAGATCAAAATTATTCAACATGACATAGCTGTGGCATTTTTTTCCCCACAGACTAGACACTTCTGTTTGAGTCTTCCATGTTTTCCTCCACAATACCTGCACTGCTCCAGTGCATTTTGTTTTGTTCTTCCATCTAAATTCTCCATTGGTTTCTTCTGCACTATATAAACAAGCTCTAATATGTATCCCTCTACCGTTCATGTTCTTAGATAGCTCTACCATCCTGCAAATATCTAAAGTTGTCTCTAGAGTCAAATCAACTTCCCCCAGCATTTTCTCTCACATATCTTGGATTCTACATACAGTCCAATTCCTTATTGGTGAGTCTTTGTTCCAATATTACAGCTTGTTGCTGGCATTCCTAAATTATTGCCTTCCCCTTTTGGGTAAAGAAATATTTTCCCACAGTTTTATTCTTCCTGGGATTTCAATGGGCCTGAAAACAAGCCATTATTGCAAACATGGTACACTGTGCTTGGGGGATATCAGTACATAATATCTCACTTATTTCTCTCACCTTTTATCCATCAAGTAAAAAATAATTTTATCTTCAGTGCTTCCTCTGTATTTCTCATTACAATGTTCACATACAGACTGGATTCTTCTTTCCAAGCCCTCCACACCTGGGCTAGTTCTGGGCTTCCACATTCAGTATCCCTGGTGGCTTTGGGCCCTCTATTTTCAACTTCCCATAATCTGTTGTTGTACAGTAATTGAGCCCCCCCCCCCCCACATTCACTGTTTGTAGTTTTTCATCAGCTTAGGATGCAATCACTTCTGATTCACATAGCAATGCTTGTTTCCAATCACCAAGCTTCTAAAGGCTGGAAACAAACCTACTTAATAATAATAATACAGGTATTTTTATACCACCTTTCTAGGTCCTCAGATTTCTCCTCGGACTTTATTCAAGGCGGTTTACATGGGCAGGCAATTTAAATCCCCGCAGAGATTTTTACAATTAGAAAGGTTATATCTTTCAAGAAACCACAACAGTCAGATGTTTCGTTCTTGATCTGGCCGCACATTCTGGCCTCCATCCTCCCACGCTCGGAGCAGATGGAATAACTCGGCTCAGCTTGTCAGCTGCTTCAAGGTTGCACGGTGCCGGTGGCCTCGAACTGGCGACCTTCGGATGTTATCTTCAGGCAAATGGAGGCTCAACCCTCTAGACCAGACCTCCTGCCCTTTATTCAAGAGAGCACTTCCATTCAGGCCTTTAGCTCTGCAACAATTAGTTAAGGTGCAGCTTAAAATGGTCTCTAAGGAATCTGGTATAAACTAGCCAGTCTGGTCCCTCTACTGACTCTTTTCCTGTTTATTCGGAAGTAGGTTCCATTGTGTTCAATGAGGCTTACTCCCAGGTAAGTGCATAGGATTGCAGCTGAAGGTAAGGAGTGAGTGTGTACATGACAGCTGCAGGGGGCACAGAGACAGAGCAGAGGGAAGGAACCAACCAGAGGGATGGAAAAATGAGGAAAGGGAAAGGGGGAAAGAGAATATATGGCAGTCCAGGGTTCTGTGATTGCTTGCCTTTAAACTTGGCAACTCTTAGTTCAGAGACTGTAGCAGAACTACTGGCACTTTCCTCTTGGGTAGTTTAGTATTGTTATCAATGTTATCACATTGCTATCCATCTCACAGCCCAATTCTCCCCCCCCCCCCCCGCAGATAAGCCTTTGCAATACTAACTACTCCCTTAACAGCATCAGAACTTCCCCCAAGAGAGCTGAGGAATCCTTCCTGCTTCACAGAGTTCCCAGAGTGCCAGGCATATCCAGTACACTCTGCCCACCTCACTCCCTCTGCCAATCAATAATTACAGAGGCCAACACACATTTTGCTGTCTTAAAAGTTAGACCTGTTTCCTTGGTATATTTGGGGCACTGATTCCAAAAATAGAATCGGGTTTTGCTCTATTAAGTATAGTTTCATAGATACAGCATAGCCTCATTCGTGAATGGTTCAAGCAGCTTCTCCATGGGGAAGCTAACATCATGGCTTCTTCATGAGGAAGCTGCTCAAACCATTCACTAATGAGGCTATGTCTTATCTCCAAAACTAAATGTGATAGTGCAAAACGGATGCCATTTTTTGAATCGGTGACCCCAAATTCATACAAAACCACCATACATTTTGAAAAAAGTTATTCTGACTCTCAATTTCACATGCCTGTGTTATTTGTTAGTATGACCAACAATCCAAGGACCAGTTTAGATGGACGCTCTTTTACTCACTCAGAAACAGACACCTTAGTTTTCAAGATAAAATGGAATTCTATTAAAAGAAACCAATTCCATCATTAGAAAGTAAGAAGCTTATGCTTGGATTGGAGAATTCAAAGACAAGATAAGAATTTTCCACGTAGGACAGAAACTCGCAACATCTAATTAAACTGCTCTAGCGCTTTACATTCAGCAGCTGAAGCTAAGCTCCAAGTCTGCAGCCATAAGTCCAGTCAGTGGAAAAACTGGCAGTATGTCTTCATGCTCCACCAAGTGGAAAGGGGAGGGCAGGTGGCTCTGTTTTTATAGAAATATTAGTTCATTCAGGACCCATACAAATTCAGGCCATTGAGAACACTCCTTTGGTCATGTCTGCCATGGCCCTTGAATATTAAATTCTCCCCCAAGGTCCCCACGTGATTATCACAGCTGAACCATAGCATGAGAGCAATCAGCCTTGCACTGCTGCAGATGACTTCTCCACATCAGGAGACTGAGGACTAGATTCAGACCCATTTGCACTGGCTCAGCGCCGGCATGCAGTGTTGCAAATGTTCTGTAGGTCATGCCTGTGACACCACCGGGCCAGTACCAGACAGAGGTTGGGCGACTGCTGCCCAGAGCTCCAGGCAAGCACTGGGTGACAGAGCGATAAATGGGGGCATTGGGAGGCGTTCCAGAGTAGGAGAAGGCAAGGAGAAAGTGGGGCAGGGGGAGGGGGGGACGGGACCAGCAGAGCTCAGCTCAGCCGGATCCATAGCCCCGCGTTGGGCCTCCCAGCCCGACATGGGCTGCTTTACTCTGCGCTGGCGAGTAGCCCCATTGTGGAACTGCTTCCCTTAACTGGGGGAAGGGAACAAATGTGCCTTTCCCCCTGAGAGATGTTAGGAGCCGCCAGCAGCTTCCCAACATCCATAGGATGCAGCAGCAGCCATTTTGGCTGCAGCCCTGAGCACTGGGCAGCTCAGGATTGGGCTGTAAAAGAGGCGAATAACCTGAGAACAGCGACTCAGCAGAAATGTTTTTATACCTTTTAAATTAAACATTCTTCTGATTATTTCTTTGCAACAGAATGCAAAGCATTCTTCAAGATCTTACATAAAACATTATACCTTTATCCCCATCCCAAAGCACTTTACAACCCAATTCTAACCTGCGCTGGAAAAGGCAGGCCAACAGGCCTGCACCATTTCCAGCACAGGTTTGAAGGTGGAAGGAGGCCAATATAGACAGTGGCGTCACTGGTTTGTGTCACCCGGTGCGGGATGCCAGTGCGTCACCCCCCATGCAGTGGGTGGGGCAATACCCCAGGTGGTGGGCGTGGTGATGTACCATCACTCCGCCCCCACTGGTTTTTTGGCTGTACCATTTGATAGAACAAAGATAGGACACATTCTGCATGAAATTACACAGTGATTGAAATACAACATGATGGTGTTATTCCTCCAAATTATGATTTTAGTGATTTTGGTCACTAGTGGTGTCACACACACACCCCTGGGTGTCAACTTACTAACACCTTATTGCAGCAGTTCCCAAACTTTTAGCACTGGGACCCACTTTTTAGAATGACAATCTGTCCAAGACCCACCAGAAATGATGTCATCGTGATAGTGACATCATCAGGCAAATTAAAATAAATAAGTATAAATAATTAAAGTAAAACAAATAATTAAATAAACAGAAGCCAGCCCTGTTGCACCAAGTGAATATCCTCTGTAGCCTGCCTGCAATAACACCCCCCTTCCAAAACTAGTAAGGTTTTCAGCCCTACCCAGTACCCAGTTCAATTGAAGAACTTCTGTTTAAACCCGATCACTGTAAGGATCCACCTGGCTTGGCAGGTCTCAAAAAAGTTCACCTTATCAGCTGAAGCCTGTTTTGATCCTTTTTAGTGGGGGTTGGGGCTGCCTTCTGGAGCACTTGTTTAGCTTCAGGTGCATAGGATCAGGACCATTCTGGTAGCCTTGCATTCTCCTTCACCTGATCTTCCACACCAGTCAAGGCAAATTTGCTTACTCGTGAGTAAACTCAACCATGAGGCTTAGTTTCGCTTTCCATAGGGCTCAATACATTCATCTGCTTGGAGGGAGGGACTTCCTTCTCAGGTGTTTTTGGGGGCTGCATTCATTGGATCAGAACCATTCTGGTGTTGTTGGATTCCTCTCAGCCTGCCCTTTCCGACAGACTAAGGCAAGTTCATCTACTCGCGAGTAACGCACGATACGGTTCACTTTCCATAGGGATCCATGCATTTTTGTTCTCCGGTTTTTTGGCCATAAATTTTGATAGAAAGGAGATATTTCACTCCAGTTTTTTTCATTGCATTCCACTCGAAATTCCGCATCCAACGGTATATAATATGATGGGGTTACTCCTAACCACCATGATTTTAGCGTGTCCCCCAGTGCGCATCACCCCCCGTGCGCATCACCCAGTGCAGCCCGCACCTCCCTAGCGACACCACTGAACACAGAGTAAGGGGACTTATGTCCCCTTACCCCAAGTGATGTCCCAGCCACTGCAATGGGGCTGCTCGGATCTACACCAGCAAAATCACTCAAGAGGGGTGTTTAGGATCTGGCCTAAGTACTAGAGGCTGGTCGCACTCCGATGTATGGGCTCAGTCCACCCACTGGCCTGCCTGCCACCCTCCCTCCCCCACCCCAAAACACCCCTGTTCTGCCCTCCCCTCCCCCTTTCCACACTCACATGCCCCCCCTTGGCTGATGCAACCTTTACCTTTTGTATACAGCACAGAGACTGGATACAGCCTCCAGTTACGCACTTGTATGCATCCTCTCACCAGCCAGGGCAACTTGGAAGGAGGCTTGCGCTGGCCCATTCAAAAGTAAGGATTGTGCTCTTAACCTTGTAAGGCTGTGACTATCCACACTTACCTGGGAGTAAGCTCTGTTTACTATAATGGGACTTACTTCTGAGCAGACTCGCATAGGGTTGAACTCTAAAATACGAGTTTTCAGTATTTTCATACAATTTTCGTACAATTTTCAGTAGGGATTGTAACCTGATCTGGTCACTAGATGGTGCTCTCTGACCATTGCTCACAAACATTTACAGTACTGAAGATTGAACACAGGCTAGATCAGTTGTATAGAATTCTATACATTCTGTATTCTGTATGTAAACCCCATTTACATTACAGGAGTCTCCTGCTTTAACCCTATCTACAAATGTGGTTTTCCAGGAAGATATTCCTCCTTACTTGCGAGTTCATTTGTGGAAACCTGTCTCTTAAAACTGCATGGGTGTTTCTCTCATTCTGTCACTGCTATCGAAAAGTACAGCAGAACTTTCACCTCATTCCTCAGATAATTGCATTGAAGTAAACCTCAAGAGGTTTTGGTGGTATTTGCTTTAAACAGAATCTTCTGATACCGAGTGAGTTTTATGCATTATAGTTTTTTAAAGGTATATGCGTAAAAATGCATAGTCTCAAAAAGCAAAATATGTCTCATGATTTTTCTTAGAACATTTTTTCTAAACTGCATTTTTGCCTGTGAAAAATTCCCATGGCCATGGCCCTCATAGTCATGGCATAGTTGAAAAGAGCTTCAAAGTACTTTCTTTCCAATTTCAGAGTAAGTGAACAGAGTGTGCAGTTATTCACTGCTACTACAGCATTTTCTTGCCTGGCTCTCCTTCACTCACATCCTGCTACAGGAAACCTGGGAGGAGATCAATCCATGTGCTTCCTCCTTCTGAGGAAATAAGTAAGCATGGATACTCCAGCATCACAAAGCCTGCAAAGGCAGGGGCTTTAAATTCATACCTTCTGTCTAGGGTAAAAGATCATGCATGTCCATGATTAAACATCAGAGGTCAACAAAGTCCAGTCCACCTTATGATCTAAATACTGTAGGTTCTTTTAATGAAGGGTTTATTTACCAGGTTTCGTTGATAAAGGCCCAAATCCTAACCAATTTTCCAGCGCTGGCATAGCTGTGCCACTGGGGCATGTGCTGCATCCTGCAGTTGGGTGGCATTCATGGAGGCCTCCTCAAAGTAAGGGAATGTTTGTTCCCTTACCTCAGAGCTGCATTACCCTTATGTCAGTGCTAGAAAGTGGGTTAGGGTTGCGCCCAAAGTGTCCTTTCTTACTATTCCATGTAGCTACCCATTTTTATAGCTTCCCTATGAAATACGATTTTTGTGATTTCATTTCTTTTTTTTTCTGTTTTGTTGCAGTTACCTCATCGCCGAGTGACATTCTCTGCAGCCAATCAGGCTCAAGACTTGCAGGACCCTTCCCAACACAGCTACTATGATAGTGGTCTTGAGGAATCAGAAACACCAAGCAGCAAATCTTCATCGGGGCCCCGCATTGGACCCCTAGCTCTGCCTGAAGATCACTATGAGCGCACCACACCTGATGGCAGCATTGGGGAAATGGAGCACCCTGAAAATGGTAAGGGACCTGTTACAAACTGCTGAGCTTCTTTAGAAAGCCCATCACTGTGAGCACTTGCCCAAACACACATGCTGCTCCCAAAGCATGGAACAGGATTGGGAAGGAGTCATTAGCCAAGCTGGAAAAGGCTTCAGCAAAGATAGGCCGGAAAACAGAAGAAAGGAAAAGGAGTACAGAGCAGCAGTGGCATACGAAGACCATTTGGCACCCAGGGCCCATAAAATTTTGTCACCCCCACAGCAAAATTTAATAACAATAAATAATAAAATTGTAATAATTATTATAATAATTATTTATTATTGCATTTGCCATTCCCCAACAGATCAGGGCATCGCCCAACACATTTCCCCCTGCACAAAACAGCATCCTCCACATAGCAGCCCCCCAAACACATATCCAACAACTTCTGTTCCATGCTCCCCAAACCCCCCCCCATCTCAGTTTCACACTCACTAAAGCGAGCACAGGTATATGCAGGCAGCCTGAGTGACTGGACTCTCCCTTGTTCCTCCTTTCAGTCACAGGCAGGCACTGTCTTCTCCTTTCTCTGGTGCAGCAGGAGCAGGACATTTCCTCTTGCACGAGCCACCACAAGAACAAGCACAAGCTCCTCACTCCTCTCCCAACTGCAGACTGAGAGTAGCACCAGCCAGTCAGGGGATGCTATGAGAGGTCGTGCTATGAGGAGATAGGCTCTTGCAGGTCCCAGCCCCTTCCCTTTGGCTGAGGCAGTAATGCTGTTGGCGCCAGTCAGTGTCGACATCCATATTGGCCCGCATCCTCCCTTACTTCTGCAGTCGTTCATTCATTGGTTGCCCCCCCTTTTGGATCAGGGCCACAACGGGCTGGCTGAGTGCCCAACCTCATATGTATCTGCTCAGAAGTAAGCCCCATAATAGACAAAAGGGCTTACTCCCAGGAAAGTGAGGGGAGGATTGCAGTCTCATTCGCCTGCCCACCCGTCCTTGCTGCTTCTGAGCCCACACCCATGTTGCTCTTAGCTCCGCCTCCATCTCTGAACTGCTGGCTGACTGGTTTGCCTCCCTCTCAGAGGCAGCTGCCACTTGCTGCGGCATCCTAGATTCCCCATCTTTCGTCTCACCCACCAGCCTCTGTCCTTCCTTCCCACCCACCCACAGGCTGCTTGTGAGCCCCCTCTCCACACTGTTCCCCCCACACACGCTGTAGCCTGCAGCGGGCATGCACTGCTGCCGCCGCCATAAGCACTGGCTCAGCAACAGCCTCCTCGCGTCTCTGTCTTCGCACGTCCAGTCCCGTTCACTGGAAAGAGAGCAGGCACCGCCTGAGAGTAATAAAACTGTGAATGCACAGCAGTCTGAACAAAACTTAGAAATCAAAAGGCTAGCAGATAGCATCAATACTGCTGCAGAAACAAGATCAGATAATTCTGAACCTTCAAATTTTGAGATAAATTTGGATGGACAGAATTTTGTAAAGTTTCCTATAAATCAGGTGGTATTTTGATTTCCGTTGTCCAAAGCAGGGCCCTTGACAATGGAACCTGGGGGACTGAAATACTGCAGGTGTGCCCCAAAATAAACAGAAACAGCATAGAGATGGATATCACTAGAATTTAGTAAATCACCAAGAACACGAAGAGTGCTTAGTAACAAGTTCTCACGTACTGGGAAGGCCCTGAACAAAATCCTTGAACCCAAAGAGCTTAAGAACCTTTTTCTTAATGTTAGTTAATGTGCCTTTTGCATTCTGCATTGTGTGACTGGAATAACTCTAGTTCAGTGTATGTGAAGTGTTGGTCAAAGATGATACAGTATATGTATGTTCTGTCACAAAGCACTAGCCAAAGTGAAAAATGGCTATAGAAGATCTCTTACAAGAAATATAATCTCTGAAAACAACAGATGAAATGAAGCTAGTGAGTAGGGAAAGTGGCGGGGGGCTGGCCACCCTAGGTGCCAGGCCAGAACAGGGTGCCATGCAGACCTAACTGAGATGGTGGCAGCAGGAGAAGCAGCAGCAAGCACCAGCATTGTCACTGATGCTGCTGTCTCCTCATGTTTTGGTGGCTTTGCGATCTTGCCACTGCCCCACTTCCTCTCTCCCGGAGGTTGAGCCCTCCAAAGGAGAAGGAACAGGTTAGCAGCAAGACTGCAAAGCTGCTGCCTCCTCCTCCTGTTTTGGCAGGTTTGTGATCTCACCATTGTCCTGTTCCTCCGGAGGAGGAGGAGGGGGCATGGCAGCCAGACCAAGAGGCTCACCAAGCTCAAAGAGGAGAACTCCTCTTCCAGAAATGATGTTGTGATGTCATACAATGTCACGACGACACCGTCCTGGGTGTCACAGCCCCAGCATCCTGCTAAGTAGGAGGAGAATACCACTGTGAGAAAGGAAAATGGAATGCCAGTAGGCCTCCTCAAGATTGGACATGATCTGTGACAAGCTGGATAGGTAGCCTTTCCTGTGCCTTACTGCTACTCTAGACCAAGGGAATTGGCAGGAGCTCTATGCAGTGTCATCTTCTGCCCTGTGTGATTTTTTTTTTCTATGACCCTCTTTCTCACTGTCTTCCACTTTCTTTATCTTTATCTCCCTGTGTCCTCAGTCTTTCCTCTGTCATCTCTACCGGTTCTTCTCTTACGTGTGTTTCTCAATACAATGTATTCTCTCTCCCTTTCTCTTAGCTTCCCTGCCTGCATCATCTCCTGTCCTACATCCTCACATCCTCCATCCCATTCCCTTTCCTGCAAACACCAAATTGCCCCATCTGCTTCCAGAGACTGAGTGAGGCTTTCCCAGGCTACAGTGACCTTTCACTTCCTTGACAAAATTTGAATATTCTATTTTTAACTGTTTCCCTTGAGTTTTTGGAATGCTTTGAGCATTCCTTGTTGTCACAGCAACCTAACTAGAAGGAAGAGGGGCTTGCACAGCATTGCAACAACATTCTCTCCCTCACCCCCCCAATTCTGCAATACTAAAGCAATAGCACCTCAGATCAGCCTAGATACTGTGTTCTAATTTATTTATGTAATGCCATCAATGTACATCAATGCTCTACAAAAAATAGGTCTTTGCCTTGATGATTTTATTAACTAGGCATTGACTAGGTAACCCCAGGCATTTTATTCCTACCCTATAATTACAGCTGTGAGTTCTGATAGGCATATTTCAAAACTTTGGAAAAATTGGGACCAAAAGTTTTAGAGTCATTCTATCATTGTGCTTATGGCTGGCCCATCCAAGAGGCCAACTGAAGCGGTCTCCTCTAGCAGCATATTGGTGGAGGAGAGTACCCATCTCTGCCCACTTTCTTGCCTCCACTTCTTCCACTTCCTGGGTTGGAAAAGAAAGAGGAGGTCAGAGAAAAAGAGGAAGTGTGGACGGTAGGGGAGTACTGAGCTAGAACATTGGACACTGAGGGGAACAGAGACCGGCAAATTATCAGATTAGGGAGAGCAAGAATTTGGCATGCTACTTCATAAGAACATAAGAACAGCCCCACTGGATCAGACCATAGGCTCATCTAGTCCAGCTTCCTGTATCTCACAGCAGCCCACCAAATGCCCCAGGGAGCACACCAGAGTAGGAATTACTTCAGATGACAGGAGATCTTGTTTGGCTCTGATTGCACATAATTTGGTTCATAATTTGGTTCATGGCAGTGTCTTAGCTAGTGGGGTGTGGCTGCCCCACGTTCCACCCAGAGCAGTATATGAGGGGGCGCATAAGACCAGTCAAGATGGCGGATCACACCCGCTGCCACCTCTTAAGTGTTTGAAGGCAGCGGTGCAATGTCACTGTGCTGCCCCTCTGTTCCTTCCAAAGCAGAAGGAATATAGGGGCAGCACAGCAAGATCATATCCACCGCCACTGCTTCTAAGTGCTTCTTCAAACTCAAGGAAGCTGCTTTTAACAACTGCCTACCCAGAAGGAATTGGTGGTATCACTGCCAATTACTTCCGCATCTGCATACTAGGGGGTGACACCAGGAGTCACCACCCCAGGCAGCACACAAGGCAGCTACACTGCTGGTAGTTGGAATATGGTGATAGAATTGTAGATGACAGAACTCCATTTGAGGGGCCATGGAACATGCAGAAAGTCCCAGGCTCAGTTCCTGACATCTCCAACTAAAAGGATCAGATAAAAAATGATGGGAAAAACCTCTGCTTCAGACCCTGGAGAGCTGCCAGTCACAGTAGGAATTACTGGGTTAGACAGACCAATGGCTTGACACAGTGTAAGGCAGCTTTGTATGTGCATAGACTGTGTCTCTTGAGAATGCAGTTGGGAAAGGGGGTCATATTTTTAAAAATTCATTCAAGTAAAAGGTCTTTGTGTACTACTGCATGCTTCCTGCTTGTGTGGGAAAGTTTAGTTTAGCCTTCTCCCCAGTGTTTTCAATATGCTGGAAGATGTTTCTCGTGTGTGTGTGTGTGTGTGTGTGTGTGTGTGTGTGTGTGTGTGTGTGTGTGTGTGTGTGTGTGTGTGTGTGTGTGTGTCTCTGAAATGGTGCAGGTCAGAATTCCATCATCTCTTCTCCACACTATATATGTTGGCTTTAAAACTCATTCCAAAACGTGAAGTCTTTGCCCCAAACCCAACAACTAGAATCATGAAAAAACCAAACATGAGAAGACATGTAAGATAACCAAAACAATTGAGATCGTGTTTTCACCTATCTGTGTCTAAAAGAAAGCATGAAGATGCTTTATGCTACAATTCTTTCCTAAGGCTAAACAAGTTTGTATTGTACCCTATAAATTTGTGTCTAGGCATCTGCTGTATCAGTGTGGATAAGTGAGCTGAAAAGTTTATTGTCATCTGCAAACTTGACCAACTCGATACTTATCCCCAACTCCAGGATATTAATGAACAAACTGAAAGACCAGAGGGTGATGGTTGCTATAGGAGGGATATCCAGAGAATCCTAGAGTTCAGGAGGCTCTGGGGTTTCAGATAATTTAGCAATGGGTGCTGCAGCTTCTTTGGCCAATTTGTTCACTAGGTCATTCCCAATGGGCATGGCAGTCCTGTTTCTTGGGTAGCTCTTTTGTGAGCCTCCTCTGTGGGAGCAACCCAGTTCTTTTACAGTTTTTTATGTGCCATCTGCCCACATGAACCATTGGGTTTAGCATCTGAGACCTTCATATTATGATTCAATCAGAGAAGGAGCGAAAGTGTGGTGGCTCTCACAGTCCAGTCTAAATAGGTGAAAATCACTTAAAGGAGTGTCTGGACATAGGGGGGGGGAGTACCTCCAATACTGCCTGTACTTCTGTGACCTAAGCCAAATGGGGAAGGTAGTTCTTTGCAAAAGTCACCCATCCTGTATTCTGCCAGTAGCAAACCTCATTTTGGGGGACCCAATTCATAAAAGCGGGGTCCATTCATGCGCCAGATATTGATGTCCTCAGCTAGAGCTTCCTCATGGGATTTAGCCCACATGAGTGACCAAATTTCTTTTTCCAAGTTTGGAATGGGGCTTACATATTCCTCTCCTTCTTCACTTAAACCACAAGTGGCAGGGAGTTCTTTGGGCCCTTTATTGGTCAGTACCTCAGTTCACAAGGGCCAGTGTTAATTGTGCAGTGCTTACTGCACTTACAAAGGATTGCTTACTTTGCCATCCTGAATTTTGCCAGATATAATCTATTTTAGGGGAGAGTGGGCAATTTTTATAATAACCTTGGAGCAACCAATTATAAATTTCAGTGCCATTGGCTCCATGTCTTCTCACATGAACTATACCTCCCTCCTACTTTGTCCAGTGGCTTGGAGGCATAGATGGTGATGCACTGCTTCTCCATTTGGGTCTGCATTAGGATGGCTCCTGTAGCCAAATCTGAAGCAAAAAGGACAACAAAGGGGAAGTGGGATGCCAGGACATGCAAGCAGTAGCCTGGTCCTGTTTCAGGATGGCAAAGTCTTCCTATTGCTTTGGGCCCCATTTCCAAGGAATTCGCTTCTTCAACAGGACATCTAGTGGCTTGACCTTTTCAGCAAAAAGCATTATAAAATCTCAGGAAAATTTTAGTGTTCCTAACAGAGAATGGTGTGAATAGCTTTGGAATGGCTGTCGAGAGCTGCAGAATAGCTTCAGGCAGTAGCATAGGAAGTGGGGGAGGTAACAGTGCAGCCCAGATGGCAGACCAGAAGGGGTTGCCACATGAGGCCCAGCCAAGAGAAGCAGTAGCACTGCTGCAGTAGCACCAACCACCACCTCCTTGTGTTTTGGCAGCTTCGCAATCAGGCCGCTGTCCCGTTCCTTCTCCTTTGGCAGCTCAATGAAAGCTGCCACTGCTATGTACCAGCAGCCACTTTCTCCTTCTCGCGTTTCAGAAATGCAAGGAGGCGGTGGTGGCTTTGTGAATGGCCTTCCTGCCATCTTACTTTGATCAGCAGGCAGCAAGAAAGCCAACAACAAGCTTCAACCTTCCTGCCGGTGTCCTAGCAATGCACTAGTCAGCATGCTGTCGGAGCTCCTCTTATGACTGGTGCTAACTACTTTACAGCAGTCAGCCCCAGAGGAAGAGGTGCTTCAATGATGCCCAGCCCCAGTAGGATTCGACCATCAATTTTACTTTATTATGCCTTTTCTTTTTTTATATTGTTCTATCTCACTTTTATTTCTCCATTTTTACTCTTCTTTGGTTTAAAAAAAAAAACCCATACTAGAGACAATAGGATGAGAGTTTGGTTTCTTCAGTTAGAATTTAGGGTGTGATCTCTGCCTCGCATCCTTTTTTATGGGGCTTGAGGAATTGTATGGCATAGCAACATTCTTTTAATCTCATGTGCAAGAAGTCTCCCCTTCTCTGACGACAACCATTGGTTACTCTGCTTCAGCGTGCCCCATTGTGTTGTGTTATGCACTAACTCTTTTCATCACACTGAACAGGCACATAGAAACCAAGCCCTTTGACTCAGAGCTGTACAACAGCAATAATCCTTGAAGACTCCCATGAAGATGATTTCCTTTAGCATCTCAAGCCATTAGACAATTTTACAGTTTTTGAATTTCACCGATTCTGTGGTAGCTTCTTTTACAAAAACATTTCAAGTCTCTATAGATTATATAAGATAGTTCTGTCTTATCTCTGTCAGTCTGATATAGTCTAATAATAGTCTAATAATTCCATTAAAATAGCTAAGCATAAAAAAGGAAGCTGTTCAGGTCTTAGCCTGCATGTATTTGTCAGTTTCTGTTCTTAACTAGACTGCAGCTAATTTACCAGATGGAAACAGAAAGCCATTTCCTGGTTTTTCGTAAAAGCATATTTCATTAATTAATGTCACCAAAATCTGGGGATGATGCTTTTATGTTTGATGATGAGCTGAAGAATATAAAGAAGCTGGATTAATGAACAGGATATGTGTGTAAAGCAAAAGATAAGCATCAGTCAGCATCATTTATCTATAGCCCACCTTTCCTCCATCATGAACCTCAAGATGACTAATAAAGAGTTCACAGTGGTCATAGGAACTAAGTAATAAGACCTGCTTACCTTAAGTAAGGTGATTGTATTATGTACCCTTTGGGGTCTTTTTTTGTTTGCAAATTGTGGTTAGATATTTCTTCCAGTGCGCTCAAAATGGTTTAAAATAATGGCTTACAATTTAAGAGACTTAATACAAAAGGATAAGGAAAGGGGAAGGAAAGATGAAAATAAGTAAATTCAGATACCAACCCTTTTCATGCTACAACATAATGAAGTTACATAATGAACAGATGAAATACCCACTGCAGGAGTTCTGGAAGGGGAGGAGTCAAATGGCAGTTGGACCTGGCCAAACCAGTGGAAGGGACCTTATTGTCTCACCCCTCCCTCTGGTGCAATCATGTCAAATCATCAGCATCTGCCCAAACTGTTTGGGAATGGTGACATGCTCAAGGCCACCCAGCAGCTCTCAGGTCTTGAACCCTGGCTTTTTCATCTCTCGGTACAGCATGATGTTGAACTACCCTAAGTTTGCATTCATTATTTATCTGCAAAAATATTTATCTGCAAATTTATCTTGCAGTTCTCTGCAACCATTTTGTTTCATCATCCGCCACCATTATATTTCAAAGTGCCTGAAGCTGCTAGTATCTGAAGTACTATAATTAAAAATCCCAAGGACCTCTCTGTAAGCTCAAAAAACACCCAACAGAAAAGTTTTTTTCTCTGCGAATTCATGTATTCTAGTATCCCCTATTATTTCTTCTGGTTCCACTTCTGTAATAGAAAAATTCTATTACTGTAGCACATTATTTTTCTCTGACTTTATTTATTTATAAATTTATTTAGTTATATATAATTTATTTTTCTGTAATAATCAGTTGTATTTTCCTGCACTGTACCCATTCATTTGAACTTGGCTAAATTGTATTGTGGACAAAGACGTTGTGAGTTTTTGGCAAGGCTGCGGAGAGAGAGCAGGGCTCTACTGGCTGGCTCCACTGATCAGCTGGGCAGTGGCTTGCACAACCCTGCCCACAGCTCCTCCAGATAGGTGGAGGCTACATTGACCAGCCCCACCCTGGGAGGGGCAGTTGTAAGGCAGCCAGAAATGATGCAGTCTTCAACTCTGCTCAGCCAGGAGAAGTGGTAGATTGGAAGTACTGGCCAGACTAGGGTGGGGCTGGACTAAATCCATCAAAGCAGCTATAGGCTGGACTTAGAAGGGGCAGAGGCAGATAAAGGAGAAAAGAAAAACAGAGCAGGAAGGAGAGAAAATGAAGGGGAAAGGTTTAGAAAAAGGAACTAGATAGCAGAAGAGAAAGGATAGGGAGGAAGGAGAGAAATGGGGCCACAAATAGAGCCTGGATGAAGGCAGAGGAGAAAGCTGTTGGAGTTAACTGAAAGTCAGCCCAGGGCAGGAGTACAGATTGAACACCAAAGGGGCGGGTCTGTTTATCCCCACCACCATATTATTAACAGTATTTATATACTGCTTTTCAACTAAAAGTTCACAAAGTGGTTTACAGAGAAAAATCAAATAACTAAATGGCTCCCTGTCCCAAAAGGGCTCACAATCTAAAAGGATGCAAATGAATACCAGCACCATATCCCTTAGGAAAAGCCAGGGGGCAAAGCCCCTGGAGCCAAACCTGATCCCTTAAGGAGATTGGGACAGTCTGGTGGCACAAGAAGAAGCTTGAGGTTTAAGATTCACTGGAGGCACTACCCTGGGTTGCACTATAGGAGGTGTGCTTCCATGTGAGTTGCCCTTGGCCAGGGAGTCCAGTGTGAAAGAGGTGAAGAGACCCCAAAGGAGAAGAAGGGACTACCTTATTTTTGTCAATGTCAGTAACCCCAACAGACAAAATAAAAGAGAAAGCCCTAAAAGCACATCCAGTGGTATTTCACTTGAGATAGCAAACCCCCTAGAGCAGTGGTTCCCATCTGGCCTGCAAGCTGGCTGGGTGCAGCAGTTGGCAGGCAAGTGGAGTATTGTGTGCTCATCACTTGGCCAGCCTTCAAGTGGGTCCTCTCACCCTCCCTTGGCCCAAAATTGGGGCATTCCAGCAGCCATTGGTGATGGCACGATGACTTTATTGTGCAGTCACCATGACTTTCTGCAGCTGCGCACTTGGTCGACTGCAGTGGTCCCAGGTGCAGGCATAGTGGTCCACGGTCACCTGAAGGTAGGGAACTGCTGCCCTAGAGGTAGAGCTCCCCACAGGAGGAGGAGGCGAAGATATCAGGTGTCTATTGACAAATTCCATGGGCAGCTGTTCCAAAAATAATAATAATTATTATTATTATTATTATTATCATTATCAATATTATTATTATTATTAACAGTATTTATATACCGCTTTTCAACAAAAGTTCACAAAGCGGTTTACAAAGAAATCAAATAACTAATGGCTCCCTGTCCCAAAAGGGCTCACAATCTAAAAGATGCAAAAGAACACCAGCAGACGGCCACTAGAAAAGACACTGCTGGGGTGAGGAGGGCCAGTTACTCTCCCCCTGCTAAATAAAAGAGGAGCACCCACTTGAAAAAAGTGCCTCTTACCCAATTAGCAAGGAGACTAGATTTTCTGTAATTCCACAGAGGCATAACAGTATAACCATTTTTAATTATTATGTTATAGATTTTATTTTATTTCATTGAAGTATTTATATCCAATTTATTTCCTGACTGAAAGCCCAAAATAGCTTCCAGTATAAGTTAAAAATTAAAATACATATTAAAATTCATAGTATATATTGCAGTATCATTTAAAACAATAAAATACAGCTACATTAAATGACTAATTTAAAAGTGAGCATAAAAGCAACCAATAGTCCATCAAAAATGAGCAGACAGGCAGCAACCAATGATAGCTTAAAGCAACATGGGGAAGGTCATACAATTCCATTAATAAAACCCAGACATAACTAAAAGCTAATTGGAATAAATGTGTCTTGGGGCCCTGTCAGAATATTCTGGTGCATGGATCCTTTCAGCAGCTGCACAGCATCACAACTTGTCACGATGCTGCCTCCAGGCATTTGGTAATGACATAATCATGGGTGAAACCTCCCATTGGAAATGGTGGACTCATGAAGAAGATGGTGTGGCACAGATTTTTATTATTACAGAATCAAAGTTGGATATCTCTGTGTCCAATATGGTCCATTCTCCCTCTTACCCCAGGCCTCTCCTGTTAGCTGTTCCAGTGGTTTCTTCAGCTCTGGGCCCGTCCATCATAGGGGTTGACTTAAATGCTCCGCAAATCCTGCTTCTTCAAAGAGTTCTGGAGTAGTTGAGGGTGCACAGCCCAATCCTTTCCACACTTTCCTGGGAGTAGCCCCACTGACTCTAATGGAACTTACTTCTGAGTAAACTTGCGTAGGATTGGGCTCTTCCCAGCAGAGCCCTCACAAGGGAGGGGGGCTCCACATCTTTCTGCTTGGGATCTGGAACCATCTATTGCCCCAGTTTGAAGGGTAGAGAAGGGTAACTGGCCCTGGGGATCCTTCAGCTGTATGTTCCTTCTGGCACCTGCAAAAGGGGTGCTTCCCTGCCCTGCCTGAAATTCTTTCCTGCTCCTTGTTAGGTCATGGCTCCCCTGCCTTGTCAGGGCTGCCTTCACATGCACCTGCCCGCCCCCTGACCAATCACCCTCCAAACGTTCCCCTGAATCCCATTGGTTGTCTTCAGAGGACTCACCTTTCTCGGGTTCCACTCAGTTCTCTTGTTCCTTTCCTTTTTCACCTTCTATCCTTCTCTTCCCTCTCCTGCCTCCTTCTTTGACTTTCTCCTCTGTTCTCTTCCTTCCTTTCTTCCTTCTTTACTTCTCCCCCATTCTACCCTTCATTCCTGCACTTCTCCTCCTCAACTTTTACCCTCAGCCCATCTATCTCTCCCACCCCAGTGACTGGTCCAAGTTATGCATCCAGCTGGGTTGACTCACAAAAGCATACTGTCTAGTTTAAATATATCTGAACAACCTTATTTATAATTATTTTTGTAAATATTTTAAGTTGTAGCAACTTAAAAGCATACACTTTTTCACATGGTGTAAATTTTAAGAAAAATATAAAGAGACTGAAAACTGTTAAGCCATTTCTGCCTAACATTGCATATTCACAATAGGGACGAAACGTGTACACCTGTGGGCCAGGCAAAAATGGGTTAACTCACTAATTTGAGTATACCCAAAGAGCTATGCATTATATGTATAATACAGTCAGCCTGCATCTTACGCGAGGGATATGTTCCAGACTCGGCACCTAAACCCAAAATCATGTTTACTCAAAATTACCTTGAAAATCCCTTACAGCTGAAAAATACGTACTGTCTCTTTAAAAACTACGAGAGGCAGACGGGATCTGAGACCGACTGAGGGAACAGCAGCTTCATTCTCCAATCTCAGGCTCACACCAGGGCATGTATTTAGTAAGTAGAATGGCAGGCGGAATCACCTGCACTATTTCTATTGTTTTTCTCTGTTTTTGTTTTGTTTTTGTTTGCTGAGCCTGTGTAAATTGAATTCACTCAAGTAAAGTCCGCGTAAGATATGGGTCAACTGTATATACATACATGCATCCTAGCAATAATCATCTGAAAAATAGCTATTTTGAAACTGCTCTGTTTGACTGGCACTGTATTCAGCTATTGTGTTACACATCAGTTTTATTAAGCAATACATGTTTAAAAATGGATTTACTGGCCACTTTCTCTACCGAACACATTTGCTTTCCTGCTGGCAAGATATAGCTCCTGCTCCTTGGGCCCTTGGATACATATTTTCAACTCTCAACTTTATTGCTCTTCCGCTTTCTTTAGGGCCAAACTTCACACAACCCATGATGCACAGAGAGGCTTGAAACAGAAAGGAACTGGAAGTGGCCCTTTCATGTCCACCTTCAGTAATAGGGCACCTGATCCAGCAGGAGGGAGTTAAAATGCTATGGCCTATGACTGATGGAAATAAAGTGATTGGTTCTCCCTTGTGCCATTTTTACACTGACCACTCTCCTCAAGCAGCTAATGGCCCTGAAACAGCTATTTGCTACAAATAGCCACTTCAAAAGAGACATTAACTACTGAGGGGATTTTGGACATTAAAATTGTGCTCAGGAAAAGTGTTGACCGCCCCTCACTGTGTGTCACAATTTTGAACTAGATTTACGACCCAATCCTATATAATGCTAGTGCCAGTGGATTGCACAATCCATAAAGCAGCCATAAAGCATTTTGCAGCTGCACTTGCTGCCGGCACGCTGGCAGGAAGGCCAGAGCCTTCCTGCATGTGCAGGCGGACATTGGGAGGCCCACCATAGCAGGTAAGGCCCAACTTAGGGCTGGAATGGGATGGCAGGAGGGTGGGGAGAGGTTGGAATGGAGCAGAGTGGGGAGGAGGAGATGGGCAAGGGATGGGCAAATTGGGCTAGGAAGAAGGGTGGAATTGGTGGTAGTAGTACATGCCAAAACAAGAACCCCTGGTCCACCTGCACAGAGCAACATGGACTTGCACCATGGTATCACTGGCATAGGTACTAGTTACTCCATAACAGCTGCTGGGGCTTACCCCAGTTAAGAGTCCCCTATCTCTGAGGAGACCTGCAGCAGCTGAAAATTCCCTGCAGGATGAAATAGAAGCCACACAGCAGCGCCACTGCATCACTGCTTGGTGATTTAGGTAGGATTGGGCTGTTAGTCCCCACACAGTTGCATATGGGATATAAAAGGGCCATCTTTTGTCGACTTCCTGATTTAAGACTTCCAAGTGTCTTGGGACCAGTTTGAACGATACCTTTGTTCACTGGCCTCTGTTTGTATGTTTGTGTTGCAAGACCACCATGAATACACGTGCTCCACCCATTTCCCAGCACGCTGGGGGTTTTAGCTACATTTAAGTGTCACAACGAATGTCCCTCACACAAAAGCTAAAAAACCTTACTGTGCCAAACATTGGGTGGCATGTAAACACAATATGCTCTCAAGTCAAAGATACAAAGAGAGGCTTGTAGACAAAGCATCGTTTGAACCAGCCCTATGACAAATTTAATATCATGCATAGCTTGGCCCTCAGCTCCCTGCCTTCTGCTCTTGAGTTTTCCACAATCCTGTCATCTGCTTACTCTTCTTTCAGGTTTCTGAGTCTGCAGTAACAGCTAGTCCTCTATAGATTCTGCCTACCTTGGTAACAGGGCCAGCCCATCCATGAGGTCAACTGATTTGTGTTGCATTGGCTGCAGATTGTGAGGAGGAGGTGAATTTGAGATGCCTTTCACCCCAAGTCTGCTGCAGCCACTGTCACCTCCTGCCTCCAGCCTGCCACCGCAATGCTTCCCAGTCGCTCAAGCAAGAAATGGTTCATTACCCTCCTTACCATGCTCTTTGCATGCTGTCATCAAACCTGGAAGTGTGAGACTTTCAGTTTTATTTACAGAGTCAGTGCCAACGAAGGTGCTCCTTCATTCACACTTTTCCGAGTTTAACGACAGCATGAGAGGAGCATGGTAAGGGCTTGGGGGGATTTTTTGTAGGGCAAAGATGGCAGATGCAAGGCTGCATCAGGCAACACTCTGGCCACATACCCCCTACTTGCTGACATAGGTCCTCCTGTCTCTAGAGTTCCAGACAAACTAGAAATCCTATATAAATCCTATTCATATGGATACAGTGTATACACTAACAGAATGGGAGTGTGCCAGTTAGCCCCATTCCCCGGATGCATGCCATAGCCACATTCCTTGCTCTTTCCGAGTTCAGTGTTGCTCTGTAGAGGCAAGCACTGAAACTGGAGAGTGTTTCAGTGTGACTTGAATCACTGGGTGGCCAGCATGACAAATCATGGGAAGAAACTCTCCCTGGGTTCAGTGCTTCTCTCTGCAGACAAGCAATGAACCCTGGAACCACAGGAGGCATAGCTGCAGACAGTGTTGGCATGAGGGAGCACTGCTAGCCATAACACACTCATTCCCCATGTGCTGGAGAACATCTGAATAGCCATTGCACCTTAATAGAGTGATGAACAGACACTTTGCACAGAACTGGAAGTGGCAATGGAAAGAAGCATGAATGACTCAAGCTTCTGGGTCTCATGCAACAGGGAGGAAGCGACGTATTTCTCCTGAAGCAAAATGCATTTTTTGTCTCTCACAAAGCTGTTATAAACCTGACTTTAGTTTCCAACATCACACCTCAGCCCTGGAACATATGCCGTTTGTAATCAAGCAAAGAAAATGCATTGTGGTTGTTATCACTGAATAATCATAACCTATACACATTATGAATTAGGAAGAAGGGCTTCTAGCTACTTTGTGTCTAGCACATGTGCTTTAAGAATTTAAGCAGGGAACAGACTTATAAGATATGTGCATAGGATAAGAAGTAGGGGTGGAAGAGATTCATAGACCTGCCATATGCCTTCACTGAAAGTTTCATTTTCTCCATTGGTCTGACATGAGAATGTCAAGCAAACACTGGCCCTACATTTAAATATGAATGGCACAGAAATTTCTCCAGCATTGAATTTAGAAGTGTATAGGAAAATCTAAGTGAACTACAATTCCCACCAGCACTGGCAACTGCTAAGCTGTGGCAAAGTGTTTACTGCACTTCTGTTACCACTAGCACAGGTACAGCTATGCCAGTGTGGGCCAGCTAGGATTATGCCCTGAGAGATGGAAGCTTGACAAATGCTTATTCCCATGCAAGCATGTATTAAGGAGGTAAACTTAGCAGTTAGGCTGCACAGCTCTTGTCGGTTTGTCCTCCACCAGTCTAGGAAAGGCTGTGTGAAAATGTAGATTTGGAGGAGAAATGTTGCCAGTGATTGGGGGGTGGGGGGGAATGAAGATGAATAATTGTTGACAAAGGTCAGAACTATGAAGATTTCCTGAAGAGGGCCTGGAGAAGTTAGTGTGAGGAATACTGGAAGGAATAGCAATAGTTTGTGCTGGATGACATTGTCCCAGCAATGGAGAAGAAACTCTTGGAATGGCTGATGGATAAGAATTGTTTGTTGGGATGATACATGTGGATAGAACCCTGAGGGAGCTGAGAATGGGGCTATATACTGGGTCACCCTCTCCTCCTTTTTCTGCTTCTCATTAGTGTCCCTTGAGCAGAATAGACTAGTGCAGTGGTTTTCAAACTCCCATGGAGAGTTTGAGCCACTGTAAGTGCTTGCAGGGGCGGGGGGGAGGCAGCAGGGGCAGGTGGAAAGCAGCGGCGCGATCCCCAGGATCGCACCACTCAGGGGGCTGCAGGGGCTTGGGTGAACTTACCCAAGCCTCCTGCAGCCTCCGTGGGGTGAGGGGACCCCGGTGCGACCTTTGGCAGGGCTCCCCACAGCAGTGAAAGTAAAAGTGGCGTGATTGCACCCCACCTCCGCTAAAGCAGAAGTGGAGCACATTTGCTCTGCTTTCACTTTCACTGCTGCGGGGAGCCCTGCCAAAGGTAAGTACACCCAAGCCCCTGCAGCCCCCTGAGCGGCGTGATTGCGCCTCTGCCTCCTCCCTTCCTCCAGGCTGCCCCCACCCCTTAAGGGGGCAGAGGCCAGGGCCCACAGGTTGGGATGTCATGACGCCCCAGTTTGAAAAGCCCTGGACTAGTGGTTCCCAAGCCCAGTCACAACCCAAACTAGGGTCGTGAGAAGGGCCGAGAGTCCATCAATTTTCCAACCAGATGCAGACAGAGGCAGTGCTTTTTTTGTAAAAAGAAAAGGTGCAGGAACTCACAACTTGTTAATCTTTTATTTATTTATTTATTTTTAAACCATTTTTATTGGAGAAATAAAATATTTTTTTATGTGCTTCCCCCTAAAGATGAACTTACTTCTGAGTAGACATGCATAGGATTGGGCTGTCAATCTCCACATCCCCTTCCCCCTAGCTACTTTTTCTACACATGGGGAAAATACTGTACAGATGCACTTGTAGCGTGTAGTATGTAGTGTGGCACTACTTCGAGGAGAGGAAGCAGTGAATGGATTCCGAAAAATGGCTTACATGAGTTCCATGTAGTAAAATTACTCTAAGCAACTGTGGGAGTTAGAACAAAAAAGGAATTCTTACACAAGAAGGGTCCTTAGGTGCACATAGAAACAGCTACGTTTGCAAACAAGTCATTAAATATGGTTTAATTCAGGTATCAGAATACTCTGTGTCTTTGGGAAGGCGCTTGGCATACAATTGTATGTTCTCTGCTGCCCTGAGCAGCTGCTGTGCATTGCTGGAGAGGAGCTGCAACCGCTGGCTGACGGAGGGCATGCTTGTGGGGAAAGGATGAGGAGGATCTCTGGCAAGGCAGTATACACACGTAGAATCCCTTTTCACCTGCCCTTAGCATGTGAAAATGGGTGCAGATATATATCTCTGCCAGGATTAAGAGCCCAATCCTAGGTATGTCTACTCTGAAGTTAGTCTTGTTCTAGTCAATGAAGCTTACTCCCAGGAAAGTGCCTAGGATTGCAGCCTAAGAGCCCAATCCTATGCATGTCTACTCAGAAGTCCACTTTAGTGAATGGGGCTTACTGTGGATAGGATGGCAGGCACAGGGCCCAATCCTGTGCTGCCTGTCTACTCAGAAGTCAGTCCCATTAGAGTCAATGGGGCTTCTTCCCAGGAAGGTGTGGAGAGGACTGCAGCCTCAGAGCCAAAGCCTAAGGCTGTCTCCTCAGAAGTCAGTCCCAGTAGAGACAGTGGGGCTTCCTCTTATGAAAGTGTGGAGAGGACTGCAGCCTCAGAGCCCTTCCTCTGCCTGTCTACTCAGGCTGCAAGGCTATGACACTTTCCTGGGAGTAAGCCCCATTGAACACAATGGAACTTACTTCTGAGTAGACATGCATAGGCTTGGGCTCTCAGGCTGCAAGGCCAGGCACCCTTTCCCAGGAGCAAGCCCCATTGAGCACAATGAGACTTACTGCTGAGTAGACATGCCTAGGCTCATGCTGCAGATTGGCCTGGGGGCTGCACCAGCCAGCTTCCTTCCCCTCCTCCTCCGCCAAGCCAGTACCTGGGCGTTCCGTGGGTGCCGCAGCCCGTCTCCCTGGCTGGCTGGCTGGCTGTCCTCCTCCTCGGCATTGGCGCGTGTCCCCCACACCCTCCACCGGCTTGGAAGCTGCGCAGGGAAGCAGAGCGCAGGGGGGAGGAGAGGCGGGCTGGGCTCAGGTGAGAGCTTGGGAATGGGGGCAGGAGGGGGTCTTTGTGCGGTCAGGCAAGGGCCAGGCGCCCGCCCACCCTGCACCCCCCAGCACCCACCCAGCGAATGCCTCTATTTTGCTCCCTCCCTCCTGGAATGCCTCCGAAGGGGAGGGGCCCCTGCAAAAAGGTGCCAGAACTCCGTTCCCCCCGCGTTCCATTAGAAAAAAAGCCCTGGACAGAGGCATGATTCCTTCCTCTTCCTCCAGAGGCGTCCAAGCAGACAATCAGCTTGCAAGAGCGGAGCCTTCCTCCTGCAATTTCAGCATGCACGAAAACAAAAGAGAGAGAGAGGGAGAGAGGCAAATGTTCTCCTCTTCCCAGCACATCTGAGGAGACGAGGGGCCTGCAAGAGTGGAGCCACTCCACTTGTGTGTGTGTGTGTGTGTGTTTGTGTGTGTGTGTGTGTGTGCTTACATACGTTGCTTTCTGGAAATTTTGTTTGCTTGCCTCCTCCAATTTTTCTTCCCATCTCTGTTCAAAATTCATTTTTCCCTATCCTACCTTTCCTTCCCTCTCCCCTTTTTACTCTGCAAGATCATGGTATTGCTGTTATCCAGCCTTGCTATCTCCACCTTCTGTTTTCTCATCCCCTTTTCATATGTTGCAATCCCCATTTAAATCCTTGAACATGCACACACTCTTCTCTCTCAATCATCATCCTAACACAATCCTTCACTTGCCTTTGCTGTTCCATTTTGGTTCCTATTTCTTCTTAACATGTCTCTTACTTTTTGTCTGTCCTGTCCCCCTTTAATCTGTCTCCTCTTTGTATCCTTTCCTCTTTCTCCATCTTAGTTTTCTACTTTATATTTCTTTCCCTGTCACCTTATCTCCACTTTTCTCTCATAATCATTCTTTTAAAAGCAGCATTTCAAAAATAGCATTTGCAGCCTGTGCAATTTTTTATTCAATATTATAAACACTGCTTTGCTAGATCACAGAGTCATTTAGTCCAGCAGTATGCAGTCAGATGCTTTGGGAAGTGCATAAGCAGAGCATGCAGGCAACATCCTTTCCTTGGTGTTTGTGTCCAGCACTCGCTGCTTTCTGGAAAATTTCTAGGTATAGTGCCTTACAGAAGTATAGCGGCTCAGGATCTGGAAGTTCTATTTAGTGATATGGTTTGCGGCCATTGGCTGGACCTTCTCTTTTCCATTCATTTGTAGCTTTTAAAAGGCTGTTTAAACTGGTTGCCATCATCACATCTTCTGGCAGTTAATTGAACTGAGTTCTGAGTTCTGAATTGTATGAACTGTATGAATGAACTGAGCTTAAGTTTTAGGATTTAATTCCTAAGGAATGATTTGTGATGTTACGTGTTACAAACGAAGAAGGCTGGGGTTGTTTGCTTTTATTTTTTATTTGCATAGAGTTTGTAATTATCTGTATCCTCCAGAGTTCAGCAGGGCTGGAGCTCAGTTCTTTGCCCTGGATGGCTTCTATATTTCATTATGCAGAATTTTTCATTATGTGAGTTAGAGTATGCACACTTGGATAATTCTTGAAGGGGGGAGAGGGAGACCTACAGCTGGTATCGCAGCTGAAGATCACCATATCCATGAAAGCTGCAGGAAAAATGAAGCTGTGAAATTTTTAATTTTATCCACGTTTGTGTGTGTGTGTTTAAAGGTCTTTTCTTAATGGTGATTCTTAATATTCCAGTTTATCGTGGTACTTTGTGTGCTTTGCTAGGGATAGGGACCAGAAGAAATGGACTGTCCCTAGCAAATCACTGGCTCCATTTTTGCCTTTTATTTATGTGTTGTTATTTATTACAATATTTATAGACCACCACTCTCATAGACTTATAGGCTTGGAGCCCCATCCTATCCAATTTTCCAGCTCCATTGCAGCCGCAATGCAGTCCAAAGGTAAGGGAACACATGTTCCCATACCTTGAGGATGCCTCTGTGACTGCCTCCATACTACAGGCTGCAGTGCATGCCCTATTGGCACAGCTGCACTGGCAATAGAAAAATGTATAGGATTGGGCCCTTGGAGTCTCATTGACTCAAGGCAGTTTTACCCAGGCAGGCTGACTTAAATTCCTTTTTTTTTTCAAATGAGGTTTTTACAAGTGTCATTCTACAAGAGCAACTCATAGAATCCTGCATTTATCCAGATGTTTCCCTTCATAATGCAGTCATTTCCTGCCAGTTGACTTGACTCTTCTATACTCTTCCACATTCCTTCATCTGTAGCCAACAGATTCTGGTCACCCATCCAAGGCAAGACCCAAGCTGATCTTGCTTTGCTTTTGCAGGCAAGATGACAGCTTCATCTCCAGACCATACCTTCTTTTGAGGCTATCTTGTGAAAGTTGTGTTTGTTTGAATAGCTAGCTAGCTCTTCAGGGTTTTAAGTGATTGAAAGTTATTTAAAACTTTCTGACTGTTCAGCATCTCATAATTTTAGTAATATCTAACAGGTTTTCACCAAATTAGCTAAAGACATTTGCACACCCTTGCCATGTCTTTGAATTGTTGACATGTTCTGAACTCCCAGGAGAAGAAATTTAAAATTTGTTTTTGGGGAGCTGAAAAGCAATTGCAAAGGTGAAACAATGGATAGCAGACTTGAAAAACTGCTATGACTCGGCCAATATTCATCAGAATTTTCTGAAGTTTGGTCAGGTTATACTTCTCATATGGTAGATTCTCCATTCTAAATGTTTAGAACAAATTGAACAAATTGTCTTGATTTTATAAAGAATAGAATGTTCAGGTTTTGTACTGGCAGAATGTGAGAAAATGCACTCAAGTCCTGTGCCTGTGTAATTGACTTCAGTCTCAGGCTGGCGGTCATTTGGGTCACCCTCACCCATGAGGGTGCGTGACTGTGTTTCTATCACTGGCATTTATTATTATGCCATGAGTGGGAAAGCTCATGATGATGTACTGTCCAAGCATGCTTTGTACGGAACTGGCGCTAAGCTTAACCATGGTAACTGGAGAATTATGGACCATATTTCTATGGAAGCATATATCTTAATCCTTTTCTCCTCTCCTTCCGCCCCACCCCCACCCCGGTCTTCCTTTGTTTTTGCTTTCAGATCTTCGGCCTCTGCCTGACGTAGCCATGACTGGGACCTGCACCCGAGAATGCACAGAGTTTGGTCATTCTGACACCTGCTGGATGCCAGGCCAGTCCTCTCCAAGCCGGAGGCCCAAGAATGCCCTCAAACTCTCCACATTTGTGCCTTATCAAGACAGAGGAAGTCAAGAGCAAGTTGGAAATGGCAGTCCCAGACTCTCAGAAGAGCGCAGCACCAAAATGGCTAATCTCCGCCTGCTCCCCACATACAGTGCCTTCTCCAACAGTAGCCATGAGCCCTGCAAGGACTCCCCCATGGAAGAAATCCCTCTCACCCAGACCTCGGACTTCCAAGCAGCCACCACACCGTCATCCCAAACCACCAAGCGGGAGATCTACCTGTAAGACTGGGAGGGCCAAGGAAGGTGCCTGAAAAAAAACAAATAGCTGAGACCATGTCTAGAACTTAGAAGATGAAGAAAACGAAAGGACTAAGTTTCAAACTGTGATGCTTTATCATTTGCATTGCGGGTTCTGAGTTTGCTAGGTGAGAATGCCTTGCCCAGGCCCTGGACACAGGAACACTTTTGTAAAACTCATTGTTGCTCCCAGGGCAAGAGGACTCACAGCATCCTGAATGACCAAGCTCTCAATAGAATGGTCCCTGAACAGCTGGATGTGGGAGGAAAGGAACTTAGTGAAGAGGGCTTGGCCTCATGGCTTCAGGGCTGGGGTGGGGGGAAGGGCTTAGTTACCAAAGGTCCACGCAGGCTTGGTGGAGTCCATTGGGCACAGGGCTGACGGCACCTGACACAGGGGAAAAGCTGCCTCTCTTGTTACTGTAGACTCCTGTAAATATGAATCTTAGGAATGACATTTGCGTCCTGCCTGATCAAAACTTGTATCATTCTTGAAACAAAAAGGACATTGAAACAAAAACAAAACCCGAAACCACAGGGAGTAATTTCCAGCTTGAATCATTCACCACACAGAAGAGCACACGGGAGCAAGTGCTTCCAGCCAGCCCACCCTTGCCTTCCACAGTGTAAATAGAGATAGGGCACTGGCTGGTGAGGGGCGAACTTTGGCCTGTCAGCAAGACCGGAAAGAAGGGCATTGCAGAGCTTAATCCTAATCTTCTCTTTCTGGACTTCAGCAACTCTTCTTCATCAGGTGTGGGTGAGCCTTAGAGCTGGTTACAGTGGCTTTCACCTGGTCCTGTTTTACCTCTGCCCTATGGACAGTGGAGCTGGGCCAGTCAGAAAGATGGAAGAGTCTTCAGTTCTTCAGGAGATACAAACCCCGTAACTCCCCACTATCTTCTGCCTCAACTGGGGCAGGGAATTCTCATGGGACCCCACTGGGCCCCAGCGCCATGATTCTGGCCTTTGATTTGTCTGCCTGTAAGCCACCATTGCCTTTGTGAAATGGAGCTTTGACTCAGGGTTGCACTGGAGGCCACAGGGCCTCTGTATGCTGGAGTCATTCCCCTTCCCCCCTGCCTTCAAACCACATCGCCAGCCTCCAGGGCTGTAGTATGCTCTTCCAGTGCTAGAGGTTTAGCCACATAGTACCAAGCTGTAGCAGCCTTGTTTGGGGTGTTGCAGTTTCTAACAGGGCCCACAACAACAAAAAAGTTGTGATTAATCCCAGCAGTGGTGCCCTGGCCTGGTATGATTCAAAGGCCAGCCCTGATTGGACAAGGGAAAACTCTTCCACCTCTGGCCCACTTGCAGGCTTTTCTTTGCGGCTTGGTTTTAGGTCCTAGCTGTCCTGATGTGGTCTGGCCTGGCTCTATGTAGCTCACCATGATTCCTTCCATCAACCTGCCCGCCCTGCCAGCTGGTGCCTGTGGACCCTCATACCAATCCACATAGAAATGGAGGATATACAATGCCCATTGGTGCACTCTCCAGCCTGAGGCTTCTGTCCGGCCAACAAATGCTTATAGGGCCTAGCCTGGTTTTCATGGTGACCTTGACTTGGTTCTTCTGGGTGCCCTTAGGCCCTACCCCCTTCCTACATGTTCCCATGGGTCACTGATGTTCTTGGCTGTGTTGCACAAAGTGGACTGGCTGGCCATTCCTTGCTGTGTCTCTGTTCAGCTTTCTCTAGTGCTTTCTCCTTCTGGGTGCATGCAAGGACACCTCTCCTTATCTCTTGTGGTGCAGTTTTACGTGTGTGTGTCAGCCAGAAAGTGGGAGTGGGGGGGGGCCTATGTTAAGAAAAGCTCAATTTATACCTGAGGAACAAGTTCCTTAGACTGAGGAGGCAGGCCAAAGTCAGTACCTTTATAGGATCCGGTGGGAGCCCTTGTGTGTTGCTTATTACCTGCAGAGCTAGAAGCCACAGTACCGTCTGTCATGCTGGTGCAGAATTGCAACCACAGTGGCACAGAGAGCAAAATGTTTCTCCAGTATCAGAGTCCCAGCTTGAGACCCCTGGTGCCTTACGATGCACATGAGAACAAAGGACATTTCTGTTCCCTCCCTCTCTGAGGCTGTGGGCTGATTCAGCATCAATTCCAAGAGTGGACAAGAGGACACTGCACTTCCCATATATTCTAGAAGGCTCTGAGCTGTCCAATAGTGACCTGTGTGGCCCAGAAGAAGTTCTGAAATGTCTGCTTCTCTCGAAATCCACTCAGATGGTAGCCGCTACTAAGATTCGTAGATTAAGATGCAGGCTTCATCAGCCTGCCAAGAGAGGAAAATAACATTAGCCACTCTATCCCTAGCCATACATTGTCCTATCTAGAAATTTTCAGGTGCCACTCAAAGGTGAAGAAGGGGGCAGGACCCTCCTCCCAGCCTCTTCTCTATTATACTTCCCTGCTATGGAAGGCATAAATGGAAGGCCAGCTTGCTGACAGGGAAATACCTGTGGTTCCCAAGTCAGATTGCCACTCTTCGTTTTTAATAAAATGGCCCTTGACCATTTTATTTATTTTTAATATCTTTTTAGTGACATTAAAATAGGCCTGACCATGAGTTGAATCTTATCCCCAGGCAGGGAGACAAGGCTTGCCCCAGCCTATTTCTTGCTGATGGGCGCTATAAGGTGGGCCGCATCCCAAAGCTGCTCCTGTACACTTGCTACAGGCCCCATTGGGGTGAAGCAAAGCTCAGGCAGGTTAGGATTGTTTATTCTCCTGCTAGCTAGACCAAGGTCAATGACCTGAGGGTGGGTGATAGGTTGGGTTAATGTCAATGGCCAATGTGTGATCTACTACTTAATATCTGATTTCTTTGTGGTATGGAGGAAAGAATCTTTAGTGTCTTTTCTCTTGGTTTAGCCTCACTCCCTGGGGTGTGGGATCCAGGGAATTGTGGGTTTCCCAGGGAAACCAGGGAATCCTGGTTGCTGAGGAAGGGAGGAAAGAGAAAGAGGCTGTCTAGTGCCTCACCCCTCACTGGAAAACCAAGAGGAAAGATTACTGCCTGTCTGTGGCCTGTCTTTGGGCAGTAAAGAGGGGCCAGGGGGTGGTGTCTGAAAAAGTGGTGGTGGAGGTGGTGCCATAATTGGCCCCTGGTGATACTAATTCGTGTTTCCACAGAATGAGGAGATGCCATGGAGACAGGGAGCTTGAAGTAGCCCCAGGGGAAGCTCATTTTGCACAATTTGAAGCCAGAGTAAGAGATCCTGTGTGCACAGGGGTGGGGTGGGCATGAGGGATGGGGAGGAAGAAGGGTGCTCCAAGGGTCCTGGCCTTGACAAGCACATTGAAGGGCCTCGGGGGTGATGGCACTAGGACAAGCCAGGGGTAAAACCAAAGGTGGGAGGCCAGGCACAGGCCAGCTGCGCAGGACAGAGCTAAGTGACCCCTTTGTAGCTCTTCGTGTTGGTTCTATTTATACAAGATTTCAGTTCCTTGCTTGTGATGCCTTGTTTTTTGTACAGTTTTATGTACATGCAGGTGTAGCTTTTTTCTAAAAGGAGAAATCCTATGGCAGAGCAAAGAGTACCCAACTATTTTTCAGATGGTGACCTGTGTCTAGGCACTGCCTCTCTCTCTCTCTCTCTCTCTCTCTCTCTCTCTCTCTCTCTCTCTCTCTCTCTCTCTCTCTCGCTAAGGTTGTATTGCTCTCAATGTGATGCATTTCCCTTGCACTGGGAAGGCTTTGGGCTTGGGGCTTCATTCTCCCAGGCACCGTGAGCACAATTGATTCCCTTGTAATCCTTTCTGTTTGGAGCCGTGAGCATGACACCTCGTGAACCCTTTTCTGTTCCCTTCTGTTCTGTTTGTTTGCTGAGCTGTCAGATGACAAACTCCCCTGTAATTAGCCCTCCCAAAGCTTTACAATAAAAGTGTGAAAACCTTCTGGCTTAACTTGATTTATTGCCCCTGCAGGTCAACAACATGGGGCCTAGCAAAGTGCACAGGGGATGGAGGGGGGGGATTGAGGCCATTGTGGAGAAGAGAGTGAAGTGGCTTGAACAGTGGCATTGGGGGGATGTTAAAGGTTTTCCAGCCTCTGTTGTCCACTCCACTGTTAGCCTTAGTAGGGCAGAAAAGAACAATTTTGGTTTTGCACTCACTTGTACCTTGTTATCTCTTGTGAGGCTATCAGCAACTTCAGGAGGGGCAAGGTGGCATTTTGACTGGTAAAATAGTGCAGTGGGAAGGGTTAAGCACAACACAACACAATTAGCATTTCTATCCCTTCCTCACCTTTTTGATTCTCTCTTCCTTGGTTTATATCTCCACAACATCTTGTTTCACTTATATCTTTTTTCCCCCTGGTGCTATGTTAATCAACTGAAGCCACAATCCTAACCAACTTTCCAGCACTGACCTAGCTGCAATGCAGACCCAAGGTAAGGTAACAAACATGCCATTACCTTGAGGAAGCCCCCTAGATTGTTTCCCTGCTGCAGGATGTGCACACCACAATGTGCACAGCTATGTCAGTGCTGGAAAGTTGGTTAGGATTGTACCCTGAATTGTGCCATGGGCCACTGCAGCTCTTTCACAACCCTGCTGCTCCATGCCAATCTCGATTGGCTACTTTTTAGCAGGCCGCTGGACAGAAATGTAGGATTGATGTAGGCTGGATGGCTAATAAACTGGAATAAATTGACAAATATCTTAGCATTGAGGGAGAAAAAGATGTAGGTGAAACAAGTTGTGGAGTTATATACCAAAGGAGAGAGCATCAAAAAAAGTGAAGAAGGGATAGAAATGCTAATTGTATTATCAATTTGCCGATAAACAAAACACAGAAGATAGTGGGGGTTGGGAGCCAATGGTCAGGGGTGCCAAAGAACCAGGGTTACCTTGATATGCCAATAAAGGTTTCAGAAAGTAGTAGTAGAACCAGGGTTACCTATCCTTTTATGCTAGACTGAGATTTGCAGGGACTATTGTGGGAGAGCCAAGATGGTATAGTGATTGAGATGGTGTAGAGTGATCAAGAGCCAGGATGGTGTAGTGGCTCAGGAATTGGACAGACCAGGAAGATCCAAATTCAAATCCCTGCTCAGCCACAAAGCTTTCTGGGTGACATTGGGCTAGTCACTATCTCTCAGCCTCACTTACGTACTTCACAAGGTTATTGTGAGGACAAACAGAAGAAAGGAACCATGTAGACCACCCTGAGCTTCTTGGAGGAAGGTCAGTATAAAAATGCGGAAAATGAATAAAAGTAACGGCCTAAGCCTCCCAGCACCCACAGCTCCAGCGGCGCCAAAAGAACAACCTCCGGATCCAGTAGGCGCCGGGCTAGCACCAGGAGTCTCCTCATTGTAAGAGAGTATTTGCTCCCTTACTCCAGGAAACTCAGCCGCGGTGCCAATGGGTCTCCTCAGATCCCGCCCACTTTTGAGCGGACACAGATATGAGGAGGCTCATGTCAGGCAGCCCGGGCCAGGAGGGAAGTTAGGATTCAGTGGCAAACCCAGCCTCAGCTAGTTCAGGTAGGGAGCCAAGACAAGAGAGCCAAGATGGCTTTCCCAGGTGATGGTGTCTTAGAAGATGGCTCAGCAGACACTTGCATGGCAGCTCAAAGAAAGGAGAACAAGGAAGAAGGGAAAAGACTAGACAAAGAGGGATGTGGTCTGATACCTGCCCTGGATGCCAGCTGGCTCTTAGATAGTGGAGGGAATGGGGAGTGCTTGGGTAACTAATAATAAGTGGCAGATCCAAGGGGTCTAAGGAGTGGCAGATCAGGGTGCCCTTCAACCTGAGTCTGCCCCTGCCACCTCCCTCTAACCACTGCCTCCATCAATTGCAGAAGGATCTGCTTTGTGCTGGAGTGAGCATGAAGCAGATTTTGCTGTGCACTCCCTCCAGCACAAAGCAGATCCTTCCGCTATTTACTGTGCTCATTCACTGCCTGTAACCTGCAGTTCCAGGTTTCAGGCAGCCTGCAAAGACTGTGGTAAGAGCATTCTTTAGGGTGGGGTGACAGACCTGAACTATCATCCAGCGACATTTTGGGCTGCCCTACCCTGGCTCTAGTTTTTTATAAGACAACATAGAGGCAACACTGATGTAAACACATCTTGGACTACTCTTTTTGTCTTGATGGCCCATCTGCAATGGAGGGATGGTTGTTTTGTATTGTGCAGGACATGAGAAGGGTGTGGCTCTGGTGGCCTTAGCATCAATTGGCATACATTTCATGACTACCTGAAAGTCAGGAAGCTGCCAAGATGTGGGATTGTCATATCAGAATTGGCTGGCCACACAAGGTGCAGCCAGTCATGGAATTTTCCAAGGCAGCACTTCTCACAATCCAGCCAGTGAGGAGGAGGGGGTTGTTCCCCTTCAAAACAATTGGCCTTCAACTTGATGCTTCCTTGCCAAAACAAGACCAGGTTAACTTGGGTCACACTCACCTGGCATGCAAACCATGTACTGTACGCTCATCCCTCTTTATCAGTATGTTTCCTATAAGAATTTCCACTTATCCATACCGCGCATATTAATGGTGAAGGGGGGGGAAAGGACCAAGTCCCTCATGGGACTTTACCCAATGGGTAGACCTTGCCTTCACTTTGAGCTCTTGCAACAGAGAAGGGGACAAATTTGCCTTGCATGCCCAGGAAGGCGTTCCAGGAGAGCATACTGAATTTTGGATTCCCCTTGTAGGACAGAGGTCCAGAAGGGCCCCCTTTCTCAGATGTTCTCCTGTGGACTTTAGGGGAAACTCTCTTCAGGACCATCAGAGGTTGGTTGGCAACCTTCAGTCTCGAAAGACTATTGTATAAGCCTACAGCACCCGGTATTCCTAGGCGGTCTCCCATCCAAGTACTAACCAGGCCTGACCCTGCTTAGCTTCCGAGATCAGACAAGATCGGGAATGTGCAGGGAGGACGGAGCACAGATCAGGAAGAGGCATCCTCCTTTGTGGAAGATGGGTAGCCTGACTGTTAGTGCATCCCCATGCTTTCCAGGCACAGGCTCCCTTTTACTGTATCTACCCGGTATTTTGTGCTATGTTTCTACAACATTACTATGGATATGGGTCCTGAAGAATAGAAAAAGATAATAATACTCATAGGAAAAGTGGAAAAACATGTGGAATGTAAGAAAGTTGCTCATAGTTTGCAACTAAAGCTAGAAGTGCTAAACCTCATGTGATGCTACAACTTCTGAAACATTTTCATCATCAGCTTTAACACTTTATTAATGCTGTATAATGTTATGAATTGGTGATTATTCTATTGAATCATGCCACACAAGTTTTTCCTTATGGATAATATTAGGCATTTAGGATGATTTTGGGGTGAACTTGAAATGACTTTGAACAAATTAGAATTTCTCCCATTGTAAAGTTATAATTTTCATCCAAGTTTTTGCTGTCAGGGCTGTTTTCAGGAACAAATTAGGTATGGATAACAAGGGAAGAGTGTATATACGTTTGTTAGGCAACAAAGGTATGTGTCAAGCAACAGTGACCAAGAATGTCAAATTCAACCTATTATGGACAGAATTGCACTGTACCCTAAGTAACAGATCCACAAAAGTACAGTTAGATGCTAGTGTAATCTGTGGTTCTTTGTGCTTCTCACCAGCCTAGGTTGATGTACATAATGCAACTCCCTCCTGGAGAGCCTGGCCATGGTTATCCAAACTCTGATAACATTTAGACTTGACTCCTGCAATGTGTTAAACATGATTGCCTTTGAAAACCACATGGAAACACAACTGGTTTAAAGTACAGTAGCTGTACTGCTTCTGGAAAAAAGTATATAAGAACATATCACACCAATTGTAAAACAATGTCACTGACTCTCCATGTATTTCTGGGCTCATAAGAACATAAGAACAGCCCCACTGGATCAGGCCATAGGCCCATCTAGTCCAGCTTCCTGTATCTCACAGCGGCCCACCAAATGCCCCAGGGAGCACACCAGATAACAAGAGACTTCATCCTGGTGCCCTCCCTTGCATCTGGCTTTCTGACATAACCCATTTCTAAAATCAGGAGGTTGCGCATACACATCATGGCTTGTACCCCGTAATGGATTTTTCCTCCAGAAACTTGTCCAATCCCCTTTTAAAGACGTCTAGGCTAGACGCCAGCACCACATCCTGTGGCAAGGAGTTCCACAGACCAACCACACGCTGAGTAAAGAAATATTTTCTTTTGTCTGTCCTAACCCGCCCAACACTCAATTTTAGTGGATGTCCCCTGGTTCTGGTATTATGTGAGAGTGTAAAGAGCATCTCCTTATCCACTCTGTCCATCCCCTGCATAATTTTGTATGTCTCAATTCAAAGTCCTGATTTTAACCTGTAAAAGCAGGATGGAGCCAAAATATCTCAAACATCAGCCATTCTTTCAGATCATCCAGGAAGCCCACCTAACAAGGTTGGTGACCAAGGGTTGGACCTTAGCACCTACGTTTGAGGTGTCCTCCCCAGGTCTATGTTCCTACAAGTTTTAGATTACCAGTGAAAATTATTTTATGTGCTGGGACTTTTAAAATTCAAGATCATTTTTATCAACTTAAATTCTTGTGTTTTGGGTGATGACTGCATTTAAATTTTTGTTTTATATTGTTACAGTGTGATAGCATTGTGGTTTGTGTAATATATTGTCCAGGAGTGCCATTGGTAGACCACTTGCCACCCGAGTCACGATAATCAAACCCATTACCAGAAATATGACCACCAAACTTGCCGCTGCTGGGCATATTGCCACCAAGTACCTGGCCACCACACTTGCCACTGGTAGAAAAGGAACCATTAAGCCTGTGGTTCCCAGACTGGCAGCTCCCTTGACCTACTGGACCATTGGCCACGGCTCCCCATTAGGGCTACAATCCTATACATTACATAGGGTGGTGGGTTTTTCATGAGGATTCCACAGCTCTCCTGGCTGTTTTCCATGGCTCCCTGGGAAGCCACAGCTCACAGTTTGGGAACCACTGCATTAAACCTATTGCCTTGAGACCTGTCTTTAAGTGGTCAGATAGAGGCTGTAGCAAATCTTGTCTCCTAAGAAGAATTGTGTGCCGATCCCTTTATTAATGGAGCAGTGGGGATGGCAGACACATATCCCAGCTGGGGAGGAAGGCAGTGCTACACATGCCTACAAAGCCTAAGATACTTTAAAACTCTGTCTTTGCTGAGGATGAACAGACTGAGAACTCTGCCTGGGTTTGGACAGCACCCCAAAGTGACTGTCCTGTTGAGAAGGAGCAGGAGGTACTAGGGTGCATTATAACCATCTCCACGTTTCTTTAGCACTTAGGTATCCAGAAAAGGTTTTGCACCTCATGAATGCCTGAAGAAGGCATGCTCAGTCCTTCCTCTCCCCCATACTTTTCTAAGCAAGGAAAAGGGTTTTATCCAATCTTCATCAGATCCTTCAGAACATCAGGAGAGAGTAAGCTCTTATGGGAGCTGCTATGGGATTAGCTCTTATGGGAGCTGCTATGGGAGATGTAAGTCAAAGGGCTGTCTTCCCCCCCCCCTTTGTGGAGTTGGGGTGCCATTAATAATAAATTGTAAAGCACTTTTAGTATTCAAAACACTTTGTGGAATCCTTGCAACAACCGTATAAGTGGTTTGATATTATCAGAAGTCCAAAGTGTGCTTAAGCCCTGACAAGCACATTTTTTTTAATCTAGTAAGGGTTCCTGCCTTTCTCTGGTCTACAAAAGTCCCTGACCATGAAGTCCCTTTGGAAAATAGTACAAAGTCTCACTGCTTTTCATTTATCTCCAAAGTTCTGTGCAACAGAAACAAGCTTCCCCCACCACTCCATCTGGAGGCAAGCAGAAGTGCAGAGTCCTCTCTGTGTCATTGCACTGGACCTTAGAGTACTTAGAGCACCTCTGAAGCTCAGCAGGTCAACAGATGTCACATGACCTCTCTCACTTGAGGCAATTGATGAGCAAAGTTCATCCAAAGTCACCTAAAATGGTTGGATCCCTGATTATTAGACCGGTGGTGCCAATGAGCTGAAGCTGAGAAGCAATGGGAGTTTGTGACAGAGGTGAGATTTGTACCGGAGACCTCACTGTGCACAACATTAGGCCACAAGACAGCCAACAAAGAGAGGGCAGCCACTACCACATCCACCCCATGACCTTGGAGAGGAGTACAGCTTAGTCACCGCACACACAGTACACTTAGTTTTTGCGAGTGCCTCGAATTTGGCCTCCAGGACCCTCTGAAGGGGCTCTGGAAAGGGCAACATAGTTTGCTGGGTCCCTGTGGGAACAGAAACCTGGAAGAGGAAGCTTATGGGACCAAAGAACAAGTCTTAGCTTCCTTAGATGGCAAGAGTTCCAGGGTCTGGACCACTTGACTGAGAAGGTGATAGGATATATGTGGAGAGGTAGATAGGGACTGTTTTCTGTTTTCTGGTCTTCCTGTTCATGTTACCTAGCTGTTGCCCAACTGTTGCTGTCCTTTTCACCCTGTTCAATTTGTTATCTTTCAGTCTTTTCTGATCTGCTTAGAGAGACATCATCTCCAGTGATTTGTCTGTTGATGTTGATGAGATAAGGGTCTCTCCAGCTCTCCAGGACTGGTCTGGGAATGGCCCTCCCAGGAAGGAGGAGACTTCATCTATGCCTATCTCTGCTTCCTAGAGGAAAAAGACTTCAGTTCCAACAACAATGGGGTATTCCCTGAAGGCTCCCATTTGTTAGAGAGGGGTGCCAGACACAGCAGTGACACATTTGTTGGCTGACATACCACTGACGTACCACTAGTATTGGCAGAACCAGTGCAAGGTTATTTTGCACCTGTATGTTCTCACATAATAACTGTGTTCTTATATGAATAAAGTCTGCCATCCTGTGCCCATTTTATGTATCTAGACATGTAGTGTCTAGAGGCATTATATGTCTAGAGCCGTGGTTCTCACACATTTAGCACTGAGATCAACTTTTTAGAATGAGAATCTATCAGGACCCTCTGGAAGTGATGTCATGACCGGAAGTGACATCATCAAGCTGGAAAATTTTTCACAATCCTAGGCTGTAACTCGACCCACACTTACCCAGGAGTAAGTCCCATTAACTATTATTGTTAAAGAACATACATAGTAGCTTGTTAAAAGTACAGGTCTGTAACATTTCCCCAAATGCAATCACATACCATGATAGCATCCAGTCTAATCTATTAAAAATGAAATATTGAAATGAATGGGGACTCACATGAAATTGGCTCGTGACCCACCTAGTGGGTCCCGACCCACAGTTTGAGAAACACTGGTCTAGAGATATTTTATGTCATTATGGGCACAATCCTAACCCACTTTCTAGCATCGGCATAAGGGCAATGCTGCTCCGAGGAAAGGGAACAAACATTCCTGTCATGAATATGTACAGTTTAGGCCTAGTAAAATGTAACGCCTGAACCAAGCTAAAACAGTAACACAGAAGTGGCTTGCAGTTCCTAGCTGCTAGGAATTTACAACTCAAAGGAAGGTGATTATGTAGCACCTAGGCAGCCAGAAAGATGCCCCTCAAGGATGGAGTGCAGCTGTAGATCTCCAGGGGGGAGGGAAGAGCTGAGAGGGCGAGCATCCAGCCCCACCTCCGTAGGACAGGGTCTTTTTGGTCTTTGTCTCTTGGTGAGATAGGTGGTGGGTGCGCATCCTGCCCCGCCAGGACCATGTGGCCTTATAGGTAACTGGCCTGAGGATCTACAAAAAAAGCTGACCCAGGTGAGAGTTAGAAAATAATAGCCAGTTAGCTTTGTTGTTTTATGCTGATATGTTTCCTAGAAGTTTTTATGCCTCTAGCATTTGCTGCCTTTTGTAACTTTTTGTAACCCTATGTACTTAATAAAGTAAAAATCCCTTTACTAAGTTGTTCATTGTCTGTTGGGGACAAAGGTTCAGAATCCTGCCTAGCTGTTCAGCAAGCTACCAAATCCTCATTGTGGACTAGTAACTTGAGGACTGAGACTTTAAGTAAAGAAAGTGCTCAGTGCCTACAAGGGATATAGTTAAGCCTAGAGGGTCTCAGTATCCCTGGACTGAGACACTGGCTCTTACAGGGTGGTGGCAGTACTACCGAACAGGGAACTTTGAGGGCTCTAGGGTTCAGAACCAACAACTCTGAGCACCCAAAACCCTGGGAGTGTAAGACAAGTATACGACAATTCCCTTACTTTGAGGAGGGCTCTGTGAGTGCCATCCAACTGCAGGATGCAGCACACGTCCTATTGGCACAGCTATGCCAGTGCTGAATAGTTGGTTAGGATTTGGGCCTAAACTTCTTAATCTCTGGAGCCCACCTAACCCATGTCCTCCCGTCACTCCTGGTCAACAATGCCAGCCAGGATACCTTAAAGCAAATTAATTGGCAACACTAACGAGGAATGGATTGTTGCTTGACCGCCTCTTTGCATAAGCAATTCAGCAAAACACTGAACTGAACACTCAAACCAAAACACATTTTACTTTAATGTCTATTTTGACCTTGAATTTTCCCTTTAAAAGAAATGCAAACATTGATGGCATTGGAAGAACACTAATTCAGTAAAGGCAGCAGGCTTTCATGTTTGCCACAGTTCCAGTCCTACACAAGTATGTTGGAGGGAGACTTACACCAAGGTGGGGTGTTTACTCTCTCTGCCACCTGTGGCTTCCTAGCTACCACTCTTATTATGGTGCAATTCAAACACCATGCTTTGTGCTATTAAAAAAAACAACATAGAACATATGTGATGAATTAATAGTAATTTTGTCCATTAGAATAGAGACCACATTTTGCTTGCAGTGGTATCACTTTTCAAGGGCAGGTGGCAAGTTCAGATTTTCTTGGCTTTCACAAGTCCATTACAGAACCTTTCTGCTGGGGCCATAACTATCATAATAGTGGCTTTAGTGACTAGTTTATCTTACCATTCATAATTCCTCTTTTTCCTTTAGGAACTGCTTAGTACAGTGGAAGTCCCCGTGGGCGCCTAATTCCAAAATGTGTGGGAATGTACCAGCAGAGATGGGAGAAGATTACAGCACATATTTGCGGAAGACCTGACATTTTGATGAAAATGAACATGTTCATGTTCCCCGATCAGATTCATAGAGTAAGACTGGAGTTGCCATGGAAACGCTTTCTGCACTTGCTGCAAAAGCTGAGAACGTGAGACAGTGCTTCTCTCTGGTTGTTTGCCTGAATATTTGATTTGATGTTTATTGGGGAGACCACATGAGTACGCATGCCCACGTTTATGTGACCTAGAGTCCACTCAGTAGAAATGCTCTGCTATATAACAGGGAGAGAGTTCAAGAGAATTCATTCACAATGGTAAAGGAAAGTAACAAACCTGGATTTCCTTCCAATATCACCCAAGAATAAGGAGATTCATTAAAAAGGAATATATGAAATCCTCAAACTCTTTCTTTGGCAGCTCGCATCTGTAAAGCATCACAGAGGAATACATGGTGGATTTAGATAGGAGAAACCAGGTTTACCTATGCCCCAAATCCATGATGTAGTTAACCCCCTGAGTGTGTTAGAGCCCCCACCTTATGCCACACTAGGTTAACAAATTCAGCTGAAGCAATGTGTGACACAACATCATCATATTAGAATCCCCTCCCCACTAAATGGTTCACTGATTGTTGTGATGTGGGCCAATGCAACTGTCATGATACCATGCCATTCATTTTTGCCAACTTGGTATCTCATGGGGGAAATGCAGGATGGTGATGTCCACATCTCTTCAATAGCGTAGCTGGGGGAAGGTAAAACAGTAAGTCCAGCAGGCGTCGCAACATGCCACATAAGCGATCTCCCTCGCTTGCCATCAGAGCCAATCCGGACAGCAAAGGCAATGCATAGGCATTCATTGACCCAAACAGCATCTCCTGCACATTATCATTGCTGCCCAGAATGGTTCCAATGGCGAGTGGGAGGGGCAACTTACACATTTTGCCCCCCTAGCTATGCTACTGTATCTCTATATAAGCTGTATATTGAAAGAGCCCATGACGCTCATTGAATTAGATTGAGTGATGTTCTGGTTCTTACTATAACCTACTTTAAAGTCTTGTGTGCAGATAAAACCTTTACATGGAGAATAAATACAGGTTATAGGATTCAGGCAACAGTTTCTGGAGGAAGCGGGGTGGTGAAAGTTGATGCAGCTGAAATGGCCTCTCCCTTCCCACTTAGAGTGGACGGACCATCAGGGGCTCAGCTTCACGCATCTGGAGCTTGCTGCATACCCTCGACTCTCTGCACTGATCTTTTATAAATCTTGCGAATCAACACGCTTTGCACCTGCTCACAGAAAACAAGAGCCATGCGGAGGCAGACCACACGTACCAATTTATGAAAAACGTGAGATACGAAGCTGTTCCAATTGCTGTATAGGGTAGAGCAGGAGCCACTGCATCCTTGAAAGGTAAATTTTCCTTGAATTTATGATTCCATTCAGCTTCCTGTTCTGCTCATTAAAATTATGGCAACATTGGATTCTGTTTATTTTCAAGTGAGCATATGGATGATTGTGCTATGAAAACTCCAGCCTGAGCCATGGGAAATAGGTCAGGTGGGCGTAATCTGGTACACTTCTGCCTTTGAAGTCACCAGTGTGCCTGCTCATAAAATACAGTCTCTAAATGGACACTGCCATATCATAATTTAAGAAAAAATCCTAGGGGGTGCACAATGATGCTTTAAGTGGGGCACTAAATGATTGCACAGATTCCCCTTGGCTCAGCCAAGGCCTGTCCTAACTGAGGAAATCTGCACATTCATTTAGCCAGTTCATGAAACTAGAATTTGGCAAACCATGTGCTCGTATGTGCAAAACGGCTTCTAGCGGTATCATCTTCAACTTTATGCTCACAGCATGGCTTCTTCCCCTTTCCTTTCCAAACTAAGTTCTCCAGAAACATGGGGCTGCTCTAGCTGCCCGCTCCAAACTGTGTTAGAAGGCAGACACGTTATGAAACGATTACCACTGCGGTGGGCAGAGGGGATGGGAGAAAGAAGGCTGATGCGAGGGAGCAGTGGTGCTTTATTGCCGCATGGCCTAATTGCCCAGTCAAGCTGAAACAATTGTGTTAGATGCTGCTTTGGCTAATTATTACGATGCTATCAAGGAAGAGATGAACAACCAACGCAAATTAAATGCAGAAACCAAGGTGCAGACTGGAGAAAGTGTTTGCTTCAGTAGAAAGATTAGGCTTGCGAGTTGCTAAAGTAGTATAACAGAGAGAACTGGAAAATTTGGAATTAGTTAGATAGGCTCTCCCCATTCTGGCACAGATCCACATCTTTTATTTTTTATATTTCCATCACTGATAGAGGGAGACTATAAAACCATCTAGATATAACCCTTGCTAACTGGGCGAAGAGGCACCTTTCAAAATGGTGCTCTCTTATATTTAGCAGGGGAAAGTAAAATAGAGCTGCCTCTCTTCAACCCAGCATGGCGTCTTTTCCAATGGCTGTTGCTGGCATCTCTTCTGTGTGCTTTTTTTCAGATTGTGAACCCTTTGGGGACAGGGAACCATTTATTGATCTATCTTACTACGTAAAGCACTTAGGCCCAATTCTAACCCACTTCCCAGCACTGGCATAGCTGTGCCAATCAGACACGTGCTGCATCCTGCAGTTGGGGGGCACTCACAGAGGCCTCCTCAAAGTAAGGGAATGCTGTTTCCCTACCTCAGAGCTGCATTGCCCTTATGTCAGTGCTGGAAAGTGAGTAAGGATTGCGCCCTTTGTGAACTACTCCTGTTGAAGAGTTGTATACAAATATTTTTCATCATTATCATCTTTGCCTGGGGATTAAAGGTTAATCTGGTGCCTGAGAATTTTGGCTGCTGAAAACATCAATCCAAGCCCATTAGAAAAATATAGCAATTAATAGTGTTTTAGAGGCACTTCTTTGCCCATGCCTGGCTCTGGCATCTTGATAGCAACAATATGTACAGCTGCCAATAACTGCTGTCTCTCTAGAGGTACACACAAGTGTGTACAACATTACCTTGCTTTCTTATTTCTTTGAGAGGCACCATAAAAATGTGTCTCTACCAATACTATCTCAGAGATTATTATTTTATTGCTGAGATGTTGCAATCATCTTAAAGATAGAAGTGAGAAATTCATATTTATCAATGGAGAACTGAATGGAAAGCTACTTGCTTGGGCTCAAATGTGCCTGACTTCAGAATTAATTTGAATAAATTCCTTGATCCCACCACTAGGTGAGTGAGCCATAGCAACAATATTGTTGTCGTGTGTGTCTAATGATTAAAGAGGAGTAGACCAACTAATGAATAACCACAAAAAATTCAGGCCCCTTGTCCCCTCACTCCCCCTCAAGAAAACAAGGTGTCCTATCAGAAATGATGCTCTTTATGATATACAACTGAGCCGGAGCCAGCCAGAATACTTGTCAGGGCAAGAATGACATCAGAAATGCCTCTCTGTTAATTTGACTGCAAGAGAGATTAAGAATGAATGAAATCACAAACAAGGATCCGGTAAAATGGCAGTTCAGAGGCTGATTTCCATTGCTTTTTTTGTTGTTGCTATCATTGTGTTGAATCTTTCATTCTGTGATGTGTTCAGTGGATTCTGTCTCTGCAATGTTATTCGCCCTCTTGGGCCATGGGAGCCACTGTGGGGTCTGTGTGTGTTGCATGCCTCTTTCCTGCAGATGGCAGTCTTGGTCTTTTGCAACCTCAGCAGTAAAGATTCCAGCCTTCTACACACTCTGTGTGTAAATAGCCATAAGAGCCACTGACTTCTATGTATGTCAACATAGATCCTACAGCATCCGGCAGGGGCCTCCTTTTAATAAGGATATTGATTTACTTTACGTAACATGAGTAAAACATTTCATAATGACCTTCAATTGGACAAGTTGGTGGTTACATCTCACTAGAGTAACAAGGTCAATGTCTTTAGCTTGCAAACAAAAGTTTGAGAGGAGATAAATTTTTAAAAGCCACCAGTAGAGAGTCGTTCCTCCCTACTATTCAGAAAATCAGCAAATTCTTAACTGGAGCGAAAAATCCAATATTCAAACACCTTTAGGAGACCAAAATCTGCAGTTTTCCTAGTACATTGTAACATGGTCTACATAGCATCACTACACTACCAGCAGATATTTTATTACTGCTTCTGGGGCTGACTTTTCAAATTCAAAAGAGCTATGCAGCCATCCCACACCCCCTTTTAAAACATCATAGAGCTGTGCTGGTTAGTTACATCTACTGCTACCAAAGCGTTTAAATCAGAGCGATCCTCTGCTCTTCGATTTCTTGGGGACGCCATGCTAGATTCCTCAACCTTGTCAGGGATGATCAGGAGGGGCAGGTGAGAGTTGAGTGGATACCTGTCTTTTAATCTAATGTGCTCACAATCTCAAAAAGAACATCAGGCGCATCTGTCACCAAACAAAGAAGCTCCATCAAGGACTAGAACTGCAGAAAATGTGGAGGGATAGCATTGGGGGGAAAGCCCACTGTGAAGGTTGAAGCGGTGAACTATGGTATCATATATATTCAAACAGTGTATTACTCATCAGTATATGCTCTGAGCCTGGGAAGAAACTCACACCCCTTCTTAGAGTGCTTCTGCCTCAGTGCATAGTACAGTACATTGAGATGCCACACACTGGGTGCAACAGAGTCTGCCTGTGTTGCCCTGTAATAGGAAGGCTTGCTACCAAATTCACTATTTAGTTGGAAAAAATTTCACTGACATTAAATATGTTACCAGGGAAGCTAGTGGTTTTTTATTTTAATTTATATGATTATAACATGAACATATAAATATTTAACACAATACAAGTGTGGTTTTCTACGGGATTAAAAGATACCAAATCATTAAGTCATGGGACAGACAACTTACATTCCCTTTTTCTTTTGCCTCTCTCTGCTGATTATCCGTGAATTTGAGGAACATGAAGTATCCCACTGTGCACCTCAAACTGGGAAGTGAGGGCTCCTTACTCTGCTCAGTCATTTGACCCACTCCCATTGCTCCACTCCACAAGCCAAGAAACTGCAATGCCCATTGAGCACCTCTGCTTGCGATTCCTGTACTGCTTCCCAAATGAATTTAGCAGAAATGTAGGTCCTAGCAAAACAAAGAACAAAACACAAAGACAACTCACAAAGACCTCGCCCCCTTTTTCTGTTTCTTGTGCAGAAAATGATATTTAGTGCCTATTGTACTTCTTACGGTCAGTTCTGAAGGGATGGGATAACCACCTTTTTATGGCCAAAGGAGAAGACGTATCCGCGGCTCCACCAAATGGGTTATTCACTGTTCAGTGAATTCCCTTCAGGTAGAGTGTCACAAATGACTCTGTTCAGGAACACATAAATGCTAGACCAGGGGTGCCCAAACCCCGGCCCTGGGGCCACTTGCGGCCCTCAAGGACTCCCAATGCGGCCCTCAGGGAGCCCCCAGTCTCCAATGAGCCTCTGGCCCTCCGGAGACTTGCTGGAGCCTGCAATGGCCCGATGCAACTGCTCTCAGCATGAGGGCAAATGTTTGACCTCTCACATGAGCTGTGGGATGAGGGCTCCCTCCACTGCTTGCTGTTTCACATCGGTGATGCAGTAGCGGCAGCAAAGGAAAGGCTGGCCTTGCTTTGTGCAAGGCCTTTTATAGGCCTTGAGCTATTGCAAGACCTTCATTCGGTCATATAAATTCATCTTTAACATATTCATTTATGTAAATTTATTCAAATTTTAAATGTAAATTAATTCTCTCCCCCCCCGGCCCCCGACCCCGACACAGTGTCAGAGAGATGATGTGGCCCTCCTGCCAAAAACTTTGGACACCCCTGTGCTAGACCATTGCTAAAGCAGAACTTTGAGGCACCTGAATATCTTTTGAGAAGAGCAAGCCCTAGCAGGTCAACCACTTTGACTTCTTTCCCCGCCATAGTTCACAAATCCAGATATAATCTGATCTTTCAGCTCACCTCTCCTGATTGCAAAAGAACTCCATGCTAGCCCATGAAGACATTAGCAGTTTCCAATTCACTGAAATCAAAACAAGACTATAGGAACATAATCAAATAGATTCCCTGTACAGAATTGTCCAAAATGCCCACTTCAGGCACGTTATCCAAACAAAATGATCAGATGACAATTTTTAAAACGAACTGCTCAGGTCCTGAAACAATGAAGAAGCTGCAACAGGAGCTTGTGCTGTCACCAATAAATTGTATAGGAAGGATTTTCTCATTTTTTAGAGAAATGTACTAGCATAGTCAATCTGCAGAGGCACTAATCACAGGGAAGTCCAATCCTAACCTGCCCCGGAGCAGGCAGGCCAGCAGGAGCTGCAACCAAGGCAGGATTGGGACTGAAAGCGGCTCAGTCCAGTGTGCAAGGGGAATTGCTTCCCCTTACCCCTGGTAAAACCACAGCAGCCCCAATGAGGTTACTCGGATCTGCGCCACCTCAAGAAGTAGCACAAATCTGAGCAGCCTGGGACTGCCCCGGGACACCAGGAAACGCCTGCTCCCCATGCTCTCCTGCCCTGAAACACCTCCCTCCCACCTCCTCCCCGCCCTCCCCACGCCCCTCCAGACCCCTGCATTAGCCGAGCTCAGCTGACAAAACTCACCCATCCTCCAGGGCCCGCAACATGGGGAGGATGGCGCATGTCCTGACACCGACCTAACTCCGTTCTGAGGGGTGCAAAAGTGCTGTACAGCACTTCTGTGACACTCTTGGGCCGGTGCAAGGGACTTGCGCCCGCCCAAGTACAGGTCTGGATTGAGCCCTTAGTGTATATAGTAACCCTGCAGAAAGGGAGAGAAAGTTACTCATGCTCTGCATGGACATAGAAGATGAAAGGTAGGTACACTCATATGTGAAAAGTTGACTGAGCATTGCACCACAGTACCACACTCCCATATATTGAGTTGAAGAGTCTCCTTTATTACACACAAAAGAATATTCAAAGGTAAGCACATCAAAAAACAACATCTATAGCAGTGTGAGCAAACACAATAATGGAAACAGAAAGAGGAGGTGCAGCATCCAGTAACCACAAGGTTACTATCCTGGTTCTAGAAGACAGGATGCCCACACATGTAATGGTGCTAGCACCATTAATCAGTGATAAATAATTCCCAATTCCTTAGTCAGAGTTTGTGTCTGCAATGCTCTTTATGACTGAAGAAATTCGCCCTCATGGTTAGCCCTGCGCTGTCACTATCATAATGTCACTGGTCGTTCACAAAATGTAAAATTGTCAACTCACAATGCCCCTTACACAAACAAAATTAGCCTCTTTTTGTACCTATCACCTCAGCAAGTCAATGGCACAGCTTAGGGGGGCAGGGATACCTTACCCCAGGTACCATGCCTTGAGGGGGTGCCAACCTGCACCCCCAATGGCAGATACCAAAGTGTCCAGGAGGCCTTCTATGGCTCAGGGAACACCCAGGAGTGTTCTGGGCATCTGGCCTCTGGGGGGTGTTAAACATTTTTGTGCCCCCAGGTGCCAGATCCCTTAGCTACACCACTGCAGCAAGTTGTAGTAGCCTCCCCAGTGCAGAGTCTCCGATAAATAATCCCTTGCCCTATGCATCCCAATGTTTCTGTACAATAGCGTATGAAAGAGGGCCAACTAAGGAATGGCCATTCACATGCACCACTACTTTCTTAACTGTGGCATGTCTACAATCCAACCTACACTTACATGGAAGTAAGTCCCATTGACTATAATGAGACTTACTTCTGAGTAGACACACGTAGGATTGGGCTCTAAGAGCCCAATCCTATCCAGCTTTCCAACCCTGGAAAATGGTTGCGAATCAGGTGCGAATGGGTGTGTGCTGCATCCTTTGGTGGGTGGGTGGGTAGTTATGGACACCTCCACAGGGTAAGGGAACATTTGTTCCCTCTCCTAAGGGCTGCAGTGCAACTGCACCAGAGCTGGAAAGTTTGATAGGATTGGGCCTTCAGTCCCTTGTCTGCACCAAATCCACCTTTGCCGGAAATCTGGCCAGAGGCTCAAAATGACCACCATTCTTGAATGTGCTGAGCCAAGTTCAAATCTACTAACCATTTGAAACCCTTTGAGTTCACCAAGTTGCGTTAAGTGTCTTGCAACTTGAGGAGGGTCTTGCAAATGTGAGAAGGTGACACAATTGGCAACCATGTTAATTCTCCCATATCATCATCCCCGCAATAACAGCTTACTTCTGTCCCCCAATACACACGGGGGAACAATTATCAGGACATTGGGAAAGACAACATTTATTAACAAGCTCTGGAGAGCTGTGTTCACAATGAGGCTCCCAAAGGCATTTCAATCGCCCAAATGCAATAAAGCATTTCGACGTGTGGATCCAGAGCCTGATTACCACCATCGTTCATCGTTAAATATTAATGTTGTGGCTGCTTAGAGGCTGGGAAAAGAATTATAGAATTTAATATCTATCCTGCTCTGTCAATAGACAAGGAGAAATATATATTCTCCCCTACAGTGTTTGTATTAGTTATGTGTAAATTGGAAGAAAAGAGCTATTAAGCAGTAAGACCCTTGCGATACAACCAGTGGGACTTGCAGAGATGAGAGCCCTGAAAAAAATTAAGATGGGATGGGATGTAGAATGAGATCGTTAACTTGGAGGGGAAGGTGGTGATCAGTATATGCAAATTAAAGAATAACAGACAAGTATTTCTGAGGGAGTGTCTAATTACATGCATCCTTATGCTTTTTGCACAGGCATGGGCTTCAGTGTTCATGGCAGCAAGACTAGTTGTTTCCCTGAAAGTCTGGTGGAGTCTAAAACTCACAGTTGTAAGACCTAAAATCCAGGCAATGATGGGCCATTAATCAGACAAAAGAGTGTATCAGTTATTCACAGTCAGTCCTGGAACGACAAAGGGGAATCAGGTGTGCATGGTAACAGATCATAAGCAATCACAGTATGTGAGAATGACGAATGTGTTTACTGCTTACACACCATAACGGTTTCTCAAGCGGGCACATCAGCTTGCAATTTCAGTGCCTTTTTGTGCATAAATGACTCTAAAAACACAGCTAGTATCTTCCACTAACCAACCCAGCGCCACCTTCTGCACCCAGTATGTGCTGATGAGTTTACAAGGATTTTGTTTTGTATCTAATTTGCACCAGATTTCAAAATCCGGTGCTAATGTTAAAGCTGAAAGTTTCATCCAACATTTTTGTATGAAGGATAGTATAGAAATGTGTTACATAAATCAATGTAGCGGGGTGTACCAGGGAACCAGTGCCTGAGAGAAGATCATAACCCATAAAATATCTGACCAACAATCCCCTCCACCCTGGGCCACACAGCAGATATCCAGACATTCTCCATTTTAGTCCTCGCCAGTTTATGACATTAGAGTGAAGGCCTGGAGGAGAGTGAGGACAAGTGGGATAAAGTCTAAGTATTTGCTCATAACAATCTGAAATACACTCTCATCTAGACCACAAACTAGCAGATTACTTATATGGTGAAGTTTGATTTCTGTGGCATTGTTCCGATTATTATTTTGTTTACTCTAAAGGCCTAGTTTTCATTTTTCTCCCTTTGAAAGCTGGCAAATATCACTTCCAGTCACAGAAGTGGTGAGTTGCAAATGCCTTCCCTCCTCCCTGGGTCCTGGAGCTTGCAGAGTTAATGCTGACACATTTATGATAAAACAGTTGATTTATCAAAACTGTCATCCACTAATGGCTGGGAGGCTTGGCGCTCATTTGCTCCCCACAGAGTGGCAAAAGGAATGCCTTGCTCTTAATGCAGATTTGTAATGCAGCTCAGTGGTGCTGACAGTGGAGGGAAGAGGTGAAGAAGCACAAGCCTTACTAGGCAAGCGTTCAGGAACTTGATGTGGCTACTAATGAGTTTAGTCCCTAGAATAGGAGGGTCAAAAATAAGGCCCATGGGCTGTATGCAGCCCCAGAAGCAATTTATCTGCCCCCCTCATTATAATTGGGCTCTCCCAGCTTGATAATTGGGCTTTCATACCTTGAAAATATGAACAAGATTTGCACATTTTCCCTTCTGTCATTTGCAGCTAATGAGTTTCCATGTGAGAACAAAGTGCTTATTTCTGGGCATCATCTGCTTAACAATGTCACTTCCGGCCCTCAGCAGTCACCATGAATGCTAACTTCGGCCCAGGTAGCGAAAGCAAATCAGAGGAATGGCTCCGAAGGTGAGGGGGAGCAGTGGCGGACCTCCCCAGCCCTGCAGCCCAGGGCAAAGGTCCTCAATGGCGCCCCCATGGCTGTTGCCCCCCCACGTGCAAATCCGCTCGCTCCACTCACCTGAGGCTCACGGAGCTTCGCTTGACCGCAGGCTACCTCAGGGTAGCTTCCTGAGGCTTCCCCGAGACTTCAAACTGTGCTTCTGCTTTTCCGGAAGCACAGTTTCTGACCCCATGGGGAGCCTCAGAGAGGCTTCCACAGGATCCTAAAGGCTTGCACCTGGGGCATTTGCCCCATCAAATATAATGGGAGGTCTGCCACTGAGGGGGAGGGGCCACTTACACGGCTCATTGAGGTACCCTGTAAAACGTAGCACTGTGCCCCTCTTCTGGAATGCCACTTCCAACAGCCCAATCCTATCCTTCCACACACACCCCAGCCGGTGCAGCCATGCCATATTTCTCAATTTAACTTACCTCACAAAGTTGTGTTGTTGTGAATGGGAGGGAGGGAATGGATTGTGCAGGCCACTCAAAGCTCTTTATGTAATTAAATAAGAGGATCTAATTTTTTTCCATCTCATCTGGGCTTGCTGATGGCTTTGGGTTATATTCTTCAGAACCCAGGAATTTACAGCCCAATCTTATGCTGTCCCGGTGCCCAGAGAACAGCCGTGCTGAAATTGGCACCGCTGTATCCAACAGGACCAGGGCAGCCGCCAAAGATTCCTCAGGGGAAGGGAGCATTTGTGCTGCAGGAGCATGGCGCTGCGACCCCAATGGGTTTCCTCAGAGCTACACCCTCTTCTGAGTGGGTGCAGAACTGAGGAAGCCTGTGTAGAGCTTCCTGGCCAGGAAGGGAGCACAGGATAAAGCAGCAGACTCTGCCACTGTCTCTGCCTCCTTCCCAGGCCTGATCTTCCCCTTCCTCTGCCATCTCTCCATCCAGTTCTGCCCTCTTCCTGCCTCCCTCCCACCCAAAAAGCCTTGCCACCCACCAGCAGCAATAATTATCCCTGGGTGCTCCAGCACTGGGTCCTCCTGGTGCTGAAGCCCTGCACCGACTGGTGCTGCCTTAGTGCCAGGAGTATGCACATACTGCCAATGGGAAAGTGGTTTATGGCACTTCCTTGACACCCAGCACTGGTGGTACAAGTGCACCGCCAATGCTGGGCACCCTAGAATTGGGCCCTTCTCATATGCTCTTGCACATGGGGGAGTAGGAAGGACCAAACACCACAACCCTTCCATACACAGAGCAGGCCATTGTATTCGTGATAAAACATTTGCAGGTTTTCATTCTGATTTTCTCCCTGCCTCTCACTAGCAGCATAAAGGAGATTTATGTCTCAATTGGTAGCCAGGATATTGTTATAAACAAGTGTGGTAATAAAAGCGATGGAAGCCAGAGAGATAATGGGATTAGTGTCAAAAGCAAAGATACCTGGGATGAAGGAGTATTACCCAGGGACTGAAGGGAAAGGAAGGGATTTTTCTAGTGCCAGACTTCTCAAAAGGAGTCTAGCAAGTGGAGCAGCACAAAAAAAAATGACATTTTTATTGCTGAGGTGTGAGCAATATGTTTTAGCTGCACTATATCAGACAATTGCCCAGTTCTTAAACCCAAATAAAGGCAGAACACTTCTGGCATAATGCTGACTAGTTAGACCAGTGGTTTCAAAACTGTGGGTAAGGACCCCACTGGTGGGTTGGGACCCAATTTTTGATGGGTCACATAGCGCAGAACTGCAAATGGAAACATAGAGATGGAAAAATCAGATAACTGACAGCCCAATCCAATCCACACTTTCCTAGGAGTAAGCCCCATTGACTCTAATGGGAATTACTTCTGAGTAGATATTCATTGGATTGGGCTCTGACTGCTTCAATCTCTGCATTGCCTCAGGGCTAATTGCCCTGCTGAAAGCTCAGCTCCTGCAGTTTGCAAGCATGTGTAAATAAAGGGAGATAAATGTTTGAGCATCTTTTTTCTGATTAAATAAAAATATTATTTCTTTCTAGATCTCCTTATTTTTAAGTCTCGTAAACCTAAGTGGATCCTGATAGAATGCCATTTTTAAAAAGTGGGCCCTGGTGCTAAAAAATTTGGATACCTCTGGCTTAGACCATGACTGGATCTAATTCTCACTTAAGTGATAAAACTGTATCTAGACAATGCAACTCCACACTATAATTCCCAGGACTGAATATTCCTACAACCCCTCCACATATTGGCTAATGGGTTCTGAGCTATCTGTGACAGATCAGGAAAGAGATCTTGGGGTGGTGGTGGACAGTGCAATGAAAGTGTTGACCCAATGTGTGGCGGCAGTGAAGAAGGCCAATTCTATGCTTGGGATCATTAGAAAAGGTATTGAGAACAAAACAGCTAATATTATAATGCCGTTGTACAAATCAATGGTAAGGCCACACCTGGAGTATTGTGTCCAGTTCTGGTCATCACATATCAAAAAGGACATTGTGGAAATGGAAAAGTGTTACGTGAAAATCCCCTTTTTCCTTTTAAGTTGTGATTTTTATGTTATTATGGACTAAAATATCATACAGGCAAAACTTCTCATACAGGCCACAAAGGAGTCAAATCACAAGCGCATCTATTTCTCTAGGGACACTGGAAGAGTAAATCATTGTTTAAGTGTCTCTTAATCCAATCACTGTATATGCAAACACCTTAGGGGAGGAAGACTCTAGCAACAAAGTCTAAATCATTGTATTGTTTAACTTAATCACTGCTTAAGTACTGTATGCAGATTTGAAATGGTCCTGGCCTACTGAATGTTTCACTTCCCCCTCTCCCCCCCCAGGAAGCCAGCCATGGCTGATAGCTGACTTCCTGATCTTTGCATGCTCCAAGTGCCCCACTGTGTGTAGTGAGCAAGCGCATCCAGATCAGCTCTGGGTCACATCCGGGTCATCCAGGTCAGCATCCAGGTCAGCAAAAAACCTTTTAAGAGAGAGCTCCAGCCACGTCCTCTCTCTCTCTCTGGCTGCCCCTCCAAGGCAGAGGTCCTCCTTCCAGGACTTCCCCCCCCATCCATCTGCTCCTCAGGACAGGTAACTATATCTGCGTCTGGAACCTTTTCCCTTCTCACCCCCACTTTTTTTCTCCCCTTCTCTTCCCATCTTTAGTTAGCAACTGGGTTATGCAGACCAGGGACCCCTAAAATCCTTCCCTAAAATCTTTCCCTTTTTCTAATCTTCTCGGATGCACCAAATACACTCTACCTGCAACCACCATAAGCTAGGTACACTAGATGCAAGTATTAGGACCAAGGCTCATCATTTTTCATGTGCATTATGTTTACCTGTGTGCTTTGTAATAAAAATATAATCTTTTACTGAAAGTTATCTTTCTCTCAGTCTCTTCTCAAGCTAAAAGGGAATTTCTCTGCATTGCGCCGTCTTGTTATCTAGCCTGCGATCCTGAAGTTCCAAAAGGGTAGTGTACCAATTCCCCTAAACCAAAACAGCCCTTTTTGGTAACAAAAGGTGCAAAAGAGAGTGACTAACTGCCCGATCCTATGCTCGGTGGCACAGCTCCATGCTGCCGAGTACTGTTGCAAACATGCTGTAAGGCATGTTTGCCGGCCTCACCACCGGGCTCCCGCAGGTGCTAGCCCAGCGCCAGCCATTGCTGGGCTAGTGCAGGGTGGTCACCCAGCTTCCACAGCTCAGTGGTCTCCTGGACTGCGGAGCTGCAGAACGGTAGGCGGGGGCAGGGATGGGGGAAGGGAGGAGGCGTGATGGGGAGGGAGGAGGCCGGCGGGGAGCAGAGAGAGGGCGGGGAAGAGGCTTGACCAGGAGGTGTGATGCAGGGAGGGGGCGAACTGGAGGCATGCCTGGGGGAGGGATGGGAGGCAGATACACAGAGCTCCGCTCCGCAGGATCCAAGGCACTCGTATAGGGCTACACGCCCTACACGAGCACCTTTACCATTGCGTGGCTGCTTACCTTACTCGGGAGAAGGGGACAAAAGTCCCCTCCCAAGGCACTTCCGGCAGTAGCTCAGGAGGTGCAGGATCCGGCAGTAGCCCTTCTCGGTGCCACCAAGCCTGGGCGCCCCGGGCAGCTCAGGATTGGGCTGCCCGATGATTACTGTGTGGGGGGACCTTCCTTATGAGGAAAGGCTATGGTGTTTGGGCCTCTTCAGCCTAGAAAAGAGGCGCCTGAGGAGGGATATGATTGAGACATACACAATTATCCAGGGGATGGACAGAGTGGATAGAGAGATGCTCTTTTCCCTCTCACATAACACCAGAACCAGGGGACATCCACTAAAATTGAGAGTTAAGACAGACAAAAAAAATATTTCTTTACTCAGCATGTGGTTGGTCTGTGGAACTCCTTGCCACAGGATGTGGTGATAGCATCTGGCCTAGATGCCTTTAAAAGGGGATTGGACCAATTTCTGGAAGAAAAATCCACTACAGGTTACAAGCCATGATATGTATATGCAACCTCCTGATTTTAGAAATGGGCTATGCAGAATGCCAGATGCAAGGGAGGGCACCAGGATGCAGGTCTCTTGTTATCTGGTGTGTTCCCTGGGGCATTTGGTGGGCTGCTGTGAGATATAGGAAGCTGAACCAGATGGGCCTATGCCCTGATCCAGCGGGGCTGTTCTTATATTCTTATGCACATAGAAAACCAGATGTCAGGGAGAAGGAACTTCTTACATACGAGTCTGATAGTTTTCTGCTATCTGCTATGACAAACGAGTCATACTAGATTTCTGCATGGAGGGCTGTAACCTGTGGCATGTGGAAAAACCACAAAAACTAGCAGAGTGATGGGGCTTTGGCATGTTTACATGTTTACTTTGGTAATGACATCATCACTGGGCAGCAAGTCCTCATGAGATCTGGCTGGCAACTCAGCTGCTCATGACTTCAACTAACTGGGCAAGGCAAGGAGGTGGCAAGCCCCAAAAGGGAAGAAACCGGATTCCCACAATCCACTAAGCTAGTAACCAAATAAGAAAAAAGATAGGAAATTTGTCTGGCAAGATTTATTTTTGAATAATGCATGCTGACTTCTAGCAAACAGTGCATCAATATCAAGATGGTACACTATCTGCTTTATAATTTGTTCTAACAGCTTTCCTGGAATATTTTGGCCAAGATTGGAGGATTGGCAGCCTCAAATGATAATGTTACACCACTGGCACAGGAAGTAACTGATCGATATAGCGTGAACCCAATTATCTACTAAAAGGCCAGCAAACCCAACCCTTAGGAACTGGGAGTAAGGCAAGAGACCCAAACTACCTGACATCAATCTTTCAAAGACAATAGGAAGCCAGAACAATAGAAGCCCATGTTTAGCAAATGAGCTACATTAGACAGTGATCCACAGTTGGCTCTTCTGGACCTTCATGTTGTATCCTATGGTGAAGGGGCAGTCACAGAAAGCCTACTTCCCATATCTTCCATAAGCTTCCCTTACCTTGGGGTTGCATTGTGGATGCATCAGCATTGGAAAGTTAGGTAGGATTGGGCCCTGAGCTAGCGGTAAAGACTGGATCCTAGTTGGTCATGTGATTTCTGATTTGCACAATTGGATGTTGCTGTGATAACTGCTCATTGTTCGTTCTGCTTGGTCCCTGCACATGCAAAAGATTTTCCCCATGAGCATATGTGAGACATGTTCTGAAAAGCCCCCGTGGTAACAGTTTATAATGGTGAAGTGGTGTTTCTTACCACACTTTAATAATACAGGCATTCCTGTGCCTGTAGAATAGCTGAATTAGGGCCCAATCATATCCAGCTTTCCACCTCTTATGCAGCTGTGTCAATGGGGAGTGCACTACATCCTGCAGTGGAGGGAAAGTCACGGAGGCCTCCTCAAGGTAGGGGAATGTTTGATCCCTTACATCAGGGCTCCATTGCAGCTGCATCAGTGTTGGAAAATTGGATAGGATTGGGCCCTTCATTGGGACAAAAATGTAGATGCATTAATAAACAAAAAATACTTTGTTGTCGCATAAGTTGCAATAAGTAAAATGTAAGCTTTTAGATCAGCTTAGACTGCTTAAACTGCTGCACTGTATGCCTTTTGAACAGTTTAAGATTAAGCTGGTCTTCAGAGTAATTTAAGCAGTTTAAAATACTCAAAGGACTTAACATTCAAGCCAAGTTAACTGACTCGAGAGGCTTAAAGTAGAGTCAGCCTGGCAATATTGTAGCAAGGTCTCTCATAAAAATTAATTCCCAAGGTGTGCAAGAAACATTTGTCCCCAAATCATAGGCATCTGTGTGCACTGTTCCATTTTGATTGCATCTTCTGCAAGAATATTTGTATAAAGGGAACTGATTGACGGGGGGAGGGGGGAAGCATGAGCAGGTAAGGGAATTATTAGGGCTGCAACCAGATTAAGAAAAATTGGGGGTAGAATTCTATGTTCCAGTTACTGCAGCGTAGAATTTGGTGGAAGTCCCAGCCCACCACACATCTTCAAATATGTCTCTTCCTGCCATGATACCAGTGCAACAATGAAAATAGGCTGGCAAAACACAACACCACTGTAGCTGTATTGCCTTGCATCTCCACCAGCACAGGACCAAGGATAGGGTGTGGAGATGTGGGTGTGTTGTGAGCAGAATAAAGAGGGGCACGCGTGTCAAATCTTATAACTCACTCAAATGTCCTCAAAAATAGCCTAATATTACATTGAATTAAGAAACTGCATAAGTAAAACAAGCACCTAGGAACTGAACAGAGAGCAAAAACTAACTGACCCTCACTTCCTCCCTTTTCTCTGGCAAAGGGTTTCCTCCAAGTAGAAGATTCTATCATAGTCTGGGAAAGTGCCTTTATTTATTTTACGAAGCTGCATTCTTAAAAGGGAGCAGACCCTCTTCAGTTGGGCTGCTGCACTGAAAAGGGTGTTTTTCACAAATATGAGTTTGTGTGAATAGCATAAGGCAGTGGTTCTCACACGTTTAGCACTCGGACCCACTTTTTAGAATGAGAATCTGTCAAGACCCACCAGAAGTGATGTCATGACCAGGAGTGACATCATCAAGCAGGAAAATTGTTAACAATCCTAGGTTGCAATCCTACCCACGCTTACCCTGAAGTAAGTTCCATTGACTATCATTATTAAAAGCATATACATAGTAGCCTGTTAAAAGTACAGATCTGTAACATGTCCCCAAATGCAGTCACTTACAATGGTGGCATCAAGTCTAGTATATTAAAAATAAAATATTGAAATGAATGGGAACCCATCTGAAATTGGCTCATGACCCACATAGTAGGTCCCAAATCACAGTTTCACTGGGATAAGGAGACAAACTCTGAGTTCCCAGCAGTTGTCTATGCCACAGTAGCTTTTGCATCAGGAGGTACTGAGGCATCTTGCATTGTACATGAGTGTGGGGAGCATCATGGAGGCTTCTCCCCACAGTTGGCCGTGGCAGCTGTTATTGTGCTACTCATTCCTTGGGTTTGCAGGGGGGATGTCTGCCTGACAATGGCTATTCATTGCACCTGTACCTCCCACCACCCCAGTTCACCCTTCCTAAGATTGGGGCTGGGTGAGTTGGAGTGATTGGTTTGTATATGAGGCCAACATGTGGTCAACACCACATGACAGAAGGCAGTAGTTCAGATGTCCATAGCACTGATGAGATTACTGGGAAAACTCTGCCACTGTGGAGTTATTTGGGCTCTTGATTCCCCCTCCCATTGTCATAGCAATAATGCCAGTACTACTTGGGCAAAGGGTTGCACAGATTTCTCTCACATAACTTACTCCATAATTCATTTCCTCTACTTGTGTTAGCCTTACTTCCCACCCTTCCTTAATTCAGAATGACTCCTCTTACAAATGTGTGAGAAAGAGCTATTCATGTTGAGGGGAAAGACTGACAGACTTCAGTTGCTGCTATTGGAATGTCTGGCACTTCATCTGCAGACCAATGTTTAAATCACCTCTCTGTACTCATCCCTTTCTAGTGCATGAAAATTGAAACTTTTTTCACTTGAGCAGTGGAACCCAACCTTTTTTTTTCACTTACATACCACTTGACAGCCTATTTCCATAAATTGTACCCTTCATACTAGCAAAATTTTGTAATTAATATAATTACTATTATTTTGAATTTATATGTTGTAATTATAAATAAATTGTCCAATAATGAGATTTTAAAAGCCGGTTTTCAACCACTGATCCATATCTGATAATACACGAAGTGAAAAATTAATTTAAAACTTAAAATGATGGCAAAAACTACCATATGAAGAGAAGAACCAGAAGAACTCACTCACTGAACACTGCTTACTGGACAGACTGAGGTGCCTGCTTATATATACACCGGTACTGGTGTGAGACAGTACTTGAATGTTTGCGGACAGTGAGAACTTAGCCTATAAAGGGGCGTGCTGCAGAGCATGTGCACTGTAGTGGCATGTTCGCAACACACCATTTAGGGAGGAACTCCCCACCATTTGCCAAAATAACAAAGTGAGGGGCTTTTCTTGAGGTTAAATAACAAAGAAAACCTGCACCACCACTCGTCATAACATTGAATTCATTTCACAATTTTTTACTTCATTCATTCCACCTTTATTGGCATAAATTTTTTTTACTTGTATCTTGTCTTTCACCAGTGGTTACCAAACTTTGAGTCAGGACCCACCAGGGGGTCACCACCCAATTTTTGGTGGGTCACAAAACCGACAAGCTGATAACTGACAAAATATATTGAGCCCTATAGAAACAGAAATGGAACAACACATGCACATTTACTTGCCACTTTGTCCACATTTACTTGCCAATGTCCACTTTGAAGGGCAGGCTGAAGGGAACACAAGGCCACCAGAATGGTCCTGATTTGATGAATGCAGGCCCCAAAAAATTCTCCAGAAGGAATATTTTCCAAGCTGACAAGGAAAATATATTGAGCCCTATGGAAAATGAAACTGAGGGTGCAATCCTAACCCACTTTCCAGCACCAACATAAGGGCAATGCAGCTCCAAGGTAAGAGAATAAACATTCCCTTATTTTGAGGAGGCCTCCTTGAGAGCCACCCAATTGCAGGATGCAGCACATGTCCCATTGGCACAGCTATGCCACTGCTGGAAAGTTGGTTAGGATTTAGGCCTGAGCCACACATGCATGTTTACTTGTAAGTAGGCAAACTTGCCTCCGCTCATACTGAAGGCCAGGTAAAGGGGAATGCAAGGCCACTAAAATAGTTCCGATCTGATGAATGTGAAGCTCCGCAAACACTCCAGAAGGTGCCTTGCCATAGTAAAAAGGATAAAAACAGAGGCTTGAACAGATGGTAAAATGTGGGTCCCATTGGAGTGTCATTTTTTAAAGTGGCTCCTGGTGCTAAAAGGTTTGGGAATCCCTTTCTTACATCGTTGACATATGAACCTTTTCCTGCCATTATTCAATATTTTTTAGTATACCTAAAGTCCTGGTGCGTCCTCAGAGATGCAAGTACCCCAGGTTGGGAACCACTGCAGTAGAGGGTTTTTAGGGCAAAAGAAGACTCTGACTCCCATTAGTTTTTTGCTTCCCATTAGAAAATCTGTCCTAACACCCTCTTTTTCCTCAACACCTGTGCAGTCTAACCTAATCCCATTTTGGTTTCAGGCTGGCTATCCTGGGAACTAGGCAAGATTTCACCTTGCAAGGGGTAGGGCCAAGCTGAACTCTTAGGAGAGGTCATACTAATTAAGAGAAAGGAAAGTTGGAGCCTACAGAAGGTCTTGCAAATCTGGGTGCTAAATTCTGACAAACTGCTTCAAACACAATAAAGTGTAATAGATTATGTGGGGGGGGAGGGCTCAATGCTTTGCCAAGAGCTCCCAGCAACCTGCCATTAATGCTGCCTGGGTTCTCAGTTACTACTTCTCAGTTACTTACCCATACCTCAAAACGTTGTTGAAAAGATAAAACAGAGAAGGAAAAGCATGTGCCCCATCCTGAGCTCCTTGGAATAAGGATGTGATAAAAGTGGGTAAAAATGGATAAATAAAAAACGACTGTTTACATTCACTCTGTCATTTATTGAGTTCTAAACAGAGAGCCTAGTTAAGAGACAAGAGCTTGTTTCCATACAAGCTCAATGTAAAGTCCACTCTAACTGGAAGGCATTACATGCCCCCACATTTGGAAAACTTCAAGGATAACCTCCAGCCATTGGTTTATGTTCTTCTTCTAAGGGCTTGATCCTAACCAACTTTCCAGCGCTTGGCATAGCTGTGCCAGTGGGGCACGTGCTGCATCCTACAGTTGGGGAGCAGTCATGGAGGCCTCCTCAAGATAAGGTAATGTTTGTTCCCTTACCTCTGTGCTGGAAAGTTGGTTAGGATTGCACCCTAATTGTGTACTTGTGTTTGTAATCAGCTTTAATTCATTTCTGAAGAACAAGCTCTCATTGTGGGTGGTAACTGAGGTCTGTTTCTCAGCCTTTTCAGTGCACTGGGGACTTGGGAGAGGGACCGACTCTGGAAGGCAGCAGTTCTGCTAATAAAATTTGCAAGAGCTGCTCCAGTTGTAACAAATCACCCTTTGTCACAGGTCAGGAAGGACCTTGCTTTTCTCTTTCTTTTTAAATTTGAGCTCCAAAGGAGAGCAGTCCGATTCCCCCCAGAAACCAAAGAGTCCAATCTGTCCTGACACTCAAGTCCCTCTATTGCAGTGCTTTTCCACCAGTGTGCCCTGGCTCCAGGTGTGCCGTGGGAGTTTGGAGGAGGGTCATTTCTTAGTAGGGTTATTGGGAGGAGTGGATATGAGCCTCCCACCAGCATCATGGTGTGCCCGGTCAGAGTCCAATCCTATGCAAGTCTACTTAGAAGTAAGGTCCGTTATAGTCCAGGGGGCTTACTCCCAGGAAAGTGCAACTAGGATTGACCTGTTCTCAGAAATCTGACAGAGGCTTGCAGTGCCTTTTCAGTGTGCTGAGGTGGGAAGCCACTGCTCTAGCGGGGAGGCTTCAGCCCTGGTGCACTGCCGGCCCTACGCCTGGCAGGTACTTCCTGGTCTGTTCTGTTGTTGGCCCTGCGCCTCCTGTGAGACGCATTTCCTGCGTCCTCTCGACCGACCGTCCACGTGGGGCTCAGCTCAGCAGCGCCTGCGGACGCGACGTCGTCTCTGTGAGTTGCGCGGGCCTGCCAAGAGCTAGCAGGGGCAAGATGTGGAGGCGCCTACTCTGCAGCCTGCGAGGTGGGTGCGCGCGTGGAGCGGGGCGCGGGGGCGCTCGCCTGCCTGCCTGCCTGCCTGCCTGCCGGCCGCCTTCCCTTCCCGGGCCTGACCCCTCTCCCTCTTCTCCCCGCACAGCGAAACCCCCTGGAGGAGGAGCTGCGGGCCTCTCCTGCGCCCGGCTGGTGGGTCCCATCCGGCTCCACGAGGGAGAGCCCCCGCGTCCGGCCCAGGAGGCCACACAGTCCGGCAAGAGGTGAGGACCTGGTGGGAGTCCTGCTGGAGAGACCGAAGAAGCCGAGAGGCCGCTCCATTGGCTGCGTAAAGCTGCAGTGAAGGCAGGGACCTGCGGTGGGTGGGGAGGCAGGTGAGGCAGAGCCTCCCCACCGGAGTCCTTCGAAAAGCGCCGCCACCATGTGAGGCATCCGCGTACCCACAGCCCACACGCTGGGCACTCCCTCCCTCCTTGCTCTGCATGGGGGTTGTGGGTGCTTGGGTGCCCGGCACCAGCACTTATCAATGGATTCTGGTGCCTCACTGCGCATGGGTTGTGGGTGCTTGGGCGCCTCACACAGCTGTGGCACTTTTCAAAGGACTTCAGTGGGGAGGCTCTGCCTCACCTCCTCACTGTGTATGGGTTGTGGGTGTTTGGGCACCTCACACAGACCTTTTCAAAGCACTCTGGTGGGAAGGCTGTGCCTCTCCTGCCTCCCCACCCACTGCACCTCCCTGATTACAAGGGGATAAAGAAAGGGAAAGAACCTCATTTTTGTCCAGTCCACAGGTGTACACATTTGATCCCTGTTGCATATATGCAACGTTGGGCAGAAATGGCTTAACTTGTTTTCCCCCTTTTCTCTGTGTGCGTGCCTACAGATAATAACTCTGTACATCTGAGGAAGTGGTCTGTAGTCCACGAAAATTTTAAACAAATTTAAGGTGCTGTCAGTTTTCTTAAGGTTGCTGCTGCAACAGTGCATACGCCTAACCTAAAGAAGATTAGGCAGGCATGCAGCCCACTATGAAACTGAAAATTGGCAACGGTGTGTTGCTCTGTCCAACTCTGGGGAAAGCTGCCCATTTAAATCAATTGAAAAATCCAGGATTTTGACACAGCTTTGAACACCAGATTGAATGCTCTGATACAAAAAGTGTCTGCAAAGAGAGGTGCACTTAAAATGCCCTCTCAGACCAGCTCCCAGACGTAATCTAGTACTGTATTCATGCAGAATCTTTGTGCACCACTGATTTAACTGAATTTAAATGTTTAAATTTTAAAAAAAATTCATATGAAATTAAAACCCGAGTTAAAACAGGAATTAAAGGCAATGGTCAGGGAACAGTGCTGCTTATTCACAGATGTGCTAAAATCCTGAATTTCTCCATATGGGCTCCTCTCACTTTCCTCCCAGGGGAGGGGTAAAAGCAGTCTGCCAAAATCAGAAATTTTGACAATGTTATTTAAGTCTTCTTCTATTAATATGGGAGCAACACATTTGCCTGTCTTCTGGTTTATTATTAAGAATATTTATATACCACTTTACAGCAAAGAAGTTCACAAAGCGGTTTACAAACAAAACCAAATAATTAAATGGCTCCCTGTCCCAAAAGGGCTCGTGATCTAAGAGGAGATGCAGAAGGGACATCAGCAGCAGCTGCTAGAAAAGACACTGTGCTGGGGTGAAGGACAGTTACTCTTCCATTGTTAAATATAAGAGGAGCACCATTTGAAAAAGTGCTTCTTTACCCATTTAGCAGGCTTAATTTAGGATATTCTTTTTACATTGCTAATTTTACCTCCAAGTATTTGCATGAAAGTGAAAGGAATACAATATATCTATGTTTAACTGAGTTCTGCTTTGAGGCAAAGGGAATATAAGAAATGGAGGACTCCCTTGGGCCTCCTAAGACTTTAGGCATTAATAAAGCATTAAAAACATCACTTCTGTTTTTTTCAAGAAAACCATAAGTGACTTTTTTTGCTCTAACAGTCATTCTGAGCCCAGCAGAGATCACGGATGGTGCTCACGGCCTCTGCTGGACTCAGACCACCCTTCAGAGGCAAGGCTTCGCCTCCAGAAGGGGTGTGAACGGGGAGGCCCCGCAGACTGAATCTGTGGATATGCGGGGCCCCCTGTACATCAATTTAGGTATCATGTTCCTAGGTAATGATCATACAGTATATAGTAGCAGCACTTGAGAAACAGCCCAATCCCAACTTGCATTCGTGCGGCTGGGCCATTCAGCCATGCTGTATCCAGTGCAGGTAAGGAGCAGTCTGAAGGTCTCCTCAGAGTATTTTCCCCCTTATCCTGTGTACTGCTTCTGCCTACCCAGTAGGGCTAGTCAGAGCAGCACCAGCTAAATCACTAGTGTAAGTCCAAGCAGCCCCATTTAGGGCATTCAGGTCTGGGAGGAAGGACAGGATACTGTAGAAGCCTCCTCCACCAATCCCGCGCCCCCTCCCCAGCCTTATCCACTCCCAGTTCCACCCTCCCCCCCACTCTGAAACACCCCCTCCCCAAGACCCTGCACTACTCAGCATTTTTTTACCTCTGCCAACCTGTGCTCCTTTGGATGCAGTGCTGGCATGCTGGCTCAGGCCTTCCCATTGGTGCTGCCTGCACTAGAGTAGTCGCAAATGTGCTTTACAGCATATTTGCTTCACTCTAGGCTGGCACAGTGGCTGCTGCTACTTATTATATAATAGGTGAGGAAACCTGTCCAAAACTCTATCTGTCCCCACTACTGTTGAAACTTATTATTTTATAGAGTGCAGTCAGTGTTCATGGTAATTCACTGCCCCAAGGAAGATACAATTGAAAGTGTTTAGTAGGGGAGGTTACAGAGGAAGGCAAAAGTAATGGCAAGAGTTTATACAGGCACTGGAGTGCCACTACTCACTCATTTTAGATTGGTAATATCTTAGGTGGCAAGCTGTAGGGCTGGGATTGGAATGCTCTTACTATCTTGGACTGTCCTTGCTCATAAATCCTTTCCCTTCATCATCTAGGCTAGCTTCTTGAAGCTTAGATTGTGGGGAAAGTATGACTGTAACACAAAATGAAGTCTGGCCCCTCATGCTGATCTATGTGTCTTCTTTACTCTTAGCTTCCCACCCAGTGTACTCTCATAGAGACTTTACTAGTCAAGAAGAGAGTTCACCTTAGTCTTGTATCGGTGCTGGGGTGAAGGGGACCAATCATGGCTTGGTTCTTGTTGTCCATTTTTGTTATAGTTGTGGTGTACTGGTTCTGGTCTGCAGGTTTCATGGTGGGTGGCAGCCTTTGCAGATTTCTTGTTTGCTTGAGGCTGCATTCTTTAAGCAGGCTTCCAGTGTGCTTGGCAGGAAAGATATGTACAGTAGTTTATATTCTCAGCATGTGATATCAAAGTCATGATCAAAGTCCATTTTTCTTTGGAACAAGACTTTCAGCCCAGATCTTATTTTTCAAAGCCCATCTGCTTCTGCTTCAGAGCTGTTAAAATAAAGGTCAAGGGAGACTATGCAAGGTTTTTTCACTCTGCATTTGAAAGAGCAAAAAAACTTTCAGCAGATGGAGGTCAGGTCTGAATGCAAATGTCAGAGAACTGAAGCGGTTGTCCAGCTAAGTGGATAAGTGGAGATGTTTCTTAAGTATGCTCTGCCTTCACCTGGGCTCTAGCTGTAAGTTGAGAATCATGGAACATTACCCATGCATAAATAGAAGGCAGACATACAGATTATTGATGCAGCTGTAGCAAGAATAGCTTCAATTTCATATTGTCAGGAGTCTCATATTAAAGGATTAATGCTTTCACCTTGTTCAAAAGGCTGCTCTATGTTTCCGGTTAGCACTGATTTCATGTCTTCTTGTTGGCCCAGCTCTGTACTTTGGGTGTTTCAAAGATTAGATCCAGTATGGCTCAGAGAGGATTGTGGAGACAGATTTTCCTGGGGGAAAGACCAAGGTTTCCTCAAGTCTTGCTTTGCTTCTTCCATTTTAAGCTGATTGAATTGTGCCTGACTCTTTCCTTAAAGAAGAGTGCCTACTGCTTTGTCACTTTTCAGCTGCAATTGTTGTGCCATTCCAGAGCAGAAGAACTGAAGTCTTTTGAATCTTGGGTTCTTGTTCTCTTTCATGCCCTTTTGTTGGGCTTGCCTCTGTCCCAGGTTACTGCAGCTATTCCTAGCTAAGATTAGTGCAGCAATTCTGTATAATGTATGCATTTCAAATATTTGCTCGTTTACAGGTGACATTATTACCTGTATGTTTAATCAAGGGTTTCTGTGGCTTTATTAACCAAGCATCAGTCCTCCATCACTAACTCAGACCATACTCTCTCTCCCCCTTCCCCCAACCAACGCACATACATGCACCAAATTGTCTCCAAAGCACACTCACACTGCAAACATCCCATAGTCCAGTAATGTATGATTAACTCCAGAGCAAATATACTAAAAATACATTTAGTTATTCAAAGCTAAAGAGAGGGGCTTATGGAACAGATGGCAGTTTTCCTTCACAAGACTGAAACTCTGCATAATAAAACTTGCAGCCCAGTCCAACCTAAATCCCCTCTGCCAATATAAACCCACCAAGGAGGCATGTGCTGCATCCTGTGGTAATGGGGAGCAGTTAGAGAGGTTTCCTTGGGATAAGTGAACTTTTGTTTACTTGCTTTGTTCACTCCAGGTCTTTGTGCCAAATTACGTTGTGCAGCTCAGTTCTTTGGGAGTTCTCCCCCTTCCCCTTTTAAAATCAGAAGATGACAAGAAGGGAATTGGTGCACAATTGGAGGTTTTCCCACTTCTAGGATAGAAAATGTCGCTACACAGAGCCTAGTACCTCACACAGAGATGATTCACATGGTTCATCCACAAGAAAATCATGCTACTCAGTTCAATCTGACTTCACCTGAAGGCATTTTAGCCACTTGCTTTGCTTTTGTGCATTTTTTCTGATATCTTCGTTTTCTTCCACAAGTTGTCTGAAGAGAGTCATCTGGCCTCAATACCCTTGGTGTGACACTTTACATGCAGTAATAATGTGTGCTGTTGGCACTACCATTGGCCATACAAAGATGTAATTTAGAGGTACAAATATTCCAGAATGGGTTATCTCTCTTGTGTGCTGGATTGGAACCTAGTGCATCCAACTCCTTTCTCTTACTTCCATGTCAGAAATGACTTGGCTTAAAATACTGCATAGAACACTTGTGTAGCATACACTCAGCCTTCTGACTATCCCTGCCACCTGACACTAAGCCAAACTCATTGGGGTGAGCAGTTTGGAGAGGAAAAGGAGATGAGGTCAAATATTTCTAATCTTGCTTAGATGTAACAGAAATATAGGTGAATATCTGTTGAGCCACAGATAACAACATTAGTTTCTGCATCAGTTTGGGTGTACAGTTGGAGCAATCCAGACACAACTTGGTTCCCTAAGTGCAGGATGGATGCAATTTGATTGTCTTGTCATTTTTTTTTAAATCTTTCCGAAGCTGGCATGGCAGACACCAGCAGCACAAAGGCTTTGGATGTGGGAAACTGTTGCATCGCTGCATCCCCTTGGATGCCTTCACATGGGTAAGTGTTACAATTGTATGGTGGCAGAGCAAGGGAATGTGGATGCTCCATAATGAGATGAAGGCCCCACCAAAGTTGCACTGACATTGTTTCAATTGTTTCTCTTCTTTGCCAGAGCGCATTGGCTGTCCTTGCCCTGGAGCTGGCAAAACAACTCCCGTGGCTGAGTTCTTTGAAAGTGGGTGGAGGAAACACAGGGTTTCGCAAGTGGTATGGTCAGCTTGCCGGTGTGCCATCACTTGAGCAATCAGGTAGGTGTGTTAGTGGATGCAGCTCCAGTAACAGCAGAACTAAATCAGAGGAGTGAAGGTTTCCACGGTCTTTTTCTCTTCACTGGAAACAATGCAGTGTATTAGAGATTTAGGGCACAATCCTATCTTGCGCTGCAACAGACAGGCCAGGAAGCCTGCACTGTATCCAGCACAAGATAGGGGTCCAAAGTGGCTCAGCCAGAGGCAAGGAGAAACTCTTCCCCTTACCCCTGGGTAAGCCACCACAGCCCCAATGGGTCTCTTTGGACTTGCGCCACCTTTGGAGGTGGCATAAGTCAGAGGAGAGCAAAGCTGAGCGGCATATCTGCCAGGTCCCAGCCCCACCTCCCGCTTGCCCACCTGACCCTGGGACCAGCCTCCACCCACCCTCCTCTGCCCCGAAACGCCTCCCTCCCACCTCCTCCCCGCCCTCCCCAGGCTCCTGCATTGGCAGAGCTTGGCCAACACAACCTACCTGGGGCAAGTCAACCTACCTGGGGCAAGCTGAATGCAGCCTCCGTGCTCCACCGCACCTCCATGCACTGGCGCGGCTTGCTCCTGAGGAAGTGCAAACATGCTTTATGGCACATTTGCAACCCTCCTGGGCTGGCACAAGGGACTTGCGCCAGCCGAAGGATGCTTTAGGTTGGCGCCCTTAGCTCTATAACCATTACAGAACTTTGTGTATCTCTATGAACTGTTAATCTGCTTTTTCTTGCCCCTGCTTTCAGTCCTTCCCTCAACTTCATCTACTTGCTCCAGTGGGGAAAAGGAATTTCACTTTCTGGGAGGAGAGGACACTAACCAGGCACTGGAAAATCCATCTTGTAGCAAAGCCGCATGGCCAGAAGACTGCCTTTCAGAAACAGGTACATCAGTTACAACTCCTTTCAGAAAGAGGTACAGTTTTGACCCTTGGGAGCTTCAACACAGGAAACATCAGAGGGCATGGAGAGGAATGCCTGACAGCCCACTGTTTCTGAGGCAGGAGAACAGAGAGAATGTGACTTGTTTTGCTTTGGGGGACGAGGCCATCTGGGCTCTCTGGTTAATTTGGAAGTACACATTCATTTGTTGGCTCTCTGTCCAATAGAGCTTCACAGAGCCCTGGTCCATTCCAGCTGAGCACTTTCTCTTTTTAGAGGGTTTGATTTCAATTTGCCAAGAAAAAATTGGGAAGAAAACTTTGAATTAAAATATTCTTTTCATACTTCTTTAGTTGTACTGTGAACCTTCAGTTTACTGGAGCTCAATTTAACTGGTTTCAAAAACAATGAACTTTTCTTGCTTCATTAAAAACTAGTCATATATTTTGCATGTGCACATCTCCATTGATTTCAATGCATTTGGATTAACAGGCTTTCAGCATTAAAGAACATCTTTTCCCCTCTATTAGTCCTTTAAATTACAGGGTTCACTGTATACCACTTGCTGTATACTACTGTATGCCTTCAAAAAGTCATTTTGAAGGCAACATGCAACACTTTTAATATATAAATCTGGAAAGATCTGAAAAGTTTTCTACAGAGTGCTGTTAGCCAAAAATGGCAATAATTTATGTTTAAAAAAAGTGATGTATCGACCATCTGGGCATCAGTCAATGGTGCTACATCTTAAATATATATTTGGAGTGATAATATGTGTTGGCAACCTTCAGTCTCGAAAGATTATGGTATTGCGCTCTGAATGGTGGTTCTGGAACAGTGTCTAGTGTGACAATCCCTTCCACACTGGGAGCAAGTGCAGTTTGTCCCTGGTCTGTCTCCCTGGCTATGGGCCTTCCTTCTTTGCCTCTTTGACTCAGACTGTTGGCCAAGTGTCTCTTCAAACTGGGAAAGGCCATGCCGCACAGCCTGCCTCCAAGCGGGCCACTCAGAGGCCAGGGTTTCCCACTTGTTGAGGTCCACTCCTAAGGCCTTCAGATCCCTCTTGCAGATGTCCTTGTATCGCAGCTGTGGTCTACCTGTAGGGCGCTTTCCTTGCATGAGTTCTCCATAGAGGAGATCCTTTGGGACTAAAGAGGCAAGAGGATGTGAGTCCACATCCTGAACCATGACCTGTGTTTTCTTCAGGCTGATTGTCAGTCCAAAATCTTGGCAGGCCTTGCTAAAACGATCCTGGAGCTGCTGCTGTTGTAGGAAAGTTGTTTGCCCGAGTTGCACTAAAGAGGCTCCAGGTACTTGCAGAGAGTGTCTATCCAGAATCACAGTGCGGATTCCGAGCCAACAGCTCCACCACTGAAATGGTATTCTCCCTTAGACAACTGCAGGAGAAATGCAGGGAACAACGACAGCCACTCTTTATAGCCTTCATAGATCTCACGAACACTTTCGACCTGGTCAGCAGGGACGGCCTCTTCAAGATCCTCCCCAAGATCGGATGTCCACCTAGGCTCCTCAGCATCATCAGATCCTTCCACAAGAACATGAAGGGCACTGTTGTCTCCACATCAGACCCCTTTGACATCCAAAGCGGCGTGAAGCAGGGCTGTGTTTCTTGCACCAACCTTGTTTGGGATTTTCTTCGCTGTCCTGCTGAAGCATGCCTTTGGAACTACAACAGAAGGCATCTATCTCCGGACCAGATTAGACGGAAAGCTCTTCAACCTCTCCAGACTGAGAGCAAAGTCCAAAGTCCAGCTGAAATGTCTGCGTGACTTCCTCTTTGCCGACGATGCAGCTGTCACTACCCACTCTGCCAAAGATCTCCAGCAGCTCATGGATCGTTTTAGCAAGGCCTGCCAAAATTTTGAGTGATAATAATCTTAGCATATTTTACTTGGAAGTATTTGGCCCATTAAAATATACAAGCAGGTGGTGGGAGTAGATATAGCTGTATAGCATCTTAATGGCAAGTCCTCACAAGTGAAGTTCATATGAATATATAAAATTGCCTAACACTGACTCAGGCACAATCTTTTCCTCACTGCCCAATGGTGGCAAGGCTCTTACAACAGCATTGACTGCTGTGAAGCAGTCAGCACCTGTCGCAAAAGGTGCTCCAACAGCATAGAAGTTAGTGCGCTGCTAGAAGCGCCTTCGCCATTGGGAAGGCTTGCGCTTTCCCGCCCTGGCCATCATCGACCTCCCTGCTCGATGGAGCAGGTAAGATGACGGGAGAGGCAGGGTAGCTGGAAGGTGGAATGGAGGTGGGAGGGGGTAATGGTGGGTGTGTAACAGCAGGTGGGGAGGCCGCGAGAGGGGAAGGATCCGTTGCAGATGACCCGCGCCAGATCTTTCTCTGGCAGTAGCCTCCCGTCCTGTTTCAGTCCTCTGACTTTCACTGGCAAACTTGCTGGAACAGGTCCCATTTTCCTGCTGAAGTCTCCTGGCCCATCCGCTCCACCATGGATTGCGGCTTTCACCAGTTTGCCATCACTGTGATGGGGGAGGAGAATAAGATTGGGCTGTCAATTCATTGTTCCATCTAATACAGCACTGTTTAGCAGCACCTGTCTAAGGCTTTTACAGAAGTTTATCTCGGTCCTATCAAGGGACTAAGTTCATACTGTAATACACGTGCTGTACAAGAAACTCCCTTGGATACATTATTTGGCAGAATCTTCAGCATTATGGTCATCATAGTACTTTCAGGGAAAATGTTGGTTACCAGCTTAAGGGTACAATCCTAACCACGAGTTAGGATGTTTGCGCCCCCTTGGGGGCAAGTTGTGCCAGAACACAGAGGTTCACTGGCACTTGGAGGCTGCATCCAGCCTCCATGGTGGCTTGCAGGGCAAGCTCTGGGGTGGGCGGGGAGGAGGCAGGAGGGAGGTGTTCCAAGATGGGGGGAGGGAGGGCAGCCCCGTGGCGGGCAGGCAGGGAGCGGGTGGCGGGGCTGGGATCCAGCTGTTATGCAGGATCCCAACCCCATTCCTGAGCAGCACAGAGCAACTTCAAGCCGCTCTGCTCTCCTTGGACTTGTGCCACCTCCTGAGATGGTGCAAGTTCAAGGAGGCCAATAGGGGCTGCAGTAGCTTACCTGGGCGTAAGGGGAAGAGTTTCCCCTTGAGCAGCCTTGCTGAGCAGCCTTGGCGTCCTTTCTTGCCTGTTCCAGTGCAAGGTAGGATTGCACTGTAAGTTTAAGTTGTATCAGAATTTAAGTTTGCTAATACAATGAAAGAGTAGAAGAAGCAGCTATAGCATGGGGAGCTGGTACCATGGCAAGGTGACCAATTCTCTGTTGAGGCCTCAGTCCCTCACTTCCTTGCTTTTTATTGCAGGGGACTTCCTTCTCCAGCCTAGCACAGGCTCTGGTTCAAACTCATGCCTATTACAGGTACTGCATCTTATTTATTTATTATTTTAGAAATTTATATACCACCTTTACATCATTCAAATTATATTCAAGGCAGCCTACAACCCCACTATAATAACAATAATAAAATATAATAATAGCAGTAAAACAATTATAAAAGCAGCACTAAAAACACTCAAAGCCCAGAGCTCCAGTTAAACCAGCAGGATGGAATTCACACAAACAAATTAAAATTACACCAGAATATCAGAATCTTCTAACAGGAATGGGGCCAGTCATATCTCACTAGGGAGAGAGTTCCAGATTCATCTGCCTATCTGAAAGTGGTGGAACATACAGGAGAGCCTCCCCTCCTGGTCTTAACAGGTTTGTATGGGAAGAGGTGGTCCTTCACGTGTCATGGGCCCAAGTTGTTTAGGCCTTAAAGATTAGAACCAACACTGTGAATTTCCCCCAAAGTACATCTTTATGTTAGGCTTGGAATGTAGCAAGAGTTTTCCCCAAAGTCTCTGGAATATGGGGTAGTGAGCTGGAAAAGTGCACATCCTGTCCATGCATACACCCTATATAAATTTGATATGGCTTGCCATATCTGCAGTGTGGGATCTTTATGCAATTCATCATAAACATTTCCTTGTTGGTGTCTAGGTCAACTAAGTAGAGACTAGGAGCACAGATGTGTATTCCATTGTTTGGTTGGGACCCAAATCTGTGTAATAAGAGCACGGAAAAAATTTACCTGCCTATAAGAGAGTACAAATCTTGGGCAATGATTACCAGCACTACCCCAATTGAGGATGTCGGAAGAGTGTGTGTGTGTGTGCGTGTGCGCGCGCGCGCTCGCGCTAGCTTGTCAGGGAATGAAGTAGCTAGCAACAGACTATCCCCACAATTTTGGCTGGAATTAAAACTTCACACAGGTTCTAAGGGCAGTTGTAAAATTTAGTGGGAGGAGGTTCAGAAGAGAAGCCTAGAAAACCAGCATGTCTGAAGGAAGAGGGCAGTGGAGTGAGATATAGGAACCCAAGGAAAGAGAAGGTGGAAGAGACAGAGAAATGAGGAAAAGAGGGGCAGAGAAGATGAGAGAGTTAAGGAATGTCTAATGAAAAGGGGAAACATGATTGGAAAAGCTTGCAAGGAGAAGCTGTATGCTGTTGGCAGAAAGTGGTGGTGAGAAGGTAAGGAGATCTAGTAAAGAGTACAGTAATGGTATCAGGAAAGAGTCAATATGCGCTGAAAAGCAGAGACTTGAGAAAATTATTTTTTATGAAAGAAGAGGCAAAGAGAGTGCAGCTGGGGCAAGACCTCATGCAATGCTTATGCAAGTCTGGAGAGTTTCTTGGTCCAAACTTGAGAGAGGTTTTTAAATAGCCATATTTATGTCTTTGTTCTTCCACTGTTTTGGGGGTATACATAACTGCTGTTACAGAAGCATTCTTGAGGTTGCATAAGAAAGAACAAACTCATCCTGTTTTCAGTAGTAGTCAAGTAGGCCATTTTTTGGTTAGCTGCATTATTTAAACTCATCTTGGCAAATGCAGAGTAACTTGTAATATATACTTCAGCCACTTGATGGCACCAAATCATTGCAGCACTGGATTGGTGAAACCTCTACTCCGTACATAGTATTGTCAACACTGACTTGCAGTGGCTTTCCATAGTTTCAGCCAAAGCCTTTCCCAGTCATACCTCATGAGGCCAGGAATTGACTCTGGAATCTTCTCTGGGTAAAGCATGTCCTCTGCCTCTTGAGTTATGGCCCTTTACCCAGGTTATCAGATCTGAAAAATGTGCAGAAAAGGGCAGCCAAAATGACTGAAAGGTTAAAACCCCTTTTTCATGAGTGATTTTTAGTTTGGGGGGATAAAAAGATAATTAAGAGTGTGTGAATGTATGATAGAGTTTTATAAAGTTGCAGTTTGGCCCTCCTTATCCGTGGGTTCAGGACCCCCGAATTTGCCTTAATGCAGATACCAACCTGCGTCTGGAGTGCCTCACAAAATGGGCTGCACTGCATGGTGCATACAGTGGTGAGGGGCAGATGGAGAGGTGAGGGAAAATATTTATTTTCCTTTGCCTCTTGATCACCAGTGAGTTTCCTTGGACCGGCACCAGCTCTTTAGCTGGCACAGGTCAGAGGAGAAAAGGGGGGCATGTTGGCTGGCTCTGGGGGAGAGGGAGAGCATCCAGAGCAGGTCACCCATGTGGGGTGCCACCCCTTCCTGTCCCCAGCCCTTCCCCCATTCAACCCTCTCCCCACCCCGTTCTGCCCTCCCTGCTGACCTACCTTCATTGGTGGGTGCTCCATTTCCTGCCACCGCATGCTGGGCTGTTCTGACCTCTTGCAGCTGCACTCCAGAAGCACATGGTTTCATGTGCTTCTGGAAGACTGTTTACAGTGGCCTTAATGCGCTCCCCGCCATTGGAACACTAGTTCCTGCAGCAGGGAGAGAGAGATAAGATTGGGCCAAAGGTTTTCAGTTAAAGGTTAAGAAGATATTTGTTACCCAGTTTGGAATGTTTTGTGCTAGATAATCTGTATCATTCTAGCATTCTATTGCTTGTTTTGAGTGTTCCCTTTCTAGCTGAGATCCAGCCATGTGGAAATGACATATTAGAGGATTTGCAAAGGAAGTAAAAGGTAACATTCACAGCTAGGGTAGCACATTTCATGTCAACAAAGTTTCTAGCAAGCAAGGACTGTGGGAACGCTAAGGGATCTGCTTAATGCCATTAGTTGGCACACACTCCTGAACAGCAGGATTGCTGCTATGGCAGTATTCTGATTGGCAGTTTTCCAAAGTCTAATAACAAGGCTGCATTTCAGGAAATTACTCCATCTGCCCATACCCCTGTTGGAGGATGTGATTCTCCAGGCTATGCTGCATTCATCTTCCTTAACAAACGTTTCCAGCAACTTCAGGAAGTCAGGAGACCAACACTTGATATTCAGTTCAGGTGGAGAGTGCAATATTTTAATTTGTCAATTCACAAATTGTCACAGAGTGGATTTGTCAACCTATCTAATCCTTTCTTTTCCTCTCCCCAACTCTACAGTGATTATTTAGAATTTCTGCACATTAGGATTCATTGCTACTTCCTTTGAAAGTAAATTTCCATAATGTGAAAGCTAGCACACAGAGAGGATTGCCAGTAGATGTGTGGGGATATAACCTATATAAGGTGTTGAATTTTGCCTTTTCATTCTTCTGTACAGGAGGAGTCTCTTACTGAAGTTGCCTCTGAAGTACAGCAGGTGTTTCAAGACAGCATTTCCGTGGCATTCAACATCCTCGGTAATAACTCAAGGAGTGTAGATTGCTAATCATTAGGCAGAAGGATATATGTGTCCACAGTATTGTAGGACCTAGTAGTGACATTTATGGGTAATTTAGGCTATCTACAGTGAATCGTGGCAATCCTGGGCACTTGTAAAAGTGGAAATCTTGGCAGATAGCAGCTAGTCACTAGCTAGGTCGGGGAAGGCCTAGGCCCAGGGAAATGGCTGTTGCTCCATTCTGACACAGTGAGCTGCACTTGCATTTTCCTTAACTTTGTGGTTTCATTATAAGCATGCTGTCTTCATTTGACTATAAGCTGCCAGCATGTTAGAACAGCTATTTTCAACCAGTATGTCATGTCACGTTGGTGTGCCGCAAATGTTCCACAGGTGTATCACGGGAGTTTGAGGAAGGGCCATTGGGAATGTGAGTCTCTTGCCAGCAGTGTGGCATGCCTTGTCAGTTGTCCAAAATCTGAAGGTGTTCCTTGACAATTTTAGTGCCTTGTCAGTGTGTTGTGAGATGAAAAAGGTTTAAAATTGCTTTATTACAACATATGTATCCCATAACTTTCAACAGTATTTATTTATTTGCTGTATAAGAGAAGACCCAAGGCAGCTTACAACAATGAGTAAAAATAGAAAAACATAAAATCACAATTAAAAACAAATTAAAACCCTTCACAATAAGTAGCATCTTTAAAACAGCAAGCAGATATTAATACAATAAAAAGAGCAACAGCAGCAATTTTCTAAAAGCCCCAAGTCTTAAAAAACCAGATGTTAAAAAGGCCAAGAACTCAGAAGGCTTGTCTAAAAAATAATCTTCAGGCCTCTCCGGAAAATTTCCAAGGAGGGAGCAGTTCTTAAATCAAGCAGGAGGGAGTTCCATAATGTTGGTGCCACTATTGAGAAGGCCCTATTTCTTGCCGCTGCCCCACACACCTCCCTGGACGGCGGCACTCATAAGAGGGCCTTCTCAGATGATCTAAGGGGACGAACTGGTTTATCTGAAAGTAGGCTGTTTCTCAGATGCCCTGGCCCCAAGCTGTATAGGGCTTTAAAAGTCAAAATCAGCACCTTAAATTAGGCCTGGAAACAAATGAGTAACCAGTGCAGCCACTGGAAAAGTGACCTGACAGAGTCAAACCACCTACCCCAGTGACTACACTGGCGCCACATTCTGCACTAATTGCAATGGTGTCAAAAGCCTCTGAGGATTCCAGCAGGACTAACGGAGACACACTCCCCCAATCCGGACCCTGGCATAGGTCATCCAGCAAGGCGACCAAGGCAGTTTCTGTCCCACAGCCTGACCTAAAACCAGATTGAAATGGATCTAGATAATCTGCTTCATCCAAGACCCTCTGGAGTTGAGACTCTACCACCAGCTCAATCACATTGCCCAGAAATAGGAGGTTAGAGACTGGCCAGTGATTGTTTAATACAGTGAAGTCTAGGGAGGGCTTTTTCAGGACGTACAGCAGACATGTCTGTCTGTGTGACACAGTCTTGATTATCATCTTGCCCCCCTTCAAGATGACCCTAAAACTCCTAGATCTCCCAGTGAAATAATCTTAGTTTTGTATTTGGTTTTATCCCAGACTTTTGGATGACTGCATCCAACTTCAAGGGATAAGGTTACATAGAATTTGCACAAGTCAAATAACCTTGTATCTTTGGAACATCTTCCCTTACATTATTTGCTGCTATGATTATATTTGGATATTTGAATTATAGAGAGAGAGGAAGGAAATCATCATGTAGGAAGCACGTACCCATTGGTTCTTGCTGCTCTGTAGTGATGAAAGAAAGGACTTCCTAGGCTGAGCATCTATGCTTGTAAGAATTCAGGAAGGAGGATGCCTCTCTGTCTTATGGTGGTCATGGAGCAGATGCTTTCAGGTTTAGTCCCAGCATCCCCCCCCCCCCCGGAGTTAAAAAGACCTTGGGTAGTAGGGCTTTAAAAATTCCTCACAGAAGACTTTGTTAGGTAGAGTAGACCAGGGATATCAAATTCGCTTTATATAGTGGGTTAAATAGCATTCATGGCACCTGCTGAGGGCCAGAAGTAACATCATTAAATGTTTGCCAGAAATAAGCACTGTGGTCTCACGTAGAAACTCATTAGCTTCAGATGACAGAAGAGAAAATGTGCAAATCTTGATCACATTTTCGAGATAGGAGAACCCAGTTAAACACTGGGAGAGCCCAATTATCACCTGGGCCACCCTTGCAGCAGCACCACTTCTGCTGCAGCATCATGTCACAGCTCAGCAGTTGAGAATTGGTCTGTGAAGCTGCACCTCAGCAGAAGCAGCCCTGCTGAAATGGCAGCCTGCATAGTAATTGGGCTCTTCCAGTGCAGCAGCCTCTCTCACTCCTCTTGGTCTGTCCCTTCCCCCCCATAGTGTCCCTTGCCTTCTGAGGCCTGCTTCCAACTCTCCCTCCCAGAGCCTCGACAGAAGTGGCACTGCTGAAAGGGTAGCTCTGGGAGATCCCAGTTATAATGGGGGACAGACGGATAAAGAGCTTCCAGGGGGCTGCATCTGTCACATGGGCCTTATGTTTGAAACCCTTGGTGTAGACCAGGGGTGCCCAGACTAATGCGGGCACCTCAGGGACACCCCAGTCTCCAATGAGCCTCTGGAAACTTGCTGGAGCCCGCACTGGCCCAGTGCAACTGCTCTCAGCGTGAGGGCGACTGTTTGACCTCTCACGTTAGCTGTGGGATGAGGGCTACCTCCACTGCTTACTGTTTCACGTCTGTGGTGCAGTAGTGGCAGCAAAGAAAAGGCCAACCTTGCTTTGTGCAAGGCCTTTTATAGGCCTTTTATAGACCTTATATTCATTCATATAAGTTCCACCTTTAGTATATTAATTTATGTAAACTTATGTAAATTTATGTAAATTTATTCAAATTTTAAATGTAAATTAATTCTTTTTGTCCCTGGCCCCCGACACAGTGTCAGAGAGATGATGTGGCCCTCCTGCCGAAAACTTTGGACACCCCTGATGTAGATAGTACTGTACTAGTTGAACCTACGAGTATGTATCTGACTTCATATAAAGCAGGTTCATATGTCCATATGAATCACTGACTCTGTACTTGAAGTTAGTTATTTCTAAGTGTGCCTCGATACAGACCCATGAGCCATTTCCCATTCAAGTAAGAATAAGCAGGCAGTTTACAAGACAAATGTTGATCTTGTAAATACTGAAGAAGGTTAGATGTGATGTGTGAATATGTCACAGGAATTTATTTATTTTTTTGCAATGGCTTCCTATTTCACTGTTCTTGGGTGCTGCCCATTTAAATTCACCAATACTTAAACCACATATTAATACAGTAAATGAGACGTTGGCACTAGGCGTGGGCCCAGTGAGTCATTGAGCCATTTGTTATACAACTGCAGTGGAGTTAGAACTGTGTCTAAATCATTAACCTCTGCTGTTTTAAGGGTCTGAAATCTCTTCTTGGTATGTTTTAATAACTTTCTGTTGTAAAACTGGGTTAGCAGATTTTAGTTTCTTACTTTCTTGTAAGAAACATAGAGAGATCTTGTATGAGCATAGAGAGAGCTTGTATGAAAAGGGATTTAAAGGCAGGAGGAAATGGAAGTGATGGGTTTTGTATTTAATGACCACTCACTCCTCCAGCTTCACTGTAGGATTGAATTAGAGGATTCACACTCCTAAAGGATGCTCTTCTAGAGGTCTGATACTTCTAAAGGCCTTTAGCAACCTGGTGCTCCCAAAGGAGCCGCCCCTGTGCTAACTGAAGAGGGTGTGTTCCACTTTTCAGAGATTATGAATTTGTGTCAGTATTGCTTGAATCATTTCTGTTCTGTATTGCTTTCCAAGGGCTAGAGCTCATGCAGGATGGGCAGCGCAAAATGGCCTTTTCCTGTTTCAAGCTGGCTGCAGACCAGAACTACAGCAAAGCTCAGTTCAATGTGGGATTGTGCTATGAACATGGAAGAGGAACTGAGAAGGATATGGCCAAGGTCCTCTAGTTTTATTTGTATTATTTGACCTGTGTGTTTATTATAGGGAGACCATGGGACCAGCTAGACTACGTTCAGCATGTGTCAGAACGTTCAAACATGTTAAATATATCCAAGCCATTCGCATTCCCCCTCCCAATGCCTCTCCTCTGAGAAATAGTGGCCCACGGTATCAGTGGGCAAGGCATCCACAGAGTCCACCATCCACAGATGCTGAGCCCCACCCCAGTGAGCCTCCAAGACACAGTCAGAAGCCACTTCCGGTCACATCCAGGAGGTGTTCTGAGATGCAGGGACACATGGCCCACTCCACGGGCTTCGCTGTGCCTTAGAAGGCCTCCAGGAAGGGACCAGAAGTCATGGACAGAAATTAAAAGTGGCTTCTGATCTTATCCTTGAGGCCTTCTGAGGAGGCAGTGTGGCCTGTACAGTGGGCCATGGGCCCGGTGTGGCCAATGGAGGGCCAGTACAGCCCTAATATGAGTAATTACTGCACCATGTCCCCATCCTGGACTCCAGCATCAGTGGATTTTGGCATCTGCAGAGTGTCCTGACCGAACTTCTCAAAAAAATAGTTCATGTTATAACAAAATCTGTCTGAACGTTATGTACGTCTGATCATGTTATGTATGTATTTGCCACTTAAGTCAAAAGATACTGTTCAGTGGGCAGTTTTCCCTCAAGAGAGTGGTGGGCATTCACTACAAGATAGAATTCAGGGTTGTCCTTGGTGCTTTCCCTCTTACACAGGGCAGTTCCTTCCCTGCTCTTGGTGGTTCTTTCCTGAACGGAACTGGAACCAACACACTTGGCACTTTTCTTAGGACTTCTGCAAGGGATTGGAGCACAGAAAGAGGGACATCTGCTGAGGAGGTTCTTTGTCCTGTGGCAGAGGCTGAGCTTGTAGGCCTTGCCCCTGATGTAACATGTCTTTGACTGTGGCTAATGCTGTCCTCTCTTCCTAGGCAATTCTCTATTACCAGCGGGCGGCTCACCAGGGGCACACGATGGCCAAGTACCGCTATGCTAAATGGATTCTCGACCATTGGCCAAAAGCAGACAATGACTGCACTGTACAGGAAGCAGTGAGTTTGCTGGATCAGGCAGCTGCGGCAGGGCTGACTCAGGTGAACATCTGCTAGCAGGGGGTCTGGAACAGTGCTGAAAAAGTTAAAGGGCCTCCCTGAGTTGCTGCTGGGAGTTGCTAGATGGCAGGAAAGTTCCTTCCTTTGCATCTCCCAGTTTAGTTTAGTTGTGCCATAACTGGATGAGAAAGTCCCACCTGGCTCTTCCTCACAATCATACAAATACTAATTTAACAGAATTCTGTGTTTTAATGCAAGCTTTGCAACTATACATTTGTCTTGATTTGTATTTGGCCTAGGAAGATGTGTAATGAGATCAGTGAGTTGCTGTTAGGGCCAGCATGTTAGTTGGACTTGGTGGACCCTAGACTCTAGCTCGGTATCTTGGCAAGGGTAGTAACCACTTCCATCTGTTGCCCTAGAAAGAGTAAGTGCTCCAGTAGCATACTGCTGAGCCTGGTTTGAAAAACCAACAGAAACTGGCAAACTTCTTATTTGTGGCTGATTTTTTTTTTCTTCCTCGATGCAGGCACAAACCTACCTGAGGGCATTCTATCTGAAGAATCTGGAGCCTGGCAAGAAGAGTTTGCAGGAGTACATGCATGTGGCAGCCAAGAAGGGGGTAAAGCTTTTCCTCAAAAAAAAATTCTGCTTTCCCATTTTGATGGGTGTTTACAGTGGAAAATTAGGATTTAGACAATCCAGCACACCTTCGCATTAAGCTGAGTGTTTAATACTTGGAATGTCATTTTAATGAAACACTGAGAATAGTAGCATGATGCATTGTTACTTACTTTTCTGGACAGTCTTAACCCATGTAGTATCTGTTCATACACCATGCACGTGTGCATATGCACTCACCATTGTGTATTTTTTTATATTTGGCACATTTTTATTAATATTGAGATAACACAAAATTTATGAAGCATCTATTGATTGATGACTTTGAGGGTCCCTTCCTACTCTATAATTCTCATTGGCAAATTTCTCCAGGTTTAGTATAGGTTTTTTCAGGACCTAGTCACCTCTTAGTACAGTTGGGACCATACAGAGGCATTTATATAAGCCCACTTCTACTTGATGTTGGTACAATCAAATATGTGCTGCTTTTGGGCATGAGCTTTCAATAAAATCATTTTACTCACATCAGATAAACAAGCTGAATCCAGTTTTCACATTACAGTGGGAGACACAGTAATGTTGCTCCTTCTCATGCCACCATGGGTAGCATGAGAAGACCCAGACCATGTGAGAGAAGGCCTGTACTGTGAATCTCCCCTATACCAGCTCCACCCCCCAAAGAACCGAATTAACGCTCATGTGGGAAGGAGTACATTGCTGTGGCTTCTGCACTGCCAGCATAACGTGAATACCAGTGCCAGTTTCGGTGTATGTTTATCTAGAAACTACAGTTTTAGAAATCGCCATTATAAGAAGAGACTACTACATACAAATGCATATATTTGCACTGCAGTAGCTGGTTCATACCCTTTATGCTTAGGATCCATAACGTGTGTATCTATGTGTAGGATTCTCCAAACAAATTACATTTGGGTGTTGGCTGTGAAAAGGAATTTGGAGTCACTCAGAACTTACTCTCCTCTGGAAAGCATTTCCAGAAAGCAGCAGCTGAAGACTACAGGCCTGCACAGGAGAGAATGAAAATGGCACAAGAGACGATAGCAGGTACTTGGGGACAGGGGCACAGCACTGGTGGAAAAGATTAAAAGTGTTATGGCACTGATGAATAAACACGCGTGGGCAAAACAGTGAGACATCTGCTGGAAAGAGGAAACACCTTGTGGGATTGTTGGGGCAAGGCCAAAAGGAGTAAAAGGCAGCTCCGCTATTTATTGCCTTTCTGTTCTTGTTTTCATTGTGTCCTATCTTTGCTACTGTATTTGTGCTGTTCATGTGACATCCTTTTTCTCTCACAGCTTTACAGAGTGGGCCCAAATTACCACTAACAAGAGCCATTTCCTCCAGTCCCTGCCTTCAGAGCCTTAATCAGCCACTGTTTTCTCACTTGGGACAGACAGCTTTTAGCCTGCTTCATTCCTGGAGCACAGGAAACCTCAGAGAAGTGACAAAGAGCTGCACAAACTATATGCCTAGTCCAGCTTTCCCAGATGGCCTTTCCCTCAAGCGACAGCCATTGGTCTGGTCTCCAGTTGGCTAACATGGACATCACGGACACTTCCTCCTCTCACTCTTGGAAGCAGATGACTAGGTCCTGACTAGCACTGCCATCCTTTTTACAGACACAATCGCATGGACATTACAAGCTTATGTTTGCATCTCTGCCTAATTGTACATGTTTTAATTTGATGGCTCCCCCAAGAAATCTCATCTAAGGAGCTGTACCAAGGAATGTTGCAGCCAAATTCCTGCTTTCAGATGCCCTGCACTGTACCCAAGAATCATGCCTTAGAAAGGAACTTCTTCCAGTTTCAGGATTGCTGCAAAGCACTGCAACCAGGTGTGCTGCTTGTCTAACCCTTGATGCACATAGCCTAATCTCCCCTGTCAGTTTTGCAAACCACCAAAAACTGAGTCATGACCACTGATGGCTTTCAGATCTACAGTTTGAGAACAACTGGTATAGAAATTAGCAAAGTCAAAGAATTGTACTCTGGTTTGAATGTTCTAATATTAAAATTTTATTTTCAAACAAAGTCAATGTTAAGAAAAACTTTTGAGTAGTGGGTAGAATAAAGATGTAATAAGACGACCTAGAGAATACAAGAATTTGGGGAAGGGGAGCTGCCCCAGGCTTATCTCTCAAGCAGGCTAGAGGTGCCAAATTTGTTATTAGACAATAACCAGTGAGGTATTGTGAGAGCCAGTGAAAGTGTCTGACAAAGAAGGTCACCCAGGTTCAAATTCCCACTTGGCCACAAAGATCACCAGGTGACTCTGGATCAGTCATTATCTTTTAGCTTAGCCTACCACACAGGGTTATTGTGAGGATAGAATGAGGAAGAAGAATGAATTCTGCCTTGAGCTCCTTAGAGGAACTGTGGGATAGAAATGTACTACAATTAGTACTGTAGTAGTGATACTTGATATTGAAAAGAAAATTTAACAAAATAAGAGTAATAACTCTGAGTCATTGACCCAGTGAGACCCGCAAGCTACTCTCAGGCTTGTACTATATATGCTTCTATATGTTGAAAAATTTATGCCTTAAAAATTGACCCTGAAAACATGGGTTGACCTATACACAGGTCAATATGGTTGGAAAAACCCTCCTAAGAATAGCTGCTTGATGAGAAGAGGGAGACCGAGCTGAGAAGTGGGACACGTGGGGGAGTGGGTGGGTTTTTAAAAAATGGAGCCATCTAACTTACCAGTAATTGTTCTGAGTCAGCAACAGAAAGCAAACAAATAAAACTGTTTTACTTTGTTCTGATGCACCACAGGCTGTGTTCATTTTCCAGCTTCTAGAAGTAGAGAGCTGCTCTTTTTTCCCCTTCCAGCATACTTGGATCATGTTCACTTTTCACTTTCTAGCATGCTCACCATGCTAGCAGTTTGAAATGTGAGCTCAGCTAGAAAAGACGACTACTTCCATATAGCAATGTTATCCTATTGCTCTGTCCTGAGGAGACAACCGGGCACAGCCATCTTGTACAGTGTTTTGCCAAATTCCCATTCCAAGCTTTTCCTGGAGAACTTATGCCCACTTTAAGCTAATTAGCTCACCTGGTTCAAATCCAAAGCACTAACAGTGTACAAAACTATTGTTGACCCTCAGCACTAAGGAAAAGGTAACCTGTAGATAGCTTGCCTATGGGGCTGCAGAGTCCCTCCTCCTGGTTCTCAAAGCAACAACTCTTCAGGGTACAGCAGTGCCCCCTCAGTCCTCTACCACCCAGCAATCTGGATTAGTCCACTTGTCCGTCAGTCAGTCTGTTAACCCACTCTCCTTCCTCCAGCCTTTCCTCCTCCAGGTGTTGCTTTTATCCCTGAGAGCCTTGTTGCCTCTAAGTGGCTGCAGCTGTGCAGCACAGTCACTACAAGCTAAGGTGTTAACCCCATGCTTCCCAGACCTGTCAGAGCAAGGGACCACTGTTGACACCACAGCCTGTAGGGGAGGCAGTCAAGGAGGGTTTTTTGAAGTTGGACACAAGGAGCCATCCATTCTTGGGATTTTAAAAACATACAGAGGTTAATAATGTTAAGATAACTTTAATTACTATGAGGCAATGACTGAATGTTGAAAAAACACCCCAAAGTATGTTTGACACCATGTGCCTTACATTTTTTAATGAATTGTGCTAGAAACATGCTAAAACCATGCTATAGGCATGTTAGAAACATCTCTTCCTCATATACTCTATTAGAAAAACAAAGCCATAGTGAGCTTTTCTCCCAATGGGGTGAAGACGCTTATGGGAATTGTAAACTTTATGAGGGCAGCTACTACAGAAGTACTGTACTGTATTCCCCCAAAAGCCTACAACTCCCATAAGCCTCTTTACCTCTTCCTGTTGGGAGAATTTCTGCTTCAGAACAAGGCAAAATGGCTCCTTTTTTGCTGCCTTAGAATGATTACTGGTGTTTTTCAAATAATTCATGCATCCCCAAGTTTTACTCTCAATTTATCCACAGATAATAGCAAATTCTATTATTTTTTACTTAAAATTTGCCCTTGACTTATCCATGAGATAAACTTATACATAGGTACATATGGCAGGTTTCAGAAATGCTATGGGGCATGAGGACCTTCTTCGTCACTATATACCAACTAGTGTGCCACAAATGAGCTGCAGGTGTGCCATGGGATTTCTGGAGGGTCATTGATTAATAGGGCCATTGGGGGAATGTGAGCCCCCACCTGTGTGCCTTGTCAATTGTCAAAAAAAGATGGTGTGCCTTGACAATTTTAGTGCTTTGTCAAGTGCTCTGTGACATGAAAAAGTTTGAAAATTGCTGCTATACACACTGAAATCCCCTCCTACCAGTGACTGGAGTTTAGGAGGCGATCAAAGTGCATTTCTTCTTAAAGAAGCAGCAGCTTTTAGGATTCATTGTTGTGTAGAGGAAAGCTTGAAAAAGGTAGGGAAGGACCTGCTGGAGGCTCAGAATCTGACCAAGAGCCAGTATTTCCTCAGCTTTAGCTAGCACAGTGTCTGCCATAATTACTGCTGCTTCTCTGCTGGCTGCTCCTCCCCCCATCAGTTTTAATCCATGCAAAATTGTTCAACAAACGAGAGGCCAAAATTACAGTACATGTTCCAAATGGCCTTTTACTGTCCAAGCGAGATTTCAGAGCCCATTATGCTGGTTTTCTGCAGCAAGTGTGCATGTTATAGCACTACATCAGTTCCCATTTCATGTCAATAAACAGCAGGGCTTGCTTTGTGTGTGAGGACCAGAGGCTTGGCTGATGATAGCTGATCAACAAGAGGTGAAGTTTGCCTATGATATCCTCCCTCTTATTCTCCCACACAGTCACCTGCACTTGTTGGGAGTCTGTAATGTTTTTTCATATATCCTTGCTGCTGTAGTTGCCAGTTCTGCTCCCTAAATAATTGTTGTTGACAGCCCCTGTTGCATCTCCACCCAGCTCTAGGGTCCTGCTGCATATTGAGAGATGCCGCAAGAGCCCCAAGGAAGAGTCCATGTGGGAACTGGCTTTCTGAGCCAAGATAATGTCAAACAGAGTGCTCATCTCGGAGAAGAAGGTGCTGGCTAGCATGGGCTCTGTTGTGTTTAGCTCATCCCTGGCCGTTTTGCCAAAGGTTGCAAAAGTGTGAGGTTCATCACTGCCTTTGGCTTCCTTGGTGGGTAGAGATTGCACAGCGTCTGGTGAGACAACATTGTCCCTATAGTCAACTGAAAGTGGAAGGGACAGCCTGGCCATCCACGTTGGATCTGCTTCAGTCAGCTGGTCCAGTTCCAGCCCTGGTGGTGAAGGGGAGAAGATAAAGGCGATTGATTAGGCAATCTTGAAAGGACTCAGAACTACATGAGTTTTGTATACTGTTTAAATGCAAAATTTGGTACCAATTGCAGAATAAGCATCCTGATAATTCAATTTTTGAAAAGGTGTTGTGTGGCTACCCATTATGGCTCTAATGCCTGGTGAAATACCCAAAGTGGGGTGGGGGTGGGGGCTCAATAGGATTTTCAGTGAAGTGTCAGTTCAGGGAAGAACAACTTGTCCTCCCCATCCCTAGCAAACTGATTATGATTATCCTCTTTTTCAGTTTCTATCCTTGAATAACATCAATACATAATCAAAGCATCATCCAATGCTGGCAAGAGATATCACTGCAAGGAGTTAGAGCCCAATCCTATCCAATTTTCCAGTGCCGGTGCTGCTGTACCAATGGGGTATGCACTGCTTCCTGTGATGGGAAGGCAGTCACAGAGGCCTCCTCAAGGTATGGAAACATTTGTTCCCTTACCTCGGGGCTGCACTGGTGCTGGAAAGTTGGATAGGATTGGGCCCTAATTTAGTAACTTTTTTTTACTAAAGTGAATTCTTTTTACTTTTTCTCTTGTATGTGATTTGGTTATTTCCTTTTATTTTACTTTTAAAATAACAAACTTTTGCATTTTATTCACAATGTGCCTTGTTGGGACATAAGTGGGATTGTCCGTTCTTGCTCTGCAGCACTACTGCGAGAGTGATTTTAACAGAGACCTCTGAGGCTCAGTATTATTCTAGGAAGAGGGTCTGCCTAGGGAGCTCCTCTGGCTAGCCTGATCTTCTGGGCTGATTCAGACTATCAAGGCCTGTAAACTGTGTATCCAAACAAAGGGGAAGAGAGGGGAACAGGAAGGGAGTGAAGGCCTTCCAAAGGCTCCCTTCCATTTTCCCAGTTACTGTATTTGTGTTTCCATCCCTTCCCTCTGTAGGGCTTCCAAGGGAGCATGCTCACTCCTTTCCAAGGCTTCTTTCCCCTGTAAACTGTGTATCCAAACAAAGGGGAAGAGGAAAGGAGTGAGCATGCTACTCTAGGCCCAACTGCCTTGGATCAGCATGTAGTCACATGGCCCCTCTCTGGATCCTGACGTGATTCTATGAGTTAGGATTAAAGATGGAAACACAAATACAGTAACTGGGAAAATGTGTCTGGCAAGACTGGCTAGCCATTGTGTTTCCTCTGTTATACAGTGGGCATAGGAAGGTACCAGAGCAGCCAGGAAATGGTTCAAGAGACTTGGCACTACCAAAATGGAAAGGGTGTGTGCAATGCATGTCTTACCAGATGGGGAGTCCAGTAGGTTCTCTAATTTCTCTCCCAGAAGCTCCAAGTTACAATGCTCATTGTCACCACCCTCCTTAGTGATGAAATCCTCACCATCTTGACTTGGGGACCTGTGGAAGACAAAGAGCTGAAGCAGGAACATTGATTGGGCTCCCTCCACCCAACACAAGAGGAATTACATCCCCACATCATGACTTTCTTAGCTTATCCTTAAACAAATTCTAACAACCAAAAATGCATGTACCCAACAGCTGTGGTAGGTTCCCCTGAAATAGAACAACCAGGATGGAACAAGAGCCAGGATGGCATAGTGGTTTTGGAATTGGACTCAGACCTGGAAGATACAGGTTCAAATCCCTGCTTAGTCATGAAGCTTCCTGGGTGACCTTGGGCCAGTTAGTCTCTTAGCTTAACCTAGGGTGGTTCTGGAGGAACTAGGTATACCACTCTGAGCTCTTTAGAGGAAGTGTGGTATTAAAATGTGATAATAACCCATTAACACACACTCCTGTCCATAAACAAACCTTGCGGTCACCCTCGCTGGGCAGAGGAGGAGGAGGCCCTGTGCTTTAACCCCCCCTCCCTACCACCAAAGACTCTAAGGCTCATGTGCCCATTGACTACATGGACAGGGAGGAACAGTCAGAGCCATGAGACTCTAGACAACATCCCAGGCAGACCATTCACGTTTCGCTAAATATGTCAGTGAAGAGGCAGTCCATATACATGCCAACTTTTTATACCTCCTTCACTATATGAGCCTTTTCTATTCTTCAGACCCAGATGTCATATTGTATATGCAACAAAATGCCAGCATACCACTATTTGCTTTCATGGAATGTTTCACAAGCTCCCCCAGGAGCCAGATGCCCAGAACATTCCTGGGGGGGGGGGTCTGGGAGGTGGCCTGAGTCACAGAGAGGCCATACATGGCCTACCTGAGCCTCGGAAGGCCTGCCAGAGGCCTTAGAAAGGCACGTCCAGTTTTTGCTAAAACTGAAAGTGCCTTTCTAAAGCTTCCAGCAGGCCTTCAGAGTCTCCAACAGGCACCACATGGCCTCTCCAGGCTTCAGAAGGCCTCTGAAAGGCACCCCCCAGGCATGGTACGCAGGACAATTGACCCCCTGGTCCCCCTTCACTACACCATTGCTTACAACAATTTAAGGTGAATATAATTGCATACTAAAGAGTGCAGTGGTGGATCTCAAAGACAGTGCTTCCCTGAGGTTACTCGGTTCATGACAAAAGTGAGATTTAACGCCAGGAACTTCCTGATTCTCTGCTATGCTCTCATCTCCTAACATGGAGATACATGGTGGGGGGGGGAAATCTTTGCCTGCTTAATTTCAGTAGGGGCTCATATTAAAGGCTTACAAGAACAGGACCAAAACATTAGCAACTGTACAAGGATAAGATCATAGCGTGGGGGGGGGGGAAACTTGGCAATCCCAACTTAGACCAGAGCGATGAAGGCCACTGTGCAGAAGTCACGTAGCTCGACTTATCAGTTTCCCAGTGAGGCAAAGGCTCAGATATACGTAATGATGGGAAAAAGGATATTTTACAAGGGTGGGGCATATGCCATGCTCAAAACTCACCTACAAAAACCATGCTTAGCAGTATATTTGTTCCCTCTGTGGTTGGGCTTGGGCTGTACTTGGCCCTGGTGCAGAAGGGAGAGCAGCTGCGAAATCTGCTGAAAGACAGGAAAAGCCAATGGCTGCAAACATTTCCTACCAAAGCTGCTTCCTAACAGGATATCCCCAATCTCCTTTGCACTGTTTGGGCTATTTATACTGTCTAACGCTCTTTTTTCCACTAGCCAAAGATTTCTCACCCACCCAACCATCCTAAGCCAGATCTGTCTATATGGACTGCTTTGTACAGAAAGCTGTACAGTACTGACTACTTGACTCAACCGTTTTTGGACATTTGTGGTGGTGGTGGTGGTGACACCATCAGTGCAGGGTGTTTTACAACCAAGGATAGATCCCTACTCCAAAGGGCTCACAATCAGTTTAAAGGGGCAAAAGAAAGGGAGGAGAGTGATGCCAAGTGAAGGAGTGAAGAATATGTGGCTCATTTCACATATAAATAGGCTTAGTTGCAGGAAGGCAGAGGGACTAGGGGTAGTGTCAAAGTCTTCATGTTGGGTTTTGAGGAGGGATTTGAAGAAAGTAAGAGAGGAGTCATCCTGCAAGTGATCTGGAGTTTCAGGCATAAAGAGTGGCAGGTTGGATATAGCGAAAAAAGTTGAAGATAAAGCTTTGAGCTTGTTCAACAGGGTGGATGGTTACACTGGCAAAGAAAAAGGGAAGAGTACAAAGAGATGAGATGTTGGGAAGATACATGGAGCTTGAAATGGTGAAGCTTACTGGTTGAACTGTCAGAGAGGCAGTTGGAGAGGTGAGATTGGAGACAGGGAGAAAGCTGTAGGACACAAAGCATAATTGTACCCCATACAGCAGGGGTATCAAACAAAGTCTGTGGGCCAAATACACCCCCCAGAAGCAATTTATCTGGCCTCCATTATAATGGGGCTGTCCCAGTTTAATAATTGGGCTCACTCATATCTTGAAAATAAGAACAAGATTTGCACATTTTCCCTTGTCATTTGCAGCTAATGAGTTTCTGTGTGAGAACAAAGTTCTTATTTCTGGGCATCATTTGCTTAATGATGTCACTTCTGGCCCTGAGTAGGCACCATGAATGCTAACTTCAGCCCTCTGTATGAAATGAGTTTGACATCCCTGCCACACAGCATACTGATGGTATTAAAAGACGAAGGATTTGATGAACAGGATCAGCATGCAGAAAGAAAGAATAGCAAGGGGGTGAGAACAGATTCCTGAAGGACCCTGACAGACAAAGGGAAAGCAGAGGAACAGTTTCTACTCTACTGAATAGAAACTTTGAGAAAAACTTTTAGGTGGGAAGAGAACAAGGACTTAGGTGAGCAAACTCAGAAGCTGCAATGCAGAAAGATCTGCCAGCCCTTACTGTCCAGTGGCTTGCTCAGGCCAGAGTCTGAATTTTCTCCTCCTATCAGCTGTAGATGAATGAGTGTTAGCCTGCAAGCAGAGTGGTGAATGGCCTGCTGCCCTCACTGAGCCTCTCAGTTTGCTCGTATCTGACTTTTTGTCTGTTTTCTAAAAAAGAATCTAATTATTTGAAACTAAAAAAGCATTATATAATTTACTTTTAAGTAATTAAAATACCGCATCATTTTAAGATTTTTTTGGTATCCCACCCACACTTTTTCATCCTACCATATCTATATATCCCATAAGCCACCAACTCACAATCTGAAAACTGCTTCTTACCTGCACAGGGGCTGAGTCCATGGTTAGCTGCTTTGCCGGACCTTGCTCAGTAAGAGCTGCCAGAGAAAGCCTCACCAAACTCCTTAGGATGCGCTGGTGACTGCAAGCCGCCTCTAGGCCTGCCTTAAGGTTAGGCATGTCATTGTTCTGAGGAGCCATTTCTGACAAGGGATCTTTGGCACAGGACTTTGAAGCAGTGGACTGGGCATCCTGAGCAGTGGCATACCTGAACTTTTGAGCACAAAAAGGTCTGTGTTGCACTGCAGGAGAGGCAAATCCCTCATTCTGCTCAGCAAGGGTGCTCAGATTTCTCTGGTTCCTGAGGGTCCTGTACAGAGTTGGAGTCATGTGGCATTGCATCCCCAAAGCATCAACCCAGATAGTTTCGGGGGGATTCTCTATCTTGGCTTGAGGTTGTTCAACATCTCCCCGCCGCAGCACAGGAACAACATGGATATCTGCTTTCTGGATGAGTTTGAGTGGCTTCTTTGGCTGCTGTTGGCTATAGGCATGTTCTGCTTCCCGACAGTTGTATGCCATGTGGCCATGCTTCTCTCTTTTACAAAGAGACATGACCAATCCCAAGCTAACCAGAGAAATGGTGAGAAGCCCCACGAGGCAGATTCCCATCACTGCGGAATGGCTGAGAGGCTGGAACAAAGGGAAAGAATTCGGCATGTGCTCATAATAGCCATCAAAAGTTACCTTCACTGGAACTCTGGTGCAGCGAGGCACCACTCCTTGGTCACTCACAGACAGCTCCAGGTTCCATTCACTGCCTACAAGGCTGCTGGCATTGTTGTTTCTCAGATAAAACTGCCCTGATTGGGGATCAAGGAGCCACATTCCAGTTTCGTTACCGTGCAGGATGCTGTAGCGCAATGCCCCATTCAAGCCAGAGTCTGCATCTGTAGCAGACATAGTGAACAGCAAAGGAGCACTAACTGAGTGGAATAGATCAGAGCCCCCTGCTTCCCTGTGTATCAGCACATAACCAGTGTCAATGTCCACAAGGACAGTGATGCTCGCACAGCCACCTTCAAGCTCTGGCGTTATGACCACTGGTGAGTTGTCGTTCATATCAAGTACGGTAACTCTCACAGAAACACTGGCAGATAATCCAGGCTGCCCTGCATCTTCAGCTAGCACAAGAAAGTCAATGCTGGTAATATTTTCAGCATCTAAAGCTGCATGTGCCCAAATTTCCCCAGTACGAGGATCAATAGTGAACCACTTTGAAATTACAGGGTCCAAGATTCTGTAAACAATTTTCCCATTCAGGCCTGTGTCTGCATCATGGGCTCTGACAACCAGCAAAGCTGAAGGTGGGACACTGTTTTCAGCAATGGAAATATTGTAAGATTTGGCTTCAAAACAAGGTGAATTGTCATTGACGTCACTGACGTGAATAGTGAAGTACCTGATTGCAGTCAGCAAGGGAGTTCCCCGGTCCTGAACTAATAAGGTGAGGTTATGTTCTGCCCAACTCTCTCTGTCCAAAGGGGCACTTGTCAGCAACATGTAGCTGTCAAGATTAATCCTTCTCATGGTGAAATGCTCACTGCCTTGCCCTATGTAGCAATTCACCTCCCCATTATTGCCTGAATCAGGATCAGAGGCTGTCACCAGAGCAACAAAGCTTCCTTTGGGTTGGGCTTCTGAAAGCACAGCAGCATGTCTTGCCCAGACAACATGGATATCAGGTGTATTATCATTGACATCCAGAACACATACCAATAGTTTGCAGTGGGCTGGAACTGTATTAGCACCATAGTATGTGGCTTGTACAACCAGTTCATATGTCCGGTTTTTCTCATAATCCAATGACTGCTGCAGGAAGACATGGCCTGTCTGAGTCTCAATGGTAAATGTCCTAAGCACCTCTGCAGAAGTGTGTTTACTGAAGGAGTACTCAATCTTTCTGTTAGATTCTTGATCAGGGTCTATGGCAGTGAGATTGGTCAAAAGAGTCCCTGGCAAAGCATCTTCCTTGATCTCCACTGTAACAAAAGTCTGGGCAAACATCAGGTTATCATCACTGGAATCCAGCACAGTCACCCTCACTAAAGCAGTTCCAGATCTTGGAGGCTCTCCATGATCAAAAGCAGTCAAAGTCAACTCAAATGAGGAGTAGAGCTCTCGGTTTACTTCCTTAATTACGACCAACTCAGCCCACTGAGTTCCCTCAGCACCAGCTGATACCTCCAAAGCAAAGTGCTCACTGGGTGACAAGCGGTAGGAGCAAAGGGAATTAGATCCAGCATCTGCATCCAGGGCATGGTCCAAAGGGATCCTTGTCTGCAACAGCGTACTTGTTGATATATCCAGTTCCAGTACCATTTTGGGAAACTGAGGCCCATTGTCATTGATGTCCAAGATAAGAATCTCTACATTGATCAAAACCAAAAATTTGGCAGCAACAACACTGAATGAGATGACGCAGGGTTCTCTTTGAGGGCAGAGTTGCTCCCTGTCCAGTCTTCCCACAGTACTTAACAAGCCATCTTGAGAGTCCACCTGTATTGGCAGCACTGCAGAAGACTGAAGCAGCTGGAAGGTTCCTGTGGCCTCTGTCCTTCCAAGTTCCTCTGACAGCTTTCCCAACACTGTTGCAACCGGCACTTCTTCCAGCACCTGATACCGCACAGCGAACACAGCAACTTCCTGACTGTTCACCACCAGAAGAAAAGACCACCACCAGACTGGAACATACAACACCAAGAACCTTCTTCCGAATGGCCACATCATATTGCAGTTAACCTCCTTCACACACAGGATTGGTTAAATTAAAAAAAAAAGACTGAGATGGGTGTAAAGTTACAAGATTTGGAGCCTACTCTTTAGGCAACCAATTTCTTCTTTATTTGCATGGAAAGAAGCTCTAGATAAGACTAGCTATTGTCCTGGTGCTTCTCTTGTTAGTGCTCCCCCCCCCCCCCCAAAAAGTGCTGTAGTCAGAAGGAAAGCAGGGTGTGCAGTCTGGCCTCTTGCAATACAGACTTCGCTTCCTGCCAAGCCATTTCCTAGGGAAACTCCACCTACAGGAAAGGGGAGGTGGGAGACCAGCTGCACAATGATGGGATGGGATTACAAGGGAACCAGGAAAATGAATGACTTTATCTACATTTGAGGGCCCAATCCTATCCAACTTTCCAGCACTGATGCAGCCATGCCAATAAGGGAGGCAGACACAGAGGCCTCCCCAAGGTAAGGGAATGTTTGTTCCCTTACTTCGTGGCTGCATTTTAGCTGCATTGGCACTAGAAAGCTGGATAGGATTGGGTCCTCAGAGGCAATGCACATACCTAGGGCAGTGATAAACTGATCCGCTTAACCTTGATATGCCAAAACAAGCCTATCAATCTGATCTGTTTAGCTCAGACTCTACCAAGAATGCCCTCAACTAGAGCCACTAGCTGATCCCCCCCCCCCAAAAAAAAACCCCACTCTGGCCTACTCTGTGCCTTTAGCAGCACAGTTAATCTGCAGAAATCAGAGGAAAGCATTTCATGGAGATAAAGAATTATCACTAGCTAATGTGTGCATATCAGTTTGATGTTAGATACCCTTCCCACACCCACAATTCCTTACTTGTGACCCAGGACTTTACACTCTTCCCATGCCCTTATTTACACCCAACTAGCCCCCTATTCAGAGGCCCAAATTGAGGGTGGGTGCAGTGGCAGGACTACTACTACAGCTATGAATAGCTGAAGCCCTCAGGATTTTTTCCCCTTACCCCAAAGACTGCCGCAGTCACTGCAATGGGGCTGCTTGGATCTACACCAGCTAAATTGCTGGTGCAGATCTGAGCAGCCCAGAGTTAGGCCAGCTGCTTGGGTTAGGATCTGGCCTAAGTGCCAGAAGCTGGTCCCACCCCCTCCTGGCTTTGGGTACCTATCAGCCTCTGGCACCTACTTGTTCACCCTTCTCCTCCTGCCCCAGAATGCCCCCGAAATGTCCTCCCTCCACCCTCCCCAAACCCCTGCGCCAACAACCTGCTGCCAGCACGAACATTTCCCAGGGGCTTGCTCTGGCGTGGGGAGGCCAGCGCATGTCCTTGCACCAGCATCCTCAACTCAAATGGAGGCGCAGATGTGCCTTACAGCATGTTTGCAATACTTTCGGGCTGGCATAAGTGACTTATGGAAGCCCAGGGAGATCTCAGGATTGCACTGCAATTTTGATGGACTGAGAGTCAACAAAGGAAGAGGTAAGTCCAACAAGGCAGCAAATACAGTTATTTACACCCAGATAGGGGTGGTTTCAATTAGTGATGAGATTTAAAAGAATTACAACCCTTATCATTCTTATCAAACTATGGTTTTAAATGCAGACCTACTACCAGCTTGAGACAAATCCCATTCCTCCACCTATGGTAGGGATTAGGACCCCTGACACCTGCAGGGGGATATTAGAATATAAAATATCAAACAAGGATGCTTATTAAGCATATATTGCATATTATTAAAACAGAGACTCTCAGTTTCAGTGTTGCCTCAGTCTAACCTGATAAGCATGGTAGTGCTCTTGCCTAGCTCCCAGGCCTTTAAAAACATATCTGGGTATTAGTCTTCTGAGCTGTTGCTCTCCTCCACAATGTGAACCTAAAGACACACTGTGGGACTTGGCTTCAACATTTACTCAGTACAAGAGATTTGTTCCATCTTTTCAGGTCACCTGTCTCCCTGAAGCCTACACACAGACTTGTTTGACTAAGTCAGTGGTCCTCAATCTGTGAGGTGCAGCTTGCAGGAGCAGCACAGTGAATGCGCAGGGGCAGGGCGGAACGCTCACTGCCCAGCAGCAAGCATCTGACACAGCACTGAAAACAGCAGTAAAAGGCTAGGCTCGATGGGTCAAGTTCTGTGTGTGAAGTTTTCATCACTTGAAGAGCCCACCCACCTGCCCTGAGGCTTCTACCACCATTTTCAGCACCTCTCCATGGTCTCCAACCCGAAAGTAACTGGCAATGACATCATCGCATCACACATACTTCCTAATTCTGAGTGCTGCATCTGCAGCACAGAAAGCATTGTGACAAAGGTAAGTTTGGGTAGCAAGGGATTAAGATGTTTTCTTCTCTTTTTATTGATGTCTTTCCATGTCTTGTACAGAAGACATTCTCAGAATCTTAATCCTGCAACATGTAACATGTATCCAAGTGGTATTCCTTGAAAAAAAATTAGCATTTTCAAACGTTTTCCCATATGTACAGTACTATTTCCCAAAGGGAAAAAAGTTCACATAAAAGAGTGAATTGGTTGCCAGAAACTCTTGAAGTTGACTGCTTTCATTTTCCTGCTAAAATTCTAGCCACTCCATCATATAAATACAGTTTGATGGAGATATCTCACCGTCTTCATGGCAGTCATCAAAAACCTAAGGAGAGAATAAGGCATGAATAGTTAGTTAATCCTGTTGCTAAAAGATCCAGTTATGTGAATGTGTACCAGTCAGTTGTTGTACACATTTTTTTCAAGGCTGAATGTGGTCTGTGGTCTTAAGAATGGACTGTGACCCCACAGTGGCCACAGAAACACCAACATACCTATGGAGGAGGAAAAAAGGAAGAGTGACAGTTGACCATCACCACCTACAATTGCTACTGCCTCCTTAAGTGCTCCTAAATCCTCACAATCACCCAGAGAGATAGAGAGAATTATATTTTTGTTTATTTTATCTTAATATTGCCTAATTTCTTTTCTCTTTACGAGTGTGAACCCCTTGGAAACAGGACTACTTACAATATGCAGGGGGGAAAAAACAATGTCAGCCATCTTGGTCTCTTTGGGTGAGTAGGAGAAAGGCAGGATCATTTAACAAAGTCTGCATTGTTAATTTGTCAATGATAATATCAATCATCTGTTCAGAGTGAGGGACAGGGGAAATCAAATAGCTGGAGTCAGACACTTCCTGCCCTTAGGCAAATGACTGATGCTATCACCAACGATCTGACTGCTATCCGCAGCTCTGGCTCCCACTTGTGGCCTTTCAGCCAGAATTGCTTATGAAGATAGAGATAAGCACGGAAAACTGCTATAACATATCTGGGGGACAGCAACAGAAACTACTAAACATTTACTAGTGTGAAACCAAATGTTAATGAAGCCTTATAATCTTGGCAATAAAACTCTGACTCAGTGAGGAGGTATCACAATGCAATTTAACTATCCCAGTTTTGAATGAATGACAGTCCATTCCAGCTTTCTAGTTTGTAGTTGGACTACAGGATTTATTATGTACAGGTGGGCCTTCTCTACCCACAGGTTCAGAACCCACAGGTTTGACACACCACGGGCTCCAAACCCATGGTGGAGGGCCCCAACTGAGCTCCTGGACGTAACTGGAAGCATCCAGCCTCTCTGGGCTCAGTAAGGCTCCTAGAGATGTTGGAAGGGCACTTCTAGTTTTTCTGAAGTGCGCAGACTCTCCAGGCCTCAGAAAGTCCCAAAGTGCCTTTTCGACACCTCCAGGTGGGGCATTCTGAGGCCTGGAGAGGTTGCACACCAGCCAGGTCCAGATATCTAGTGAGTGCCCAGCCCATGAATTCAAGTATCCACAGGTTTCAGCATCCACGTGGGTTCCAGGAGTGGAACCCCTGCAGATACCATGGGCCAACTGTATGTTAATTTTCATTAGGCAAGACATGCAAAGCTAAGTCTACATGAGTTACATCAATAACTCTGGCCTCATATTATTCCCAAGAAGTAACTTACAGGACAGAGCCCACAAGGTGTCCGAACTAAACCAGTGGGCTGTATGATTGGGTTGACTGCTCTGTACAGTTTCATACGCCCATCCACACTGCCAACTGTTCCTTCTTTTGCAGCAATTATGGTCATCTCCACCTTTCCATCATATATTAATGTGTTTAAAATGGTTTCAATGTCCTCCATTGACAATTCCACCTTTTAAAAAATGATAAAAAACAAACAAATGAAGCATTTTCCAACCAAAGACAGTACACACACTGATACTTGAACAGGAGAATTTCCTTACCAAGAACTCTTCTACTACTTGTTCACCCAACAATGGTTCATGACTCTGGGTGTTTCCTATACATCCACTAAGAGGCAGGCACTTTCAAAGTGCCTCCCACTTCCTCTTTACTGCCAGTCTTTGATGACTAAGCAACAAATATGAAAAACTTTTTTGCTGTAGCCCCCTGAACATCCTTTTCTTTCTTTTTCCTTCACCCTCCAAGCAAAGGGAATTATAAGCACTGTCAATTTTGGCATTGTTGTAGTCATTAATTGAAATAATAGGGAGAGGTACCTGTGCCTGCTCTGCTTATCTCTCTCCCTTGGTGTCCCGCACTGCTGCTGCTGCCACCACTTCCTCTAACGGCCACTGGAAATGCTGGGCTCCCAGCATTCCTTCCACTAGCTAGCCATTAGAGGAGGAGGAGGAGATGGTGGACTGGATGCCAAGAGGAGGATGGGAGGGCCTATCTCCTTCCCTTGGCATCCAGCATTCCTCCTCCTCCAATGACCAGTGGCTGAAAAACAAGTTATCCAATTAGCCATGGTTTCAGCAAAGAAATGCCACAACTATTCTTTTGCAAACTGTAATTGTCAAAAAAGAGAAGAAAAAGAGAGAAATTCAACCAACGCCTTACCTTACTTATGCCTAACTCACTGATGTATTTCCATACTTCGTGAGAGGATGCAAATGAGTTGTTTCTCTGTATCATGGGGTTCTGCTTGCTTTCTCGAGCTGCTTCAGCCTACAGAAATAGAGGTGGAGACAACGTATTGTAGAGAAGTAGCGTATATTTGTCAAGAAGAGTACATTCTGAAGGTGTAATCATTTCAGAGATTATGTTAGATGTGGCCCACAGAGAGCCTTTTAAACAAAATTAATTCAACATCAAATGAATTAATTAAATCATAGAACATAATATACAGTGGGTCCTCGGTATCTGAGGAGAATCCATTCCCAGACCCAGATACTGATTTCAGCAGATAATTAAATCCACGAAAAAGCCCTCAAAGGACCTCCCAGATGCAACCAGAAGACCGGAGGCCCTTGAGGCCTTTCAGACACAGGGCTGGCACCTGAATTGTGACAAATTCAAGCCCACAGATGAGAAGGGACCACTGTACAAAACTCCCTTTACCTAAACTTTTGGGAATACTTATTCATTATTGTGAAATACTGAAACATCCATCATTATATGTTGGAAGAGAATGATGCTATGTGTGTTACACAGATAATCACAGATAATCACAGATAATCCTGAGCATTTGCAAACACAAGCATGCACATTCAATGCATCCAACTGGACTGCCAATGGAGGCTGAAGAAGTAGGCAGATTTTGTCTCCACTGCAAAGAGGATTTCAAAGATGGTGTTTTGTTTCTCCCTAGAGGACTGAATGTCTCCTATTCACTTACATGGGATAAAGTAAAGGAAAATATTTGGGGGAACCACTGGGGTGGAGTTAAACCTGCTTCTTGCCTTTGGTGACGCCAGTGAGGGACAGGCATTAACCGTATACAAAACAGAAATCAGTTTGCTCTATCCATACAACTGCATGGAAACCATTCAGAACCAAATCTGAGCTATTTGCAGAGCCCTTTGGTACATTCTGTTTCTGGTTCACACTGGAGTGAATAGAACATTGCAAACAGGCTTTTTTATATACAGGAAGATGTATGTAGTGGGCAATACTTTCCCCCTACCCTTGGTGAATATGGTTCAGCAGTAATAGAAAACTGTTCTATTACTTACCATAAGAAATACATATTCATTCTTCCAGAATGTTTTTGCAATGAAAAAAGATAATCCAAGGACTTTGGGTAAATGGATTTTTCACTTCCTGAAAAATTTCCTCCAGCAGCTGCTTCTGCCTATTTTTCAGAACATATAATTTGGCCAGCTTAACAATACTGTCAGAGAAAACCCTGTTAAGAGCCCACAAAGCAGGAATTTCTTCCATTACATTTTTGAGATTTTTAGCACAAAGAGTCGTGCACAAAAGAAGGGAACAGGAAGCTCATTTACCTTGGTTTGCAAGAATTTAAAACACTGCTGGTTTAACACTTCTACAAATTCAGATTCAAAGTCTTGGTCACTATACCAAGCTCCTCCTGTCACAGAACGATCAGGCTGTAGGTTATATAACATATATACTTTCTTCTTGGAAGCCTAGTGAATAAATGGTACAGAGATTTTGTTCAACCATTTTTCTTCCCTATGAGAAAAAATGCATCACCACAAAAGACACCATTATCCTGAAAAAATGTCATAAACATGTTTCAATATCATTGTACAACTAACTGGTCATCTACTAGTGGGTTGGAACCTGCAAGTGGATCATAGTGCCAAAGTGCTATCACCACAGTTTTTGTTCTCATTTAGGGTTTTTTGTTTATTCTCAGAGAAATAGAGAGGTAGGGTGACCAGCTGCAAAGGAGGACAGGCCACCTGTACCTTTAGCAGCTATGTAGAACATGTCAGTCAAATGCAGCTTTTCTCATTCCTGCATAACAAATTGGGTCTACCAAAATCCCTGCCTCTAAGCAACTAGTCTGAATCCTCAAGGATGATTACATGCTAAATGCCAGCACTATAACTCTCTTTTATTTGGAAACCTGGGAAAAATCACAACATGTATCCTGCAGGTACACACTTCAGGTAGTGAGGACTGGTTGCTGCTCCCTGTCACTCAGGTGCAAATTCTGCTACCACTCACTGTATTTCCCCAAAAATACTGTACCAACATGCAAATTGCCCATTCTTCTGGTCGTATTTCAGGTACTTTTTAAAGCTATACAGAACTTGTAATAAAAGTCAGAGCAAATCTAATGTTTCTTTGCTCCTGCTCCATAATGATAGATTGCTTGTTCAAAATCATGAATCACTTACAGCTACAGACTTCACAGCTTTGATGAGTTTCTTGCTTTCCAAATTCTTCAGGATCTTGTTGATCTCAGTTAAGGGAAGGTTACTTTTATACCTAATATCCCTGCTCCAAATACCTGTATTTTAAAAAGTGGAAAATTAAGTCAACTGAACCTTCACAACTTCTCTACATTCAAAGATTAAAGAGCTACAGTAATAGCTATAGTAATACAGAGGGAAAAAAATGCTTTTTTCATTAAGCCCACAGTGAAGTATTCCATAGGGAAAAAATAAACTCTACCTTTGTTGCCTGCATCCTCTATAATTTGATAGACCAATTTTTCTTGATTGTCAGATCCCTTCATTTTACTGTATAAATCAAAATAAAAGATGAAACTGTTATTTTTGAAGATCCCAGAAGATTTGATCAGTACAGCGTTGTATGCTAGATTGTTTTTCAGTCTGCCCAAAAAGACTAGTGATCACAGAAGAATATTAAACAGAGATATAAGATCTTTATACAAGCTGGTTATTTAATTTCCTCCCACTAATAGTTTATTACCCAAGATGCTATTTTAATAAATATCAGTTTATTACCCAAGATTCTGTCTATGGAAAATAACTACACATGCTTGACATAAAAATAGTATTTGTCATGCTGATTGCTATCATACCGAGAAACTGATTTGTGACTTCCTTCTAGATCATTTGTAACACAGAGAAACAGAAAGAAAGTGTGGTTACCTCAGCAGCCAGAGCTTACCCGGCATTTTGAGATTCCTTAATCCTGTAGAGAAGACCAGTGCTGCTCCTCAAAAGATCCAGTTGTCCCTAAGAGAATATATGCTATTTTAAAGTTTTGCTGCATTTCCACAGTAATGCTTTCACTTTAAGAAACAACATTAATTATGCTTGACCACAAAATTAAATTGGATTCATTACATATTGGGTCAAGCAATTTGATGCTTTATTGGAATCAGGAGAAATAAACACTTTTTCTCCTTAGGATTTTACATCTTCCTTCCTCTAAAGATGATTACATGTATTATATTTTTAGACGTAGATATATGATGCTTTAAATATATGTTTAAACTATACTGTGTGAATGTGACAAACTTGCAATGTATTAAACAGCTGCATCTGTCAGGGATCCCACTGGTTACAGCTCTCTGTTGAACATACATTCAGTGATCAGTCTGGTTTTGTGGTAGTCTAATATGCAAAATAATCCAAAGGCATCAGAGCTTGCATAAAGAAGTGTGGCAGGACCAGCCCATCCATGAAGCAAATAACAACATTTGCATCAGGCGACAGATTTGGGGGAGTAGAGGGGGTGGCACACAGATATCTGCTGACATCCCCTACTCTTCTGCTGATGGAACCAACCTCCTTACTGGCCCCTTTCTTTCAAAGCAGGACACAACAGTCCTGCTCATGTACTTGGCTTCTTCCCCTATAACGTTTTCATCAAAACAGGAAATGTGGAGAATGCTAAGATCACTCCTAGTATTCTCTGTTCCCTTGTGCCTTCCTCCACCAGGCTTTTTAAACAATTAGAAATACAGAGCCTGCTGGGCAGGCTCTTTAAATTAAGAAACTGAATGTTTAAATAAACATTGTCTGTTTGGATGAAAGAGCCTCAGGGGAAGGAGTTAGGTAAGGGGCACGTGGGATGGGGGTGTGTGGCACTGGTGGAGAGGAGGCCCAATAGTTTCCGCTGGCCCTATCAGATGGGGAGATTTATTTTATTTCACATTTTTATACTGCCCTTCTACCACAGAGCTCAGGGTGGTATACATGGTTCCTTTCCTTCTTTTGTTCTCGCAACAACCCTGTGAGGTACATGATACTGAGAGATAGTGACTGACCCAAGGTCACCCAGACAGCTTCACTGAGTGGGAATTTGAACCTGGATCTTCCAGGTCTAAGTCCAACTCCTGGACCACTACACCATCCTGGCTCTCAGGATTAGTGATAATAAGGTAAAAATTCAGCACTGTTAAAGCATGCTAGGTTCAATAAACCTAGGCCTGAGTAGTCAAAGCAGCTTGGAAGATTAGTCTGGAAGTCACATAACCTCAAGAAAATGATACAGTACTTTCAAACAAGACGTAACAAATATTTTTATTTCAGATTACTGCTCTAGAATTCCTTATTTGTGCATTTTTTCTCAAGCTTCTTCATCCTAGTGATTTTCCCACGTTGGTGCAGGGTCTGCTGTTCTGCATGCTGCCCACTATTTGGCACCTCTGGCAGGACCATTTGGCAGGTCCAGGGCATCTTTGGGGGCAATGTCGAGTGCCCACATGTCTTCTTTCAACCTTTTTCTCAAGCAACCACTGTAAAATCTTTCATAAAATAGGAGTTCTTACCATGGAGAGCAGCCTATTAATGGCCATGGCCCTTTGCTGAGCCTCCATGTGGGGCATGTCATTCTGAATCACCTGGTCTGTGATGCCATGGGGAAATTGATGGCATAGTTCAATGATCCTGGAGAAAGCAGAAAAAACAAATAAAAGGCCACCATATACAGAACTCACCAAAGGACAGTTACTTAAAACTCAGCATTTTGGGTCACCTATGTTAAGCATGGTCCTTTTTCCATAACCACTGCAGTGACAGTGCTGAAGTTCAAAAGAGGTGGGCTAGACTCATAATGGCACCCACAAGTTCATCACCTCTACTGAAATTCAGGCCCAGCTGATAACAAGCTTGCCTGGTATCATCAATCACCATTGCTGGTTCCTTCCCAAAATTTACCTAGTTTATATACAGTCTTGTTTATTTAGGGATTTTTGTCCTATCTTTCAGCTCCCAGAAAACTCCAAAGCAGTGTACAAACACAAAAAACAACTTTTACAGCTCAATATACAAAAAAAGAAAGGTTAAATAAAAAAATCAAAATCTGTTACTGGCAATGCTTGTTAAACATGCAAAACAGTCATGTGCAAGAAGCCAGTGTAATGGCCAACAACACAACTGTATGGTTTGGTGGTGAAGGAAAATGGATACAAGGATGAAGGTGCACAAAAGTTAGTGCTCAATAACCACAAAAGGGGGAGGGGTCCAGACTAGGCCTCTAAATTGGTTTATACATACCGTCTATACTGCGGAAATTCAACAGGTAACTTTCACACAGCAATGAAGCCCTAGTGCTATCAGTTTTGATGCAGCTGTGCTAAAAAATAATAAGCCGAGCTCCCTTTTCACAGTGTCACTTTTAGTACTGTATGTCAGTACATGCTGTGAGCACTATGGTAATAACTAACTGAACTGATTTATTTTGTTTAGGAGGATTCATTCTCAACACACAGGATTCTGATGACCTTCAAGAATCAATCATATTCTTCTACAGTTATCTGCTACTGACTAGAACAGTGTCTCAGGAACATCATGTATGTCACATAAGCTTAGTATAGTGGCTGTAGGTTTAAAAAAAAAAACACTCCATCATTCAGAAACCACCATTTGTGATAAGAACCAGCAAATTAGAGCAAGAAGTAAAAATTGCTTGGTTTGTATGTGCAACAAACTCTTCTTTTCAAATGGCTGAGAACACACAATTCATTAACATGGTTCAGTGCAAGTTCCACTGAAAATGATGTACTTCCTTCTGAGTAGGCATGTATAGGACTGTGCAGCAAGCAAGTCCTCCACCCTGAAAGAGGTTAGAAGCCTCTGCAAATCTAAACTCAGTCAGGTAGTGGTCTGACCATAACAAAGGAGTTGTTTGTTATGGTCAGACCATATATTCCCCATTTGAAATTCCCTATTTCATATTCACCATCACTGGATCTGATGAAACACAAAGCCTGGGGTATTGTCTGCAGTGTGAGTTGATCCAGATACCCACTTTGATAGCTGGCCAGGAAGTCTTGAGCCATTCCACTTGAAGGGGACTCAGCATGAATACTGAGCATGAAGTCCCTGGGGTGCTGTGACAATGGGTGGTTTACATGTATGTTCTGGAAAGCCTCTATTTTGCCTGGAGCAAAGGAAATTGCAATCTCCCAAGCAGGGCCTCTCAGAGGACTTTTATAAGGGGGTACAAATTTCTTTCAGGCCCCTTCCCAAAGGGGAGAGGGTGAAACAGAAGTGGACAGACTGAGGGAAAAAGTCTAATAGGCCTACGGGGCCTCCCAATGCAGAGCCCATCTCTATCTAACTATATGGCATTGGCAACCCCAGCATCCTGCACAGGCAGTGAATCCAAGTAGAACTGGAAAATGTAAGATCCCAGGAAATTTCTGGGTCCCCTCCTTTGGCTTCTGGGTCCCCTTTATGACCCTGGGCCCCTTTACCCCTTTACAAATCACCCCCTTTACCCCTCTCTCATGGGCCCTGCTCCCAAGCACCAAGAGTATGCAGTTTCCCAGGGTGTCATAGATATTGAGTGTGCAGGTTCTTTGGAAAACTGTGTGTTCCGGTCCTTGGTGCCTGGGTTGCAGTCATCTTCACCATTCTTTGCCTATGCTTCCTCATTGGCATCACCAGCTAAGTTTTCAGCGAAAGGACACAGAGGAGTAGGACTTAAGAGTGGGAAGACAGAAACAGCCCAAACCAGAATGGGCTCAGAAACAGTGCTTTTTGTTTTTCCTTTTTGTGGGACAAGATAACTTGTATCAGCCAAGTTCATTCCAAATCAAGATCGATAGTGGTGTTTTACAAACATAGTCAGGCTTTCATAACTTAGTTTAAAACATAATTTGAAGTGTTTCTTGAATCTTTAAGCCATAGATTATAATATATTGTAGGATCTAGTCCTGACATTTCGCTTTCAGCTGTGGAAAGCATCTTCAGGGGTTACAAAGAATTTGCATCCGCTCAACAGCTGCCTTGAGTGCCCTTTACTGGAATAGAAAGGCAGGAAATAAATTCTATAAATAAATAATAAATAAACTGTTAGTTGGCCACCACCTTAACTGCCAGTTCTTGCTTGAGATGTACCTAACTCGAGAAATACTTCAAATTATGTTTTAGGTAGTGGTGTTTGCTCATCACTAGCAGTCTAGTGCCTGTTCCTTGTTCCTAAACCAAAACTGTACCTCTCGACGTTACAATCTCATTCATACAATGACAGCCTGAAGTTTTGCATGCCTAGATGATCCCATATGTCAAAAAGCTACTTTAGGGACAGTGGACTTTCATTAAATAAGTGCTCTTTCAACAAAGACTGCCGCTAATGCCTCAGAAGAAGAGTAGGAGATTGCCAAAAAGTTCCGAACAGTCATTATAAAAACAGTGCTGTTAAGAGAAGCCTAGATAACATGGATCATGTACCAAAGAACGGCAGAAGGTTTAAGTCATGGTACAGGAGTACCAGTATAACATTCATAAGTGCCCAAAATGTATTTGGACTTCATTCTCAAAATGCTGTCAAGAGAAGAAGGGGAGGCATCTTTTCTTCAAAATAAAGGGAGGAGTCAGGGCTCCAGGCTGCATGCCAGGTACAAAAGGATAAGCTGCTATGCTCTATTGTGCAAAAAAAAGCACTCTATGCATCTTTAAAAAATACATTTTTATCATGCACGTGCTGCATTATGCAGTAGTACAAGTAACAGTCAGGCTTCTGCACCCAAAGAGCTTACAAACCACAACCTTCTTGAGGTTGGCGACGGGCGAGCCTTCTTGGTAGTGGCGACACAATTATGTAATTATGTAAATGAATTAAGATCCACCCCCCTCCCTCATGGCATGGACTCAAAACCTTTTTGTTTGGTGTTTGAGGGATGGGTTGCCTGCCTCCTGTGCCTCTACAGTAGTTCCTGGAGTGTCAAGTTTTGCCCTCCTCCAACCTGTTTTGAGTTTATGGTTTTGATAAATTGTATTTCTCCCCCCCCTATAAACTGTAAGCTGCTTTGGACACCTGCTACAGCAGAGGAAAGGCTGGATAAACATCTTTTAAATCAGTGGTTCTCCATCTTTTAGCACTGGGAAACGCTTTTAGAAGGAGAATCTGTCAGGAAGTGATGCCATGACCAGAAGTGACATCTTCAAGCAGGAAAATGTGTGACAATCCTGGGCTGTAAGTCTCAGGAGTAAGTCCCACTGACTATCATAGTATGACTATTAAATATAAATATATATATATATATATATATATATATATATATATATATATATGTGTGTGTGTGTGTGTGTGTGTGTGTGTGTGTAAAAATATATTATATATAATAATAATAATAATAATAATACTGTTAAAATCATTGACACAGTAGCCTGTTCAAAGTACAGCTCTGAAATGTCCCCAAATGCAGTCACATCCCATGGGAGCATCAAGTCTAATAGATTAACAATCAAACATTGAAATGAATGGGGATCCACCTGAAATGGGCCTGCGACCCACCTGGTGGGTCCCGACCCAAAGTTTGAGCAATGTGGATAGATAGATAGATAGATGAGGGAGCAGGAGAGGCGCTGGAGCGGGAGGCAGAGGCTTCCTTCGCTCTTCATGCCTGACAGCGACGGACAGACCCGCCTCCCACCAGGCAGCTCAGTGGGTCCCACAGAGACCACAGAACTCCCACTCGCTCCTTCCTCTGCCTCTCCCCGCCGCCCCCTCCCTCTGCATGGGGGCCTCCCGCCCCGCCCCCACCTGTTCTCGATCTCCACAGGCTCGGTGGCCTCCGCCTTCACTTTCACCTCCGCCATGGCAACCAGCGCTCCCGGAAGGACCCGCCAGGCTCCAGGCGCGCCTCGATGGCGTCAACTGCCGCCGTCCCGCGGCGACGACGGTTGCCGTGGAGACCGCGCCGGTCGGACGCTCGCGCCTCCTGCGGTCCTTCCAGGCTGAGGCTGCGGGGGCGGAGGGGCAGGTCGCTGAGCGGTTGCGGCGAGGGAAGGGAAAGGGCCTCGTCGTCGCTGTGAGTCACCAGACTCCGCTGTTCGTCGTCCGAGGAAGGGGCTGGAGCCCAACCCTGTGCCTGTCTACTCAGAAGTCAGTCCCGTGATAGTCAATGCAGCTTCCTCCCAGGTAAGTGTGGCCAGGACTGCAGCCTCAGAGCCCCATCCTAGGCATGTCTACTCAGAAGTAGGTCCCATTAGAGTCAATGGGACTTACTGCCAGGAAAGTGTGGCTAGGATAGCCTCAGAGCCCCATCCTATGCGTCTCTACTCAGAAGTAGGTCCCATTGTAGTCAATGGGGCTTACTCCCAGGTAAGCATGGATAGGATGTTGCGTCATCACTGCTGCTGCCGTGCTTCCTCTGGAGAAGAGATGACTAGCAGCCCAATCCTATCCACACTTACACTTACCTGTAACAGCCCAATCCTTTGCATGTCTACTTAGAAGTAAGTCCCATTACAATCAATGGGGCTTACTCCCAGGAGAGTGGATAGGATTGGACTGTAAGGGTCCAATCCAATTTTCCATTGCCAGTGCGGTGTGCACTGCATCCTGTGGTGGGGTGGCAGTCAGAGGCTCCCTCAAGGTATGGGGGCATTTGTTCCCTTTCCTCAGGGCTGCATTGCAGCTGCACCAGCAGTGGAAAGTCAGATAGGTTTGGGCCCTATGATGGCAGCAGTATCATGTTATCCAGCTTGCTTGCCTGCCTGCTCACTGCTTTCTCTTTTTGTTTGCTTGCCAAGCACATGTACTTGAATTCACACAGTTGGTAAGATGCAGACCAATTTGGTTTCTTCTTTTATATATTTATAAATGTTACTATTACTACATTATAGCATGATGTTCTTATTTGGCCAAACAAGTGAAGGTTAGCACAGGTAAATGACTGTCAGCCTAATCCTATACATACCTACTCAGAAGTAAGTCCCATTAGAGTCAATAGAGCTTACTCCCAGGAAAGTGTGGATAGGATTGGGCTGTGAGTGAAATCCTATCCATCTTTCCAGCACAGGTACAACCACAATGCAGCCCTGAGGTAAGGGAACAAACATTCCCTTACCTTGTGGAGGCCTCTGTGACTGTCCTGCCCCCCACCGAAGGATGCAACACACGCCCCATTGGCACAACTACACCAGCACTGGAAAATTGGATAGGATTGGGTCCTAACATGATTAGCACAGGTAGATGACATATATGATTTTTAAAGAATGAATTTTTTAAAGAATTTTTTAAAGAATGTTATTTTCTTGAGAAGACATGTTATTTTCTTGAGAAGAGTTATTTTGAACATGTGAGTGGATCTGCAACATGTATTTGTTACTGCATGCCTGTATTTAAAATAATAATGTATTTTTGTTTATTTAATAGACAAATGTAAGAAAAAATGACTGCAGGTTCCGTCTTAGTGCCTCAAGTTATACCACTTCGAATCCCAACACCAGGCAAAGCTAAACATGAAATAGATACAAAGACACTTGTAGAAATCAAATCAGGTATATCCTGTAGCTCAGAATGTATGCTATACCTTTCTGTCTGTCTGTCTGTCTGTCTGTCTCTCTCTCTCTCTCTCTCTCTCTCTCTCTCTCTCTCTCTCATTCACTCACTCTCACACACACAATAAGAGGAAATGAGATTCATTTTTAATACACTGCTGGTGTTTTCATTGTCATTCCTGATACACAGCTCCATCCATCCTGTAACTATATTTTGGATTACCTGTTTAAATTAGTTTTATGGGATGCTGGAACAGGCAATCAAAGATTGGAGGAAATTTAGCTGTGTTCATCACTGTTCAATTATTATTAAGTATTGGCAACCTTCAGTCTCGAAAGACTATGGTATCGCGCTCTGAAAGGTGGTTCTGGCACAGCGTCTAGTGTGGCTGAAAAGGCCAATCCGGGAGTGACAATCCCTTCCACACCGGGAGCAAGTGCAGTCTGTCCCTGGTCTGTCTCCCTGGCTATGGGCCTTCCTTCTTTGCCTCTTAGCCTCAGACTGTTGGCAAAGTGTCTCTTCAAACTGGGAAAGGCCATGCTGCACAGCCTGCCTCCAAGCGGGCCGCTCAGAGGCCAGGGTTTCCCACTTGTTGAGGTCCATCCCTAAGGCCTTCAGATCCCTCTTGCAGATGTCCTTGTATCGCAGCTGTGGTCTACCTGTAGGGCGCTTTCCTTGCACGAGTTCTCCATAGAGGAGATCCTTTGGGATCCGGCCATCATCCATTCTCACGACATGACCAAGCCAACGCAGGCGTCTCTGTTTCAGCAGTGAATACATTCTAGGGATTCCAGCACGTTCCAGGACTGTGTTGTTTGGAACTTTGTCCTGCCAGGTGATGCCGAGGATGCGTCGGAAGCAGCGCATGTGGAAAGCGCTCAGTTTCCTCTCCTGTTGTGAGCGAAGAGTCCATGACTCGCTGCAGTACAGAAGTGTACTCAGGACGAAAGCTCTGTAGACCTGGATCTTGGTATGTTCCGTCAGCTTCTTGTTGGACCAGACTCTCTTTGTGAGTCTGGAAAACGTGGTAGCTGCTTTACCGATGCGCTTGTTTAGCTCGGTATCGAGAGAATGAGTGTCGGAGATCATTGAGCCAAGGTACACAAAGTCATGGACAACCTCCAGTTCATGCTCAGAGATTGTAATGCAGGGAGGTGAGTCCACATCCTGAACCATGACCTGTGTTTTCTTCAGGCTGATTGTCAGTCCAAAATCTTGGCAGGCCTTGCTAAAACGATCCATGAGCTGCTGGAGATCTTTGGCAGACTGGGTAGTGACAGCTGCATCGTCGGCAAAGAGGAAGTCACGCAGACATTTCAGCTGGACTTTGGATTTTGCTCTCAGTCTGGAGAGATTGAAGAGCTTTCCGTCTGATCTGGTCCGGAGATAGATGCCTTCTGTTGCAGTTCCAAAGGCCTGCTTCAGCAGGACAGCGAAGAAAATCCCAAACAAGGTTGGTGCAAGAACACAGCCCTGCTTCACTCCGCTTCGGATGTCAAAAGGGTCTGATGTGGAGCCATCGAAGACAACAGTGCCCTTCATGTCCTTGTGGAAAGATCTGATGATGCTGAGGAGCCTGGGTGGACATCCAATCTTGGGGAGAATCTTGAAGAGGCCGTCTCTGCTGACCAGGTCGAAAGCCTTTGTGAGATCTATGAAGGCTATAAAGAGTGGCTGTCGTTGTTCCCTGCATTTCTCCTGCAGTTGTCTAAGGGAGAATACCATATCAGTGGTGGACCTGTTGGCTCGGAATCCACACTGCGATTCTGGATAGACGCTCTCTGCAAGTACCTGGAGCCTCTTTAGTACAACTCGGGCAAACAGCTTTCCTACAACGCTAAGGAGAGAGATGCCGCGGTAGTTGTTGCAGTCACCCCTGTCACCTTTGTTCTTGTACAGCGTGATGATGTTTGCATCCCTCATGTCTTGAGGTACTCCACCTTCTCTCCAGCAGAGACAGAGGATTTCATGCAGCTCAGTGACGATGATCTCTTTGCAGCATTTTAGGACTTCAGCAGGGATGCTGTCTTTTCCAGGTGCCTTGCCAAAGGCAAGGGAGTCCAGGGCCACGTGAAGTTCTTCTAGGGTTGGTTCACTGTCAAGCTCTTCCAGCACAGGCAGGCACTCAATGTTGTTCAGTGCTTCTTCGGTGACTACATTTTCTCTGGAATATAGCTCAGAGTAGTGCTGCACCCAGCGTTCCATCTGCTGCGCCCGATCCTGGATGACCTCGCCTGTGGCAGACTTCAGAGGGGCAATTTTCTTCTGTGTTGGACCTAGGGCCTGCTTGATACCATCATACATCCCCTTGATGTTGCCCGTGTCAGCTGCTATCTGTATCTCGGAACAGAGCTGGAGCCAGTAGTCGTTAGCACATCTCCTGGCAGTCTGTTGGACTTTGCTGCGAGCAGTTCGGAGGACCTGCAGGTTGCGCTCACTGGGACAGGCCTTGTATGCTGCTTGAGCTCTCCTCTTTTCCTCAATGACTGGTGTCAACTCCTCAGAGTGGGCTTCAAACCAGTCTGTCGCCTTGTTGGTCTTCTTGCCGAATATGGACAAGGCGGTGTTGTAAACGGTATTCTTGAAATGTTCCCATCTGTTGGATGCGTTTGCGTCGGCCGGTCCTGGAAGAGATTCCTCAAGCGCTTGTGCAAAGAGATTCCTCAAGCGCTTGTGCAAAAAATTTCTCATTTTTCTGGCAGGGAAAACCACCAAACGAAACCAGGGAACATGGCGTTGGCTTTGCGGTCAGAAATACCCTGCTGAAATCCATCATCCCACCTACTGTGGGAAGTGAAAGAATTTTGTCCCTGCAGCTCCAGTCATCAGCAGGACCTATCACTCTCATCAGTGCTTATGCACCGACTCTGTCGTCTCCAGCAGAAGCCAAAGACAAATTCTATGATGACCTGGCCACCACTGTCAAGAAAATCCCTGTAAAAGAGCCATTGTTCATCCTCGGCGATTTCAATGCTAGAGTTGGTGCTGATAACAGTTCATGGCCCACTTGCTTAGGTCAGTTTGGCACTGGGAGGATGAATGAAAATGGCCAACGCCTGCTAGAGTTTTGCTGTCATCACGGTCTCTGTGTCAGCAACACGTTCTTCAACACAAAGCCCCAACATAGAGTCTCTTGGAGACATCCAAGATCAAAGCACTGGCACCAGCTCGACCTGATCCTCACCAGACGCTCCAGCCTTCCCAGCATCAAGATCACACGCAGTTATCATGGTGCTGCCTGCGACACTGACCACTCCCTGGTGTGCAGCAGAGTGAAACTGCAAACAAAGCGACTGTATCACACGAAAAAGGAAGGAAGACCTCGCATTGATACCAGCAAGACCCGGGATCAGAGAAAAGTGGAGGAATTTGCACAAGCGCTTGAATTTGTTCAATTAATTGGCCTAAGAAAGCAGTGCCACCTTATCTGGGGAGGTGGGAGGCAGGGGATGGGATTGTGGCAAATGTCTGCAGATAACTTTGGCATGCTGTTGAGGTGAAGTCCAGAAGGCTGGAGTGAGTGGAATCTGCCAAATAGGCATGCAAACACAGTCATGGTTTCAAGATACAATTCCAGACCTTTGAGAAAACTCAGGTGCCTGTTCGCCAGCTTTCTTCACTTACCTTTCAACTGTGGAATCAGAGTTACAGCTCAGGGTGTACTGTTCCTCAGGGAAATGAGTAGGAAATTGTTACACTTTCTTGCTGAGCATCTGTGTGAAAGTGGGGAGGGGAGGAGTGAGCTGTGAACTGCTGCCAAACAAGGTAGGAGATGGAACAAGCAAAGATTTGATGATGGATTGTATGTAGTGCATTTGTAGCTTATTAAACATATCATGTTTCCACGTGGCACCTTGAACCAGGCCAGTGTCAGGGACCTGTACTTGAGAATTTCATCAAATAATTTCAACAAAAAGATTACCATATCCCTTACTTGAAAGTGTAATGGTTTGCTTATGTGATGATAGAGGTTGTGAGCTTGCTTTATCTATAATTGTCTTCTAAGAGTATATGACTCCAATCAGCAGCCAAATTCCTATCTGAAATAAATAGATCTTCATTGCCCTGCAGTTAAATGCTGTTTATTGTTTTTACCAGTCAGTGAAATGCAACTATAGAAACATTGGTTGGTTGCTTGCTTGCTTGGTTGGTTTTGCACTTCTCTCAAATTGGCAGAAAAAGCTATCCAAGCTATTCTGTGTTCCTCCTCAATAGTTCTCTTTTGTTGTCATCTACGTATTTCAATAATATACTATGACTAGATGTTTGTCTCTGTCTTTGATCTTCTTTCCATATGTTGGGATATATATAAATGAGTTTTAAGATTCGGCTTTTGTTGTGAGCGTGTGTGTGTGGCAATACATGTGAATATGTACATGTGAACTGGCTATGCTTATCGGTAATACAGGGCCCAATCCTAAACAATGCCGTAAAACATGTTGGCAAGACCCTAGCACCAGCAGAGCACCAGTGCTAGCTCAGTACCAGCCAGTTCTGGGTTAGCACTGGTGGATCATCAGCCCTCTGCTGCTTGGTGGTCCTGCGGACCGCCAGGTGGTGGAAAGGTAGGTGGGGGCATGGGGGGAGGCAGACAGGAGGTGTTCCAGGGCAGGGGGAGGGCGGGGAGGAGGCGTACCGGGTGGAGGGAGGGGGTGGGAGGGAGGTAGGACCAGTGGAGCTCTGCTCCACTGGATCCTGAGCCTCCGTGTCTGGTCCGCTGCCCAACACAGAGGCTCTTGATTTTATAGTGACCCAAGGATTGCCATAGAATTGAGTAGGCCCATTGTGGGGCTACTTACGTTACCCAGGGGAAGGGGCGAAAGTCCCCTTCTCCGGAGGTGCTGCCAGCGCTGCCCGGTTGGTGTTTAGGATGCTGCGGCAGCCATTTTCGGCACCGCTGCAGCCCTGTGCTCCGGGCAGCGTAGGTTTGGGGCTGCCCTTCAGCTCACATTATATGTGCATTTTACTCTCAGAAATGCAAGTATACATACTTGGCAAAAAAAGAGAGAGAGAAAAACAACAATTTAATGCAGGAGATTTTCACCTCACATACAACTCCTCCCCCTTATTTCAAATGTGAGCCGACTGTAATCCTGTTTCTTTATCTTAATACTAATTCCATGTTTTTGGATTACCATTCATTGAAATTATGAAACCTTTCTGTCAGAACAAGTTTTGAAAGTTATGCATATTTTCACATTGAATTATTGTAAATTTTTGATTAAAAAGGAAAATGGGTTACAAATTGGTCCTCTTATCCATGGATTTATCCGTGGATTCAGGTATCTGCGGGGGGTTCTGGAACTGAACCCCCATGGATACTGGGGCACACCTGTACTTCTAGAGCAACAGGTAAAATTCAGCAGTGTCTGATAGTTTTGGTATTGTTGACACGTGAGAGTGATGCAAGAAACCTCAAAGTGCTTCAAAATTAAGCTACCTGTAACCATGAGATTGAGCTTTTCAAAAAAAAGTTTATTAAAGAATATAGGAAAACAAGAAAAAGGCATGCTTATGTTTGGTTACATTGTTAAGCAGATCAGTTACAGAGCTGTAAATGGTTGCAAGGGATTTGTTTTCCCCATATTTTGAATGGAATCTGTTCTCACTTAAATCTATATGTATGTGTGTTTTTCTGTTGGAAGTGTTGTGTTAGAAATTCATGCTGTTCAGGGGAGGGAGTAACTTTTCTGATTTTTTGACTTTCAGATACTCCCGATGTCTCCATATATTACACTATAGATGGAAGTAAACCACAACTTTTTAGGGGAGTTGGTTACAGAGATCACAATACTTTTAAGTATAAGGGACCAATTACATTACCTGATGGAAAAATAACAGTCAAAGCACTGGCAGTCACAAAGTAAGTACCATCATCTTGTCATTCTAAAGACTTTTTTCTTTTCTTTTTTTGGCATGGAACTTTAGTTGCCTTGCACCAAAGTAAGATTTTGGTTTATATAGTCCTGTATGTCTTTGTACCTGCAAGGAGAAACATTCATGTGCAGGAACCCAGTGCATGCTGGTCAAATTGCTAATACAGTATATATTGGCCAATACTGTTATACTGTATGTCTGGGACATCAAACCTGTCTCGTACGGTAAGCCGAATAATATTCATGGAACCAGAAGTGATGTCATTAACTGGCAGGAACTGACATTATTAAGCAGTTGATGGCCAAAAATAAGCACTTTTTTCATGCTTAGGAACTTGTTAGCTGTAAATGACAGAAGAGAAAATATGCAAATCTTGGTCATATTTTCAAGATATGGGAGAGCCCAATGATCATGCTGGCCACACTTTTAGCAGCACTGCTTCTGCTGAGAGATTACTTCGCAGCTCAGAAGTAGGGGGAGAGGGAGAGGGGGGGGATCAAAGGGGGGGAGAAATAACCAGTCCTATTTTGCTGGGCAGGTTTTGAGTATGAAGTCTTTTTAAAGCAGCAAGGGCAGGGCTGCATGGTTCCAGGGAGGAAAAATACAGTACAGCAAAAAGGTATTCCTTTTGAGCTAGAAAAGTAGCTCCTTCAAAGCAAGAGCAGCTATCAGAGCAAGAGGACTCAGCAAGAAACTTTTTGACTGCCAGACAGTATTACCAAGCAGAATTGTGGAGGCTTTCAGCTGGGAAGAAAGTGCTACCAAAATGGAGGAAGTCTGTATAAGGAAGAGACTACCAAAACACACAGCAGGATGTACAGGGCACACAGCAAAGTCATCTGGGAAAGACAAAGGCATCTAGGGAGGAGCAGCTCCTGCATACCTTTTAGCAGGCTTTGTGATGGACAGGAGCCGACTGGGAGAGGCTTTCACCACAGTTGTGGACCTACCGGATGGGGCAAAAGCCCCAGGCTCAAGGCATTAGGGCCCCGCGGAAGCCTCTCTGAGGCTCGCGACAGGGGCGGAAACTGAAGCACAGCTTATAGCGTCTGGGAACCTCAGAGAGACTTCCCCAACACAGGTGGAGGTTGGCGAGGCTCCATGAGCCTCAGGTGAGAAGAGGGGGTGGATCTTTGCGCAGAGGGGCAGCAATAGCCTGCGGGGGGGTGGTGCCATCATGGACCTTTGCCCCCTGGGGCTGGGGTGTTCCACTTCTGTCTCACCCTGAGCTGCAAGGAACCCAGTGGTAAGTAAGCCCTGAGCTCTTCATCAGAGAGAGGAACGGAAAATGGATGGTGAAACTACAGCAGTGGTGAGATGCAAGGCATGTGTTGTGTTTGTCTTCTTGCCTGCGGTCACTGAGGACTGCATATGTAACAAGTGCAAACTGGTTGCACTGTTGGAAGAGAAGGTTAGAGGACTATAGGAATAAGTGCCTACCCTTGCCAAATCAAAGCAGCTGAGGAGTTCCTGAACATGGCACATACAGTACTCCAAAGGGGACAATAGGAGGAGATCCCTATGAACAATGAGACCTCCACAGGGAAAGAGTCTGTCAGGAGAGAGTCACAGGGAGAGTGACTGTCAGGAGAAGGAAAATCAGAAGGCATTCTGAAGCACTGGACCTACACAACCAATTCCAGTGTCTCTCAGATGCTAGCACTTCTGAAGACTTTTGTAGACACCAACAGGTGGTAAAATAGACTGCACAGGGGAATCTCAATTTGGCAAGAGATGGTGGAGAAAGGTGGTGGTCATCAGGTATTCCCTGCTAAAGGGTGTGGAAGCTGCTGTGTGCTGGCCTGGCCCACTTGCTCATGAGGTGTGCTCTCTCCCTAGTGCCATGATCTGGAATGTAACAGAGGGATTTCTGAAGCTGGTCAAACCCACACAGATCACTGTGCTTTCCTATTCATTCACATTGGTACAAATGACACTGCTAGACACAGCCATGTGGGTCATTTCAGACTATGAGGATCTGGGTAGGAGGGTGAAAGATCTGGGGGCCCAGGTGGTATCCTCATCTGTTCCCCCACTAACAGAGAGAGGACTTCAGAGGAAGAGAAGAATTCTCAAGATGAATGACTGACTGTGTTGATAGTCTTGTTGGGAGAGATTTGGTTTCTGGTACCAGTTTTCAGATGCACTTCTTAAACTAGACTTCTTAGATGAAGGGCTATGGCTAGGAGATGGGCTGCACCTCACAAGGATGTTTTAAGTACAAACGTGGCAAATCTGATCAGGAGAATTTTTAACTGAAAGGCTGAGGGGGTTGGTGATGTAAACTCAAAGCTTAATTCACAGGTAAGCACTCCAGATAGGAACACTTGGGACACTGCTATATTTGGAGATGTTCAGCTTAATTAAACAAGAGAAAGAGACATTGGGTTGTAATCTCCAGGGCTTACGTTGTGTTTATACGAATGCATGGAGTATGGACAATAATTGCCATAGCTCCAGCATATTTTATGCATATATAGTCTTTTTTCCCCTTTTGAGCTGAGAAAAACAGTTCATTTGGAAAGGATCCAGCAGTGGCATACCTCCCCAGTCCTGCACTCCGGGGCAAAGGTCCGGGATGGTGCCTCCCCATGGGCTGTCGCTGCCCCCCATGCAAATCTGTCTCCCCACTCACTTGAAGCTCAAGGAGCCTCGCATAACCCAAGGCTATGTCGGGGAAGCCTCTCTTCCTCACTATAAACTGTGCTTCTGGGAAACCAGAAGCATAGTTTCTGACCCCGTCAGGAGGCTCAGAGAGGCTTCCGCGGGGTCCTACAGCCTTGCACCCGAGGCATTTGCCCTATAGAATCCAATGTTAGGTCCGCAGCTGGGATCTAGTGAGAAGAAAACATGTTGGGGAACTGGTATAAAATTAATTTTCTGTATCTAAGACTGCAATCCTAACCACACTTTCGTGAGAGTAAGCTCCATTGAACAAAATAGGACTTACTTCTGAGTAGACCTGGTTAGGATTGTGACCTAATTGTCTAAGGGCCCAATCCTATCCAACTTTCCAGTGCTGATGCAGCCATGCTAATGGGGCATGAGCTGTATCCTGTGGTGAGAATGCAGTCATGGAGGCCTCCTCAAGGTAAAGGAGTGCTTGCTCCCTTACCTCTGGACTGCATTATGGCTGCATCAATCCTGTTAAGTTGGATAGGATTGAGCCTTAAGAATTGTAAGAGGCCCTGCTGCTAGGTTTTACAATCTTGCACAAGCCACACAACTTGGGCAGAAGGAAGGCACCAAATTTGCACAATTACTACACCAAAGGTATTCCTTGCCCAGAGCAATATTTATTCTAGGGACAGCCCTGGTCACAGGTTGTGCAGATCTGGTTTAGAGTTTTTCATTCTACAGAGACTGCAGAGAAAGCACCATTGTAACAAAAGTATTTGTGGTGGAATATGTAATGCCAGATGAACATGCACCTGATGAAGATAATGATGAGAATTTCCTGAAAGATCTCTCTGGACAGGCAAGTTATAAAAATTGTAAAGGTTATTACTACAGCATTATTATTCTAAATGAATGTCTTACAGTTGCTGATTTTTAAACTTCCTTTGTTGTTACTGTGAAGATCCATTGGATACATTTCAGAATAATTCAGGGTAATGGAGAAAGTCACTGAGAATCCAGTTATTGAAACAGATCAAATGCAAAAAGATCAGGATCAAATTCATCTTCTTATATTCACACTGCAAACCTATAGAGAAGGCGTGCACAGGTTGTGGTCTGCCAGCCAAGCATACTAGGGGCTTGATAATCTGTGCTTGACAAAAGGGGGGGGGCAGCACTTTCACAATTTGTTCACACACACACCTTGTGCAGGCCTGCTCTAAAGTATATCTGGCCACAAGTGGCCAGTAGGGGAGGCAAATGTGGCACCACAGTATAAAATAGGATTAATGAGACTCAAAATAAGTTGCTGTCATTCATATGAATGAGCTGAGCTTCATGCATCCACTACATAATGGCTGCCTCCATAAATCATTCTGCTTATATTGAATAAAACATAACCAGGGGAAGTCTGCTGGCTAGTAGAGATGCTAATGCTGTGCTTAACTAGAGATGCAGAAATCCCTAAAGGGTTGTCCTCTTTCTAGGGTAAGGGGTGGCAAACCTTTTTGTGAGTGTGTGCCCAAATTAGCTATATTCCTAAAAAAGTCTCTCATGTGCCCATGGTAATTTTGAACAGTACATTATCATTTATTACAGTATATAATTATATTTTACACATTTTTAATGGAGTAAGACAGCAAAATGCTTGAAAGAATTCATAAAGAAGTCTGTCTAGGCAACCAGTAAGTCTTCTGAATTGCTTTAAATGGGACATAAGAAGAGCCCTGCTGGATCAGGCCAAAGGCTGATCTAGTCCAGCTTCCTGTGTATCTCACAGTGGCCCACCAGATGCCTCAAGGAGCACACAAGACAACATGCCTGCCCCACTTAAATCTGTCTTGTGGCAATGAGTTCCGCTAACTTTTCACCCTGTCCTGAACCTCCTGTCCACCTGGTTTCATTAGAAGACCCCACAACTCTCATATACAGGAGGAGGAGGAAGCCTCTCTCTCACTTTTCCCACCCTACATTTGGGTTTATTAGCCTCCATCACATCCAAACACTCTTCCATATCTTCCCCCCCCCCAGCTCTGGTTTGGTTCATATCATAAAACATTAAAAAAAAAAAAGGAAAGGAAAATACAGTAAGCATATTTTGCTCTCACTGTGATTTCTGCTTCTATACAGATATTTAATATCAGCCACTGTTATTGTCCAGATAAATTCTACTCAGGTTCTGTAAAACCTCCAAGTTCTTTTGTGCCAGTTCAGTTTAAGGCCAAAGCACAAAGGACTTTTTCTGTGCTTTGGCCTTAAACTCCAAGAATGTCTCCATCACCCCCCATTCTTCCTCAAAGCTGGGAATCTCTGCAGCTCATACTTGAATCCTGAAGGAAAATTCATTGGGCTATATGGACTCTGGCTGCAGCACTGCCTCTTTTTTCTCCCTACTTCTTTTTTTCCAATTTCATCTGGCAGGCTGGAATGGATTATGCCTGCCTGGAATGGACCCCGTGTGTCTGCCTCAGTTCCAGGAAGAGTCCATTCCAGGCAGGCATAATCCATTCCTGCCTGCCTTCCAACCAAACAGAATGGGAAGAAAACTCACAAGAGGCAGAAAGACACTGCACTGAGAGCTAAGTGAAGTTTCCTCTAGAGCAGCCCTGCATACCACCAGCATTTTTTTTTTCACTTGCCACCTTGGGCACATGTGCCACAGGTTCACCACCCCTGCTCTAAGGCATATATTGTACGTATCTTGATCATGTCCCTATTCCCTCTGTCACATATAAATGTGAGACTTAGTAGTAGTAATCTTTGCCAACAGATACAGAAGTTGATTTCTTTTTTCTAACACTGCATAGAGATATCTCTCTGGTTTAAGGGAACAAGGATTCTCATGATCCCATCCATTATTAATGTCCCCTTTCATACCAACCATAAAGCCCTCTTTAAAAGCATGTTTATAAAGGTATGTCTCAGGATGATCAGAGTGTGTACCGAGAGACTGAAGTCAGTATTGGGGAAATACGAGTAAATATGAGATTATTGATCAGTATTTTTTCTGTTCTTAACAGATGGAAGAACAGAATGGGTTGTCTGGCTTAAAGCAAAGAACGAAAGAAGTGAAGGCTGAAAACAAATTCATTGGTGCAGCACAGGAATTTCAAGGTACTGTATGTTAAACCCAGAGCTGAAAGAATTTGAAAAAAAGAAGAGTTGTGAATTATAGCAATTTATAAATTTTGCTGACAAGTCCAGGCTGAGTGTTTTGTGCCATGTTTGTGCCCATCCAAAATAATCTTTAATTTTTCCTACTGGCAATTCAGATTATGTTAAAAGTTGAAAGTTAGTGCAGGGGTCTCTTCTTTTACTGCCTTAGTGACCATTTATTCCTAAAGTAATGCGGTTCCCAGTTTTCCATTTTAATGTCATTTAACTAAAGGCACACTATTAACATAAGAACATAAGAACAGTCCCATTGGATCAGGCCATAGGCCCATCTAGTCCAGCTTCCTGTATCTCATAGTGGCCCACCAAATGCCCCAGGGAGCACACCAGATAACAAGAGACCTCATCCTGGTGCTCTCCCCTACATCTGGCATTCTGACTTAACCCATTCCTAAAATCAGGAGGTTGCGCATACACATCATGGCTTGTACCCCATAATGGATTTTTCCTCCAGAAACTCGTCCAATCCCCTTTTAAAGGCATCTAGGCTAGACGCCAGCACCACATCCTGTGGCAAGGAGTTCCACAGACCGACCACGCGCTGAGTAAAGAAATATTTTCTTTTGTCTGTCCTAACCCGCCCAACACTCAATTTTAGTGGATGTCCCCTGGTTCTGGTATTATGTGAGAGTGTAAAGAGCATCTCCCTATCCACTCTGTCCATCCCCTGCATAATTTTGTATGTCTCAATCATGTCCCCCCTCAAGCGTCTCTTTTCTAGGCTGAAGAGGCCCAAACGCCGTAGCCTTTCCTCATAAGGAAGGTGCCCCAGCCCCGTAATCATCTTAGTCGCTCTCTTTTGCACCTTTTCCATTTCCACTATGTCTTTTTTGAGATGCGGCGACCAGAACTGGACACAATACTCCAGGTGTGGCCTTACCATCAATTTGTACAACGGCATTATAATACTAACCGTTTTGTTCTCAATACCCTTCCTAATGATCCCAAGCATATAATTGGCCTTCTTCACTGCCACCGCACATTGGGTCGACACTTTCATCGACCTGTCCACCACCACCCCAAGATCTCTCTCCTGATCTGTCACAGACAGCTCAGAACCCATCAGCCTATATCTAAAGTTTTGATTTTTTGCCCCAATGTGCATGACTTTACACTTACTGACATTGAAGCGCATCTGCCATTTTGCTGCCCATTCTGCCAGTCTGGAGAGATCCTTCTGGAGCTCCTCACAATCACTTCTGGTCTTTACCACTCGGAAAAGTTTGGTGTCGTCTGCAAACTTAGCCACTTCACTGCTCAACCCTGTCTCCAGGTCTTTTATGAAGAGGTTGAAAAGCACCTGTCCCAGGACAGATCCTTGGGGCACACCGCTTTTCACCTCTCTCCATTGTGAAAATTGCCCATTGACACCCACTCTCTGCTTCCTGGCCTCCAACCAGTTCTCAATCCACGAGAGGACCTGTCCTCTAATTCCCTGACTGTGGAGTTTTTTCAGTAGCCTTTGGTGAGGGACCGTGTCAAACGCCTTCTGAAAGTCCAGATATATAATGTCCACGGGTTCTCCCGCATCCACATGCCTATTGACCTTTTCAAAGAATTCTATAAGGTTTGTGAGGCAAGACTTACCCTTACAGAAGCCATGCTGACTCTCCCTCAGCAAGGCCTGTTCGCCTATGTGTTTTGAGATCCTATCTTTGATGAGGCATTCCACCATCTTACCCGGTATGGATGTTAGGCTGACCGGCCTATAGTTTCCCGGGTCCCCCCTCTTTCCCTTTTTAAAAATAGGCGTGACATTTGCTATCCTCCAATCTTTCAGCACTTGGTCATTGCCAGATTAACATATCCCAAATGGAACTTGTATCTCAAAAGAAAACATGACCATTGCTAGAATGAGAAGGCTTTCGCTGTGGAAGACAGTAGGTGAGGGAAGGGGAGCAACTACACCTGTGTGCCTGTGACATACTGTTGCATGCATTTATGTGAGGAGAGGGAAGCTGCCATATCTTCAAATGATTTGCAGTTCCTGGCTCGGCTCACTTCCTATAGTGATCTCCTCTGCATGTCTTTGGGAAGTCTGCTGTGTTCACTTGATTTATGATCTGTTGAGAACAACAGTAGACTACAGGATTGTTATAAGGGAGGCATCCCAAAAGAATTTCCATGTTTTTTTCCTGCATGAATGAACTCTTCAGTCTAAATGGGTGTTATGAATAGACTTATAAATAGAAGCATATATTTTACAGAATGTTAGTCAAATTTCAAACTCTTTTGAAGCGTGTTATAGAAAAGTAGTAATATAAAATGTCCATGTAATTTTAGGTGTGTCAAAAGAAAAAAAATCTTTGCCCTCATTTCCCATTGGACCACGTCTATTGAATAATTACTTCATTGCCTCAAATGATACAAAAGAATCTATCTCTTCTACGTTAATGCCTCAGTCACAGGTAACCATAGCAACTTGTTTGTTCAAATGCTAGAGTAGCTGGTCCAGCATTTACACTATCCTGTGTGAGGAAATAGTGCTAGGAAAAAAAACAATATAGCTCAGCTTTGGTGTATTGATGGTGTATGGTGTACTGATACTTACAAATGTTTCATATCCTTTTGGAGATGGTGCTAACAGAACCACACCTTGTAATATCTTTCTGTCAGTGATCTACAGAGCCAAAACTTCTGGCTTCCCTCTCTGTGGCATCAAGGAAAGGAAGGGAGATAAGAAGATAAATCACTTCTATCAGCGAACTGCACTCATGCCTGGCTTCCCTCCCTGGCTAAGCAGGCTCCAGGGCATCATTCTAGGGAGAAAGATAATAAAGGGAGAAGATAGGTGCACAGCAACTTTTTTCAGCCTTCTATTACATTTGCACTGTCTTGCAGTGACAGCATGTATAACATGTATTGAACTTTGTACAAAGAATGTTTCAGATATCACAATATACAGTGTAGAGATAAAAATAAATGCCTTTTGGAGACTGGGGGGAACTCTATCAGAGAGGAGCTCCCAACAGAGAGAAATTGGATGAAAATGTTTTATGCAGTTTCTCTTATGTTATTTTCTGCCTAAATAATTTAAACATTTACTTCATGTGAAGCTGCTCTGGACAGATTTCATAATGGCTAAAATGAAAAACACACAGCACAAATTTATGACTGTCCCCTCAGAAGTAAGGGCTCAGACATTTTCTTCCCTAGCGCCCAGGGCTAAATTAGCGCTGAAATGGCTACTGCTGTATCCTGTGGGGCCATGGAAGCAGCCGCAGGTCTCCTCGGGATAAGGGAACAAATGTTGACCTACAGCAGCTCCAGTGGATCTTCTCGAATCTGCACCTGCCTTTGAGCCGGTGCAGATCTGAGGAGATCCGTATTGGGTTTCTCGACTCATGAGTAAGCATTGGATTCGGTTGCAGAGTCTGCTGCCATCTCCATCCCCTCCCGGGTCTGGGCCGCCCGACAGTCTGCCCCCTCCCTGCCTCCCCCCTGCCCTGAATAAGCTTATCGCTGGGGGGTGGTGTAGCAGTGCCATCCAGTCTTTGTGGCACTGAAACCCAGTGTCAATTGGCACTGGCCTCAGCACCAGTCCCATGCTCTCACCTCTGGAGCCAGAGTGCTTTGCACCACTCTTTGTGACATGTGAAACTGGCGGTGAGTATAAAGCATGCAGGGGTAGCCCAACAGGATTGGGTTATAAGTCCCTTTGAGTTCAATGGGAGTGACTCCCAGATAAGTATTCATAGGACTGCAGCCTTAATAACCGTGTAGTAACTATTTCAAGAACTCCAGGTAGGAGTAATACCCTTGTTAAACATATTAAAATTGTATGATTTGGTGTGGGTCTCACAGATCAGAAAATTGCCTCAGTGAACAGTCTTTAGGTTCATTCTGTTTGAAGCTTAATTTGCAATGTTTGACATTGTCTTTAATAATTTCTTCTCAGTTCAGTAGGTTGTCAGTGGCTGATGCCCAGCAGACATCTGAAGCTTGTGTCAAAGAGCCATTCAGAGAGCCTTCTTTTTGTGTCCCAAGAAAATAAGAGCAAACATGTTCATTATTTTTAATAGCAGTTACCTTTCCAGCAGATGGGCATCAAAGGGCAAACTACAGTGCCAATGAAAACACCAACTTGTATAGTATGTGAGGCTCAGATAGCTCCACCGTTGCAACCCCAAGCCAGCATCCACCTACAGGTAGCTCAGATTTAATGTCAAAATAAAAGTATTTGTATAATAGAGACTTTTGTTTCAAGGTCTTCTTTCATGGTTTTGTTTATCTTTCTTGTGTTGTCAGCCCTTGCCTTTCTCAGCTTTTTTAAGCTGCCAGACTCGCAGCCCAATCCTTTCCTCCACCACTCCACATTTATACTGTGGGGTCAGCAGGGCACATGCTGCATCCTATGGGGTTTTTTGCAAAGCTGGTGGCCTCCCCAGGGTAAGCACACGCTCCACTGGCAGAGAAGGAAGTTAGGATTGGGCCATAAGTTTCTGCATAGCCAATGCCTTTTTGAGAGAAGGTACAGTGAAAATCTCCAATTAGATAAATTCTCCTCTTTCAGTGCAATCCTGTGTATGCCTATTTGGAAGTAAGTGCATCGAATCAGTGGGACTTACAGCACAATCCTATGCATGTCTACTCAGCAGTATGTTCCATTTAGTTCAGTGGAACTTGCTCCCAAGTATGGGTATATAGGATTGCGGCCTTAATCTCAGGTATGTATAGGATTTCAGCCTTTTCCTATAAGGTTTTTTTGAAATGGTGTCCCTTCAGAAAAGAGGTGAGTTTATGGGATATAGCCTACCACAGGCAACCTTCTGAACAAGAGCCCTCCACCCCTGATATGGGGTTGTCTTCATCTTTGCCACATCTTTTCTGAGGGACAGCCCTTCAAAAACATTTGGCCCCTGTTTAACAGAATGGAGTGATGGCACTGTTACATTAAGTTACTATTAAGTAAGCAAGTAACTACACAGGCCTACAAAATTGAGTGTCAGAAAAGTTTTTCCCAAACTATGGTGGTTTGATATGAATTTGGGATGCTGGTTCCAAAAACGGCATCCGTTTTACCCTATCACGTCTAGTTTTGGAGATATGGCATAGCCTCGTTAGTGAATGGTTCAAGCAGCTTCCTCATGAGGAAGCCATGGTGTAGGCTTCCTCATGAGGAAGCTGCTTGAACCATTCACTAAAGAGGCTATGCCATATCTCCAAAACTAGATGCGATAGGGCAAAACGGATGCCATTTTTGGAATCAGCACCTGAAATATACCCAGGAATTGATATATTTAATATATTTAAATATTGTATTTATAGCACCTGAAATATTGTGTTTAAAGCACCTGAAATATACCCAGGAATTGATATATTTAATATATAATTTATATATTATATATTTAAGGAAGCAAAATGTGTGTTGGCCTAATACCAGTAATTATTTTCTGGTTCACTTTTTATTCAAATTGGAAAAGAATATGGAAGATGTCTAAGGCTTGTCTTCCTTGGAGGTGACCTTTTAACAAGCCCCTGAAATGCATTTCGGATTTTGACTGAGGAGAATTTTGCTGGCATCTTTAATTGAAAGTCTTCAGTGGGGCAGAACTTTTCATGAAATTGTAAGGACAATGAAGAAGGGGAAAAAAAGTGAGGAGGCTGGGTAATAAATGAGAATGAAAAACTGTGCATATGAAAGAATTAATAAACAGCTGTTTGAAACTGATACCATTGTATTAAAATTTAAAAAAGTATACTTTTAAAAAAAAGAAACCTTTGTTAAAGGCATGGGAGTAGGACTGAAAAAAGATGGCAACCACAGAAGCCAAAGTAGTCTGTATTTAATTGAAGTGAAGGCCTTGGAACTTGTTTCAAATGTTTCTTAGCCATAGGAAATATGATGTAACAATAAAGGAAGAGTTCCTCAGATTTTTTTAAAAAAGTGAATGTCTGACATAGCCCTATATTACTGACATCCATTTTTTACAATATTTCGTAAAACAAGTTTGTTTTATATTTTAAAGGGCAAAGTACTGTGTGTAGAATGTGGAGCAGGAAATCCAGTTCATATTAAGCATTGTGTGATCTGTGAGAGCCGACTTCCTGAAGTGCAGATGGTAAGTTTTCTTTGAGCAAAATGATATACATATGAATAATCTGAACAGTGAGTTTCACTTTGAAACCAAGAGTTTATTGGAAATAAACTTCTCAGCTATGGGCAGTAAAGGAAGGAGAAGGAAATGGAGTCTGGATAAATAAGGGAAGAATATGTGACATTTCACTCACATGTATTTAAGCTTAGTTACAGTACAGTATAGCAGTGTACCCACCAGTTCGTTGGTTCATGACCCACCAGTTCGTGTAACACTTCCCCCATCCCTTTAAGGGGCAGGGGGAAGGGGAGGGAGGCAGCGACATGATCCCCAGGATCACGATCCCCTAGCCCCTTCCCCGCAAGAACTTACTGAGGGAGTAAAGCTCCCTTAAAGTTTGAGAAACCCTGCAGTATAGGATCTGGGGTTAATTACAAAGGTTTAACAAGAAAGAAAGAGAGAGAGAGAGGTTTGACACAGCAAGAGACCTTCAGCTGGCATATTTAAACTCCCCTTTATTGTCTGTTTTTTTCTGACAACAGAGGTGTTTTTTTTCTTCATTCATACCTATTCTGTGTTTTGTTTGTTTTGTTAGCCTGCATTTAGAACAGAAATGCCTTCAACCTCCCTAAGTCCTTTGAGAAAAACCATAACATGCTCAAAATGTGGCTGCATTAATGACTGGAATATTCGGATCTGTGACTGGTATGACACCAAGGTATGCTTGCTATGCATGCATAAGCTAAGTCTTTGGACAAACTGCTTGTGAGTTTCAGTCAAAAGGTTAAAACTGCTATTCAGAGCAGGTGAAAACCAAGCTCTCTTCAGTGCAGTGCAGTGGGCATAGCCTTCTGTGCACAGAGGGAGCCAGGCTATATGTTACAGTCATCACATGAAATCAGTCCACAAGGCTTGCTGAAGTCTTACTAGAAGGGAAAAAGGGCTAATGGCTTGGCTGATGCCCTACTTTGAGATAATAGATTTCTGGGTAAAATAAAATGATGGGAATGAACACGGGGGAATATTAGTGACAGTTGGAGGGAGAAGAGGTGCTGAAAAGAAGAAAGCAGATAGACAAGAAGAAAGCAACAGAATTAAGAAATTGAAACCAACTGACAGAAACTGTTATCCAGCAAACAGCACCAAAAATGGCTTTGTGCACTGGGCAGTCCACAGTGACTCCTCAGGGAAAGGGGACTTATGTACCCTTCCCCTGGTTAAGGGAAGTAGCCCCACAATGGGGCTGCTTGATTCTGCGGTGGCTCTTGAGCCACCACAGAATCATTGAGCCCCATGTCAGGCCACGTGGCCCGACAAGGGACTCAGGTTCCAGTGGAACTGAGCCCCGCCAGTCCTGCCCCTACCGCTGCACTTCTTCCCCATACCACACCTCCTCCCTGCCCTCTCCCTGCCCTCCACCCCCCACCCCAGAACACCTCCTCCCCACTTCCCCCCACTCCCACTCACCTCTCCGCCTTCTGGTGGTTTGGGTGAGCCGCTGGGCAGCGGAACACAGGCCTAGCACAAGCTTGTGCTGGGCTAACTCTGGTGCTGGGCCTGCAGTAAGGCTCGCAAATGTGCCTCATGGCATGTTTGTGACAATGTGTGCTGACAGTGAGCCAGTGGGCACAGAACAGGATTGGGCCCTAAATCCCCATGTGGTGATGCAGCAGCAGCGGCGTACCTTCCGATGCATCCCATGGGGAATTCTTGACTGGTAGAGGTCTCCTACGGGCAAGGGGACATTTGTCCCCTTGTCCTGGGGTAAGTTCCAGCAGCTGCTACAGGGCAACTCAGTCACTGGCACATTGGTGCGTGACAGCAGATCAGGCCTGGGAAGGGGCTCAGAATTTTGGTGTGCACCATTAATCCTTCCCCCCCCCTCCTGGACCTGATCTACCCACCACTTCCTGTCACCACCCTATCCCAGCCACCCGTTCCCAGTTATGCCCCTCCCCCACCCCATTCAGCCCCCTCCCCACCTCCCTCCAACTCCCTTACCTGCCTCAGCGGATGTTTGTGGGTCTGCAGGGACATGAGAGACTGCTGCAGTCTCCCATCAGTGGACCTGTAGCACATAGTAGCAGAGGCTTTGCAACAGCTAGTTAAGCTGATGGAGGAGGAGGATAGGATTGGGGTACAAGACATAACCTGCAGTGGTTTGCGACTGAGTTGTTTCTTGGGGATTTTGTTCTTGTTTATTCATTTTTATTATTTGTCTATTTCCGATGTCCCCCATCCCTGTGCCAAAAAGATTGTAGCCAAAATGAGAATACCCGAAAAGGTGTTGATTATTTTTGAGTACTTGCTCAGCTCCCAAGGTTTCCAGAAATTAGGAACTTTCAAAAAGTCTGGGTAAACCTCAGCAGCCTCTTTGAGTCAACTTGGATCTGTGCCAGCCTGTGCAGGTGAATCAGGTTTGAGACTGTTATAGCTAAACCTACCCCCTCCCAAGCCTAATCCATCCTCCTCACCCCATCATCACCCTGTTCCACCCATCCCTCCCCCATTCATTCTCGCTTCCCCTACTCTCTTCCACCCCATGCAAGGCTGTACCTGTTCCAGTGGGCATCCTCGGTCCATTGGAGCATGGACCCGCTATTTGCAGCGGTGGCTAAGCCCTCTCACAGCCCAATCTTATGCACGTCTACTCAGAAGTAAGTCCCATTTGTGTCAGTGGGGCTTACTCCCAGGAAAGTTCGGATAAGATTGGGCTGTCAGTGGTCTGGTTATATTTGCAATGGCTGTATAGGTATTTACTGTGGTGGAACATGTGTTCCGCCAGCACAAACCTTTGTTAGGACTGGGACATTGATGTCCTATGCATTTCTTTATTTCGTGGGCAGCCCAGTCCTAATTAACTGCTGCACCAGTGGCTTAGGAACAAGGGCACAGCATGTCGGATCCTGTGCTGGCTGCACCGCCATATCCCAAGGGAAAGAACAAGGCAGGGGCCACCAGTGCATGCAAACAAGGAAGGAACAAAAGAAGCAAGGCACAGAGGGAAAAAAACACCATCAGTGCAGTGACCAAGCCATGTGTGCACAGAGACAGCCTGGCAGCTGAGCCAAGTATGGCTAGCAACTGAGCCACACACGTGCACAGACAGTCTAAAGCCACACAACCAACCAGTAGAACCAAGCATAACCACCACACACAGTAGGATTTCATGCATGCCTACCCAGACGTGAGCCCCATTGTTTACAGTGGTGCTAACCCTCAGGAAGGTGTTTTGAGGGGCACAGGCTGCAATCCCATGCAGCTCATCCTGGGTGCAAGCACCATTGCACTCAGTAGTATGTCCATCTGAGAGGGCATGCCTGGGATGGCACCAACAATGCCACATGTTGGCAGGCTACCAACACAGACTGTACGTTGATCCCATTGGATGTAATGGAATAGACAGACTTAGGAATGTGCTGACAGTATTGCATCAGATCCATGGGTTGCATGTCAGCCTGTGCCCACAGACGCCTCTAATGCAGGTGGCACTACCCATGTAGCTCACAGGCATGATGCCCAAAGATCTGTGCAGGCAGACACAGCAGTTCAGGCAGGCAATCTACACCTGCAAAGCACCCCGTGCATCAGCTGCTTGCTGCAGGGAGGCCCAATGACAGCACAGGACAGCCATGCATGGTGCTCACCTCCAGGTAGGTTCCAATGCTGGCTTTAGCCTGCCACATCATCATGCCATCTGATGCAAATGTTGCCAACTCCATGCCACAGTGAAGCTGCATATGGGATTCAGGGGCACATGGGAGAAGGGTGGGGACATCCTTAGTGCTATCTTAACCTAAAATCCCTCCCTTGCCCTAACCAGGCCCATCTCACCCATGCCAGGTCCTATGATGGTGGTCCCAGAAGGTGGGCTTCTCAGTTAGGGTGAAATGGTCCCATTCACATCAAATACATGGTTCATATGAGAGAGCAGAAACCACATATGTGACACTTTGCAATTACATAAGACAGGTTCCTACCCAAATGGGCTCACAATCTAAAATTGGCACAAGGGAGATAATAGGGGTGGGGGGGGGGGGTGAAAGCAAGGATAAACTGAGGAAGAATATCTAATTTCATGTTTGTTTAGTTACAGTGAAGAATTTTAAACCTTCAAAAGATGTTTGATCAGGCTGTTGGATATTAAATAAAATGCTTGATGAAGCATAAATGTTTGATCCGCCTGCTAGATATTTAAAAAAAGACTTATGAGTTTCATCAGGAAATGTTGATTATATTAAGAAAAAAAAGATGAGGTTTTTTAAAATGTGTTTCTGGTAAACCATATCAGCATCTTTATTTTATCTACTATTTTAACAGAATAGCAGCTCACAGACCTGGCAACAATCCGCTGCTTCATTTCCAACATCAAGACCTAATTCACTAGGAAGAAATGAGCAAGGAACCCAAACCATTGGATTGTTCTACCCATCTAGCAAAAGTCTGGAGAAGAAAGTATGTGAGTTAGTTTCTCAAAAGAAGAAGCAGAATAAGATCAGTGATCACAGTCCTGTCCTCACAGCCATCAGTCCTGGAAGAGGTAAAAACAAAATTGTGATTATTTCAGAATGAATAAAGTTTTGAAATAAAATAGTCATTATTTTTCTGTTTTTATCCATCTTTCACTCCCACTCATGGCTACTATTTGTCTGCAAAGGAAGATCTTGGAACACTAGACCTCTAAAATTAAGTTTTCCTGTACAATTCTGTTTTCAATTGTAATTGAACTCTTTTTCCTCTACTACTCTACTGCTTATAATCCTTGCTATTTTTTTTCTACCTTTATTCTAAAGCTCTTCTATCCTGCATTCTCTTCTCAGAGAGAAAAGAAGAAAGCAACATGTTGGCTTTTCTTCACATAATGGTGGGAGTGGGGCTAAGAGATTCATATGTTAATTAATGTTTATATATAGTGGCTTGCCTTACAGCTCAATCCTATGCATGTCTGCTCAGAAATAATTCCCACTGAATTTAATGGGGCTTGCTCCCAGGTACATTGCATAGGCATGCAGCCTTAGCCCTACTAGCAAGTTTGTAGTAAAAAAGTGAGGATTGGGGAATTTTGTGGTTTACAGCAAGGCCTATTAGCCGTAGCGTTACACTAGCTCTCTGTTATTTTTCATGTAATATTTTCCTTATGGATAATTTACTTTTTTAGGTTACTGGAGAAAGCAACTAGACCACGTGTGTGCACACCTCAGAAGCTATACTCAAAACAACTTGGAGTTCAGAACGTTAATTGGAGAACCTCAAATGGGGACGGTAGATGATGATTTCTGTTCTTGGGAGTTTTTCTGATTCTGACCAACTTCAATGAAACATATAGTGATTTTTAAACCAGATCATAAAGTTGGGGGGGGGGTGTCAAGGCAGAGACTTAAGGTGTAAGGTGACATGGTCTTTGATTTTCTAACAGGGGGTTTCCAAGAATAGAGTCCCTGCTAGTTCCCCAAATCATTTGATCTGACTGGAGTAACAAGCTGCAGTGTCTCTTCCCACCAAGAACAGGATAATACTGTAGAGCAGGGGTCTCCAAACCCTGGCCCAGGGGCCAGATGCAGCCTGCAGAGAGCCTCTGTCTGTCCCGTGGCCAGCCTCTGATCCCCTGAGAGCCTCTGGCCCAGCTGACCAAACACAACCAGAGTTGTGCTTGTGGGGTGGGGGAATGGGGATCCATTTACGTGTATGCTTTATTTCTTGGGTTGTGTTGGTACTTGGAGAAATTCTGGACATTTTGAGCTTATTCATTCATTCATTCATTCTTTCATATAAGTTCCATCTCTAATGTATTGATTTAAATTTTATATTTCATTTTTGTTTCCGGCCCTTGACACTGTGCCAGATATTTGATGCAGAAGGGCAAGATTTAGATCACTGTTTTAGGCTCAGTAAACCTGGAAAAAAGCTCATATTGCAATAAGGCTGAGACAGACAAAGAATATAATTCAGAACAGTATTTCCTAAAACAACCATTAATTTTGTGTAATGAATACACCTTTCATCTGGAGTACTGTGGCTTGGATCTCTCTATAATTAGATGTTTTATGTTCCAGTACTTTGGAACTTTTTGTTTCTAAATTCATAATATCTATGAATGGTCTGCATAAGCTATGCAATTCTCAATGTGAGAAAACTCCAATTTATTTCACTTACCTACATGTTTGTGATATATGTTGGAATTGCATGTTAACTTCTCCAATGCACGTTAACTTTTAGACAGTTAATTTCAATAATCAGCTTTATATGGGCAGCAACAAATTGTTTTTTGATTGCAGCAAGTTTTCTACCAATGCAGTGGCTGAGTATTACCACCTCTGTAAGTTGTTTACATCAAAAAATTTGAGTTGTCACTGTGTAGAGCATGAAATTCTCTTTGATCTATTTTTTTTTTCACCTAAAACCTGAAGCAGGTTTTCCACTACATTGTAAAGATAATCTCTATTGACTTGATCTCTGCCCCAGAAATCATCTACAATATTTTATGATGGTGTTTTGATTTTCATGCAGAATTCATGTTGGTTACCAACCATGATTTCATTATGAGCCATTGTATATGCCACAGTGCTTTATACATAAATACATGCACACAAACAGTGTGGCAATATACTTTGTCTTCCATCATATGTTGTGTATCATATAATGTATGTCAGTTATAGACACTCCCAATTCTATCTGCAAGTTATCCAAGCTAGCATTTTCATGTACTGGCCAGTTGCTTTGAGGTACTTGAAACACACATGAAGTCCATTCTTAAATGCTGCTTTTACACAGGACTGGCCCAATGACAAGGCAAAGTGAGACAGACTGCCCTAGAGATCAGATGCACCCATCTATCAACCACACCTTCCCTCCACTTTCCTCCTTTGTGATCTTAGCTCTGCTGTCCTGTTTACAATAGAGTGACAGAGCAAGCCAGAAGAAGGAACTCGGGCACAGCACCATCCCACTTCCAAAAAAAGGAATAAAACCTCTTCCTCCAACCAGCACTTAAGAACATAAGAACAGCCCCACTGGATCAGGCCATAGGCCCATCTAGCCCAGCTTCCTGTATCTCACAGCGGCCCACCAAATGCCCCAGGGAGCACACCAGATAACAAGAGACCTCATCCTGGTGCCCTCCCCTGCATCTGGCATTCTGACATAACCCATTTCTAAAATCAGGAGGTTGCGCATACACATCATGGCTTGTACCCCGTAATGGATTTTTCCTCCAGAAACTTGTCCAATCCCCTTTAAAAGGCGTCCAGGCCAGACGCCATCACCACATCCTGTGGCAAGGAGTTCCACAGAACAACCACACGCTGAGTAAAGAAATATTTTCTCTTGTCTGTTCTAACTCTCCCAACACTCAATTTTAGTGCATGTCCCCTGGTTCTGGTGTTATGTGAGAGTGTAAAGAGCATCTCCCTATCCACTCTGTCCATCCCCTGCATAATTTTGTATGTCTCAATCATGTCCCCCCTCAGACGTCTCTTTTCTAGGCTGAAGAGGCCCAAACCCCGTAGCCTTTCCTCATAAGGAAGGTGCCCCAGCCCCGTAATCATCTTAGTCGCTCTCTTTTGCACCTTTTCCATTTCCACTATGTCTTTTTTGAGATGCGGCGACCAGAACTGGACTCAATACTCCAGGTGTGGCCTTACTATAGGTTTGTACAACGGCATTATAATATTAGCCGTTTTGTTCTCAATACTCTTCCTAATGATCCCAAGCATAGAATTGGCCTTCTTCACTGCCGCCGCACATTGGGTCGACACTTTCATCAACCTCTTCTGCTCTATTTAAAAATAGAGTGGCAGAGTGAACACTGAGAAGGTAAGGAGGATCAGTGAATGTGCTGGGGGACCTGCCTCTAGTGCTCTTGCTGAACATTGTGGCAGTGGAACTAGTTGCCTTCATTCCACTGCCATCACCAGTTCTGGTTGGGCAGAGAAGATTCAACCAGCTTGGAGGAGGTGAAGGCAGGCAGTTGAAAAAGAAAAAAGTGGGGGGGGGGGTTTGTGCATGTGTATGTGCATGTGAGCAACTTAGTGCACATGCACACACTGGCAAAAAGGGGGCAGCAGTGGTTCAGCTGCAGCCACCTATGACTGAACTTTTTGCCCTTGCTACACAGTGGCTAATTGGCTGAGATGATTCTGAATTTGTGTTCCAGATGCTGAGATCCATTACTGTATCATAGTTGGGTGACATGCCTGATATGCTTACAGGGTGCGCATTGGCATAAGTTGCTTTGTTAAATGCTTGCTAAGAGGAACTGATGGATTTACATCATGAATCCATGAGATTTCTCAGCCTGTGTCGGTTAACTTTGCATGTTTAATTTCCTCACTGCTTTGGTAACACTTAACAGATAAGCAGTGGTGGTTCTGGCCTTTTGCCAAATGTTAAACAGGTTGGGTGAATTGCTTGAAATGGTTGAGGAGAATCAGACTTAACAGTCCCTGCTTTTGCCATCTGCTTGGCTAATGCTGAAACATCTTTGAGGTCCCTGTATGCTTAAAGAGCAGGAGGCCCTTTCTGCCAAATCCACTTGGGTATAGTGGAATGAATTGTTTCCAGCTAGTGTCGATTCAAGAACTTGTGTTATCAAATGAGCAGTGAATCATCTAGTATTGTCTGGACTCTGGAACATATCAGACCAGTTTTCTCAGATTTATCTACTATTATTTAGGCTATGGTGGTGTTGATTCTTCTCAGTATGTGCTGTGTCAGTTTTTGAGTATGAATATTGCATATACGGAGTTCTGAACAATGCTGAATATCCTGTCATCCTGCGGAGGGCTACACTTCACAAGGTTACAGTGTCATGACTCTGGAATGGTTTAATCAGTTATCTACAAGTTTTTTTTATAGCACGCGTCATTCCCCTTGTACCTTCCTTTAAGAGTGCGACTGTGTCTTCTATTTTTGGCCATAATTTTGTGAGTTGTATGACCCAATCCTAAGCATTTGGTGTATCAGTGGAACACATGTTCTGCTGGTGAGCATTGTTGCAAAAGTGTGCCATAAAGCTCTTTAGAATGCTATCAAAAGGTGTGCTGGCAGGAAGGCCAGAGTCTTCCTACTGGCAGTTGCAGGGACACCCACCAGACCAGGTAAGTCCTGTGCAGGGGCAGGGCAGGGTGAGGAGGATATAGGATGGGGTGGATATAGGGTGGGGGATGGGCAGATTGGGCCTAGGAGGGGGCAGGATTGGTTGCACTAGTGTGCACCATACCCTAACCCTTTTTCCATCCTGATCCACTTGCATAGATCAACTCAGACTTGCACCCGTGATATTGTTGGCATGGGTCCAAGTAGCCCTATTTCAGCTACTGGGGCTTACCCAGGGGCAAGCGGACAAATGTCCCCTTATCCCAAGGAGACCTCTAACAGCCAAAATTCCCCTGCAGGATACAGCATAGCCCACGCCAGCACATCGCCACACAGGAATTTAGTTAGGATGGGGTTAATAATCTAATTTGGACATTCCTTATATCAAATTCTAGAAAAGGAGCTGGCTAACAAATATGTAATATGCTTGATTCAGCCATAGTTCAAATACTACTGCAATCCAAAGCCATTTTTTGCCATAATTTCTGGGGGTTTGTCACACAAGTGCTTATAGTGATTCAACCATCAAATATGGAGCTCTTTTTCCTTTTTAATGTTTTCTGGCATTACTCTTTTCCTTCATTTTGGTGTACAGTATGTCCAAATCAGTTTATTCTATTTCATGCTACAGCCCTGTCTCCCAAAGTAGCCCCTTACCCATTCTATGAAGTGACCATTGCCCATGAAAATGCCTTCAAAAATGAATTTTAAGGTCAGCACCTGCTCACATCTTTTTGTCAACATCTATATAATAGATTTGGCATGGGCACCTGCTTTTAATTCATCAGACCTGGTAACTCATTTTCGAAAGTACTTTTTGGATGTTGGCTGGCCTACTAAGCTGTCAATCTGTGGTGTTTTGCTGGCTATTAGGAATTTAATTTCATCTCATCACTTTATGGATTTTAGATTCCATACAGTGGCTATGTTTCTACTGTCCATATTCCTAAACATGATTTGTGCTGGAGGTGTAGACTAATATTCTGCAAAAGCCTCATTAATCTTCACTATTGCAATTGCCACTTTCCTTCTTTCTTCTTTATTGATGGTATCAGTCTTGATAGTTGCTTTTTGTTAAGGCTAACACTCTGATGTCCTTTGTCTGAACTCAAAGAACCTTTGTTTGGTATAGGCTAATGTTTTCTGCGTTTGTGCTCTGTCCAGCAGTTCCAACTGTCTTTTTAAGCAGCGACAGGAAATTTTATTTTTAATAGGGCCTTACATGGGAAAAGTGTTACCCTTGAGATGCCTTTTAATAGCATCAACCTACCTCGTGTGGCAGATAGGCACAGACACTCCTCCATAACAAAGTAAGGCACATTTTTCAGGAAAAAATAGATTCAGATTCAGGAACCTTTTATTGGCATAAAATAACATAAAAACATAGAACAATATGCTTAAACCATACCTAAAACAGCCCCCATAAATCAAACCAATCCATCACCCTTACTCACTTATACTGCACCTCCTCAAAATTAAAGAAATTTCGCCACCTAGCGTATACATACCTCATCCTTTCCTAATAGCAGATAATGTAACACAAGGTCCTTTGACCCACGTATGGGGGACAAAAGCGGCTTGACCAACTGCGCACGCAGATCGTCAAACTGTTTGCAAGTTAGGATCATGTGTGGAAGAGTTTCAATGTCCAGTGAGTTGCAGCTACACACCCTTGCTTGCACACTCAGGCCATTGTATCTCCCCCATGTAAAATTAGTGGCATAACATTGCAGCGCGCCAGTGAGAAGGCTTTCCGTTCCTGTGAGTTGAATAGGAAGTATAAGTCAGCTGGCCATTTATCCAAGATTGGAAAAAGCGAAAACTGGAGGGGTGAGCAGGTGGTGGGTGTGGCTGCAAACAGATCTTGCTGCTCTATATCTTCCAATCGGGTTTTCCGTGTTTTGAATGCCAGATCTGCTGAGAGACCTATGACCTGAACCTTTTAGAGAAACAATGACAGGCCTGGGGAGTGTGTTGGGACAGTTAATAAGCCTCTGAGCAAAATGTCCTGCTCAGACGCATAGCAAACCCTTAACCAGAATTTGCAGAAACTAACCCAGAGTTCTAGTTTGTACTGGCCCACTTCCAAACATAATGCTGCGTATGGAACACAGCGTGGTACAGCAAATATTTTATATAAAAACCATATATATATGGTCACTACATTTCTCAAGCAGCTGTGTAAATATCGTTCCTTTGTGTTTTGATGAGACAAAATATAGTTATATATTACAAACTGATATTCGTTTGAGATTTGAAGGCAGTGCCATCCATAGTGTTCTTTCAGTTACTGCAGGGGTTGTCTTAGAGCAGGGGTGTCAAACTCATTTCATACAGAGGTCCACATAGCATTCATGATGCCTGCTTAGGGCCGGAAGTGATGTCATTAGGCAAGAAGTGATGTCATTAAACAGGTCATAACCAAAAATAAACATTTTTTCTCACTTAGGGACTCATTAGCTGCAAATAACAAAAGAGAAAATATATGAATCTTGATCATATTTCAAGATATGGAAGAGCCCAATTTTCTTGTGGGCTGCCCTTTCAGCAGTTAACACCTCAGCACTGCTCAGCAGCTGAAAGCCTAATGGCCATATAAAAAGCTTCCGTGGGCCGCATCCGGCCCCCGGGCCTTATGTTTGACACCCCTGTCTTAGAGTCAAGGAATTTATTTTCCACAAGCCAAAAGTGTAGAAAGATGATGATATCTTCCCCTTCTGTTTGTGTAGTAAAGCTTTTCAGCTTTTATAATGGTAGCATTTTTATGTCAAATTCTATCCCTTTTTCATTCCTCAAGTCCATTGCCTCCTTCATCTTATTAAGGTTTCCCTCATTTCACTTAGCTTATTTTTATATAAGATCAGATCAGAGGGACTGAGGCTGCAATACTTTCAACACTTACTTAGGCATAAGCCCCATTGACTCTAATGGAACTTACTTCTGAGTAGATATGCATAGGATTGGGCTCTAAATGTCCAATCCTATCCTACTTCCCAGCTCCAGTGCAACTGTGCCATTTGGTGGGGGAACATTCAAGGAGGTTTCTTCAAGGTAAGGAAATGTTTGTTCCCTTACCTTAGGGCAGGGCTTTTCAAACTGGGGCATCGCGACGCCCCAGCCTGCGGGCCCTGGCCCTGCCTCCTTAAGGGGCGGGGGCAGCCTGGAGGCAGCAGCGTGATCCCCAGGATTGCGCCGCTCAGGTGGGCTGCAGGGGCTTGGGTACACGTACCCAAGCCCCTGCAGCCTCCTGGGGGTGTGGGGAGCCTGGCTCGACCTGCAGCAGGGCTCCCCGTAGCAGTGTAAGTGGATGCAGGGCGCAATCGCTCCATTTTCACTGCTGCGGGGAGCCCTGCTGGTCGCGCTGGGCTCCCCGCAGCCCCAGGAAGCTGCAGGGGCTTGGGTACAGACTGCAGGGGTTTGGGTACGTGTACCCAAGCCCCTGCAGCCGCCCTGAGCAGCAGGATCCTGGGGATCGCGCCGCTGCCTTCCCCCGGCCCATTCAAGAACTTTGTGGCTCTCAAACTCTCCCAGAGAGTTTGAGAACCACTGCCTTAGGGCTTCGTTGTGGTTGCATCAGTGTTGGAAAGTGAGATAGGATTGGGCCCTTAGCTATTTCCTGGGCTGGACATATAGTGTTTTTCTCCAAGACTTTTAGTGTTTTTCTCCACAGCTTTCAGTGAGACTCTTCACCAGGGCTGGTCTTAGGAGCCCTGAGGCCCAATTGGAAACATTTTTTGTGGGGCCCCAGGCTCATAGCCAAGGTCTAAAGAATCTTAAAGATGTAAATAAAAATTATGATAGACTTTATTGCTCCATGGTAGAATGGAAAGCAATCAAAATGTGCACTTAAAAAGTGCATGCAGGTTAATGAACCAAATAGATCTAAGCATGTTTTAATATAAAATTGCATACATGTAAGCCTACAAGTGAACAAACAACATGCGTAGATTACCTTTGAAAAGTAAACAAAGGTTATCTTTAAAAGTAAATACAAATCACATGGCTTTTATTATCAACTATACTCTCATAATACTTACCTTTAGCTTCCTGCCCCAGAACTGTATCACTCCATCCAGTATCACATTTCCAAATGCTGCTGGTCTCCCATTGCCACATCCCAGGTCCTTCACCTTTAGCACTCCACTACAAAATTTATTCACCTCTCTCCTCACTCTACCCCTGTCACACCCCCTTTATGTTGGCCTCCTGTCCATTCCCAGATGCTGCATAAGCTTCTCAGCTTTAGTTTCAAAGCTGAGAATTTGCAAACATTCTGCAGGCTGGATACAAAAGCTCTTTATCTGGCCCATGTGATAATTAGGCTCTCCCAGCATCATCCTTTCAGCAGTGAAACTTCTGTTGAGGTTCTGGGAGGGAAAGGCAGAAGGAGGCCTCAGAAAATAAGGAACATTATGGGGGGTGGGGGTGGGATCAGCGGCACAGGTGTGAGCTGTATCCTAGCCCCCTTCTAGGATCGGATGTGGTGACACGAGGCTGCTTGGACTTGCACAGGTCTCAGTAGACCCATTGTGAAGGCTGGGGCTTTCTCCAGGGCAAGGGGACAAATGTCTCCTTACCTTAAGGAGACCTCCAGCCTGCTCACTTCCAACATAGGATGCAACATGGCCCCACTGGCCCCACTGCTGGTTAGGATTTGGCTGTGAATCTGGTGACTATAATCATGATTTACCTTGTCTTGGAGAAAGTCATCTATCTGAAGAAATGTCTTCTCCCGCATGAATCTCCATAACAATAAGGCCTGCAAGTAAGGCCCTGCTCCAAATTCCATCCTGCATGAAGACTACATTGGTCTTTGCAAGGGGCAGCAACTTTTATACTGCAGCCCGGATATTGTGGCATATCCTCCTACAAGAAGTATACACAATCCTTACTTTGCAAGTTTGCCAATACATCTAGTAAAGAGGGCATCAGTGGGGTCAGGCATTGGCTGAGAGCCCAAACCCATCAGAGGAACCATCTAGCTTGGCTGATTCCTGAATTCCTCATACCCAGAGTGCCATTGGGAGGGGGCTGTGGGATCTCCAGTAGAGAGGTTTCCTCAGAAAGCCTTGCAGTCTGGAGCCAGCATTGCAACAGGTCAAGGCAGTTTTGTTTCAAAAAGTTTTTGACTTGATTTATTGAGTTTACTGCCGCTGTTTTATTTCTATATTTTTAACTGGCTTTCTAGTTTATTGCATTTTACATTAGCTATATTGTACATTACTTTGAATTTTTTTTTAATGACCATTTTTAAAATGATCATAGCCACGCTTTTCCATAAGATTAGCTAACCACTGCTTCTTCTCTGACAGCTTATTTCGGCTACAGTCCACAAGGATGATTATGAAGTCAGTCTGCAGTTAAATTATGCACTTGCTATAAATAAGGTCAGTGTGGAAATCTAGCCTGCTAAAGACTGGGCAAATCGCCATATGGGGTTGAAAATCACTTATAGTCAGGAATTAGTTAACTGCAACCAGAATAAGTTAGACTTATTTATGAACTATATTTTGGACTACAGAAATATCTCGATTATTTTGAACCACTGGTTTTCCAACTTTAAACCTTCAAGGAAACTTGATTAAACTGAAACACTTTGTCATAGAACCTCAAAGCATTTTGGAGCAGAGATGGATAGAAGGTCAGTCCAGAGTTGTTCGTAGTTCTGATGGCAATTTAAAATAAATCCCAAACCTTTGGCCAACACTTGATGGTTTAAACATTTTTCTTTAGCTCTTGGAAATCCAGGTTCAAATCCCAATACAGGTTCAAATCCCAACCCAGCCTTGTTCAGAGCATGGGCAGAATGTTGCAAGGGTGCTATCCTGAGAGCTTGTGTATGAGTACACAAGAGTACAATCCAGAGTTGCACTTAAGCCAGCTTCTAGGTTTGCACCACCACGGGAGTCAGGCAAAAGGATGTGTGCTGGCTTTCCCATGCTGGAGCAAGCTCCAGCATAGGTAAGTTTGCACTGGTGGGGGGGGGGTGGTTTGGTGAAGGAAGGGGGAGGGTGGGTGGGACCGGCCTCTGGCACTTAGGCCAGATACTAACCCCCCTCCTGAACAGCCCAGCCCAACACTGGGCTGCTTGGATCTGTGCCAGGATTTAGTGATTGAGTAGCCCCATTGCAGTGGCTGGGGCAGTACTCAGGGTAAGGGGAAAAATATCCCTTTACCTCAGGTTGTACCAGGTCTACCTCCAACCCTGTGCTGGATACACAGGTCAGGATACAGCACAGGTCAGGATTGGGCTGTAAAAACACAAAAATTGTACAGCTGCTATTTTTGTAGCATCAAACCCAGCCTCCAGATTCTGAAAACAGGAATCACCAGATTCAGTATATTCTCTTTATTTTCAGAGAAAACAAATATTCATGATTTACTGTTTCAGTGACCTTTCTCTGGCATTGTTGATTTTCTAATTAAGGAACCACTGATAAACCTCAGGGGTCCAGATAATAGTTTGAAAACCACTTGAACTGTGGTCTTTGTCATGTTAGCATTGGTAAAAGCATTGTTTTGAATAATTAGATGTGTGCTGTTTATCGTTCTCTAGGATAGTCTGACCAATAAACCAGTGACATTTCACTATCATGATGTGAGCCTCAGCAATACACCAAGAGAAGGATTGTAGGAAAGTTAAGTGAATTTGGGTGAGTTCTTCTGATGATTTTCCTGTAAGGGAACACAGCCCTTATAACATACAAATTAGATGTTCTAATAAAATAAAATCCCTCCAGGGAAGTTGCCTATATAAGCATGCACTATTTATAATATATGAAAATTAAATTTGAGATCGAATCTTGAAGGGTTGCAAGTAAACACAAGAACACTTTTGACTGCATATCATTCATATCATATCAAAGGGGACCAGTGGTCACAATGAGCCTAAAACACTTATCCCGAGTGATTCATCTGACAAGCGAGAGAAAAAATCATTGCTTTTCAAAATGTTGTATTTGTTTTTTTCATGTTAATGCAGCAACATTTTGAAAAGTGTTATTGCTGGAAGAAATTTTGTCAAATTGTAATAATTTTGTCAGTAACAAGCCAGAAAACTGTCAAATTTAAAATTTTCAACTAAAGGAAGTTAGAATTGTCCAATTTCAGAAGAAAATTTTGTAATGTATTTTGGGGGGGGCGCACAGGGTTCATTAGACAAATCCAAAAAATATTAAACTTCAGCTGTAATTATTCATTTTAAAGGTATTTGATTAATCAGAGGCTACCATGTACCATATGTGGTTCCCATGTTGACATACTATAATATGGATTATCACTTGAATTTCAATGTCATGTTCTTTGTTTTAACAAGTGAAGAGGGTCAGAGAGCTTTGAACCTTAGCAAGAGTCAAAAAAATGCTGTGTCAGAAAGTATCTAGACAAGGAACTTTTTGTATGTATGCGTTTTTAATCTGAAGGCTTCATGTCTGTAAGATGCTGCAACGGAAGTAGTCTTACTAGCAGTCGGTTTTAAAATTGATACATACCATTTTTGAGGAAGGAAAGCATGGAAAATAGTGTTTTCTTCTTTTTAAATATTTTATTTTTTCATGTTCATTTACAGATTACAAAAAAGACAAGTAAGAATAGCATGGTAACCAAAACAATGACTCTTTGTATACCAAAATATGAACAGAATTGTGATTTAATAACCTTTCAACTCCAAGAGAAACGCAATCAAGAAAAAAACTGCCTCACATGTGGTTTTGAACCATAAAAAGTGAAATTTGTAGTGTCCATTCTGTCTCCACATTGCCCAATAAAAATAGCTTCCACCACTAAGGTCTTATGTAATTTATTTTGGTGGTGTCAGTGAAGGGTATGTAATGCTCAAGAAAATAGTCTGTAAAAGAATTATTCAAATTGATCTTTAACAAAGAATAAACTATATGCTGCACTATCAAAGCACATTCTGATTGTAGGAACAGTTTTCTGCTTACAAATATTTGCTATTGAAAACTTGACAGTCAAAGACCCAATCCTATAAGATGTACTGATGCTGCTGTGCCACCAGCATCAACCACCATATCCACTACAAAAAGGGAGGAGAAACATCAAAGAGTAGGCAATGCCATGCAATGCCAAAAGCACTCCCAATAACAATGCCACCATCCATGGAAACCCTGACATAGCCCATCATGCATGGCCTGACATCTGCCATCACCATGTCTACCCAGCTCCAGTGCTTGTGGCCAGAGAAGTCCTGCCAGTGTGAATGAAGAAGGGGGTGGGGGGTCAAGCACAGGTCCAATGAGTAGCCACTGTAAGATGACACCCCCCGGGAATGAGTACTACAGCAACAGTTTGGTTTGTTTAAACATGAAATACCAAATCTTCACATTCTAAATCGATATTTCTATAATCAGAAATTTGGTTAGTAGTAAATGATTGTGTTGGGACAGAATGAACTTCATGCTAGTCTGTCAGTTCTTAGAAAATCTGTCCATCATCTTTAGTGTGTGAAGTCTTATTTCTTGAGACACATCTGCAAACTGAACTTTGGCAGATGAGGAAGGAAATATGGCTCATTTCCATTAAAAAAAAAATCACATAACACCCAGCAGAGTTGATTCAAGCATTTTATCTGCTGGAAAACTGAGTAAGCACTAAGTTAGCATTTAGTACTTCATTCCCATTACGAATTAGTTTGGCAAGAGGGCTTCTTAAAAACAGGGCACCAATCCCATCTTTCTAGGAAAATGAGTTTGTGCATTTCTGTGCTGGATCTTTCTCTTGGCATTTCTGTCTCAGAAACTGTTCACCTCAGGACAAGTCACAGAAAGTACATCAGATTTCTGTAACAGCAGAAGCATTGAGCCTAATTTTCTTCCTATCACCAGCTTTCCTTTAAACTTTCCCCAAATTCTGTATATCACCGTCGTAACCTCAGAAAAAATGCATGTTTGCACTCTTTACTGTCCAAAGGATAGTATTTGTCATAGAAATCTAAAATGTACTCTTCAGTTTTAAATCCAAACTTTTGATACAGCAGCATTGCAGAATTACTTGCAGAGACATGAAGGGTTGCATCTTTGCCCATGCAGGTCTGTCAAGACAAAAATGGCATGTCTTAGGTAAGAAAGGAAGTGAAATAAAGAAAAAATAATGGGAGTGGAAGGGTCATTTCGTACATCACAAAGACAACTCTCATGCTGCTTCCTTGTAATGTCTGAAACTGAACAATTATAACACATCAATAATGGGAGGGAGAACTACACATTACTCAACAAGAAATACTTGAACAACATTTTGGGAAGCTTTAATTACACACACAAACACTTTTTCACTTCTATACAGAAAACCTAGAATGCAAGTGGACTTTATTCTTGCTTAGGACATTGCCAAAAATCACATAAAGTGTCCAGAAGCAAAGTACCCAACAGGATTTGATCAGTTTGCTCAATGTAGGCTATAAATTATCTGACTTTAAGACTGTGGTGCAACTGTGGCTACTGGGTTTCAGTGACTAAATCCCAAATATAAGTCTTATTTTTTTTAAAAGAGGTGTTACCCCGACTTCAGGGAATCTGAACAGCATTATAGAGAAAATAATAAATGAAGATTGGTATCATAAATGATAAAAAGCCATTCAAATAATTCTGCCATATTTGCATTTGTACCTAAGGAAATGGTGCAGACAACATTAGTAGAATAGGTTCTTTCAAATTTACCTGAATAAGATGGTAAATCATGAAGGTTGCAATCCCTGATCGTCTCCACTCAGGGTGAACAAACAGAAAAGAAATGTAAGCTTCATTGTATTTCACATCAGGCACCATAAAGCCAAAGGCAACTATGACCTTTTTGTAGAGGACAACAACACTGAAGTCTGGGTACTGTAGGCATTCTGACAGGTCAATTCCTGCAAGGCAAGAATAAAAGGCATGGAGGATATAGACCAATGGAGAGAAAAGCATCATATAAAAATGAATATAATTTTATTGAACGAGATGCAACGGAAAGGTACTGTTCATACGGAGCTCTCCCATTTCTCCAGTTTAGTTAGAATGAAATCCATTGAAAAGACTTGTGTTCATACCAACAAAAGGACAAAAAAATATATTGGTAATATCCTGTAGAGGTGTACTGGGAGCTCCACCCCTCCCCTTTGGGCTTCACCTGCCTATAGTGAGCAATGAGGGACAATCCCATCTGTGAGGAATGCCCCCTTCTCCACCAGGGAACAACATGTTATTCAACATTATAATTAAGTCCTATGCATGTTTTTGGAAATGTTACCAAGTGCAGTGTCCCTACTGAGCCAAACCATCTTTCAATATTTTAAATGTAAAGCAACATTTCAAACAAAAAGGTGGTTTGGATCAGGCCAGAACCCAATTTAAAAAAAAAAATTGAATGTACAGAAAATAATTATCTGCTTTAATTCTTACTATAATAAACCATAGTTTCTAACTGATTTAGGGCCCAATCCCATTCAATGTGCCAAGGCTGATGCAGCCATGCAAACAGGGTGTATGCTGCATCCTGCAGTGGAGGGGCAGTCACAGCTACCTCTTGAAGGGAACAAATGTTCCCTTACCTTAGGACTGCATTGTGGCTGCATTGGCATTGGAAAGTTGGATAAGATTGGGCCCTGTGTTGGAATTTTACCAATTAGGAATTCAAATTTAAGAAAAATGCACCCTTCAGTTTAATATCAGTTGTAGTAAGATTCTGACCATTTCCCCATATGCTACAAAAAGCACAGAAAATTAGAAATTAAAAGTGGTTACCACGTATGAGCCATGTATGCAGTAAGGATTCTATACAGTCTTGTATATTATGCGAGATGTACAAATTACGCTTCAAGCACCCATAGTCTGCCATTCAGACTGACACTGAAATTGGCTCATAACCCATCTAGTGGGTTCTGATCCACAGTTTGAGAAACACTGCCATATACTATAGCAGTGTTTCTCACTGTGGGTTGGGACCCGCTAGGCGGGTCACGAGCCAATTTCAGGTGGGTCCCCATTCATTTCAATATTTTATTTTTAATATATTAGACCTGATGCTGCCATGGTATGTGACTGCATATGGGGAAATGTTACAGACCTGTACTTTTAACAAGCTACTATGCATGTAGTGCATAGGTGGTGGGGTGGTGGTGGAAAGGTCAATGAAAGTGTCGACCCAATGTGCGGCGGCAGTGAAGAAGGCCAATTCTATGCTTGGGATCATTAGGAAAGGTACTGAGAACAAAACGGCTAATATTATAATGCCCTTGTACAAATCTATAGTAAGGCCACACCTGGAGTATTGTGTCCAGTTCTGGTCGCCGCATCTCAAAAAAGACATAGTGGAAATGGAAAAGGTGCAAAAGAGAGCGACTAAGATGATTACAGGGCTGGGGCACCTTCCTTATGAGGAAAGGCTACGGGGTTTGGGCCTCTTCAGCCTAGAAAAGAGACGTCTGAGGGGGGACATGATTGGGACATACAAAATTATGCAGGGGATGGACAGAGTGGATAGGGAGATGCTCTTTACACTCTCACATAACACCAGAACCAAGGGACATCCACTAAAATTGAGTGTTGGGAGAGTTAGAGCAGACAAAAGAAAATATTTCTTTACTCAGCATGTGGTTGGTCTGTGGAACTCTTTGCCACAGGATGTGGTGATGGCGACTGGCCTGGACGCCTTTAAAAGGGGATTGGACAAGTTTCTGGAGGAAAAATCCATTACGGGGTACAAGCCATGATGTGTATGCACAACCTCCTGATTTTAGAAATGGGTTGTGTCAGAATGCCAGATGCAAGGGAGGGCACCAGGATGAAGTCTCGTTATCTGGTGTGCTCCTTGGGGCATTTGGTGGGCCGCTGTGAGATACAGGAAGCTGGACTAGATGGGCCTATGGCCTGATCCAGTGGGGCTGTTCTTATGTTCTTATGTATATTCTTTTAATAATGATAGTAAATGGGATGTACTCCTGGGTAAGCATGGGTAGGACTGCACTCTAAGATTGCTAAAAATTTTCCTGCTTGATGATGTCTCTTCCAGTCACGGTATCACTTCCAGGAGATCCTGACAGATTGTCATTCTAAAAAGTGGGTCCTGGTGCTAAAAGTTCAAGAACCACTGTACTGAAGCAAATCTTCATGGCAGAAATGATATAGGACTAGCATCCACAATTGTCTGCCATCAATACCATGGCATACTCCATACATACATTCCAACAGCATCCAGCAATAGTCCTCAAATAACCTGCACTAGATTCCAGAGACACTTTCAGGTCAGCAACATGTCTATACAGACACAAATGCAGTCTGTCTTCCAACTATGGCATCTGCCAACATTGCGGGCCTTGCACTGTGTCCAAAAAAATTTCCCTCTGCTCAGAGCATCACAGTAGCCTGAGGCTTCCATCTGCACACTTCACTTTCTACTAGAGCCTAAGCAGACCTCTTAGCAGCATGAGGAGGCAGTGAGGGCAGCAGCAGCTGCCAGGAGAGTGAGTATGAAGTGCTCCTGTTCATGAAGCAAACCAACAAAGCATTCAGCAGTAGCCCATTCACTCACCCTAGACTGGAGAGAGAGCAAGCACACGCATGTATTAATTCCCAATCTGAAAACAGACTTTCTGAAAATACTGAGTTCACTGATGCAAATGAAACGTTCACAGAAATTAAAGGGAGGATAGGCATGTATCTAAACATTATATAGTGATAGATGACTTTTTATATGCAGGAATGTGACCTCCAGAAAGGGGCACCAGATTCAGCAAAGTTCCTCACGATTTAAATATTGGTTACCTTTACTGTTTCCCTTTTCAAAAACCCTACAGGGTCAGTCAAAAGTGGACAGTGGGGCAGCTATTCAGTAACACGTATTTGTTTCACTGGACCACCGAGGGGTCTACAGGAGCTACCATCTCAAAATATCACAGCAGTTGCTCCTAAGCTTTAACAGTGTTTGAGCTGCTACAATGTTTATAAGATATTAAAAGAACTTATTAGTAGAGGTGTTTGAAAACTGAGTTATTTTACTCAGAAGTAAGCCAATTGTGTTCAGTAAGACTTAAGCAGTAATCCTATCTCAGGGTGACTAGATATCCTCTTTTTCAGGACATGTCCTCTTTTTAATCTTGCGTCCTGGAAAAGAACTTAAGTGTCCTCCTTTTCCGTGAGCAGGTCCCTGTAGGCAGTGCATAGCCTTCTTGTAGTTAATAAATTATATGTAATAAATTACATGTAATGTAACTTTAAATTTAATAATATAGAGTTTAAATCAATGACATGAAATCAACATACAGGTGTTTCAACTTTTATTTTGTCATGTCCTACATTTTTCTTGGATGTCCTACATTTTGGGTTGCCTTGTCCTTTTTTGCAGTTATGACATCTGGTCACCCTGTCCTATCTTTCTTATCAAAAACAAACACCTCTGGATAAAAGTCTATTTAAAATAAATGAATACTAGCTTTAGATACAATTCTCCTATTCACTATACAAATGGGATAAGTACACATTATGCATGTATTCATGAATCAGAGTTCCAACACCATTACTTTAAAAAGAAAAGTACCTTATGTGCACTTATCCCTTTTCTATTTGAAATGCCCCCATACACACTGGTTTTCCCCAGAGGGGTTCAAAATGCATGCATGTCCTTCTTGGAATCCCATGGATTAAAACAGCTGGGGTAGAGGGAGATTTTGGAGCAGACACTTTTGTGTGTATCAACTTCCTCATCCTTAAGCTGTTTTTCTGAAGAAGCAGAATGTGTTGGAGCCCTAATAGATTTACCTACAAATAATGTGCAATTGGCCCCACTGATTTTACTTTTCAACCAAGATCATTTCCAAAGGAAGTCCTACCTGGCCAAAAGAATTCATGGCACATTGCGTTGATAGTGGGAATGTGATTAGGGCGCACATAGCAATAGTCAATGGGTGCCTCTGGCTCAGAGATCCAGTTGGGATCATTCTTGTGTGCATGGGCTCGAATCTCAGCCAGCAGCCTAAGTTTTGGAGGCTTGGTCTCATAATCACGCCTAGAGGGAACACAAACAACAACAGTTGCTATCTACCCTGCAAGGGACACTCCACATTGTGTGCCTGCACATTTCTGCTGCTGTTTAATGTCAGGTCAGGCAATAATAACATTTAATCCTGGATTTTATTCTGGATGAGGGCGCCAACCTGGCTTATTTAAAAGATTTATATCCCAACTTCCCCTCCCCCGTCCCCTCAAAACTGAGGCACCTAGGTGGCTTACAACCATAAATTAAAACACAATAGCATAAAAAATAAACCATCATAAAACATTTGTTCCCTTGCCAGGGGGTAAGGCTCTGCTGCCTGAATGGGTCTATTTGGACCTGCGCCAATGATTTAGCTGTTGCAAGTCTGTGTGGACCCAGGAAGGCAGATGGTATCAGTCAATATACCCCCTTCCTGGCCTCAATCAGCCTTCCTTCCCAGCCCATTATCTGCCCAGCTCCTATCTTTCCATGTCCCATTTCACCCACCCCTTGCACTGAGCTCCTTTCTAGGCCAGTGGCACATGGCCACAGCTTGGCTGCACTGAATGGCATGTCGCATCTTGTAAAAGTCATCAAGGACCCTGCACTGCAGTTCTGGCAGCACAAGGCCCTTATAAGACTGGGCCGTAATACAGCTATCCTTCTGGAAGTTGTTGCCATGGAAGATACTACTTTATTAATCTGTCCTCATGAGGTTTATTTACTTAATGTTTACCACACCCGTCAGTCTAAAATCAGGCTCGCTACAATTGTCAATATTAATTAGCTTGGCAGTCAATAAAGGCAACAAACCTGAAGAAAAAAAAACTGCTCACTAGATGAAAAAAAAAGTCTCCTGCTATGTACCTGATATAAGGTTTCAAAACACGAGAGGTGTACGGACTGATTATACTGTGATCAGTCAATCCATCTTCAGAGCCTACAAGTCGGCACAGAAATTTTGCTGTTGATTGTCGAAAACCCTTCACAGCAGTGAGTTTTGTCTGTAACAAAAGGTCAGGAAAAAATATTATAAACCAAGAAACCATTCATATTTAGAACAAAGACAACTCTTGAGTGGATCTGGTACTGCCCCTAAATAGACATGAGGCTAGGCAAGATTCTGGCACCCTGAGGTCCTTTTGTTCTGTTTTTTAAACTGCTGTGCTCCAGGCTTTAAATAGGATGGTCCCTCAGATATCTCCATGTTCTTTTGGATCTTTCCCACCAGGTGGCAGGATACACTAAGTAGGCTGCATGCACCTCATTTCCAGGACTAGCCTAGAATCAATTTCCACTCCTCTTTGCAGACAGTGCTCACTTTCTTCTCCACACAGGAGTCTTGTCATGGCTGCCATTTGTAAAGAGGAGGCTTGTATCTCCTTACCAGAGCTAGCCTGGGAACAACTTTTATTGTGCTTTGCAGCCAGTCTTTGTTCTTTCCTTGACACCGCAAATATATGCCATATATGTGGTCACAAATATCTAGCCTCCCATGATTAGAGCCAGACAAAACTGCTAGCTAAACAAGTGCTGCTTTGACCCTCAGGCCTTAGTCAGCAATATTAAAGCCAGTTGCTAACATGACAAACAGATATTCAAAGCTGGAGCCCTGGAGTTGTTCACTCATGCATAACCTCCACATTAAGAAGAATCTCTGCAATGAAATTCAGAGGTAGTTGTTGTGAACAGCAGGACTTCCAATGTAATTAGACTATGATCACAATTTGTACTGTCACAGAATCATGGTGGCACTTAAGGGAGAGCAGAGGCAGGCATGCTAAAAGAGCACTACATTTAGCTTAGAATTCCTGTTGGGAATTAAAAGGACGCCATCCAAAGACATGGAAATTGGCCTTTATCTGATGCTAGAAAGGTGTTAGTGCAAATTCTCAGTTACATTCACATGTAAGCCTACAGTAATTATTATGCAGAAACTTACAGGTGTGTACCCCAACCCCATTCATGACTCAACTCTCTTCATTTGCAAATCAAAAAGAAAGCAGGCACTGAGAACACTAGACTTGGAGCTGCTAGACTAAAGCAACAGGAGGTGACAGAGGAAAGTAACAGAGAATAGAGTCTAGCATTCTCACTGTCTGCTTCCTCTGCTGTCAGCTTCCTGTTAGATCCTGTTTGCAAACAAAGAGGTGTTTGCTTTTTTTCCCCACAGCATTCTGTAAAAAAGCCTTTTGCAAAGGGTCTGCAAATGAAGAAGTGAGTCATGAACATGATGGGGAGAGGGAATTTGAGTAGGGTTTGCTACCATCCACAGTGAGACTGGGAACCTATCCTCTGTAGAAGGGAGAAGCCTGTACCAAGTTTTGTTTGTTGGCAGTTTTAGCAGTTATTTCCACTTTTAGGAACTTGGAGATATTAGCCGACAGTAAGAAAGCACATGAAATTGGCCACCTCTCACACCTCAGACCATTATCCATAATATAGGAGCTGGTTTAAAAAAAATTGTACTTGGAAACTCTAACCTGGTACCTATCCAAGATTCTGAAGTCTTGGCTAGTAGTTCTGTACATTGCATGACCTTCTGGAGAACAGGAAACACTTCCATCCTTGGCTCCATAAATTCTATCAACCAGGAGAAGAGCAGCATTCACAACATTATCCAAATCAAAGAGGGGCAAGCCTCTTTCCCTTTTGGTCTGCCGGACTATCAACTTCCGCTGCAGCCGCCGAGCTTCAGGTGTCACAGCTATAGCATGAGGGTAGGCTTCCAAGTTCCTCAAAAGGAGCTTTTCTTCATATATGCTGACTGGTGTGTACTTGGGCATAATGGACTTGTTGTCTTTATGGCTCATCTGACCCTTCCGGTTGTCTCGACTGCGCACATTATCAGAGTTTTCAACATCACCTTCCAGTCTCTCTGTTTTTTCTTCCTCACTCTCCACCTCTTGCTTAATCTGCTCAGGTGCCTTCACCTTCTTTCGGATCATTCCCACTGGCCCACTGGGTGGCGGGATGTACTCTATACCTGGGTCTATTACACCATCACATTCCATCTCTTCATCATCTATAAAGGGAACAAAATATCTCACCAACATGGCAACAAACTGTGGCTTTAATATGGGAGAATACACAATAATTTCTCAGTAATATTGAACTTGGCACATAAATTCTACATACTGCATGCTGCAGCATGAACTGGTAATACATTAAAGAGACTTTGATTTATAAATAAAAGAGCTCGGCTCTCATTTTATGAAAATCAGACATTTTAAGAAAAATAAATCCAGCATTACTTAATGAAGAGAAAAAGATGGGCTACAACAACTTGTTAAATGGTACCTGAAGGACAACTCTAGCAGCTCACAGCCCCAGGCAACTGGCTGAATGCAGTGCTTCTGTAGTCCAAAAGCACCCTACATCATATTGTCATCCAAATGAATCCCACAGTTATTAATTTCGGTAGTACCTGCATGCAGACTGACTCTCTCAGGGGCATCCCTCTGGCTAGGAGATCAGGGTTGATCCACCATTGGAGAAAGATTCTGAAAATCAGAGGAATCTTGATCTGAATTGACTACTTGAGAGAAATCTAGTGCTGTCAAAGCTGTAGGAGGCACTGAAGATGCCATGAATGGAAGGGAGCATTCCCATGGATCACATCTATGCCAGGTTATTGTAAGTGGATGCAAGTTAGCTAAATGTCTTACATAAGAGGACAGAAAAAAGTAGTAAAAATTAGTTTTGCTTCTAGGTCTGCCACTTAAAAGCAGAGATCCTGCTTTCTGAATGAAGACAGAGCCAGAAGCAGGGAAGGCTTACCCTCACTGGTGACCCCTACAAAACTGAGGAGCCCAATTTTTGATCTACATTGTTCCCTTTCCAGCAAGACTTGCAAGCTTCAAACTGCACAAGGTATACCACAACTATTACAATCGTTATAATCAAAATAGGGCATAGTTTCTAGCCTTCCCATCCCAGGATTCCCCCCATTGGCATCCCTAGATTGCCCATCCTAATGGGGTATCTTCCAAATGGCAAACAAGAGTATCCATGCAACACAAAAGCTGTTTTTTCTATTAGCATATGCATTTCAATAATTTTTTTTCAAGAACAATTCTCCCTCATGAAGATATAACTCTACATTTTCAGGGGAAAATTAATCACAGTAATCCCATATACCAAATTAACTTTTTTCCTATTTAGGAAGAGCAATTACTATGGCAATTATTTTGATCACATGGAAGAATACTATAATAAGAACTTGTGTCATTTTTTACCTGCTAGAAAATTAATGCCTGGCCATCTAACAGCAAGATTAGCACCAACAATGTAACACATATAATAGTCAGAAGCACTGCCTGGGGTACATATTCTTCATGTAAGTTAATAGTAGAAATAACACAGTATCACTGATAAATTATTACAGAAACAGTAGCATACTGCTTGATACATATATAATTCTCATGGATGCTAAATATCACCATTTATATAACTATGATGTAGCTTTTACCATGAAACAGGGCCTGGGGTGGCATTATATCCGGAATAAGGTCTGCTTCTGAGAGCAGACTGGGTGTAGCCGAGTGGGAAGCTGGTGTTCCAGGAGCAGAAAAATCTGGAGAAGGAGACTGAGATGGACTTGTCAAAGGAGTTCGATCAGAGGAGCTCAGGGAAGAAAATTCAACCACCTCCCCCTTCTCAAGGATCATGTCAGAGCGTCGGCTTCGACTGATGAACTTGACTGGCGTTGAGGACATACTCCTGTCCAGGAAGCCTGCTGCCTCCTTCTGAGCTCTCCTGATGTCTTTGGCTTCTTGAGTACGAGATCTTTTTTCCTTCAGCTCCATGGCAGATTCCACTGGATTGCGGCTCACTCGCTTTCTGAGTCCCTCTACTGTAATGATTGGATCTAAAGATGGTTTTGAACCTGCTGAAAACAAGCAGTGTGATTGTTCTAGCAAGTACCTAGAACATCCATTGTAGAACTTGTGTAACAATATAATCCTATTCAGATTTACTAAAAAATAAATCCATTGTGTTCAATAGGGCTTACTCCCCGGAAAGTATGCATAGGATTGCAGTCTTTTCCTGTGAGTAGGTCCCACTGAACACAATGGGATTTAGACACACATAGGATTGCACTGTAAGATGGGGCAACACGTACACAAAGTAACCAGGATATAAAGTCAAGTTATAAAAGGAAAAGATAGTGAAAAGAAACAAATAGCACCCTATAGGCAGGAAAAAACAGGGTTGGCACCAGGTTGTGCTAGGCCTTGGGGCACCATCCCTCAAGGTCCTCTCCTCTCACACAGGTCCATGAGCTTCCTCTCCTCAATGCCTCGCATGCAAATTTCCTCCTTCTTCTTACCTCTACCAGCCAACTGGGGTTGCTCCCAGTTAGTGGCCTCTATATTAACCAAAATCACAGATACCAGGGAACATCCCCCAGGGAATGCCCCCAGAGAACGCTCCGCTCCCCTCACCTCCAGAGGGTCCTCTAAGCCCAGAGGTCGCAGATGTCCAACCACGGCCTCTGCTGGGTTCAGAATGAGCTCAACAGGAAAAGAAAAACTACTTCTGGTTTCTTAATGAAACCGGAAGTGATGTTTTAAATGCCTTATAAGGCATTAGGAGGTCCGGGGAAGCCTCAGAGGCTTCTCCGGGTTTCCCAATGCCTTATAAGGCATTTAAAACTGCATTTCTGATTTCAAAGAGAAACCATTTTTTTGTGTTTTTTTTATTCTTGAGCTCAGTCTGAACCCGGCAGAGACCACAAACATCTTCCCATAGCTTCTGCTGGGCTCAGTGGACCCTCCTGAGGCAAGGGAAGCAGACCAGATCTGTGGATAAATGAATATGCATATATACGTAGGATCTGTGGATATGCCCCTCCATATGTATTCTCTCTTCATATCAGATTCTGAACATTCATAATCAAATCATGTAAAAGAGAGAAGATAGGCAAGGGAACAGTGAGAGAAAAGGTTCTGAGTGGTTAGTGAGATGAGCTTGAAAGTGGATAAGAATGAAAAAAAGGAGATAGGAGAGACTAGAATCCTACCTACCCAACTCCATTCCAACCCATGAAGTCATGGGCCTTTAAATGGATATAATAAAAAGAGGATTGTGTTTACATAATGGCTCATTTCTCACAGATATCTACATCTAGAGTAGGTCCTTTTCATGTTGGTTGAAACATACAGATAGTCGACAGCACAGAAACACACAAATCTCTTATTTTCTTGCAATCAAATGATCAAGATTCACCCCCAATTTCCATAGTCCTTAGCTTTAAATGAAGCTGCCATTACCTTTTGCTTTAAGGGCAGATGCAGAAAGCTTCTCTCCTTCAGGCTTCATGGTAGGAGGCCTGTTATGGACAAGTTTCCACCATCCTGGTTCTCCAAATTCCTGAGCCCCTGAGCGAAAATACAGAGGGCTTCCCACAGAGAGGCAACCAGCAACAGTGCTCCACCAAGTAGAAGTCTTCTTTCTACCAAGGAAGGAAAGGGAAACAAACACATTCAGGTACCAAAACTTGCAAGTTACTTAATGACCATGGGGAAAGGCCACTGAGGAGACAACGAGAGGAGAGGGAACATGGCAGTTGGTCCCAGCCAAGACATTAGAGTGGGCTATCATATGCAATATAATGCTGTGCAACTTGAACCACAGCTTAATTTCCATGCCATTTAAGTAGCAAAGTTGACTTATAATGTCACCTGTAATGTTTATGTAAATAAGAGGAAGCCCACAGGGATAAAAACATGAAAAGAAAGTAGTTGATACATTTAGATAAAAGTTATATGAGAATATTATATGAGGCAATGTGTCTGTTTTGCATAGCACATTATATAAGCCATAAACTTAACTTCTAGGTTTCATACATTTTTGAGCATGAGAGAATTTGTGACAGTCATAATCTAACATTTAACCAAAATTGAATCCTCTTTTGCCTTGTCCTCTTTTGTAGTTATGACATCTGGTCACCCTGGTTTTAGGATGGAGCCAAGATAATTTAGCATCAAGAAAGGTGGGCGAATCTGCATGACTCAGGTTATGCAGAAGTACCCCTAATTTTTCACATTTTTGCCCTAATTTTTCACATTTTTACATATCCAGATTTTGTTTTAACAAAACGGTATTCATATTCTCATTGTTTATACATTAGCTTTAAATATACTGCCATTCTAGCACATGCTCTAAGAAGGACATTGCAGGCTTAAAACATACCAGGACAGATGATTTTCCAAATCGCATTAAAATCATTTACACCTTTGTGGTTTGCCTTTTGTTTTTACTTGTAGTTATGGGTACAAAAATGCAATTGGCAGAGACTCAAAGACTATATGAGAACTAAACATTATTTATCCAAAACACTTGTACAACTCACAAAACAGCATTATAATGGGCCCTTGGTATGCATGGGGGATCTTTTTCAGAAGCCCTGCCAATACCAAAATCCATGGGGGGCCCAACTCAGCACCACAATAACTAACCTGGGGGTGTGTGCCTCCAGAAGTCACGTGTGGCCTCCCAGCATCCTCAGAACCCTCCAGGAAGCAACTGGAACTCATTTCCGGTACCTGCTGGCGACTTCCAATCACACCCAGGAGGCCCTCTGAGGTGTTTGGATGCTCAAATCTGCAGATGCCGAGCCCATGGATAAAGAGGGCCCGCTGTATTTCAATTCCCCCATGTCAACCTATCCACTTCCTTGTTTTATTTTTTACCTTTCACAACTGTATCCAGCCCTTTCTCCAAGGAGTTCAGAGTAGCCTATATGACAATGACCTAGCTTTGTCTTCAAAATAGCCTTGGGAGGTTAAGTACACTCAGAGATCATGACTGCCCCAGAGCCATCTAGTGAAACTATGCCCAAGTGGGAAGCTGAGTTCTGGTCTTTTGAATCCAGGCCCAGCACCTTATCCACCACAAACACTGGTTTTCTTTTGTTCTCAACTAACAAAAAATTGATTTTACAGTGAAATCTTGATTTAATGGACTTCTATAAAATGGATTTCAGATACAATGGATTCTGTTTCTTTTCTGATGTCCACAGAGGTCCATTAAACCGCTTACAGAATTATGTAAGACAGATAAGCCTGCTCCTTAGCTTCCTACCTTATCTACCTTTCAGGGTTTCCTTGGCACTGCCATTCTCTGGTCCACATTCTGGGAACGGAGATGTTCCTCAGGAAGTCAAGGCCCTAGAAGGCCCAGAGAATGGAGAAATGTTTACCCTGGTCAAGGGTGGAATGAAGAACACCAGTCCAAAGGAGCCCTGGAAGGTAGCCTACCATCAAAACTCCTTCCCCCCAAACCCCTCTCATTCCACACTTATCTACTTTGGAGAGCTCCCTCAGTGCTGCTGCTCCATCTACAAAAATGCTGTAGAAAAGAAGACATTCTTCAGGGTACCCTTGTAGATAGCAGAGTAATAGCACCAAAGTAGCTCTGGGGGCTGGGAGATAAGAATAGGCCCTCAGTTTGGCTGTACTTGTCGTAAGAGGAGACTAAACAGCCACCGGGTAGATGGGACTCATCAGCCTGGGAAGGTAGCTCATCTGAGAGAAGGAAAACTCTGATCCCAAAACTCCACTGCCTTGTGGCTACATCCAGTTATGGAAAAGGCTTCAGGAGTCAACCTCGAGGCAAAATCCAGAGCCGGAGTCCCTGAGGCAGTTCATGGCTAAACACAGTCACGTTCTGGCAACTCCTGCGACGTTGCTGGAACCAACCATATTGGCTTCTGCCTTTCCATTGGACCATTTCAGCGAAGTGGAGAGAGGGGATTTGCTGCATGGTAACAGTCTATCATCCATATCTACTTTACCCAGGCTTCGCGCACTGGAGAGGACACTGTTCCAGAATCACTATTCAGAGCACGATACCATAGTCTTCCAAGACTGAAGGATTCCAACAACAGCTCTTAAGGTAGGAGTGTCTTAATTTAATGGACTTTCACAGCACTGATGGCTATCCCTTTCCTCTCATTAGCCTGTTAAATCAAGGGTTCACTGTATTACGTTCTGTTTTCGAACGTTACGATTACCTATTTCCTAGCAGAAAAGTCCAGTGTTTTTCGATGAAAGCACAAATATCTTCTTTCCATCTGAAGTAACCTTGGCGTCCAGTTCCTTCCAGTGACAGATTATACATTGCCAGCATAACAACCTGGAAGACAAATAGAAAAGGTTTCATTCACAAGTAATACTAAGACAGTTTTTTCTCCCCTAGTGGAAAATCTCTCTTATGCTGAGCTTATACCGATAGAAACCTTCTACCATTTTGGTTTCATAAATATTAACTTTGAAGCATAACCCAGACCAATCAATCAATGTTTGTGGCTTGAATTTCTAACACAACTCTTGTGATTTAATGGGGCCACTACAGAGCACTGTATCATGCTGGGAACAAGAAGTAAGGCACACACCAGTGCTATCTGACCTTCCCATGCACTCTCAGGGACCTCTTTGGTGGTCAGGGCAACCACTATGAAGGTTTAGGTAAACTCTGCAATGAATATTGAAGCCCACAGTCCCTAAAGAGTAAAAATACTTAATTGCACAGGTAAAAGCTACTAAAATGCACACACACAGTATCATAAAACAAACAAATCTGAAACTCAGTTATCACATTGCTTCTGAAGTGTGTGCTACTACTTACCTGTTGCCATGTTAGCCTCAGCCGTTCAAACTGCTCCTTCCCATCTTCTGAGCAATCACAGCAAGTAAATCTGAAAAAGTTGTCACCCTTCAGATAGCTAATCTGTTCTCTCAACTGACCTGTAACAAGCAAGAAAAAACCTTTAGTCCTTGGATAGAAACACACACACACACAAAATTAGTTACATTCGTCAGTGAATTTTACACTCTGGAGATTAATAGGAACTTCTGTGACTCAGTTTTGTAATTTATTTACATATTAAGACTGAAGCTCACATCTATGAAGAAAAAAAATAAACCTCATACTCTTCACCAACATAAATATAGTCACTAAGGAGTGGAGGGGATGCAACCTCCTCTTGCTAAATCTACCTCTTTGTTTTTTCTCCTGAGCCTCCTAATAGCCCTTTGCCTGCCCATCCCTGTTTTCTTCCTTTCTCTTTTGTTCTTCCACCCCTTCCCCCATCCTTCTTCATCCTGTTTATCTCATGCTATCTTGTCCATTGTGTTTTCTAATCCTTCCTTACCCTTCCTCCTTTAAATCATGTTTATTCCTGCTCTTAATCTTGCAAGGAACTTGTCTATCCTTGAAAATAGGTCATGTATAAAGGTGGGAGAAAATGATTTTATCTTTTATTTTTTGCAGATTTTAATGTTTAACCAAAATGAAATAGCAGAAAATGGTTTTATGTGTTTTTACTTCAAATGTTTCATTTTTATCAACTGTAACTGCTTTAAAAATGTACTAGGTAGATGGGATAGGATATACAATGTCAGTAGATGAAAAATGAGGCAGAATTACATGGTATTAGCTTATTTTTGCATTTTTTTTTTAGCAGAAAGTAGTGTTGTGTTTTTATTTCATTATCACCATTTTCTCCTGTCCCTAGTCATGCAATGATAAGGGGGTTAAGCGTTTTGAGAGTAGCAAAGATGACAAATGCCATTCAGACCTACTTAAAATGGCAGAATATTTTTTTTGCATTGCCAGGACACAATGTAAATGTTGAAAGAGGTTTCCTTAATTTCAGCACAAAGGACAAATGAGAGGAATAATTTAAATGTAGATTCAGTCAAGGGTTTGTTACTAGTTAAGTACAATTTTAAGCATTTTTCTTGCTCAGGGTTCTATAAGTATGTTGTAAGCCAACAGCTGCAGTAGCCCTGGGCGCGCAAGATCTGGCAACAGCCCTTCTCAGTGCAGCCAACCCTGGGTGCCCCGGGCAGCTCAGGATTGGGCTGCCCCTTGAGAAACATTTTCAAAGTGACTGTCACATTTTCAAAGTGAATAAGTAAAATCACATGTAATATATTTTTAAAGTTAATAAGTCATATAGTATTTGAATTAAACACATGAAATCAATATATGAGTGTTTTTAGCTTTTATGTTGTCATGTCATACATTTTTCTTGAACGTCCAACATTTTGAAGTGCCTTATCCTCTCTTCTGGTTATGACATTTGGTCACCCTGGACATGCAGTGCACCTACACTACAATCCTATACTCATTTACCTGAGTGTAAGCCTTGCTGAACACAGAACTGCACGGTTAAGACCAATACTGGGATCCAAAGAACTGTGAGATGTGTGTTTTCTGGAACTTTTCTAACTTCCCATTCCTACAGCAATCAATAATGCCCCCAGAAAAGTGGCTCACAGGGGTCCAGGGAACCTCCAGCGCAATGCAACATACCACAAGTTCCACAGCTGGAGGGAAAAAAAATCAGCCAAGTCCTCTCATATACAAGAGCAAAAGCTCGTTAGGTTCGCACTTACGACTGTTTGGAATTTAGCCAGTGATTTCCATCATGAACTAAAAAGGCATGACAACCGCACAGAAGTTAAAGGTTAGGCTGTTATTTTCTCCTTTCTATGGTGCAACAAAATGGTCAAACAAAATTGGGTAGATTGGTTTTCCCTTCTAGTCCTTCAGGAAATGTGTTGAAGAAAAAGAAATGCATTCATTGTGAGCAAAAATCTACTTTCTCTTCTGAACAGGTGGCTGCTTTTCATAGTTGCTCTCACTTGTCACTTTTTGTAACTGACAAAAAGGGCTGGTGTGCCCATGTTCATGGCTGGCTCTTAAATCAGGATATTAAAGAGTATCTCTACACAGAAAACTGAGACCAAAACTCATATCCTAAAAGGAGAAAATCAAAACCACTGAGGTAAAGCATTTTTTTTTAAATACAAAAACAAGTTCAAACAGAAAATGAGAAATCAAGAATTAGGGGGTCTTACTTGCTGGTATCCATTTCTGGCATCTTTCGCAGTAATAAGACATCTCCTCTGTCCAGGATGTGTCTCCTTCATCACTATTCACAGAGTCTCCACTCTGATCATGAGACAAATCCACTGATGCCTGATCTTCAGATTCCACAATGAGAAGAGTCTCTCCTTCTACTTCTCCTTCTTCCAGCCCTTCTGAAGTTGATGTCCTTGTAGCGTCATCATCATCATGACGGTTCATAATCTCACTCATGTACGCGTTATTACTCATTGTGCCTTGGCAGTTATTTTTTCTGTGCAGGAACCACACTCTTCCAACATTTAAAGCATCACCAATATAACAGTAGTCCCACTAAATATTAAGCTAATAAAAATAATGAACTGAAAAGAAAGAGGCCAACTCTTCTCTTTCACTGCTGGGATTCTCTTGCCATTAGCATTTTGCTTCTTTCCATTTCAAGTTGTTTGGTTAAGACAATCTGCTCCTCTAAAAGGCGAAGGTTTTCTTGTTTACGATTCTGTCTCTCCAGATCTCTGAACACTCCTTCACGAAGCCGCTGAAAAATGTATGAATAATCATATTACGTTATTTATCTCTCCTGCTCTTCACTGAAAAACTACAAAAAGGCAGAGATAATGACACAAGAAAGAAACCAAACATTGAGAATTACAAAGTACAAAAATGAAGAAACGCCTTCCGAACTATAGGCTTTTATCTATGGAATTTATATGCTTTTTTTGCATGAACTTCAATGATGTCAACATTCTGCTGACTAAAGAAAGTATACACACTCAAACAAGAAAAATTTATCCACACTAACAAATATACATAAGGCTTTTACAATTTTGCAGAGAGAGAGAGGGAGAAGTAGTCAAGAACGCTGATAGCTGGGAACATAAGAATCATAACCAGAAGTTAAAAAATCACAAACCTTCAGATCAGAAGCCTACTGTGGTAACAAGTAGCTATACCAAACATTGAAATATTAAGATGACTAGGGAGGTTTTACAAAATGAAGAGGAACACAGAAGAAGAAATGGTTACAGAAGAGAAGCTGAGCAATATCTGAGGAAATTTTTGAGGAAGAGAAAAAGACAAGATAAACTGACACATTCATTACATTGAATTGTAAAAGAATAGGAATGTCATTAATTAGGCTCTCTTAATCTATGATTGACTTTTCATTTGAATTTACCACAAGCCTTCAGAATGAACAATTCATCTAGAGCAGTGGTTCTCAAACCTTTTAGGACCGAGACGCACTTTCTATAATGACAATCTGTCAGGACCCACCAGAAGTGATGTAATTAATCAAGAAGTGATATCATGACCAGAAGTGACATCATCAAGCAGGAAAATTTTTAACAATCCTAGGCTGCAATCCTATCCACATCTGCCCAAGAGTAAGCCACATTGACTATCATTGTTAAAAGCATATACATAGTAGCCTGTTAAAAGTACAGATCTATGACATTTCCCCAAAAGCAGTTACATACCAAGGTAGCATCAAAAGTCTAATACATTAAATAATATAATAAGGTAGCATATAATATATAAGTTAACATCAAGTCTAATATATTAAAAATAAAATATTGACATGAATGGGAACCCAACTGAAATTGGCTCATGACCCACTTAGTCCTGACCACAGTTTGAGAAACACTGATCTAGAGCCCAATCCTATGTATGTCTACACAGAAGTAAGTTCCATTATAGTCAATGGGGCTTACTCTCAGGTAAGTATGGATAGTATTGCAGCCTAAATAAATAGAATATATAATGTCCTGCTAGATTAGTCAAATCCATTCATTCCAGCTCTTTCACAGTGTGGCCAGCCTGTTGCTTCTGTATACTGTACTAACAAAGCATCAGACAATCAGTAACAGATTACCTCTGACCATTGAGAGTCAATATACTTTGACATCTAATACTACATTAATTCATCCAATTCTTTTTTCAGAAGTCATGATGTGGGCTAGTAACTATCTACCACATTTGACAACAGTGGATTCTACAAATTAATTTGTAAAAAGTACTTCCTTCACTGCCAAGCAATTTTTTTCCTCTATACCTGGGCCACTGTGCGATACCTGCCATCAAAGGGAAACACTTAAGGCATCTGATGGAAGGAACTCTAGTTCACAAACAGCCCCAACCTATGCAAGTTTACTCAGAAGTAAGTCCCATTGTGTTCAGTGAGGCTTACTCCCAGGAAAGTGTGGATAGGATTACTGTCAGTATCATATGCTATATCGAAATTCTAGACCTATCTACTTGGAAATGGAAAATAGTGGGAATGGAAAAGGTGCAGAGAAGAGCGACCAAAATGATTACTGGGCTGCAGAACCTCCCTTATGAGGAAAGGCTACAGCATTTGGGGCTCTTCAGTCTAGAAAAAAGGTGCCTGAGGGGGACATGATTAAGACAAGCAAAATTATGGATGGACAGAGAGATGCTCTTTTCCCTCTCACACAACACCAGAACCAGGGGACATCCGCTAAAATTGAGTTTTGGAAGAGTTAGGACAGACAAAAGACAACATTTCTTTAACCAGTATGTGGTTAGACTATGGAACTTCTTGCCACAGGATGTGGCCTGAATGCCAGGGGACTGGACAAATTTCTGGAGGAAAAGTCCATCACAGGTTACAAGCCCTGATGGGTATGTGCAACCTCCTGATTTTAGAAATAGGCGACCTCAGAATGCCAGGTCCAAGGGAGGATGGAAGTCTCTTGCTGTCTTGTGTGCTCCCTGGTGGGCCACTGTGAGAAGCAGGAAGCTGGACTAGATGCGCCTTTGGCCTGGTCCAGTGGGGCTGTTCTTAGGTTCTTAGAAGTAAGTTCCATTGTGTTCAGTGGGGCTTTACTACCAGGAAGGGAGCCCTCCGCTGCAATTCTATCTACACCTCCCTGGAAGTAAGCCCCACTGAGTATAATGGGACTGCCTACTGAGTAGACATGCCTAGGAGTTGGTTTAGAGGCTGCAGTCCCCTCCACACTTTCCTGGGAGTAAGTCCCATTGACTATAATGGGACTTGCTTCTGAGTAGGCAGGCACAGGATGGGGCTCTGAGGCTGCAGCCCTCTCCACACCTTCCTGGGAGGAAGCCCCACTACCTCTAATGGGCCTGACTTCCGAGTAGACCTGCACAGGACGGAGCTGCTCGTCTCCCGGGTGGCCCCAGCCAGGCTACCGCTGTCCCTTCAGCTGCACTGTCGAGGAGCAGCCGGAGGAGGCGAGGAGCCCCGCTCAGTGAGCGAGGCAGGGAGGCAGGCCCAGGACTGCGCCCCCCGCCAGGCACGTCCTCGGGGAAGGGCTCTGGCCTGGCGGCGACCGCCTCAGCCGCGTCCCGAACGCGAGCGGCGCCTACCTCCCTGACGCGCCTCTGCTGCACGTGGACACCAACGACAACCGCGCCGGAGAGCAGGACAGAAGCCCCCAGCACCACCTTGGAGACCGTCGACATGTCATCAGCCCGCGACAAAACAGCCACCCCCGCCGAGAGCGAGAGAGACGCAGCGCGCATGCGCGACTTCGGCCGTAGAGGTTGTTCCTCCTGCGCATGCGCGAAACCTCTCCTTGGCAGCACAGAACTTCCAGTATAGCGACTGCACCGCGTGGCCGCTCGCTGGGGGTCTGTCTTCCTTGGGACGAGGAGCCCGAGCCTCAGCGTGTGTACTCAGAAGTGGGTCTCATTATGCTCAATGGGGCTTACTCCCACGTAAATGTGAATGGATCTCCCTAAGGCTGCAACCCCGCACTCACTTACCTGGGTGTAAGCCCCATGGGCACAATGGGACTTACCTCTGAGTAGACGCGCTGAGGTTTGAGCCCTAAGGCTGCAACCCCACACTCACTTAACAGGGAGTAAGCCCCATTGAACACAGTGGGCTTACTTCTGAGTAGACATGCACAGGATTGTGCTCTAAGGCGCAATCCTACACTCACTTACCTGGGAGTAAGCCCCATGGGCACAATGGGACTTCCTTCTGAGTGGGCACGCTGAGGCTTATGCCCTAAAGGAGGAGAAGTATAGGATTCTGAGAGGTGTCCTCTCTTCCACACTTCTCTTCAATCCTATCCACACTTACCTAGGAGTAAGCCCCATTGACTATAATGGGCCTCACTTCTGAGTAGACATGCACAGGGTTGGGCTCTTGCTCTTTCTAACTCAAGTCTCTTGTAGAAAATGGGCTTATTATTCAGAATTCTTAGACATTTAAAAGTGCCACTCATGTGCATCCAGGTCACCAGAGTAGCATGCTTCAGTATGCAATCAAGTCCCAGATTTGAGTTATGAAGGGGCGCTTTTAACTTGTCAACTGACCTTTGTGGCAACCTAAGGGAAATTTTGTATGGGAGATTTGGGTCTGGGAATCCAGAAATTCTTAGCCCCATCTCTAATCTTGGTTATTAAAACCCATTTTTGCCCAGCCCATGTATGTATGTTGGCATCCTTCAGTCTCGGAAGACTATGGTATCGCGCTCTGAATAGTGTTCTGGAACAGAGTGTCCTCTCCAGTGTGCGAAGCCTGGGTAAAGTAGATATGGAGGATAGACTGTTTCCCAGGCAGCAAATCCCCCCTCTCCACGTCGCTGAAATGGTCCAATGGAAAGGCAGAGGCCAATACGGTTGGTTCCAGCGGCGTCGCAGGAGTTGCCAGAACATGACTGTGCTCAGCCATGAACTGCCTCAGGGACTCCAGCTCCGGATTTTGCCTCCAGGTTGACTCCTGAAGCCTTTTCCACAACTGGATGTAGCCACAAGGCAGTGGAGGTTTGAGATCAGAGTTTTCCAGAGTTTGCCCAGCCCATAGGTGTACACATTTGGTCCCTGTTGCATTTAAGCAATGTTGGGCAGAAATGGCTTAACATCAGAGAATTAACATTGATAACAGGCCAACACACATTTTGCTTCCTTAAATGTTACACCAATTCCTGGGTATATTTGGGGTGCCAATTCCAAAAATGGCATCCATTTTGCCCTATCATGTCTAGTTTTAGAGACATGGCATAGCCTCTTTAGTGAATGGTTCAAGCAGCTTCCTCATGAGGCCTATACCATGAAGGTATATAGGTTATACCATGAAGCCTATACCATGTAGGTATACAGATAGGGCAAAACAGATGCCATTTTTGGAATCAGCACCCTAAATTCATATCGAACCACCATAAAGTTTGGGAAAAACTTTTCTGACCCTCCATTTCATAGGCCTGTGTAATGGGTGGAGGCTTCCTTATGTATATCTGCTATACCTACTTATAGCTCTTAATGCATTTGTAATCCCACTAATAAGTAAGAGAGGAAAAACATGTTAGGGGAAGTCATAGCAAGCTCCAGGTACCCAGTCATGCAACCTTGCCTGGAATATTCCAAGACTTTGGAGATGCACTTAGGCTGCAATCCTGTACACCAGTGTTTCTCAAACTGTGGTTGGGACCCACTAGATGGGTCATGAGCCTATTTCAGGTGGGTCCCCATTCATTTCAATATTTTATTTTTAATCTATTAGACTTGATGCTACCATGGTATGTGACTACATTTGGGGAAATATTACTGTACTGTGAACAAGCTACTAGGTTTATTCTTTTAACAATGATAGTAAATGGGACTCTTGGGTAAATTGGGTGGGTGGGTAGGTAGGATTGTAGACTAGGATTGTTAAAAATTTTCCTGATTGAGGGGGGAGGGGCCAGCCAGCACTGAGCAGACCTGCCTTTCTCTTGAAAGGCTCTCTTTTTTCCCAAAAACTGTGGATCTAAGGATTGTTTGTCAGGAGAGACAAACTCCTCCATGTGATGGCATGATTCCTGAGGAGATAAAGCCCGGCCAGGGGGCTTTCCCAGGAGATTCTGCCCTCTTGGCAGCAATGGTGAAGAATTCATTTTGAATCAAGCTGAAGGCCCCTGCAGGGAAAGACCTTGAAAGACTTAAGTGTTATTCCGTTTGTGTATGCCTGGCGTGGACTGAGTAATTTGATTGCCAGATTTGTTTTCTTGCTGTGAGAAGAAGAGGAGGGGGGAGATTCCCCCTTCCCCAGCTGCTTATCGGTGTGAGGAAAAATCGTAGAAGAGATTTACAAAGCTTGTTATGGTTATCTGAAAATATAATTATGGTTATCTGAAAATATAATTACAACTTTATAATTTTGAATTTCGGTGGATTATAAATTAACTGTCCTTGGATAAAGTTTGTGCATTGGAGCGTTTATTGCCTTGGTTTGCTACTATAGTTTGGGAGTGCGGCTGGATGTTTTGACTTTCTTGCGGATTGAGGAATGTGGTTGCCAAGGCTACAAGTATAAACACAGTAGATAAGAAACAAAAATAAAACAAGAACAGTGTACCAGTGACATCTAGTTGATTTAAAAAGACATTGCAAGAACTGGATTTGTGTTTATAAGTGGAGCAAGGAAGATAATACACTGAGGACATCTAGTGGTCTTAAAGAACATTAACAAAGATGGTGGCTAAAACAGCGAAAGTCCAAAGCTTGCCAGCTTTGGAGATGGGACTTGGAAAATTAATACAAAAGGAATCAAAAGGGAAAGACTGGAAACAGACTATGCAAGATAATATGGAAAAACTGTTGGCAATGGTACAGCAACAAATAAACCAATCTGTACAGATCCAAGCCAGCGTGGATGCTTTAACTAAACAATTTGATAAACTTATAAGAAATGATCAAGATAAAATAACGGAGACAGAAGAAAATCAGCATAACGCAGAGACAACGTTAATGGAAATTCAAATGGATAGTACAGCTCAAGTGGTGAGGATACAAAATATACCAGAAGAGAAAGGAGAAGATATGTCACGACGGATTGCCAGATTAATATTAGAAGGGATTGATACATCAATGGAGGAGATATTTAAAGAACTGGATCCAGTGAGAAGAGTGAGCACTTTTTATCTGAGAAAACACGAATTACCAAGAGAAACGTATGTGAAATTCATCAGTCCCTTTTACAGAGATTCTGATAGCGGATGACAATAAAGTTAAAATTTTGAGATATGTTCCATGGAGTGTGAGGAAGAAGAGAAAGAGAAAATAATGAATGTGGTGGAAATGGACAGACTTTCAGAAATTTTGGATCACCAACAAAAACCGACACAAATTGAGCAATGGAAACCTTTTTATGCTTGGTTGAAAATGAAGTTTTAGAAATATATGATAGGGCATTTAGATGATTGTATTATATATATATATATATATATATATATATATATATATATATATATATATATATATATAAAATTTGATATGATATGATATGATAGACGAATGATGAATGAAAAATGATATTAAGAGGTAAATTTAGGAAATTGATTAAGATATGTAATGATTTATTAGTTTTAGCGTTATATGATGATATATGATTTCCTGTGCCCTCTGTTGTGTAAGTGTTATGTTTTCTGTTTTGTTTTTTGTGTTGTGGTTGTTTATATTTGTTTTTGAAAAATATTTTTTAAAAAAACTTTCCTGCTTGTTGATGTCACTTCCGGTCATGACATCACTTCCTGTGGGTCCTGACAGATTCTCATTCTAAGAAGTGGGTCCCGGTGCTAAATGCATGAGAACCACTGCTGTTCACACTTACCTGGGAGCAAGTCCCATTGACTTATTTCTGAGTAGACATACATAGGATTTGTGATGTTAGTTAACCCATTTCTGCCCAGCCCACTGGTGTACACATTTGATCCCTGTTGAGTGTATGCAATGTTGAGCAGAAATGGCTTGACAAGAATGGAATAAACAGTGTTCTTCAGAAGTTTCTACAAATTAATGAATATATTCTACAACAGACTGTTTCAGCAGGCTGCTAACCCTTAAAAGATCCAGAAGGATCAGACAGGGTCTGTGGATGTCACTGATCTCCTCAAAATCACAATCATTTCCATTATTATTATTGTTGTTGTTATTGTTATTGTTAACAGTATTTCAACAAAAGTTCACAAAGCAGTTTACAGAGAAAATCTAATGGCTCTCTGTCCCAAAATGGTTCACAATCTAAAAAGATGCAAAAAACCAAACAAACCAGCAGACAGCCACTAGAAAAGGCACTGCTGGGGTGAGGCAGGCCAGTTGCTCTCTCCCTGCTAAAAAGAGGAGCACCCACTTGAAAAAGTGACTCTTACCCAGTCAGCAGCGGTTATTACCCATTCTTTCAGCAAATTAGTCTTCTTCCCTAACTTATTGCTACTTTCTCCAGAAACCAATACATCTCAGGTTTAGCTGTGTGTATTAACTTTTTAAGGGTGCAATCCTAACTGGCCTGACTGGCCAGTCTGACTGGCCTGCACTGTAATCAGTGCAAGGTAGGTGCAGGCTGGAGTGCAACTTGGAGTAAGGGAATATTTTTCCCCTTGCCCTGTGTTGCACGCCAGCCACCCCTATGGGGCCACTTGGATCTGCACCCATGATTTGATGGGCGCAAACCTAAGTGACCCATGTAATATTGCTAAAGCCAGGGACAGGATTTGGGATTCAGCCTAAGCTGCCATAGCCAGTCCCACCCACTTCCTGTGCCTGGTCTGCCCTCCCCCACCCAAAAATGCCCACTTCCCACTTCTGTTCCACCCTCCCATCAGCCTCTCCCATCCCTTGTGCTGGCCTGCCTTGACTGGCACAAACTCACCCACTCTGGGGTGGGATCTGGTGCCATCAGGCCAGGGCATGTCCTTCCACTGCCCTAGCTGGCTCTCAAGTAGCCACAGACATGCTTTACTGCATGTCTGTGACACTTGGGAGCTGGCACAAGGAACCTGCACTGACTCGGGCAAATTTGAATTGCTCTGTAAATTGCTTTTCATTCATTTCATTGCATTATTGCTCTTGATTTCTCTCTCTAAGTTTATCCCCCCCATCATAACTATTTCTGTATTGTGTTTGAACTGACTGTATATCTGACTCTCTCATCTTTTACATATGCCAGCTTCCTCTGGGTGTACCACAAGCCAACAACCCAAGGACCTGTAGGACATGCTTGTTTAAGTGCATGGGTATGAACACATAGGCGTGATCCTGAGCATATGTTATAACATTCAGGCTTTTCCTGTTTCTAAACACTGTTTTGGGATTTATTTGGTACTCTTTCAGCCTGCACTAAGAGTATAATATTAAACTTCATGATAGGATTGTGTGCTATTTTATCAGCCTCACCCCCAATCTACAATAGTGTATTTACATTGACAGACCTGTTTAAAAACTCAAAACTCCTAATTTTTTCACATACAATAAGACTGTGTTAAAAGAACAGGGGCACTTCTCTTTACAGGGAACTTTTGTTTCAGGAGGAAACATCTGGTATCTAATCACAGCTACATGAAAAGATCTTGGATTTCACCATTGATTTCTCAGAGTAGCTCTCATTTCTCCTTGAGTGACATTTAAAAATGGCTGATCCAATTCAAACTTAGGCCTGACTGAAGACACTCCTGGAGATTGTTTTCCCAACATGATGGAGTGTCATTATACCAAGAAGACCCTGTTAAAGTCTCCTGGATTGCTTCCATACAACCCAATCCAGCAGAAATTCCTGGGCAGTGATGCAATGGCACAGGAAATGGCTAAGCTACATCCCACAGAGGAATTTCAGCTGCTGGAGGTCTCCTTGAGGTAAAACTCAGCAGCCACAAGGGGTCAACCCAGACCTGTGCCAGTGCTATCACTGGTGCAAATCTACAAGGATCAGGCCCAGGAAGGGAGTTAGGGTATGGTGCATGCTAGAGCCACTGATTCCACCCCGTCCCAGCCCCAATCCACCCACCTCTGTCTCCATTGCCCCGCCCTATTCTGCCCACCCCTGCCATTCCTCCACTCCTGCACCACACCTGGTCTACCGGGTGTCCCTATGGCCATCAGCACCAGTGGGAAGGCTCTGGCCTTCCTGCCAGCTCACCTGCTGTAAACATCACAAAATGTTTTAAAGCGTTTTTGCAACAGCACAAAGGCCAAGCACACTGGTGGAACATGAATTTCGCTGACCCTACACTAAGGATCTGGCCAATGGTCACCTGGAAATTGATACTCCATTATCAAAAAATCATAGGTGGTTGTGTCAATCTATTAGAAACAAAAATCCTATGTTGGCATCCTTCAGTCTCGGAAGACTATGGTGTCACGCTCTGAATGGTGGTTCTGGAACAGAGTGTCTTCTACAGTGCGCGAAGCCTGGGTAAAGTAGGTATGGAGGATAGGCTGTTACCCATGCAGCAAATCCCCCCTCTCCACGTCACTGAAATGGTCCAATGGAAAGGCAGAGGCCAATACGGTTGGTTCCAGCAGCATCGCAGGAGTTGCCAGAACGTGACTGTATTCAGCCATGAACTGCCTCAGGGACTCCGGCTCCAGATTTTGCCTCGAGGTTGACTCCTGAAGCCTTTTCCATAACTGGATGTAGCCACAAGGCAGTGGAGGTTTGGGATCAGAGTTTTCCTTCTCTCAGATGAGCTGCCTTCCCAGGCTGACGAGTCCCATCTACCCGGTGGCTGTTTAGTCGCCTCTTACGACAAGTACATCCAAACTGAGGGCCTATTCTTATCCCCAGCCCCCAGGGGTAAGAAACAAAAATCAGAAAGCCACAATCTACTAAAAACTTTGTAAGCACTATCCCAATAAACACAAACTTTTAAGCAAACTTTTGACTTCTCCAGAACTCTTAATCAGACTGATGTTAAGCAAAGCAAAACAAAAATAGGGATGGTTGGGCATGATGTGACACCCCCAAAGACTGAAGATTGTGACAGCCCTAAAATGGAGTACAGGAGAAATGTTTTGTAGAGTTTTGTTGTTCCTGTCTTTCCCTTTTCACCTCATTTTAACGAATCCCCTCGTTTTTAGAAGTTTATTTTGGAGTCAAACGTACCTGTGCTGGATTTTCAGTCCTTCACATACATATATGTTGAGAGTACTCTAAGCACCATTCCTAATTGTTTTAGCAACACTTACATCAGGTTCTGAATGCCACTTAACATTAAATCCAGAGTCGCTGCCCCTCTGGTTAGTTCTATTACTAGAATCTGCTGTCAGAGGAAAGCCAATTTTAATGTGCTCAGAGGACAATTATATCAATCTCACAGCCATAACTTAGGAGAAAATAGTACAAGTGGGAAGTGATATTTTGAAAAGCAAGATCATGATAATGAGGAGGAGGATTAAACTGTATTTATATACCACTTTTCAACAAATAAGTTCACAAAGTGGTTTATATACAAAATCAAATAATTAAATGGCTCCCTGTCCCAAAAGGGGGGCACAATCTAAAAAGATGCAGAAGAAATACCAGCAGTTACTCTCCCTATGCTAAATATAAGAGGAGCACCACTTGAAAAGTGCCTCTTGCTCAATTAGCAGGGGACACTGAAGGTGCAATTGCAAATATTTTCCATGAGAAGAAAAGTTGGGAGACATCTAAAGAAACCAGTGTGGCTGCATGAAAAGCTTTGTGAAAGGTTGAGAAGCAAGAGGAAGATATACAAGAAGTGGAAGGAGGGACAATTAACAAAGGAGCAGTATGCAAATAATATATCCCACCTTCAGGGGTGAGTAAGGAAAGCTAAAGTGCAGAATGAGCAGAGGCTGCTGAGGGATGACAGAAGCAACAAAAGAGTTATGATGATGATGATGATGTTGGAAAGAAGAGGAAGGTCAAGGAAGCAGTAGGTTTGTTGCTTAGGAAAAATTGAAAAGTGGTAATGGATAATGGAGAGAAGGCAGAGCTGTTCAATTCTTATTTTGGCATTTGTCTTATCCCACAAGAGAAAAGAGTACCAACCCAACAACAATTGAATTAATGGGAGGGTGGAATCATAGGTCAAGGTAATAAAGAAATGGTAAGGGAACTACTAGTTACTGAAAATGAATTTAGCACCTTAATCCTATTCCCCACCAGACCATAGAATGCAGCATCATCAAAGGAGCATGTGCCTCATGCTGTGGTGTGTGTGATCAGATGGCCAGCAAGAGGTAAAAATATTTTTTACATACCTTCTGGTAGGCCAACTGGTCATCAGTGAGTCTCCTTGGACGCACACCAGCTATTTTTCTGGCATATATCTGAGGAGAAGAGGGGGGCAGCTCCAGCCTTGGAAAGGAGGATAGCATCCAGTGTGTGCAACCACTTCCAAGATCCACCCCCTCCCGCCCTCACACTGTCCCCCATCCAGCCCATTCCCCACCCCGACCACTCGTAAATTGCCCTCTCCACCACCTTATCTGCACCGGTGGAATGTCTGGACAGTTCTGGTACATGCATGGAGTAACTGTGTTTCCACAGTTGACGTGGATGTAACTTTGAGTCACTGCAAGGGGACTTATGGTTGGGTTGGAGCATAAGTCTTCAGGACAAGATGAATTGCACCCTAGTGTACCGAAGCAGCTGGTTGATGTAATCTTGGAGCCATTGTCTGTAATCTTTGAGAAGTTGTGGAGAACCAGTAGTGCTGGAGGATTAGAGATGAGTACATGTGGTCCCTATCTTTAAAAAGGAGAAGGAATATCCAGGAAACAACAATGACATCAATATCTGAAAATAATCTGTAAAAAAGACTGTTAAGTGGAATGTCTGTGATCATTCAGAAAATAATGAGATGATTTCTAGGAGTCAGCATGGGTGTGTCAAGAACAAGTCATGCTGGACTAATCTCACCTTTTTTGACAGTCACTAGACTAGTAGATATTAGGAATGTGGTGGATATACTGTTTCTTTGTATTTCAGCAAAGAATTTGACAAAGTCTTTGATGATATCCTTGTGGATAAAAAGACAATATGGTTAGGTGGTCCTATTGCTAGGTGGATTCACAGTTGTTTGAACAACCATTCCCAATGAATGCTAATAAAAATGGTGTGCTGCAGGGCTCTGTTGGGCCCTGTGCTATTTTTTAATAAATGACCTAGATAAAGGGGTAGAGGGGAAGCTTATCAAATTTGCAGAAGATACAAAGCTGGGAGATAACTAATGCATTGGAGGACCAAATCAGGATTCAAAATTATTTTGAGATCTTGGTCATTGGGCCTGTATCAAAAGGATGAAGTTCAATGGAGCATAGCATGTAGAGTCCTGCATGTAGGTACAAAAAAAAAAAATCAGAGGTTGTATAGCACAGAGCCCAGAATAGAGCCTAGTGGCACTCTACTCAATGGTTACAGGAAGGAGGAGACCTAGCTTGGCAGCATCATGTATAAACAGTGCAGATAAGCCGGTGTGGTGGGCAGGCAGTGGGTAGAACATGTGTCATAATGGACCACAGGCTGAACACATGGGCCAACAGTGTGATATGGATGCATAAAGAATAATGCAGTGTTGGGCTGCATTAAGAGCAGCATAGAATTCCGGTCACAAGAAATAGTGTTACTCTATTCTGCAAATGTCAGACCACACTTGGAATCCTGCATCCAGTTTTCTCCGACACATTTAAAGAAAGACATTGATAAACTGGAGCAGGTTCAGAGGAGGGCAACTAAGATGGTGAAGGGTGTGGAAACCAGATCCTATGAAGAATGATAAAAAGAGGTTGGTACATTTAGCCTGGCAAAGGGGAGACTTAAGAGAGATATGATAGCTATCTTCAAGTACCTAAAAGGCTGTCAAACAGAAGAAGTGAAGGATTTACTGTCTATGGGTCCAATCCTATCCAATTTTCCAGTGCCAGTGCAGCTGTGCCAACAGGGCATGCACTGCATCCTGTGGTGGAGAGGCAGACACAGAGGCCTCCTTAAGGGATGGGAACATTTGTTCTCTTACTTTGGGGCAGGGCCTAGGAGAGGGGGAAAAGGGGGGTTATTTGTACCCAGGCCCAGGGTCAAAAAGGGGGCCCAGGAACCAAAGGAGGGGGCCCAGAAATTTCCTGGAATCCTACATTTTCCTATTCATTCAGACTTGTCGCCTGCATGGAATGCTGGGAACACTACCACAAGTGTGGGGCTGCAGCTACTGGCAAGCCATATGTGCTGGGCCAAGGAACTCCTTAACACAGTGTCAAATCTGGGAGGAAACAGACCTGCTACAGTAGTTCTGGCTTGTGGATCTGCTTGCCATGAAGGAGTGTTCCCCCACCCTGTTTTGCCCCTCCCTGCCTCCATTCTGCTTGCCCATCACCACCCTCCCCATCTCTGTTTCATCCCTCCTCCTTTGTAAAGGGGCGCAAAAGAAACTTTGTACCCCCTGATAAAATTTCTCTCAGAGGCCCTGCCTCAGGGTTGCATTGTGGCTGCCCAGGCACCAGAAAATTGGATAGGATTGGGCCCTATGGCTCCTGAGGACTAGAAGTCATAGCGGAGAATACTGGCTCCCTGAGTTACAGTTACTTTCAGATGTCCAAGTTACAAGCAGCAGCGTTGTTACACACACCATTTCCCTAACTTTATCTTGATTTCAGAGCTGGACAGGCCTCCCTGATCTGTGAAAAGGGTGAGATTTGCTGGCTCCCAAAGAAGATAAAAGGCCCCTCAATTAAATCTGGGTGCTTTAGACCAGACAAAAGGATAGACAACAAGCACAAAGTCCTCCCTGAAATTACTATTGCCCAACTGGGTAGTTATTTTTAGACTCTGGGCCAAGAAGTCTCCCAACCTAAGCCTGAGGCAATGCACCCTGCCACACTATTGTTCAGCAGGAACTCCCTGGATGGGCCATCAACCTAGTTTTGGGTCCTACTAGAAAACTCAATCAAGAACAAGAAGCTCAGGAAAGAAGCTCCCTAAACTCCTTTGTCCTGCCCCAAAATTCCTGTTTCTTTTGTAAAAGGTGCTGTAACTTCCTGCTCTGCAAGCGGATTAGGGTCACTTCTGAAGCAAGCAGATGAGGTCCAGCTTTCTCTCCACCTCTTGCTTGTCTTGAGGTTTCTGTCCCAGTAGGAAACTCCATTTTTGAACAGGGCCAGCTCTCTCTCATGCGCTCGCTCTCTCTCTCTCTCCTAAGATGTGTTTTGAGGTTTCCCCTCCATTTTGGGTCACTTCAGAAACTAGTTCAGGTGTACTTGGTTGCTTGGAGGCTTCTTTTCCCAGAAGTAAGCCTCCTCCATTTCTTGGTCTTTTCTTCCTCTGGAACCTGGAAACCTTGCAGCCCTGCCTTGCTGCTTGGGAAGGACTCAAGCCTTCACCAGCAGACTAGAATAGGTGATCTCCCCCCACCCTTTTTTATCTCTCCCCCCCCCCCACAAAAGATTCAGTCACCTTTTCCAACTAACTCCTACAGTCCAAATACAACTATTTGCAAGTCTCTCTCTGTAACTGACCTGAAATTAAACGTGCTTTTTACTTGTTATATTTCTTTAATAAACTATCTTCTTTGAAAAGCTCTGTCTTGGGGTTACTGTTAGCCTAATTTTGAGGCACTTTCAGATTGTTTGAACCACTACTTCTTGCCATCGGTCCCAAAACTTTGTCACACTGCAAGATTTGACTGCTTGCTTGCTAATTTCCCAATTTCAGTCATTTGTGTATGTGTGCATGACACGTGTAGGACACACATGCACATATGAAGGAACAGTATTGGCAACAGTGTCACTTTCACACAGATGCAATATGTCCTTTGTTATGCTTTTCCACAGGTGCAATAGCAATGGGCTGGCAACAGCTGGCTGTTTCAAGATCATCAAATTCTGACCTCTGAACAGAACTCCAGAATGGAACCTGTGCCTATGTGGAGGACTTATAGCCCAATCCTAACCAACTTTCCAGCGCCCATGCAGTCACAATGCATCCTTAAACTAAAGGAACAAACATTCCCTTACTTGGAGGAAGCCTCAGTGACTGTCCCCATCACAGGATGCAGTCTGAGTCCCATTAGCATGGCTGCATCTCCGCAATAAAATTAATTAGAATTGGGCTGTTACTGTAGGTTTAGGCATGAGGAAGAATTTCCTAATACCGTATTAAGAGCTGTCTGACACTGGAACAGTCTGCCCTGTGTAGCTATGGACTCTCCCTTGTTGTCGGACTGGACAGCCATCTATCAGAGATACGTAGGACGGTACACACTTTCCTGGGAGTAAGCTCCATTGAGCACAATAAGACTTACTTCTGAGTAGACATGCATAGGATTGTGCTAACAGTTATTTAGGGCAGGGGTCTCCAAACCTTTTGGCCCGAGGGCCACATCAAATATCTGGCACAGTGTTGAGGGCCAGAAAAAAAATGTAAATATAAAATTTATTTAAATAAATTAGAGATGGAACTTAGATGAGTGAATAAATGAATGAATGGGCTCATTCATTCAACGTCTCTGGCCCGTGAACACCCTCCAGACGCATAGTTCCGGGCATGCTTGGCCAAGTGGGCTAGAGGCTTTCAGGAGACAAGAGGCTGGCCACGGGCTGGATAGAGGCTTGCTGCTGACCACATCTGGCCTGCAGGCCGGGGTTTGGAGACTGCTAATTTAGGGTCCCCTGGGGGCTGGGGATAAGAATAGGCCCTCAGTTTGGCTGTACTTGTCGTAAGAGGCGACTAAACAGCCACCGGGTAGATGGGACTCGTCAGCCTGGGAAGGCAGCTCATCTGAGAGAAGGAAAACTCTGATCCCAAACCTCCACTGCCTTGTGGCTACATCCAGTTGTGGAAAAGGCTTCAGGAGTCAACCTCGAGGCAAAATCCGGAGCCGGAGTCCCTGAGGCAGTTCATGGCTGAACACAGTCGCATTCTGGCAACTCCTGCGACGCCGCTGGAACCAACCGTATTGGCCTCTGCCTTTCCATTGGACCATTTCAGCGACGTGGAGAGGGGGGATTTGCTGCATGGGTAACAGCCTATCCTCCATACCTACTTTACCCAGGCTTCGCGCACTGGAGAGGACACTCTGTTCCAGAGCCACCATTCAGAGCGTGACACCATGGTCTTCCGAGACTGAAGGATGCCAACATGAATTTAGGGTATATAGTATAGAAATTTTGTCTCCTTATTAGGAACTAAATATGCATTTATTCAGTCTCAGTGAGGGTGCCTGAAACTACCCATTACTATAACACATTCTCCTTTGGCTGCAGAAGGAAGATGGTAGATCCTTGGCACTAAACTGAGCAGAATAGAACATTGCCAGCCCAGCCCAGACCTATCTAAACCCACCACCACTGTTACTGCTGTGCCAACAGAGCGTGCACTGCATCCTGCAGGGGAGGCAGTTCCAAAGGTTTCCTCAAGGTAAGGGACCATTTGTTTCCTTACCTCAGGGTAAGCCTTTGCTGCTGCAGTGGGTCTCCTCAAGTAGTCAAGCAGGAACACTGTTCCTCAGATTTTCTCTCCCTCAGTTCCCCAATTATCTTTCCAGTGTCTCTCCACTGAGGTCCTTTCTTCCTCTTGTCTTTCTTTGCCCTATCTATATTCTAAAGGTTAAGGTCTAAAATGTTTACCTTTACCTTTTATAAAATATAGATAGGTATAGATAGATAAAAATAGATAGGGAGAGGAAAGACAAGAGGAAGAAAGGAAACTCAGTGGAGAGACGCTGAAAAGGGAATTGGGGAACTGAGGGAGAGAAAGCCTGAGGAAGAGTGTCCCTGTTTGGCCTTACTATTAAATCAAAGCCTCCAAAGCAGCTAACAATACTGTAATGACATCACAGGAAATTAGGACAATTAGAAATACTCCAGCAGCCAAGATAACAAAAATACAAAGAGCCAATAAATGCTTAAGTGAACAGAAATGTTTTTAAACATTTCAAAATTAATGATGAAAGTATGAGCTGGGAAAGTATTCCAAAGTCTGGGTGCCACCACAGAGAAGGCCTGATCCCAATAAATACCCACCTCACCTCTGAAGGTGGAGACCCAGGCAACGTCATAACAGACCATTAAAACCATATCTTAATATATGGGTAAGTTCATAGGTTAGCAGATGGACTTTCAAATATACCTGCCCAGACTAGTTAGTTAGTTAGTTAACCTTTATTGGCATTATAAATATTACAGCAAACAACTGACAACAAAGTGGAACAATACAACCATTATCCACTAGACTAGTTCAGGAAAACTAAATAGAGAAAAAAGAAATAGGATCTAGAAAGAAAAGGAGCCAGAAAGGACAACCTTATCCTTTCAGTAAAACAGGTGTTAGATGGAGAAAGGTGACTACAAAAATTTTAAAGAAGATTTTATAGAACTAAAGTCCGGCGTTTTTTGTAATATATAGGCCAGGAAACTAGCCACTGAATACGTCAAGGGAGCAATAGAGTCTTCCAACAACTGGGGAAGGGGTGATACCTGAGGGGGAAAATTAGAAATCCAGGATTCTAAATAAATCCTACGATGAGAATCATGAGAGGGACAAAAAAGCAAAATATGTAAAAGAGTATCCGGGGCCTCCCCACAGAATAAACATAATCGTTTCTCGCGAGGAACTCGCATGAAACGACCATAATGAACAGCTGAGGGAAATATGTTGAGTCTAGCGAGCATGAAGGCTCTCTTCAGTCTAGGATTAGTGAGGTGAAAAAAATAGTTTGAAGTGGCAACAACATGTTGAGGAAAAAGACCTAGGGAAAGGGGGGAACAGGTCAAATTAAGAGAATTTTTTAAAGTATTGAATTCAGCTAGAAAGAGGTGGTCTTTGATAATTTTATAAGCTTGAGATAAGTTTAGATCAGCAAGTAATTCTACTGATAGGTTAATAGAGTGGAGTTTAGTTTCCACTATTTTAAACCAAATAAAGATATACGTGTCACTCATTAATTCTGTAATTAAAGAGTCAGAGGAAGGAGATAAATGAATCCTTAACCAAAACTTAAAGGTAAAAAGCCAGGCATAAGTGGAGGGAAGGTGTAAACCAAGTTCTAACAGAATAGTGGACAACCGTATAAGATTAGGAATACCTAATATCTTTCTAAAAAAGGAAGAAGCAATATGATCCAAATCCTTAGAAACTGCCTGTATCCATATCGGGATACCGTATAATAAATGAGAAATAATTTTTGCTTTAAAAATTTGAATCGCTGCTGGGATGTATTGATTTCCTGCATTAAAATAAAAATTTGTTATAGCCAAAAGGTGAGTAGTTGTTGAAGAAATAACTGACTTTTTATGTTGAATCCATGATAAATTATAGTGAAAATGTAAACCTAGATATTTAAAAGATTTAACTTGAATGTAAGATTGGGAGTTGATTGACCATATAGAAGGAGCCCAGGAGCGGGGAAAAACCATAATTTTTGTTTTGTTGACATTAATTACAAGATCATTTGAATGGCAATAAACTTGAAATTTGGAAATGAGCTCACGAAGACCGGATTTTGTGAGTGAGAGAAGTACTGTATCATCGGCATAAAGAAGAATCGGAATTGGCTTTTTATTAATTACAGGAAAGGAATGAGAGGTGGTGGTTAAGCTGGCAGGAAGATCGGCTATGAATAAATTAAAAAGAAGAGGGGCAAGGATGCAACCTTGCCTCACTCCTTTATTGATAGGAAAACTAGAAGAGAGAATATTGGTAAAAGGAAGACGGATTTGACATTTATTATGGGAATGAAGTTGCTGTAACAAAAACAGAAGCCTCTGGTCAATGCCCCAGTTGGATAACTTTTTCCATAAAAGGGCTCTATTTATCGAGTCAAAAGCACCTTGTAGGTCGATAAAGGCTACATATAGATTTGATTTATGATGTATGGAATATTTCTGGGCTAAAAAAGAGAGTGCAAAGGCATGATCCAGAGTAGAAACACCCTGGCGAAAACCTGATTGTTCAACTCCTGGAAGGTTTTTCAAACGGGCCCAGGATGACAGCTTTTGAAGAAGGAATCCTGCCCAGACTATTTAGGGCTTTCATGATCCGGCACTCTGAATTGTGCCTAAAAATGAATGTTATACATTCACTGTAACACTGGCAAAATATGAGTGAATTTTCAGGTACCAGTTATTAACCAGGTAGCTGCATTCAGAGAATAAGCTGAAGTTTCCAAATAGCTTTTATTAGCACTCTGTATACTGTATAATGCGTTAAAGTAATCTAGCCAGTACTTTACCAAAGTATGGACAACTATGGCAAATTCCAGCAATATAGAAAGGAGTATTATATGTGTGTGATTTTAGAGTACAGTATGTCCAAGAAAGAAAGATTAACTTGAGGCTAGTGTGTAGGGTTCAGCTACACAGTGGAGTCCCCCAAGCAGACTGTGAAGGGCTCTAAAAGGCTGAGAATACAATACAGAAATATAATAAGGGCTGTAAAGGAAAATGCTTCAAGGAAAATGCAACAGTCTTCCACCATTTGTCCTCTAAAGATACATTGATTCCAAACACAAGAAGATTTCCTAAAACTGGGTGAAAGGGCAATGGAATTGCACAGCATTTCTCAAACAGTGGGTCGGGACCCACTGGGTGGATCATGAGCCAATTTCAGATGGGTTACATAGCACCTAGCTCAGCTGCAGTTGAAAATACAGAGCTGAAAATACAGGCTACAGAGTTACTGGGTGGGGGGGGGCTCCTGGTGGAAGAGAGGTATGGAGGTTTGTCCTGAATAAGTGGAACTCTGGAAAGGAGGGAAGGCTGTAGGATTGGAGAAGGATCCAAGTCTGCATTCTGCTTTGACTTCCAAGCTGGAAAATTCCAATTCTGAACTATACAAAATAACAGCATGAGCATTCTGTGTAATAGGACCTTTGGCTGATTGTGACTTAGGTTTGAAGCCTAAACTGATGATGTCCCTTCTGGCCATGACATCCAGGTTAATTACATCACTTTCAATGGGTCCTAACACACTGTCATTCTAAAAAGTGGGTCTTGATGCTAAAAAGTTTGAGAACCACTGGAATAGCAGATAAGACACAGAATGATGAATATATGCAGTCATGCTGGAACAACACTACTCCTGAACGTCACATATTTATTTATGACCCATCTTTCTCCAATAGAACACAAGACAGAACTCTACATGCATATATTTTGGATGGAATCTAAATCAGCAGTAATCAACTGTTAAACTGGAAAGAGATATTGGGGAAACTGTAGAAAGCTCACAAAACAATAATCACAACACATAAACTGGGAGCAGGTTTACTTCTTAAATCAGCAACTGGGTATAATACTGTCCATGCTTTCTTCTGGGTAAAGGGAGCAGATACCTACTTTTTCTTATAATGAACATATAAGAAAAAATATGTTTCAGCTAAATATTCAGGAAAGTGGTTGCCCTACTACTTTGGTCCTATGGTAAAGGGGGCCCTTATCCCATCATGAATTGTTTGGAAGCCATCGGGTTACATTTTAGGTAAAACGTTTGTCCCCCTTCCTTGTTTGAACCCAGTTGGATGTCTTGCCATGGAGGTGAACTTAACATAACACAACAGGTGGCTCTACCCAGATTTATTTTTTTTTAAGTTGCTCTTTCCCTCTCAGTAAAAATGTTGGGAGAACAAACAGAGAGGCTCTCATGTTTCTTCTTGACATTCTCACACACATACAGGTTGGGGAGGTGTGCTCGTCCCACCCATTCCAGTGCTTGGAGGCATCTCCATCACCACCTTGGTTCAGGAGAAGCAGTGGGAGACTTCTGAAGATCACTGTATGCAAAGCAGATAGGAAAAAAAAATGCCTGGAGCTGGTTGGCTTCATATGTCAGACTTCAGTTACATCCCATGAGTATGGAATGTACTTTGTGTTCCCACACGCACATGAAACCACCCAGTTATAGGGACACACATTTACATCCAAAACCAACATTTTCTGTTGGTGTGCTTCTACTCCACGATCATGGACGTATTTAAGGCTGTGGGGGAGGAAGCTCAGGGCACAAAGGGACCCACAGAACCCATTGGACACACAAACACATACCACCCCAAGGTGGCAGGTTTGGGGGGATCTGTGCTGCTGGAAGGCAATGGGGTGCTGGTTTCTTTCCTGGGTGCAGAGAGACCACCTGGGGGGGGAGCCTACCATAGTGGGCACTTTGCTCCTTATTTTCAGACGTTACATTCTTTGCAAACATTCATGCCTGAGGAAGGGCTGGAACAAAGCAAAGCTGCTCCAACCGGTCAGACAGGTACAGAAGCTTGTTGACACCGTTATGTTTGCAGCACGCATGCTCCTTCCCAAGTTTCCTGGTGGTGCCTTTGCTCCTGCACCTTATGAAACTGGGGGGGGGGGGAGGCCGAGGGGGCGCCTCCTTCTGCAAGCCCGTGGTCTCTGATTCTCCTTGGGGGTGGGGGGGTAGCAGCAGCAGCACCTGAGGAGGGGGGCCTACCCCCAACAGAGGCTGCGGCTTGCAAGCGTGCCCTACCTCGAACCGTTGGAAAGGGTGGAGATTCCAGACAGCAGGACCGTAAGGAGGAAGGGCGAAGCGCCAGCACCGCGCACCATGCCCAGAGTCTTCCTCGTGAAGAGAAGGAGCCCCCTGCCCGCCAGCCGCAGCTGGGACGAGCTGCCCGACGAGGAGCGAGCCGACACCTACGTCCCAGGTAAAATGGAGAAAGCCCCCCCCCCATAAGCACACCTGGCCTCCCCCTCGAAGGAGCCGGGCTCCTGGAGAGCAGAGCTGCGCCCCCCTCCCTGCGGTATAAGCCTGCTCCTGCCTTTTGGGGCTCCATCGCGCCCCAGAGACACCTCCGAGGGCAGCAGCAGGGAGTGGATGGTTACTCTCGAAAGTGCCTGGGATTAACAGCCGAACCCTATCCACACTTTCCTGGGAGTAAACCCCATTGAATCTAATGGGACTTACTTCTAAGTAGACGTGCGTAGGATTGGGCTGGAAGTCCGGCTGAGGCTGCTGAATGATGGAGGGGCCAAAAATCCCCACTATTCTACACATTCTCAGAGGCACTTAAAAACTCATTCAAAGGGGAGCCCCCGGCTGGAAAATGGTTCCAGCGGCTCCTCCGGACTTAACAGCCCGATCCCAAGTGGGTCTACTCAAAAGTTAGTCCCATTACGTTCCATGGGGCTTGCTCCCAGGAAAGTGTGCATAGGACTGGAGCCTAACAGCCCAATCCTATGCATGTCTACGCAGAAGTAAGTCCAATTAAACTCAATGGGGCTTACTCCCAGGAAAGTGTGGATAGGATTGGGCTGTGAGACTGCAGTCCTATCCACACTTACCTGAGAATAAGTTCCGTTGACTATAATGGGACTTACTTCGAAGCAGACATTTCTAGGATTGGGGTCTCAGGCTGCGATCCTATCCGCACTTTCCTGGAAGTAAGCCCCGCTGAAGATAATGGGACTTACTTCAGAGTAGACAAGTAGAGTATTGGGCCCGAGAGTGTGCCTCATGGAATACAATGAAACTTTCCTCTGCTTTATCATGAATAGAACTACAGCCCAGTTCAAGGGCCGGTGGGTGTGGGTTTGAGAGCGGGCTTCCCCGGCGGCAAATCACGACCCAGTGGAAACAGAAGCCACGTGCAGCAGCCCCGATCCGAGGACTCCCAGCTCAGCACTGCGTCCCACCGCTTCCAATTTAATTCTGCCCAGCCCACAAGTGTACCCATTTGATCCCTGTTACGTATACGCAACGTTGGGCAGACATGACTTCTTAACATATGAATCTGCCTGCGGTCCTGTCCTAACGATGCTTGCTCGGAAGTAACTCCCATTTATTGCAGAAGAAAGTGGCTCTGAGCCAGCAGAGCTAGAATCTAGCTGTTCAGACGCGGTCGGGTGTGGGAGAACCCCCTCATCCAGGCCATCGCCTTACTGCAAGAGGTGCGTTCGCAGTCACGCAGCCCGGGACGCCCCCTCCCTTTCCCCGGCCCTTCCCTCCCACCAACTTCTCCACCAGCGGCTGAGATTTGCTTTTCCGCAAGGAAGAACTGTGGGTGGGTTGGCTGGCCATGGTGCGCGCGGATCTCCTCCAGGGTCCCTCCGTCCCGCCTATCCCAGGAGATCTATCTATTCCTGAGAGTGCGGCGCGCCCGCACACGTTCAGCCAATCCTAGACATGTCTACTCAGAAGTAAGTCCTGTTGCGTTCTGTGAGGCTTACTCCCAGGAGAGTGTGCATTGGATGGCAGCAGCCGCACGGCGCGCGACGTCGTGCTGCGCAAGTGCTCTTCTGTCGGAGCACCGCAGGCTCCGCCTCTTGGGGAATGGAGCGAGGCTGCTCGCAGGATTCCCAGCATGCGGGAAGGCGCGACCTGGCTGGTGCGGTGACCGTGATTTAAAAACTCCGAGGAACTCCTTCAGTACTTTGATCCCCCATTGCAACTTTTAGCTGGCCCGGGAGGCGGCAATCCTATCCACACTTTCTTGGGAGTAAGCCCCATTGACTATACTGGGACTTACATCTGAGTAGACATGCCTAGGATTGGGCTCTCAGGCACCTCCCTTTTCTTCAGTGAGCAGACTCGCCCTAAGATTAAACAATTTTTTTAATGCTTTTGTTCTGGCCAGTCCCAAATGCAGGGCTCTCTCACTCTCTCCTTCCTGAGTCACCTTTTTTTAACAGCTCCAGGCTAATTAAAATTTGGCTTCACTGTTCATTTGTATTGTCTGCAGCAATGTCAGCTCTTCATCATGGAATAATAGACTGGGCTACCGGTTCTTTTTCATTTTTCATTTCAGTGATACAACTGTACTTGCCTTCCAGTTGATCTGGAATAAATGATACCCTCAGATTCCTAGCCACCACCATCACAAACTTGGCACTTCCAGATGTCTTCAAGGCGCATAGTGTGTGTGGGTCTAAGAATACAAATACCGGAATCCTTGTATAAATCCAGTTAATTAAAATAATACTAATATTAATTACTGGTTTGGGGCCATCATTTAGTATTAAGCATCAAGGTCAAACCAGACAACAAAAAATCTGAGGTGCTTTGGAGCCCACTGTAGTCTGTTTAATGGTGAATTATATATAGTGTGTGTGAGTGCGTATTTTGATTAAAATAAAACAAATGAAAGCAATAGTTAATATTCTAAGTCTGCAATCCTAACCACACTTTTGTGAGAGTAAGCCCCATTGAACAAAATATGACTTACTTCTGAGTAGACTGGTTAGGATTGTGCTATAAATAATTTTGTGGCTTTCTATTAACTTATATAAATAAAACATTAAATATTGAGACCCCAAGATAATAAAAGATGATTCTCTATGAAGTCCACCAGAAAGTGTCTGAATTCATGAACAGTTTCCATTGTCAATCATCCCCTTGCACTCTCTCACTCTCCCTTCCCCATCCTAGATGCAGCTGACTGTACTGTAGCAATTGAAACTGAAGGAACAAAGCAGACCTGAATGTCCAAATGGGTTGCTGCTTTCCTCTGAACTGTTTTGTGGCTATTATGTTCACTGTCCTCAGACAAATGCCAAACAGAACAACATGAGTTCTGTTGGTAATGTTTTAGCACTTGTTTCAGAACAAATGCACAGCTGTAGTACAGGCTTTCTGTTGTGATCTGGGATCAAGGTTCTGTAAAGTCTTACATAATCCGGATCAAGCATGCCTCTTCCACATGTATGGTGCACCACAACTTTTAAGACTGACTGGAGACACTCTCTAAGAATGCCATCTGTATACTAAGGGCCCAATCCTAAGCCTTTCTAGTACAGGCGCTGAGCCCTAACACCAGTGCTGGGTGCCGTAAATGTGCCATAAAGCATGTTTATGGCATCCGGAGAGTAGGGAGCGCTGGCTCTTGAGTCCGCACCAGTCAGGCACCAGACCCAGTGCCTGCAGAAGGAGCACAGAGTTCAGGAACTGGTAGAGCAGAGCTCTCAGGTCTGCACTGGTAAGGTGAGAAGACATTGCCGAACTGAGGCTTTCCTGTGGGGTTGGGAAGGGAACAAAAGTTCTCTTCCCCTGAGAAGACTCCCGGTGGCTTCATGGCACCCACTGGCTACAGCAGTAGCCGCTTTGGTGCCACTGCTCTAGCAGGGGCCGAAAAGCATAGGATTTGGCTGCAAGTCAGGTTTACACTGAAAGGCGTAATCTTGGTTTTCTTGGTGGCTGTTCCTCTACTTCAAAATTGTCTTTCCTTGCCAAAACCTGAACCTGAGTGCACTTTTGGAAACAGTGAAAGACATTTTTATTCAAACTGGCTTTTGGTGGTGTGGTAGTAGATGGGTGAGTGCAGTGTCAAGCAATTGCCACCCACATCTAGCCCATCTTGTCTTAAAACAGGCTGCAATCCTATGCACACTTTCTTGGATGTTATCCCAATGTAACACTTCCACTACCTAAGGTCAGGAAGAAACAGACAGAAGGAGGCTGCCTTGTTGGGGGGGGGGGAGGAGGAGGAGAGGAAGCCTACCAGAAGAACAGATATCCCTGGGGGTCCCTTAAAAACCAGATTAGTGAAGACTGTTGATTTGGGGAAATGGGGCAACCAGCTTCCTCCCAAGTGGACTGAGACCAGGTGGGTAGAAATAGATACAATAAAAAGAATTTTATTTTATTAAAAGGATGAAGAACAACCAAATGAGTTAAAGTACAAGGCAAAACACGGCACTTGGAATGACACAAAGAGAGTTCAGGTGGATGGGTTAAGGCAAAGATTAGGTGCAGCAGTTGAAAGGCAAGCTGAAAATAAATCCAGCACTAATATGATTTGCAGGGTTCTTTCTCTACCAGAGTATTCCTGGTGTTCCAGGATCTTGGTCCTTGTAGCCACACCTAACTGGGCAGGTGGGAGACCCTTGCTAAGGCACTCAGTGCTCGAATGAACAACCATAGCAAATGCACAAAGGGTGTGTGTGACCTCACTTTTTAATAACCTATGGGTGCTTACCAAGTCTTATTTGTAGGCTTGGATATTGGGAACACTTGGCCCTTAACTTTCCTATGGGGGGGAAGAGATCAAGTGGGCTTCATGGTCCAATGAGTTGGCTCCAAATTCACTTGGGGAAAGGACAAACAATAAACACCAACTGTACTGCAAAAGTTGACTCAGGAGTCTCTGATGTGACAGGAAAATGCAAAACAGGTAAAAATAGGCCAAAAAAAGGGGATGGGAGAAACAGGGATTTTCACCATAGGTGAGCAGAAAGGGGTAGATTAATTAGCATATTGCTACCTATTTTTGAATCTTTGGGATATGACAGGTGAGAACTCCAATTAAAGTAAGTAAATAACACCAGAGGTAATCTTAAAAGAAACCTGCCATCAAAAATTGCTGTGTGTGCTCTTTCTTGCTGCCAATAAACCCATGTGTGTGTTCCTTTTCTAGGAGAGATAAGGTGTGTACTCCTGAACTATGGCAGCGAAGACAGCTGCAGCTTGGAGAGCAACAGCAGTAGCAATAAATACACAGAAGCTGTGGATACTTTAGCCCCTGAGTCCACAACTGAGGAAACACTTCTGAACTTGGCAGCAAACCACCCTGCAGTCCGATCCAAAATCAAGGTACAGGCTATATTTGGTTCTTGTTGACTAACACAGATCTCAGGTGATTAGGGAATGCTCCTTAGAACTAGAGATTGGTTTGAACTGCTATTTTTACTTGGCAAATTTTGGTAGAGCAGAGCAGTCCTGTGGTTGTTTCTATTAATGGTTTCCAGGATGCAAAGATTTGTCATTGGCTACAGTGATGATCTGTGATGGCTTTGCCTGGTGATCACTATGTCAGACTGTCTTGTGAATAAGCAATAGATCAGCAATATGGTCTTGACACGATCCAGTAAAAGTTAAGAAATGTAGGTCTTATTTATTTCAATTACACATGCCTGCAACTTTCCCACTGAAATTGATGGCACAGACTGCTTACCTTTGGCTGGATCATGTTCTGAAAGTTTATTGCAGTGCATGATTTTGTGAGCAGGTGCTGACTTTAACAGAAATATTTCACATGCTAATCATTCATTTCATGCATCAGATCCAAGTAGGCTTATGCATACAAAAGACTCCGGCCACAATAAATGTCAACAGGATTCTGTGTTTTTGCTGTAATAAAGGCCGCAAACAACACATAATCATGTTTGTGTTGAAATCACGATTGAAATCACTCTGTTGGTCCCATCCTATCCCCTCCAGTCCACATGCAGCCACACCAATGGAGCATGTGTTGCACACTGTGGTGTGTGTGGGAAGAATCACATGACCAGTGAAAGACAAGTACAGATATCTTTTACCTCCCAGTAAGCCACCTGATTGCCAATGAATTTCCTTGGATCCACACCAGCTGTTTCACTGGTTGGCTATTTTACTGGTTTAAATCCTAGGAGGAGAAGGGTCTGGGCTAAGAAAGTGGGACAATCTTGCACTTGTAAACGAAACTGTGAGAGTGAAATACAAATGTGATAGATAAATGAAGTTTGGGTGAGAGATAGCATATATTATTATTTGAATCCATACAACAACAGTAAGGAAGTGTGATTACCATCCCAAGTTGGTAGCTGAAGCTGAGTGGTTTGCCGAAAGCCAACTAGTTCAGTTAATGGCAGATTTGAAGTCCTAGCTTGCAGTTCAGTCTCTCAGCTACTACACCAGAGGTGTTAACATAAGGCTGGGGACTGGATGTGGCCCATGGAAGCTTTCTATCTGGCTCTCAGACTCTCATCTGCTGAGCAGTGCTGTGGTGTTACTGCTAAAAGGGCAGCCTACGTGAAAATTGGGCTCTCTCATATCTTGAAATATGATCAAGATTTGTGTATTTTATCTTCTGTTGTTTGCAATTAATGAGTTCCTAAGTAAGAAAAAAGTGCTTATTTTTTATTATGACCTGTTTAATGACATCAATTCCTGCCTAATGACATCACTTCCAGCCCTCAGCAGGCATCATGAATGCTATTCGGCCCTCGGTATGAAACTAGTTTGACACCCCTGTACAAGACTGTACCAGCTCTACAACACACCAAATCCAAGCAAGATAGAGCTGAAAGTCTAGGTCATATCTGAAGCTCCTTGATTCTGTGACTCTAAAACCCTATTTTATTTCCTTAGTTCACAACTGGTACCTGTAGTGATTCCTTGGCGTACAATTGTGAGTTATGTGGCAAAGGATTCCGTTTGCAGCGCATGCTCAACCGCCACATAAAGTGTCACAGCCAAGTGAAGAGACACTTGTGTACCTTCTGTGGGAAAGGATTCAATGATACCTTTGACCTGAAAAGGCATGTAAGGACACATACAGGTAAGAGCAAATCTTAACAAGGGAAGGGAACATCACAAAAATGTGATGGGCATTCTGCCTCTTGGAAGTATTCATGGCATTCATAGGAAAGAATGGACCATTTGTTGTAGTTACTATTCCATTAGCTTATAATTGTGTGTCTTACAGGAACTACTATGTAGGGCAGAACAGAGCTGTGTACACCCTACGCTTAATAAAATTCTGTGCCAAAAAAAGCTGAATTTCTGCTTGGCCACATTTTTCTTACTTGTATAATTCTCCAATTTTTGGTGGTGATGATAATAATCTCAGTATTCTGAGGACACTGAATTTTGTGACCAAACATTTTTCTGTGCTTCTACAAAATTGCAACATACATGCAGCTCTAAGCATGACCGTCCCTTACAGTTTGTAATTATAAAGTCTGGAGATGGACTAAGGGAGTTAAATGCTGAGTTTCCTTTAAAAAAAATTGTGCCCTTAAAACACCTAATGTTGCATTCTAGGAATTCGTCCATATAAATGTGAGATCTGCAACAAAGCCTTTACTCAACGTTGTTCCCTGGAATCACACCTTAAAAAGATCCATGGGGTGCAGCAACAATATGCCTACAAGCAACGGAGAGATAAACTCTATGTTTGTGAGGACTGTGGCTACACAGGCCCAACCCAAGAGGACTTGTATGTACACATCAAAAACACTCATCCTGGAAGTGCTTTTTTGAAGAAAACATCAAAAAAACTTGCAGCGGTTTTGCAAAACAAACTAACCTCTTCAATGGAGATGAGTCCCAAAGAGAATGAGGAGAAGCAGTAATACTGCAATAGGAAGTGGTGACAAATGCGCTGACGTTTACATGCATCAGAACTAGGGCTGTCTGGTTTCAGTGTTTGACCTGAAGTTTCAGTTTTAAATGTCTCAGGGTTTCCAAAGGGAGGGGAAGGAGTAAAATTTCAGGATAAGGGTAACAGATTTTCTTCCTTTTGGCTCTAGAGTTTTTCTATTTGCTCTGCCCACCTACCTATCCACAGCTATTACCTTGTTCATCAGGTTGCTCCCTAAGGCACCAGGTACAATCACGCCTTTTCTTTATTTTGCCTGCTGTAACGCTCTGCCTGGATGTTACCAGGTATTGTGTCCTGACTTGCCAAGCCCTAATCCAGTGGTCCCTAAACTTTCCTGGGTCACAGTGCCCTGCAGTCTCTTCTTCCTGGCTCAGGCAGGTGCTGCTATGTTGGATTGTGTGAAATCTCCCAAGATCCAAGATGGTGGCACCCAAATCTTACAAGATTTTTAGAGATCCAAGATGGAGGCACCCAGAGGAACAGGTAGAAGGGGCCACCAGAGACATCCTGCAGTGCCCCTCTGAGTGTGCCATGATGCCCTAAGGCAGTGGTGGGTTGTGATCCACCATAGGAACAAAAAAATGAGTCATTTCCCCTTAAGAGGAGTGACCCAGCGGCACCACAGCGATCAAGGCACCGCAGGCACCCAGAGGCGTGCCAGACTACCTGAGGGGGTCTGCAAGCCTTGGAAAGAGGGTCCAGGAGGCCTGCAGCCCCTTCTGTAGGTCTCCCCCAAGCTTTGTTTCACTCCAATCCGTAGGTCAGAGTGACCAGCGGTAAACTGGAAGTCGCTCCAACCTTCAGTTGGAGCTTGGAGGAGATCAGCAGAGGGGGCTGCAGGCCTCCCGGACTGTCTCCAAGGCTTGCAGACCCCTTCAGGTAGGCTGGTAAGCCTCTGGGTGCCGTGATCAGTGCAGCACCGTTGGGGCACATCCCCCCTCCAAGTCCCCACCTCCACAACCACTTGCAAGTGTCTCTCAAACTCCCAGCAAGTTTGAGAACCGCTGCCCTAAGGCACTGCTGTGCACACTTTGGAACCCTTGCCCTAATTTTTAGCTCCTAGGTTCAACTGCCTGAACCTCTCAGAAGACCTGACAAATCTTAACCTGAACTAACCTCAAAAGTATGTTCATGATTAAAATATGGTTATCTAGAATCATTTGACAGTCTCCTGGATTTTTGAACTTGAATAAAATTTCTCCATTATAAAGGAATGAGCAAAAGAGACACCATGTGATGGTTCAATTTTTGAATTCTGTTTTATTCCTTCAGTCTTCGTGTTCGTGTATTGATGTATCACAAGTGCCTTTGATACATAAAAACAATGACTGTAAAAGTTAACAAAATAATGTTATTAAACATGAATGCAGGTAATGGGCCTTGAATTAAGATTTATTAAAATGAAATATTGTTGTAAAAATAAAAAGGCAGTTTTGATTGTGATAAAAAACCAAACAGATCTATGATGCACAGATAAAAATTTTTGTAAAGGGCAGACAAGTTTAATGTCCAAGAAGTAACACAATTAGTTATCAGCAGATTATGTGGACTTCTATACATATTTTATTTATGTATGTAATTATTTATATATTTATATATACACCATTATATTATATATATATATATATATACACATATATACAACATTATACACCACCTTTCTTCTCCCAAAGGGATTCAAGGTGGCTCACAATTCAGTGAAAAATGTCAGTAAAAACAACTGCAGACATCCTTAATCCAATTGCATGGCAAAAAAGGAACATTCCTATAAAAAACAGACAAAGCACAGATAACATCCAGAAGGGAGTTCCATAGGCCAATTGGCTCCAACACAGAAAAGGAACTCCCATGTGTTACTGTCATCTGAACCTCCCAGAGTCTGATGGAACTTGTAGAAGAGTCTCTCAAGGTGATCTTGGAAGATAGGAAGTCTTGTATGGGGAGAGGTGGTTCTTCAAGTATCCAGGCCCTAAGCCATATACCGTTTTATAGATAATGACTAGGACCTTGAATTATGCCAGGAATGGACAGGCAACCTTGTAGCAAAGGAGTTATATAGTCACAATCCTTTGCTGCAGGTAACACTTTGGCTCTTGTATTTTGTATCAGGCTTCCAAACAGGCTTCATGGGCAGGGCAGCCCCATGAAGAGTACATTACAGTAAACCAATCTTGATATTACCAAAACATGAATAACTGGTCAGGTCTGACCAACCCAAGAATGGGTTCAGCTGGAGCATCAGCTGAAGCTGGGCAAAAGCAGCTATGGTCACAGCTGTCCCTTCAGATCGGAGTGAAATGAAGCTTGGGGGAGACCAGCAGAGGGGGCTGCCGGCTTCCCAGACCCTCTCCAAGGCTATCCAGCAGCAATGCTGAGTCTAGGGAGTTAAGCCCAAGCTGCAGACCTAATCCTTCAGAGAATTGGTCAATACTTTACCATCTGATTAGCAGATGTCTTGCCTGGAGTTAATTTCATTTATTTACCCTCATTCAGGTCATCACAGACTCAACAACAGCTAAGAACACCCACAGACCTCTCCAGTTAAAGATGGAAAAGAGTGAGAGAGTCGAGGGTCATCCACACATAGTATATATCCAACTCCAGACTCAGTTTTATGCAGATATTTTTTTTTTTGTGCAAAGTTTATTTATTTATTACAGATACAGGTAAGGAAAATGGGTTAGGGCTGGGACTACATAGGTTACACATGAGGGTATTGGCCATAGATTACAACATGTCTTAATCCAAAAAAGAAATCAACGACTGAAAAGAAAAATAGTCATTGATACAAAAATTATCATATTTGTCATTATACTAATTAATGATTTAACTAAACAATCAATATTGTTTAACTAAAATTATTTATCCAATCATAAAAGGGCTTCAAATTTTGCACATACAATATTCTTGCTGCTATACTGATATGTACAATAAAATGTTTCTTATATTAATCTTCAATTTCTAATATCGCATTTAAGAGGAATATTTCCAGTTTGAATGGTACTACACAATTCAATATCTCTTGTAGCAATATATGTCACTTTCCAATATGTCTTTGCTTTCCACATATCCACCACATATAATAAAGAATTCCCTTAATCTCTTTGCATATCTAAGTTATCTGATGACCCAGGGTACATTTTTGCTACTTCCTCTGGAATTAAATTTTCATCTATAAAACAATTTATATAAGATACCACTTTAATTATCTTAATATTTATGTTCCAACTTTGTTTTTATTTACATCTGCTTTGATTTGACATAGTAATTAATGGAATACTCCTCACTTTTGAGGAGAATTCAGTCCATTAATATCTACAAAAAAATTCCACTTATTTAGCCATTTTCACTTCCTGTCTTAGTATTTTCTTTGTTCTCTGTCTTGTTGATATTTTCCTTCTTGTTCCTCCCACTGCTCCTTCCACTCCTTCCACTCCTTCCACTTCTTCTTCTTCTTCTTAACTCTTATATTTCTTGATCCCTCTCTTTTCTTCTTCCATTTTCTCCATTTTATTCTTTTTGAATTTAATCCAAAGATGATGATTCTTCTGGAAAGGATGCGGTCTCTTTCTCTGAGAGTTCCCTCTTTTTTCTTCTTGAAAATTCTGAGTTCTAATAATAAATGCTGCTTTTTCCATCTCCTGTCTCATTACAAAAAATCTCCAATTCTTTAGTTTCATCATTTTATGCAGATATTAAGGAACGTGGCCCAGCAGGAACCCCCCAGTACCATCATTTGGAATCTACCCTGCAGTAATAAGTAATAATGACTACTAAATACTTGGAAAATAACAGGGTTGCAATTTGCAACCATTGCCTGGTTGCCTGTGGCCAGATAAGTAGGCATACCTACTACCCAGCCATACCTTCCAATCATATAATAGCAGCACAAGGTCAGCTGTGGAGCTTCCACAGTTTCTCTTTAAAACACTGTATTTCCTCTGCTTGATGTAGGCACTGCTTCTCCTCTTTGCTCTGTAAATGTAGGATTGGATACAAGGATCTTTCACTCTGTGATGAATTCTAGTTATCCATGCTTATGGAATTCTGAAAGCCCCAAGGACACATGTCCTGGCAGTGACATGAAGCTCTTAGACATAACTGATGGCTGAGCTGCTAGAATTCATGTTCCAGTGGCACAGTGTGCTTTTACAGTGGTCACACAACATGACCTGCCATTCTTCACAGCCAGGCTGCCATTGTAAGCAATAAGCAGCTGCAGCCATGCACCACCAGCCTTTGGAAAAGCACTGATGCCGGTAAATCAGTGCAGGGGTGGGTGGAATGGGGCGAGGTAGGGGAGGAATAGGGCAGAGACTGGGGTGGGGAGGGGGTGGTCAGGCTGGGGAGGGGGTTACTATCAGCAGCAGCAGTTCTGCCAATATCCTATCCACCTATTTGCATTCACTTGGACTTGCACCAGCAAAAGCACTGGTCCATGTCCAAGCAGACCCATCAAGGCAGCAGAGACTTATGTTCCCAGGGAGACCTCCCAGACTGCCTGCGCCCGCCCCCACGATACAGTGTGTACTCCAGTGCTGCAGCTGCATTGTTAGGGGGAAGGGCTTTGGAAAGGATTGGGCTGACAGTCCACACGTGCCGTTTTTCTATATAATTTCATGACTGAAAGACCAGGCTCCCTCTCTTCCCATACCATGTTGTATGAAGTGCCACCTTCACCTTATGGGAGACTGGGGTGAAGAGAGAATGTTCCACCTCCAAGGCTTATTGAACTCCTAACTACTAGGAAAACTGGTTCCTCCTTCAAGAAAATATAATATACCTGTACAAGCTTTTTCTTCTTTAAGAAGGAGTTAAAAACTTTTGCTTTATCAAGATTTCTCTGTTACAGTATGTTTTTTTAAAAAAGATTATGCAATCCATCAGGTCCTTTGGAGAAAAGGTGTGATATCAACATGTAAAATACTAAATAAAATTCAAGAGTAAATTCAAGAGTTAGTGTTACCAAAAAATGTATATAATCTAGAACATATTAGTTAAAGCAAAGATCATACTCATTCATGATTGGATATCAGGTATAAGACAGCACATTCACTCAATACATTGGTAAACACAATCTATAACTACTGGGTTAATGTTTTACTCTACCCACCAGCCCCTATAGTCACTCTCCACCCATACATCACAAGTATACAAACAACCTCTCTTTTCCATGCCTTCACACACTCTTAACCCATCTATCCGATACACAGAGAATCTCTTTTTCATACCTGTACTTATCATAAACCTCATACTTCCCCACCTCTGTGTTAATTAATCTATACTAGCTCTAGATCTGGAAAGGAAGGACAGTAGCAGGGGTCAAACAAAACTAACTAGAGTTGGGAAGGAGGAAAGATACCATGAAGTCCAAAGGAAAATGTCCCACAAGTGGGATCCAGAGGTACCCTGCTGACAAAATATTGGAGTGCAACACAGCTACTAACAGTAATTGAGCAGTTCAAGTTGGCACTGTTAGCTCTGAGTAAGACAGAAACACAGCTAACGAATTGGTCCAGGATCAGGTGCAGGCTGCTGAGTCAGAAAAATCAGCACACACCTGTAACAGCCACACCCTGGGTGTAACCAAGCCTACGCTGATTGGCTGACCATACCACTTAAGGGCTAGTATGCTGAACCTCCAGTGCAGCAGTAGGGGAGTGGTTGGAGACAACTGAGGAACTGCTGCCAGTGACTGTGGAGGCTGGAGATATATATATATATATATATTATTACTGACCTTGGACTGAACCTTGACTATGATTTGTGGGAAACTGATTTGGATTTGTTAACATTGGACTGACTGCTCTTCCTGCTGACTAGGACTGTTTATTGACTAATCTGCTTGTGATATCCCATGCTCAAAATGCAACTGCTGCTTGAAAGTACTCTGCTGTGAATGCTGTTTCTTGCAACCTGCTCAACTTGAGCAGAACACAGGGACCTAACTACAAAGAATCCTTAACAGGCACCAGGCTTCCTCACTGGCAACAGGGGAAGCCCTCCCCCCAACAATTAAAGAAGAATACCAGAAGAGAAAGTTCATTTTGAAAGATGGAACTAGGTGTTGATAAATATGACTTTCTCAAAACTAATGAGAATGCAGGTTGAAGAGGGCATTTATAAAGAAATAGCAGACAGGCAAGGGATACTTATCACATCCTACACTCACCCAACATAAAACATACAAACTCCGATTCCCCTTACCAGCCAGGCTTGCAGTTTCAGAGACCAGTTGGGGGAGATTAGAAACAGCTAGAGGGAAGTATCTGCAAGATGCCCCCCAAAGGGGGCAGAACTTAATCTTTGCCCATCCACCAATTCTCCCCTTGCAAATGCCTATCAGCATTATGAAGAAAACATAGGTTTGGAATTTCCATACGTAGAGATTTCACAATTTGGCTCAGAGCCAAAGAAGTAGCTAGTATCAAAGCCAGATCAGTTTCTTCAACCCTTAGGGTCAGGATAATTTTTTACAGTTTTGCTATCCTTCATTTTCTCCTTATACTTATCCAGGCGAAACAGCCACTTGTTCCAATAAAGAGAGCAAAGCTCAGTATTCATGTAATGTGCATGTGCAGGAGAACCATCTTTGTAGGCCACCACAATGAGTCCACAATCAACCTGAGATGCAAAGGAAGTAAAACATTCATTCATAATCTCCAAGATCAAACAGGATTGCTCTCTTAAGTACATCATTTGCATGCTAAGCAAAGCCAAGCAGGGGAGCATTTTAAAATGTTTTTCCCCAGTTCTGAAGCCTCCTTTCTTGTATATATATATAGGTGTGGATATGACTGTTTTAAACCAAAATCTATGCCATAGTATCTCCTTGCTCTGTCAACCATTTAATCAGGAACAGATGTACTTTAGAATGTGTTAAATGTTTTTGACAGTTTTAAAACTTGTAACAAGATTAATCAGAAAAAGGTTCTTGCTCATCCTGATTGTTTGTAGATTTGGCTGGGAAGGGGAGGGGGTAGGTTAAAAAAAATTTAAGGGACTAATGTGTGCCTCTGTTCATGAATCAGATTTCATATGGTTGGTGTTTTGTTGTTCTCAGTCTTAAAATATATTCAACAACCCTACCCCACTTTAGTTCAGTTCACTCATTTTCAAAGTCCATACCCAATCCCAATGAACACTCAATGTAGAATTTAGAAGGTGAGCAGTCTTTCCAACAGCCCTCAAAATTCAGAGCATGAATCACTACCCTGTTTGTGGAACACGTTCCAAGCTATTAACACTCTTAACAGACATCACCTCTGGTATAACAATCCTTCATCCATGGTTTGAAGAACCCTAAAAACCAGTTCAGATCATCTATGGTTTTCACTTCTGGTCTGGGGAGCAAATGCTAACAACAGTTTGCCAAACCAAACATCAAGACAAACTGTAGTTAGGTTAAAGGGGAAATGGCATGGGAAGCCATGCAACAAGGGGAAAGAGAGAGAGAATGCAAATCTGTGTTTCATTCATGATCACCAAAATCATGATTTGGAGGATGGTCTGAATTAAGTCAGTGAATGAAAAACATGCATATAGTCACACAGTAAAAATGAAAAAGTCAGAATTCACCCTTAACAGAAATCACTATCTTGTATAATTCATTGTTCATGGAGTTGTTATAAAAACATTTATTCAATGCCTTTCCTAAGCTAAAGAAGGTTCATATTTAAAAATTGGCAAACTAAACCAATAACCACCCCCAGAATTGAGCTCCCAAAAGGTCCAGCTGATACATCATAGAAGTTTGGTACTTCTGGAAGTCAAACAAAATGAGAATCTTTTTGACTCCAGAAAACATAAGAGGTAGCAGAAACAGAACTGAAAAAACAGAAGATTTCCAGCACAATCCTATGCATGTCTACTCAGAAAAAAAGTCCCATTTGGAGCCCAATCCTATTAAAATACCCCCCTCCCCAGACTTATGCAGACTGGATACTGGAGGGGGGTATCCAGGAGGTTTCCTCCAGATAAGGAAACATTTGTTTTCTTGCCTAGGGGTAAGCCTCCCCTGCAGTGATAGGTCTACTCAGATCTACTGAGTAATGGAAATGGACTCAGGTAAGTAGATCAAGCCTGGGAAAGGAGATAGGATATCAGTGGCGCAGCTGCTGCAGATACTACCCCCTTCCTGGTCTCAGAACACCTCCTCCTGTAACCTCCTTCCTCCCCCCTCCCACACCCCAGCACCAGGGCTTTTCCAGACACTGCTGGCATGTGGCCACTCACTGTTTGCAGCAGTGGCCCAACTAGGCAGAATGGTGGGTCACATTTTGAAACCACTGTAAAGCACATTGCACCATGAATTCTAGTAGCACAATGGGTCCATAGGATTGTTCAATAAGATTTACTCTCAGGTAAGTGCATATAGCAGTGGTTCTCAAACTTTTAGCACCAGGACCCACTTTTTTGAATGGGAATCTGTCAGGACCCACAGGAAGTGATGTCAGGACCGGAAGTGACATCCTCAAGCAGGAAAATTTTTAACAATCCTAGGCTACAATCCTACCCACACTTAGCCACAAGTCCCATTGACTATCATTTTCAAAAAGCATATACAGGTGCAGCCTATGTATCCACGGATTTTTTTATTTGCGGATTTGTCTCAACTAGAATGGGGTAGGGGAAGCAAAAGTCATACACACCTTTGCCCTGCGCTGGGGTCTCCCTCCCTCCATTTCCAGGCAGCCCAAAACACTGCAAAAAGGCTCTGCCTCACCCAGGCAGGGAAATAACCCTGGAGCCCTGGAAGAGGTTCCCCTAGCAAAGGAACAGTAAAACTCCTGGAGCCCCTGAGCCAGCAAAGAAGCTGAAGAGGGGAGGGGGGGGGGTCCCAAAAATCTCTATAGCCAGAACACTGCAGCAAGGTGGAGCTCTCTCGCGCTCACGCGCTCTCTCACTCACACAGAGGCAGGTGTGGTAGCAACAGAGGGGATTGCTTTAAAAAAAATCAGGGAGTGTTTGCCAAATTCCCCCCTCCCCATTGAGATGGTGCAGGCAATCACCTACACAAGCAAGCCTTCCCACCAAGCAAAGCATGAGATATAGCCTACAATCCTCTCCACACTTTCCTGGGAGTAAGCCCCATTGACTGGAATGGAGCTTACTTCTGAGTAGAAACACACAGGGCTGGACTCTTAAAAAATCAGCATCCCAACTGTGAAAGAAGCCGGACAGCTGGCAATGGGGAGGGCTGAGAACGGAGGGGGAGGAGAGGGGATTGCTTTAAAAAAACCCAGGGAGTGTTTGCCAAACTCCCAAATGGAGTAAGCCCCATTGACTGGAATGGGGTTTAGTTCTGAGTAGAAACACACAGGGCTGGACTCTTAAAAGATCCATTCCATGTGGAAGAAGCTGGCAACGGGGAGGGCTGAGTACAGAGGGGAGGGGATTGATAACAGCTGCCTTAGTTTCCTTCCATCTGGAAGTGTCAGGCTGCAGTGTACTTGCGTAACTCTATGGAATTTAGCACCCTGCATTATTTGTTAATCACGCAGAGTCACGGAACAGAACTAACATGGATAAATAGGCTCCACCTGTACATAGCAGCCTGTAAAAAGTATAGATGTGTACCATTTCCCCAAATGCAGTCACAACCCATGGTAACATCATCTAATACATTAAAAATCAAATACTGAAATGAAAGGGGACCCACCTGAAATGGGCTCATGAACCACCTAGTTGGTCCTGACCCACAGTTTGAGAAACACTGGCATATAGGACTGGAGGCCATTTAACATTTAATTGGACAAATGAGAGATTCCACTTCAGTAATAATGGTTCAGGTTGAGAGGTGACAAATGAAAACAAAAACATTATATTAGAACAAAGATGTGTTCTAGCAGCTAGTGAGTTTACTGACCTGGAAGTCATAATTACCATCATGGTTAAGGGCTCCTATATATGCTGCAATCTGTAGTGGGTTATCAAATGTATTCTGCAGGAGTGGCTTTGATTTCCCTGAAGTCTTCCAGTCAATTACACATAATGTTCCTCTGTGCAGCCAAATATATAAAAAAAAATCCATTTATGTTCAGTAACAGGGGTTCATAATTTTTGGTTGTGTTTATAAACAGTCAAAATTTGTGCTTGCTGCTCACCTTTACCTCACCTCTGAGAGGGAGGAGAAGAGTCTTGTCTGACATCATGTGGCGCTCAAGGCCTAATGTAACTAGGGGTGAGTCCACAAACCCCTCCCAAGCTTTGAGCAAGAAGTGTGTGTGTTCACCCCGTTATGCTGAGTCTTGGAGATACTTAGAAAGTTGTGAGACATCTTGCTTTCCAAGATGTCAGCACTTTTTTGCTGAAAAGTGGTATATAAATATTAATAAAATAGTAATAAATCACATGATGTAGGCTAAAGGAAAGCAGATACTGTCTACACACTTCCCTCATGCTGCCAAGATTTCATGGCAGCATATATATGCACCTGTCTCATTATTGGAGAGAAGGTACATTATATATTCTTGCATACCTGGGGTCCCTTTAGGAAAATTCCCTATTTTTTCTGGGTGGCCCTGTTTTATTGTCCTACTGGGAAAGATAGGGCCACCCACTTTACTATTAGAGGGAATGATGGAATAACTAAAGGCCAAATCCTATCTGACTTTCTAACACCTATGCTGCCATGCCAATGCGATGTGCGCTGGATCCTGTGGTAGGGTGCATCCTCCATTCCAAAATGATAGTCACGGAGGCCTCCTCAAGGTAAGGGAGGTTTGTTCCCTTATCACGGAGGCCTCCTCAAGGTTTGTTCCCTTAGCTTGGGGGCTGCATAGCAGCTGCACTGAAAACTTGGATAGGATTGGGCTCTAAATCACCTTGGGCAAGCTGCTCACTTTCTCCCTTCTTCCATTCCAAACTGATGCATGGATGCAACAGTTCCTCAGTTCACTAGGGGAGGAGGGGGGTGAGATAAGGAAACATATCTAGGTTTGTAGTGTCTTCATTTTCAATATAGGCAAGACTGAACAGTTTTAGATACCTAAGGCACAATCCAGCTCAAGCACTTAGTTTCCATGGGAAAGCTAAGAATGTGCTTAGTTAGCAGGTCCCATGTTGTAGCAGCGCAAGATGCTGCTTTGGGGAGCACCCAAGGCTTTTGGGGGCCTTGGTGCTTGGTGGGAGACACACAAGACTGTATCTTGTTGCCTGAAGGAAAGTGTTAAAGCAGAAGCACTCTGAGGGTTTGAAAGTTAACTTGAGGAGCAAAGAGTTAGAGCAATGAAGACAACAAACATGTATAGAAGCGAGATGCAGAAGGAAGGCTAGATGCAGAAGGAAGGCTTCTGGGATTCAGCCTTCTCTGACTTTTATTCCCTCTCAAACAATACACAACAGGCTGGGGTTTTCCATTCTCTTATTTTGTTTATAATACTAAGCCATGAGTCAGAAGTCTGCATAATAGGGAAATTACAAGAGGATGCTGAGATTCACACTGGCTATAACTAGCCGGCTCTCTAGCTTAATCACAATACACATTCCTGAGATATGATTCTGTTGTTCACAGCACTGGGTTCAGAGTCATCACCAAGGCCAAGAGTTTGCTCTTGCCGCGCAGGCGCAGAATGTGTTCTGCTGTTGCCACATTTGCCAAGGCATCTCAAAACCTAGTGCTTGTGCATTCTATATTTACTACACCATTTAATTCAACTGAACTAAAAGTGTTTAACTTTGGTTAGATATAGCACATACTGTCTTACAGGTACTTAAGTTTAGCCTCTCACCGATACTCTGCCACACAGTCCACTAAGCCTTTGTAATGAAGAGTTTCATGTTGTACTGCACTTTCAAGAGCTCTCACTTCAGTGACATCTTGTAGTACATGTTGTACACTTGTGACATAGCCAGAAACGCTGGTGTCTTCTTCCTGCACCTTCACTGAGATGTCTTCAGCTACCAATAAGGCTTCCAGGGCTGAGTGGAAGAGCTTACCTTGTTGAAAAATCTCTGTAAAACAAGATTTCATTACATCCAATAGATAAAGTTCGGGTTTTTTGGATAACAATTTCCACAGGCACTAGTTGATATCTCATAACCAGATTACTCAGCACTTGAAGATTTGCAGATGATTGTGTCAGCTGTCTCTACTGTAAACTATCATGCTTCAGATGGTATCAAGAATACAGAGCCTGTGGCATCTCATCTGGTGCAGTCACTGATTCATGAAAATTTAAGATTAAGACTTGGTAGTGAATTGGATGGAATTCATGGTATATGTTGTTACATGATCAATATTTTATTTGGCTCTGTTCAACTCAAGGTGTGCAGGAGGCATGCATTTACACAAGGGAAGGCATGGCTTAAGGGCAAGCATTGAGGAGAAGCCCAAGGAAGGCAGACTAATTATTGGAGAGAAGGCAGTCATTTAATTATGTGATTTTTCTCTGTGAACTTTTAGTTGAAAAGCTGTATATAAATACTGTTAATAATAATAATAATAAGGCAGGTAAGAGAGGGACAGAGGTTAGGAGGCTTCAGTGGGTTCAATGATTGTGGCTTGCCTGTGCTGGTGGAGGAATTGGCAGAATGTTAGTCCTGCAGGGAAGGGAGAGAAACAAGACAAAACATGGTAGGCTTGCCGATCTATCTGTCTGCCTGCCTTTGGAAAACTGGCTCCAAGAGCAACAGGAGGAGGAGAGCAAGCGGCTGCTGCCTCAACCAATGAAGAGGAAGTAAGGGAGGTAATAAGCAGTAGCAGCTGGAGAAGGGAAGGCTTCTTTGTCCTCTCAGCTGGTTAGACAGAGGGCCCGGAAGCAGTTACCTAGTCAGCCAGCCAGCCGCTACCCTGCCTCACTTCTCTTGGTCAGACTCTGAGATGGTGGAGCATGCTCCATTTGCAACTAGGTGGAAGAGGGGCTGGAAAAATGGTTAAACCTTGCATTTGGTATTGAACTATAAAAAGTTTTTTGGGCTGGGTGCCGTGGTCTAGCTTTTTAACCTAATGAACTTTAACCGATCCTGAAGGGGGAGGGCTAATTATCACCACACTAAAACTGTTAAAAACATAAAACTGAAAATTAAAAACTAAAACTCAACCTAAAAAGCTAAAACTAAAAAACTAACACTAAAAACTAAATGCTAAAAACTAGACTGAAAACCAAGCTAAAAACTAAAACCACACATGAAGTTAAAAAACTAAGGGCACAATCCTAACCCCTTATGTCAGTACTTTCCAGCACCGACATAAGGGCAATGCAGCACACATCCCATTGGCACCGCTATGCCAGTCCTGGAAAGCACTGACATAAGGGGTTAGGATTGCGCCCTAAGAAGACTAAAAAAACAAGAAGCTAAGAACTAAAACCAGCAACTAAAAACTGAAACCTGACGTTTCACCCACAGCTTTGGTGAGCATCCTCAGAGACCTTTCCTCAGGCACTGGAATTTGTTGCTGTTCTTATACAGGTTAATGCCTGAATGAGCCTTGAGTGTCTGCCCCTTCGTTATCTCTTCTTGTACAAGGCCCCAAGCACAGAGGATATAATCTGTATCCTGTGCAAGACTTTGTCTCATGTGACTGGCTGGCCTGTGCAAGCTTTTGAGCACAAGGAGGACTATAACACCTTGTCCGAGGTTGCATTCAGTTTGCTGGTCTTGTGCACAGCACACCTGCACGCTTTTGAGTGAGTCCCATGTATGACGTGCTGTTCATGTTAGCTGGTGTGCAGGCATGCCCCTTTCCCTCTCCACTGATTCAATGCATGAATAGCATTGATGATCCCCAAACCAGTACCATTTAGGTAAAACTATTCTTAAATTGCACCAGTACATTCTTAAGGTAAAACTAACCAGTAAGAATGAACCAGTACATTCTTAAGGTAAAACTATTCTTAAATTGCACATTTTTCACACTATTTTTCAAGAATGTAACCCCCATGTAAAACAAGAGGTGTCTATTTGGCTACTTACGTTTAGTATATTCTGCAAAACCCTCTTTCCCAAGTTCCATAATCATTTGCTGTTTCCATCTCTCTAGATAGAAGGTCTGCTCCAGAGGCATAGTCTGCTGTAGAATAGTTGTCACACTGGCCATCTTGTTCCTTTGCAAACTGATCTGCAAAGGTAGGTCTGGGGCAGTTTTCTGAGGCAGAATGCTCTTGTTGGGATTTGTTAGAGGAATCCTGTTCTCAGGAATGTTGGATTCAACTTTCTGAGTCAGATGCTTATATTTACTCACTGGTCGATATAACATATCATCTTCTTCAGATAATGATTCAGATGTTTGATCTTTGCAGGATGTGAGGTTGTGGATCAAATCTCTATATTTTTCAGAGTCAATATGTTCATAATCCCTGCTTTTTTTCTTCTTTCCATAAAGACAAGAAGAGGTAGTAAGAGATCTGCAAAGGAGTTGTTCTTTATTCCACAATTCTGTCAGTAACACTAGTAGTCTCCTATATTTTCTGCTTAAAAGATGAGATGGCCACATAGTTCAAAGCAGTATTAACAGGCAGATTAATCCAGGAGGTTCCTTTTGCTGAATCCAGGATGAGCTCTTCTAGAATTTCTTAGAGTAAAAAACACGTTTGGGTTATTTGTCACACATTATAATCACTCCTACCAGGAGCAAAATGTTAAATATTCAGGGTACAGTAACACATTTATCACCATGTGAGGCCACCACTTGGATTTTCTGCCTCAGAAAACTGAGTTGAATTATCTAAGATTGCCTACTTATGTCATCTTACACTGTACCAATCAAATACATATTCTGTTTTTTTGCAATGGTATTTTAAACATATTTTCTTTGGAATTAAGTCCTTTTTCTAACAACATGTGCTTAGAATCGAGCAGGTTGCTAAACCACCAAACATTAATAGCCCCATTCTAAACTTCCCCAGCACTCATCGGTACAGCAGAGTTGAAATGGCCACTGCTGTATCCTGCTGTATCCACAGGGAAGCTGCCGGAGGTCTCCTTGCGATAAGGGAACATCAGTTCCCTTAGCCTATGTAGAATGCGGCTGGCCCTGATGGGTCTACTTGGATCTGCACCAGTTCTTGAGGAGGCCCGGGTAGGGCTTCACAGCTCCAGAGAGGGATTAGGCTCCGGTAGCATCCTTTGCCACTGTCTCCACCCTCCTCTTGGGCCTGCTTCACTCTGTGGTCCTCTCTTCTTCTGTCCCATTCTGCCCCTCTCCGCCTTCCCCCCACCCCAAGAAGCCATTCCACTGCCTGGAAAGGATATTTACTGCCCAGCAGTCCTTCTGGGCATCCTGTGGGTACTGAGACCCAGTGCCAACTGGCGCTGGCCTCTCCACTGGTGGGGAAAGTACCTTACAGCACTTTCACAACACCCAACACTGGCACTGTGAGCGCAGCTCCTGTGCTGGGCAGCATAGAATTGGGCTATAATACATTTATAGCTGAAAATGCTGCAACAGTGAGAGATAATAATTAAAATGGACAGCCAAGGAAGGGTGAGAAAAGATGCTTCAAGACTATAAGAGCCACAGAAGGAGTTTCCAGCAGCATCATGAGCAAAAGCAGATAAGGCAGTGGTTCTAACACATTTAGCACTGAGACCCACTTTTTAGAATGAGAATCTGTCAGGACCCAGCAGAAGTGGTGACATCAAGCAGGAAAATTTTTTACAATCCAAGGCTGCAATCCTACCTACACTTACCCAGGAGTAAGTCCCATTTATTATAATTGTTAAAAGAATATACATAGTAGCTTGTCAAAAGTACAGGCCTGTAACATTTCCCCAAATGCAGTCACATACTACAGTAGCATCAACTAATATATTAAACATAAAATATTGAAATGAATGGGGACCCACCTGAAATGGGCCTGTGACCCACCAACTATCTGGAACCATAGTTTGAGAAACATAAGATAAGGAAACCAGAACTAAAATTTTGAAAGAAAGTATTAAGGTGCACAATTCTATGCATGTCTACTCAGAAGTAAGTCCTCTTGTGGTCAGTGAGTCTCACTCCCAGGAAAGTGTGAACAGAATTGCAGCCTAAGCCAGTGGTTCTCACACATTTAACACCAGGACACACTTTTTAGAATGAGAATCTGTCAGGGCCCACTGGAAGTGACGTCATCAAGCAAAACAATTTTAACAATCCTAGGTTGCAATCGTACCCAAACTCCTACCTTTCTCCTGGGTAAGTAAGTTCCATTTATTATCATTGTTAAAAGAATATACAGAGTAGCTTGTTAAAAGTACAGGTCTGTAACATTTCCCCAAATGCAGTCACATACAATGGTGGCATCAAGTCTAATATATTAAAAATAAAACATTGATATGAATGGGGACTCACCTGAAATTGGCTCACGACCCACCTGGTGCGTCCCAACCCACCATTTGAGAAACACTGTAAGCCATCCCAGAAGAAAAACTTAAGAATGAGGCCCAGCAGCGTCCCCAACTTAATTCCAAGTGGGGGCAATCAATGACTGTCAGCCCAATCCAATCCACACGTCCTGAGAGTAAGTCCCATTGACTATAATGGGACTTACTTCTGAGTAGACATGCATAGGATTGGGCTCTGTCACATGAGCTCAGCAGGGAAGGGGAAGAGGAAGAAAAGCAGGAAAGAAACCACAGTATCCACGTCCCCCTTACCAACAAGCCCACTTGCACCCCAACAGCACAAGGCAGACCCGACACCTTCCTCTCGCGATCACGTGGCTCTGCAGTTTCGCTTTTCAGCCTCCACGAGTGCCGGCTGCCCTCTTTGCAGGCTCAGACTACAAATCCCAGCCTGTGATGTGGCTGCCTGTGGAGGATTTTGCTGCTGGGTATGAGCCCTCTTCCAGCGGAAGAGCAGCAGGCACTGGAAGGAAAGAGAAACAGCAACTACGCAGTAGTTTTGTAACAAGCTCAGAAGAGTTGATGTTGCGCGCACAATCAAGCCTCTGCATGACTGGATCTGGGAGGCAGGTGCGGCAGACCGTGGGAGGTGCCCAAGCACCCACGACCCAGGGCTTAGTTCCAGGTAAGTGTAGATAGGATTGCAGCCTCAGGCTACAGTCCTATCCACACTTTCCTGGGAGGAAGCCCCACTGCCTCTACTAGGACTGACTTCTGAGCAGACAGGCAGAGGAGGGGCTCTGAGGCTGCAGTCCTGGCCACACTTTCCAGGGAGGAAGCCCCACTGCCTCTACTGGGACTGACTTCTGAGGAGACAGGCAGAGGAGGGGCTCTGAGGCTGCAGTCCTGGCCACACTTTCCAGGGAGGAAGCCCCACTGCCTCTACTGGGACTGACTTCTGAGGAGACAGGCAGAGGAGGGGCTCTGAGGCTGCAGTCCTGGCCACACTTTCCAGGGAGGAAGCCCCACTGCCTCTACTGGGACTGACTTCTGAGGAGACAGGCAGAGGAGGGGCTCTGAGGCTGCAGTCCTGGCCACACTTTCCAGGGAGGAAGCCCCACTGCCTCTACTGGGACTGACTTCTGAGCAGGCAGTGGAGGAGCTCTGAGGCTGCAGTCCTGGCCACACTTTCCTGGGAGGAAGCCCCACTGCCTTTAATGGGACTAACTTCTGAGTAGGCAGCCATAGGCTTTGGCTCTGGGGCTGCAGTCCTCTCCACACTTTCCTGGGAGGAAGCCCCACTGCCTCTGCTGGGACTGACTTCTGAGGAGAAGCGCAGGGGTTCTGTGCATCGATGCAACGCAGACGCCTATTCGCTTGGAAGTAAATGGAAGGGGCTGAGTTGGCTGTGCTCGCAGCGAGAGAAGCGCGCACAGGATCGCAACCGCCTTGAGGCCCGAAGCGACGAAGGCTGACACTCCGTCATCTGACGAGGCGGGCTGTACCGGTGCAGGGAGGCTGGTGCAGCAGTGGCTGCAAAGGATCCTCGCGGCCCCCCCTTTGGAGTGTGAGCTGAGTGTCCACATGGATGATGCGATGCTTATGGAAATACAGAATGAGGCACATGCGCAGCTCTGTGCTCCTGTGAGAGGGAGATACAGACACACACACGGCAGGAAGCACCACAGTGTACACACACACACACACACACACACACACAGCGCTGTGGTTCCTGTGACACGGACATACGCACCCCTCCCCCGCACAGGAACCACCACATTATGGGATGCAGGAAGCGGCGGCGGCGGGCGGGGCCAGGAGCGGTGGGCGGTCCCCTGCCTCGTCCAGGCGATATGAGGAGCGGGCGGGCTGGTGAGCGGCTGTTCTGTGAGGAAGCGGGAGGTGGCCCCGCCATGTCGTTGCTCGCGCAGCAGCAGCAGCAGCAGCAGCAGCAGGGCGAAGAGGTGGAGGGCCCGACCCTGGGCGGTGGCAAGGTAGGCTCTGGAAGGGCTGCTACCCCCCTGCCGGGTCTCTCCCGGGGTCTGCAGGCAGCATCGGGGCGGGGACGCGCCTGGGATCTTTAGCTCGTTAAAAGCCCTTCCCTTTCAGTGGGCGCCCCGAGAAACAAGATACGGCGGCAGTTTCCAAACTATGGATCTTGCGGCCCACCAGTGGGTCGCAACCCAGTTTGGGGTGGTTCGTGAAACTGGCAGGGCTCTGTGCCTAGTGATTTTCAATCTCTTTCGTCTCCTGGCACACTCCCAAGGTGCTGAAACTATCAAAGTGTTTTGTTGACTGACAAGGCATGCCACTCTGGTGGGGGGCTCACCCCCAATAGCTCTGCTGGCAAAAGATGCACCCCCAAACTCCTGTGGCACACCAGTGTGCCCTGGCACACCACTTGGAAATAGCTGGGTTAAGCCACCTGCTGCTTGTGGGGAGCACTGCTGCTCTCTCACCAGTGTAGCCCCAGAGGCTTGAGCAGCTGGTAAGGTGGGTCCCAGTGCTGGAGGGTTTGGGAACCTCTAATACAGCTCAACACTGCTCTGAAGTTCCTGTTCTGGGGATTATAATGATGGGGTGACTGACCTGAATTGACTGTTTAGGTGGCATGAAATTATCACAGTGGAAATGAACACCTTCTACTATAAAATATCTGTGTTTTTATGGAAGGTAGTGGAAACAACACTCATGGAGGAAGTTCAGGCAGCAGCAGTGGCCAATCCTGGCTCCTTGGCGAGTATGTAGATGGCGATGCTGCTGTTAAACCGATGAATGTTGTGAAACTTGTTCTTGTGACCATGTGTCACACTTAATGGGTAGCTGGAGTTGGCTGTGGTTGTCCCCCTGTTGAGTATGCTTGTCCCTCCAATTTCCTTTCATCCTTCTGTCTCATTTGGTTTCATCTTTTCTAAATTGGGCTGCTCCTAAAGAGCCTACCAAGGCATGTATGGCAAACAGTGATAGACTTGTACAAGGCTTTAACCCTGTAGTAAGATACTTGGTCATTGTTCTTGCAGATATCCTTAGCATACTATAAATCAGGGGTGCTCACACTTTTTTGGCTTGAGAGCTACTTTGAAACCCAGCAAGTCCCGGAGATCTACCAGAGTTTTTTTACGATGTTCGCGCCAGCATAGCATATAACATTTATGTGTACAATGTATGTTGGTGTACCTTGAGCCCCACTGAGTATAACAGGACTTACTCCTGAGTAGACATGCCTAGGATTAGGCTGTGAGGCTGCAATACTAGTCACACTTACCTGGGAGTAAGCCCCATTGAGTACAATGGGCCTTACTCCTGGCGTTTCCTCCCAGAGGCACCTGAAGGGGGGGGTCGGCACTCCACGATCTACTCATTTTGCCTCGCAATCTACCAGTAGATCGCGATCCACCTATTGAGCACCCCTGCTGTAAATACTGTTGTATCTGGCTCAACTGCTGCAGTACATTGTTCATGATCTGGTTCAACAGAAGCATTAACACTAAAATGAGACTTAGGGCACAATCCTAACCCCTTATGTCAGTGCTTTCCAGCACTGGCATAGTGGTGCCAATGGGGTATGTGCAGCCTCCTGCAGTTGGGTGTCACTTATGGAGGCCTCCTCAAAGTAAGGGAATGTTTGTTCCCTTACCTTGAAGCTGCATTGCCCTTATGTCAGTGATGGAAAGCACTGACATAAGGGGTTAGGATTGCACCCTTAGTTGTGAATGTGGCTGCTGCATGTGTTTGCTTAAGATGGACACCCACCCCTTCACTTTGTATGTGATAGAGTAGTTCTGCGAAATACATGAAACCACTATCTTATTTTGTTTGGTTACAAATATTGCCTGTTAATACTGCTGGGGCTTAAAGTGTTTAGGGATCATGTCTGTATCTTAAACAGGTCCTTTGCTTACAGACACCTAGTTTTCTTGGACTGTATCAAGGATTTTTATTTATTTAATGATGAATCAGTTGTAAAAATCCTTACTAACCTTTAGTTTGTTTGCTTGTGGGCAGGGACTGTTCAAGTTTTTTAAGCATCTAGCTATATTATAGCAGAGCAGTGGTGATGTTGGTTTGTAGCAGCAAAACAAACAAAAAATCTTGCAGCCCCTTAACAGCTAACAAATATATATTGCATCATAAGCTTTCATGGGCTACAGTCCATGTTATTGGATGCAAAGTGAACTCTAGGTCATGAAAGTTCATGTTGCAGTAAATTTGTTAGCTGTTAAGAGCCATAAGATTCCTATGGAGTGCTTAAAAGTTCTACTGAATTTTTTAAAATGGGCTTGTTGAACTTTATTATTGAGGTTCAAAAGGATGTTACTCCATGGAGGCCTCCTCAAAGTAAGGAAACATTTGTTTCCTTACCTCAGGGCTGCATTGCCCTTATGTTGGTGCTGAAAAGTGGGTTAGGATTGTGCCCTTAAAGTGTTTAACAGTCCTACATCATGTATTGCCTACCAAAACATTTATCTTAAAGGGTTTAGCATAAAAAGAATGTGCAACTAAGTATAAATGACTAACAATTAAGTTTTCCAAATACTATAAGCTTTTTGGGGCAGTTATTTTAATCTTCGAGTTTCAATCAGACCCTATCCAATTATTTCTTAGGGAAAAATTCTCCATTAAATACAGATCACCAAGAGTCCTTTTTTGGTCCCCATTACCCTCAGGTAACAAGAACCCCTTTACACACACACACACACACACACACACACACACACACACACACACACACACACACTCACTCCACAAGGGCATAATATATAAAAAACTTGTGGAATAGGTGTTTTGGTTTTGTTAAATGAAAAACAACCCTGGGAAGGAGTGATTTGGAAGGGATGAGAGGCTTAACCCTTTCTCATACCTTCTTCAGCTAGCTGTTCTTCCACACAGGCTTGCTGCTTTTCTTCCTATAGATTTATTTAAACCTAGATACTATCAATAGAGAAGCAGCAGGCAGGCTGGGTTCACATTCCCCGCGTGCGCTCTCTCTCTCTCACACACACACACTCTCTCTCTCTGTGGAAAAAGGAACAGCCTGAGGAAGGAGCTACTCAATTCCTGCCTATAACAAAAAAGTGGAATCAATTATTTCATCCTCATGCACACCTCTATTCCTGTCCCCATCTACCATAGGAGTTCCTTCACTCTCCCACACACCAAAACGCTTGGACCACCATGTTCTATATCTATATGAATATGTTCATTAGAGCAGTGTTTCTCAAACTGGGTCAGGACCCACTAGGTGGGTCGCGAGCAAATTTCAGGTGGGTTCCCATTCATTTCATTTTTAATCTAACAGACTTGATGCTACCATGGTATGCGACTGCATTTGGGGAAATGTGACAGATCTGCACTTTTAACAAGCTACTCTGTATGTTCTTTTAACAATGATAGTCAATGTGAGTTACTCCTGGGTAAGTATGGGTAGGATTACAGCCTAGAATTGTTAAAAATTTTCCTGCTAGATGTCGCTTCTGGTCGTGACATCACTTCCAGTGGGTCCTGACAGATTCTTATTCTAAAAAGTGTCCTGGAGCTAAATGTGTGAGAACCACTGCATTAGAGACATATATCATTTTCAAAAGTCGCCTGCTGTCCATCTTTAGCAGAGCAGGGGGACCTGCTGCCAGTTTTGTCCACCAACTGGACCTGCCATCTTTGCAGACTTTGAGCTTATCTGTAAAGAGTGGTAGTAGTGCTACTGAGTTAGCACCTCAAGGGCTTGTCTCCCCATTAATGGAATGAATCTGGTATTTTATGCACAGATGCACACATCCTTCCATGCACCAGTCCTCTTACAGGGAAAAGGCTGTGTGGGTTGGGGCTGGTGCTTAGCTGGGGGTGCATGGAGATCTGTGCATATGCACTTCTTGCTGAAATGGACTACAGAATGAGATCTGTGTAGTGTGGAGGAATAATGTATAAAAGTCCACCCATGTAATCATGACAGTTGCCTCTTAATCTGTGTTTGGAGCCATCCATAGTTGTAAAACTCGAATGGTTTTTATATCTGAGTTTGAGTCCTTGGAGGACCTGAGATGGTATGCTAGACCAATTCCCTGCAGAGTTCTTCTTTGTGACAGGTTACTTTGTTCTTGGCTTTAAAGGTAGTGAATACACTCACGCTCAGTGTCATGTAGTCAACAAGTCACCAAGTCTGTTTTCACAAAAGATTTGTGTTCCACAACAATTGTTTTTCTGTGCAGGTATCTAGAATGGCCTCAATGAGCAGAGATTTCAATTCTCAGTTGTTCATCCTGTTTTCAGTACTTGGAATGGAAATTGACAATCAGCAGTGGCAGAGCATGCTGTGAAAACTGATCACCCAAATTTTTAATCAGGTTTTTTCCACAGTGCAACAATACAACCCCAGAATCTATAGAAAGGCCAATGAAATTCAAAAAAATAACTATCAACAAAAAAGAAACCCTCAGCATAAGTAATGCCTGGCTTCCAGCACTTAAATACACTAGAATTAAAACTTTGAAGGGAAACTTACATAGCAATGATGAACAGAGAATGTTAGTATGCCTTTAAGAACTCAGAAACTTTAAGAACTTCAAGAGCAGGAACAGGCAGTTAAGCTGGTGGCCAGCTAACAGTTGAGAGGATGCAAATTCTTTGAAACCTCTCACTTTCGGACCTAGGGCAGGGCAAATGGGCAAATCCCCCAGGTGCTGACCCTCTGGGGGAATCATCCTTTGTCCTTTTCTTAAAGGAGAAGGGGCACTCATTATCTCTGCTGGAAAAGCAGCAAAATGCTCAAAGTCCTGTAATGTTCAGTGGGTCTTACTTCTAGACGATGTTCCAAAACCACCTTTCAGAGCGTAATAATACCATAGTCTCTTGAGACTGAAGGTTGCCAACAACTTCCAGGTAACTATGTAGAGCTGAGGTATTCAATCCCTAGGAAAGTGTGGCTAGCCTCCAGGGGCATCATGAGGCATCTGGGGGAAAGAGGTGGCCATAGCTGCTCTGCTCAGCTGCCTACTGAACTTGCTGCTTTTCTGCAACTGTGAATGAGGTGGGTGGGGCAGAGTGAGGTGAGGAGGGAGGTCATGTGAAACATGGTGTGGGAGGTGAGAGAGAAGGCTGGCTGGGCAGTGGCAGAGGTGCTGCATCTCATCAGCACAGGGCACACTCCTTGCAGGCTTCAAACTGGGAGGGAACAGTAAGTACAGGCAGCGCAGTGCTTTCCTCCACTTGGGAAGGAGGGAGCCCAGCCTGCTCTTAGTGGGTGGGGTGTCTAAATGCCACAGCCTGCATTCCTCTGTCTTGCCTGGGGGGAATAGGGGTGGCATTTGCTGGGGTGTATATTTGTGAGCAGCCCCCATCTACTTTGGGGTGAGTTGTAATCTTGCTCTGTGTGGCTGCAATCCTTTCCACACTTTCCTGGGAGTAAGTCCCATTGACTCAAATGGGACTTACTTCTGAGTAGACCTACATAGGCTTGGGGGTCTGTCAGCTTAACCAAGGATCTTCACCTTTCTCTTTTCCCTCCCCCTTCAAAAAAGGGAAAAAAGCCACTCTGGATGGCTTTGCATCCAAAAATTGATTAAAAAATAATACCCATTCCTTTTCAGCCGTCCCCCTTTTTGTCTCCTGGGGGGGGGAACTCCCCATGTTGGCTGCTATTGTAAGATAAAAAGCACAATCCTAGCTAGGTCTACTCAGAAGTAAGTCCTATTGTATTCAATGGGACTTACACAGGAAAGTGAGGTTAGGATTGCATCGAGACAGTCTCTGGTTCTTAGTTTGCATCAGTTTGTAATTAGCAGATACACACAAAACAGTCTTTCCCTCCCCTAGCAAATTCATCACTTCCCCCCTCCCTTTCCAAAACCCTCCAGGTGTGCTGCTAACAAACTCAGGGCACAATCCTAACCAGGTCTACTCAAAAGTCCTATTTTGTTCAGTGGGGCTCACTCTCAGGTAAGTGTGGTTAGGATTGTAGCCTCAGACTACTGGCAGCTGTTGTTTTTTTTTCTAGTGTATAATTACAACACCTTCATCCCCATTTTGGGGGTAACTGAGGTGAGGTGTTGAAATGGGGAGCTGTGGCCAATGGCCACAAGGATTAGGGGAGCCACGGGCCAGAAAAGTTCAAGAACCACTGACATAGAGGATTGCAGCCTGAAAGTCAGCTCCTTCCATTAAGAACTTTTTCTTCCCACTAGAAGTGTGCATCCTCTGGAAGGAAGGGCTTGGGGGTCTTAGCTGTTTGGAAAGGAGCCCACCCCAGGCAAAGGTGACTTTTTGAGAAGTCCCTGGCACAGTGGAAAGCTGTTAGGCACCCTCCCCCAACACACACATACACAACTGATAAATGTAAGTACCAAAGCATGAACAAACATTCATTTTCAGTTCATTATCATGTTTAATGTTAAGCACCAAAAAAGGGATGGTGGAAGGGGAAAATTAAGGATGCTTCATGGTGAAACTGCTGGGGGGAGGAGAGAACAGAGGCAGCTCTTCAACTTCTCTTCTGTTGCTTTGACATGAGAGAATCCCAGTTACTGCAACCTTGAACATAATTCAATTCCCAGAGCTTCTCCCTGGTGCAGAAAGAACTGAATTCTTTCCTGTCGTAGAATGTTACTGTTAAAGGCATAGGAGACATGTGGAGATGGAACCCAAAGCAGGCTCCCACAGTAAATGTGGTATGGCCTTGCTGGAGAAGCAGAAATCTGGCTCAGTGATCCTGTTTGGGCACAGTCCTAACCAGGTCTACTCAAAAGTAAGTCCTATTTTGTTCAATGGTGCTTACTCTCAGGAAAATGTGATTAGGATTGCAGCCTTTGCCTCCTAGCCTGGGCTAGTCCTGGAGTTTCCTACCAATTTCATGAGTGCTGTGCACATTTTAGGAAGCATGGCCACTCTGCCAATCAAAGCTGTTTGAGTGTGTTTGTAACTGATTAGCTGCCCCTTTGTTTTGTGCCTGATTTAAATATCATATGAGGGCAGGGTCATTTTCTGGGCATATTTGCTTAGGAGAGATCTGTGTTTATGTCAAATGCAAAACTAGAAACATAGGGAACTATGCCCCAGAAAAGAAGGTGGTGTTTTATGACAGGCTTGCAGAATTAGATGCACTGATTTTAGTCCCTGGAAAATATCCTGTGCAAATGCACCATTCTGAGCATTATGGATTTCATATAGTAACATAGTTTACTGAACTCTATGGACCCAAACACCTTTACCTTGTAAGTAAATTTAATGTATTTCAGTGTTTCCAAATAAATGTGCTCAGAATTATGATTTATGGGCAAGTTCTTACACTGCATTTTAAAGAGAGAACACTTTAGGATGCATTTGTCTCTGAGAATGCTTTTGATCAGATATTTTCAGAGTTCATTTTGCTGCTTAAGACAGAACTGTATGTGTGGGAGATGTGCCAAGATTGTAAAATATTCACGACCCTGTGACAATTTAGGGCCCAGTCCTATCCAGTTTTCCAGTGGCAGTGCAGCTATGCCAGTGGGGCATGCACTTCATCCTGTGGTGGGGAGGCAGACACCAAGGCCTCCTCAAGGTATGGGAACATTTGTTCCCTTACTTTGGGACTGCACTGCAGCTGCACTGGTGCTGGGAAGTTGGATAGGATTGGGCCATAAGGCTGCAATCCTAACCTCACTTTCCTGGGATTAGGGCCAATTGAACACAATAGGACTTCTGAGTAGACTTGTTTAGGATTGTGCCCTAACAAAGTAATGTGGCACAAGTTTTTGTAAGCTAAAGTTATTTCATCTACCATTTTTACATTGCTATCTTCTATAATACAGTAATAATAATAAATTTAATTAATTAATTAAATCGGGGGGGGGTTGCCAAAATGTTAGTTTGCCCCGGGTGACAGATGGGCTAGGTACGCCACTGAAACCTCTGAAGATGCTTTTTCTCAGCTGAAAGCAAAATGTGGGACTAGATCCTACAGTGTACTTTAATCCATGGCTTAAAAAACTTAAGAAATGCTTCAGATTATGTTTTGAACTTGGAATGGAAGGGTTGGCATATTTGTTTGCTTACCACATCATGCTCTGATAATAAACATCATGTCAGGTATTCTGTATAGGTGACTCTGACAGATGAGCAGGGAAAAGACTGGTTTAATCTAATCAAAGGAAAAGATTATTGGAAATTTAAAATGGAACAAGGGGAAACACAATCAATCAAATTCCATGCCTGTGATCAAGAGGTAAAGCTCAAAATAAAGTAAAACAGAGTTAAACTAGGATTTCCCTGTTTTAATAAGTCTACCTACAATTCAGTGTAATTCTCCTTTCTAACTGGGTACCATTACAACTGTCATCTTGGCTTAGCTGACCTCTAGCAAGGCACAAGCCAACTTGCATCCATTGAATATCTTTCCCTGTAACCTAGCTGGTCAGTTTTTATTACAATTTGGAAAGACTAGTATGTGTATAAAATCTCTAAATTTTAAAAAAGCAGGGTTTTAAACAGAATTACCTTTTCTCCTGGCATTTGTTTCTCATGGCATAGTAACTCTTGGCCAGAAGTTAGACAGTGTCTTTTGACCACATGTATAGGAAATCTGCTAATATCTGGAGACAGAATCAGGGGCTCTCAATGGGGTTCTTTATAGCTGTACAAAGAGGCCCCTATTAATATGTGTATACTGCTTTCTACAAGAGTAGTTTACAAAGCAGTTTACATAGTAAAATAAATGGTTCTGTCTCCAAAGGGCTCACTGTCTAGAATCTATGAATCTGTTAGCAGTTGGATTTATAAGGCTACTGTATTATAATACACACAAGGCTGTTTTATGAAGATGCAAGTTAGAGAGAAATATAGCTGAAACATTAGTTTCAGTAACATTATTTGACAGAGGGAAGAACAGGAAGCAAAACAATATAAAGGAAGGAAGGGTGGGCTAAAGCTAGAGAAGGAGAAACGAACTGTTCACCCTCATTCTTCTGAAAGTGAGCTGTACTAAAAAAGTTACAAAACTGACTTGGGTTACTGGTACATACACACTTCTGAATGAGAATATATAGCACATGAACTGCTGCTAATGCTGCTAATATGCTGCTAATGCAATTCACTTGGTTTTTGCATGGGAAAGGTATGCCTTTTATCTTAATCTCTAGATGTGCTGCTACAACAGAACACAGGATAAAAACATTAGTTGGAAGCAACAGATGTTGAGAGGATTTATTAAACAGTGTTATTCTTGCACAAGAGCGCCAGTATAGTTTCACAGCCTTGCCCATCACTTCAGGAAATTACTACTTCTACAATTACTCCTAAATTACTATTCCTACAAGCAGGAGTAGCCTTGGTTAGTTTTTTGGATGAGTGACCTGTACTGTTGACTGAATAAAGCTTATAGGGGATGACACCAAAATCTAGTGACACAAAATCTAGAATACCACTTGACTTTCTTTGAGGACCACATCCATGGATATTGGACAACCATGTGAATTTCCAACCATATGTTCAAAGTACATTTTGCCATACTCGAGGAGTCCTTGACAACACTATCAACTATTTGCTTGCCAGGGATAAAATCACTCTTGCTTGGATTTGTATTTTGATAATATAACTAAGGCTGTAATCCTATCCACACTTACCTAGGGGTAAGCCCCACCAACTATAATGGCACTTCTGAGTAGACATGCCTAGGATTGGGCTATAAGCTTTGCAGCCAAGTTGGAAGCAAGACCTTTGCATCTTGGTTAAGGAGAGATATATGCTTCAAATTAGTTGTGTATCACGTCAAGCTTTAGTAATACATGCATTCTATCTTCCAGGATTCAGAATGACTTTCTTTAAAGTCTTGATGAGAACTAAAATAGCTTCAGAAAGAATGCATCCTGAACCTTTTCACATAATTTCTCAGCTAATCTGTCTAGACCTGGGGTTTTGTTCAAGATTCTTAATTTTTCTTTACATTTTGTCCTTTGTGAAGGCCCTTCCAAAAACTTCCCTGTGGGCTGTCAACAATGTCTGGGGTAGATGTATTGCAGGAATGCAGCTGGTAATGGTTCTAGTACTCCTTGTGCTGGATTTGTTGCTTAATTTGCTGTTTAAGAGGAAGTTACTTCCTCTTGAATTCGATTAGAGAAAGTAACTTCCTTTTGTTTAGCAGTTATGTGCAGTTGAGACATTGCCTTGTCAAAATTTTTACAGTGAAGATGTACTGGAGTGTGTATGTTGGTGTTGAAATGGCACATAGTACCCCTTGCACACTGCATACTTGTATTGATTTCATTGCTCCAACCTGTTGAGGGAGATGCGTTTAGTCATACTGCCCCATTTTGCAGGAGAGAACAAGATGTGCAGAAGTTATACTTTTGAGTCATGGATTTCTTCTCCTGTGCATACCTGTGTGGTCTTGACTTTGCATCCCTGTTTGTAGTAATGAAATTCCTTTGAGTTGTTTAGAGTCCTGAAGGGGTTCCAGTACTTGTAGGGGTTCTGAGAAGACAAGTGTTAACATATGCTCTTTCTGTTCTGTGTATTGGTGCGATGTACTCCCCCTTTGGTGAAAGGGCTCTCGGCAAAGTTCTTATGTGCTCTACATTTTCTGGACCAGAGGACATATTTCCATGAAGCATGTCTGTTTGAGTTGCAGACTTCCTGTCTGGGGCTTGTATACCGCTGTGTGCCATAAAGTGCAGTACAGTTAATCAAACCCCATCCTTTTTTGTGACTGTAGGATGAGAGGAGATATGCACTGGAATTTTCATTGACTTCAGTGAGAGAGTGAACATATGTGTATTTCCAAGCCATTACTGGAGTCAGCCCAACCTGCAAGTGGGTGCAGGATTTTGGATAAGTTCTACTTTCCCTTTATACACCCCAGGTGATAGTGCTGATATTTGTTATGCCAGCAAAACACTATGTTAGATTCTTATGCTAGTGTTTCAAATCCACTGATGCAACTAGATTTAACAAAGCTAGATTTGTGCTGTTGATCACTTGTCCAGTATACTGCTTCTTTAAAAAAAAAAAGCAAGCCTCCAAGTAGCTGTCTGGCTGTTGCTGTGCAAACAGTGGTTTTACTGCAGTTGCTAAAGCAGCATTCTGGGTTTAACCATTTAATAGGCTATAATTGCCCTTTGGAACTCTGCATTGTGAAAGAGTAGAGGACCGCAACTACACACATGTAGGTCCTTAGAATGCTCACAGAATGTTACAATGGAGGAGTATTAGTAGTGACACCTGCTGCCTGCTTCTGAATTGCATTTCAAGTTATTTCTGAGTGTTGAGATTAAATTTTTTCAACTTTGATTTCAGATGAGGTCTGTGTCTGTGGACCTAAATATTGATCCTTCACTACAAATTGACATCCCTGATGCCCTCAGTGAGAAAGACAAAGTGAAGTTCACAGTACATACCAAGGTGAGGTGTGTGGTGGGGGAGGGGAAATTAGTAATATGGTGTGAGCAGTTAACTATCTTGTAGTGCTTTAAAGGCACGTATATCAGTATATAGTTTATTTTGATAAAAGTAGAAGCCTCAAACATGGTATTGGTTGGTCTACCACAGCTTGGTCTATCTCTTAAAAAACTTTTGACTATATTACTGTTCCAGATATCCGCAGTGTTATCTTCCTGAATGTGAATATGGGCCTTGCTGCTGCATTCTTGAAAGTATGTAAAAGGAAATTGTTGTAGACCTGATGCATGATCTCATAGTTGCCTACAGAACTAGGCTAGGGACAGTGCAGCTGACACATGGCAGTGTTGTCCAGTCAAGATTCTAAGGAAACACCTTCTTCCAAAGCCTTTGTGTCCTAGAGGATGAGAAAAAGGGAACCTGTTGAGAAGGACAGGAGAAGTAAAATATGCTACTGCTTTAAAGCCGTATGGCTATTCTCTATTTGCCATGCTTCCATTGGTGTTTGGCAACTGAGGGGATTATCTCCTGTGATAATGGTGCTAAAATTAGCGTTAAAAAGCTGAATTAGCTAGTGCTTTCTTTTTTAAATGAATCATATACTATATGGATACTTTTGAATATCTCTTTAAAACTATTGACTGAAGTTCAGTGATTATCTCATTTTTGTCCTAAAACTTGTTTAAAGCAAGGGTTTTATTTCATGTTCCACAAAACAAAGAGGATTCACAGTTGTTGGCAGTGGTAGTGTACTGAACATAATGTTCACCTCAAAATATCTATTTTGTATTTAATAATGTATGGCAAATTGGTCACTTCTAGCATTCTCAATATTGAATCTGACGTAAAATTGAACAGAGCTTGATGGTGTAGTGGTTCTAGAGTAGGATATAGACTTGGAGGATCCAGGTTCAAATCCCCACTGAGCCATGAAGCTTCCTGGGTGCACTTGGGCTAGTCATCTCTTAGCTTAACCTACTTCACAAGGTTGTTGTGAGGACAAAAGGAGAGAACATTTTACCACCCTCATCTCCTTGAAGGAGGGATGATATAAAAATGTGATAAACAAAATATTGTTAGAACCTTGCTTAGATTATGAACAGGGTCACAGGTGGCAACCCATCCATGAAGTTGAGTAATTCCGTGCCTCTAGTGACAGAAGTGGTCAACACCTTACCTTTGCCTGTCACTTCTACCAGCTGCCCACAACCTCCTTTTCCTCAGTCTTCCAAGGCTTTGAAGAATGAACAGGAAAAGAGACACTGGAAGGGGCTGCTTCTCCTGGGCTGAATGGTGGGTTACCCTCAGCTGGGTGAGGTTGCCACTGCCACTTCCTGCTGGACCAATCCTGGGCAACCTTGGGAGGTGCATTTCACATGGTTCTGGGTGGAGCCTTATGGCCATGTCTGTTGCTGCAACACCTTGAGCTGAGCTGGACAGGTATTCAAATAAGCAGAAGATTTTCAACCAAGTTGTGTAGCTTTGTGATTGCTGTTGAGATAACTATAGAAGTTATGTCGTCCTGACAAAACTCACTCTTCCAGTTGATTGCCTTATGTACTGCTGAGGGTGCAGAAACATACTATGTTCTTGAACATGTGTAATGCAAACCACTGTGTGCTGGTCACTGCAGGAACATGACAAATTCATACACAGGTTGTCCCTCATCCTGTTCTGTTCTGAAACCCCAGCGGATTAAAAAAAATAGAATTAAAGACCCCTTCCAGATTTCTTGCCCCTCCGTTGCTCCTAATAAAATAAGGTCATGCCTCGACATCCTCAGGGGTTTGATTCTGGAACTTCCTGCTGATACCATAAAATGTGCTGATTAAAAGCAGTTTAAAAAATTTAAAAAGTGTGTCCCTTTACAGCTGTGTTTTAAACAGCTTTTCTTACTATTGTAGAGAAGTCAGCAATTAGAAATGCATAGGACCCCCTCCCTTGCCTGGCTCAGCTGAAGAATGGAATGATTGTCTGCATGACTATCTCTCGACAACAATAAGAAGGAATTTTAAAAACTGTCATTTTAAAGAGATGCATTTTTCCCCTTGTCCAAGGATAAGCACATTCCTTTTCATTTGCAGTGGCCATTCAGGTTGAGTCAAATTTTTGTATAACAAGGTTGTACCTGTATTGGCAATTTGGACACGGCTGAACTTGAGTTTATGAAAGGGCATGAACCTCCAGTTCATGCATTCTCCTTTCTTCTTTCTAGTGTATAGCAATTGAAAACTTGTTCCTGGTTTAGTGGCAGACTTTGCTATTTTATCAGAATCCAACATGCCATGTGTCTGAATACAATTGCTATATTGAGTGCCACCTCTGAAAGTTATCTAGAGGAAACTGGAGCTAGATGATTGTAAATAACGCTTAAAAACCTGCATAGAGCTGTTTGTCTAGAACAGGGGTCTTCAAACCCCGGCCTGGGGGCCAGTTGCTGCCCACAGTGTCTCTATCTGGCCCGTGGCCAGCCTCTGATCCCCTGAGAGCCCCTGGCCCAGTTGACCAAACACAACCAGAGTTGTGCTTATGGGCGGGAGAATGGGGGTCTATTTAAGTGTGTGTGCTTTATTTCTTGGGCTGTGTTGGTGCTTGGAGAAATCCTGGACATTTGAGCCCATTCATTCATTTCAATCATTCATCTAAGTTCCATCTCTAATGTATTTATTTAAATTGTATATTTAATTTTTTTTTCTGTCCCTGAACACCATGTCACATATTTGATGTGGCCCTTCGGCCAAAAAGTTTAGAGACCCCTGGTTTGGAACAGTGAGATACTAAAAAGAACGTTGTCAATCTCTGCTTTCAGACTACGCTGCCAGTTTTTCAGGGCACTGAATTCTCTGTTACAAGGCAACATGAAGACTTTGAATGGCTACATGATACACTTATTGAAACAGAAGAGTATGCAGGACTAATTGTAAGTATTACTATAAGATAATCTGAGTAACATGGTGTCTTCTTAAACGAGAAACAAGTTATTTGCTTACAACTTTCTCTCCTGCTTTTTAATATCTAGACCTTGGTAGTATTGCTTTTTATTCCTCAGATTATGGTAGATGTAACTGCTGCCAAACTTGAGCCATTCCATTTCTTCCTGAGCATAGAAATACCTTTTTGTGTTTCTAGTTTCTTAAGATAGATAAAACTAAATAGCAATTACTTCAGAAAAGGTTTATATCATAATGATTTTTAACATTGTGTTGAGGCATCCTTTGAGACTAGAGAGTCTGTTTTTGATGCTGTTGCCACTGTGGTTCGTCCATTCTCCTGTCTGGTATTCTGTTGGAGTGCTCACTCAGCAAGACTCTGGAAGTAATCAAAGGCCACTGTTTTTATCTGATACCTCACAGACAACTTCTCAGGGTCTCATGGGCTACCTGTAGTCAGTGGACCACAGGTTGGGAACCAGTGTGCTAAGGAAATGGTTCATTATATATAATGTTCTGCCCCATATTACTGAATTGATTAGCTTACCTCTGAGGTTCTTGTAGAAATTACTACAGAGCTTGCTAACTAGATACATTTGTTGCTAACAACCAACCAATCTTTGTCTAAGATTCCTCCAGCACCTGCAAAACCTGACTTTGATGGCCCTAGAGAGAAGATGCATAAGCTTGGGGAAGGAGAAATGTCTATGACGCGTGAGGAATTTGCCAAAATGAAACAAGAGTTGGAAGCGTAAGTGTGATTCATGCCTGAACAATATAACTGGTATTTATATACTACCTTTCTTGGTCATTGGAATTGCTCCTTTGACTTTAATCCAAGGCAATTCACACAAGTAGACTTTCTCTGAACCCCTAAGGGTTTTGTTTTTACAGTAAGCGGAATTCTGTCTTCCAAGAACGACATTCCGGATGGATCTTATCACAGTCTGGTTATCATTCCAGCCATAATTGCCTTGCACACTGACAAAAGCTTCTCTCACAAGGCAGCAGAATTGGCTCAGCTTGTCAGCTTCTCTAGGTCTCACCACTCATAGAAGCTGTCAGTGATCTTGAACTGGCAACCTTCAGATGTTTTCTTTGGGCTTAATGGCAGCCCTCTAGACCAGACCTCTTGCCTGAAGACTCTTAGTGCTCTGTAAATGTTCTGCCTTGTAGACAAATCTGTTTAAAGATGTCTGAAGTGTTAAAGCTGAGCTTGTTAAACAGCTTTGCAGGGTTTCATAACTTACATACCTTGCATTTGTCTTAAATAGCTGAATATTCATTAGGAACTACCACAGACACCAGCCTATAAGTCGGACCCACAGATAAGTCGAGGGCAGGTTTTGAGCCAACAATCATGGAATTTTCTATGACCCTCGGAAAAGTCAGGGGTTAAACTTAGAGTGGTGTCTTATAGTTTTGTCTGATTTTACCCCAGGCCAGATCCTGAAAAATAACCTACCACTAATTGTTACCTAAGAACTGTAGCCTCTAATTTATTAAAAACATAGTAAAAGATCATAAGATACATTTTTATTCTTTTTAAAATTCTGGTCTTCACCACCTTTTTGTAAACACTATCAGAGTAAGTGCACTGTAAACTGCATACCAGTAAAACAGTGGTTCCCAACCTTGTATTCATGTACTCCCAGGGACACTCAACAGGACCTTTAGGGGGTACTTGAAAAAGAAGGGAATAATGGTAGAAAAAGGCAGGTCATGCTCCAGAATGCCTTGCAAGGACCAGCAAGGCAGGAAGGGAGGTAGCTAGTTGGCTGTGAGAGCCCCACCAATAGCTAGTTTTTTTGTCATCAATTCATGTATGAACCAGTGATTGAAAACCAGCACAGTAAAAAAGCTGAAACATAATATGGAAAGTGATCAATCACCCAGAATTTCTCAGCACACTTCTGGTGTAAAACAGTGCAAAGGCAGAGTCTTCTGTTCTTCAAACAGATAAAAAGAGAAAGCACTGTGATGAATACATGAAGTCTGGGTTTTCATAGAGAGGAGATGAGGGCTTGTATTACAAACATTTTGCTAATATGAAGGGTACAATTTATTATTGCCAAGGGATATGCAAGTGAAAAAGGTTGGCAACCACTGCAGGAGAACCATGAGTCAAATCTACCTTTAAGGTGTCTGGTGTGTTAAGCCAGAAGCTCTACATACAACATACAACCCATAACACATAACTGAGTGTGTGTAATTCAGTTCACAGCAGAGAGATGCAGCTGCATATATTTGCAGTCCTTTTTACTCAGAAGTAGACCCACTGCTTTCCATTGGTGCTATTCTTAAGTAATGCTGCATTGAATTGTAGCCTGGGAATTGTTGCTTCAAATGGAAAGGGGATCCCATCCTGGTGTTGAAAAAAAAGACCTCTGCCTAATGCAAAGCCTTTGCAAAAGGGAATCGGGTTGCAGCAGCAAAACGGAACGGAGGGGAATAAAAGGCTAACTTTGGCTGGAAGTCCCAGGAAAGTAACTATAGCAACTAACCAGCTGCCTGCCTAAGCTTAGAGGAGAAAGAACCTATTCAGAGTTGAAAGGCTCTTGCCCTCTGATTGACCCGGAGATAAGGCAAAGTGAGAATTGGAGCTTGATTACTTGGCAAAAATTTCATTCAGTTTATGATCTGCTTTCCTACTGACCACAAGCACCTTTAGAGTGAATTGTGAATTGTTGGCCAACATCCTGCCCCTTACCATGAACACCAATTTCAGAAGATTCATTGACTCTCAGATCAAATTATGACATGAGAAAGTTGGGTGATATTCATATACTGGTTATATCACAACCCAAGTCTCTAGGAAGACCTTGCCTAAGGGCTGCAAAAATGGATTGAAATGGAACCACAGAACTCCAAAAGCTGTTGGCAAAGGGGCACATGGATTTTACTGCTTGCCTGCTGTGAGATCCTTCTAGGAGTCTCATCTCTTGCCACACGGATTCAGAAAGGAATGGTGGACAGAGCATGATTTCCCACTGAGTTTTTGGGTTTGATTCCTGGGCATGTATGTAGAAAGACACTTGTGCAAGTCTATGAGAGTCCCCACTGCCCTTGACAATGTGGGTGGTTTGAAATATCAAAGCAGCATAATTTTTCCTTCCCCCAATGCATTCTGGAGAGAGAAAATGGTACTCACCTGGAGCTGGTCACCAGGAAGAGTGAAATGCTACTGCTGCTGCTACCCCAGCTTTATTTGGAATTAAAAGGAAAAAATGATAAGTTGCCTTCTTCCCACCTTCATTTTCATTTGCCATCATTTCATGGTACCTCCCACAAAACTATGGTGACTTCTGCCCCAAACTTGTTTGACCTGAAAACCACTGGAAAAAATTTTTGTCACCCCTAGTTTTTAGACTTCTGGGAAGGCAGCATACTCTAAGCTCAAATGATTTTTTTAATTCACATAAAACGAAAATAAAGCTTTGAAAAAAAAGAAAAAAGATCAAATGAGTTAAGTTCTGTTTCTGAGATTCACTGCCACATCTAGTATTGTGGAAGGGGCAGCTATGTATGTAATTACCACTGATGGTATGGGAATTGTGCATAAAATGCAGCTATCAACTTTGGTGCTGCTGGCATGTTTGGGGAGCTGAGCCTGAACTCTACCACATGAGCAGGAGACTGAGACTATTGGAGTTTCAGCACCAACTATCAAGTAGATTCCAAGAGATTCTTGGGTGCATAATGCACCATTGTATATATGTACCTCTAGATTGGGCCCATTTTGTGACTTGCATATGGGAATGACAGCTCTTCCTCTGAATCTCTAACTGAAGATAAGACTGAGATACTCATCTGTATTCAAACTTCTTTTTTTTCCAGTGAATATCTGGCTGTCTTCAAGAAGACTGTGTCTTCTCATGAAGTTTTCCTTCAACGAATTGCTTCTCATCCTGTTCTGAGCCAAGATCGCAACTTCCATGTCTTCCTTGAGTATGAGCAGGATGTAAGGCACTTTCTTTAGCTCATCAGGACAAACAAGATTTAGTAAACCAAGCCTGTGCAACTTGTCCCTCATCAAACTGAATGCAACAAATGTGTGTACCCAGTGTTGCGCTCCTGCCAGTGCCTAGCTGGTGTTGATTTATTATGTGCTTGAAACTTCAGAAACAGAAGAGCGACCAAGCCAAGAAGGTTGCATACACAGTAAGCTGCGTTTGGCTTGGTGTAGTTGCAGATTGTACAGGCCTGCAGTATGCTTTTAGAAAGTTTATCAAATGTACATCTGTAATCAGAAATGCTAGGGGTTTTGTGTTACAAGTTCATCAAACTCTGATCAAATGAAGCAGGCAAAATCTGCACAGTGTGTTCTCCTAAGAGAACACAATTTACTTCAGGATCTCTGAAATCGGTTAGCACCATATTTATGGAGTGGGTGAGCCTGAAAACAGTAGTAAGAGGCAGGAGAACAGATGTAGGACCCTGGGTGCAGTCTGAGGCCTTTGACTATGCGGATCTCCAGCTACAGCTGTTTTAATTTTGAAGCAGTTGGCAGAAAATTGCTCAGTTTGCTTTCCCTGCTACCATGAAGATTAAATATTACACTCATTGTTTCAGTGCAAGTTCAAGTTATGGAGACTGCATGGGATCTGCCAGAATTCATTCTGAAACTTGCTTTAATGTTCTACAGAGCCAGTGTTGCCATCCAGCTGGTACAGACTGCTAGATCTAGGATCATAGCAGCTTTGAATATTATGTGCAATCAGCATACATGCAAATACAAACAAGTTTAAGGGATGCTGGTACAAATTACATGGTCTATTGTAGCAAGACGTTACTGTTAACGTGCACTGTTTGCAGTCTGAGTGCTGGGAACAGTGCTGTTTTGTCCAGTAACTATCATTTGTTCCACTTATGGTCAAATTGCATTACTGTTAGCTTAATTCTTGGTCTAGGACATTATCTCAATTAGTTCAGTGGGACATTACTGCCTAGAACTGTATTCATGTTTCCTACTGGCCAGTTTGCAAGTCTTAAGTAAACATTGTTCTCAAATTAGTTTAATTTCTAGCATAATATTGGCAGGGAGAATGCGGCTTCTTGCTCTAACTATATTAACTTTTTCTTAGCTAAGTGTCCGGAGAAAAAACACTAAAGAAATGTTTGGTGGCTTCTTCAAAATTGTGGCGAAAAGTGCTGATGAAGTTCTGTTCTCTGGGGTAAAGGTAAGGTCTCTTCCAATGTGACTTACCTTTTTACTTCCTTTAGGATATGCCACTCTTGTATGTCTAATAGCTTAACTTCATACTTTTGTATCTTTGATTACAAACTGCAAGCCCTACTCCTTTATCTATTGAATGCCAAGTTATCTCAAAGGCAGAATGAATTGTTAAGTATGTTACATTGATATAGGTCCTTGGCAGATCTGATTTTTTGAAAGGTTGGATGTGGATGAAGTGGAGGGGAAGTGTATATTGGTTTCTATTCTAGGAAAGAAGTCATCCTAATTAGTTTGAAGCAAACTAGGAAAAAAGTGACTCATATTAAAGAGACTGATATTGCTAGAGAGACAAAAGTCTTTAGCTGGTTAAATCTGGGCAAGTCTTTGTGACTTTGTGTACCCTTTACTTGATCATTTTGTGTTAAACAGTGGCTCCAATCCTATCCATACATTCCTGGGAGTAATATCCATTTACTATAATGGGACTTCAGAGTAGACAGGGAATAAGATTGGGTTCTAAGTTGTAGAGCTTTCAAGCTCCAGAGGCATACATAGGAATACATCTCAATTTTTCACAGAATTGGTGTGATGTCATTCCCCAATCTCCGTGCATTCTGTTGCTCTCTAAAATCATGGGAATAAGATAGTTATGCTAAGTAGCTTTATGTACAAGGTGACCACAAAGTCCCTATGCATGAGATTGTGCGGATTTGGTATTGAAGCCATTTCAGTCTGCATAGGGACATTGTATGTAAAGACTTTGAAGCACCTGCTACCAAAGAGTCTTCCTGCACAAACCTTGCTTGAAACAAATAACTTGGGCCAGTCTTGTGGGCAGGAATGTGCAGATGCCCTGTCTTCACACATGCGCTTTTTAATAGCTGTGCAGTAACTAAGGCATGTTATGCAAGAAAACCTGAAATTCCCATTTCCAGGATCAAAACAGTACAGACATGCCACAATATCTGCCAGGGGTTCTGGAATGGAACGCTTGCAATTAAGTGAAACTATGGATATGGGCAAATGCCTCCCCCCACCTGTCAGAGCTGAGGGGAGCTCTGCTCCCCCTACCTCCAGAGGGGTTGTGTGTGGGAGGCTGGACCCATCTGCAGATATGAGATCTGCAGATACCCCCCTGTACTTGTATGTAACCCACTCTAAAATCTGTCTCTTTTCCAGGAAGTGGATGATTTCTTTGAGCAAGAGAAGATTTTTCTTGTAAACTACTACAATAGGATCAAGGAAGCATGTGCAAAGGCAGATAAGATGACAAGATCTCATAAAAGTAATTTTTATAATCTTTTGAGACTGCTTTAGCATATTTCTAAATGTTTCCCAGTTCAGATGTGGGACAGAAAACTGTTTACATTCTTAACAGATGTTGCAGAGGACTATATTCACACGTCAGCTTGCTTGAATAGCCTGGCTCGGGAAGAGTCAACTATAATTAAAAAGTAAGTCTGTGATTCTTTTCAAGAATGGCTTGACCTAGCAACATCGGACTTCATTACAATGAATGAGACTATTGAGGGTCCAATTAGATTTAATGTGAGAGAACTGTAATTGAATTTCCCACTGTCTTTCCCTTTGATTTTAAAAACTGCTGTACAGTGCAGGATATGGTCATTTAACTATTTGCCTGTCTAAAATTCCATGCCCTGGAAGCTGCTGTTAGCAGAAAGCGAAAGGCTCTTGGTGTACTATTTCTTCCCCCACAGCTAATAGTTGCTTTGGTGGATGTACTTTAAATGGGGGGGGGGGGTGGCAAATTGCCTCTTGTTAGTATAGTGGACCTAAACCAGATTCTGCCCCAGGCTGCTTCTATCAAAAGATGGCATTTCTGATTCATGGATATTTGACACTGTTGGTTGGCACTAAGCTGAAGATGACACTGTTAAATGTGTCATAATGTAATGAAACCCACTTAGTGAGCAATATTTAAACATTAAGAAGTTTAAATTTAAGAATTAGTACCTATGTTTTTATACCTTATGTAAGTGCTGTTTCTCTACTCCAAACACCTTGTGCCTTTCTTTTTCTATCCTCTTTTGAATTCATTTTCACCAGTGTCTTGTTTCTTAAATTCATTTTTTTCCTCTGACTCTCTTATTAACTTTCACACCTGAATTGTCAGTTGACTCTGTTCTTTGGCACAAGTCTTTGTCCAGGGCAGTCTTGTTTGCCCAAAATAGATGCTTAAGTCCAAGTGGGGGACTACTTTGTTACTCACCTGCTGGCCTCCATGCCTCAGAACTAGTTTGTGATCAGTTCTATACTCCATTGGCTCTGCTAGTCTTAATTCTTGCATCCTTGCTCACTTGTTCAAGATGGATTTTCTCCTTTGATACTATTTTTCAGCCTTCTGCCTGCTTCAGACCTTTGCTCTTTCCTATTTTTAACTTGCTCTGGTGATATGTATGAAATTTCCTCTAGAAGGTTGCAATGATGCTTCTTTCCTGCCTAAATACAATTTTCACAAACAGCTTGCAATTGCCTGAATGCATTCCCTAAGTTATCAAGTAGGTGGAGGCAGGGCAGCGTTATGACTTGTGGAGGTCCCCACCATTAACTTTCTCTTGCCCTCTTTTTTTCCCAGGTACTTGCTGAAAATTTCTGAGCTCTTTGAGAAACTGAGGGTAATTTTACTTTATTCTGTAGAATTTTCATGCATGCCTTGCCTTGATTAAGACATCCAAAGTAGGCAAGAAATCTCTCCAAAAAGGCATTACAGTCAGCATAAATTTGTACTTTAAAGAGTTCGTGTAGCAAGAACTATGTGGAACTTCTGGTCTCAGAAATATTCTGAGAAGGGATGACAGTGCAGCCAAAAATAAGATCCTCCAACATTGCATGCACCTCTCTCACATGCACACCACAGCACCTTGCACCTGCCTATGTATTTCCATCAGTGTCACCCTTCACAATCTCTGCTGCACCACTGCTCATTCTTCACAGCCTGTGCTACCAAGGGAGGTAGTACAGTTTATTAGTCGCAAAATGGAGATACCTTTTCAGGGTAGTTGTACATATTACAGCAAGACAATGAATGTAAAGCACTTTGCGCACTCAGAGCACTATGCAAATAGAGTAAAACCTCCAAAGTTGACCACCTCTCTATATTGACCACCACCTTAAGTTGACCTAATTTTCACAGTATGGACACACTGCATATATGCTATGGGAGACCAACCTCTCTATATTGACCACTTCCGTAAGTTGTATCTAACACCTTCTGGCATTTAGTGAATCTGAGGAGACCCAGTGGAGGCCAGGCAGCCTAAGTAAAAAAGTGTGTGGTTTTTTTAGCTGTTGGGGCTATGTAACATGCTACATGCTGTGGGCTAGCAAGAGATAGCATTGGTCTGCCTGTCTGCTATGAAGCCAAGTTTTTTTTTTACAATTTTTTTTAAGCTTATGAATTTTCAGGGGTTTTTTTAAACACTGATTGTGGGCTGTTTATTCTGTCTCTTGATATAGATATAGATGATACAAATAGTAAGCATCACAAGAGGATCAATTCTCATTGATATTTGCAATAAAACTTTTAAAAAATCCAATCTAAATAATAACTTGGCCTTGCATTTGTTGTCCTGGGAGCAAAACATGATATTTAAATGCCTTTTTCCCGTATGTTGACCACCTCCCTATGTTGACCAATTTCCTCCAGTCCCTTGGGTGGTCAACTTGAAGAGGTTCTACTCTACTAAATTTATTACTCTAGTTTGTAACTCTGTCATCTACTCCTACAGAAAGTAGAGAATCGTGTTTCTTCTGATGAAGATTTGAAGCTATCAGAGTTACTAAGATATTATATGCTCAATATAGAGGCAGCAAAGGTGAGTACCCTGGCAGTTTCCTCACTGTACTTGTAAAACAAGTTTTCCTGAACTGTTTCTTCAATGCAGAGCAGCATCATAGGCAGCCGTAGCATCATAATGCATTCAGATGTTAATTCAAGAACTGGTATATAGAACAGGTTGGTCTCCCAAGAGGTTATGTGTGCCCTAGCCAGAGTGAGGTTCACACTCACACCCACACAGGGTCCCTTGTGGCTGGTCTGCAGTTTGGGAGTTGGCAAACACTCTTGGGGATAGGAGTGTCTTGATGTAATGGAACCCCTCTCCCCATTAAAATGAGTTTACTGTACTTTAGTCTCCTGAATTATGTAGGTGAGAACCTGCTGCTTGCAGTACGGACTAACTGACTGTGTCCTGAAATATCTATACTGTCTACCCAGCCTAGATGGTTTCTGTAGTGGGATCTTCTGTTGATGAAATGTCACTGTTGGTTTTATGTTATTGCTAACTTACCAAGAGGTTAACAGAGAAGGAATAGTGTTAATACAAATTTATGGCAGCAATTGCCAGAATTCCTGCAGTTCTATACCAATACTCTAACTTGTGTGAAATTTATACTGGTCTGCATCTATTTGCTTTCACCATTACTATATAATTCAGGAGTGTCAAACACATGACCTGTGGGCCAGACGTGCCCCAGGGGCTTAATCCAGCCCTGTGTTCCAATTGGGCTCTCCCAGAGCAGCTTTTCCGGCAGGACAGCATCTGCAGAAGCTCTGGGAGGGAGAGACAGAAGGAGGCCTCCAGAGGCAAAGAATGCTGCAGGGTAAAAAGACCAAGAGGAAGGTGCTGCTGCTAGGAGAGCCTGATTGTCATGCAGGCCACCCTTTCAGCAATGCTGCCTGCCAAGGTGTTACTTCAGACAACCTCTCAGCTGCTGGGGTGCAGACACATTTTTTGTTCATTTGCAGCTACAGAGTCATTTGCAGCTACAGAGTTTCTATGTGAGAACTAAGTGCTTATTTCTGGCCAGCGTCTGCTTAATGATGTCACTTTTGGCCCTCAGCAGGCACCATGAATGCTATTTTGCCTACTATATGAAACAGGTTTGACACCCCTGTCATAACTTTGTATAATCAGGTTGGATATGCATGTGGACTTCCACCTATGTTCATATTTTAGTCACATTGATGTACGGTGGGCTTTGCATTTCTATCTAAAATGTCTTGATTTTTTTTTTTGTTCCTGAAATTATGAACTCATTTTATTCTGTGTTTTAGGATCTCTTGTACAGACGTACCCGGGCCCTTGTGGACTATGAGAATTCTAATAAAGCTCTGGATAAAGCTAGGTTGAAAGGCAAAGATGTCAGATTGGCAGAGGCACATCAGCAGGAATGCTGTCAAAGATTCGAAAAGCTTTCTGAATCTGCAAAACAAGGTAAAACTATTTCTTGGCAGCAAGATGTGTTTCTGTATATTGTGAAATTCTGCAGTATGAGCGCATGAAGTGTTTGTAGCAGAGTTGTATAACCTACCCTTTGTAAACTATAACCTGGTGATTTTCAACCTTTTTCGTCTCATGGCACACTGACAAGGTGCTAAAATTGTCAAGGCACAATTTTGACAATTGACAAGGCACACCATGCTGTTGGTGGGGGCTCATATCCCCCAATGGTCCTATTAATAAATGGCCCTCCACCAAACTCCCGTGGCACACTTGGGGACCATTTGCAGCACACCAGTGTGTCACAGCACAGTGGTTGAAAATGGCTGCTATAACCTAATAGAAACGTTCTAGAATTGTGGATGACTTTGCTAGCAGTTTATTCCTTTGTTCTATACAGGGCTAAATACAGTTATGGTGCTGAGTGAATGACCTCTTTCCCCTTGCTGTGTTGTGAGGGTGAATGAACAAAAGGTAGATGTGACTCGCCTGCAAGAAACAGTTGGCAGCTCCTCCTGTTTGCCCCTGTTCCACAGGGGCCCTGGGGATTCTGTGCTAGCAAGCAAGGGGAGGTGGTAGTTGCTTTTTCTAGAAGCACCTGCTGTTGCCTCAATGTGCTCTCTAGACAGAATGATGGGGTGGAATGCTTTTCTCCTCTCCCTCCCTGTGTGACCCTAGAGAGCGAGTGTTCACGCCATTGGACCAGCCACCATTGCTATGCCTGAGAGCAGAACAGCAGCCTGGAGTGCTGAGCTGTTCAGAGAACCAGCAGGTTTGCATCTTTCCCTTTTCCCTGTTGGAGTGAGAGAAGCCCTACCTTGCCAGCCAAGCATGATTCCTCAGGTAAAACATGGCCTGAGGAGGCCACAAAATGTCTGCTTCTGCTTCAGCAGCAGAACCATAGCTTTTATGGGATATCTAATTCATCAAAACCTGTGGCTTCATGTGAGGGACAAGGAGGGACAATTACTGTTTTCCAATTTGCCAAATCTGGGCAATCTAATTTGCATGATTATTCACATCAGGTGGCAGGTTGGGGAATTGAGCATCAGCCTGCTGCATTTCCATTCCCATTCCAAGTTGTTCCCTCCCTATGCTGCAGCAAGGCAATGCTCATTAGGTTTTTCTCACATACTATTAGCATGCAATGTGTGCTTTTGTTTAGTGTTACATTTCTATCCCATACTCTTGTTTCCCATTTCATAGCTCTGCCTTTTGCTTGTAAGATCTACAGGTGGGAGGAGATTATCATTCAGTGATAGCACAGAATGCTGCTTACATATTTTGGCTTCTTTCTTGGTTTTCAGAGCACTTGGGAACATCTTGTTTTAGATGAAAGTTGACAATCCAGCAGGCCCACTAACAGGCACGCTGCAAACCTATTTTCATGAATTTGAATATGACCAGCTCTCAAATTTTATTCATCCAGTTATTAGTAGGACTTGAGCTTGTCTCCACTTAGCTACCTTAGCTACAATTTTGACTGCAAGTCATAAGTTGAATAGCAATGTTTTGCAAGAACTGATTTGTCTTGTCTTGTATTTGGAGCAATATTAACTTTGAATCTCTCCTACTATGAAGCTCATTAATTCACCATGCTTTTTCACTACTGTGTCCCAGAATTCTTGTGTATCTGGGTGACTTTACCAGGCATGATGTGAGCTAATTAACTTGCACTCTTTTCCACACTGAGCACGTTTTCCTCTAGACAATCCCAGTAGGCCAAATTCTTCTCAACCATGCTATGGGGAAGGGGGGGTGAGCAAGCAGAGGCAGGAGCTGCTGCCACTGCTGCCTTCTGGGGCAGTGCACAATGAACCCAATCCTTTCTGTCAGAAGATGTGGAGGGGAAAGCAAGCGGCACCTGCCCTCTGCATTGAGTGAGGAGGGGGCACCTTGCTGTTACTGTGTCCTTCATCTAATGGGGCCCATACCTGCCAGGAATGGCTGATTTCTAAAATTAATGAAAATTAAGTTTACAAAGGTCGAGGTTACAAGGTTTTGATGGGACAACATCCTGAGACTTCGTAAGGGGTGCAGGATTAGGAAATCTGAAAATGGACACAACGAACTCTGACTGAACAATCACATGGCTAATGATGTCAACACAGACTTTACTGTCTAAAGTTTTATGCATGTTCTGTAATGTGTAGAAGAGCTGTCAAATTGGGCTTGGGCTTGGTTTTCCTTAAAACAACCGTCTTCTCCAAAAGGACTGATACTGAAAACATCTATAGTCATAAATTATTCTGTGTATAAGATGATCAAATGTCCTCTAGATTTCATCCCCAGTGATTTCTGTCTGCTTTGCTTCTCCCCATGGCAGAACTGAACAACTTCAGGCGGAAGCGAATAGCTGCATTTCGTAAAAATCTAGTTGAAATGACTGAACTGGAGATCAAACATGCAAAGGTACATGTTCTTGAGTGACACTTGCAACTGGAGCCCAAGGTTGCAATCCTCTACATACTTGCATAACTTACCTGGGAGTAAGCCCCATTGAACATAATGGTGGTTCTGAATAGACCTGAACAAGATTGCACTGCAAATTAACTGAAGAAACTCTTTAGCCTTATTTTAAAATCATACAGTTTAAGCTTATTTTCCCCTTTCAGCTAACAAATTAATCTTTTATTTAAGGATTTTCCAGCTGGAAAAAATGTGAATAGTTTTGCATATATTTTAGCTGACCCCCTTCTCCAAGTACATGTTAATCTAATGCAGTGTTTCTCAGCGTGTGCTCCTTGGGGCTCCCTGAGACCATTGTTATGAGTGGAAAGGGCTCCAGAGACTGAAAAGTTTGAGAACATCTCATCTGATGTAAAACTTCCAGGATTTCTAAGCAAGTCCTGAATTTGCCATGATAAACCTGATAGAGAAAGTTATGAGCAATTTGAAGTTCATAACTTCAAATCTAGAAGTTGAGATTTAGATGCAAAAACCAGATCCCATTCCCTAGGTGTTACCCCATAGGAAGTTCTTCACATCTGAATTGGCTCTTAGTGTTTAAGGAAATTCAGATGAAAATTTGCACTGAGCAATAAATCAGTTTCATTTTGAAATGACAGAGGCACATTAGGGAGGAATGTAAGATACTTTTGACTAAGCTGACAAAATCAGTCACATCTAACAGCTAAGTTCATGCTGCCTAGGCATATGCACTGTCTAAAAGCATATCTAAAGGCAGATGGGTGTGAGTATATATTCTTCAGATGCTTCACTTTATAGAGTTGAAGCATAATATATTCTCATGGTACGGCCAAATTGAGATGGCCAGTTTTAGGATCAGTGTAGGACTCGTATTCGTCCCTGCACCCACAGAAAGGAAGATTTAAAGTTTCTTACTGCAGTTTGAGATTCTGGCATGTGATTGGAACAAGCAACAGTTTGCCATATTTGGAAATTGTTCAAAGTATTTGGGTGAAAATGGTTTGCTCAAACTGCAATGAGAACTTCAGTTCTCATGCATGTGAGCCTTTTGGTCATTCACAATCCTCTAAACTATGATTTCAAGGACTGACTGAATTCAGCCAGTGTTACCAAAAGGAACTTCAGAATCTTATATAACAATTTAGCATGTTAATGGAGAAGCTGACAATCATTCAGCTGTGTGTGCATTTTGGTTTGATAGCTTGCTGTCCCACAGAATTGACTCTTTTTTTTGTCTTCCAGAACAATGTTTCTCTCCTGCAAAGCTGCTTGGACTTGCTTAAGAACTAAAAGCACCTTCAGTGGGTGGAGCAGTTGAAGAACACTTGACAGTTTCACTTGGCAGCCATATACAAATTCACTTCTCGCTTGGCTTCCTTTACAAGTTTTGGCTAAACTTAACTGAGCTGACATGAATGTATTGGTCTCACTGATATAGTGATATACTTGCTTAGTTTGACTAACTGTTAATTCCTCAAGGTGAGCAAATATATATATAGGTTTGATATCTGCTAAATTGCTGTTATGGTAGAAACTGGTTTCTGGGGGAAAAATTGTCTAACACAAAGAGGATGTGCATTTAAGTCTGAGAATTACAACTGTTGTGGTGCTGTGGCTACACCATGATTCAGACATCTCAAGTTACATCTGCAAAATTCTGCAGTTTATAAGGAAATGCCTTAACATTCCGTTTCATAGACTTCTGTTGCAGTATATTTTGGATTCTGTATTTGTACACTCTGGGACTATATAAAATGTCAAATCATAAGGTTGTACCTGGTTTCTTACTATCAGATATCATTTAACTGACTTGCTGTATTTTTTTTCTTTCTTTCAAAAATGGGATGTAGATGGCTTTAACCACTTTTCCACATTAAGCAATAGAATCCTATAGTCCACTTGGGCTGGTAGGGAAGCTTTAGGATTTAAATTGTTCTCTTCACTGGTGGTGTACAGAGATGTCTTGAGGATTCAGCAGAGGTATGCCCCTGTGCTAGCTTCCTAGCCAAAGGCTGGGTTGCATTTTAGCCATTGTGGTATACACACTTGCCCACTAGCAAAGGTGAGTGGGCAGGGTTCTTATCTCCTTGGTTACTTCTGATGTGAAAACTGTGAAGCTGGTCAGCATAGCATGCGGGGGATGGGTGACTGGGACAGTTGGTCCTGAAAGTAGCAAGTGAACATGATGGAGGTGAGCCTGAATTTGACAAAGGCATTTCAAGTCATGCGAGTCTTAGTTGCGTTCACCTACTTAGACTCAATGCAGGGCTCATCCCAGCCTCTACGGGTGGGAGACTACATCCAGGGCTTAAAACTATAACTTTTTGTGAAAGCTGTGCTATTCCATGCTCATGTGGCTTGAGCATTCTACTAAGGCTCAATCTGTAACCTTCTGGGCCCAGATGTATGAGATTGGGGCTGGAGGACAAGGGTCCACACACTTTTGGCTGGCCTTGTAGCAGCTGCCATATATGTGGTCAAAATCTTACCCAGAAGGGTTGTACCTGTCTTTTACAATAATACCTTGCCTGATTCTATGCTCTGAAGAGCTCACCAGATTGTAGATTAGTTTGAGCTGCCATCTCTTCCTTGTCATTCCTCTCCCTGCACCCACATCAGGGCATGATCTGCTTCCTAGAGCTGCCAGGTGTTGAAGAATGAGACAGAGGAGTAAGGGGATCTTGATTATGACTGCATGTCAGAGGACTTTGCAGTTACTCTCCCCCACTTATTCTAAGCTTGGACATGGAGAGAGGACCCCACAGCTACCACTTGTGCCCCTCCGTCTATGTAGATGTCATAATAGCCATCATAGCCATCACTGCTGCTTCAGGTGAGAAGCAAATCTTCAGGGATAGAGATTTGTTCAATTTCTTCTTGGACAGACAGAAGGACAAATGTCCCTGTCAAGGTTGGTGATCCTGTGGTAGATTTAATTGACCTATGGAAGAGGAAATGGCTAGCGTTCACCCCCAGTTGCAAAACTAAGACAGCTCACTAGTATTCTTTGGAGCTACTGGCAATAACATAACTAGTGGGATGAATGCAGTAAGGGTGGAGAGACTTCTGCCAAATCTGGCCACAGACTTTATGATTGGGGCTACTGTGTGTTTAATGATGGAAGTGAAGAGAAAATTCTATCACTATTATAGCTGCAGAGGGCCAGCCAGTAGAGTTTCCCAGGTTGCATTGGACATGTGGTGGTGTGGTCTGGAGGATGAGCCTTACTTTGCCTGAAAAAGCTAAGCAGAATTAGCTGCCTTGGGTGGGAGACTGACACTGCTGGTGACTCTCTGTGGTGGAGTGTGGAGGAGTTGGTTGGCAACAAACAGATAACATCTTGAACTGGTCTGAGGTGTGATTTGCAGCTCCCCTGTGAAAGAGTGGAAATCCCAAGAGCAGGCAACCAGGATGACACCAGCACTATGAAGGAAAATACCTGGATAATTGAGGTTCTATGAGTTTCTCATGGAATAACACTTGTAAAAACCCATTTGGGGAAAAGGGGGTTTTATTGTCAGCCTATGTAAACTGCCTTGAGTTTGAGAAAGGTGGGTTATAAGTATTACATTGCAGTTGCCTGTGGAGGAAGGAGGAACTGCTCTTATGCTAGGCCATTAGTCAATCAGATGGTCCCTGGGATGAGAAGAAGCTACTCACCTGGCAGCCAATTATGTTCAGGATAGGAGAGCAGGCAGGAGTTTGACCAGAGGGCAGCCTTGCATGCACTAGGGCTCTCCATGGCTTCTTCCGCAGCCCTGGGTAATCTGGAACCAATGCTTGTGGTGTGGGGGAGCTGTGATTTTTGACTTCAGAACAACTAGTAAATATTACAGCTTCCCAAAAGCACACACCTTGCTTTTGTAGGTTTCTTCTTTATATCCAATCTAAGATTTCTGCCTGATTTTAGTGACTGCATTCCAGTTTGCAAACTTCACCTGGGGTGAGTCCAAACCACAATAGCACAGCTGGGAGTGTCATTGCACTGTTCTTACAGGAGACTGAATGTGCTGTATAAGCACCCCCTCTCCTCTGGAGCCACTCCATATGGTGAGAGCAAAACAGAGGTCTCCTCTGTTTTGCTCTCAGGGCTCTGAGGGGGCCATGTGCACTGTGCCTCCAAAACTTCATGCCACGATCCCCCTCTAGCTATGCTATTGCCAAACCATCATAACATATTAATGCTCTTCTGCTGTAGATTGATGCTTGTTTAAAGTAATTTCTTAAGCAAAAGGTTTGTGAGAAGGTTATTTTGCATTACTGCATAGGGGGAGGCACGCACTACATACACAAACTGTGGCTTGATGCAAGGTATACCTATGCACACCCTAGAAAAGTTAGAAAGCTAACTCCTATGGACCAGCAAGCATTGTTTTGTCATTGGTACCTAGTTGCAATCCCTGTTACCACTTCATAACTAAGCCTGGGTTGCATCTTAGCCATTCTTGTGTACAAACTTGCACTCTAGCAAGGTAAGTTGGCAGACAGGGTGGGCAAGAGTGGGCAGGCCCCATTCAGCAGTGAATATGGCATCTATGGAAGGAGATGGTTTGACTTATCCCTGTTGGGAGTATTTTTAGCTAAATGAGGAGCAGGTGAGCAGAGCTTGTAAAATGTCTTGATTTGGATGATCTGCATGGTTGTCTAGACTGGAATGGTTGGACTGGAATGGAGAAGACCAAATTCCTTCATCCTGGGGTTTATGAGGCAACCTCTGGTCAGTTATTGTCTTTCAACCTAACTGCAGAGTTGTGAGCATTGAAAGGGATAGTCTAATGTGGCAAGAAACACACAATACAGAGTGAGCAGATGAGGTCCTACACACATCCCACACACCTTCACTATAAAAAAAAAAAGCCTTGGTATGCTGTTAAAGGCACAGGAGCAGAGCTAATCCTCTGCAATGGCAGATCTTCAAGTGGCAGGCTGGGGAAGATGGCAAGCCAACAAGGGGTGCCCCACAGCTAATCTACCAGCTACCTGCCCCCAAGTTGTCATGGGCTCTGAGCATGAGCACTTAGCTTCTCTTTGAGCCCCTCCACCACTCACTGTAGTCTTTGCTGCAAGGGCTGCCTGTGATAACCAAGAGATGCAGGGATAGTACTGAGTAATGGTCAGCAGTTGTTGCAATATTTAAATGAATCTGGCTCAGTGAACAGTATTCCCTAGTGAGTGAAAAAAAACTGCCATTGGAATGTTTATACAATCCTTTCCTCATCCATTGATGACAACTTTGCTGTCAGGCAAGTGGCATGATGCAGCAGACACTGAATCAGAACCCAGACAGAACAAAGTCCAAGTAAGATGAGTGGCATGTTACCCTTCAAGAGAATCTGAGACAGAGCTGTGACTTCCTTGGGTGCCATGATGTCTCATCCTCCGAGTTCAAAGGCAGTATGTCTCCAAGCACTAGAAAGTACAGAGCAAGAAACAGGGAGTGGTTGCCTATTAGGAGCTTACCAAAGACACCTGCCTGACTGCTGATGAAGCCAGAAAGGTGGTCTGGATGGATCTTGACACAGCATGATTCATTCTGAAGCCCATAGAAGTTGCATTCAATGCCCTTCAGCACAGCCCCTGCTGCCTACCTACTTCCTCATCCTCAAAGATGAACTTAGATCTCTTTGCAGATGACTTCCCTGAAGACTGTATCTCCATCTGACTGGTCCACCTGGGCTTTGCTGATCTCATCTGTCATCTCTGGGCTGCCCCACTGCCTTTCACAGCTCACCCCTCACCTCTTCAGCACTTCACCAATCAGGCCTTCTGGAGTAAACATACTGCCTTTGAACTCGGAGGATTAGTCATTAGCCATTTAGCATATCAAGGAATCTGGTCTCCTTTTTGTGACCAGAACACAAATTGACCCAGTCGATGTGAGGATAATTGAAGTCCCCCATGACTACAATCCTGTCCCTCCTTGTCACCTCCCTGATTGGTTTCCTCATTTCAAGGTTCCCTTCTGGTTTCTGGTCTGGAAGACGACAGTATGCCCCCAATATTACATTGCTGCTCAGGCCTGGTAATTTAACCCACAGGGATTCTATGGAGGAGTCGAACCCACCTTCAATCTCTACTTTGCTGGATTCTATCCCTTCCTTAACATAAACGGCCACCCCACCTCCAACATGCCCCTGCCTGTCCCTCCTGTAGAGTTTATAGCCTGGGATTGTGGTATCCCACTGATTCTCCGCATTCCACCAGATTTCCGTTATGCCCACTATGTCAATGTTTTCCCTTGTCACCAGACATTCCAGTTTTCCTATCTTTGCTCGGAGACTCCGGGCATTCGCATAAAAGCATTTGTACATGGAATACCCCATCATGGGCTGCTTATTCACTCCTTTGTCCCTGAATCCTCTCACTGTGCCAAACCATCTGTCACAGCCCATCATGCTACCATTCCCAATTTCTTCACCTACTCTGCCTTTGTCTTGTTGTTCTCTAACCTCCCCATCCTTGTCCCACAGGGATGAGGAGTCTCGAACCGGATGCTCCTTGGCTCCTGTCGGCTTTCCCCCGGGGATCAGTTTAAAAGCTGCTCTGCCACCTTTTTAATGTTATGCGCCAGCAGTCTGGTTCCATTCTGGTTCAAGTGAAGCCCGTTCCTCTTGTACAGGCCCCGCTTGTCCCAAAACGTTCCCCAGTGCCTAACGAATCTAAACCCCTCCTCCCTACACCACTGGCTCATCCCTCATTGAGACCCCTGATCTCCACCTGCCTAGCTGGCCCTGCACGTAGAACAGGTAGCACTTCCGAGAATTCCACCTTTGAGGCCCTGGCTTTCAGCCGCCTACCTAATAGCCTAAATTTGACCTTCAGGACCTCCCAGCTACACTTGCCCACGTTGTCGGTGCCAACATGTGCCACAAGCACTACCTCCTCCCCAGCACTGTCTACCAGCCTGTCTAGACGAGAAGTGATGCCTGCAACCTTTGCACTAGGCAGGCAAGTCACCATGTTGTCCTCACATCCATCTCAAACCCCCTCTCTATGTTTCTGATAATTGAATTCCCCACTACAAGAAGCCCCTGACCCCCCTCCCGCTGAGGAGTATCCTGAGTGCATTTGGATACAGGCCTGTCCCCTGGAGAAGGGGTCAATGGGTCCCCTCTAAGGGATTATTTCCCTCCTCTCCAGGATGACGTCCTCCAGCCCCGAGACTTCCCACTTGGGCAGCTGAGGAGCTGCGCGCCTGAGGGTGGGACAAAGCCTGATCGTCCCCAGAAGTCTCCTCACGGTCCTTCTCTGCCTGCCTCTGCTTCTCCAGGTCGGCCACCAAGGCTTCAAGGGAGCGGACGCGTTCCCTGAGTCAATGTCTAGTTTTGGAGATATAGTATAGCCTCTTTAGTGAATGGTTCAAGCAGTTTCCTCATGAGGAAGCCTACACCATGGTTTCCTCATGAGGAAGCTGCTTGAACCATTCACTAAAGAGGCTATGCCATGTCTCAAACTAGACGTGATAGGGCAAAATTGATGCCATTTTTGGAATCAGCACCCCAAATATACCCAGGAATTGGTGTAACGTTTAAGGAAGTAAAATGTGTGTTGGCCTGTGTAATCAGTCCAAAAGTCCAGAATGTCACTAGCCAGTCCCTTGGTTTGTTAGAATCATGGGTCGGTCTGTAAGTCAATAGCCTGTAAGTCAGTTAGCTAGAAGGTCAGTCCAAAACGCAGAGCTGTAAGTCAGTCCGTGAGTTAGAAGTTCAGTATGTTAGCCACAAAGTCAGTCCATTCAGTTAGCTAGCAAGCAAGCAAGTCTCCTTTCCTTTCCCTCCTCCACCCTCTCTCCACTACAACCCACATGCCCTTCCTGCCACAGGTGCTCCTTATATCGCTAGGGACCTCATTGCCTTTAGTGGCTGCAGCTGTGCAGCACACCCTCTCAAAGCCCAGGCCTTATCCCTTAAAGGGGCCACTGCTGACACCACATCCTATCTCCTCCCCAGATCTTCCGCAATTCCAATACACCAACCCGCTCCTCAGTCGTAAGCACTATTTCATTTTTCCCATTTTCTGGCTCCTTATGATTTAAATGTCTGTAGATATAGATACAGGATGTCCTCATCCAAAAGTAATGGGAACTGAGAAATTGACTTGGTTAGTGATCCATGGTTAGCAGGAACTTGTTTTCCTTAAGAAATAATGGGCTAATCTCCAAATGGAACCAGAGTTGGGGGGACACGGACCACCAAAAACTAATCTGGAACACTTTTAAAAATATGACTATGAATTAACATACAAATGATTTTTATTCTAAAACCCTTAAAGAATATGCTTTGATATGTTATGCATGATGTAGGACACAAACTTATTCACTCATGGAAATTAGGTTTAAGCAGAGGGGGGACAGCCATAAAACCAGGGGGGGTTCATCAGCCATCTGTTTGCAACTGGGCAGGAGGTCTGGTCTAGAGGGTAGAGCCTCCATTAGCCCAAAGATAACATCTGAAGGTGGCCAGTTCAAGGCCACCACTGCTCTGTGAATGGTGAGAGCTTGAAGCAGCTGACAAGCTGAGTTGAGTTATTCCACCTGCTCTTTGGTGTGAGTGAAGAAGCACCTTGGTTGCCCTTCAAGTGAGAGATGAGGGAGCTGCTTGTCAGTCAGCGTGAGGCAACTGGGGGCCAGAAGTGACACCAGACCTTGAAAGATCCATCTGAAATGTGTGATGGAAAGACAGAGCTTTTCTGTTATTGTAAAAATCTCCTCAGGGGGTTTAGAGATAGCCTGCCTAAGTGAACTGCCTTGAATAAAGTCAGAGGAGTAATCCGAGGAGTAATGACCAGAAAGGTGGTATATAAATACCAGTATTATTATTATTATTATTTTATTATCTGTTCATCACTTCCCTTTACAGATTCAGATTCCATAATCTCAACATTTTTTTCTACGGTAGAAATACTTGCCTGAGGTTCTGGTTCCCTGGCTTGCTTGGATGAACTGAAAAATGAATGAGAATCATTTGTTTTCCTTTATGCAATTTTTCATTGAAATTGTATGTTGGCAACCTTCAGTCTCGAAAGACTATGGTATCGGCGAAAGTCGAAAGACTACGGTATGCTCTGAATGGTGGTTCTGGCACAGCGTTTAGTGTGGCTGAAAAGGCCGATTCAGGAGTGACAATCCCTTCCATACTGGGAGCAAGTGCAGTCTGTCCCTGGTGTGTCTCCCTGGCTATGGGCCTTCCTTCTTTGCCTCATTGCCTCAGTCTGTTGGCCAAGTGTCTCTTCAAACTGGGAAAGGCCACCTGTTGAGGTCCACTCCTAAGGCCTTCAGATCCCTCTTGCAGATGTCCTTGTATCACAGCTGTGGTCTACCTGTAGGGCGTTTTTCCTTGCATGAGTTCTCCATAGAGGAGATCCTTTGGGATCCGGCCATCATCCATTCTCACGACATGACCGAGCCAATGCAGACGTCTCTGTTTCAGCAGTGCATACATGCTAGGGATTCCAGCTCATTCCAGGACTGTGTTGTTTGGAACTTTGTCCTGCCAGGTGATGCTGAGGATGCGTCGGAGGCAGCGCATGTGGAAAGCGTTCAGTTTCCTCTCCTGTTGTGAGCGAAGAGTCCATGACTTGCTGCAGTACAGAAGTGTACTCAGGACGCAAGCTGAAATTGTATAAGCAGAGTAAAGTAGGAATGCCACACAACAGTCACTAGGTGGCAGCAGAGAGCTTGAATTCAGGGTCCTGATGCTGTACACTGAACTGCACTGTATTTTTGCAGGTTGTCTGTCCTCCAGTGGCTTCTGTTGCTGCTGTTTGCCTCATCAGAGATGCTGGAGACAGCTTGCCTGAGGATTCTCAGATAAGTGCAAGGAATTTTTACAATTTCCCTCCAATAAATTGAACTTGTGTAAAGAGATGGAGAAAACTAAGGCCCTCTGTACTACTTGCTCATCCAAAACAACACTTGAAATCCATTAGGCACTTTTCAGCACAGGCATAGCTGTGTCAGTGGGGCATGTGGTGCATCCTGCATTTGGGGGGCAGTCACAAAGGCCTTCTCAAGGTATGGCAATGTTTGTTCCCTTACCCATAAGCTGCATTGTCCTTATGTCGGTGCTGGAAAGTGGGTTAGGATTGCGCCCTTAGAGAATACAAAGCTAAAATAATGTGAAAAGTCTTTCAGTGGCTTTATACTTGGTCTCTATCTCATTTTACCTGGGCCACCAGGCTCCCCTTGTATTTTTCATGGGTGCAGGTGGACTGTCCTTCCAGGGCTCTGGCTGGGAGACCCACAGTGGCTGGAGGAAAAGAAAAAGCGCCTCCAGCTGGGAATTTGCTTTGGCTGGAATGACATCACCTGTCAGATATGGTGTCAGCTATCTGGTCACTCCATCCCATCTTCTTGAAACCAGTTGAACCAGTTTTTCAACCAGGCCTTAGCTGCTCCAAACCGAATCTGTATTTCCTTCAGGGCTGTCTGGCAGCTTTAACAGAGAAGCTACAGAGGAAGGGGTGATGATGCCCCAAACTGTGAAAGCACACAGAGATACACAGGGAACACAGGCAGAAAATACAATATCAAATGTGTACACACTTGATCCTGGCTTTTATTATTTTTACTAGGCAATTTAAATCTTTTTTTCCCTTTTAACCCTTTCCTGAGAGTTTGCTTTTTCCTGAGCTTTTTAACATTACAAGGTAGTTTAAACCTTTTTTTCTTTGGTTGCATCCAATTCCTTGTTCTCATCTCCTTCAACACTGCTCACTTTTGTTAGTAAAGGTGTTAATTTGCAATGGATGATGAGGGATTCCACTGCACAGGAGAAAGCTCAGACTGTATGAGACTTATCTATTGTATCAGCCCTCTTCCCCCCCCCAAATGTTGATTAGATTTTTTCCCCCTATTTCTTGCACCACATCTGGTTATGTAAAACATTTGTTCATTCTCAATTGTGTTGGAGCTAGATGTACCAGGCAACCAACAAGACCCATTGACTTTGAATAGCCTTGCTATGATAGCAGTGTTTGTTTCTGCAGGATAAAATAAATGTGATCTCAGAGGATTTTATTTACTTAATAAAATAACCAATTTTTCAAAGTCTGTCTTCTGCCTTAGCACATTTCCTTTGGCTAACCAACCTAACAGATATCTTACCTACAGATATTTGGACCAAAAATTCCAAATACTTTATTTTTTATCTTGCAAAATTAGTTTCAGAGTTTCTAATCGGATCATTACATCTATATATTTCACATTTTCTCCATCTGTTAAAGATACCTAACCTCCTCAAAAGATTAAATTCTATATCTTCTACTACAGACACTATAGTGATTTTGCCAGAAGAGGGCTTAGATCTAGACCTGTCTTAATCAAGACATACTGTATATTGTTCAGTAGGATTAATATTTATTATTTTTGTCATATAGACTGCAATTCTAACCTCACTTTCCTGGGAGTAAGTCCCATTAAATACAATAGGACTTACTTCTGAGTAGACCTGGTTAGGATTGTGCCCATAGTCACACAGAGATGACTAACAGTGCAACTGAAGTTTAAATTGGCAACATCTAAGCCAGGGGCTTCCAAACTATGGCCTGTGTGCCGGATCCAGCATACTAAGAAAAGGCTCTCAGGAACAACACAGTGGTGCCTTATTGTTTCTGCCCTGCTGCCTCCCATCATCACACCTGATCATATAGAAACTCACGCCGGGCAGCCGCTTCCCCCAGGAAGTCCGGGTGCAGAGCTTTCTGGGGCAATTAGCAGTGGAAGTAGCTGCCCAGTTCAAGTTTTCTACAAACATCAGGCGCAAAGATGGGATGAGATGGGGCAGAATGGTAAGGCTTTGCCACCACCATGCCACGCCAAGAGGCTTTTCTTGGTCACTGTGGGCCTTACTTTGGAGGCCCCTGATCTAAGCAATCAGACCATCTATTATTACGTTTATTTTTAATTTCCTTTTGTTGCCTTAGCTAATATTTTGCACCAAGCCTTATGTTGATTTTCTTCCATTCTTACTGGCATGAAATGCCAAGCCAGCTGTTTCATGAGACATGGTGAAGTAGTCACCTCTCATTGTAAATGAGCAGATTCTGCCACTTAGGCCCAAATCCTAACCCACTTCCCAGCACTGTGCCAATGGGATGTGTGCTTCATCCTGCAGTTGGGGGGCACTCACAGAGGCCTCCTCAAGGTAAGGGAATGTTTGTTTCCTTACCTAGCAGCTGCATTGCCCTTGCTGGAAAGTGGGTTAGGATTGCACCCTTAGAATCATAAAGTTGGGAGGGTCATCTAGTCTACTGCATGTAGCAGGAAATCCTCCTAGAAGAGCATCTCCAGCAGTTGCTGTTGACTCTGCTTGAAAATCTCCAGTGAGGAAGAATCCACCACCTCCCTCGGCAATCTGTTCCACTGCTAAACCACTCTTACAATCAAGAATTTCTTCCTTTTTTATTTTTTATTTTTATTAACACACAAAACATATACCCATATACAAACATATAACATACATTTAGGAGTGCTAAATACCACATACCATTACTAATTAATCATACTATATCTCCTAATCTACTCACTCATCTATTTCTACCTCTCATTGATTTATCCATTTATTTATATAATATACAATAAATTTTCCCTAATGCCCTATACTATATTTTCTAAATATTCACTTTCTACCAAGCATAAACTAAATTCAATTGCTCATTAATATTAAAACAAAATAATCTAATTACCAAAATTATCACCTCAGCTATTTCAACTCCAAGCTAATTACACTTTTTTTCTTTGATATAATAACCACATATAAAACAATTCTTCCAAACATTTACATTTCCAGCTATTTTTTTAATACATTCTAATTCATATTTATCAATTTCATACGTATTTTTTTTCTTCTTCAAATAAATTTGGACCATTGTTATTAGCTGAATAAATCCTCCAATTTTCTTTAACCCTCAGATTACCCCTCAGGGTTCTTTTTCTTTCTTACTTTCCATTTTTTCTCCTGTAATATCTTTAATTTATCTCTATAACAATCTGATAAATCCACACTTTCTTATATAGGGTGTGTTCATTCTTCCAGTTAACTGGGATATATTTTCTCCTTGTTCCAACAAATTTTGTGATTTGTGCACTCCTGTTACTCTGTCCATCTTATCTTTCTTGATCTCCATCAGCGCCTCTTCTTCGTCCTGTTGACCATCCTGATTTTCCTCCTTGTCCACTTTTTCACTCCCTTGTTTATCTTCTGCTTGTTTCTTCACATCTTCCAATTGTTCCTTACATACATCTATCTGTTGGGAAAGAGTTTCCAGACTGGCTTGAATCTGTGAGGACCAATTCAGCTGTTGTTGCTCCATAACAAACAATCTCTCCGTATTAATCAAGATTTTCTGTATCCACATTTCTGGAACAGAGTCCATTTTGCAATTTCTCTCTAGTCCACTAGATGTCCACAACATATTATTCTCCTCACTTCCACCACGCCATTACTACTCTGTCATCCGCATTCCTTACATACCTCTTGCAGATAACAGTCCAGTGTGGTTAACGGAGAGAAAAACAAAATGAAAGAAAACAGTCTCACCGTCTCTGGTGCAGAGAAAACAAAGCTCTTTCAAATCTAATTATATTTATATCTAATTATGTCCAAGAATAATTCTGGATTTTAGTTCACACCCAAGTTATGGTTGTAATTATAATCCACCACCAATTTACTCCATGACAGAGAAAAAGAGCACTTTCAACCTCCTTAAAAAGTTTCTCGTTAATGCCTCCAATATATCCAGGGCTTTTAGCCAAATCAGTCAATCAGAGGCAGGGACAATATTAACACTTGCTTATCTTAAATTTCCAGCTTAAACTTTACACTTCATACTTTTTTTTCCCTCCATAAAGGAAAATGCTGGCATGGAGCCAGCAGCTTGATTGCAGATCACTGCACCTCCCCCAATACTGTCACAAATGGTTAGATTCCTCTGAGAAGAAAGTTCCCCCCCACCCGATCGGGTTTTCAGTTTCCTAGATACCTGCACCAATGAAGACCTTGTCTCTCCTAACAAAGATCTTCAGGTCCTCTTCAGACCTACAGTATTTGGGGGAAAACAAACTGTCTCCCAGGAGCTCCTGGAAACATGTCTGTTCGTCCACTGTTGGCTCCTCCTCCGTCAAGAATTTCTTCCTGATGTCCAACCAGAATCTCCTCTCTTGCAGTCTGTACCCATTCACCACCAGGGAGCTGCTGCCCCACATCACCACTTAACATCTGCCTACTGCTGTCTCTACCTGATGCCATTGGCCAGCAAGTTGGTGCCCTACCTCTATTGCCTGCCTGTGTTGCTGCAGAGTTCAGAGCACCCATGCACACTGCTGCTGGCAAGCTGACTGTGTATGAGTGGAGGTGGCAACAACAATGCGACATGGACAATCAAGTTTAACCAGGTCCAGTCTATCAAAGGGATATCCATTACAAATTGCAATACAATAAAATAACAGCAGCACAAAACAATACCAATAGGAATTAAGCACAACTACATAGAAAAAGCCAGGCAAAACAGAAAAGTGAAACCCTTAGTTTCTGCTGGAAAAGTTGAAAATTATCCTGGGGGGTTGTTTTTCAGAATTTTTCTGATTTTTTCCAGGGCTTTACATCCCTAGCAGGATGTTAAGCAAAGAAAGAGGGAGGTGGTAGCTGGGCAAGGTGTAAAAGCCCCCCGAGCCTGCAGTTTATAAGAGTATAGGAAAAATTATCTATGCTGACAAGCATTATAAGATGCTACACAGTCATTTATGGCAGCACCCAGGGCTTCTGGAATGAAGAAGAGACAATAATGTCTGTTCCCCATTTACAAAAAATATAAGTTCTACTAATTAATCTGTTCCATCCCCATCACCCCAATTCAAGAGTGATTGAATTGCTGGGGGAAAGAAGTGCCAATATAAGTGCCCAGTTCTATCCCACTTTCCAGCACTGATGCAACCACAGCAATAGGATATGCACTGCAGCCTGTGGTTTGTGAACAGTCATGCTGGCCTTGTCAAGCTAAGGGAATACCGTAATTGTTCCTTTACTTCAGGGCTGCATTGCGGCTGCATCGGCGCTGGAATGTTGGATAGGATTGCGCCCTGAGTCAGGAGCACTTTGAGCTATGTAAATGGTATAGGTAGAGGTTTTCGAAAATGGTGTTACAGTATTTACTTTCCTCAGAAGTAAACCCATTGTGTTCAGTAAGACTGTGGGCGGAATCCTAACCTCTTATGTCAGTGCTTTCTAGCACTGACATAAAGGGCAATGCAGCTCTGAGGTAAGGGAACAAACATTCCCTGACTTTGAGGAGGCCTCCATGAGTGACACCCGACTGCAGGATGCAGCACACATCCCATTGGCATTGCTCTGCCAGTGCTGGAAAGCACTGACATAAGGGGTTAAGATTGCGCCCTTAGACTGTAATCCTATCATACTCACTCGAAACAAACACCTCTAGGTACAGCAGTACATTTTGGAGTATAGAAGCTCTTGGTGACATCACCATAATCATGCTTTACCAAGAGTATACAACAACAAAAAGGAAAGAATATAGGGAGCTAGAAGCCCTTGTACTCCTACACACAGCCCCTTTAGATGGCAAATCATAAGAAGGATTTCTCCGACAGAAGTAATGCCATATTATTCTGCTTCCCTTGTCAAATAAAGACCACGGTTAGGGCACAATCTTAACCTACTTTCCAGCACTGAGGTAAGGCCAGTGCAACTCTGAGGTAAGGTAACAAACATTGCCTTACCTTGAGGAAGCCTCCATGACTGCCCCCCAACTGCAGCATATGCCCCACTGGCACAGCTATGCCAGTGCTGGAAAGTTGGTTAGGATTGCACCCGTAGTCATGATGATGACCAAGACAATCCAGTTACCACCATAAAGTCATGCCTTTTGGAGCTTAATTTGTTTTACAGGTGCACTATTTTATTTATTTAGGTGACACTCCATTCACTGTGTAACATATTCAAAATATGTATGTTTATAATTGCTAAATTCAATTTTATATCAAATGACTAATATTAAATGACATTCTTAATCTTAAAACGAGTGTGGAAATATTATCTGTGAATGTTAAAATTCGTAGGAATTTGATAAAGATAATACACAAAAGTTGCAATTCAGTGCACACTCAGGAAGGAATAGTACTTGAATGATACTTGCTTCTGTGTAAATATGCACAAGGTTGCACTATAAGAGTATGTCAGGTGTTCTACGATATGAAATGTATTTGAAAGAAAAGTGGATTCCAAAACTTTTAGAGTGCAAAGATTTGACCAACAGAACTGCTCAGATCTGACTTATAGCATAATGCTACACTACCCAGAAATATGTTCCATAGGATCTACTCCCAGATAAACTACTCCCTTACAGCCCAGTCCTATGCATAGGACTGAAATAAGTCCCACTGAGTTCAAGGGGACATACTCCCAGGTTAGCATGTACTGTATAGGATTGCAGTCTTAATCTGAGAGCTTTAGCTTTTGTTGCTGTATCGACTGAAAACAGTACTAGCACCAACACTTTTGAATCACTCCAATTTAAGGGTCAAGGCTGCTGACCAACTTCATGTTGACACTAAAGTATGTCAACATTAAAAAACCAAAAGGATTACAAATATGCTGAACAGTACTGCAGCAAAGGGCAAAAAAATTCCAAGATTTTCCTAATATTTATCACAGTAGGACAACTATTTATCACTACCCCAGGTAATTTGGGACAACTAGAGGATACAAAACAATTAATCAGAATGATAGCAGATAATCACTCTCTAACCTGGAACAACATATACTTGAATTTGCGGAGGTAATACTCTCCACCTAGTAAGTGAGAGAGAGAGAGAGAGAAAGACTGTGTAAAGAAACAGTTTGGAGCCTACTATTTAGTTATTATGATACTAACTGCAGCGAGGATTTTATATGCTAGATACTGGAAGGATTCCGAAATCCCAATGAAAGATGAATTAATAGAGAAAATAATGAACGTAGCAGAAATGGACAGACTCTCAGAAATTTTGAATCAACAACGAAAACCGACACAGATTGAGCAATGGAAACCTTATGCTTGGTTGAAAATGAAGTTGTAGAAAAATATGATAGGGCACTTAGATGACTGTACTATTTATATATATTATATATGATCTGATAGATGAATGATAAATGATATTAAGAGGTAAATACAGAAGAGGAAATTAATTAGGAGATATGTAATGACTGATTAGTTATAGTGATATATGATTTCACAGGGCAGGAGGTCTAGCTCAGTTGGTAGAGCTGCTGCCTTGTATGTCTGAAGATCTGAGGCTGCCAGTTCGAAACAACTGGAAGTACTCGAGAACTGATATACTGATGAGCTGACCCTCCGTGGCAGAGAGGAGTTGCTGTCAAGTGGAGCGCCGAAGGCGAAGGGCCAGAGAGAGGCCAGACCGGGAAGGAATCCAGCTGGAATGAGGAGTTCTATGAAAGACGAGAACTGTTCAGTTGTAAGGTTTAGAACAGCCTTGCCTATGTAAACCGCCTTGGATTAAAGTCTAAGGAGAAATCTGACAACCAAGAAGGGCGGTATATAAATACCTGAATAAATAAATAAATTTCCTGCACCCTCTAATAGTGTGTTTGTGTAGTGTGTCATGTGTTTTGTTTATATTTGTTTTTGAAAAATAATAAAAAATTTTAATAAAAAAAGGAAACAGTTTGGAGCCAACTACAGTTTAAATTGAGAGGTTTTTTTTTAGCATAAGCAGGCCAGCTTATGCAGTCTTGAGGATGTCTGCAGCAATTGCTCTTTTCGGAACGCATGGGAACCTTACTGCATTTATGCTCTACTTATATATTTGTAATTAAAGAAAATATTACAAAAACATCTCAGGACAACACTCTAATTGGTCTCTGAGAATCTGTGCTGCTGTGAATTTGCAATGAGAAAGTACAGTAAACCAGTGCTCTCCAACCTTCAACCCAATGGGGTCATGACACCTCAGCTGTGGGGTCGCAGCAACTTATGGGAATGAAAAAGTTTGAAAATCACTGGACTAGACCACCACCAGGTAAAAGGGGAGGCATCTGGTGTACCCCTTCCAGAACCAGGAGATTGTGTCCCAGTCCTGCTCAGTCAGGGTGACCAGATGTCTTCTTTTCCAGGACATGTCCTCTTTTTTAGTCTCATGTCCTGGAGAAGAACTTAAATGTTCTCCTTTACCCTGTGTGCAGGCCCCTGCAGACAGCACATAGCCTTCTTCTAATTAATAAATTATATGCAATATAATTTAAAACTTAATAATATTGTGTCTAAATTAACCATATGAAATAAATATACAAGTGTTTCCACTTATTTTGTCATGTCCTGCATTTTGGAGTGCTTCATTCTCTTTTTTGGTTATGACATCTGGTCATCACCCTGTGCTCAGCTCTTAGCAGTCTAAAATAGCTGCTAAAATAGCTTTCACTAGCACCAGGCTTCTTAGTAACAGTGCTGGGAGGGCATTAAGGGGGCAGGGAGTAGGTGGTGATGGGGCAGGGAGTGGGCAGATAGGGTTCCAGGAGGGGTGGCAGGATTGCCACTGGGTCCCCAGTCTATGTATGTATGTATGTATGAGGGACGTGTGGTGGGTGGATAGGGAGGCAGGTGAGACAGAGCCTCCCCACCTGAGTCCTAAAAGCACCACCAAGTACCCACAACTCACGTGTGGAGTGAGGAGGGAGGGAGTGTAGAGCGCATGGGTTGTGGGTGCCTCACATGGTGGCAGTGCTTTTCAAAGGACTCCAGTGGGGAGGCTCTGCCTCACCTGCCTCCCCACCCACCATGTCCCTGGTGTCTATGTATGTATGTACTGGGGTCATGGCATGGTTGAAGGTTGAAGACCACTGCTGTCAATCATCCTGCTGAATCAGCCAAAGGGCCAACAACAGGGACCAGCCAGACATTTCCAGGAATCCCACAAAAGCCCAGCTTGGCATTCGGACGGCGATGACCAATTAAAAGGCCACATCTTGGACTTCCTCGCGTTGCCCGCTGCAAACTACAACTCCCAGAAGCCACCCACCTGGTCCTGGCGCCTGATTGGTCTTCCTTGCTCTTCGACCCGCCTTCCCGGCAACTTCCAAGCCGCCGCAGGGTCTTCTCATTGGGTGGTCGGGACTTGGAGTGGCAGGATTTCAACCAACCCCGGCCCAAGGCTTGTATCCTCAGTGCCGGGAGGGGGGCGGGAGGTCCACTTGGAAGGGTAAAAAAAAGCCCATCGCCAGCTCCGGGAAGGTTAAAAAAAAAACTGCCACGACTCCACAGCAGCAGCGGCGCTCGGGAGGAGGACCTGGAGGCGGCAATTCCGGCTTGTCTCGTTGGGAAGGAGCTCATCTCCCTGCCTTGCCAGTTGCGGAGCTTCTGTAAAGGGCGCAGCAAAAGTTCCAGGGGAGAAAACTCAGGCAAGAGTTTGGAGCCCCAGATGGGAAGCTGGTGGGGAGAGTTTGCACAGGGCCCGGGAAGGGGGATGAGTGGCAGGGACCCCGCAGAGGCAGAGCCCAACCCCGAGCCTGTCTACTCAGAAGTAAGTCCCGTTAGAGTCAGGGGCTTCCTCCCAGGAAAGTGTGGACAGGACTCCAGCCCCAGAGCCCCTCCTCTGCCTGTCTGCTCAGAAGTCAGTCCCAGTAGAGGCAGTGGGGTTCACTCCTAGGATAGTGTGGCTAAGGATAACAGCCTCAGAGCCCAATCCTAGGCATGTCTACTCAGAAGTAATCCCATTATACTCAGTGGGGCTTACTCCCAGGAAAGTGTAGATAAAATTGCAGCCTCAGAGCCCCATCCTAAGCCTGCCTACTCAGATGTAAGTCCCATTGCAGTCAATGGGGCTTCCTCCCAGGAAAGTGTGGACAGGACTGCAGCCTCAGATGGCTGTGCTCTGCGAACGTGGAAGAGTCTCTGGCATTCCATGGAACGCAGCTCCAAACAGTTCAAGCGGTGCAGAACTCCACGCGTGGAAGGAGCATGGGGGCTGCTGGCACGTGGAGGATGTGGGTGGGGGACTGGGGGTAGGTAGAGTCTCCCCACTGGCCATTTCAGGGCGAGTTGACAGAGACCCCCATCCCTGCCTTGCAGAGCAACGGAGTGGTACAGTACTACTCCCTCGGTCATTGCCCTCGTCTTGGCCACATGCATTCATTCCTATGGCGTGTCAGTGCCCAGGGGGCGATCTCTTCTTCTTTCACAGCTGCTCGGTGGACCGTTGTGGAGGAGCAGTGCCCCCACGTTCACACCTGGCTTTGGTAGCAGCGCTCCACTGGCAGGCTGTATGTGTGCGCGCGGGAGCGTGTCCAGCCAGTGCGCCTCAAGAACCCTCAACGCGCCCTCATTTGGGAACAAACCGCTCCCCTTTCCTCGAGCCTGCCCGACTAGCACGGATCAGGGCACCCGCTTAGGCTGCAGTCCTGTCCACACTTACCTGGGAGTAAGCCCCATTGACTATAGTGGGACTTACTTCTGAGTAGTCAGGCATGGGCTGGAGCTCTGAGGCTGCAATCCTATCCATGCTAACCTGGGAGTAAGCTCCATTGACTATAGTGGGACTTACTTCTGAGTAGACAGGCATAGGATTGGGCTTTTTAGGCTGCAATCCTGTCCATACTTACCTCGGAGTAAGCCCCATTGACTACAGTGGGACTTACTTCTGAGTAGACAGGCACGGGCTGTGATCTGAGGTGAGGAAGATCGTCAGGGAAGGGGTTTCAGGAACTGCGGGCGCACTGCCCAGTCTCTGGCTGTGATTTGGGGAGCGCGACCCTGGAAGGCACCAAAACGCGGGCTGTGCTGGCGCTCGGGGCCGCTGTCGGGGCGTCCTGCCGGCCCCGTGCCCGGCCTGCCCCGCCTCCAGGCGCCCCCAGCCCCGCGGCATCCCCTCTGGGAACGGGGGCAGGGCCTGCCAGCGGGAGCCCTGCCCGGGAAGGCTGCGCGGGCCGCTCTGTGCCGTGCCACGGCAGCCTGGGCGGAACGACGACGTGTCCAATTCTCCCGGTGGGAGGAGGGGCGCTGCGCACAGTCCCGCGGACGGCGCCTCCTCCCCGGCCTCTCTCCCGATCCTCCCTGGCTGGACCGTTAGGCAGGCGCCTCGTGCGCGCCTTGCCCGCCCAGTCGGGAGCTGGGCTCTCCCAGGGCCCGCTGCGCCCCCTGCTGAGCCCGGCTTCCCAGTCTCCAGGCTGGGTAAGAGTCCGGGTGGCTCCCCTCCTCCAGCTGAGGCAGTGCACAGAGGAGGTCTGCAGAACCTCTGCTCTGTGGGAGGGGTGGCTGTCCTCTCAGGCTTGGCGCAGGGTCCCCATTAACTTGCGCCTTGCTTGGGGTTATTCCAGATCTTTTGCATCCCATCATATATACTGAACATATATTGCGCCGTGATGTCAGGGCAACATAGGTGGCGGCACAGCTTTCTTTTGTCATCTGGCCAGGACCGGCCCATCCGTTGGTCAGATGGGACCTTTGCTTCAGGGGCTTGCTTCTGTTCAGTCCCGTTGCTGTGGTTTTCCAAACTGGCGTCGAAGCTGTCGTTGTTGCAGGTCCATAGGAATGCCTTAAAAATGTACTGTTCCTGAACGTATTTGGGGGCTGCGTTTAGGGAGCATACACTCTCTCCCTGGTTTTCAGAAAGGATTGTCACATGTGATCATTTGTATTTCTAACCCCCTCACTACTTCAACAGCTTGAGTGCTTAATTGTTAAGCAACAATGGACTGTGACAATAACTCAGGTTCTATGCAATGGCTGCTAATAATAATTAAATAATTATTAGCAGCGATTGAATAGAACTTGAATATCTATGCCAAAGACGTTCCTCTGACTATTTGAGTCAAAAATAACTAAGCATGTTTGACCGACACTAATAACATTATTATAGATTTGATATACAGGTATCTGTATAACCTGCATTGTTGTTCAACCTGTGGGTAATGACCCCAATGAGGTTGCGAAGCCTAATTTGGGAGGTCGCAGCAACCTTTCAGAGCCTGTGCAAGAGAGGGCTTGGATCCAATCCAATAATGATACTGCCTCATCAAAATTGAGTTTTTGATATAATCCCACACAGCCTCTTCTTGCTGTCTTGCCCCACAGCTCCTAATGCTGGCCCTGCTCAGGCTGCTATCTCATAGGGCTGTTGTGAAGACACAAAAGGTAGGGAGAAACAGTGGTGGGCAGATTAGAGCCTGGGAGGGGAGGCAAGATCAGCTGTGTGTTCCCAATAAATAAATGTTTGCTTGCTTGCTTGCTTTGGGGGGGGGGGGTTATGGCATGAAAAAGGTTGAAGACCACTGATATACTGTATTAAAAAGCAACAGTGTCAAATTCTGTTAATAGATTATGGGCACAGTCCCAACCAGGTCTACTCAGAAGTAAGCCTTGTTGTGTTCAATGGGACTTACTCCCAGGAATGTGAGGTTAGGATTGCAGCCTACTTCTTTGAATTTTATACTTGTGAGCTTTACTAGGAATCTTTCTGTATTGAAATCTGAATTGGCACTGGTATACTCTCTGACTCTTATCTGTTGTTGCAACAGTGGTGAAACAGGAAAGAGAACAGTGCTGGCACAGATTGAGGAGGAGGAGAAAGTGGCATACAACTTCCTCCCAATTAGGGTGCTTTAATGGCATGAGATGGCCCTAGATTTATATGCTGGAGGGGAATACACTAATCTTTGCTGATTGGATTAGCTATAGTATGCAGCTGAGCTAGAGACAGCCTCTTCTGCTGCTGCAGCTTTGTGTGTGAAAACTTTCTGTGGGTGTAAAAGTATGGGATTTAACTGGCCGAGATACTAATAACCATAGTTTCTAGTGTTCTTTCTCAAGAGTTATGAAATTGTAGAATCTCTGTAGAGCAGAGATTTAAAATTCTTTAGCAGTTCTATTAGCCTAAATACTTGAAGTAGATTCCATCCACCAACTGGAATTGTTTTAGAACAGTGGTCTTCAACACTTTTCATGCCATGACGCAAAACACCCACAAATAAATAATGAATCTGGGGACCCAGTGCTGATCCTGCCTGCTCTTAGGACCTATCTGCTCTTGCCCAGATTGTCCATCCCTGCCCCCTCCCGCCCTGCCTCTCTAGTGTGTTCACAACAGCCCCATGAGGTAACAGCCTGAATTGGCACTGAATTGGCACTGGTATACTCAGGGTAACAGCAGGGCCAGCATTAGGAGCTGCAGGGCAAGACAGCAAGAAGAGGCTGTGCAGGATTATATCAAGAACTCAGTTTTGATCAGGCAGTACCATTATTGGATTGGATCCAAGTCCTCTCTTGCACAGGCTTTGAAAGGTTGCTGTGACCCCCACAAATGAGACTTCATGAGCCTATTGGGGTCACGACCCACAGGCTGAAGAACATTGATCTAGAAAATGTCATTATCTGTTTAAATACATGTTATCGCAAAGGTTGTGATCATGACATGACTTTTATTTCTGGTCATCTAGTGTAATGTTCTTCAACCTGGGGGTCATGATGCCTCATATGAGGTGTTATGGCTGTAGTGTTATGCAAGTTATGACTTGCCCCTTCCAGTGTGCCATCTCCATTTGGCTTTGCTTCTGGGGAAGCACTGCTGGGCCCTGCTCACCCGCTGGTTCATGTGCTGCTGTGGGAGCGGTGAGGATGCTGATGCTTGTCAGTGGTGGAGTGCCTGTGTTCTGCATCTTGGCGCACCCAGATGAGGCAACAAATGTGCCTTCTGTTTAACGCCCTAAAAAGCCTTGTGTGAGGTTGGCTGTTGAGTGGCCCTGCTGCCACAGGGCTGGTTTGACAGTGGCATTGGCAGCAAGCCAGGACCTGTGCCTCACTACGGCAGCCATGGGAGGCGTACAGGAAGGCCCTTGTGTTGTGGCATCCTGGTCAGTTAAATCAGGGCCCTGATAGCCCCCAAGCGGCCCGCTTGGCTCCATACCACTTTCTGCACAGCCCGACCTCAGGGGTCCCAGCACTGCCAAATCATGGAGACTTACAGGTGGCTCAGGGTTCTTTGCGAGAGGATAGGCTGGAAGTGATACACCGAAGGCATGGAGCCAGCCGTCATGAAGTGTAATCTGCATAGTGTGGGTCATGGCAGAAAAAAGACCACTGATCTAGCATTTTTGGGAAAGTCTTGCCTGTATGTATCTCCATATCCAATTAGTTGGCAACCTTCAGTCTCGAAAGACTATGGTATCACGCTCTGAATGGTGGTTCTGGAACAGCATCTAGTGTGGCTGAAAAAGCCGATTCGGGAGTGACAAGCCCTTCCACACCGGGAGCAAGTGCAATCTGTCCCTGGTCTGTCTCCCTGGCTATGGGCCTTCCTTCTTTGCCTCTTTGCCTCAGGCTGTTGGCCAAGTGTCTCTTCAAACTGGAAGAGGCCATGCTGCACAACCTGCCTCCAAGCGGGCCGCTCAGAGGCCAGGGTTTCCCACCTGTTGAGGTCCATTCCTAAGGCCTTCAGATCCCTCTTGCAGATGTCCTTGTATTGCAGCTGTGGTCTACCTGTAGGGCGCTTTCCCTGCACAAGTTCTTCATAGAGGAGATTCTTTTGGATCCAGCCATCGCCCATTCTCACGACATGACCAAGCCAACGCAGGCGTCTCTGTTTCAGCAGTGCATACATGCTAGGGATTCCAGCACGTTCCAGGACTGTGTTGTTTGGAACTTTGTCCTGCCAGGTGATGCCAAGGATGCGTCGGAGGCAGCGCATGTGGAAAGCGTTCAGTTTCCCCTCCTGTTGTGAACGAAGAGTCCATGACTCGCTGCAGTACAGATGTGTACTCAGGATGCAAGCTCTGTAGACCTGGATCTTGGTATGTTCCATCAGCTTCTTGTTGGACCAGACTCTCTTTGTGAGTCTGGAAAACGTGGTAGCTGCTTTACCGATGCGTTTGTTTAGCTCGGTATTGAGAGAAAGAGTGTCGGAGATCGTTGAGCCAAGGTACACATAGTCATGGACAACCTCCAGTTCATGTGCAGAGATTGTAATGTAGGGTGGTGAGTCCACATCCTGAACCATGACCTGTGTTTTCTTCAGGCTGATCGTCAGTCCAAAATCTTGGCAGGCCTTGCTAAAACGAATCATGAGCTGCTGGAGATCTTTGGCAGAGTGGGTAGTGACAGCTGCATCGTCGGCAAAGAGGAAGTCACACAGACATTTCAGCTGGACTTTGAACTTTGCTCTCAGTCTGGAGAGGTTGAAGAGCTTTCCGTCCAATCTGGTCCGGAGATAGATGCCTTCTGTTGCAGTTCCAAAGGCATGCTTCAGCAGGACAGCGAAGAAAATCCCAAACAAGATTGGCACAAGAACACAGCCCTGCTTCACTCCACTTTGGATGTCAAAGTGGTCTGATGTGGAGCCATCAAAGACAACAGTGCCCTTTATGTCCTTGTGGAAAGACCTGATGATGCTGAGGAGCCTGGGTGGACATCCGATCTTGGGGAGAATCTTGAAGAGGCAGTCCCTGCTGACCAGGTTGAAAGCCTTCATGAGATCTATGAAGGCTATAAAGAGTGGCTGCCGTTGTTCCCTGCATTTCTCCTGCAGCTGTCTAAGGGAGAATACCATATCAGTGGTGGACCTGTTGGCTTGAAATCTGCACTGCAATTCTGGATAGACACTCTCTGCAAGTACCTGGAGCCTCTTTAGTGCAACTCGGGCAGACAGCTTTCCTACAACGCTAAGGAGAGAGAATCAAGTCAAGCTGGTGCCAGTGCTTTGATCTTGGGTGTCTCCAAGAGACTCTATGTTGGGGCTTTGTGTTGAAGAACGTGTTGCTGACACAGAGACCGTGATGACAGCAAAACTCTAGCAGGCTTTGGCCATTTTCGTTCATCTTCCCAGTGCCGAACTGACCTAAGCAAGTGGGCCACGAACTGTGATCAGCACCAACTCTAGCATTGAAATTGCCGAGGATGAACAATGGCTCTTTTAAGGGGATCTTCTTGATAGTGGTGGCCAGGTCATTGTAGAATTTGTCTTTGGCTTCTGCTGGAGATGACAGAGTCGGTGCATATGCACTGATGAGAGTGACAGGTCCTGCTGGTGACTGGAGCTGCAGGGACAAAATTCTTTCACTTCCTGCAGTAGGTGAGATGATGGATTCCAGCAGGGTATTTCTGACCGCAAAGCCAACGCCATGTTCCCTGGTTTCGTTTGTGGTTTTCCCTGCCAGAAAAATGAGAATTTCTCTCCTTGACGGATCCGAAATCCGGCAGCCTCATCTCTTGAAGGGCGACAATGTCCATCTGTGGTCTGCTCAGCTCCATGTCAATGACAGCTGTTTTGCGTGCGTTGTCTATTTTTGCAGGTTGTCAGAGAAGCCAGGTGTCATTGTCCTTATGTCCCTGCTTTAGGGCAGGAGTTTTCTGTTTTCTGTTGCATGGTGCAGAGTTGTCGATCCGCTTGTCGGTTTTCACCCTAAACCACATGCACCCCGTGAGGTTAATGGACTGTGGCGAGGCAACACCTTACTGGCTGGGGACTGCCTAGCTTAAGGCGGGCGGTAGCTGCCCAATGAGATGCAATGATCTCTCCCACTGTCGGAAGCAGCCCCTGGCATCACGCTCTATGCCAATCGAGTGAAGACTTATAACCGGTAAACTGCTGCTTCCCGTGTTGTGCCAGCACCGTATGGCGAAGTTGGAGTGTCCTCTCCAGTGCGCGAAGCCTGGGTAAAGAAGGTATGGAGGATAGGCTGTTATATCCATGTGCTCCATATGTGCTCCATTTGGATATGGATATGTGCTCCATATAATTCTCCTGACTTCTTCTCTCTCTACACTTAACAGCTGAGGCTGAAGGTACCTCATTTGTATTCCTAACTACTCTGTTTACTCCAAGCGAGGAAGCTCCCGTGAGGTGTTTACAGGATCAAATTTGCTGACTAAAGTAAGGTATGGCCAGTCATGGAATTTTCCAAATGCAAAAGAAAGGCAAGCCTTCTTCAAAGCCAGCCAGCTAGAGTTGGGGTGGGTGTGTGGGTTGTTTCACTGGTGAGCTAAAACTTGGCCTGAGTCCTGTGGAGCCTAATGCTCTCCCATCAGCCCAATTCAAAATGCCAAAAGTTGACCTGGGCATGCTTTCTTGATACTTTCTATGTCCAGCACCACATATCAGACAAAGTGCATGTATCGGGCAACAGAATGAGGCAGACATAGTGGTACTCCTGAACACTTTGGGGAAGAATAATAACTTAGTGGTGAAGTGCATTAATTGCCTGCAGAAACCCTTAGGTTTAACCCTTGATGCTTCCAGCTTAAAAGATCTAGAGTTTGCAGTGTTGGAAAAGACCCCTGCTTGAGCTCTTGGGAGAGCTACCACCACTCAGAGTAGGCAGTACTGAACCAATCCAGTCAGACTTCGTATAAGGCAGCATCATATGTTCATATACTGAATTTTGACATTAACTTACTATTGTTTTGCAGGCTGAAACTAGAGTGGAAAATGGATTTTTATGACCCTCAGATGTTGGGCGTCATGGTCTTTGGAGGATTCATGCTAGTCTCAGCCGTAGGGATATTCTTGGTGTCTACCTTTTCAATGAAAGAGACATCTTATGAGGAAGCCTTGGCAAACCAGCGCAAGGAGATGGAGAAAGCCAGCCAACACAAGGTGGAGAAGAAGAAAAAAGAGCGACCTGTAGAGAAGAAAGGAAAAGCTAAAAAAAGAGAAGAGAAACCTAATGGAAGAATAGCTGAATCTGATCCGGTTTTGGATACTTCTGATGGCTTTAAGGATATGAGCCCTGAACCTGCTTTGATCGTAGAACCAATAGTCTTTGAGCCGCCTGTTCTGCAACTTTCAGCTCCTCCTCAGGAGAAGGAGAAGATTACCCCATCTCCTAAAGACAAGAAAAAGAAGGAAAAGAAAGCAATAAAAGTGGAGCCGCCTTCCATCCTGGCAGCATCTCCTCCACTGACTTCTGCCGTACAAGTTTCTGATGTGGCTCCAAAGGAGGTATCTGTAGTTTCTGTTCCACCAGGTGGGATTCTGCAGAATGCTCCGCCAACTACTTCTGTGCCAATAAAAAACTCAGAAGCATCTGGAAACCAAGAGCATGATGGAACTTCTAAGAAGAAGGCTGTTGCTAAAAAGAAAAAAGAATCAGGTAAGTTTGTTGCTGTAAATATTGTATTGAAACTTGTTGGTGGTCTTAGAGGTAGAATATCTGTATTCGTATTTATTTGATTTAGAGCTCACTTGGTCTCAAAGAAAGCTGGAACTGGGGAAGAGTGAGAGATCATCCTTGTAGTCACACAGTGTTCATGAAATATATGGAGTTTCTGCAAAGCAGTGGTATAGCTAACTGCTGGGGCACAAGAACTTTTTACACCCCCCCCTCCCATATGACAGAATCCAGAAGTAATTGTGATGATGTGATGACATCACTGCCAATTACTTTTGGGTTGCGGTGTGCTTGGAGTGGTTGTGCGCCAAACAAAAGACCAGTGGCCAACTTGATGGCGCTTACACAACAGAATAGGAGTTTATTATTATTAAGAATATTTCTGTACTACTTTTCAACAACAAAGTTCACAAAGCGGTTTACAGACAAAAAATGATTCCCTGTCCCAAAAGGGCTCACAATTTTAAAAGATGCAATAGAACATCAGCAAACAGCCACTAGAAAAGATACAGTATTATGCTGGGGTGAACAAGGACAGTTTTTCTCCCCCTGTTTGGGGAGGAACACCACTTGAAAAGTGCCTCTTTACCCATTCAGCAGGGGTAACTGTATTATGATACATGGAAATGAGAGCTGACTCATACTAACACCTTCTTGGTTCCTTGCTGTGTCATAACACCTAGCTCTCTGAACAGTTTGTCTTAATTATCAGTTTAGAGTTAAAGAAATCCCTTTTTTGTTACTTAAGGCAGTTATATTTTCCTTTTCTGTTTATTTGGCTGTAACCTTTGATAGAGTGCAGATAATTCATTGCCGTTTGTTTCATTGCATTCTGCATTAAATTACCTATCAAATGATATATGATGGTATTACAGGATGAGTCTCAGTATTTGCAAGGGGTCAGTATTTGCAAGGGTTCCCAGAACTCACTTGGGTTTGCAAATCCATTTAAAAAACAATGTCCTATTGCTCAGTGATTTTAAAAACAGCCTTACTGACCTTTTGTAATGCAAACAGAGGTAATCAGTCTCTCCAGGAAAGCAACCCTCCCTTCCCCTAGTGCCCAGTGCAGGGAAAGAATGGAGAAGGTGATAATGATTTGCATTATTTCACATGCTGGGGGGGGCGGGGAAGGGAGGGGTCACTTGCCTGGGAAGGAGGCTATTCTAAATGCCTGGAGTTAGAATGAATGATGGATTGTCTAGTGGCTGCCCTCTCCCCCATTAACAAGGCTATTGTTAAATGTCTTTTTTGTTTTGCTTTAAAAGGCCCTTCTTATTGCCTTGAGATAAAACCACAGGTGAAAAATCTGTGGCTAATTAGGTTATAACTGTACTTATAAATACCATGGTTTCCATAATTTTGGCCACTGGTGTCAAACTCTCTTGACACCCCTCAAGGCCTGGTACCCAGGGCAATGTAACCCTGCCCCCCCCTTAGCTTCGCCACTGCTGTAAAGTGCAGTATGACTGCAGGGATGATCCTTTGACCCCCAACACCCTGCTCTGGGACAGGATTGGGATTGTCATATTTGTGAGAGGTGGGAGGGACACTTGGCATGGAGACTGCATTTGTGGACGCTTGACCACAAGGTTCTACAAAATATTATATTGCCTTATTACAGCCATGCTCCCTTATCCGCAGGGGTTCCATTCCAGAACTCCCCACAGATACGTGAAACTGCGGATATGGGCAAACACCCATCCCTGCAGTCCAGGAGCCGCCCCCTCTCCAGAGGTGAGTCTAAGGGGAGCCTCAGGAGGGGATGTCCGTCCCCGGCCTCTACCAGGCTCAGACTGAGCTGTATAGCTCAAAACATGTGACTTCTGGTTTCATGGAGAAACCGGAAATGACGTTTTTAATGCCTTGTAAGGCATTGGGAGGCCAGGGAAAGCTTCGGCCTCTGCTGGTCTCAGACTCCCCTCTGGAGGTGAGGGGAGCAGAGCTCCCCTTGCTTCCAGAGGGAGCACATGCAGGGGTGCATGTGCTGGGGGGGGGGCCTGGACCTGATCCACAGATAACTGTGGATACGGGATCTGTAGATACAGGATCTGTGGATATGGGGGGCCCCTGTATAGCCAAGTTCCTAGTTCAGCCGTGGTGTACACAGCACTGTCATTTGTAGGAAAAAGAGATTTTCCCCTAGGAGTTGGATTGTTTCCTCATAATAGATACATTAGTTTGAAACCTTACTCTGAAGAAGCTGGAACATTTTTTAAAATCCAGTATTTTTGCTTAATGATGATGCATTGTATTTGTTACGCAGATTAAGGTTTAGAGGAGAAATGATAGATTACTTTAGTACACTTGTAGAATTTCTGATGGAATCTTTACAATAGTAGGTGATGGTTTGGGCAAATACTTTCCCATATAGAAATGCATGAAGCAGAATTTTGGCAGATGCATTTCTAGCAAATGTCTGGGATGCTTGCACTGTAGAATTTTTGCCTTCTGATCTTGCTGGACTGCATATTAGGTAATTTGATATGGAAAATGCTTATGGTGACCATCAAATGTCAGTTTTAAAATCGCATTGTTTGATTTCCAGTCCAGTTCACCCTGCAAACTACAAAAGCGATGTTTTTATGCCAAAACAAAAACTTCTATACAAAAAACCTGTTATCAGTTGAAGTTGGATTTTATGCTTCTTGAGTTCTAGAATTAATATGAATGACCTGCAGAAGTGTCCAAAAGCAACTTCCTGTTTGTGGACGCAACTTCCAGTTTCACCAGAAATTGCTTCCAGACTCTTCTGCAGACCATTTGGAGGCCAGTAGAGTGAGTCTCCAACCGAGGCCTCCAGGCCCTCCTAAGAAGGCCTTGCAGCAGGTAGCAACCCAGTGTGGAGGACGAGATGGGTCATGGCAATGGGAAATTTGGGAACCACTGTGTTAACTCTTTCAAAAGAAATGCAAATATGAAAGCTCAGGCCCCTGCTAGTGCCAGTAATGGAATGTGGGTTTGGCAACTCCTTTCTGAATGCTCTTTAGTTTTAAAAAAACAGGACCCACAAGTCCATGCCAGTTGAAAATCAGAGTAGTGGGGAGAGGATTGGACTGAAACTGTTCTCTCTGGTGTGCTAGTTAGCCTAAAAAAATGGGAGACTCTTGTTCAGTGTTATGCCCTCACTTGCAGTCTGTCAACCCTATTCTAACAGGGCTGCCTGTCCCATGGTAAAACACTGCTGAAATGGCTGCCTCTGGATCCCACGGGGCCAGGAAAGCAGATGGAGTCTCCTCAGGATAAGGAAGCATCCCTTAGCCAGGGTGTGTTGGGCCCTGGCAGGCATACTCTGGATCTCCTTGGATCTGTGCCAGCTCAGTTGCGAGTGCAGATTCAAATAGTCCCGTGTTGAGCTTTCAGGTGCAGGAGGGGGAAATAAAATATGACTGCAGCCTCTGCTGCTGTCTCCATCTCCCCCCCCCCCCCGGCCTGACAGCACTGGCTTCCTCATGGCTGCAATGTGCATTTTTGATCATGTGCATGCCCATCCTGCATAGGAGCCCAGTAGGATTGGGCTGTGAATTAGTATTTCGCCAGTTCATTACCTGAGGGCTGTGGCAGCTCATTCTGCTGCATGTGTAGTCAAACTGTTTTGAAATTAAAAGCTTTAGTAAAATACATGCTACCTTTGAATGGATACAGCAAGCAATAAGATATAGGTTAGTGGTTCTCAAACTTTTAGCACAGGGAATCAGTTTTTAGAATGAGAATCTGTCAGGACCCACCAGAAGTGATGTAATGACCGGAAGTGACCTCATCAAGCAGGAACATTTTTGCAATCCTAGGCTGCAATCCAACCCACACTTACCCAGGAGTAAGTCCCATTTACTATCATAGTTAAAAGCATATACATAGTACAGTTTGAGTCTTATTATTCCTGAGGGTTCTGGGAACTCTTGGATGGCAAAAAATGCATTAAAGCAAATCTGTTTAAAAAACAATGTCCCTTTGCTGGGCAATTTAAAAACAGCCTTGCTGACCTTTGTGAGGTTAAATAGTCATTAAGGGTGCAATCCTAACCCCTTATGTCATTGCTTTCCAGCACTGGCATAGGGGTGCCAATGGGACATGTGCTGCATCCTGCAGCTGGGTGTCACTCACAGAGGCCTCCTCAAAGTAAGGGAATGTTTGTTCCCTTACATCGGAGCTGCAGTGCCCTTATGTCAGTGCTGGAAAGCACTGACATAAGGGGTTAGGATTGCACCCTAAGAAGACCTAGGAGGGTTGCAAATGTGCTGTAAGGCATGTTTGCTCCTCCTTGAGAGGAAGCTGGGCTGGCACTCCGAGAAGCACTGGCCTGCAGAGGCTGACATAAGCCTCTGTGCTGGCTTCCTCTCCCAGGCTTGTGTCGGCCTGACTGAGCTGACACAAGCAGCAAATGTAGGTGGGGGGTGGGTGGGGAGGAGGCGGGAGGGAGGCGTTCCTGGGTGGACAGTGGGCCGTCCCAGGAGCAGGCGGTTGGGGAGCAGGAGGCAGGGCTGGTATCCAGCAGTTATGCCGGATCCCAACCCCCTTTTCCAGGGAGAATGGAGCGACTTCAAGCCACTCCACTCTCCTTGAACTTGTGCCACTTCAAGAGGTGGTGCAAGTCTGAGGAGACACATAGGCACGAGCGGCCCTTACCCGGAGGTAAGGGGAAATGTTTCCCCTTGCCTCTGGCTGAGCCTCTTGTGGCCACAATCCTGCACAAGCCTCTTGGCTTGCCTGTTCCAGCGCAGGATAGGATCGTGCCTGCAGTCACATACCACAGTAGCTTCCAGTCTAATATGTTAAAAAGAACATATGGAAATGAATGGGGACCCACCTGAAATTGACTTGCGACCTACAGTTTGAGAAACACTGATACAGATCATTTACTTGGTTGCCTATGGTCTGGAAGCCTCCTCTCCAAGAAACAAACCTCTTCCATGCCACGTGTGCTGCTTATAGCCGTGAATGGACAGGCACGTTATAAACGTTTTATTAGCTTGTGTCTTTGAAATTGTTCGTAAAACTGAAAAAAATATTTTTTAAGAAGTATGTTACTAAAGGAGAATGAATAATGGGAAAACTCATGTATTTTTAAAAGCTTGTTTTTGATTTGTTGGATGGTAGATTGTTTCTTTCTCTCCTGCTTTGACATTTTTGGCCTACTTTCTCCCCCTGCCCCTCAGTTACTGCAGATGCTGAGAATGCACTTTACCTTCCGTACCAGACGTTGATTTCCACAATTAAAAACATGGTTTTTGCTGAAGGCGAAGCACAGCAACTTATCGAAATCTTGACTGAGAAAGCAGGAGGTGTTCAAGACACATGGCATATGGTATGAGCTATCTTTTGATATGCACACTTCTGCACACAATAGAAAATGTGGCTATTTCAGCATTCCCTCTTTACATAAATATTTCACAGTTCTGTGCAACTGTAAGATAGCAGAGCTGGCAATAAATAAAAAGGTCTTATGAACGAGGCAGAGGGAATTCTACCATGAGTCAAGTAGCCCAATCTGACTTAAATCCCCATGTGCCAATACAGTGGCACTGGTGCAGCTTCCACTCCATCCTGTGTGGGATTTTTGGCTGCTAGATGACTCCTCGGAGTATGGATAGAAACCCAAGCAACTGCTGTGGGCAACTTGGTTCTGCACCAGCTTAGTCACTGGCACATGTCCATATAGCTGCATGCAGGCAGATCAGGCCCTGGAAGGGGCTTAGGATTCAGCATATACCACCGCTGCCAACCCTGCTCCCTCCTGGGCCTGATCTACTCTCCCCTGCCCCATCGTCTCCTCATTCCACCCTACTCCTGCCCCATTCTTCAGCCTGCTCTGGGTTGACTCATGTCATGTTCTCACTGACAGAAACATGCTCATCAGGGAGAACACACTCCAGAGGCAGGCTTTTCACATTTAAAAAATGTGAAAGCTCTGCAACCCAGAAGTATTTAGCAGTAATGTGATGTCGCGTCACCTCCAATGCTTCTAGGTTGCCAAGCTCCACACTGAAGGTGGGCCATGGGGCAGAAAATTTTGAGAACTACTGTAATAGTGGCTTTTGGGAAGATGTACATCCCAAGAGATGGAGCTGTGTGATTGCCACACGTCTATGCTTTGTGTGTAAATTAATGTAAAATGAATGAATTTTCTAAGTGGCAACCTGCCCCATCTTCTGATGCCTATATAACTGGGTGTTGGTTAGAAAACAAGATGCATGACTACTTGGGGCATTGTGCCGCTCGCTTAAGGCATTCTATCTGAAAGATTTCAGACCTGGCTCATGGACTAGACTTTGTTGCCACACTGAGAAACCAGAAGTGGAACCTGGGGCTTTCCCCATACAGAACATGCACCTCTTATCACTGACCTTTGGCTTCTGGTGGAAATGGGAAGTGTTTCATTCTGGTAACAATGCATGACCTATTGCTAGTGGTAGATAACTATGAAACAATACCGGATATAGCTTGTGACTTTCAGTGATTGTCTGATGTCATTCTTGTTTTTATGATACTAAGAAATTATCTTATGGTCAGATAGCTGATGAGAGAAGAATGCAACAGCTGTGTAGCACTGAATTTACTCCTGATCATTGATTCTTATTATAGGCAACTCAGAAAGGTGATCCCATTGCTGTTTTGAAGCGACAGCTGGAAGAGAGAGAGAAGCAACTGACAACAGAGCAGGAAAATGCAACAGTGGCAAAAGCTAAACTGAGGGAATTTTCAAAGGTAGTTTTGGTGTGGCCTTTTAAGTGCTGTCACAAGAAGGCCTTGGAAGTGGGACTTAGAATTCTCATGTTGGAATTTGGTCACCTGCTACCTGGAGAAACTCCTTGCTTGTGGATCTGTGTTCTTGAATGCTTGTACTCTTGCTAGCAGTGTGAGCCTTCTGTGATTATGAAGCTTGTCTGCAATGTGTCTGTGATTTAAAAAAAGTTGAGGTCCACAGCCCTTCCCCCGGCAATCCTCAATCAACTAAAAGAACCCTGCAAGTTGCTTGGGACCAGTCCACCCCATGAGAGATACGCACTCTTCTGTCTCCTGAGTGGTGCTCAACAGCTCCTCTGCTTGCTCTGAGACTGAGGTTTTGGTTCCTGCAGCAGTCAAGTCCACTCTTGTGCATTGCTAAGTTTTCTCCTGTTTCTGCAGAGAGCACAAGGAGGCAGTGAGGATGGTGGCAGCTTGGTGGGGCAGTGAGCATGAGAGGCTTTTCTGCTGTTGAACTGAGACAGAGATAGGGCTGCCAGGAATTCTAATAGGAGCAGGGGACTAACACTGACTGATGTGCCCCTAAGCAGGAACATTGCCATAAATGGGGACAACAGGATGCAAGCATTCTATGCAGAGGGGATCTCTGTATTTCATTTAAACTAAGGCTTATAATATCAATGTTATCACAAGAAAGCCACTTTAGAGTGTCTTTTATCAAGAAAGGTAGGCAATAAGCCTGTTAAATAACCATAAGAATTGCAGCATTGCCTGATTAATGAGGGTGCTACACACTGTATATTCAGACACTGCTTTTGTCCAAAACTTTGCTCATGACAAATGCATTCTCTTGAAGGAACTTGCTGTTGAAAAGGCAAAGGCCCTTGCTTCTGAGAACAAACTGAAGGAGCAACTGCTGACTCATCAACAAGAGATGGCTGCCATACAAGCCCGTATGCAGGCCAGTTACCAGGATCATGTGACTGAGACCCAACAGTTGCAAGGAAAGGTAGGGAAAATTGCTTGACCTATTTTAAACCGACTTGGCTTGACTCTTGGCTATGTCAAAATTTGAGCTCGGAAGGATGAATCACTTGATTCACATCTGCTAAGAACCAGTTGTCATGGCAAACCGTGGAAGAGCATATTATTTTATGCCTTGGGTATATTATAGGCAAAGGGGTATAACATAAGAAGGAATGTATTGTTACAGATTATTTCCAACACAGTGTACCATGCTGTGCAAGACAATAACTGAATCTTTTGTCCGTTGTGGCAAATTTACAGCCCAGTTCTAATGAAATTCCCCTGCACTGATGCAGCAGCGCTAGTGCGGCTGGCGCTGCATCCTGTGGGGGAAACCTGTAGTCTGGAGGTCTCTTCAAGGCAAGGGGACTTTTGCCCCAGGGAAAGCCTCAACTGCACCAATGGGCCTACTTGGACCTGTGCCTGCTAAATTGCCAGCGCAAGTCTGAGTGCATCTCGCCCTGGAAAGGGAATAGGGTAAGGCCTGCACCAGCACCACCAATCCCACCCCCCTCCCAGCCCCGATTAACCCCTGGTTGGATTGTATTATGAGTTGTGCAGGTAGAGTCCTGGCATCTCAACTTAGAAGAAACTCGGAACTGGGAAATAGAGACAGCAGATAGCAGCTGCTGGTCAGAGTAGCCCATATTGGGCTCCGTGTACCAGAGGTTCAACACAATATAAGGCAATTTCATGTGTTCAAATAAATATGCCTTAGGAACAAATAGAGCTATTCTGATGTTCTTCTTTATTGGTTTCAGATTCGGACGCTACAAGAACAGCTGGAGAATGGCCCAAACACCCAACTTGCTCGCTTGCAGCAAGAAAATTCTATTCTTAGAGATGCTTTAAACCAAGCCACCAGTCAGACTGAAAGCAAGTAAGATGGAAGGTGTTTTAGTCAGTATAAGGAGCATAAGATGGCAGGTAGAAGCCTTTCTTAGGGGATACACACTGGGGGTGTGGTTTTTCTATGCACTCCTTGGTTATGATCTAAATATTCCTGTTATAGGAAGTCCTTTGCAGTGTGAAATTCACCCTTAAGACAGTGGTTCTCAAACTTTTATACTGGGACCCACAATCCTATCCACAGTTACCGAGGAGTAAGTCCCATTGACTATCCTTGCTAAAAGTATATACATAGTAGCCTGTTAAAAGTACAGATCTGTAACATTTCTCCAAATACAGTCACATACCATGGTAGCATCAAGGCTAATATATTAAAAATAAAATATTGAAATGAATGGGGACCCACCTGAAATTGGTTGGTGACCCAACTAGTGGGTCCCCACCCACAGTTTGAGATACACAGTGCTAAGAGTGGAACTTGTACAGTGGAACATTGGCGGTCCACTTTTAAAAAAATGACACTGTTGAGATCCACTTAGCTTTGCAAGACTTAAAAAAAAGTTCACATTACCAGTTCATATTACCACCTCTTTAAACCTTTTTGCTTCTGGAGTATTTTGTTGAGCTCCACATCCATCAGATTGGGACCATTCTGGTAGTCTTGCATTCTTCTTTGCCTGACCTTTGATAGAAACCAAGGTACATTTGCTTATTCATGAGTAAATGCGCATGTGTGGCTCACTTTCCATATGGCTCAATGCATTTGTCAGCTTGAAGGTGGGGGACTTCGTTCTTTAGTGTTTTTGGAGCCTGTTTTCATTGGATCAGACCCTTTTGGCCTGCCCTTTGAAATAGCCTGAGGCATGTTTGCCTATTTGTCAGTAAATGCACAGTGCAGCTCAGTTTCGCTTTCCATAGGGTTCAATGCATTTTCCTTGTTAGCTATCAACTTGCCAGTTTCATGACCCACCAACAGTAGATCATGTGAAGGAAAAGATTCTGTTGATTGCTGCATTTCTTGGGTCTCTAGTTCCTCTATGGACAGCCCAATTCTAATCTGCGCTGGAACAGGCAGGCCAGCTGGACTAAGCTGTATCCAGCACAGGGTTGAGGCTGGCTGCGGTGCAACCCAGGGCAAAGGGAATCAATTCCCCTTACCCTGGGTAACATGGCAGCAGCCTGAATGGAGCTACTCAGATCTACGCCACCTAAAGAGGCCAGGCCTCAAGGAAGGGGGTTAGGATCTGGCCTAAGTGCCAGATCCTGGCTCCAGTTTCCTGGACCCAGCCTATCTACAGACCTGCCCCCCTGCCTGCCCTCTCCCTGCCACAGAATACCCCAGTTCCTTCTTTCCCAGACCCCCATGCTGGCGGCGCACTGCCGGCACAATCTCACCTGTCCTAGGCTTACTCTGGTGCAGGGAGGCTGGCGCAAGGACATGCGCCGGCCTCCCCAACTCCTGAGTCATCGCAGACATGCCTTATGGCACATTTGTGACACTCCTTGGTTGGCGCATGGAATTTGTGCCAGCCACTGGAGCCCTTGGGATTGTGCTGTGATTCTTGTAATTCTCCAGGCCTGTGTTTCAGAAACCCAGAGATGAAAGTAAATGGTGAAAGAGCCAAGAATCTGTAGTTATACTGAGGTTGCATGACTAGTCTAGGAACTTCTACTTTAGAATTCTCATTGCATGAAACTTGGAGTTGCAATTCTGTTACATCGGAATGATATTGAAGCAAGTTTGATGTAAACATCATCTTTGGTGTTGTTATAATGCAGGCAAAATGCTGAACTGGCCAAACTGCGTCAGGAATGCAACAAACGAAGCAAGGAGCTCACTGAAAAGTTGGACATGCTGCAGCAGACAGAGGAGCAGAAAAAAGACCTGGAGGTGAAAGCTGCTGCATATGAAGGGCAAATCTACCAGCTGCAGGTCAGTAACATACAGTCACCATCTGTACTAATGACAAAAACTGCCCCCCCTTATGTAATGCCCTACATTACAGCATTACATGTACAGTGGGCTCTCAGTATCCACAGGGGATCCATTACAGGAACCCCCACAGATACTGAATTCCATGGATAATGGAATCCATTGGGGGGGAGCACAGTGCTGCAATTACTTACCTGGGGGCCATGTCCGACCCTCTGAAAGGCACTTCTAGTTCATGCTGGCGACTTCTGGTAGTGTCCAGAGGCCTTCTGAGGTGCTGGGACGTTGTGCGTAGCCTCCCTGCACCTCAGAACACCCCTGTGCATGACCAGAAGTTGCCAGTGTGAACCGGCGGTGCCTTCTGGTCACATCCAGGAGGTGTTCTGAGGACCTTCCAGAATGGATACACACTGCCAATATTCTATCCCCATTCCTGACTTCATTCTGCCTTCGTGGAACCACTTGGACCTGCAGCAGCAAAGTAACTGGCATAGTTCCAAATAGACCTGTGCAGGCAATAGAGGCCGCAAAGGAACAAATGTTCCCTTATCTGGAAGAGATCTCTGGGGCCTGAAACTCTCCCACAGGATGCAATGTGCCCCATTGGCGCAGCTGCATCAGCATGCCAGGAGTAATGTAGGATTGAGTTATTTACTTATCACATCCAGGCATGAAAAATAAACCTTTACAACTTCAGAGTTTAAAATTCATTATGTGTATCTTGGTATATAAAACTGTGTTTTGTTTATGAAATTTGAAAGTATAAATGCCTTGGGTTTTGTTTTTGTTTTTTAAACGATAAGTACCACTATATCTGGCAGCTGCCACTTAAAGTACCTAAATGTTTTAGTTTAGCCAGTTATAAAAGGGGGGGTGTAGTTATGAAACATTTAGCGTTAATATACGCATATTTAGCTGTATCCCAAGGACTGACAACTGCAACAACTCTAAAAAGCAAACCTCCATCCCATGCAAAAATAGAGACGGTTGGAACAACTTGGTGTCAGGAAAGTCACTTCTCACTTGGGTCAGTCACCTCCATCTTCTGTCTCGTGTGAAACAAATGACTGGCACTTCACAAAATCAAGATACACACCAATAAAAAATACTAATAGAAAAAGAACAAGCTGATGGTCTGACTCTAATGTAATTTTTCAAAGCAATTTATATCCAGGCAGGCAGTTGTGAAACTGATTCTTGGAATACTTTGGCAAGAGTGGGAAGCAGCAAGGAATTATGAGGGCAATAGCGACCTCTTGTGGTATGCTAGAAGTGTGACTTCTGAAATACTAGCCCTATATCTACAAGGTATCTCATATACAGTGGTACCTCGCATAACGAATGCCCCGCACACCGAAAAACTCACAGAACAAAAGCGTTTTGCGAAGTTTGGTAACTCGCACAACGAATTTTTATGACCCGTGCTTCGCAAGACAATTTTTTTTTTTTTGCTTTGGTTTGTTTTAAGGGGAAGATCTTCATGTCAGTTTATGATCCTGTCCACCCTAGTAAGGGGAGGATCTTCATGTCAGTTCATGACTCCGTTCACCCTAGTAAGGGGAGGATCTTCATGTCAGTTTATGATCCCGTCCACCCTAGTAAGGGGAGGATCTTCATGTCAGTTTATGTAAGTAAGTCCCATTGTGCTTGCTCCCAGGAAAGTGTGCACAGGATTACAGCCTTCAAGCTCCCCACTCAGCATCCCCCCCGTTTTTGAAATCCTCAGTACAGTATGTATGCCTTTAAAGAGCACTTAATAAACACTTTGTAAACCAAATTTGACTTTGTTCTGACTTTTCTTGCCCATAGGAATGCATTAATTAAATTTCAATGCATTCCTATGGGAAAATGCGCTTAGCAAAACGAAAAACTCACATAACGAAAGGACTCACAAGGCACCACTGTATACCTGCTGTAGGCTTCCAGCTTCATAATTTTTCTCTATTTCTTGCAGGTATCCCAGAAAGAGAAGGAGGCTGCACTACAGAAGAGGCTAGATGAGATCACTGAGGAACTCCACAAATCCCAGGCTAGCTACAAAACCTTACAAGAAGAGCAGCAGTCCAGTCTTGCTGGTGAGATATATAAATGTATATTGTGACTATACAAAGAGAGAGGAGCATATGCTTGCCTCCTGGCAGAAATTTAACCATACATACTATTCCTGTCTGTCAACTTTTAAACAGGAGCCATTATTCTGGAGGGCTGGAAACATTGGCTCTGACCACAGACTCCACCATTAGCTGAGATAGAAGTAATAGATACTATAAATACCTGCTTTCCTCCCACCAGTCAAAGCTTTGGAAGAGCCCTCCTTCATCTTGTGCACCTCTGTCACTTCCTCAGAGACATAGGGAAAGGGCATTTGAACCACATTCCTCTGTGACCAACTATAAATTATTTAGAAGTGTAACAAGAGTTCAGGGCCCAATCTCTATCTCGGAGAATGGTCATTTGGTAGGAGTGGAATGGTCCAGTGAGAAGTAGACGAAAGGCAGTTGTGGGTGGGAGTCACTAGGCCCCAATGAAATCTTTCTAATTGAGAATTGTTTTCTTATTTTGCTACTAAGGGCTTTGCTATATTGTAGGATCTTCCATACTTGTATGTTAATACTGTTTTGGTGGATATAGGGTGGAGTATATAAGTGAAGGTAAGGAACTCCCCAGTTGTCAATATGGACTATGCGGGGGAGGAAAGGACAGATCTGACAAGTAAGGTATCTTCCTTTCTGGTCTGTCCATATCCAAAGAAATCCAAGTTGCCTCATCAGCAACTGGTTGGGTGTAGTGCCAGGCTGATATATCATGAGACAACTGTCATCCATCCATCTCCTCCTTCTAAATGATTTAGTTTGCATTGCTGAGATGTAGCTGGATGGAGTGGAAACTACTGGCCTCTCATTTATCTGGCTACATTTTTGGTGCAGCACCGAACTAGGTAGTCACGAAGATGGTATCACCATAATCTGTTAGAATACAGCTTCCTTATCATGTTTCCTGTACAACTGAATGCCTATTTCAAGTGTTGTTCTTTAGGTATCAGTTACCAGGTTATCAGGTACCACCCCTGGGGGCTAGGGATAAGAATAGGCCCTCAGTTTGACTGTACTTGTCGTAAGAGGCGACTAAACAACCACCGGGTAGTTGGAACTCAATAGCCTGGGAAGGCAGCTCATCTGAGAGAAGGAAAACTCTGATCCCAAACGTCCACTGCCTTGTGGCTACATCCAGTTATGGAAGAGGCTTCAGGAGTCAACCTCAAGGCAAAATCCGGAGCCAGAGTCCCTGAGGCAGTTCATGGCTAAACACAGTCACGTTCTGGCAACTCCTGCGATGCTGCTGGAACCAACCGTATTGGCCTCTGCCTTTCCATTGGACCATTTCAGCGACGTGGAGAGGGGGGATTTGCTGCATGGGTAACAGCCTATCCTCCTTATCTACCCAGGCTTCGCGCTTTGCGAAGTCTTTACCCAGGCTTCGCGCTCTGGAGAGGACACTCTGTTCCGGAACCACCATTCAGAGCGCAATACTATAGTGTTCCGAAACTGAAGGATGCCAATGCAATCTTTAGATATACTGCTTAACCTTTCCATCCGCCCCCAATACTGAAGTCAAGAGCTGGATAACCAGATAAGGGCCCTTTAAACCACAGCAGGCTTCTCATGAGAAGGGGCAGAGTTAGCCACCTTGCATTCCTCAGCATACCTAAACCATCAGTCTGCTTCACACCTTTGCAAAAACAACATCTAAACCTTTCTTGTTGCACCTGGTCTAGCCCTGGAGCTGTCCATGGTTCTGTCCACTTGCACATTCTGTCTCCCGTGTAAGCTCTTCAGCATCTGGCACCTGAGACTATGCTTCTCATGTGCTCCTTGCATTATGGTCAATTGGGGCATTACACCCACACCTTTTCCTGCAAGAAGCAGGGAAGTGGGAAACTCAGGTGCCCCCTTCATAATGAGATTCATGCTGGCAGAGCATGTACTCATATGACCCCCCTCAGTCACAATATGACACCTATGTCTGAATGACACCTTTTGAAGGCTATGTCAGCACTTTCACCCAGGCGTGGTACATCCTTTGGTGTTGGATTCATGCAGGCACAATAGCACTGGGCTGGCAAGAACCAGATATTTCTACTTAAGTACAGTCCTTTCGACCATAATCTGTACTTAAGTAGGAGATTTAGTTTATGGAGAATTATATATGCAGTGAGTGCAAGCTGTTTGTGCTTCTTGAGGTAAAGGTGCATGGTCTGGAGGTGTGTCTAGTCATCATTTAGCTTATTGGGCAGACAAACTGCCTCATCAGTCCTATTCTGTAAGCAGAATAGCTTAGTTTACAAATGTTTACTCATTTTGTCAGTACAAAATAAGACTCTGTATCAGAAATGACCCATCTATCCTTTTTAGTTTGTATGCTTCTGACCAACATTTCTGCATCTTCAACAGAACTTCAGTCTAAATTGTTGTGCTCTGAAACGGAGGTGAAGAGTAAAGTGGAGGAGCTGAAGAGTTTGCAGACAAAACTCTTGGGAGCCTCATCCAAGAACGTCCAGCTTGCAGAGCAGGCTGAAGCTCTTCTAGAGGCAGACCAGATAAAAGAAGGGGAGAAAGGCAAAGATCTACAGGTTAGTCTTGCAATGTTTTCTTCCTTGCTAGCCCCTTATTTTGATAACTTTGCCCTTCTTTCAGTGAGGCTCTCCTCTTTATATTGAAGTATTTTGGCAGTAACATTATAATGCTGCTTCTTATATTTTGGAAACAAGAGACTACTTTGATGACAAGTCACATAATTGTTCACCCTCTCCTAATTTTCAGGCAGCAAGCCAAACTGAATTGAGCATGATGCAGTTAAGGTAAGGCTGGTGAGTTTTAAAATATCACGTTTTGGACACTAATAATTTTTTTTCTGCTGTAGAGGCTGTAGAGACAAAGATATCTTTTTATTAGAGAGTATTTGTTCACATGCATTATATGAATTGATTTAAAATAATTGTATTCCACCTTTCTGTTCATCTGGACCCCAATGTTGTTTAACAACAATACAGACCAAAAATTTAAAAAATCACCACATCACAGAAAATAAATTTTAAAGCAGCACAATACTTTTCTCGCAAAGTACTCAATAATAATTCTCTTCAAAAGCTCCCCAAAATTGGACTAATCCTTTGACTCAAAGCAGTGGGGGAGCCAAGTTACTTGCCCTTCAGGAGGGTGTTGGGCAGCTTGGACACCACTATAAAAAAGAGTTAGGATTGGGCTGCCCAAGTAACTCCCCACCTGGCAATGCAGTGGTGTCAGTGCAGCTTCTACTGTTTTCCGCAGGGAAGTTTTGAATGTAGAGGCCTCCTAGGGGTAGGCCCCAGCTGCTGCAATGGGTCAACTCAGAGCTGCACCAGTTCTATAGTTGATGCATATCTGTGTTGACTCATGAAGGCAGATTAGGCCCAGAAAGGGGGTTAGAATTTGGTGGGTGTCACTGCTGCTGAACCTGCCCCTTCCCAGACCCAATCTGCCCTCCTCCCCAGCCCATCTCTTCTCTGTTTCATCCATCCCTGCCCTATTCCACCCCCTCCCCCACCTCCCTCCTAACCCCTGCACTGCCTTACCTGCTCTGGAGGCATCTAGTGTCCATATTTGCGTGGACCTGGCTGCATGAGGCTGTAGCCAGGCCATGCACATTGGTACTGCTGCATTTGTAACAGCAACAAAGCTATATACAGCTATTTACACTAGTGTAAATGGCCAGTAGAATTGGGCCATGTCTTCTGTAATCACCAGCAGCACCTCCAACAGAAGGAGAATCAGTTGTGCTGACCTTTGTGAGTGAATAGGTTTATATGGAAGGATGTAGTTCTTCAGATATTCTGATTCCAGACATTGAGTTTTAATTTTATGAAAATTAAGTATGTCCAAGAAATAGACAGAGGTTGAAACACAGAGTCTTTCCATTTCAGACTCCAGGAATCATCCACAAAGGTCTCTGCTTTAGAGAAGAAGACAGCAGAACTAACAGATTTGGTTGAACAGCTGAAAATAAAAAACAATGTGAGTAACAATGAAAGCCAAAGATTGAATAAGCTTATAAGTTTATAAACTAATACTTCTGCTACTCACACTCTTGACTTAAATATCAGTTTAATTTTCTTCTCAAATCCAGTTTAGTGCTGGAATTCAGACACTAATGGCCTAATCCTATGGGCCATATTACAACAGTTCTCGTGATCCACTCTTGTAATTGACCCAGAGATGGCACAGATGCCATTGTCGCACTCCACAGAGCCACTGACACTAATAGCCAGAGGCTCTGTGCACCCATCAGAACTGCTCACATGCTCTTCTGGTGCAGGTACAGTGGCCGAGGGGACAGTTTGAGAGCAGTTCAGGGTGGGGAGTGGGCCAAGTTGGAGCAGTTCAAGAGCAAGAGAGGGGATCTTATCTCCCTTTCCTGGCCTGGATCCACCCGCTTCCTCTCTTTAGGCTTACACCAGCAAAATAGATATTTTTGTTTACTTCTTACTGGTCTTCTGATTACCCACACCATCACCAACATAGCATGCAGCCTGGCTGCATAACACAGACTGATTGGGGAATAGGATTGGACCTTAAATTGTTGAAGGGATCTGGTGGGAGGCCACTGAGGGACTCCATTGAACTTCCTTCCTGAAATCCCCATCTTCCTGAGCTTCTCCACCCACCTTAGCTGACTGAGAACTGATGTTCTAATAATAGAGCTGCAGATCTGTTCTTTTAGGATTAGGAAATGAATTGGCATGCTGATAATACATGACCATGTTGGCTAGGCCTCAGCTGGAAATATGCCATTGCAAGAATTACTGTATAGTTAATGTGGCTGGTTATAAGCAATCCATCATTACTTTGCTTGAAAATTCTATGTATGATTATATCTTTTTGATTTGTCGTATGAGCATGAAATTTGGCTTGTAAAATCTACCTGGTGAGGTTTATAAAGCAAGAAAAAAGGTAAAAAGAAAAAAAATCAAATGAATCCTCAAAAGTGGAACTTATGTCAAAATTTATGACATAATATATTTCAGTTTGTTACATCAGTCCTATCTAAGGTACAGTAGACCCTCTTATCTGCAGTTCAACATCTGGTGATTTGTGCAGCTATGTGTGCCAAGCCCACAGCTCAGAGGGCCTTCCAGATGTGGCTTCTGGTTGCATCTGGGAGGCCTTCTGAAGACACTAGAAGACCAGCACAACCTCTGGAGGGCCCAACATGGCCCCCAGGTGAGTCCCTGCAGTGCTGTGACTCTGCCCCCACCTGTGGATTTTATTATCCATTGATTTCAGTATCTGTGGGGGTTTACAGAACCAATTCCCTCATAGGTTCCGAGATCCCACTGTGAATCATTTTTATTATTATTCCCACATTACCCTTGTTTTTCCTTATTCTTTTCAGGACTTGTCCAATAGTTCAAGAAGTGTTAGGCATATAGTCCATTATTTGTTTCCCCCAACGTGCCCTGAACTGGGTTTAAAACTGAAATCTGTTAATTGTAAGGATACAAAATGGAATTTCACCAACCCAGCAAAAGGGGAGACCCATACTGTATAGCTGAAAGTTTGATTTTTATACTTTCAGAAGGAGAAATTTAAGGTGGTGGTGAATGGGCAAAAAATTGTCACAAGCAATTATACCTCAATGCAAAATGTTTAAATTGCTATACCCCAGCCATACTTCAGTTGATTTTTTTATAAATTTGTACAAATTACTTCTCACCAATTAAAGTTTCCATACTAAATTTCATACCAGTAATAAAAATCTCGATTTTATGGTAAATATAATTTTCATAATTGTAGAATGTGGAAATGCAAAGATACCTTACGAGTCTGGTTCCATAAATGAATGTGGTATTAGAGCATGTTGTAGGTACCAGTCTTCTTTACGGTATGGGAACCAGTTTCTTCCATAGCATGATGGCCTTAAAGCTCAATCTTATAAAGGTTTACTCAGAAGTAAATCCTATTGGGTGAAGGGCTTGTGCTGGCAGAATGTGTGTTCTGCTGCTGCCCAAGAACCATAAAGCACTTTGCAGCAGGGCAAGGCCCAGGCGCGCTGGTGGGATGGTGCAGGGGGATGTAACCTGGAAGAGATGGTGTGGGGGTGGGCGATTGGACCAGGAGTGGGGTGGGATTGGCAGCACTGGTGCGTGCAATTCCCACGGCCCTTCTCGGGCCTGATCCAGGTGCACGGATCAATGCGATATTGCTGGGCCAAGTTTGCATTGACCTGTTGCCACTGCTGTGGCCTGTGTCCCCTTACCCCAAAGAGACTTCCAGCAGCTAAAAATCTCATGCAGGATGCAGTGTAGCCTGCAATGGTGCTGCATCTTTGCCATACAGGGATTTCGGTTGGATTGGTCTGCCCATTTCTATCAGTTAATATAGTGTTATGCGAATTCACATGAAAAACTGAGATAAGGAAAGAAGTTGGATGAGAGTATAGTTAAGAATCTTTTATATTCAAAAAATGTGTGAGTTTGACACTTAAGACATGTACAAATAGCCTTTAATGGGTATATTTTGGCATAAACATTGGTAGAGCCTATTGTATTGGATGCATGATAGATTGAGTAGGTGCTACCTTTCTTCATATGCTATCTTCTATACTCTTTCTCTCTCTTGCTTTCAATACAGTTGGTCCTGCCTAAAGTTTATGCCAAAATGAATAAGCAGTTCCCTTAAAAAAAAGGTAATGGCTTTCTTTACATATTTGGAGAGATGCCAGAAAGAAAATGAGTAGTTCTCAGCTTCCCCCCCCCCTTCCACCACCACAAGGGACATACGTTTAGTTATAAGATTGAGATATGAAAATTAACTTGGAATTCTATGGGTGATGGTTGAGGTGCTGTACCTAAAAAAAACTTTTGTAACCCTCTTCAGCATGAGTATATAGTTGGTTCATTATCTTTTTTTGTTCCAACAGGACCTTCGAGAAAAGAACTGGGCAGCAATGGAAGCTTTGGCTTCCAGTGAAAAGGCATGTGAAGCAAAGGTGCTCTCTTCAGCTAAAGTGAAGGTGACCATTCCTGTAAACTTCCTGGTACTGTGTACTATAGTGGTAGAGCTGCAGTGCCATCATCAGTTTTTTTAAACCTGTGAAGAGGTTTTATATATTTGTTTTAAATAATTGTATTGGTTTTAAATAATTGTGACTAAATGAAAAGAAACAATATCCAGAATGAGAACCAGTGGGCAGGAGGTCTGGTCTAGAGGGTAGAGCATCTGTTTGCCTGAAGATAACATCCGCAGGTTGCCAGTTCGAGGCCACTGGCATCATGAATGGTGAGACCTTGAAGCAGCTGACAAGCCGAGCCAAGTTATTCCACCTGCTCTCACTTCAGAGATATTTAAGCTGGGACATTGAGTCAGAGGATACAGACTTATAGTTGTTCAAATTAGAAATATCCAATTTACAAATGGGCTTGTTTGAGGTTTTGAAACAGGCACACCTGCAAAGACAGTGTCAAAATAAACAACAGAAGCTGCTTGGAGACAACTGGAGCAGCTCAGTAACTTTGAAAATAGCACCCCGTTGTCTGATCTGAACTTCTCCCCATTCCACCACCCCCTGCGCAGCCTTACTTGCAGTTGCGGGCATCCCTGGTCCAATTATTGCACAAACCCAGCCACTTGCAGTGCTGACCAGGCCGTGGCTGTGGGGGCTGTCACTTTTGTTGCAGCCGTAAGGGGGGTTTACATTGCAGAAATGCTCGTTCTAGCAGCATAAAAGCTCTTAGGTCATCAGAGTACTAGTCTCTAGATAAGTAGAATCTCTAACAAAATGTTGCAGATCTCCAACTCAAATGCTCATCTTTCCTGCTCTCCTCTTCACGTTCTGCTATTTGTTTCTGACACTTCAATGTTTTGTTATTTTTGAGGACTTCTGAGAATGCTCAGTTTGTGTCAGGTGTTTTTCTTTTAATTTATTTCTGCATACTGAGGAAGTCCCGTGTATGTATTTCGAGGTATCTTCTGAGTTCCCAGGGACGTCAAAACCACTGTCTTATTTTTGTTTTCGCTTGCAGCCTGATAGGAAGCAAACTCGGTCACCTGAATTTGCTTTTGGTGTATAAGATAAGAGATAGATAACCAAGAGTAAGGTCTTATTTTCTTCTTTCAGGAAGCGTCAGAGGAGCAGCTTGAAGTGTTTCAGGCAGAAACAAAGCAGGTGCTCTTGTCTCTCTTCCCACAGGTTGTGCTGAGTGATCAGCAGGTGGGTCCTACTAGTTTCTTGAAGTTTCGTAGAATTAAAGTTGCAGATGGACTGGTTTCTGGTGTGAAAAGGAGTAAAAGCTGAAGGGAAAATTGAACAGAGAAATGCCAGGTTCTTCCCTTTCCAGTAAAAAGGCACCTGTTAGCACAGCTGAGACCTTTGTTTGAGAGAGTTGCAGCCTGTCAGAACAGACTGTACTGGACTAGATTTAGCAATAACCCAGGCCTACAAAATTGAGGGTCAGAAACGTTTTTCCCAAACTTTATGGTGGTTTGATATGAATTTGGGGTGCCGATTCCAAAAATGGCATCCGTTTTGTCCTATCACGTCTAGTTTTGGAGATTTAGTATAGCCTCATTAGTGAATGGTTCAAGCAACTTCCTCATCAGGAAGCCATGGTATAGGCTTCTTCATGAGGAAGCTGCTTGAACCATTCACTAAAGGGGCTATGCCATGTCTCCAAAACTAGATGTGATAGGGCAAAATGGATGCCATTTTTGGAATCGGCACCCTAAATATACCCAGGAATTGGTGTAATGTTTAAGGAAGCAAAATGTGTGTTGGCCTGTGCAGTGTGCTCTAAGGCAGATCCAGAAGTTCTTTCATTCAGAAACGAGAATGGCGGTGATAGAAAGTTTTGGGTTCACAATGATCATGTCATAAGACAGTCAAGGAACTCCTTAAAGATTTTCTTAAAGTTTTATTCCTCCAGAGTAGATCAATTAACAAGCCAATCTCACAGAATTTGGGTATAAAACTTCACTCTGTCTGCCACTCAGTCTTCCCGAAAATCAAGAGTCTTTATAGGCCTGTGTCGTCAAGTTGCCCATGTGACTCTCCTTATTTGGCCCATGATACATTTCCTATTATACATCTCCTTATTTGGCTGTTTATTTGACTTCTGACTACTGTATGCTCCTGCTTTCTTCTTGTCTCCAACAAGGCCTATAAGTTAACAATTTAGGCCTTTATCCCAAGCCAATGAAATGACTACATGAGCACATAGTTACTTAATGCAAGAGACTTAATTTTTCCAAAGGTGGGCCACCCAAAGGCTGTCAGTCTAAATGAGCTGCATTTGTGTATAATTCAACACTTGCTGTAAAGCTGTACAGGCATGCCCCCTTATTTGCGGAAGCCACGGATATGGGGGATGCTATAAAAATAGGAATCCCTGTGCTCCCCACCCCATATAGCCATGACCTTTGTCTTTGAATCTCTGGATGGCTGTGCAGGGGTTTTCTTACTTACTTAAACAGAAGACTGGGCTGGCAGGCAATTAGTCTGCCACTAGAGGGAGTCTTCTGTTTAAGTTTAAGGAAGAAAACTCCCAGGCAGCGGGCTGGAGGTTCAAAGACAAAGATAATAGCTGTGGGGGAGGGGTAATCTGCAGACAAGGGGACCCTTTGCACATCCGTCCCCCCCTTTTTTTCTCTCATCATGGTGCTGTCAGCTCCAGTCTTTCTTCCTTTAACTTGCTTAGACAGATGACTCCACATGCAGGCTATTGCTTCATTGCCTGCAAGTCCCGTCTTCTGTTTAAGTAAGTTGCAGGAAGAAAGTCCAGAGCTGCCAGTGCCACGATGTAAAAACAAATGTAAGTGAGGAGTCTCCCTATCTGCAGATTATCCCCCCCCCCGTACTCCCCCTGTGTCCCTTATTTTCTTTCAAAGACAAAGGTGTTGGCTGCACAGGAGGGGGGGGTGGGGATTCCTGTATCTGTGGATAATTGAAACTGCAGATACGGGATCCATGGCACACCTGTACTTAGCTCGTGCTGACAACACAAATCAGATGGGAACCTGTATGAGTGAAACTTCGTTAGAAACACTTCCTCAAAAGTAACATTTTTTAGCAGTCACCCTTCTGCTAAATGTGTTGGAGCTTCTGCAGTAAATGGGGTTCCAAGCCTAGAACAGACAGGTTATGTTCTTGGCCCAAGGGCTGGAGTATATAGCCCAAGTTAACCCATTTTTGCCCAGCCCGCAGGTGTATGCATTTGGTCCCTGTTGTGTATATGCAACGTTGGGCAGAAATGGTTAAAGTATTAAAAGCAAGTAGAAGAAAGTGCATGCGCAAAGGCAGCAGAGACACTGTCCACTTAGAGGGAGAAATGGTCTGAAATGTGCTCCAACCAGGGATATGGCTGTCAGATGGGGCAGGTAGCATTGATATGCAAAATGGAGACTGACTGAGGAAAGATAAGTATAGTAGTTTTTTTTCAGAGTGTGAGAAACAGAAGAGGATGGAAAGGTTCGTATTGCATGTGAGGAGATAAGAAAGAAGAGATTCAGGCTTCAGTTCTGGAGACAAGCATTTCCAAGCACTTAAGAATCTAAGGAAGCTGAAGCTAGGAGTTGGGGAGAAATGCTTCACTATGTTTATGTGCTTTGTTTATTTTTCAGGCTTATAATGAGTGGTTGCAGCAATTTAAGGAACAGGCTTCTGTTCTGCAACAAAAGAATGCAAATGCAGAATCTGTAAGTATTCATATAAATCTCATATAGAAACTATTACACATGGAAATATAATTGCGCACTGTTCAGAAGGATCTTTCATTCCAGTTCCTCAGTGTGCCTTCACCAGCCCTCCACAGAACAGCTCCTAGGCTGTACCTCTCTGCCTTCCAGCCACCCTTCAGATTCCCTCCTTTTTCAAGCTCTCCTTCCTCTAAGAAGGCCTCCCTCCACTCTTTCAGGGTCATAATCACAGATTGCAGAAGGGGCTGTTAGGAAGTGTCATCCCATTACAAATGTCTGGGCAGGGAGGGGTAGGAAGCTGAACAGGGGAGGGTGGGTCCCAGCGGTACTGGCATGCACCAGGATCATATCCCTATTCTCTCTCCCTTGCGTGTTTTGGTTTTGCACGATCAAAATGGATGGTGAAGATCCAAGGAGATCAATTCAGGCAATGGAATCTTGCCCCAGCATAGTTCAAGACACTTTAGGTTTCCTAAAAAAAACCCTATCTGAACTGGGTATTAAGTTCAGAGTCAGTTTGACTCCCTGTTTCGGGAAAGTAAATGGTCTAGTTTTGCATCTAGATTTGGATTTGATGAATTTTTGTTGTCTTTTAACTCCGTTTATTGTTTTGTGAGCTATATAACCTGTCGACCAAGAGGGTGGAAAAGGCAAGTAGGGTTGCACGGATTGTCCTATGAATGCTTATCTATGTCACTTTCTTTTAGGACATGGCACTTTCACTGAGAGAAGCCAGTGATGCACTGAGCACACTCAATGCAGAATGCAATCAATACAGAACCATTCTTGCCGAGACAGTAAGTAAGACTAAGTATGTCAGCCAAATCAAATACATTGACCCCAAAAGCTGCTATGTGTACGCTAAAGAATATACGGAGCTCCCTTAGATGCAGGCTTCCCCTTTATCTTCATAGGGCCTCCACCATATGTTAAGCTGTTGCCTTCCATTGAAGTAAGGGAAACCTAAAGTATAGATAGGAGGTCCATGTGGCACTTTCATATGCACAAAGAGCTCTGAATCAGGCTGACCATCTTCACTTTAACTGACTAAGGGCACAATCCTGACCTGGGTTTGGGCTGGCGCAAGTCCCTTGAGCTGGCCCAGGAGGGTCACAAATGTGCCTTCCTCAGGAGGAAGCTGCATTGGTGCAAGGAGATGCGCCAACACACGGAGGCTGAATCCAGCCTCCGTGGCGGCTTCCCTACTGAGTCTTGCGTCAGCCCAGCTGGGCTGATGCAAGCATCAAAGGTAGGTGGGAGGGAGGTGTTCTTGGACAGGGAAGGGTGGTTGGTTGTTGGCCCCGTGGGCAGGCGGGCAGGGAGCAGGAGGTGGGGCTGGGACCCGGCAGTTATGCAGGATCCAAATCCCCATTCCTGGGGAGTTCAGAGCAACTTCAAGCCGCTCTGCTCTCCTCAGACTTGTGCCACCTCAAGAGGTAGCGCAAGTCCGAGGAGACTCATAAGGGACAGCAGCCCTTACCCGGAGGTAAGGGGAAATGTTTCCTCTTACCTCTGGCTGAGCTGCTTATGGCCACAATCCTGCGCTGGATACAGCGCAAGCCTCTTGACTTGCCTGTTCCAGCGCAGGATAGGATTGTGCCCTTAAGAATGCAATATGAGAGACATAACCTCTCAGAATAGATAGTATATGGAAGTAATGGCTGTCCACAAAGTGTACTATATAACATAAGAGGCAACTGCCGATCTTGGCTGCTTTCTGGGGTTGGAATGACCAGAATTAAATTGTTTACTTGCTTAGTGGGGTAAATGAAGATATTTCTGGGGTGGTGGCCAAATATATAAATATGATAATTAAGAGACGTATTTCTATGAAGGTCTCAAATAGTTGATACATGGCAGCAAGGTTGGTCATGGTTGGAGGTGAACTGTCTGATTTATGTATCCCTCCATCCAATCCTTTATTTTATACTGCTTGGATTTTAAATATGCCAATAAAGGTTTCTTGTATCTGTCATAAGAAGCAATCACTTCCTTGAAGAGGAAAGTTTATTTTCAACAGGATTTTTAAAAAAGAGAAAAAATCATGGAAGGTTTAAATGGGGATTACATTCTTGAAAATCAGTGCATATTTCAGAAATTCATAAATTAAAAATCAAAAGGAACATGCACAAAGCTAGCTAAATATTGCAGGAGCACCTAGAATTTACTGCATCATTTCAAAAGTTAACCTGCATGGATTTCAGTACTGATTTTGAAAGTGATTTATTTCAAAAATGTGTAAATCAAACTTGTGTAAAATGAGAGCTATATGTATTATTTATAGCAATGATAATAGCAGAGTATTGAAGATCCACTCCTGAATTTTTTTTTTTTTTAGATTTTGCTGGGCAGTATCTCCATGTTTTAAGCACATCTTCCCAACTGTAAAGTTTAGAGACTTGTTTAATGAGAACTAAATTTCTTTGTGTCGAGAATATCTTTTCCTGCAGACTGGTGCTTTCCCTGCTTGGCCACTCGGGGCTGGTGTAACTACCAGAACAAACCTGAGCCCCCAGCTCTGTTCCTCTCCTGTGCGACTTCTCCCAGGAAAGCTGCACTTGGGGACTACATCCCCTTTTCCCAGTTCCCACCCTGGGTTAGGCTACTAGATTAGGCAGGTATGGTATTTATCTTCATCCAAATAGTTACATAAACCTAAAATGTATTTTAAAAGAGTTTATTAAGAGAGATTAAGGGCCCAATCCTATCCAACTTTCCAGCACTGGTGCAGCGATACCTTGAGGAGGCCTCTGAATTTTGCACCAAATACCACATTTTGTTCTCTTTATTTTTTTCCCCTGCAACATCTACATGAAAATTGCAGTCCTGTGTTGACTAGGATTCTCTCTCAAATCAACTTCCTTTCGTCATGCTCTTTTTCAATAGGAAGGGATGCTGAAGGACTTGCAGAAGAGTGTGGAAGAGGAGGAACAGGTGTGGAAAGCAAAGCTGGCTGCATCTGAAGAGGCACTTCAGAAGGTACTTGATGAATGGAAAGTGCACATCTTTCTAGATTTAGATTTGTACTCTCGTATCACCTTCTTTTTACTAGTGTAAGCATTCACCTCTGCCAATCAAATGCTTTTGTCACAGTGTCACTTGATGTAGGAATAGGGTAACATATACCACTTATGGCCCAACCCTATCTCCACAAATACTTGCATGAGGATGGCCACACTAGCTCAGAAATCTATCCCCTGAAGCACATGCCACTAATGCTGGCAGAATATCAGAAAAACTGCTGTGCTGAGGCAACTCAGATGCCAGCAGAGAGGCCAAAATGAGAAGATAGGGGCATAATTTGGAAGGATATGGGTGGGACATGGATGAGTCAAAATGTGCTATATCAGTGGTTCCCAAAGTACTACTTGTACTTTGGATAGAGGCGAGTGACACACAGCACACTGTCTCTGTCCGATATATTGCAAAAACCAGTTTGTTATGGTTTGTTTATGCATGTACAAAAATAATGCTATTTCCTCACTGTGTTCATTTTATGGCATTATTGAAAGTCAACATGTAGAAATTCGTTTTGATTTATTGGCAGAGGTGAGGTTAATACTGAATAATTACAGTTTGAGATCTTAAAGCATATGGCCCAGGTGACTGAAAATGAGGGTTAACCAGGCTGACACTGGCCATATGGAAAGGAGTATGGCAGACAGAACTGCACATGTTAGCTATCCGACTGAGTGTTTGGAGAAAAAATGTTTTAAGTTTCTGAGGACCAGATGAAATCTTATACTGAGCTGGATGTGGCCCCCAAGACCCCAAGCAGGGGTCTCCAAACTTTTTGGCCAGAGGGCCGCATCAAATACCTGGCACGGTGTTGAGGGCCGGAAAAAAATTTAAATATAAAATTTATATAAATAAATTAGAGATAGAACTTAGATGAGTGAATAAATGAATGAATAGGCGTTCATTCAACGTCTCTGGCCCTTAGAACACCCTCCAGACACAACCAGAGCATAGTTCCTGTCACGTTCGGCCAAGTGGGCCAGAGGCTTTCAGGGGACAAGAGGCTGGCTGCGGGCCGTTTAGAGGCTTGCTGTGGGCCGCATCTGGCCCCCGGGCCAGGGTTTGGAGACCCCTGCTCTAAAGTGAAAATCTAAACTGTAAATTCTGTACTACAACTTCTGGTTCTTTATGTTTTGTGTGGCTGTGTGCTTCATTTAGTCCCAAGACCAAATGAAATGCCTTGAAGATGATGTGAAGAGATTCAAGATGGAACTCCAGGATGCAAACAAGGTATGGGAATATTTCAAGACTCCTTCAAGGAGTGCTGGAGACTAGCTGAATCCTTCTGCCAACGTGCTGCTAGAACTTTATTCAGCCTCTCAGATTTTACAAAGCATCCCAGTTTGGTATCTTGTCAACCAACATTAAAAACTCCAAGACTTTGTCAGTCTGGAGTTGCAAAACATAGCTGCTCTCTAGCTTCATCCTGAATAGGACTCTATGTAAATAATCAGTTTCAAGTACAGGGGATGAAGCAAAGTGTCTAAGGCTGCAGCCTTTGACCTTGGCACATGGTTACTAGATTTCTGATTACTGGGGAAAAAACCAATACAGGATGTGTTGCCTCTCTCCCCTTGGATGTGGCAGGATCAATCTGCCTCAAAATTATGTCCAGCACAGAGCAAGCCAGGGGATGATCAGGATGTGAAAAATCAAAACTAGCCTTGGACTATAGGAAGACAGGACTTGCTATGGCAATCAAGAACATATCTGTTTTAGCAGAAAGCAAACTCTATTTTTCTATTCTACATAAATGGAAAATATTTGTTGTCTGAAAAGCTTTCATTTTCCCCCTCTTCAACAGTTAAGAGAGTATGCTTCCTTGATGGAAGCACAGTTGGAAAATCACTTGGCAACAAGCAACTCTGAACATCAAAATTATACAAAAGAAGTTGAAGCTGTAAGTGCATTACTTTTCTGGAGCAGCTACGAAGGAAAAAAGGGGGGATTTTTGTGATTAGTATTAATATTTGATGCTTCAAGTAAGCTGGGAATGGGGCATGCGAAGGGTGTTCTACCTTGTTCTGTTCTCTGGCAACCATAAGTATTTCATTTCTCACGCCACCTGGTCTAATCTTGGTTGATAATATAGGAAGATCATCTTGGGTGCTCCATCTGTTCAAGTAAATTGACTGTAAGTAGGAAAGGCCAGTTCAAACATACTTGCAGTGTAGGGACTGATTTCCCTCTGGTGTGATACTCTGGTAATAAGTGAATTGAAGGGATGATGTGGGGTGGGGAGAATCTCATGGCTCCTTCCCATGTAAACTTTTCTAGGGTGCTAGAAGAGAGGATTGGGGGAAGGTTCCCCTAAATTTCCCAGATATTATCTTTACTGTGGCAAATTCAGTCCCAGTTGAAATCTTTCCAAGGAGGTTCACGCTAAAGAGAGACATGGGAAATGCATGTTCCTCACCTCCAGCATCTCAGCTACTCTGGAATCTAGCTCAGTTTCATTGTTGCGTGAGTGTTCCAGCAGAGTAGAGCAGCCCCAGTTGTGCAATCCTTCTGGTTCCTTCCCTAGGGGATGTGGGTAAATCAGATTCTCACTAACTTTGAGTAGCTGTATCTTTCTCAGTAAGGGTATCCTGAAATTCCACAGTAATTCTACCTCTGCTTTGCATATATTCTTGTCTCTAGCTGTAGATGCTTCCTATCTGTTCTGCAGAGGTCATCGGTTCTGGAGTATATATTATGAAATGCCGCATGAAAGCTTGTTCCAATGTGGCGGGCAAAGTGTTGGTGGGGTCTGTAGAATAATATCAGGGCTTTTAGGGAAAAGGTCACTTTGGAAGTGCAAGGGGATGGACTTTGCAATTAATATTTAAACAAATGACTGCTATATTCAAGGTTTACTGTATGTCAAAAAGTTGCGTACAGTCAGATGCTTAGAGCAGGGTTTTCAAACATAAATCCTGTGGGTCAAATGCGGCCCCCAGAAGGAATTTATCTGGTCGGTGTTATAATCAGCTCTCCGATATCTTGAAAATACGAACAAGATTTGCACATTTTCTTTTCTATCGTTTTCAGCTAATTAATTTGAGAAAAAAAAGTGCTTAATTCTGATTTAATGACATTATCTGCTTAATGATGTCCCTTTCTGCATAATGATGTCACTTCCAATCTTCAGCAGGCATCCTGAATGCTGTTTGACCCACTATATGAAATGTGTTTGACATCCCCTGCTTAGAGAATTGTGAATCTTCTTTTTTAAAAATTTGTGTTTTAATAATTTGTTTTTAGTTGAGGCAGCTTTTATCTGAATCTCAAGAACAGCTGGCTACAGCACAAACAGAAGTGCTCAAACAAAGCCATGAGCTTGCACAGGTAAATGACTACATCATAATGGGTACTTTTTAAAAAGGTGCACTGTCTTATTGGGAAGAATAACGCTCATAAGCTATTGATAATGCTGAGCCTACAATAACTTCTGAAATTACTTCAGCTCTGTTGTTTACACAATCAGAGGCATGGATCAGATAGATATATACTTTATTTACGGTCATCCGACCAGCTCGTCACAAACAAAAAAACAAAATACACAGAATTAAAACCAACACCCCGTTACACATATGTAAAATCATAAAATCAGAGGTCTACACTCTCAATTCCTTACCAACTGTGCAGCATAACAGAAGCGGGCAACCCTGAGTGATATATCCGAGTAAACATCAGAAAGCAAAAAAGCAAGCTGCTCCTCCACCTGCATCCCCGTTTCAATACCGAAGATCGGGGAGATAAATTTAGATCTCAAATCGTCATAATATGGACATTGCAAAACAATGTGGGCAGTTGTCTCCACCACATTTTGAGGGCAGGGGCACAGTCTCTCTGAATAGGGACGCCTTGCATAACGCCCCAAAAGAACTGCTGATAAAAGTGCATTACACCTAGCTTTAGTAAAAGCAATCCTAAATTTAGGTACAACAATATTATAAAAATATCTAGCAGGAGAAAATGCAAGAGCTTGATCCCCAAGAAAAACATACACAGAAAGTCTGGCACTCGCAGATCTCAATTCAAGGTCTACCAACCTCTGACGCAAAATTTCTTTTGCGTCTCCCGGGCTCATCATCATTAAAGACTCTGGGGAGAGATTGCAGAGTTTGAAATGATCCAAGCACCTTTTTTCCCAGGTGCCTACAAAAGGATCCGAAAAGATCAAATAAGTAAAGTTATCCTGTCGTGAGAGAATCTTCAAAAAATAATGTAAGGCATTTAGCCACATCGACATCTCCATACTTGGGGTACCGGATTCCAACCTGACCACAGTGTTTGGCACACATTGGGGAACATACATCAATTGGCGCAAAAATTTGGTCTGGATCACCTCCAAAGACCTGGTATTTAAATATGGGGCGATCTCAGAGCCATAGAGCAATTGAACCCTCGTTTTAGCAGTGTGCAGCCTTAAAGCCGCAGGGAGAAATTTGGCGCCTTTGGATAAATAAAAACGATAAATGGCACCAGATGTTTTCTGAGCTGATTGACCGACATAGTTTTTGTGGGCCAAACGGCCTCCTTGATAATGAAAGATCACCCCCAGGTATTTTATTATTTTAACCTGCTCAATGAGTTTCCCATTTAGGAGCCATCGAAAGGCCTTATAACATCTAGCAAAAACCAGCACCTTTGTTTTATCAGAATTTATAATTAATTCCTCCTGTGAACTGACCAGGGCTAGATGGCGAAGAGCCCTCCTCATGCCGACCTGTGTTCTTGATAATATAAGCACATCATCGGCATATGCCAAAACAGGAATGTGACGATCAGCAAGTTTTGGAGGATGTAAGGCCAGATCATCAAAAGAAGTGATCAATGAATTTATATAAAAGTTAAATAAGAGGGGGGCAAGAACACAACCCTGTCTAACCCCTTTATTAACCAAAATTGGATTCATTAGATGACCATTAGATGAACACCTAATCCTTATGCCAGAATTGCTGTACAAGCTAACCATAAGCAGCAATAATCGATGGTCAATGGACGAGGCTGCAAACTTATCCCATAGCCTTGATCTAGGGATTAGGTCAAAAGCAGCCTTGAAATCAACAACGGCTGCAAAAAGTCTAGAACCCCTAGTGGCCAGATGTTTTTCGACAAGAAATTGCAGCACTAAAGTCTGATCAAGGTGTGATCTTCCAGGGCAAAAGGCTGCCTGAATATCGGCTATAATGTCTTGAGATTCCATCCAGGCCAATAGCTTCTCTCTCAGATGCAAGGCATAAAGTTTACTGATGACATTGAGCAAGCTAATAGGCCTGTAATTTGAGGGAATTTCATGACCTCCTTTTTTATAAATGGGAACTATAATCGCCCAACCCCAATCAGAAGGCATATTAGCTGTTTCATCAATATACGAAAATAGGGCAGCCAAAGTTGGAGCCCACCAATCCTGATGTTCTTTAAGCAAATCACTTCTAATAAAATCTTCCCCTAGAGCTTTTCCACTTTTAACTCTCCTAATAAGAGAGACAACCTCCTCACTGGTTACAGGTTCCCAAGATGGAAGATCTTCAGTTAATAATTTAGATCTTAAATCTGGACAAGGGGGTTCTTCCGATGCATAAATCCCCTGAAAATGTTCCACCCATTCTGATGCTGTAATATAATTTGGGGCTCCCGAGGGAAACACCTTCAGTAGTGGATTAATTATGTGCCAGAAGAGAGATGTATTTTTCTGATTAGCTGCACTAATTAAATCTTCCCAATTTTTCTTTATAAAGATTTCCTTCTTAAATTTAATAGTTTCCTTAAATTGTTTTTTTAAATTTTTTAAATGCAAATAATGAACCTCCAATTGAGATTCTCTCGCCATAATCAAAGCAGCAGTAACCTGCTTCTTCAGGATCCTACATTCAGAATCATACCAGTCATAAGATCTACTTCTCAGACTAATATTGTTGCGCGTATAATTACTTAAAAAAGGTTTTAAGGCAGCAACAACATTATTATAATGTGACAAAGGATCACCTTCTTTAGCTATAATTGCATCCCTAAAGCCCATTACCTGCTCACAACTCAAAAGCCCTTGAATTTTAGCACTAACATGACTGGTCCATTTCACACAACTTGTCACAGGACCTAAATGGTCAGTAGGGTGATGGATCTCACATGGATCAGATGTTGAAGGGAGCTGAGACTCAGATACTCATTAATTACAACAGACTAGCATACAGCATCAAACTCAAAGAATGTCACACAAAGGTTGGATCACAGACAGTCAGTCCTGCCCTCTTACCAGTGAGGAATACTGAGACTGAGGCTACAATCCTATACAGACGTTCCTGGCAATAAGCCCATTGAGCACAAAAGAACTCACTTCTGAGTAGACATGCATAGGATTGTGTGCTAAGAGAGAAATGACTACCCCAAGGCCATCTTCTGAATCTCTGAATTGCAGAGAATTGTTCTCATTTACCGGGTTTAAATGTCAATTTGTGTCAGCAGTCTTATTTATAACTTCACTAAATAAAGATTTTACTGTTGCCTGATCGCTGGCATTTTATAATACAATGTATAAAAATTACATTACAAAATGTTTACAATATAGAAATGTTCCTTTTCTGTTACAGAAAATAAAGTTTTATGGCATTATTTCAGTGTAGAGGTCATATACACCCATGACAATTTTATTGTGGTTTTTAACAGCAAAGTTGGCCCAAGACCTCCTGGCACCAGAGGCAGCTTGCCAAATAATGCCCTTCCACCTCCAGTGATGTGCTAGCCTCTGTTTCATTTTTTATACCGTTTTCTTTTTCTAATCTAGGGAGTGGGATGAAGAGCAGTGGAGGCAAGTGGGTGAATAGAAGTGGGCAACTTCCCAATCTGCCGTCTGAGGCAATCATCTCAGACAGCATCATGGATGGGCCGACCTTGCAAACAATTCAACATGTAGGAGAATTTCTAGAAAATGTTACTCATGGTATAGTTGGAGAATTCCAAAACTGAGACAAATCCCAAGGGCAATTGTGAATCTGTGACAGACAACTTGATTACAAACACAAGCGCCCCTTTATTACTATTAAATCTTTTACAGCAAACAGCAACTATGCAGGCACAAAGAAAACATTTTCTCACTCACAGAGTAGAAGAACACAGACTTGTCATCTTATTTACAGGGGGTCTCATGCACACATGCACACAATAGAGAGAGGTAGAGTCAAGGGGAGTGGAGCTTCAGGACTTCTCTTGCAGCATGATCTAAATACCATCAGCAAGTGTGCTTGGGTACTGCCTTCAAACTATGTTCTCCAAACTATACAGAAAAATGCATGGAAGACCCCTGGGATGATGCCACAGTAGCCCTGCCCCTGCCAGTAATGTTTTTATCCTTGCCATGCTCTCCGTGTGTTCAGTGCTTGTTCTTACAGATATATGCTGAACATGCAAAGGGTGAGGCTAAGTGCATGTATCACTGGAGGTGCAGAGCTAGCAAAGGATGATTCCAGGGGTTCTCCACAAGTTTCTCCACATAGATTGGAAAATGTCTGAAGAAGGCTTTAAAGGGAGTGATAGAGATGAGTTGCTGTAGCACAGTGAAGCAAGACTAGTTACATTGTGCTAGTAGTCTGCTTGCACAGTGGTGTTTCCAGGAGAATAGGATACCAGTATGCAAGATGTTGCTTCATATGTGAGTTTGGGGAGGCGGAGTTTTATCATGGATGTGTGTTTTCAAGTTACAGATTGGTCTTGTAACTGATAAGGCTTCATTTTTGTTGGCAAAATCCAGTGAGCTGGACCTGGTGATATATTGAGACACCTAACTCCAGTGGTGTCACTAGGGTTTGTGTCACCTGGTACAGGAGGCTAGCGCATCACCACCATGGTGGACCTCCTCCCATGCAGTGGGCGTGGCAACACCTCAGGCAGTGGGCATGGCATCGTCATTGTGCCCCTGCTGGTTTTTTTGGCTATAACATTTGATGGAATGTAGATATTTCAACGCAGTTTGTTTCAATTACACATTGAACGATATATATTATTCCTAAAAACCACAATTTTAACAATTTTGGCCAGTAGTGGTGTCACTCCCCCATGCCCATCACCCAGTGTGGCCTACACCCCCCACACCTCCTAGCAATGCCACTGCCTAACTCACTTCAGTTCACTTGTACACTTCTATAGCCCTTTCCTTGTAAAGGAATTGATGGTTGTGTGGGGAGAGATTATGGTGGTTGCAAATTTCATTTGAAACCTTATGTGGTATAACTAACAGCAATTGTTCTGAAAGTAAAATAAACTGAATGACTCTTGCAACTCTGCTTTACTACTAAAGAATGAAATACATGTAGCATTCCTGGGTTTTGTTTTTACCCTTGATAGCTGTTTCTGGTGCTTGTCTAAGACTCATTGATCCCTGTTTCAGGTCAGGCAACAACTGAGTGAGATGAAGAGTCATGTGCTTGAAGGAGAAGTAGCTGGGTCACAGACTGACCCAAGCACACAAGAGCCACTCGAGGTTAGGGCGGAGAGATGGCCAGTTCTGCGCCAGGCACGAACCTGTATTTGCTGTCTGTCTGCATGGTTCTTCCTGCATGGCTTTCTTGTTAACATAGCCAATGTGTATCGTCCTCTTCTGCACTGTTTCATGCTAAAAAACCTGAAGTAACCATGCAAAGAAAGATTTCTCACCTGCCAATCTCAGTCAGACTAAGATCCAGACTAAGACCCAGCAGTCACTTCCTGCTGGTGGACAAGTTGGAAGCTCACAAAGAGCCTTCACCTATTGTTTGTCCCCAGTTGAGAAATATACTGCCTAAACATTTTGGGTCCTATATATTTGAAGTACCTGAGCAGCTGATCCCACATCCTCCAAGGCCAGCAGGATCCCCTCCTTTTCAGAAGTGAGATTGGTGAGAATTCATCACTGGAGATTTTCAAAGAATCACACTCGTTCTCTGGAACTCCCTGCCCCCAAAGCCCCCCCCCTTTTAACCTCCCCATGTATTTTTTCGGCATGTAATTAATCCTGACTGCTTGAGAGATCTTTCCTGGAAGAGCTTTTTCTATTTTCATATTACTGCTGCTGCTAACAAAGCATTTCTTTGGTATATTTGGATTTTGAGTTTTATATTGATTTTGTTTTTTGTATTTGCTGTTGTACAGTGCTTTGTATTTTTAATATAGAAGTATTATAAATGTAATAAGCATAATACTACTTTATGTTCCGTTGACAAATAATTAAGTTATTTATTAGATTAGACTAAAGCTAGTGGCTCTTTTCATAGTAGTTTATCTGGAATTCAATTCATAGATCCAGCTATTTGTGTCCGACTGTCACTGCTTGCTTCTATTAGATCCTGGGTTTTTTCCATTTCAGATTGAGATAGCAAAATGGTGCTCAGGAAGTCTGGAAACATACTCCTCAGTTGTATTTCTTAGAAATTAGTCCTCTAAAAAGATGAGTAAAGTCACTACCTGTTATGACTTTTGAGGGAAAGTCAGGTATTTATATAGTTACAGTATCTGCAAATACCTATACATTTTTTTCCCCTCCTCTATAGTTAAAAACCCAGCTGGAGCAAACACAGGTTGACTTGTATAATGAGCACGTTCTGAGGGAAAAGTTGACGACTGAATTTGAGGAAGTAAGTTTAACTCCAGTGTGGATTCTCCATTTCTGAGCTTACAATGTTGGTGAAAGGAAAATGCTTGGTCCAGAATCCTTGCAAGGTTATAATGACCAGCAAGCAGACTGTGTACTATTGAGGTGGATTTTCTACATTTCTCTTGGAGGTTGGGGGGGGGGGGTAATGTAACATAGCTTCAGGAAACGGTTTCCACATCAATCTGTCTATCCCTTATGTTCCTCTTGTGTGGCAAATGTTGGTGAAAGCTCTCAACCTCCTCCTCTCCTCACAAAGGAGTCCTCAGATAGCAAGGAAGTCCTGCACAGCTGAGAGGAGTAGCTTGAGTGCTGGGAATATAACTCCCCTTCATCATGAAACAAGGTAGTCTAAAGGTTCGCAGACCACAGTTCAAATGCACCCAACTTTTGCATGTTTCTCTCCTACTTGCCACAAACGTGGAGGAGATGGCTGCTTTTTAAAGCCAAAAACAAGCAGAGCAGCAGCTGTGGTGAGGAAGAGCTCCTCAGGAGGTCAGTCTGTAGTTCTGTCTCACCTATGAAATGCATGGATATTGAGAACCACTTGGGTTTTGCAACCATATGTTCAAAAAACCACATGGAGAACTCCAAACTCACAGGCTAAAAAACAGTTGGAAAGAGGTACATGGATATTCCATGGCAGAAAACTCACAGATGTCTCAAAGAAGCCATGTGGATTGTGCATCCAAACATTCACTTATTCCACAGGAAAAGCTCATCCCACTAGGATTTGCATGTTTGGTTTGGTCCTATTGTCAGCCTGATGTTTTTAGTGCTATGACACTTGCTTCTTGTTTCTTCATAACTAATATGAATTAGTTACCCCACAATGGCACCTTTTATTGTATTTATATGATTAAGGGCGCAATCCTAACCCCTTATGTCAGTGCTTTCCAGCACTGACATAAGGGCAATGCAACTCTGAGGTAAGGGAACAATAATAATACATAATATAATACAGGTATTTCTATACCGCCTTTCTAGGTCCTCAGATTTCTCCTTGGACTTTATTCAAGGCGGTTTACATGGGCAGGCAATTTAAATCCCCGTAGGGATTTTTACAATTTGAAAGGTTCTATCTTTCAAGAAACCACAACATTCAGATGTTACTGTCTTAAATATTTCCTTACTCTGAGGACTCCGTGAGTGACACCCAACTTCAGGATGCAGCACATGTCCCATTGGCACCGCTATGCTAGTGCTGGAAAGCACTGACATAAAGAGTTAGGATTGCACCCTAATACAGTTCAAGTTTTTCCATCTTTATTTGCTGTGCTTTCTCATATGTTGGCAATGTCATTCCACTAAAGCATCTCAGAAATTAAAGCAGACCAATTGGGAAGTATAACTTGATCAATTGGGAAGTATAACCTTGTATATATATTTTTCAAAAGTGTGGTGTTTTGGGAATTAACTTTTCTGATGTTTTGAAATTCCAGGCTCAGATGTCAGTGTGCCGCCTACAAGATGAACTGGAGAAACTGAGGCTTGATGGAAATGTTGCATCCACAACTACAGAGGACATTCTCCAACTACAGGTAAAACGTCAAAAGCTGGAATGTTTTACTTTGGCTCAAAGGTAAACTGCAAGGCAGGGATTTGAGAACTTGCCCTTGTGAGTTTTGCTTGTTCAAGATCCTTAGAGTCACCTGACATTTGTTGCCCTGAAAGTTTGGTTTCGTTGCCTAATTGCAGGAGAGACTAGAAAAAGAGAAGAAGTTAACAAAGGACTTGGGATGTGCAGCAACAAAACTAAAAGAGCTTTTGAAGGTCACCCAAGAGCAGCTGGTCAAGGAAAGGGAAACAGTTACGAAATTACAAGAACAACTTCAGGAAATGGTACCTTACTTTATTCTCTTCTATTTTTACTATGTCCTTCACTGGAGGGGGAACTAAACACTGTAGCCAGGGCCAGCTATAGAAATGGTGGGGCCCAATTGGAAACACTTCTTACAAGGCCCCAGGTTCACAGCCAAGGTCTGTAGAATCTTACAGCTCAGTCCTAACTTGTACTGAACAGGCAGGCCTGCACTGCATCCAGCACAAGTTTTGGGCTGTTTGAGGCTTGGCTCAAGGCAAGGGGAAACTTTCCCTCTTCGGGGAGAGCCTCAGCAGCCCAAATGGGTCCACTTGGCTCTGCATCACTTCACAAAGTGGCACAAATCTGAGCAGCCCGGGACTGCCCCAGGCCACCTGGGAATGGGACTAGGATCTGGCATAAGTGCTGGATCCTGGCCCCCCTCCCCTGCAAATGCCTGCCACCCGCCCTGCCCCAAAACACCTCCCTCCCACCTCCTCCTTGCCCTCCTCATGCTCCCCCCATCCCTGTGCCAGCCAAGCTCAGCCGATGCAAACTCATCCAGCCAGGGCTTGTGTCGGTGCAGGGATGCACCTGACCCAGGGCTCATGGCAAGGTGCAGGGAGGTCAGCACACATTCACGCGCCAACCTATCTCCCCAAAAAGTATGAAAGTGCTTTATGGCACTTTCGTACTCTTTGGCCAGCACAAAGGACTTGCACTGGCTGAAGGGGTGCTCAGGATTGCACCCTCAGAGAGAGAAATAATATCACTATGGTAGAATGGGAAGCAATAAAAACGTGCACATAAAAAAATGCATTGAACAATGGATCTAAGCACATTTTAATATAAAATTGCATATATGCAAGCCTACAAGTAAACAATGTGTAACTACCTTTGAAAAGTAAATAATTCCAAAAGCACTTGTTTTAGTGACTGAAATTTAGTAAACATATTAATTTTGTTTATAAAAAATTCAAAATGTCCGTTGCAATGTGTTGCTGTGTGTGTTTGACAAGCCTACATTACTGAAGTGCAGGGGGGATCCCTTAGGCATGGGTGCCCAACTGGGAGCAACTGATCCAATTGGCTTAAAGTCAGCCCTGATTGTAGCAAACACAGGGCTATAGATAAAAATGGTAGCTCAGTATCTTGTTTGTCTCCCCTCCCCCCAATATATAGTAAAATTTGTGCGGCATAATAAAATCAATATCGGGGGTAGAGTGAGTTGTATGGCAGATTATAGAGATGTCAAACTCATTGCAGAGGGTTTATGTTTTTGACAATAGTCCTGGGACTGTGCTTGGATATGCTTGGCTGAGTAAGGATTTCTGGGTTAACAAGAGGACTTTTCCACAAATGGTCCTAACAGCCATATTTGAGTTCTCCGCATTGGCACTATGAAATTAAAAGATCAAATCCTAATTTGTGGTTCATATATTGGTTTCCTTGGATCTTAAGTTTTAATTGGACATTTAATTGAACATACAATTTTCCTGTAGTTCTAGGATGCTCAGTGAAAATGGAGAATCCCAGTTCCTTTAGAGCAGGTGCAACAGGTTATAACCACCTGTTTTTCATTGTGTTGCAGGAAGAAAACAAAGACAGTGCCAAAGAAGGAACATCTGTTTGACAAATACAAAACTCAGCCTAATCACGTTACCAAGATTACTTACACATTCCTAAACCATACACTTAGTTTACTAAGATAGCCAGAGATAAAAAAGACATAGTGACCCAGAAACTCTGTATGCTCAGTATTTTTAAAGGAATAAAAATAATTCAGGAAGCAGCCTAATAAAGAACCTCTTCTTCAACTGTTCTATGCTAAAGAACGCATTGATTTGCAGTGGGGGAGCTCTGGCAGGTGTGGACCTCAAAGCTTTAGCCCCCAGTAGCTGAATGCCAACACTCTTCACATTGACCAGCACAAGTCTCTTCTGCTTGGGATGAGAAAATGTTGGAAGTATGTGCCTACAATGGAGGGTAAACTCTCCCCATCCTTAGACAGAGCTGTTGTCAGGTTTCCTTGTGAAATGCTAAAATCACAGCGCTGATCTCTGATTAAAAAAACCTCTTTGAATGCTGGAGTTCAGATATAATGCTATGACTGCCCTTAAGAGTTGAGTAGACAAAACAGAAACATCACTTTTAGAGACCTCTTATCTGCACTTCTAACATGGAAAAAAACTCACTTGTTATAACGGTCACACTTTTTAACCATTTTGCCTAGTTGACCTAGAATTTAATGAGCTTAATATTTTCCTCTCAAACATTTTTGTTGCCATATTACTATGGGCTTGAAGGGCTGAGAACATTCTCAGCAACCAGCTTCTTCTGGTCACCTGCTCCCTTTTGGAATTTTCCCAGAAGTGTCCCTATAGCTTGCAGTCTACAAGAAAGTTTTAGAAAGTTTTTTAAAGCCCTATTTGAAAGTATCATGTTTAAAGTGCCCTTTGGAGAGCAATACAATTTTGACCATTAAAGCAGATTTGATATTTCTGTGGAAGATTAAGCTCATAGATACTGGAAAAAAACATATTCTTCAACATGAGTGTACCATGTTATAAGAGTATTTTTCATCTTTATCCCTGTACTGCTAGGAATTTTGGCATATATTTATAAAGGGATGGGAAAACTCAGCTCACCCCAGACTACCTTTGAAATAATCTGAATTTCTCTCCCCCTGCTGGGAAAGAACTGACTACTGGCCAATCCAAGTCGCTTTATTCCCTCACCACTGTGAAACCCCCTTACTTACCATTTTAGGCACTGACAGGACAGTAGGAAAATAAGCAACAGTGCGAGGAGGGGGCTTTGCACTGCTTTACAGCCTTCCAGAATGAGTTATGGTGGATTTGGAACTTTCCTACATGCTTCTGTAGAAGCTTTTGGGAAGATGCTGATGATTGCTGTGGAGCACTGCAAAGCCATTGGGGGGGGGGGGGAGAAACTGCTTTTTTCTTGGCAGCAGCTTTTTTCTTGGCCCTGTTACTGATTTGGCTGGTACCTTAATGTGGGGGAAGACAGGGAAGTTGGGGGAGATTTATCAAGCTTGGAGAAGAAACTGGGGGAGGGAGAAGGTACCAAGTCGAGAAAACTTGCTATCTCTAGATATTTGGTAAACTGATGCACTTTTACACTATGTATATACCATAATACGAGAGCACATAATGTGACATTATGAGTGCAGAACGGAGCATTCCTTGGTACTGCATAATTTGGATTCAAAGCATTAGTTTATTAGGAATAATACCCAAAACAGTCCCCTTGTAACTTTGATGGTGATTATTTTTAATCTAGATTAGTAAAGAGAAGATGGCAATTAAATTGTCAACCCATGTTTACATGAGTACATCACACATACATGAATACACCAGGATACCTTAACATCATTTTAATTTGAAAAGTTATTTATAGGTGAACCACTGTTCCATAATCTTGTTCTGTAGAGACATCTTCGCTATTATTATCAGTACTCCTGGTACAGCATTTTCTTTACTAAATATGGAATGCTTTTAAGTGTGGCACTGAACATAACTACAAAGGGCAGCCTTCAAAGGCAACTACCAGTGAACCGCCTAGTTTCTCAGCAATGCATGCTCTGTTGAGGTCCTCTAGTCCATTTGCTTGACATTCATGCTTTATGCCTAGGAAAAAGCAGAACATGTTACACAGCTATTTGAGCCAACATGCTTGCTGTATACTTCACACACATTTTGGTGAAACAATCAAGATTCAGTTTCAACTCCTCTGCCCGCAGCAGAAGAAAGGCCACCATATTTTTCAGATTTAATACAGTTTTATTATTAGCTACATTTCTATTCTACCCTTCCTCCAAGGACCTACCACCCTTTTTATCCCAATACTATAAAGTAGGTCAGGTTGAGGATAGTGACGGGCCCTAGGAAACACAGCAAGATTTATAGCTGAGTCCCCCTACTCTTAACCTGACACTATCTACTATACCAACCTGGCTGTCCTAATGAACTAGGTGCACTAATCTGTATCCCACTACTCTTTGCTCAAAAGTATGAAAGTAATGCTTTGTATCATTAGAAGGGAACTTTGACCATTGTGCTTCTTAGGCGTGTACATACACTCCTATTATGCTGCAGCCCTGTAAAATTGGCCATATGGCCAATAGTATACATGGAAGCCAGAAGAGTAATTACAAACAGGGCTTCAGAGGAAGGTGCTTCCACAAGTGCTGTACTTCAGAAGTGTGCTGCCATCTACCTCTCTGCACCACCCAGGGCCTTTCACCCAGAAGCATTCTGAAGTGCACTTGTAAAGGCATTGGAAGGTCAAAAAGCCTCACTTCTGGTTTCACAGAGGAAGCTGGAAGTGAATTTTTTAAGAATGCCTTCTGAGGGCTAGAGAAACCTCCCAGACCCTGTGAATGCTTTATAAGGGCATTAAAACATCACTTCCTGTTTCCTCCATGAAACTGGCAGTGATGTTTTTTGGCCATCCAAGGCTTTTACAAGGCCTTTGGAGGGTTGGGGAGGGGTGGTGCTGCCTCCCTGAGTCTCCAGAACAGGGGTGTCCAAACCCCGGCCCGGGGGCCACTTGTGGCCCTCAGGGACTCCCAATGTGGCCTGCGGGGAGCCCCCAGTCTCCAATGAGACTCTGGCCCTCCAGAGACTTGCTGGAGCCCATGCTTGCCCAACGCGAGTGCTTACAGCATGAGGGTGACTGTTCAACCTCTCATATGAGCTGTGGGATGAGGGCTCCCTCCACTACTTGCTGTTTTGCATTTGTGATGCAGCAGTGGCAACAAAGGAAAGACCAGCCTTGCTTTGTGCAAGGCCTTTTATAGGCCTTGAGCTATTGCAAGACCTTCATTCATTCATAAAAGTTCGATCTCTAATATATTAATTTATGTAAATTTATTCCAATTTGAAATTTAAATTAATTCTTTTTCCCCCAGCCCCCAACACAGTGCTAGAGAGATGATGTGGCCCTCCTGCCAAAAAGTTTGGACACCCCTGCTCCAGAAGGAAGGCAGGGGGTGGCAGCAGCCTGGCAGATTGCAACTGCTGTGCTCTGGATGAAACCCCTGCTTACATCTTCCATCTGTTTCAATGGTGCAGAGGCTTCCAGAGGCAGAGGAGTGACAACAGTCATTGTGATTGTCTGAACTCAGGCTCTCTTAATCATGGTTTGTCTGTACCCCAGCTACTGGATATTCACCTCAAAAACTCCTTCATTTTCAAAACACACTGCCTATACATTTTGAAATCTTTTACTGGAAAATATGAAGCAAAACCCTGTTGGAGAGAGAATGGATCTCAGGAAACCAGATTCTGTGTGCTGTGCCCAGCTCTCTGGCATTACTGGAAAATCATCAATCATAGACTGGATAATGGCATTACAGCTAAATGTACAGGTACACTTCAAATTTGGTTTCTCAAGCCTCTAGAGCAGGGGTCTCCAAACCCTGGCCCGGGGGCCAGAAGCGGCCCGCAGCTAGCCTCTATCCGGCCTGCGGTCAACCTCTTCTCCCCTGAAAGACTCTGGCCCACTTGACTGAACATGACCAGAGCTGTACTCTGATTGCATCTGGAGGTGTTCTGAAGGCTGGAGAGGCTGAGTGAATGAGCCCACTCATTCATTTATTCATTCATTTAAGTTCCATCTCTAATTTATTTATTGAAATTTTATATTTAAATTTTTTTCCAGCCCTCAGCACTGCGCCAGATATTTCATGCGGCCCTCTGGCCAAAAAGTTTGGAGACCCCTGCTCTAGAGCTAAAAGCCCTTTCTGAGGGCTTATGCAGTATAATTTTTGTAAGACTGGAAAGAATGGGAAGACACATTTTCAGGGCCTCCCTTTTTAGCGCTTGCTGTTTTGGAAATTCTCCACTCAGAAATAGCTTTCCTTCAGGTCTATTTTCTACCTTGAGCTGGGAGCATAAGTATGAAGCATCACTGAAAACTTAAGGAAGGCAACTCACAAGTTTAAAAACAAAAAAACCAATTGGCTAGTTTTTGTGCTTTTTTTTTCCAGATCCCAACACAGAAATATTTTTTAATCACATACCTTGAAATTTCTTTTTGACGGCATCTTTAGAACTTGCATATATCATCTTACTTTTGAGAGGAGCACACTCCGGTGCCCTGGTTAGTAAATAAAAAAAAGGTAATGACACTGAAATTGATGCAAAGTTACAAAAGCACAGGTGTTCCATACTATGAGTATATGCTACTGCACAGACTCTAGCATCTATGTTAGAAAGCCACTTCCTAGAAATGGACACACTAGGGACAATGCAAATAAAGGGGTTTGGTCATGCAAGTACAAGCAGGTTATTAGTGACTCCCATGGAGTTCAATCGGTTAAACTTAAAGGCTATAGTTCAGAGAAGATAAGGTTGCCCCTCATTGCAAACATTCAGCTGAATGAAAGACAGCAAGTGTTTTTTCATTTGCCCCCATATAAGCAAATAATTACCATTCAAACAGTACACCTAGACTTAGTGATATCAGAATCTTGAGTAAGGAATGTGCCAGTCTTCCCTATGTCTGTGCATAGAGTCCCTGGAATGCGTGTAAAATATAAGTTCATCCTCCACCAACACCCACCCAAACAGTGGCACAAAGAATTAAGCTATGCTGACTGCACATCCTAACCACACTGTCTAAGCATTGTTCATATGACTTGATTAGCCCATACTGGATTAGCGCAATGCTAGTTGCAACTTTTTATCTTACCACAAGAAAAACATTAGTTCCTCCTTTTTGGATTCCTTCGTTTCAAAGCTCGCATCATACAAGGCATAGCGGCAATCTTTTTCCGGCAGCATCTGCACAAAATGCTTGAAAGGATCTGCAATGGTAACCCCAACATCCCCCATAAGGATCTCTTTGCCTTCCTCCACCACAATACTTTTCTTATCTGGGCTGAGGCAGAAGATGACCGCCTTCTTCCTCTTCTTGATTTCTTCAGGGGTAGAACACTTCCGAACTTTCATGTCATAGAAGATTCGGCAGACCTCATCAGCGACTTGCACTCCAGATGCCTGTTCAGGTTTTTAAAAGAACATTTCATTTCTCTCTTGGCCCATATTATGCTTACATAACCGCTCAAGCAAAATACCACCCTTCAAAGCTATGAGTAATGAACACCAGGGAGGTGCAGTGGGTGGGGAGGCAGGTGAGGCAAGGCCTACCCACCGGAGTCCTCTGAAAAGTGCTGCGGTCTTGTGAGGTGCCCAAGCACCCACAACCCATGCGAGCTGTGCATGGGCTGTGTGGGTGCTTGGGCACCTGACACAACGGCAGCACTTGGCAGCACTTAGCAGGCAGCGGGAGGCCCTGCCTCACCTGCCTCCCCACCCACTGCATGTTCCTCGTGACACTGGAAACAGGCTCTATCCATTCTTACTCAGAGAGCCTCATTGTCTTCCTTTTGCCCTAACTAAACTTAAATTGATACATTAGTAGAAACAAAAAGCAACATGGTTAAGAGCAGGTCTGGAGAAGGTCCAGAACCCTGAAGCTAACAATATGGTATTCAAGAGGCTGAGGCTGCAATCCTAACCACACTTTCCTGAGAGTAAGTCCCATTGAACAAAACAGGACTTACTTCTAAGTAGACCTGGTGAGGATTGTGCCCTGAGTGAAGCATCCGCCTTATAAAGCCCGCCTGAAAAGTTGGAGGCTTTTCATCGAGATCTTCTATGGGTTTCCTCGTGAGTAAACCCCACTCGGGCCAATGGCGCTTACTCCCAAGAAAGCGCGCATGCGGCTGTAGCTCCAGGCCACTTTTAGGCGTGGCTCCTCGGAAAGAAGTTCCAGGAGCGTGCATGGGACTTACTCCCAGGGAACTGCGGCAGGATCGGGCCCCAAGGCTGCGATCCTGCGCGCACTTCCCTGGGAGGGGGCCCCACTGGGCACGAGGGACTTTCTTCTGAGCAGCGAGGCCTCAATGGCGCGCTTCCTCTCGCGGATTTCTCCAAAGGAAGGGCCTGGAGGAAGGCGCGGGGGAGGGCGCTGCTCTTGGTGGAGGGCTCCCCGGACGGCTGCCCCCGCGCCCCACTCACCATGCTGGGCAGAGCGGTGGTCCGGCCTCGGTGTCGGGTTCCCCAAAGGGCCTGCTGAAGAGAGGGGCGAAGCGACTTCGGAGCGACCAACGCGGAAGGCGGAAGGAGAGAGAGCAGGAACGGGCGTCACCGGAATGAGGATGGCGCCACCGCCCTTGCAGCGCAGCCTCTGCGCAGCTCGCCGCTAGGCGGCCACAGGGCCTGGCCACGCGGACCCCTCGCCTCCACGCCTGCGCGGCTGCGGCTGCGGAGCGAGGCTCGGGCGCCACCCGGGGGACTTCCGCAGCACGCTGCGCGCAAGGCGGGGACAGCGCCGCCTCCCCTGCGAGCCTCCGCGGGACAGGCTGGGACTGGAGAGCGCAAGCCCAGGCAGCTCTGCCCAGCAATAAGGCCCAGTAGGGGCAGCGGGGCTTCCTCCCGGAAAGCGTGGACAGGACTGCAGCCTCAGAGCCCCATCCTATTCCTGTCTGTCTCATTAGAGTCAATGGGTTTCCTCCCAGGAAAGTCTGGCCAGGACTGCATAAGAACAGCCCCACTGGATCAGGCCATAGGCCCATCTAGTCCAGCTTCCTGTATCTCACAGCGGCCCACCAAATGCCCCAGGGAGCACACCAGATAACAAGAGACCTGCATCCTGGTGCCCTCCCCTACATCTGGCATTCTGACTTAACCCATTTCTAAAATCAGGAGGTTGCGCATACACATCATGGCTTGTACCCCATAATGGATTTTTCCTCCAGAAACTTGTCCAATCCCCTTTTAAAGGCGTCCAGGCCAGATGCCAACACCACATCCTGCGGCAAGGAGTTCCACAGACCAACCACACGCTGAGTAAAGAAATATTTTCTTTTGTCTATTCTAACTCTCCCAACACTCAATTTTAGTAGATGTCCCCTGGTTCTGGTGTTATGTGAGAGTGTAAAGAGCATCTCTCTAGCCACTCTGTCCTCATGCATAATTTTGTATGTCTCAATCATGTCCCCGCTCAGGAGCCTCTTTTCTAGGCTGAAGAGGCCCAAACGCCGTAGCCTTTCATCATAAGGAAGGTGCCCCATCCCAGCAATCATCTTAGTCGCTCTCTTTTGCACCTTTTCCATTTCCACTATGTCTTTTTTGAGATGCGGCGACCAGAACTGGACGCAATACTCCAGGTGTGGCCTTACCATAGATTTGTACAACGGCATTATAATATTAGCCATTTTGTTCTCAATACCTTTTCTAATGATCCCAAGCATAGAATTGGCCTTCTTCACTGCTGCTGCACATTGGGTCGACACGTTCATCGAGCTGTCCACCACCACCCCAAGATCTCTCTCCTGATCTGTAACAGACAGCTCAGAACCCATTAGCCTATATGTGAAGTTTTGATTTTTTGCCCCAATGTGCATGACTTTACACTTACTGACATTGAAGCGCATCTGCCATTTTGCTGCCCATTCTGCCAGTCTGGAGAGATTCTTCTGGTGCTCCTCACAATCACTTTTGGTCTTCACCACTTGGAAAAGTTTGAGGTCGTCTGCAAACTTAGCCACCTCGCTGCTCAACCCTGTATCCAGGTCATTTATGAAGAGGTTGAAAAGCACTGGTCCCAGGACAGATCCTTGGGGCACACCGCTTTTCACTTCTCTCCATTGTGAAAATTGTCCATTGACACCCACTCTCTATTTCCTGGCCTTCAACCAGGTCTCAATCCATGAGAGGACCTGTTCTCTAATTCCCTGACTGTGGAGTTTTTTTAGTAGCCTTTGGTGAGGGACCATGTTGAAAGCCTTCTGAAAGTCCAGATATATAATGTCTACGGATTCTCCCGCATCCACATGCCTGTTGACCTTTTCAAAGAATTCTATAAGGTTCGTGAGGCAAGACTTACCCTTACAGAAGCCATGCTGATTCTCTCTCAGCAAGGCCTTTTCAGCTATGTGTTTTGAGATTCTGTCTTTGATGAGGCATTCCACCATCTTACCCAGTATAGATGTTAGGCTGAACGACCTATAGTTTCCCGGGTCCCCCCTCTTTCCTTTTTTAAAAATAGGCGTGACATTTGCTATCCTCCAATCTTCTGGCACCGTGGCCATTTTGAGGGACAAGTTGCATATCTTAGTCAAGAGATCAGCAACTTCATTCTTCAGTTCCTAAATAACTCTTGGGTGGATGCCATCAGGGCCCGGTGACTTATTGATCTTTAATTTATCAATGAGGTCTGAAACATCTCTTTTAACCTCTATCTGACTTAATTCCAAGGTGAGGAGGGGCCTTTCGGGCAGGGGTATCTCTCCTCTGCCTGTCTCCTCAGAAGTCAGTCCCACTAGAGGCAGTGGGGCTTCCTCCAAGGAAAGTGTGGAGAGAACTGCAGCCCCAGAGCCCCACTTCTGCCTATCTCTAGTCAGTCCCACTAGAGGCAGTGGGGCTTCCTCCCAGGAAAGTGTGGCCAGGACTGCAGCCTCAGAGCCCCTCCTCTGCCTGTCTCCTCAGAAGTCAGTCCCATTAGAGGCAGTGGGGCTTCCTCCCAGGAAGCTGTAGAGAGGACTGCCGCCTCAGAGCCAAAGCATATGGCTGTGTCCTCAGAAGTCAGTCCCACTAGAGGCAGTGGGGCTTCCTCCCAGAAAAGTGTGGAGGGGACTGCAGCCTCAGAGCCCCTCCTCTGCCTGTCTCCTCAGAAGGGTGATGGAAAAATTGGATAGTGTAGCTGCTAATTACCCTGCAAAAGAGCTCAGCTCCTGCAGTTTGCAAGCATGTGTAAATGTAGGGTACTCTTGGAGAAGCTGGTTCTCTTCCTCTTCACTCACTGGAAAAAGTTCCTGGGGTCAGCACTTCTTTCCAACTCTTTTGAGTGCACAGACTGCACTGAGCCCTGCCATCATACAATCACCTGATCTTACAATCCTCACAAGCTTGGGTCCTCTGGTTTCTTCAGAACATTCTTGGCTATCTTGAGAATGTTGTCATAATCTGTCTCCTTGAAACACTCTTCTAGCAGGCTAGCATACATGCTATTATGTATACTCACTCCGGTTCTCTTTGCTTACATTCATGTGATATTTCCTTTTTGATCTGCATAAGAATACAGTATATCAGGAGCTATAGTACAGAACATAGGAGAGCAAGAAGAGCTCTGCTAGGTTCATAAGAACCTAAGAACAGCCCCGCTGGATCAGGCCATAGGCACATCTAGTTCAGCTTCCTGTATCTCACAGTGGCCCACCAAATGCCTCAGGGAGCACACCAGATAAAAAGAGACCTCATCCTGGTGCCCTCCCTTGCATCTGGCATTCTGACATAGCCCATTTCTAAAATCAGGAGGTTGCGCATACACATCATGGCTTGTAACCCGTGATGGATTTTTCCTCCAGAAATTTGTCCAATCCCCTTTTAAATGCTTCTAGGCCCGATGCCATCACCACATCCTGTGGCAAAAAGTTCCACAGATTAACTACACGCTGAGTAAAAAAAATATTTTGTCCGTCCTAACCCTCCCAACACTCAATTTTAGTGGTTGTCCCCTGGTTCTGGTGTTCAGCCAAAGGCCCACCCAGTGACCAGCTAGATGCAGTGACCATCCCTCCAGGAATCAGCATCAGTGCCCAGGTGACTACTGAAACTAATCCTGGAAATCTTTAACAGGGCCTCCAGGAATGTCCAACATTGCATCATGCTGGAAAATAGCAGCAACCCTAGGCCTTAAATTAAACGAACAACAGCTTTAAGGCAAAAAAACAAACTTCCAAGGAGAAAGCAAACTGACCAAGCGGAGTAGTGCGCAATGGTTAGTACAATGTGCACTCTTTTCTGCTCCTGCTTTCCCTTTACTTGATCCGGAGCTGAACAGAGAAGAACCTTGGTAGTTTGTATCCACTGCCGCTATCCCTGGTTATAGAGACCAGGTAGGGAAGGCATCTGGAGGAAAAAAATCCTCCCAGAATACTAAACTCCAGAGTGATTTCTACAGAGCTGGGTGAAATGTTAAAAATGATAGGCAGAAATTTGCATTAAGTATTGCTTTGAACAAAACACACTGTATACCATTCCTTCACAATGAAATATTTTGTACCAGTTAAGCTTTATTTTAAAAAATCCTTATTGCTGCATTTAATGTGTGTTCACAGCACAAATAAGTACAGTTTAAAAAACTGCTTCTGCTGCCTGGTAATACTGAGAAAGAGATGCACTGAGTAAAACATATAAAAACTACATTTAATTTATTAGACATTTATGAATTAAAATTCAGGACTGGGAAATGCCTTGTAGAAAGTATAAACCATATGCCAGTGTAAAAGTACAGTGTAATATGTAACCCAGCTACAAAATATTTAAGTACAATATCAACTGCAAATATATATTAGTTATCCTCTATCCAGAGATCATGGTTTCAATATTTTATTGAATTATTCAGAGGCTGTCAAATCTCAAAAGTTAAAAAAACCAACAGTCTTGCTAAAATATTTATACATCTAGCAGCAAGATAAAACTGCTATGCAATAGTAGTAATTGGGGTCCCTGAATTTAGACACTTCTTACAAGCCTAAAACATAGAAATGGTCCCCTGCTATAAACAGAATGGGAACAAGCATAACTGCAGTATGTATTTTTTTGCAAATTAGAACAGCATTCTTTTCCTGTATCAGTGACAAAGACACTTGCATAATTTACTTTAGGTTTGTTTTGTTTATAAATGAACAAGAAATACTGAAAAGCAAACACCTGGGTACCCTCAATACAGTATTGTAACCAGCAGAGATTACAGGATGCAAATCTGTTTCTCGATATGTATAAAGGACAATTTGGTAAATTAATTTTCAGTCCCTGCATACATGATATTCTATCCAACCTGAGTATATTGGTTCATCTTATCAGAGAAATACAAATGATTTGGGCTCAAGCATCATAGAACTGAAAGAGTACATGTAATTGCACTTCAGAATGTGCTAGATATATACCAGCCCAAAGAGACAAGAGCAGGTGTTTGGAAGGAATTCCTTGCCTGTCTGTGTTGCAGAAGGATGAAATGTATTGCATCCCTGTAAACAAAACTGAAGAGTGTTTGCACCAGATTAATGGGCGTTCTGGGGCACAGTCCTGCACTGGGCCCCTCATGGTGCCCTCTGCTCACCCCCAATGGTACGTGGGGAACTACCGTTGTTATTAAGGATAAAGGAGTCAATTCAGGTTGGGTGAACTCTCTGGCCAGTGCCTGATCTGGCCGACCTCCAACATCACCACTACTAAGAAAATGATACCATAATTTAATAATTGTATTTCCAAATCTTTTTCAAAGTACCATCCTACTCTCAGGCTGGAGGACAACATACACACACAAAAAAAACCTGTTTCTTTATAATTGATACAACCCCGTTTTATAATAAACCCACTATATTTTCACGTTTAGAACCTGCTCCCAAAAAAATTCCCAATTCTTCTTTACAACCCCAAATTTAAGTGTTTATCTTGTTGGCCTAAACATTTTTGGTAAAGAACAAAACTTTGCAGAACTTCTTTGGAAAAAAGTCAGAACATGTTTAAAAAGAAAATAGCATGAAAATAAAAATCAAACACGGAGTTATAAGGGCCTGCATAGATCAAAGCATGGTTCAGAACAGTGTTAAAAGAATGTCAATGGGGTTTGAATGAGCCAATTTATGCACAGCCCACTCCTGAAGCTGGGGTACAGTGGCACCAAACAGCTACTGCTGCATCCAGCAGCACCGCCGAGGCCATCAGAGGACTCCTCAGGGGAAAGGAAGTTTTGTTCCCTTCCCCAGGGAAAGCACTAAGCCCCACAATAAGGCTTCTCAAGTCTGCACCAGCTGTTTTGGGCCTTCTGGTCTGACACAGAGTTTCAGGATCCAGTGGGACAGAGCTCCACTGGTCTCATCCCCTTCTTGCCCTAGTTTCTCCCCCGCCCTGCCTTGCCCTTCCCCGCCCCACTCCCTGCCTCTGCCCCGATACTATGTACCACCGGCTGGCACTGCTGGAGTACTGGCCAGTCTTCCAAGTGGTGCTGGGGCTCAGTGTCAACAGCCCTTCCTCTCTGGGTGCTGCAGACAGAACTTATGGCATGTTTGCTACACCCAGAGCCAGTGCTGGAGCTCAGCACTGGCACTGCTACTGTTTGGGACTGGGCCCACAATTAATCTGTGAAGTGTTTAATTCAGCACCAATCATATACTTAAATGTTAATATCTGGTCTAATAAAATGATTCATATTACTGATACTTTGAAATAAGTATTCTTCATTGATTCTTGTAAAGCTTCTTCTTGAAATTCCAGATGACATATAAACAACAGCATTACAAGCAAAGTGACTTTTGTTCACAGGAATACACAAAAGAGTTTTTAAATTAAGCATCAAAATTCCCTTTGTTCTGTCCTGTACAAGAATTTAAAATTATAGCAGCCATCTGTCAACTCACTCTTAAATACAAGTTAGAGAACATTGAAACCATTTTACATATCATCCATTATTTGTTACAAAAGCCACATAGGCAACATTCTTTGAAAAATATGCTACTGGAAAAATGCCAAGAGAGCACGTAGTGTTAAACACAGTTTTTGCAGGCTTTTAATACAAAAAGATAGGCTGCTTACCTGTAACCGTAGTTCTTCAAATGGTCTTCGCACGTAGTAAGTTCTGTGCATGTGCAGAGCCAACTTAGGGCCCAATCCTCTCCAATTTTCCAGTGCCAATGCAATTGCAATGCAGCACAAACAAACATTCCCTTTCCTTGAGGAAGCCTTTGTGACTGCCTCCCACCACAGGATGCAGCACACACTCTGTTGGCAGGGCCACATCAGTGCTGGAAAGTTGGATAGGATTCGGCCCTTAGAAAACTTACAAAAGCTTTCTCAAGCACTCTGCCCTGTTCTGAAGTAGAAAAAACCCTACGCACAACCATGCACCTCAAAAATCAAAAAGAATACCGAATCTACGTTCCTTTAAAAGCCAAGATCAAACTTAGAGGGAGAAATCTAGTAGTTTGGTACAGAATGCTCTTGTGTCTGCGCAGATGGACCATTTGAAGAACTACAGACAGGTAACCTGTCCTCCTCCTTCACAGTCTCTAGGCAGTCACATGCAGCAGCCACTAGCATGGCTTCACTGGTTCCCTTCATTGGGAGATGAGTGCAGATATAATCAAGAGACACCCTGCACAACATCCTGCTCAAATGAGACACCAGCTGAAATCCGTGTCCAGAGGTGTCCCAAGGGGGGGGGGGGGTTTGAAACCCAATCTAGAACTAGGGTTGAACATCCAGGCTGTTGCTTGGTTGTCACACAAACTCCAGTGTGATCTCAGGTAGCCTGGAGTCCCAGCCAGTCATGCCAGCCCAAGTTTGCTAGTGCCCACTTCCCTGTCTAAGATCCAGTTCACCCGATGGGGCCATGCACCACACCCCAGCTTCTGGACTTTCCATCGCAGATGCCTGTGGATGTGGACAAGCGAATAGGGCCTCGGTTGGCCCATTGTTTCTCTGGATCACCCAGACACCAGAAAGAGCACCAGAAGGCTCTGTGGTGTGAGGCCCCATTAGCCTCCTGGCCTCCACATGCACCTGCGGCAGGAAGTTCGGGAAAGAAAACAAGCAATTTTCTTGATTAATGTGAATGCTGAGACCACCTTAGATAAGAAGGTAGTGTCCAGCCTCAACCTCATCTTTCTTCAGGTGACATCTGATGACTGGAGGCTCAGAATGCACACAGTTCGCTGGTTCTCTGTGCCAAAAGAATGAATATCAGAAACACTCTTGAAAGACAGTAGACGTAGCTTTCTCATAGCTATAGGATCATAAGGCTTGTCCATGAGTTAGGATAAGAAAAAAGATATTTACATGTGGGGCCTCCAAATCCATGGATTGTGCATCCGCGGATCTGGAACTTGGCCCCACCTGAGCCCTCCGGAGGCAACTGGAGCTATGCTATGGTTATCTCCAGGGGCCTTTGCAGGCTTCAGAACAGTCATTTTGGCAAAAAAATGTGACTACTAGCTTCCTGAAGGAAACCAGAAGAGATGTATTTATGCCCTATATGGCATAAAAACCACTTTCTGGTATAAAAACCACTTTCCCTTGGGAAACCAGAAGTAGAATTTTTTCAATGAGAAAGGCCATTCTGAAGCCCGCAGAGGCCGAGGGCAGACGCACACGGCCTCTGCAGGCTTCAGAAAGCCCTCCAGAGGGGACTGGATCACAGCTCCAGTCCCCTTTGGAGGGCTTAAAGGGTCGAAGATTTGATTATCCACAATTATCTGTATCTGCAGGGGGACCAAGAACAGATCCACCTGTATTTAAAATAATTACTATACACACAGATAATGAAAACGGAAGTAAATGTATCTAATTAAATTTTAATTTTAAATTTTAATTAAATTTTCTTAGGAATGAAAAACAAAAGGAGGCATTCCTCACAATGCTGCTTTAGTGGTGGTTGGAAAGGAACTGAAAGGCTAGGTATTCTTCCTGCTCTCAAGGAACACTGTGTGCATGGGAATTCCTCCCACACAAGAGCCAGGGCAGAATGCTCAATAAAACTTTGAAGCTTCTAAGGTCAGGTTCACACATGCACACTACTCCACTATGTGCAATTGCAGATACCATGAAGAAGAACCATGTCCTTTTGAAATAAGGCAAGTGGTTAGAGATATGCTCAGGAGTGGGTCTTGAGTGAAAATTCAAATGCATTGAAAAAAAGATTATGTCACACTTCATCCCCATATTATAAAAGTTATTAAAAGTGCGCTATGCTTTGTGACTTTTTTTGCAACTGGAAACAAAATGTAGAACTTGAAGCCATAGACTATCGGTGGTGCCTTCTCTTTGACTGCTCATTTTATCTGAGTATGAGGGAGTACTTGGAGAAGCACTATCCCCACCCCAGCACAAGATATATCACATGAGGTTGCTGACTGTTTTAGTTCTGTTTCTTAGTAATAGAAGCAATCGTTTTTACAAACTAACATATTCTGAAATACATTACAGAATATTTGAGAATGGTTTTGGAAATAAAAATGTGGTACAGTATTTCTATGTTCTTATTGATCAGACTTTTAAAAATGTACAAGCTTCAAAACCCCCTCATTCACACCTCTTGTAATGAACTCTTTATTTCCAGTACCCTGTACTGCAGGTCATGATTTGCTATCATAATATGTTTCTGAGGTGGAGAAGAAAAAAAAACACCCCAACAACTAGATCTTAGCTGACTTTGCAGCTGAATACAGTAAACAATGTTTATACAGATCAGGGGGAAAAACAAACAAACATCAGATATGGAGAACATCTGCCCTGTGGTTTTCGGACTCTGCATACTGTGATATGTTAGTTGCTGCATGATGACTTACAAATGCATCTTTATTTCCAGTACTTGGCTCAATTAGTGTAGATTTTTCAAAAACGCTCTTTTTTCTTGTTTCTGGACAGTTCTGTACATATATTACACGGTTGTAAGCCTTTAGTCTTTTCCACAGCTGTATGTATACTTTACACTGAACATACATGAACAGAATTCCTCCAGTGAAACCAATAGCGACAACAACCAGTTTAGTCCAAAATGGCCACTCTAGAATTCCTAGAAAAGGAGCAAAAGAAAAACAGGATTTTTTAGCATATAGTACCATCTGTTAAATAAAGATGTAATTAGCCAAAGTCTTCAAGACCCTCTAAATCGCAGAAAGCAATTTAGATTTTGTAACACAGATATATACTAAAGCAATTGATTTGTACACAATTGTGCAAATTAAGCAAAACAACACACTTTATCTTGCATTCATTCAGCTTCTGCTATTTTGGAGGAGCATAGAACACAAAAGTGCTACATCCCTTGGTTTGTCACTATACAATGCCTGCATACGATTATGTCTACCATATTCTGGCCAAGCAAAATGTAGCCTTTGGTGTAACTCATCCATTTGCCTGCATGCTTGTAACATGGTATCTGTTGAACACTGAGATAGCAAAATGAAAACTGATGTGCATGTTCAGAATACGAATGCACACTTTGAGTAAGAACTGGTCTAGCATAGAGACTGGCCTATAAATCCAGACCTCCCTGGTTTGAATTTCACCTTTGCCATGAACTCACTACATGGTCAGTTAAGCAGGATTGTTGTTGTCAGGATTGCGCTCCCTGTCCTGTGGTTCAGAAGCTCTCCAGATGACTAGCACTCAAATGAATCATGAGCCTAGCACTTGAAGAAGACAACAGAAGAACATTCTGATGCTAGCTGGCTAGGCACAATCCACTGCCAAATATCTTTGGCTCAGGGAACCACTGGGAAATTTAATATATTTATACCCCACCTTTCCCTCACAATGTGGGTGCCCAAAGCGGGTAACAAAAATATACAAATACAAAGTTATTATAAAATTCTATAATCAAAGTTAAACAATGTATAAAATAAAATCCTCTAACACATATAAAAACAGTGGTTTATAATTTGGATTTGGACCTGTAAGATCCAGGTTCAAATCCCTGCTCAGCCATAAAGCCTGATGGGTGACCTTGGGTCAGTGACCTTCTCTCAGTCTCACCTACCTCACAGGGTTGTTGTGAAGACAAAAGGAGGAAATATATAGCCCTGAGCTCCTTGGAAGGCATTAAAAAATATGAAAAATAACCAACCCAAAAGCAGCAGCCAATACACATAAAACATAAGGTAGCATAGTGATACATAGTATAGGTATAGCCTCATTATCCACAGATTTTTCACCCGTGGTTTCAACCAAAATGACGAGAAGGACCCTCTAAATTGAAGGAAAAATGTTCCTTTACTCAGCCTCACTTACCACTGTAATGCAGGAGAGCACCAGCACAAAAGCAATCAAACTCACTCCAGGGGCTTAGAACAGCTGTTTCAGTTCACTTTAAGACAAGTAACCCCTCCCTTCCCCTTGGAAAGCATGCGAAAGAATGCAAAGTGATTATCACCTCCACTTTGCATTCTTTCATGTGCTCCAGGGGGAAGGGAGCAGTTGCTTGCTTTGGAACTAACTGAAACTTAGCTGTTCTAAGCCCCTGCAGAGAGTTTGATTGATTGCCTGCCTGCTATCACTCTCCAACATTACAATGGTAAGCAAGGTTATTTTTAAACAGTTAAGTAAAGGAACATTTTAAAAAATTTATTTCATTTAATACGATTTCAGCATCCACAAGGGTTCTGTGAACAAAACCACCATGGACGCAGTTACATAACCTGTAAAACAGCAAAAAAGTAGCAGTATAGTAGCAGCAAAACCAGCGGTAGGTGGCAGTAAAAAACAACCAGTTAAAGGTTGCAGTATAGAGATAGGAACGAAAGCATTGTCCCTTTCTGGAACTTCTAATTCACAGCCTGACTTGCCCTGGTGCTTTCTCTTCCTAATCCTACTGGGTCTTCCAGTATCTTGCTGTAGTTCGCAAAGAGCGATGCAAACACTATATTCTTTTTAGGAAGTGCAAGGCACTTTTCCTGTCCCCCTACAATACTTTCACATCCAAAGTTGTGAAGAAGCATAAAACAGAGGCAGAATCAGTTTTACATAGCATATAAACATCTGAATTGCAAGCTTTTGTTGCTCTTTAAGTTGCTTTACTTTCCCCCTCCCCCAAGATACCCTCTTTCAACACTAATTTATGGTAGGAAAAGCAAAGTCACATACCAGTCGATTGCCCTTGTTTAATCTCTTCAGCAGTCCGGTCTATAAGGACATAGAGAGACCACACCACACAAGTGATAGCAATAACATGAAAAGTAACAGAACACATGATCTTCCTTCGTTCACTGGCTGTCATCTGTAGCTTCTCCCACTAGGAAGAAATCCAGAAAGTGAACCCAGAGGTCAGAACAAAAAAGCGATGTTATACACTGGCTAGGTAAAGCAAAGATGAACTTTTTATTTAGCACCAGCTGACCTAAAAGAGTACCTAAGCACACTCTACCTGTGATGTATCAATTACAGGTCAAGTTGGAATGACCTGATAAGGGAAAAAGCTGAATTGATAAGTTAATGTTAAGAGGAAAACCAAACCTATTAATTTTGACACTTCTATAACCTGTCTGAGAGCCTGATCCTGTGGCCCACGCTTACTGCCGGGCTCTGGCCGGAGCTGGCTCAGCTCTGGCTGGTGCTCAGCCAGCGTGTGTTCTGCAGCGCCCGGGTTCTGCAGCTCGGCGGTCTCCGTGACTGCTGGGCTGCGGAACAGGAAATGGGGGTGTGGTTGGGGCGTGGGAGAGGCATTCCGAGGAGGGGGGAGGCGTGTCCGGGGGTGTGGGGGAGGCGTGTCGGGGGTGGGGAGAGGCGGATCCACGGAGCTGAGCTCCGCAGGATCCAGAGTGCTCGGGCAGGGCTGCTCGCCCTACATGAGTGCCTTCACTTTAGTGGCGACCAAACAGTTGCCGCTAAAGTGAATAGCCCCATTACAGGGCTGCTTCCCTTACTTGGGGGAAGGGGATGAACATCCCCTTCTCCCGAGGAGCCTCCCGCGGTAGCGCAGGAGGCGCTGGATCCGGCGGGAGCCCTCTGTGGAGCCGCTGGGTCCCACAGCTCTGGGCAGCTCAGGATTGGGCTGTTAGACATGCCACAAAAAAGCATAAATGTGATTGGCATGTATCACAGAGAAGTTTCATATGCTAACTGATTAAATAGCAACCACCACATTCAATGTAATCTGGAGATGAATAAGAAGCTATTGCTGTGAGACATTTTATAGCCATATATTATTGAACAGAGATTATCATATGGCCTACATTATTTCGGACATGGCCTAAATTTAAATCACATCATTGTCTAGTTTGGGATTTACTTAGAAGTAAAATTAGTAGCTATGTCTGCTCAAACCGTTGTATTCTATACTAATGGGTTGAAAGCACTTCATTTCACTCTTTACAGCAGGGGCACCCAAACCCCTGCCCTGGGGCCACTTACGGCCCTTGAGACCTCTCAATGCGGCCCTCAGGGAGCTCCCAGTCTCCAATGAGCCTCTGGCCCTCCAGAGATTTATTGGAGCCCACACTGGCCTGATGCAACTGCTCTCAGTGTGAGGGCAACTGTTTGACCTCTCGCGTGAGCTGTGGGATGAGGGCTCCCTCCACTGCTTGTTGTTTCACATCTGTGATGCAGTAGCAGCAGCAAAGAAAAGGCCTGCCTTACTTTGTGCAAGGCCTTTTATAGGCCTTGAGCTATTGCAAGACCTTCATTCATTCATATAAGTTCATCTTTAATATATTCATTTATGTAAACTTATGCAAATTTATTCAAATTTTAAATGTGAATTAATTCTCCCCCCCCCCCGGCTAGTCAGAGAGACTATGTGGCCCTCCTGCCAAAAACTTTGGACACCCCTGCTTTACAGTAACCACACTGAGTATACCATTTTTATTGTTCTTCCCATATTATTCCTGTTTTTTTCACCATTACAGGTTATTCAATATTATTATTCAGAATATTTATGTACTACTTTTCAACAATAAGTAGTTCACAAGACAATTTATGTAAAAGACCTCTGCTTTCTGGGCAAAGTGGCACTTTTTTCAAGTAGTGCTTCTCTTCTATTTAGCAGGGGAAGAATAACTGCCTCTCTTCATCCCAGTACTCTGTCTTTTCTAGTAGCTGTTGCTGGTGTTTCTTCTGCATCGGGACTAGGAACCATTTAGTTATTTTCTCAGTAAACTGCTTTGTGAACTTTATGTTGAAAAGCAGTATATAAATATTCTTAGTAATAAAATAAATAAATGGTTCCCTATCCTCAAAGGGCTCAAGAACTAAAAAAAGTCACAAATGATACCAGTGACAGCTACCAGAAAGTACAATTTGAAGAAGGACAAATATTCTTCCCTGTTCTTCCCAGGCTAAATATAAGAGGACACCACTCTAAAAGGTGCCTCTCTGCCCAGTTAGTAGGGGTTTCAAGACACTGTTGATGCCTGTTGTTATTCCCATAACAACAACAGTGTAGTCTGTAATACAACAGTGTAGTAATAACAGCAATGTAGTCTGTTGTTATTCCCACGTCTAACAGCTAATTAAGACAATAGCACCTATATTGTATACATGTGTACTTCCCTCCCTCCCTTCCCCACAACAATGTGAACAAAACTGCAAACTATCACATGTGCAGATAATTACACAGAACAGGTCGCATGCCTCCCTGGCCCCCCCCAACACACACACACACACACACACACACACACAGAGGAACGCACACAGCAGTGTTTCTCTCCTTCATACACACCTCTGCATACAGCAGCACTACACACAGATATGGATAGGCAGTGCTTCCTATACAGGTACAGGCATAGCTATGGTGCCCCTCACTCATGCACATCCACAGCTAGTGCTCCTCTCCACTTGTTTTTTTTAAAAAGGCACCTGCACATCTTTGTTCTAGATGGCAGCTTTCTGCCATGTGCACATCATAGTTGTTCTCTGCCATTTGATTTCAGTATGAACACAGCTTTTAAAAAAAAAGTCATGCCACGCTTCATGCCACTCCTAATATGTAGCTGCTACAATATGGTACATGAAGTAGCCTAGAGGGCTGATGAGGAAAATCTGATCTCATTTTTCTCCAGAAAATGTCTAATTTTCTAATAACCATCTTTGCACCTACTTTTCTTAAAGGTTTCAATTTTGTTTCCATGATGAATTCATATTTGCAGAGTTCACAGCAGCGAGTGTCCGAACTCTTGATCCATTGCTGTAAGCATGCTTGATGCACAAAATGAAGGCTTCCTGTGCAGTGACAAGGAGTGATTAGAGGGCTTTCATCATCTCCTTCACAATGGCATATCCTACAATAAGCAAAGTCACTTATTAGGAGGAAGAAAAAATAACCACCCTAAACTAAGCAAAACATACAGCTGAAAATGAAGCAATAAGGAAGAGGCACCCAACATTTAAGATCATGCATGGCCATCCAATGCAGATCTCAAAAGACTGAAAACAACTTCTACTGAAATGAAATAATTTAAATGTGCCCTATACACATACAAGCAGCACAAACACCATCAACTAACTATGAGGTTCTCTGTAGCTTATGTGACGAGATAAACAAGACCAAGAAGAGAAAAGCAGAAGGCACAAAAGAATTACAAGACATCATCTTGTCAGCAGAAATGACTGAGCATAACAAAAAGTGAAGTACTTCTTAGGTATGTCAGATTTATTCAGATAGAGCAAAGTAAGGATTCCAGTTGGGTATCAGTTAACTGAAACCACTTCTGCACTCTACAACTGTGGAACCCAATAAGCACAGGGAGAGAGAGAAAGTTACATTCATAAGAGATGGGGTTGAACAGAATCTGAAGTATTTAGCTCAATCAGTTTCTGGACACTTGCTTGTGCCTTGAGACTGCCACCAAAAAATCTCTGTGTTTTTGCTGCTTTTCCTAGTCCTAGAGAACATTTTGCAGGTCACACCCAACCACATACTACTAAACAGCGTTTTGTAGCCATGATTCTGTACCAAACAACAGATCAGAGTTCAGCACAGTTTCACGCAGAGCGAAGTGACTGCTTATGCTGGTGAGACAAGAGGTACGAAATAGCTGGAATAATATATTTACAGCTGGGAGCTGAAGATCTTCATACACACAGCTTTCTGTTAACTAGGTTGGTTCTCCAGCCAGAAACATGGAAAACCAAGAGAAGGCTCATCCTGAAATAGAGCATATGGATGAAGACTGAATGGTAATAGTGGCCTTTGAAGAAAGGCTTGGAGGGGGGGGGGCTGGATTTGGTGCAAAAGATACATAATGCCAGTGTCCATTTACTTTTTTCCCCATTGACTCCACTTTTTTCCACCCTCAAAACCTCTTACTATTAGAATCGTTTTCAGACTGCACATACCAAAGCAAGCAAGAGTAGAAACACATAGGATAGAGTAGGTTACCACAGAATTTGGGGGAGGGGTAAAGGTGGTTCTTTGTAGACCTTTCTTTGTGTCTGTCTCTCCTTCTCCAATAGTTTTTGTCTTGAGCAATTTGTAGAATGAAAATAGAATGCAAGTACATACAGGTGAGAAAATAGCAAGCCCCACTTGAATGCCTATCTCCAGCCTATTTCCTCAAATAGTCCAGAGCTGCATGCATATCCATGCAGCATCATGGTAAGTCTGACAGTAACTCAAACCCAAAAATCCATGCACACTGGGGAGATGAGCAGTCTTAACCCTGGCTGTATCCCACCCCACTCCAAATTACAGAGGACCCCAATCCTCATGCATGCCTTCTGGAATGCATGAAAGGTTCCAGCATAAAGGGATGCAGAAGAGCCCTGCTGCATTCATGGAACCCTGAATATGCTTCTTTGAATGCAAGCCAATGTTCTCAAAACTCCAATTACAGAAGTATGCTCTGAAGAGACAGAAATTACAAAAATAACTCAAAAATCTGGGAAATAATAATTAAACTGCTCATTCTCAAATGCCATTGGCAAAGTATATTGTTCTTTGAGTTTATAACTTCAGTTTGTCCTCTTGAATATTCCCAGTTTCACATTTGCTAATGGAGAAGGAAACAAACAGCAAGATCTTTGAAAACCCGAAACAGACTCAGAGCAAAGTTCAGCTTGAAAAAGGTATCAGTAAACTGGGACAGCAGGATAGTTTTCAGACTGCACATACCAAAGCAAGCAAGAGTAGACACATATAGGATAGAGTAGGTTACCACAGAATTTGGGGGAGGGGTAAAGGTGGTTCTTTGTAGACCAACCTGCAGGCATCCCCGGATATGGACACAGGGGAGAGGGGGGGAAATTTTTCTGACAAGGGAGAAGGGCAATCTAAGTCACTATCCTTTTCAACCGAACAGAGTGGCGCCCGTGGCTCTGTAGATTTCAGCCTCACAGAGGAGCTGTCCTCAAAGACATCATCATCTCCCATGTCATCTGAACAAAAACCTGTGCTGTCTATCATCACACTGGAGGATTTTTTTGTTTGGAGACGACTTGAGTAGTTCTCCAGTTCATGACTGCTTGTACTGGAGTTATGAGAGAAGGAGAAAATGTAGTGCAGCAATTTTTTACTCTGGGACATTTCGTTGTCACATTTGTCCTCCAGGAGAGGGATATGTACTGCACTGTGGGTATCACTAGCCCCAGAAATGCTCGAGTAATTGGTGGAGAGCGAGCGGAAATAGAAGGGTTTGGAATTACTGAAAGAAAAGGGCCTGAGGTTGAATGGTTTCTTCTCCTTCTGATAAAATTTGTTAAGCCTGAAACACTGCTCCTGGCTCGGCATCAATTTGCCTTCTGAACATGTTCGTTCCACGTAGCTAAAGCTCTCGGCTGTACTTTGAGCCTTCTGGTCCACATCACTGAGGGACTTGGAGAATTTCAGGACTTGGGTAGCTTTTCCGTTCTTAGACTTGACAGCATGGCCACAATCCTGCCCTCTGAGGTTTTTCTTGGAAGTCTGCACCGTATCCTGACAGATTACTGTCACAGTGGCCCCTTGGGTAAGAGAATTCTGGCAGACAGGATTTTTCAAGACAACAGCAGACTGCACTGGACTGTGATGACAACATTCAGAACACACTGCACTGGAACTGCATGCAGAACAGTGGAATAAAAGCACAGAAAGTAAAAACGATTATAAAAGAACGCACACAATTATGTGAAGAGATGGCAATTCCAGCTAGTGTGGAGATGGCAAACAGCAAGCAGAACCGAAGTGGCAAACAGCAGCATTAAACAGAACAGGTCCATATGGTGTCATGAGCCATGTGTTAGAATGCATGCTGTGCAGATTTGCAATAAAACTGGTGCAGTAGGGGAAGCACTATTAAAAGTGCAGCATGGGCAGGCAGAAGGTACTGATCGCTTACTGTGCTTCCCACCCCAACCCCCAACCAGCCACATTTTTCTCACAGTGGGGCTCAGATCAGCTGAAGTGAAATAAGGGCAGGAAAAAGTGTTCAGCAGCCCCCTCCCATCTACAATGTACTTTAAATGCCCTCAGGAAACCAACATTTTTCTGCTTTATACAAAATCAGCATGGTTTGCATTGTAACACACTTTTGTGTTGCCTCTGTATCAGATTTGGCCCTTAATACCAGGTTTTAAGATTGTATTTTCCTGTGTGTGTTTTGCTTGGGAAACTCTCCCACAGAATGGCTGCTTCTTACATTTCTGTACTTGCATTTTGAAGACACTTATAAAATGGCTGTATGCTAAGAGTTAGATGACAGTTTGAGATATTTACCTTGGACAATTTCTAGAATATTCATAGTCCAGGAACCACAGCAGGATCACATTAAAAAAAACAACCTGTTGCACATTGAATTTTGTATGCATTTCTGGACTTAGGTAACTACAAATCTGACTTTGGTAGACATGCTCATTCTATTCTACATTAGCTCTGTTCTGCATTAGTTCTACAGCTACCATTCAAAGATGACGGATATATGAATGTGGATGAGTACTATGTAGATATTTGATCACCACCCTGAGTTCACAAAAGCGGGATAAAAATGCAAAAAATTACAAATAATTCATTAATGATTACATGTAGAAAATTCATTTTGGTGGCAAAATACTTTTTTGAGCCAACCTCTTCCTCTGGAAGCCACAGCAGAGAATGGGTGGGTGCCAGCAAGCATGGGCATTGCTAAACATTCCATTTTGACATACCCTAGTCCTGGCTCCTGCAGTCTCTCCTAATCTAATCCGGTCCTGCTGTCAGAATTGAGCTAAGGGGCACAAACTCTCCATTCAGTGGGTGTTCTAAAATACTCCCATTTTGCAATTTCCCCTACTGCTTCAATTCCACTGCTGGTGCTGGTACTCACCAAAGGACGGACACAGTCTACCAGCCTTTCCTCCATTTGGATGCAAGAAAACTTAGACAAGGCAAGTTACTTTAGTGAATAGTGCATCTGAAACAGGACATGGAGACTAAGGCCTCCTATGCAGAATTAGGCACACCCATGAAATAAACAAGCTTAAGTGTACAAAACTCTGCATGTACAAACTATCTTATTCTTACTTGCCAGTGTGAAAAACTTCCTCATTCCTGAGGGGCAGGGTACATCTGGCCACAAACTGTGGTACAATTTGGAGAAAGAGATGCCCTATTAGAAATTTTAAAAAGCGGGGAAAATGCTTAAAAACACTTAGTCAGAATACAGATAATATCTACAAAAGTGAACACTTGAGTGAGGTTGTTGCATACAGAAACTTGAACATGGCACTTGCTGGTCTCCAACTCCATCACAGGACACATCAAAAGGACATTCCTATCAATGGCTCACCTTCCTGGAATATGACTACCCAAGGCTGAATCCACTGAACTATAGCTGGTAAGAAGTGAACTGTATTTTACAACTATCCCAATACCTTGTGATCCTCTTGCATTTGCATATATGGCAGTCAGAAGTGTGGTATTCATTGGGAGGGCACCAGGATGCAGGTCTCTTGTTATTTGGTGTGCTCCCTGGGACATTGGGTGGGCCACTGTGAGATACAGAAAGCTGGACTAGATGGGCCTACGGCCTGATCCAGCAGGGCTGTTCTTATGCTGTTTCTGATTCCCATTATTATTTAGAGAAATTAAACGATGCGAGTTCTTCTAAACCAGCGTTTCTCAACGTTTGTCCTCCACCATACCACTTCACATAGTCCGCTTATTTGAAGTACCACCAGAAGTAACTTACCAGTTACTTACCAGTAACTTACCAGTTACTTCTACGTAGGGAGGCCAGATGCAATGTAATGAACACCTGTAAGAGGCTCAGGGTAGACAGGAGGCCTTTTTCAAGCATTAAAAAGCATGCTTCAGAGCTCTGCCCACCAAGCGGCGCCTTCTACCACTGTTGTGTCATGTTCCTGGTCTTGTTTCTGGGCTGCAGGGGTCCAGGGGTCTCATGAGTACCACCAGACACCACCTCAAGTACCACTGACGGTACTCATACCACTGCTTGAGAAACACTAGACTTTAAAAGCACCATTTTTTTGCCAGTGAAATGAGCTTCTACATGCGATTGCTCTTAAGTTGCTGTGTATAAATTTGTGTGTCTTCCATCTTGGAAAAGTTGTAGCGGCAGAATTAATGCCATGGAATGAGCAGCTCTACCAAAACAGTTACCTAGCTGAGAAACACATACACTCTGTGTGTGTGTGTGTGTGTGCGTGTGTGTGTGTGAGAGAGAGAATAAACTACCTTTTTATGGGGCCCTATTGTGGATCTAGGACTATCACTACAATCCATGCATCTAATACCTGACATTACACAAGTGTTTCTGTGCAACCATTATCAGTCATATGGAAAGCAATGCTTCACTACAATACAACTAATACATTACCTGCAGATATCCTGATTAGAAGGTGTAACCGATGCCTGTGAGAAGTTGTAAGGAGCAGAAACAGAAGTTGGACTGCCAGCCTGCAAGAGAAATAATACTTTTTCAAAGACGTTTGTTCCCTGAAACATAAGCTTCTGACTAAATAACGTACAGAAACAGTTCACACATGTGTGCAATTGCACACACATGTGCATGCACTCTTAATAGCCTGAGAGCAAAAACAGACAAATATAAGATCAATAATTGGATTGTCCAACTTAAAGCCAAAACTACATTAAAGTAGTTGCTGGGGATAGTTGCTGTTCCTTCCATCAGGAATCAAACTTTACATGCTTGCTGACTTCTTTGCCTCTTTCAAATGTCTGATCCGCTCATCTATTATGGAACAAGCTGTTGTGAATGACAACCTAGTTTTCTGTGTAAATTACTCTTATGGGGAAGTTATTGTGTATAAAACAAAAAAGGAGTAGTTATGGTAACTGGGAAACTGCCAATTTTTCATTGTATTATGCTAATACAAGCACAAGCTCACCTCTCCCAAACCCACCTAAACTTGGTGTAGTTCTGCAAGAGCATTATGATTACACATCTAAATAAGTTATATTTTGAGCCAATATAGCTTTTGTAGAACAATGGCTGCATCCTAGGCATGCTTACCTGGGAGTAATGGGACTTACTTCTGCGTAAACACACATATAAATTGCACTGCACTGCAAATCCAGATGTATAAAAACAAATTTTGGTGGGGATGCTGTGCCTTAATTACTGTATAAAGCAGAAATTCAGTTAAGTAAATTTCCCATCTTGAAAAAAGCGCAACCTCCTGAATTTCTGCATGTCACAGCTAACAAACAAGGAACCCTGCCTGGAAAAAAAAAATGGCAATCCTAAATTTGACTACCAAAGAGACTGCATTTTCAAACAACTTCTATACATGCACACCAAACAGAAGAACCCAGTCATCTTCTTCCCTAGATCTCTTCCTTTCACCCCACCTGCATGACTTCATCAAAAGAATCATTAGTGTCCAGGAGAAAGTAACTGGGAATGATGCATAAATGACAACCAAGAGGAAAAAAAAGAATGTATAAAGCAGACTCAAGCCTCAGACTCGAGTTCCTTTCCTTATTGCCGTATGACAGAAGTGCCTCATGCGTACTTGCTCACTCCTTCACCCACCTGCCACTGCCCTCCCAGCCTGTGGTCTTGGAGCAAGAACAAGGAAGTGACTGTCAACAGCCTGCATAGATGGAACCCCAGGCTGATGAGAAAACCAAGAGTTTAATCCTTACAGAGGGCTGATTACTTGCTGGCAGCTGCAAATTCAATGACAGGAGTTCTTGCACTGAATGTCTGTGATAAACTGGACTACCTGACAGGAGGCTGAGGGATTCCCAGGGTTCCCAGTCCGTGCCCAACAGTTCTGGGCACTTTCCTATTCTATTAAGAAACAGCTGCCACAAATTCCCTCCAAAAATACCTGTACTACCTTTCGTAACAATTTTCCACAGCAACTTTCCAGTATGGCATGTAGAAGAATGAAACTGGAATGTTATTAACCCATTTCTGCCTGGCTCACAAGTGTACACATTTGGTCCCTGTTGCGTACATGCAGTGTTGGGCAGAAATGGTTCCTGTTCCTGTTGTGTATATGCAGCATTGGGCAGAAATGGCTTAAAGCACACTGGATAAATCATCATTCGTGTCAAACAGTTTGTAATTAATCAACAACATACACAGGTTTGGTGTTTTTAAATTTATTTTCACCTGATATATAACTATAGAATAGAGATTCAGATGCACGTTTTTAAAAAAAGTTAATTTAGGAAACATTTAGAAATTAACATAGGAATAGGCCAAGGGCCCATCTATTCCAGCTTCCTGTATTAATAATTTAAACCAGTGCTTCCCAATCTTCGGCGTCCCGCAATGCCACCATGCACTGCAAGTGCAGAGCGCAGTTCCCAGACGTTTCTTGCAATGACATCATCACTCGGAGTCACTTCCAGTTACCTCTGGGTTTGGAGACCTGGAGGTAAGAGACTCAGGGTGGGTGAGCCATAAACAGTGTGTGAAAACCACACACAGGAGCTCAGCCTTTTCCATGTGTAGCACCCCTTGCAGTCTCGCTGCAAGTCAGCTGGCAGCCTGTGACACTCCATGGGGTGCTTCACAGTGCCCTAGAGCAGTGGCTCCCAAACTGGTGAGTTGTGACCCACTAGCCAGGGAAGCATTTATCTCTGCCCTTTAAGGGGCCAGGGGAGGGAAGCAGCTATGCAATCCCCAGAATCATGCTGCTGCCAGGGATGGGAGGGTTTTTTTTTTTTTTTAACTTATCTCCAGCCAGCGCCAAAGTCCTGGAGGGTCCAGGGAGTTTGGGAAGGCCTCCGCAGGGCTCCCCAAACCTCTGTAAGTGTATAAAATAAAAAAAAGAACTGGCACTCCTGGTTCTGCAACGAAAACTAAAGGTGCCCTTTTTGTCTTTTTTCTTTTACACTTACAGAGGCTTGGGGAGCCTTGCCGAGGGCTCCCCAGACCCCCTCGGCCCCCCATGACTCTGGCTGGAGGTCAGTAAAAAAAAACCCTCCCGTCCCCTATAGCAGCACAATCCTGGGGATCGAGTCGCTGCCATAGCCCTTCTCCTGCGCACACTTACAGTACTTTCAACTCTCTTGTAGGAGTTTGGGAAGCACTGCCCTACAGCATTGCAACACACAATTCAGTGTGAAATATATTCACGTTTTGTGTCCTTGAAATAAACTGCTGTATGCATGCCACTGCGATCACTTGTCAAGTTGTATTTTCAAAGAAAGTTTCCTCTTCCTTCAGGCTCACTTTTCACACATACAAATAAGTAGATAAGAACAACTGGTGATAGAGCTCTCTACATATGGGAAAGCAAAGTGCCAGTTATAGGGTGAAGTGTCATTAATACAGCCACTAGTTTTGGATGCCAACCCTTTGAGCCTGAACATACTTGCTTAGATGAGACCATGTTCTGGTTTATCATTTTTCACATTCCCACAATACCTTACAGTTTCCAGAAGAAAAAAAACTTTGTGTCACATTCAAAGACCATTTAGGCCACTGCCTGGCTGAGTTGCAGTAGGCTGGTAAAAGTTTGACTTCCAATAGTTTAACAATAGGAAACAAAATTGCAAGCATCTCTGCCATAGCTGGCCTTGGGCTTATCACGCAGCCTCTGTGTCCCTCTGTGTCCCTCTGTGTCCCTTAGTTGTTAAACTTGAGTATCAACCAGTTGCTTTGGATCAAATCTTGATGCACCTCTGCACCTCTGCTGGCCAGCTTGAGTTTCATGTTAGAACCCATGATCTGTAAGAACTGAAGTGCAAATTTCATCTATACTTGTACATACAGGCTATTCCACTGTATTGTTCATAGAGTGCAGTAGGTAACTGAATCTGCCTTGACCCCCCGCCCCCCCGGCAAGCATCTGCCTCACCCCAGCTACTATTCCGTAGTATAACAGAACTTTAGTTCTGGTGGAGCTTCTAGTAAAAAAATATATTCCACAATCCTGAAATTTGTCCACTTCTGTGAGGTTTACCAAAGACGGTTGTCCATGAGCCCTTGGCTATTTCTAGAAGAGCTGGCAGATTTGGCAATGCCACCGAGATGGACCTGTCGGACCAGCCTAGTCTACATGCTGAGAGTCAATTAAAAGAGCCACTTTCCACAAAGACAACTCATTGAGGGCAGTGTGTCCCATGTCCCTCCAGCAGTAGAGTTTGAGGCTCAAACACTTTACAGCGAGCATGTGACTGCCACTGATATGCTTGTTTCTCCCCTCACCCAACAACTTTGTTTAAGGGTGTTGGGCGGGGAAGTCTGGATTGAGACTAGAGCATGTATGCAGGGTTTTAACTATTTGCACTAGATTGGTAAACACTGGTATAAATGCACAAAAATGTCTCAATTCTCTTTCAGTTTTTGGCAAATACCCCCAAGTCCACAGTAACTCTTTCAGTTGAAAGCAGCTCCCACTAATTCTGCATGAGACAATCTGCACAATTACCTGTAAAATAGATTTTTGGCATAGGGTCAAGAAAAGGGCAAGGTGCAGTTCAGAAATGGAACTAAAATTTAAGACACGTTTGAGACACATTGTCCAAATATAAATACAAATTACAGGCCTCTGCAATTTTGGTCATCATCCTTGCCATGGCAAGGGAACAGGCGTCTTCTGGGAAGGATGGTGAATGAGCTTTGGCTATGCTTAGCAAATGTCCTAGATACCCTGCACTCTTCTATTCAAAGGGGGGTGGGGGAGTACATGGAATTGGTATGGTCTGAAATGCTCCCAGATGCTTGTAGCTAACAACCTCCTCTAGACCAGGAGTGGAAAGCATGGGAAGGGGAGGTAACCACAGTCGTGGGCTGGTTTTCTTTGCCAATCGACAAGTGTGGAAAACTGCATCATTAAATAATACAAGTATTCTTAATATGCAATGTCTATGTATTTTAGTTGTTTTATATTTTTGGATTTTTGCTATCTGTCCTAATCATAAAGGCCAGGGAGGGAGGGAGGACAGTATTCCAGATCTACATACATTACCTTTGAGATATTACTTGAATGCCCCAAAGCCTTCTCATGCTGAAAAGAGAATAGAAAGAGATTATTGTATTAAAAGGAAATCAAACCGTGAAGAATTCTCCAATAGCAGTGGTAGCCTTTATCAATTTTAATCACACCCATTTAGCACCGCACCTACATTTAGGAACATCCCTTCTCAAATTCTGTTTCATTAAATTTCAAGGCAATGTATTTTTTTCAGGAATTGACAATGCTGAGAACTAAAATTGCCTTATTAATTATCATGCAGGTTTTCCCATGGCTTCAATTGATACAGGTTTAACCCAGGAACCAATTTTCAATATTAGAACCTTAAGGGTACCTCTGAACATGAGCAGAGTATTGTTCACCTCTGAGCAACTACAGCTTGTCCATATACCCATAGAATTAAGAAGCAAGTAAGTCTGTTCTCATACAGTCCTGTGCTGTGGACATTTTTTTCAGAAATTAAGTTGCTAAACATAATATACTGCCAAAGAGATAAACATGTTTGGAAGCAGCCTTGGGAGTCCCAGTGCTGGGACTGATGAACAGATCCCAAAAGATAACTTTTGTTTCCAAGGCAAACATGACAGCATGCAGACTAACAGTCCATCCTAAAACATGGATTGTCTTTTGTGTGTGTTTGTGTGTGGCAGGCACCTTAGAGGGAAAGAGAGAAATGCCTATTATTATTATTAACGACAGATTAGGGAAATACGACGGAGTAGGGAAATACATAATTTTTGAAGCAACTTTTTGCTCCTGAGAGCATTAACGTTCTAGGATTAAATATCTTCTGTTTAGGAAAGAGCTAAGGTACTCACAAATTCGTATTTGTATTGTATTGGCAACCTTCAGTCTCGAAAGACTATGGTATCGCGCTCTGAAAGGTGGTTCTGGCACAAATTCACTCATGCACCAAATACTTAATGCATCTGCCTCAACTTCTACACCACATAAGCAGTAAAAATATTCTACTGTCTCACACATTGGACTTGATTACAACTCAGCCTCTGTGTACATGCACTTTCACTTGGTATTTCAGTCCTAATGATTGGACTCCAGACATGATTGGATTCCAGACATGATTGGAAATCACTGGCACAAACCAAAAGTTCTTTTTAAAAGTCAACATTCTTAAGGAAAACCCATACAGGTTATAATCATTTCATATTTCCTTCAACATTTTGATTTAGAGAGATCAGAAATCTCCTAAGAAATATATATATATATCAAGAAATATCTGGCAATACAGTACCTGTTCCCTCTCCCTTTCTCTGGTCTTGCTCTTAGAAATTCTGGAAAAAGTAATATCCCGGGCTGGAATTACAGAGATTTGATGTAATGGCATATTCATCACACCATCAATACAGAATTGGTCCTCTTGGATATGGATAACATTCCTTATACGGAGTTCGTTATCTGCCTTTGCCAAGTCGTGCGCCTAAATTTAAAAAGAATTTGAAAATAAGAGGGGGGAAATGGCAGAAAATTGTGATTGGAAACGTACAACTCTGCAACTATTTTTGGGAGTCATCCTTGAGTATTAACTAATGAATAGAAATAGGACTGAAGTGTTACCACAAGAGCCAGCCAAATCCAAAGATTGGTTGAAGTGGCTGCTTTGGGTGGCAGATGGCAAACTTGCATTCCATGCCTGCCTACCATCTCCACCTGACTGTGCTGCTGCTGTCCTGATCCCTTCCTGGTTTGCTCTTCTTCACAAAATGAAAGTGAGTAAGATGAGAGAGCATCAGAGACACACTTTCTCCTGGATTGCTCATCTGTGACAGAAGTGACCATGGTGGGCCTAAAGGTAGGAGGCTACTGCTATTCTGTTTCAATCTCTCTCCTTTCAAAACAGCCAATTGTAACAGGTTTGTAAACCCTCCTCCATTGCTGTCACTATTGCCGGGAGCTTATTCTAAACAGACTGGTCGGGAACAGAGGTGTCACTAGGGTTTGTGTCACCCAGTACGAGAGCTCATTGCATCAACCCCACGATGGATCTCTTCCCATACAAGATACTCCTTCATACAAAATAAATTGCAATATCATATGCACAGACTAAATGCAGAGTCATCACTCCGGTATCCTTCATTAACTTTTTTTATCTGAATATATAACAGTACAGGTCACTCAACAAATCAGTAACCAACAAAAAACCAGTGGCCAATTTGATGGCACACAACTGAATAAGAGTTCTAGTATTTAATACATGGAAATGAGAGCCGACTCATATTAACACCTTATTGGTTCCCTACTGTGGCTGTCCAGCCTGTCTTAAAAAAAATGGTCCAGTGTGCTGACGATGTCAACCATCATGAAAAGGGGGGCAGACAGGGAAAATTGGGTGCTGCTTCAGGTGCCCATTTGACTTGAACCATGCCTGCATATCTTGCACCAAGGAAATTCAGACTGTGTACTCTGAACAAGCCAAGCAACTTGAGTACAGATCAATAACAACTGCTAAACTTATCCAGCCGCATGTTCATACAGAACTCAACATTTCTTTTAAAGCCACATACTGGGGCAGGGAAAGAAAGGGGGAAGAGGGAAAAAAGTAAATTAAGGAGTCCAAATTCTGCATCCACATACCAGAAACAGTGCCAAAATTAAAACATATGCCACTACAAGGCGGTTCTGCCTAATGACGATTGAATTGTTTATTATGCCCCACCAGCACACAGTGCTTGGTATCCTGAGAATCCTAACTAATATATTCAGCATGAATAGAGCCACTTGTGGTTACAGCTGCAGTCTGTGACTTTCAAGTAGTACATTTTCCCATTCAGTATTGTAATGCTCCATAAAGACTCAAATTTTTAACCCAAGTTTAACTGATACCAGTTTTCTTCTAAATGCTTTGCAATACTCTGGGCAGCCTCATTTGACAAATGATTGAGTAATTGACAGGCACCTTCCATTACGGTTCATATCTTCAGCATACAGAAATTTAGAGGACTGGAACTCAAGTTTACTTGTTTATTATAAGCACAACCACCAATATGGTAGCTTGTATTCCAGTGCTTAGATTACATTCGACCTGATGGAGATTTCATAGAGGCATGCTAAGTGGGAGCATCTGTGCCTCAAACCAGGGCTCCCACTAGCCAGACTCCATTGCCTTACTTCCTATATGATCAATACTCCAGTTCTACTGCAGACCTGGTAGACTGGGTGCAGAACTCCCAGAGTGCCACTGAGACTGAAGCACCTGTCTGTCCAAGCCAGCAATCAACTGACCCACAGTACACAAGATCCTAACCAAATTTCAAGAGCTTGCACTCCTCAGTCTGGTTTCTAGCATAAGGGTTCTGCTGTCATGTATATTCCTTTGACTCCACACACCTGTCTCTGACCCTCCTGATCTTCTACTGCAGTCTTAGATCTTGACCAGTGCTCAGCTTTGACCATATAATCTGGCTCTAGCACCTGTGATCCTTGTTTGCTATTTGCTGTGCCTATTCACCTCTGAGCTCAAACAACTCCCCTAGTTCCTAAAATGTTACTGCACAGAGCAGAACCTTTGCTGAGGCATTACAGATTAATTATTACTGTGGTGGTGGTAATAAATAGGAAATGGGCAAAAAAAAATTTTTTCCTTCTTTTCTATCTAGGATTTTTCTTCCTCAACAACTTTATATATACTTTACACAAATTGTCAATCCAGACATCCTTGATCCCTACTAATGCATGGTCCATGCATCACACAAGATACCTCTGTCATCAATGGTTAGATTAGGGATGCTAATTTCATTTTTTGATCAGACTGAGACTTGGTGTGTTTTCAAGTGCAAGGGTGCAAGCCATACCCACAGAGACACAGGTGGAAATCCCAGGGCTCTTCTACTGAATGGAAACCTACCTATATCCAGCCAAAATCTATTCCAGACATCTGTCTTCTACATTTACCACCATGTGTGCCATTCACTAATTTTTCTGAATAATTTATCCTTTCTAATCCTAGAAAGCTTTAATTTCACTCACAATGCAATCCTTTATATCAGAGGTTCTCAAACTGTGGTGTTGCAATGCACCAGCCAATGAAGCCCAGTCACTGCCCCCTTAAGGACAGCATGATCCTGAAGGCTGTGCTACCACCGCCGCCGCCGCCTCTCCCCCACAAGGACCTACAGTAGCCTAAATTCTATTGGGGAGTTTGGGAACTGCTGCTTTATATATTTACTCAGAATTAGCCCCAATGTGCACAGTGGGACTTCACTGTCAGGTGGGTATAGCAGTATTTACTCCTAGATAGGTAGGTGATGTATTAAGATACTATAGTAAGACTGGGAAAAGGACAGAAACACCTGGACAAAAACACCAAGAATTCTGATCTGCTGCTAGTGTGAGGAGCTACATGGTTTTGAACGAGAATAAGAGCTCTCTTACTAGACTTAGCAATGCCAAGTTGCACAATGTACTCCAGCCTGTCCTTTGGGCCAAAGAGGATGTCTCTCTCCTCTGGGGTGGGGAACACAGCATATTCGTTCTTGCAGATCAGCTGCCTGTCCCACCAGGATGAGAAAAAATTAGTCACAGAAGGAGAGCAAGGAAAGAAAAAAAAGCCTCACCTTACCAACAGTATATGGACTTGTAGTGATAGATAAAACTACTACACTATTTACAGAGACACCATATGGCTCCAGCACTCTGGTTTCCTTCTTCCTTCTTGTACTGCTGAAACAGTAACAGTGAAGTGCACTCATATTCACAGCTGACAATATCCTTTGGACTTGCTATATAAACAAGCGACAACAAAATGAAAACCAGGAAGCAGGGTTTGTATTTGAGATCTGTTATCTCAAGGGAAGGAGTAATTGTGCCACATTTGCTGAATTGCATTACATGCAATTAGTTATTTCCTATTAATACAGTCCCTTGCAATCTGACAAAACATTCCAGAAAGACTGCTGTGGTTTACATTCTGCTTGTGACTTCAAGGAAGAAGCCATTTCTTTTGATTAAGAATTTAAATCCACAGTTTACAAGAAAGTTTCACATTTAGAAACTGCTATATATGACAGCATGTCTGCAGAATCTTTCTACGAATAGGTCATTCTTGGGCAATAGGTCATATAGGGACTATCCTCACCACAGGGGGCCCAGGCATTTCATGTACCAAGATTAGATCTACATGCCAAATGCTTTAACTTCTGTCATTTAGGTGGTTTTGTCCACATGAACGCACCTCGTGGAGGCAACCCACCCTCCCCTATCCTTTTAGGGGCTCACTGCAACCCAAAACAGAGGCTCTGCAACTACACCCACAAGTTCCTTGTGTACTCAAAGAATGTGGTTCATCCGGTCAAAATGAAAAATTCATTTAGGCCAGTTGTGTGGTTCTTAACTAGTTCCCTATCAATCTTAATCTGCAGACCTGTGCTGCTCATGTTTTAATATCTCTTCTTAAGATATACCAGAGTTAGGCTGCTTAAAGCTCTAAAGGTGAGCACTTCCTTTGTAGTTATGAATTTATAAATAGTCAATATAGTGAACCTAAAATTTTTATACCTAGTCTCTTTCTCCTTTATTGCTCATTCCTAAAAGAGAAATGATATGCACTTGTTAGGAGAAAAGCTGTAACATTCTTCAAAAACTAGCTGCCAAACCACCTGCAGGTTGCACAGAAGAGCCGGACAGAAATCTAGATGTAAGGTTACCAAGGCATGGCTAACCAAGGCAAAATCCTGATAGGAGAGTGAGACTGCAGCCAGGACCAGAGGTGGTCACCTCAGGCAATGGACTGGTGGAGAACACCTCCATATGGCACTCATCTTGGCACTCCTGCTAAGTAAGTTGGGGACATAACAAAAGTGTGGAGAAAGGAGAGGGGTGAGAAAGCACATTGTGCTCTCTAGCCCACCATCTTCTCCACACTTCTTCCTTTTCCACTCTATGGAGTGAGAAGAGCAGAAGCTAGCACATCACAAGGTAAGGAAGGGCAGCTTTCGGCACACTGCCTCAGACAGTGGGAGATCTCGGGCTGTCCACAGCTGCAGCCAATTCATAAACTGAAGACGGCTTATGAACAGCCAATTCATAAACTGAGAAGACAGTTCTCTCAGCTACTGCTGCCACCTGAGATTCTAGTATGGAAGGAATAAGCACGCAAGAAGAACATGATCCCATCCAGGACAGGAAAATTCACCTGTCGCTCACCACCAGCCTCTCATCTAATCAACATTTCTGTCTTGTCTGGATTGTTTTATGTGTTTGCTTTCATCCAGTCTGTAATACCATTCAGGCATAAACTCACAGTTTCTCATAAGCAGATAACCACGTTCTCCAGCACCGCCTTGAGCTACTGGGAGGCACCATATTGTATAGGTTCCTTTCTTATACAATAGGCAGCAGAAAGTGGTGGGGCTGAGTAGCTTTCACTCTATGTCTTTGATGATATTACAGTAGTGGAGTGAGGGCAAAATGGAATCATGCTTCTGGAGCCACTAAGAATTGAAAAGAGTTGGTGTGATGAAAATCCCCAAACTTAACTGATTTTGGATCTTTCTAGCACCCCAGAGGCTGCTGAATCATCTAGATACAGTGGACATCATCATTTGTACTGTTGACTTTCCTCTTCTTCCCCTGGTAAGGAGCAGAATTACCATTATAATTGACTGGTAAGAAGGGGACTTGGTTTTGGCACTGGACTATGAAGCCCAAGTGAATTGTTAAGAAGAGGGAATTCAGGAACCCAAGTAACCTCCCCACCCCCTTAAAGGAGCCTTAATGTCCATAGAGGCTACATAAAGCAGGGTCATTCATACTCCTTTGTGCATTTGCCTAGGTTTGATGTGGGTATAGGACCATATAGAAACATAAAATATTTGGGGGGGAGAAGGGCTCATTTTGCTGCAAGATGGGTCTCAGAACTAAGAGCCTGATATAAAGCAACTAAGTAGGGCAAGGATGGTTCCCTAATTAGTCAAATTTTTGCTGTATTGCTCCATGCATTTTAACATCCTTGCCACAGTCACCGTTGCCGCCCCCATCTACTAACTGATCAGTCCTTTCCTTTTATCCTGCACATCTTTTCCTCCATTTTTTTTTTTTTACTATTTTTACCATTTACCTGTCTGGTCAGGTAATTCAGAAGCAAGTTAACTGGCCCCTATACCAGACTGTTCACATTCTGCTACTGACTGGTTTTAAGGAGACCCTCTCAATGTTGAGGTTCTCCCTTAACTTGAGAGGAAGGTTCCCCCAATACAGCCTCCTTCTGTGCGGGCTCTCAAATTTTGGGTGATGGCAGTAAACTACCTTTTCCCAATTCATTCCCAATTTACTCAACAAAAAGACTGAAGCAGAGAGCAAAGGGTGACACACTATGGCTATAACATAGTCCAAAATTATTCCATGATCTCCCCATGTCCTAGGGTACATACAGATGGTGCTTGTAGAAGATCCAGGAGAATTAGTAGTTACATTTGTTCAGCCCATCTTCAGGACCACTAAGATGGGCTGTTCAGAATCCAAGGCTGACTCCCCCATCCCTATTTATTGTTTACTTCATGATATTTCCATCCCACCCAACTTCAAGCAGCCCAGAGTGAAACGCATACCTTAGGACAGTGGTTCTCACACATTTAGCTCTGGGACCCACTTTTTAGAATAAGAATCTATTGGGACCCACTGGAAGTGATGTCATTACCGGAAGTGACATCATCAAGCAGGAAAAATTTTCACAATCCTAGGCTGCAATCCTACCCACACTTACCCAGGAGGAAGTCCCATATAATTGGGACTTCATAATATTCATTGTTAAAAGAATATACATAGTAGCTTGTTAAAAGTATAGGTCTGTAACATTTCCGCAAATGCAGACACATACCATGGTAGCATCAAGTCTAAATAAAATATTGAAATGAATGGGGACCCACCTGAAATCAGCTTGCAACCCAGCTAGTGGATCCCGACCCACAGTTTGAAAAACACTGCCTTAGAAGCTAAAGCAGCCCAAAGTAATCGAGTGAGCATCATGGCTGAAGGGAATTGAACCCTAGGAGCACATCTATCCTGGGATAACTAGGAATAGAAAAACATACCATTTTAAAGATGTATTTAGGTACCTTCTGGTTCATCAACTTGCAACTCCAACCAGTTATGTTTAACTGCCTGAATAAGTTTCCAGAATATTAGAAAAAGATTACTCCACCACAGCTTCTATATCTCTAACCAGTATGTCAAGTAACCATCTCTTTCAGCTGCTAAAGATAATCAAACATTAATCCATACTGTTTTATGCTGAACTGTACAACATGCTTCACAATTACAGATGATATAATCAGACCACCTGCTGCAATTATATATGCAAGTCTAATTTGAAATTTCCTATAATTTCATAAATATGCCATGGGGTAAGCAATCAGGCAACAGTTCCTCCTTGGTCCCCAGTCCTTTATTAGTTTACAGAGCAGACAGCAATGATGCCTGGTGTAGCACAATGTCTTAAAATACTGAAGTATAACTCAGGAAGCTCCAGTTCAAATCTTATTACCTCTACCACCAACGCACTAGGAGCCTTAGTCAAGCCATGGTCTCAGTTTCAGTACCATACCTATGACACAAAAGTAATAACAATTCTGCTGCTTACAATAGGAAGCAGGACAGGTAGACTCCACCTGGTTCAACCACCATTTACTCCTGCCAAACCACCAACAGCACAGGAAACAGAATGAGGAAAAAATATTCCCTTGGACTTGTTTTGATCAATTTGTATTGTCTGTTTCTTTTGTCAGCTGCTTTTTCCCTGTTAGGAAAGAAAGACTGACTATTAATAATAATCCTCCAAACACAAATAATACCCTTTGGACCACTGTTAAATATTATAGTGTGCAAAATGATCTGAATACTCAAATACTGCAATGCAAAACTACTAGTGTTAAGGCCAACAGTCAGGGATTTAATGGTATAACAATTTTCTCTCCAGTCCCTTCTACTTGCATTAATACAATATGGTACTACAGAAAAATGAATAGAAATAATTACCAGCTTTTGGGCTCTTTCTCACAACTGCTAACCTAGATCAGTCACTCAACATAAATTAACACTGGAGTAAAATTTATACTCCAAGAGGTTAGTTTAATATGGATTAGCCAGTGTTTCTCAAACTGTGGGTCGGGACCCATTAGGTGGGTGGTGAGCCAATTTCAGGTGGGCCCCCATTCCTTTCAAAATTGTATTTTTAATATATTAGACTATGCTATCATGGTATGTGACTGCATTTGGGAAAATCTTACAGATTTGTTCTTTTACTAAGCTACTATGTATATTCTTTTACCAATGACAATAAATGGGACTTACTCCTGGGTAAGTGTGGGTAGGATTGCAGACCAGGATTGTTAAAAAATTTCCTGCTTGATGATGTCACTTCCAGCCATGACATCACTTCCAGTGGGTTCTGACAGATTCTCATTTTAAAAAGTGTGTCCTGGTGCTAAATGTGTGAGAACCACTGGATTAGGCAATCCATGGAATTTGTCATAGTATCCCCTCCCAGGACCAATGCCAGTCTTTCTCCTACAGTAGAAGAAATACTCCTGCTCTCTCTGGCAATGCCAAAGAGAACAATCTCTTTGCCAATTTACCTCCTAAGGAAAGAACTTCTCCTTCATCAAGCCATATCCAATCATATGTACAACAGTGACAAAGTTGGTTAGAGTAAAATAGTTTTTAGGAAAAAAGTCTGTCCAATTCAGCTTTAGTTCTGACTCTTCCAATAACACAGGTCAACATACATTTTGCTTCCTTAAACATTACACCATGGCTTCCTCATGAGGAAGCTGCTCAAACCATTCACTAAAGAGGCTATGCTGTGTCTCCAAAACTAGATGTGATCGGGCAAAACAGATTCCATTTTTGGAATCAGCACCCCAAATTCATATCAAACCACCATAAAGTTTGGGAAAAACTTTTCTGACCCTCAATTTTGTAGGCCTGTGTAATGAAAGAAGCAGCAGACATCTTAAAGCAGAACATGTATAGCATTGTCCAAAGGTAGCAAAAAGCCCTTTAACTTACCAACACATTGGCAAAAAGGGGTGCAGATTATTTTAGATTTTCCACTTTAGGTGTCAAAATATGCATCAGTGCTGTCAGTGACCCACAATCTAGCAGTGACAAATAACTTTTAGCAAGGCTTCAGAAAATGGGATGGTGAGAGGAACTCTTTTCCCCATAAGAAATAAAGTCTCATGTTCACAGAAGGCACAGAGCAGCCACGACTACTTCCTACTTGCTTGCTTTGGGCAGTGCACTGGACTGAGTCCAGGCGGATGTTCAGAAAGGAAGGCTGAGAGAAGGAGGCTGCTTCTAGGTGCAGGCAGGCTTCTGCAATCGCTGACCAGAACCTGCCATCTCCAATGGGAAAGTCTGCAGCACAGTCACTCCCCATCACTAGAACACAGGCAGCACAGGGCAGCTGCTACAGAGACTTAGGCTACAATCCTATGCACACTTTCCTGGGAGTAAGCTCCACTGAACATAATGGCACTTACTTTTGAGTAGACTCATTTAGGATTGAGCTGTCACACACTAAGCAGGCAAGTGAGGTGCAATTACAAGAAGCGCTCACTCCACAGGAGGCAGCAACTGGGATTGGGTCTGATCCCAATCTTGATGAACAACTCAGAGGAAGTCTCCAGTGAAGTAGCTGAAGGAAGCTGCTGCTCCCTTTGGGCAACAAGGTGGGAAGAAGTTTGTCTCTTGGGGCCAGCCAGAAAAGAGCGCACAGGTCCCTCTCAATCTGGGCAGAGTGGCAGGAAGGGGTCCAGTCTCCACAGCCATGCTGCCTGCAGGAGGAGAGCGGAGGCAAGCAAGCAGGGGCAGCCCCTCCAAAGGGCAAGCAGCAAAAGAGAGTTGCCACTTGCTTGCTTGCAAATGAGTAATGGCTGCACAAACCTCACTGTTTTGCCTTCTCACTGCTTGTCACAGGTGGGAGGTGGTGGCAGCTTCACTACGCAGGAGGAGCCACTGCCTCTACCGACAGGTTTACCCTCTATCTCTGGGCAAGGCAACGGAGAGGATTTGGCCCAGCGAGGCCACTCAGAGAGGACACAGGAATGGAGAAGGCAACTGTGCCCGTCTACTCCTGCTCATTCTACTCCTGCTCCCTTATACGTGCAGCAGCCAGGAAGAACCCAGCCTTTCTGCACTGCCCAGAGAGAACTGGGCCGCAGTGAAGAAGGCTGAGAGTCCAATCCTAGGCATGTTTACTCAGAAGTAAGTCCCACTATAGTCAATGGGGCTTACTCCCAGGTAAGTTGTGGATAGGATTGCAGCTGCACACTAGATTGCACACTAGAGTTAACGGGGCTTACTCCCAGGAAAGTGTGGATAGGATTGCAGCTGCAATCCTATCCACAACTTACCTGGGAGTAAGCCCCATTAACTCTAGTGGGACTTACTCCTGAGTAAGCATGCCTAGGATTGGGCTCTGAGGTTACAATCCTATCCACATTTTCCTGGGAGTAAGCCCCAGGGACTCTAATGGGACTTACTCCTGAGTAGACACGCAAAGGCTGTGGGCCCGGCGCCATCAGAGGCAGGACTCAGCACTGCAGAAGCTCTTCCACGGGGGCTTCCCCCTCCGAGTGAGCGCTCAGGTCAGGCCAGGCAGAGCCCGAGCCCCGGCCCCAAATGCCCCCTTCCCCGGGCGCCGAGCCCGCCCCCGCGCGGGGGGAGGCATCTCCCTCCGCCCCCCCTCCCGAGCATTACCTACCTCGCAGCCTCACGTAGGGCCCGGCCCGGCTGTGGAAACTCCCACCCATACTCGGGGACGGCGAGAAGAAGGGCTCCTGCAGGCCGGGGCGGGCTACCTCCGCAGTCACCTGAGAAGGCCGGCAGCGGCGGAGCTCGCTAGGCGGCCCTCGCCTCCGTCGCACTCGAGAGACCGAGGAGGTGGGCGGTGCCACCGCTGCTGCGGACACCCGGTCCGGCCCTGCAGCGACGCTTGTCGGCACAGGCAGCTGCTGGCGCGGCCGCGAAGCGCCTCCTTCCGGCTGGAGTCCTGTATGCGCTTACTGGGGAGCAAGCCCCACTGAGTATAATGGGGCTTACTCCTGAGTAGACATGCCTAGGCTCGGGCTGTTACTGGGGAGCAAGCCCCACTGAGTGTAATGGGGCTTACTCCTGAGTAGACATGCCTAGGCTTTTGCAATCTGGCAGCTATCTTCTGCTGCTTGTCCTTTGGGTCTGGAGGGGCTGCCCCTGCTTGCTTGCCTCCTCCTGTAGGTGGCATGGCCCAAGCCTATGCATGCCTACTCAGAAGTAAGTCCCATTATACTCAGTGGGGCTTACTCCCAAGTAACAGCCCAATCCTAGGCTTGTCTACTCAGAAGTAAGTCCCATTATACTCAGTGGGGCTTACACCCAGGAAAGTGTGGCTAGGATTGGGCTGTAAGTGTGGGTAGGATTATAGCCAAAAACCACAGAGAGGTGCCACCCTGTCAGCTGGCGCCTGTGGCTACCCCTCCAGCATATACCAGCCATAGGGTGTCAAGCTTACAGCAACCCCACATGGGCAGTACATGGAAGGAGGCACTTTATTTTTCACATTTTTTAAATACCACCCTTCCTCCAAGGAGCTCCAGGTGGTGTATGTGGCTCCCTTGCTCATTTTGTTCTTGCAACAACCCTGTGAGGTAGGTTAGGCTGAGAGACTGTGACTGGCCCAAGGTCACTCAGGAAGCCTTATGGCTGAGCAAGGATCTGAACCTGAATCTTCTATTTCCAACACTAGAACGTCCACACCATCCTGGCTTTCTAATTAATGAATTAGCTACATTACTGGATAGCCTCTGTGGGCCACCCCCATGATACTGCCACACACCTGATGCAATATGTCACAGCGCCTCTGACTGGAGGCCAGTTTGGCCAGTAGTACCTATGGTTATGGTACCTGTCATTTACCAGGACAGAGCATGTTATTAGCTGTTTGCGAGAGAAAGGTATAGTTAGGCCACTCTGTTTATAATTAAGGGCGCAATCTTAACCCACTTTTCAGCACTGACATAAGGGCAATGCAGCTCCTAGGTAAGGAAACAAACTCTCCCTTACTTTGAGGAGGCCTCCGTGAGTGACACCCAACTGCAGGATGCAGCACACGTCCCATTGGCACAGCTATGCCAGTGCTGGAAAGTGGGTTAGGATTTGGGCCTAAGATATATTTGACAATATTGAGGGATGCAGACAGGGACATAGACATGATAGCATTCATACTTTGAAGCATGGAATTCTCGTCCCCTTCCCCCCAGGTACCTGTGTGGGATGCACTGTAGTTGTACCCCCTGTTGAAATGAAGAACTTTATTCATTATTCCAACAGTGTGGAAGAAGCTGTGAAGAAGGCCACTTCCATGCTTGAGATAATTAAAAACGGGATTGAAATAAAATGCTCACTATTTTATGCCATTGTATAAATGAATGGTAAGGCCACATCTAAAGTATTGTGTCCAGTTCTCGTTGCCACAACCTGGAAAAGATATAGTGGAACTGGAAGAGAATAGGGTGATCAAAGTGATTAGTGGGCTGGGGTACCTCCCTTATGAGGAAAGGCTACAACATTTGGGGCTCTTCGATAGAAAGAAGGCACCCGAGGGGAGATATGATTGAGACACAAAATTATGCAGGGGATGAATAGAGTGGATAGAGAGAAGCTCTTTTTCCTCTTGCACAACACCAGAGCCAGGGGACAGCCACTAAAACTGACTGGCAGGAGAGTCAGAAGAGACAAAACAAATTATTTCTTTACTCAACATGTAATTAATATGTGGAACTCCTTGCCACAAGTTGTTGTGGTGGCACCTGGCCTAGATGCCTTTAAAAGGGGAATGGACAGATTTATGGAAAAAGGAATCATGGAGGAAAAGTTAAGAGTCATGATGCTTTTATGCAACCTCTGTTTTCTCTCTGAATGCAAAATGAAAAGGAGTGGCAACAGGGTATAGGTACCTTGTTGTCTTGTGTACTCCCAGAGCCACTGTGAAATATAGGAAACTAGACTAGATGGCCATTGGCCTGAACCAGTAGGGCTCTTCTTATGTTGGTGTGTGGTTAAACTGGTGTTGGAGTGAAGTTCCAATGCTGTTGGGTTGAAGTCATTGAGTAACATAGTCAGAACAGATTCCCATTTGTATCTAAGGGCTTGCCAGTGCTGGTGCATCTTATGCTAGTGTTTGTCAGCCTGGGGTTTACAAGCTCTTGGGGGATGCAATATTTCATGTGTGGGTGGGGGCACACCTGGAGTGACCAGCCCTGCCTCTTCCAGCTTGCCATCCCCATTTGGTCTCAGTCCCAGGGGAGGTACTGCTGGGCCTCACTCGCCTGCTGGTTCCTGCATGACTGTGGGGCAGTGAGGATGTCACACCTTGTCAGCAGTGGGGTGCCTGTGTGTCATTGGCACACCTGGATGAGGGTGACTAATGCTCTACCCATCTGGGTAGTTCCCCAGAAGACCTTGTGTGAGCCTTCAGCATTGAGTCACCCATGGAGTTCTCTCCCTCCCCCATGAGGCTTAGCTTAAAGCCATTCTGATCATGCTCATAAGTTTCTTCCCAAATACATTTTTCCTGGCCATTGTGAGGTGCAGCCCATCTCATACCAGAAGATATTCATCTCATAAACGCAAACAGTGGTCAAGGAAAATCAAAGAAACTTCTCATCAACACTGTCTGTGTAGCCATTCACTCACCTCCAATATTCTTTGTTCCCCTTGCATGCAACAACCTTCTAGCAGAAGTGCCAACAAAAGTACAACCTGCACACCAAATTCTTTCACTGTCTGGCTGGAATCTTTTTTGCCCTTTATAAATTGTTCATAGCTGTGTCTGGCAGCATTGTTTGTTCCCACATGAATCAGCATAAAAGAGCAATAGTCAGTGGGTCTGATAATCCTTGGCAACCTTTCTGTCAGATCACTGATTTTTGTCCTAAGGAGACAGGACTTCTCTCGAGCTAGCTTATCAGGTCAGCATGTGGCAGCCTCTGTCCCTCTCAGCAGAGAGCCTCCATCCACCACTGCACATCTCTTCCTTTTTGTTGGGGCAGCTGTGTCAGTCTTTTATTGCTGGGGCTTCAACATTCTCCAGTATGGCTCCTGCCACCAGGAGGTGGCCCTCCTCCACTTGTCCTGAATTCCCCTCCACAGGAAGTCCCTTGAAGGGACTGCTAGAATCCAGGGGCACATAAGGCTTCATTATAGGCTTATTCTCCTGTAGGTGGCACTCATGTCTTTCAAGTTCTCTTACATTATGCCTGAAGTCTCCAAAGCATATGCAGTATTGATTCAGCTAGAAGCCTTGTAAAGAATTGTTGACACCTAACGTGACAACAATTCCTGTTTAGCTATTTTTAGAGCCAGAGAGGCTTGACTTCTCTACAGAAAAGCAATGTACAGTAAGCAACCAAGCAGTCTAACATGGCAGATGAAAGTGTCTCAGCCAACAGCAGGAATAGCATCAGAGGGTGACCAGGATATGCAGTGGCTGAAGGCCCACCTGGTTGGGTCAAACAAACCCTGAATTCTCAGTATCAATGTTAGTGATAATGCCCACAGCACCAGCAGGAGGATGGCAGAGGGCCCAGGGTATGGCTTTACCCTATGGCTCCAACAGTGTGGCGCTGGCACTAGTCAACAACTCTCTGTGGTTTCTGTGCCATCTTTAAGGAAGCTGAGCTTGCTTGTAGCTCAAAATCAGCCAGTTGGGAGGGCATAGAATCAAAACCAGTGTAAAAGCTGCAGTGTCTCTGAGGGGGTTCCCTAGTGTTCATGTCCTGAATTGTTAAAAAATTTATGAGGAAGAGGTTGGAGCCTTTCTACTACCGGTGACTCTCTCATTCCCCTTGATATATGCCAGGGGTGCCCAAACCCCAGCCCGGGGGCCACTTGTGGCCCTCGGGGGCTCCCAATCCAGCCCGTGGGGAGCACCCAATCTCCAATGAACCACTGGCCCTCCAGAGGCTTGCTGGAGCCCGTGCTGGCCCGACACAATTGCTCTCAGTGTGAGGACGACTGTTTGACCTCTCACCTGAGCTGTGGGATGAGGTCTCCCTCCACTACTTGCTGTTTCATGTCTATGATGCAGCAGTGGCAGTGACGGAAAGGCTAGCCTTGCTTTGTGCAAGGCCTTTTATAGGCCTTGAGCTACTGCAAGACCTTCATCCGTTCATATAAATATCATCTCAAATATATTCACTTATGTAAATTTATTCAAATTTTAAATGTAAATTAATTCTTTCTTTTTTTCTGACCCCCCCCCCCCCGACAGTGTTAGAGAGATGATGTGGCCCTCCTGCCAAAATGTTTGGACACCGCTGATATATGCCTTGGACAAGGCCAAAATAGTACACTACACCTCAGTAGGAAAGTTCATCCAGGAAGGGGGAGAATGTGAGGTATCAGGTTTACAATTTGGGAGTACTCCTGGCCCTGGCTTTATTCCTGGACAACCAGGCCATAGCCAGGGGGTGCTTTTGCACAGCTTCAACTTGTGTGCCAACTGTGGCCTTTCCTGGTACAAAGAGATCTGGCTTCGGTGACATAGGTGTTGGTCACATCCCAACTCAGTTACTGTATGCATTCAAAGTGGACTGTACCTTGAAAACTATTTGGAAGCTGCAACCAGCTGGCACAGAATGCTGGTTTATGGAACACATGACTCTAATTTTGTCCAGTTTGCACCAGCTCCTGATTTGTTTCTGATTCCAATACTGTAAGTATAGATAAGTAGTAGGGGGTTGACTACATTTCTGATTCTGGCATTTTTCTGAGAGCAAACTGTTGGCGCACACTTAGCCTCAGTTGCTCTTAGACACACAAACTAGGTACCACACACACATTTGTGTGTATGTAAGACACATGGTTTTGAGCATGCATGGAAATAGCAGGAGCAGCATGAGACAAATGCCAAAATATTGATCTGTTTTACATATGTGCAACATTGATTCATCTTTGCCATAGAGGGAAAAAATTCTGTTACTGAAGATCTGAAAAAGAAAAATCATTTTATTGTGATAAACATGAACTACACAAGATTGCTCCTGCAGAAGGAAGAATGACTTGAAATAGATCATAACCAATTTTTTCCGCAGCAATGGTGGGAATAATAGTATGATTCTTGGTCAAAGGAAGGCCTTGCGTGCAAGGTTCATTCTATAGTTGACAAATGAGTTTATTTTTGTTCTTGTAGTCAGCACTATTTAATCTGTGGTTAAAAGAAAAGCTGATGAGCTTTTAGTAAGGTATCTAAAGAAGAGGAAGTGGTTTGTCTTTCCTTAATCTCTCACAAACAGTTTAACAAGAATAAACTGCCCAAGGGACAGTAAAAGCCATCACCATCACTATCATCACTATCATGGACAGGCATCTTTTTATTATCCATCACATTATCATCACTAATAAATCCCAACTATTCCTTTTAATAGGATAAAAAGCAGAGTGATGGCCCAATCCATACTGACACCTCACAGTATTGCACAACAGTGCAACAACACTGCAACAACAGTGCACAGTGCAACAACAGTGCACAATAGTGCAACATCAGTGGGAGAGCAGCCAGTTATTAGCTGTTGCAAGAGGAGATGATGGTTAGGCAACACAGTTTATAGCAAAGACACAATTGGTAACACTTAAGGGTCAGTGGGGAAGGGAGACATGAGACAGTTCTGCAGCATCAGTACATTGTGGTGTGGGATTCCCTCCTGTCTTTTGATGACCTGTTTAGGGTGCATTGTCCTCACTCTCTCTGTACGGTTGTTGGAATAGAGGCTTGTTTGTGTGTAAGGTCCTCCTGGGGCAGAGCCCCTTCAATAAAAATTCCAATAAGACATGTTCTAACGTGCATGTATTTTGTTATATATGTTGCGAGGAAAAACAAGCTGTTTGTACAAAGGGCTCCCTTTGTGTGCAAAGTGCCCTATTTCCATAGTTCCCATCACCAAAGTTTCTGTGCTCTAAGGCCCAGACCAAAAGTGCAAAAACCCAGATGGAAATTGGCATTTCCCATGGAATAAATGCATATTTGGAAGCAAAACTTACATGGTATTCCTTATCTGTGAGAGATTTTTTTGCTATGGAATATCCAAATACCTTTTTCATGTTTTATTCTGTGAGTTCCAAATCTTCCAATTAGGTTTTGAATGTATGAGTATGATAACTCACATGGTTTTCGATATCCTTGTGTTCTGAGTCCTTGAATGAGGTGAGATGGCACCCTAAACATGCTCCTGGCAGACTCTACTGTCTTCCCCTTGTTTTGCCTTCCAAGGGCACCCATCTCTGCCCCTTTGCTTGTGGCAAATAGAAGGAACAGTAGTGAACATGACTTTTGTTTGATCTTTTGCTGTGTGAATCTGGTTGGGATGGGGGGGAAGGAGAGATAGGGGGGAAAGTTCCACTTTAGAATAGTCTATGGAGCCTCATATGCCCTTTGATCCTCTTCATGCTGGAGGGAAAGGTGGGGGGATTGCTACTATTTATATTACTCTATGCATGCCTATTCAGAAGTATTTGGTGTTCAGTGGTGCTTGTTCCTAGGAAAGTGTGTATAGAATTGCAGTCCAAACTATGAAGGAAGCTTGCAATTTTTTCTTGCAAACTGCCACTTCCCCACTTGCTGAAAATGCCTGCATTAAGCATGGGACTTCCATTAGTTAACAGAGGGATGTGTGTGTGTGGTGCATCTTGTTTGAACTTTGCTGCATGGGCACAAAGCAATGCCATGGACAGGCCTCTGCTTCTTGGGACCTTCCTGGGATGGAAGGGGGGATGCAGAAGTGAGCTGCAAGCAAGGCTAGTCCAGGGTATTGCTGTCCTGGGTTCAGTGGGGCAAACTCCTAGGAAAGTATTATGGGATGGCAGCCAAAGCGGAGAGAGGCCATGGCAGGCACCCTTTTTGCCCATTTAGGCAAAGGTGCCTCACCACAACATAATGTGCACAATGACACAATCCTAGGTATGCCTTCTTAGAAATAAGTCCCATTATGTTCAATGGGGCTTACTCCCAGAAAAATGAATATAGGTGCATATACATACATACTTATGTTCGGCTTGGAGATCTCTTTGTCTGCTCTTCTGAGTTGGATGTGAAGGGTGTCTGCTTAGGTGAGTGTCCCCACAGGCCTACTTGGGGCCCAATCTTATACTTGCTTGTTTGGAAGCAAGCTCCAAGGAATGGCCATGGACTTTCTTCTGTGTGAGCAAGTCAGCCCTCTGTGCACACTGCCACAGTAAAGAAGCATATGAATCCTGTTTCACTGGCAGGAACACGACATTTACTGCCCTCAGAAAGCCAAAACCTCAGGGGGAAGCTTCCACTCCTTTTGTCTGGCAGGTACTTCTGGGATATATGCAGACACAGAAAGTCAGCTGAAGGACTTTAAGGCTTTTGCCTTTAAGGCAAAAAAGTGCCTTTAAGGCACTTTAAGGCTCTTGCCACAAAGAAACCACTGGAACAGACAAAACACATTGTGGCAAATACCACATGATTGAAAACTCACAGATGTGACTCAGGGATTCATCTTCTCACAGAATAACTACACGTCTGCAGTAGGCCTTAGCATGGAGATGAGGTAAAAGTGTAAGCCTTCTTTATATTCCTTCCCTGAGCACTGTCTCTTTCCTTACTCTCCTAGTGCTCTTAGATACATCCATCCACCACAAAATAGGCACACACGCATTTATCAGGGTTGACTGATATTATTATTGCTAATTGGTGAAAGGGTATTTTGGAGTACAGTACGTTATTCTCAATTTATATATTCAGTTTTTGTGCTGGGAGCCGTCTCTCTCAGTTTCTTCATTAAAAGGGGACTACTTATTTCTACACACTAATTTTGCCCCTGGTCTTAGATCCAGTACCAATGGAGCTGCTTGTTTTACTTGAACTACATTTTCTCATACTGGATTTATGTACTGGCCAGCCTGTGTTCTTCTTGAGGGAAAGTTTTTTTTTATTTTAATAATTCTCCATGCCAGCTCCCTTGGTAACAAACAAAAAGTAGAGTTGAGATTGGTTCAAGACTAGCATTTCCTCCACTGAAGTTGACAAAGCAACACTCAGAATTATACAAATGACCCAATTTTGTGGCCTATAGGCTTTATGCTGCAAGAACTAGCCTTCTGGCAGCATAAGTTCCTGTATGGCTGTTGTGAAAGGCAGCATGCCATATCGAGGAACTGGGCTGCTGCTGCAAGTGATGTGCCAGCAGTTTCTCCATGTCTCCTAGTGCCAGTTAATTAGTAGGGAAGGAATGGTGGTTGAGCAAGACTGAGAAGGGGCAGTATCAACAACAGCAGTGCTGCTGATATCCTATCCCCCTTCCAGGCCTCAATCCTTCTTGGGTCCATTTGGACTTGCTCCAGCTATATTGCTGTTGCAGGTCCAAGTAGACCTATTCAGGTGGTGAGGGCTCACCCCTAGGTAAGGGAACAAATGTTCCCTTACCTGAAACAAGCCTTCAGGCCCTCAAACACTGCACCTCACATTTCCTCTTCTTCTCTGTGCACCTTTTTCCTTTTCCAATCCCAGTAGTGGAAGGAGCATTTGACAAATAATTGCCAAAAACATTGGCCACTGGTAACCAGTACCCAATTCCATAACTATGCAGAAGGATGTTCTGATATATTTTCCTCTGTTTTATCTTTCAAAAGCAAAAATTATATGAAATGCATTCTACAAAATGAACTGGTTTGGACTTATGAGAACAGGTCAATGCCTGTTTAGTGAATTTTCTTAGGTTACACTTTATTAATTTCATAGTTGCCCTTTACAACAATTTTAAAACAGATTTTGCCACAATCTTCCACACCAAAACTGGCAGAGTTCTAGCATATACAGCAGATTTAACTTCTTCTGAGCTTAGCATCTCAGTATGTTCTAAACAATCAGCTTGCCAAGGAAGCACACTTTGAAAGTAGCTAAGGGCCCTGAAAAGTTATCCTAAACAACTTTCTAGCACCAATGCTGAAGTAAGGGGACAAATGTTCCCTTAACTTGAGGAAGCCTCCATGACCTCCCCTCCCCATTCAGGATGCAGTGCATGCCCCATTGGCATGGCTCAGTCAGTGTTGGAAAATTGGATAGGATTGGGCCCCCAGTAACAATCTTTTTGCTGGTGTGTTATGCTAGTAAATTAAAATTGCGAAGGCAACATAATCAGCATCCTGTAGCAAGACTCTAAGAGCGCAATCCTAACCCCTTATGTCTGTACTTTCCAGCACTGGCATAGCTGTGCCAATGGGATGTGTGCTGCATCCTGCAGTTGGGTGTCACTCACAGAGGCTTCCTCAAAGTAAGGAAATGTTTGTTCCCTTCCCTCGGAGCTGCATTGCCCTTATGTCAGTGCTGGGAAGCACTGATGTAAGGGGTTAGGATTGCACCCTAAGTAACACATTACTTACAGTGCATTGCATATTTCCTTCTGCTCATTTTCTTCTTGCATCTCATGGACCTCAGCCAATGACAAGATACATTCACATAAAAACTGCAAATTGCTTTCCTGAACATGCACACACCCCTCCTTTCCAGACCTGTCATAGGAATTTGGGTCTCTCTCTCTCTCTCTCTCTCTCTCTCTCTCTCTCTCTCTGAGCAAACAAACAGCAATTGCTAGACCTGCATTCTTTTTCCTTCACATCAGCCTGTTGCATCCTCTCATCTCTCAGACATTGGACTCTGTGATCCATCAAGTACTCAAAGGGTTTCCTCATCTTCCCTCAAACCAGCCTGCTAGGTCCCCTTCCTCCAGCTTTGCTTTATTTTCATACTTTTCAGTGAGCCCAAGCCACTGTAAGTTCTTGACTCAGCCACCCCTTTAGCTGCCAATTGGTATCCTTCACTGAACCATCCTAATGCTTTTTCCCCTTTTTCTGAACATCAGTAAAAGTAGAATAGAAGGGTGCAGCCAAATCATTGGTTAGTTGATTAATTCAAATCACCTTGTCTGTTTCTTGGTTGCCAGCTCACATTGGTACAATGACAAAAGAAGCCACAACCACTGGAAGTCCTCGTCAGGATCTAAGCTAGACATTGTCCTTGCCTGCCCACTTCCTTCCTGCCAATAGTGATAGCCCTTCTCCAATCTACAGCCCTTCTCCTATAGCCCTTCTCCTACCTTATGTACAATTTCTTGTTGGTTCTTCATTTCTTCAGCTCGTTATCTCCACCAGCCTTTGTTCACTCAGGGTTCCTGCTTTCAGGCTACTGCATACATTGCCCCATTTACTTGTAGCCACCCTGTCTTCACCATCCTCCTTAGTATCCCTCTCTTCATCATCTTCCCATAACATACGAGATGTTACCCTCGTATTACCCTCCTTGTCTTAAAAGTTGTGAGGTTTCTTCTGATTAACACTTTCTTGCTTTAATTTCCTATCCCCTTTTTTCAAGACAGGATTGGCTCTTTCATGAGGTCAACTGAAGCAGCTGCCTCAGGCTGCAGGTTGGTGAGAGATGGGCTCCCATCTCTGTCCACCTGCTTTCTTCTCCTCCTGCCACTTCCTGGACTGGAAGAGAGATGAAGGGGAAGTGTGGGGAGCAGGAGAGTGCTAAACTAGAACATTAGAGAGTGGGAGAAGCAGAGGCTGGCACATAATTGGGTTAGGGGAAAGCATTTGACATACCACCTCAGGAGGTCTTGAGCTGACCCTGCTTCAAGCCTTGTTCTTAATCTACCCTTCTTTCAGGATCCTTGTCCAGGCTGCTGTCTCTTACATTCATTCTCCCCCAGGTCCACTTCCCAGGCCTCGGCCATCCCTTCCTGGGTGTTTTAATCCAAACCAAATCGACAGTTTCCCTCATAATCAGTGGGTTGTAAATTGCTTTGTTCCCCTAGCAACTGAACAGTCTAAGTCAGTGTCTCCCAAACTGTAGGTCAGGACCTGATTGTTGGTAGGTCATGAAACTGAAACTGACAAGCTGAGAGCTGAAAAGGAAAATGTATTGAGCCTTATGGAAAGTGAAACTGAGCTGCATGTGCATGTTTACTCACAAGTAGGCGACTGTGTTTCAGTTCACTTCCAATGGCAGGTTGAGAGGAATGCAACACCACCAGAATGGTCCTGATCCAATAAACACAGGCCCCAAGAACACTTGAGAAGGAAGTCCTCCCTCTCCAAGCTGACAAGGAAAATGTATTGAGCTCTATGGAAAATAAAACTGAGCTACACATGTGCTGACCCCTCATGAATAGGTGAATATGTCTTAGTGCTTATCAAAGGCCAGGTGAAGGGGTAAACAAGGACTTCAGATTAGTCCCAATCCGATGTACATGGAGCTCAACAAATGCACGAGAAGGTGCATCAGAGGTGGTGCTGGCTTTTCTCCGCCTGAGGCTGCCTCTCAATTTATCACCCTCCTGCACCTCCTGACCCAAAAGTAATTGCAGTTACGTCTTCATGTCACTGCAATTACTTCCAGAACCGTACTGGGAGTTAAAGCCTCCTGTCATCTGTGGGATGACAAGTTGCACCTGCTGAAATTCTCTCTTCTATACACTTGTTAAAGGTCCAGCATCCCTAAAGTTGAAAGTTTGAGCACCCCTGGCCTAGATGAGAATTGTGACTCTTGGTGTGCTGCTGCTCTACGCCACCTCTTTCCTCCTATAAAGGAGGGGGGGGCAGAACAGCCCAGAATTGCAGCCAGAGTGGCCACAGCTTGCAGCCACTTCACTGTCCCCTCCTTCATCAGGAGGAGGGGTGTTTTTTTAAGTGAAAGAAGCTGGCCGAGCTGCCAGTTTCTTTCTCTTTAAAAAAAAAGATAAATGGGCAGCAGGGGGATGCAGCTGGTGGTGCCACCCCCCCAAAGGCGCAGTGCCTGGGGTGTTTGCCCCTGTTTGCCCCCCCCCAGGTTCACCACTGCCCCCTCATGGTCAAAAGGATAAAAACAGAGGTTTGAGCAGCTAGTAAGGTGAAACTTTTTTTTTAGTCTGGTAAAACGTAGGTGGGTCCTGACACAGTGTCATTTTTAAAAGTGGGTCCTGGTGCTAAAATGTTTGGGATCCTAAGTCATACCACCTCTGCCAATTAGTGTTAAGACCCTTCACTACCACAAGATATAGTAATTAGATACACTGAAAGGAAATATGCTGCTATAAATCCAAGTGCTTTCATTTTAAAATGTCGAACTATGCAAGAAAAAGCATTTAGGAGACATTTCTATGGAGGTTTCTCTGTACTTTATGTCAAAGTATATCCACCTACATAATATTCTTTTTATTATACCCACATGATTTTTTTCAATGACTGAAGGGGAAGGGAGAGAGCTTCTCCACTCATCCTTTTACAAAAAGCTGGGTGACTGTCCATTCCAGTGAGGAAGAAAAGAGTGCTTGGTCTCAATAGGATAGTTGTTTTTTGTTTTTTTTAATGACTGGAACATACTTGCATGTTGGAATTGCACAGCAGTGGAAATTGTGGTCTCTGAGGAATTAAAAAATGAATATTATCATACAATTGCAATGAATCTGGAGGGACTGAATTTACCCAGACAGAAAATCTTTCCTGTTTGGGAGGTGGTGAAATGCAAACAAAAGTTTCCTTATGGCAATGCAGAATGTACACAACAAATGCGAGTGATGGTGCAGAGTTTTGTTTTCAGATACAAAGTTTAGTTTAAGAATATTTTTTTTTAATTTCATGGTAATTATTATAACACATTAGTTATTACTGAATAGAGTAAATGTATCAGTTATGAGTTGTAAAATACCTTCTGAAAACTTCAACTACAGTATAATAGTATCTGGCATGAATTACTCATTCAACTGATTTACCTATAGGTAATTTACATTCAAAACAGCTATATATGGTCAGTCACTCCACTCACTGCTTCTTCAGATGTTTGCAAAGTCACTCAAACAGCCACACTATTAGGAATTTGATTTGGGGAAAGGTAACGGTAGGGGAGTTTTTTGTTCCTATTCCGTTCAGCAATGAAACTGACGATTTCATCAAGACTCTTGCAGAACTTCTTCATGGCTTCTTTCACTGGCTTCTCTATAAAATGTTCATCAGGATACATCCCCAGGAACAGCTAGTTGCAGAAGAAGACACACACACACAAAATCTCTGTTAGGAAAACTCTAAAAGAAATGCTGCTGCTCAGCCATAACACTTAACAGGATAGCTTGCAAAAAAGCACACACACCTCTCTGGTGAGTTACTGTGATTAGTTGACTTTGCAACCAAATGCAAATTGGGCAGGAAGTGCTCAAAGAAAGACACAGCAGCCCAAAAGTCTTTGTAGTGTTTATTTCTTTTTCACTTGTCAAAGGAAGTTAAAGCCAGAAGACTGAAAAGGAGATGGCAGGAGGGATACAAATACCAATAAATCCCAGGCACTACACCCTCTTAAACCATCACTTTGACAGTGGACTCCACCCTTCAGTTGCAGTGCATTCACACAGTTGCTTCCTGTACTCAGGTAGGTACTGTGGCACATGCCCAAAAGCCTAAAAAACATCCTGGGAAAAGTTAGCCATCTTATTCCCCAGCACATGCTAATCACAGGAAGCTAACCTTGCAGACTAGACTGTTTGCACTGTGCAAGTCCTACCAACTGTGTGGACCTGCAAGGTCAGATCTGAAAGCAGAACAGAAAAACATGGATTTCCAAGCAATGAGCAGGTCCTGAGTTTTACCTTAATACATATTAAGTGCAATATACGTGTTTTCTCTCCATATATGTCAAATGTCCTGTACATGGATAAAGGTATAGTAAGCAAACGTTGTAGAATTGAGAAAAATCTTACTCACTTCATTCTCCTGAAATTGGCTCAAAGCCCAAACAGCACCAAGGTGCCAACAAGAGCGTCCCCTGTCTGGTAAACTCTCAACAATATATTCAATGTTGACAACTCCTTTTTCTGTAGGTGGTGGGCAGCGCATAGTTGGAGGAGCATTGGGAATCCAGGAACACCAATCATACTGAGCAATAAAAGGTAAAGACACAATAAGATGTAAAGACATTACAGGGAATTAAAGAAAGTTCCAACATAATGGAAAGTGCTGCAAAACATTTGGGTCATCCATCTGTGACAGACTGAGGACCAAACTACACATCCTGCAGGCTTTCATAATTGGAACTGGAAAAAAGCAGATGTGGGGTTTTTTGGTTTTACTGTGTAAACAGCAGCTGGGAGGGGGCAAGTTTTAAACAGAAAATTAGGAAGGGGGCAAAAAGTTGCAACTCCTCCCCCTCCACACATGCTTTTTGAAGAAAACAACTTTTGGAGTTTCAGACCCTTGTGCAGCTAGAACCCCGCTATTATGCCAAACCCTCAGATGTGGCTTTTTGGGAGAAGCAAGGGTCCGAAGTAGGGAGAAGGTATGAAAAATCCCTTCCATTAGAAGCAAGAACAGCATGACCAAGAAATCTGAGTGATGCCACTCAGAGAATCTACTTCTCCTTGTTCTACTTTTTCTGTTGTATCTGCTAACAAGTAACCCTACACTTTTCACCTTTAATATTTCTTTGTTGGGCCTTACCATCTCTGGGTTTCTCCCTATGTTACATAATTATGTTATGAGAGTTCACCCCTTAGACAGCAATGTCATCTAGGCAGGAGATGTTCCAAGCCATTATGGGCAAATTGCAAGACTGACACCCCAATCCTATCCTAGATTTGGTTGTCCTGCAAAGTGCACTGCAACAGCAGTGCTGTTGCAAAATCGCTGTCAACAGCACACACAATACTCCATTGATGGTCATTTTGCATGGGCTGCACACACCAGATAAGATAAGGCAGAGCGGGGACACTGGGAGGGGGCAAAACTGGGGTGGTGAGGAGGCAGGAAGGGATGGATCCAGTAGCAATGGTGCATGCTGAATCCTAGCCCCTTTTTACCAACCATGCTACCAACCATGCTATTTCTTTTCTTCAGATTTGCTAAAGAGCTGACACAGGTCTGAAGAGACCCATGGCAGAGTGGGAGGCTTATGGACAGATAAGAGAAATAATTCCCCTTTCCACTCTGAAGCGTTCTGATTCCCCCCCCCCCCCGGATACAGCACACTCCTTTTTGATGCAGCTGCATTGGTGTGGGGAGAGATATAGTATTGGGCTCAAATTGTGCTAGCGCTATCAACTAGCAACAAAAATTCCCATTTATTTCAGTAGATCATAGCTTCCCGTTCTAATGTATATCGTAATCTCTTTTACTTTAGAAGTTCATAACCCAGATATAAAACTTCTTCCCAAAAGATCCTACCTGACCAAAATTTACAGCTGCATGTTGTGCTGATGTTGTGAATATCACTACAGTAAGATATTCTGACAGCTTCTCTCTTGTCTTGATTGTCTTAGGAAATCCTGACAGCCAAAGAGAAAAAAGAAAAAAAAAATTAAGAAAAGTTTTGGAACTTTGCCGAGCTTTTTGAAATTTATTTTATTTTATTTTTATTTTAGAGATTTATATCCCGCCTTTCTGTCCAATAAAGGACACTCAACTCCTGAAACATATCAACTCCTGAAACATATCAACTCCTTTGTTTTTAATGTTTCATGATGCTGAAAGGTCACACAGTCACACTTGTTCAATAACACTTTGCATTATGCACACAAAAACATGATAAAAAATAGGTCAGTCCCCCCCCCCACACACAGAGGCAATTGGAGAATATCACTTCATGTATCTGATGAAACAAATTCTAGTCCACAAAAGTGTATGCTGAAATAAATGTGCACATCCTTATTTTGCATATATTCTTTTATTTTGCATATATACAGATATTGCATATATTCCCATTTTTCCCAAGCCTTAATCTTTTTAGGAAAGAAACAAGTCCTTGACTTCAATATTTATAGAAATTTTAAATCAAAACCCCCAACTCTCTATGTTCTTAATCACGCCATCAGTCAAAAGGGGGAAAGAACCTTAGAACAGTTCAGTCTCATGCATTTTCACTCCACAGCATCTAGCTCTAACAGGGACTGCAAGTCTTACCTGAGGTTTTGTTGCCTCTCATCCCATAGACATAAATGTCCTTCACAAAGGCCTGAAGTTCCAAGTCTTCACACACCATCTCTTCATTATGATAATAGATGTCAACAACATCTTTCACAAAGCTGCAGAGACAGCAAGGAAAACTCAGATAGTATCACTTTGATTTGCCCCAGCAAAAAATTCTGAATGAGAATTCCTGCATGAATGCACACAGAATAATTTTTGTAAAAAAGGTTTCTGGATCTGGAGTTCTTAAACTTTCACAATCTCAAGAAAAAACTGCTCCATTGGAGTAGTAAGTGCAGGGTGTGGGAGGGCAGCTCACCCTAGGCAGCAGCCATAAGGGGGTGCTGCATTTCTCCTGACCCCCTTTCTGTTGCTTGCCTTTAAAGAGTCTCTGGGATTGCAATAAGATATCTGGCAGCCATAGCTCTGCTCCTTGCTTGGTCTCGGCCACTGTGGGCCACTCTGAACCTGCTCAACTGGGCTGAGTTGCTACATTTGTGAGAACAGGAAGCAGCTCAGAGCAGCAGAAGAGAGCCAAGGCTGAGCAAGAGGTGAGGCCTTGCTTGGCCTCAGCTGTCTTCAGCCACTCCAAGCTGCTTCCTGTTCACAAACTTACTGTTTGCTCCAAGCCTGGCCAACTAGGCTGACTTGCTTCTTTGCCGCACTCCAAGTTCTGCAGTGCCGGGCTCAGAGTAGCCAGGCTCGGAGAAAAGGAGCAAGTCTGTCAAGTCGGTCCCTCAGTTGTCTTTGACCACTCTGAGGTGTTTCCTGTTATCATGAGTGTAGCAGCTCACTCCGGATTTTGCAGTGGTTTGCAATTAGCAGTGATGTGATAGTGTCATCATGTCATCACCACCAATTTACTTCCATGTCTGCCCACTTAATAGGGTGACATCCTGAGTCACCACACTGGGTACAAGAAAAAGCAACAATACCGCTGCCTAGCTCTAATTTCAGCTTTCCCCAAGCCAAAAACAAGACAGACTGCATTATATGATGGTATATCCCTACTAGGTTAATGGCAGAATCAACAATATAAGTAGTTTATATTGTTATGATGCCCAATGAGTTCAAACAAGACTCCCTCCACTCCTCAACACTCTCTCTCTCACATGCGCGCACACACACACACACACACACACACACTTTTGGGCTTCCTCTTTGGCACAACCAGTATGGCTGCCAGGTGACAAGCACTTACACTCAATATAATTTTATTTTGGAATTCTGCCAGTCTGGTTCCCCAATCCCAACCTGCTAGGCACCGCAGTATATGGATTGAGTCTCTTGTATGTGTTGCTTTTATGTAGTGCACTTCCTTGTTCCTTATGGAACAAGGAGAGTCAAAGCTCCATAGAAGACCAACTGCTTTGCAGGCAGAAGGGCCAGGCAGCTCTGCGTAGGACAGAGGCAAATTCTTCATGGAAAGCCACTGCCAGTCAATGTCAATACTGAGCTGATAGGCCAATGGTCTGGCTCACTACAAGATCCCTATTGATCCAACTCAACAGAACTGGACAAATCATACACATTGCCTGGATAAGCCTGGCCTAGTACAGTGGTTCCCAAATGTTTTTAGCATTGGGACCCATGTAACAAAAAAAAAGGTTCCACTTTACCAGCCGCTCAAGCCTCTGTGGCTATAATGGTGACTAGGCAGTAGTGCTCCCCCCAAAGTAGCAGGTTGTTTAATCCTTGAGGCACATAGCCTCATCTGCCTTGTCAGTTTAACAATCCACCAAAAATTGGGTTGTGACCAAACTGGCCATGACCAACAGTTTGGGAACTGCTAGCCTAAGTACTAAACCAATCAAAATATACAAACTGCTTTGAAAGGGACCAGGGAGCAGAATGACTCATGTTCTGTGTACAAGTTAATGAAAGTTAGTCAGAATTACAAAAAGTGTACTGTCAAAAAAATTCACATATACAGAGAAGGATACAATGGGATGGTTCCAAAGTTTTTGCACTGTTTATGGAAGGACACTTCTCCAACTATACTTCTTCCATAAGCAGATGCTCTTTCCACCATTTTCCTTCCAACAAAAACTTTGGATCCAACCCAATATATATGTTTTCTTGATTTTCACATCCTAAATATAATAGAATTTATTTTGGAAAATCCTGATATGGTGCCTCCTACCTCTTTATGGCCTCCCACACTTTTAAACCATCGTCCCGATAGAAGTAGTATGGAATGTCCTGACTATTTTCCATGCCCCTTGCTTGGATTTCTTCAGGGAAGCAGAGAGAACTATAGGTGAGGTGCTTCATTGCTTTCTGGATCATCTGTGCATGCCCACCTCCTCCAGTGGCATTTGCCTTTGGCATCCAAAAAAGTAAGTGTTACAGAGCATTAAGCAATTGCCTTGCAGATTAATTATCCTAACACTGATGAGAATCCTGTATTCCTAACATGAGTAGTCTGTGCAGAAGGTAGAGGTTTGGTCTTTGACTCTCCTCTTACTGTGGCAGTGGACATGGGGTTTTTTCATTCTCAGTGGATCAATAGTCGCAACAGTATTCTAGCTGGCTTGCTATGTTTCTTCCCCAACAATCCTCCACATAGCATTGGGGCATCATGGACACTGTGGGGAATAAAATGGTAGGCAGCCATGTAGCTCCATGTGATGGGGCATTGTGGACACTGTGGGGGGGGGGAAGAGAAGGAGGCCACTGCCATCTGCTGCTGTAGCTGCTGCTGACCCGCAGAGAATGAAAGAAACCTGCACCTCCTGCAATGGAAAGGAAGGGCAATACCAATCCACGTCAGGGTCTTGGTGTCTACAGCAGACATTTACTGGCTGCTGTGCCCCCACCCCAAGAATGCCCAAGAATACCTTGTCCTATCTCACATAGCCACAACACAGAATACATGTGTCCTGCTCACCAAGGCAGGATTAGTGTCACTGCAAACTTCCAGTGCCTGCCCTTCAGTGGCCACTGATGGGGGCTACTGGCAGGATTGCCTCTAGTCTTCAAGGCTTGATCACTCACCATCTCCAAGCCCTTCAAAGAATACAGATGACTCTTACCTCAAGGAGATCTCCAGCATGTAAAATTCCATGTTCCAAGGAAGCTGAGAAACCCAGTGAATAGGGGAATGATAGGCTTTGCACTCACTCCAGCTCAAAGCTGATGATTCTTTGATTGAGGGAGGCAGGGATTGGCTGACTTTGCAGTGTCAGGCACCCCACTGCCCCTTTGGACCCCTCAAAACCAGCTGCTAATGCAGCTGCTTCTAGCCCTGTGAACATGAATTTAGGATACAAATCAAAAGCAAAATTGTCTCTCACCTTGTCAAATAGGCCACATTCACAGATAAGCTCTTCCCGGGCTTTGGTGTTGATGGCAATTGTAAACCGTACATGGGGGATCAGGAGCTGTAAACCAGAAGAAAGCTCAGAATGCTGAATTCTTTTCAAGCTCACCAGCTGCTATTTCCAACAGCTTCAGAACCATACTATAGTGTCTTTAAACAAGCCACTTGCATGGACCAAGGAAACAATTTCATAGCAAATTCTTTTATTTAAAAATGTGCTTTCTCATTCCATGAGGCAGGCACTCAAGGCAGCTAACACTAAGTAGCTAAAAACAACATTAAAATCACATAACACCACCAAAAATAAAGCAGCTGAAATTTGGAGAGCAGCAAATACAACATAAGAAAAGGTGACCTGAAATAAAAAGGGTTTCAGTTGGCACAGGAAATGAATTAGGGGAGACATCAACTTCAACTCCTCTGGTGCTACCACTAAGAAGGTCCTTTCCCAGGAAGCCACCACATGTACTTCTGTCAGCAGCAAAACACATAAAAGGGCCCTCCCTGAAGATCTCAAGGGATGGACAGTTTTATGTGAGAGCAGGCAGCCCTTCAAGTCTTTCTGGCCTCAAACCACTTAAGGCTTTAAAAGTTAAAACAGCACCATAAGTCGTGTTCAGATACACGCTGGCAACCAATGCAGATGGAACAATTCCGGATATGTTCTGCATGCACACCTTGTACTGTTCAGCAGTTGTATAGCAGCATTCTTCAAAAGCTGAAGTTTCTGAATGAACTTCAAGGGTAGACCCATGTAAAACACATTACAGTAATTCAACCAAGATGCAATCAATCAAGGAGCAATCAAGGAGTAGCAGGCAATAATAAATCAATATATAAATATAAAAACAGAGAAAAACGTGGCATCAATAAAAACATCAGGAATGAAAACATTCCCACTGGCACTGCTGTCAGAATGCTTTTTGGGACAGGTGCTGACTGCTTAACTGCTGTTAGCATCATCACAAGGGAGGCCCTGATATCTTGTGGATCACTGTAGTAAGTATAAGATTGGGCTGTTAAAAAGACAGGTACCCTCACATAATAATAATAATAATTTCCTCACATGCACTAGGAAAATGGCATTTTTATCATTCCAACACAACCCTCAACAGGTGTTGCAAATGAAAAATCAGTGATGTTGATTGAGCATCACAATAACCCACCTTGAAGAGAGGATGGACAGCAGGCAGCTGCCGGAACATGGCCACTGCAAACACTTCTGAAACTAAGTGAGTCCGAAGGAGATGTGTAACATTCTGATGCACATGGAAATCAGAAGAGCGTACCCAGATTTTGGCCAATAACCAGTCATACTTTGCATCAGATGGGAGGAAAATAGGATTGTCTTCCCCAGGGGCTTGATGTATCTGAGGAAAAAAATGCAACAAACATTTCCCTTGCTCTTTTCTTATTTCCTCCATTGGTTCCCTCTAGGGAGCCCTGATATAAGGTTCAAAAGGAACAAGGCTTTGCTGAAACACTCTGAGATTGTTGCCATTACAGGAAGATCACATGGCCCAGCAAACAGGTCATTTTGTGTATTGCTTATCTTCTTTGGCTAGCAGCAGCAGCAGCAGCACAACAGATCCTAGGTAGTCTACCTGCCAGTGCTTTGGACATTCAGTTTGAATGTCAGGTAGGGATGCCCACATGGTTGTAAAACATCCATTCAGGAGCAGTGACCTCACCCAATCAGGGTTACTCATGATTAAGCCCAAGGATGTTCTAGCTGCATCTTGATTTTAATCCCTTAGAGAAAGTGTATCTGAATAGACCAGATCCATCCACCAGGCCAGAAGTTTCAAGAGGTGTAATTTTTGTTGTTGGCAACCTTCAGTCTCGAAAGACTATGGTATCGCGCTCTGAAAGGTGGTTCTGGCACAGCGTCTAGTGTGGCTGAAAAGGCCAATCCGGGAGTGACAATCCCTTCCACACCGGGAGCAAGTGCAGTCTGTCCCTGGTCTGTCTCCCTGGCTATGGGCCTTCCTTCTTTGCCTCTTTGCCTCAGACTGTTGGCCAAGTGTCTCTTCAAACTGGGAAAGGCCATGCTGCACAGCCTGCGTCCAAGCGGGCCGCTCAGAGGCCAAGGTTTCCCACCTGTTGAGGTCCACTCCTAAGGCCTTCAGATCCCTCTTGCAGATGTCCTTGTATCGCAGCTGTGGTCTACCTGTAGGGTGCTTTCCTTGCACGAGTTCTCCATGGAGGAGATCCTTTGGGATCCGGCCATCATCCATTCTCACGACATGACCGAGCCAACGCAGGCGTCTCTGTTTCAGCAGTGCATACATGCTAGGGATTCCAGCTCGTTCCAGGACTGTGTTGTTTGGAACTTTGTCCTGCCAGGTGATGCCGAGGATGCGTCGGAGGCAGCGCATGTGGAAAGCGTTCAGTTTCCTCTCCTGTTGTGAGCAAAGAGTCCATGACTCGCTGCAGTACAGAAGTGTACTCAGGACGCAAGCTCTGTAGACCTGGATCTTGGTATGTTCCGTCAGCTTCTTGTTGTAATAGAGTCCAGAAATTTGTAATAGAGTCCAGAAATTTGATGCCCAGAGGAAGTACTTAGGGATCAGTGGGTTAAGATGAGTACTGGAATTATTTCTATTTGAATGTTTGCCTGTAATTGTGTGCCGGAATTTCACTATGATTCGCACTTGGGCATTTCCAATTTCCAATGCCCAAGCCATTTTGTAAGCCTGGTTGTTATTTTTCTTTCCTCCTTATACTGTTTTCCACCCTTACCCCAATAAACTTTATATTTTAACTCTTTCCCCTGCCTGTTGAACTTGGTCAGAGTTTTGCCCAAGTCCTCCTAGACTGCTAGCTGCATGGTACTATACATGCTTTTGGAGATCCTCCACATAATTAGGAGAGAGGCTTTTGGAGTTATTTTGCTTCTGGCTGACTTTTGTCTTTGTGGTGGCAATTACTGGTTTTGACCTGGGAAAGGGGTGTATCTGGGGGCAGAAAGGATGCACAAGTAGAAAGGCTCCTTCCCTGATCATCACAGTGAATAAGGAACACATTACCTGAATTGCAATAGGGACAATCTTCTTCTCAGAATTCTTATACAACAAACAGATGGGAGCAGCTAAATACTGTAATGTGCAGGGATCTGTCTTATTGACGTCAATACCATCCAGAAGTTCATAATCCACTATGAAAATATTCCCTTGCTGCAGGAAATGAAAGAATAACCTGTTTAGTTTGGTTTATGTTCTCTTTGCCATAAGAGAATATAGCTGATTTAATATGCATTTTTCTTTTGACTTTTTAATGTATATATTTTAATGCATATGTAGGCTGGGACAGGGAGTGGTTCATGAGTGTGGAGATAACTGGATGGGGAGGGGGAGGAACAAGGGGGCGTGTCAAGGGCAGGAGGGAATGGAATCCACACCAGCGACTTTCACTATATCCTTTTACCCATTTTTGCAACCCAACACACACCCCGGCTCTCCTCCGACTTGCACCAGCAAAATGGCTTGAGCAGTTCGAAAGACACCCACAGACAATCAGCCAGCCTATCAGGAAGTTTTACTTATCTCCTGCAGGCTTTACAATTGCTCCACCACCACCACCACCAAAGCATGCAGTATCTGAGAAGGGGGGAGGTCCAGCAGCAGCAGTGGTTGCCAAATCCTAACACCCTTCTTGGACATGATCCATGCAGACCTGTGCCAGCTATTTAGCTAGCACAGGTCTAAGCAGACCCACCCAGTCACCCCACCGCTGTACATAGAGGCTTACCCCTGGATAAGGGAACAATTGGGTCATTAATTTTCTATAAAATTCCTGAAAATAATTTCAGGTGGATGTCTTAAACTGACGCAAACAATAATAATGAAGGAATAATGTCCATTCTGTGTCTGTACCTTTATTTCCTCTTCCAATGTCAGGTTCCTTTCCAAGCTGCATTCCACCATTTCTGTGGTCACTGGGAAGTTTTTTGGTAACTCTGTGCACTTTCGGATCAGTACAGGATTGCACCCATTTAAGAACTGGTATCCAAACATAAAATCTTCTTGCCAATGTTGCATCACGTACTCTAAAGGAGAAATGAAACTTAGGAAACTTAAAGGTTGTTTTTGCTGCTATAAAATTCTTAGCAAAAAGTATTAACTGATCTGTGTCAAACTATATCAAAAGCATGGGATACAGCCTCAAAACATGTTTTTATTTTGCTATATAGCATTTCACCATGTTGCCTGTTCAAAGAACAGTAGGAGAAAAATATTAAGAACATCGAATATTAAATTTAAGAAATACATATTAAATCAAATATATCATTGTGTATATCATCCTTAATCTCATATACATCATCCATAATCTCAAAACAATAATAGGAAACTGTAATAAAAACAATTGCAAATAGCTCTAGTGTAGCCGCCCTGGGTCCCTTTGGGGAGAAGGGCGGGGTATAAATAAAGTTATTATTATTATTATTATTATTATTATTATTATTATTATTATTATTATTATTATTAGCGTAGCTGACGGGGGCCAAGGGGACACAGGACCCCAGCTACAATGCCTGAGGGGGTATCAAGAGACCTCCAGGACTCGACTAGAAGTGCATATATCTTTAGGTTTAGGTCTGACTTTTAAACTGTAGAATACAATTAGTTAATTTAATGATACGAATATTAAAAATTGCAATTCAACTCACCAGAAATTGTATTGCTAATTCTGACAAATATCTTCTCAAAATCTGCAAAGTCACTCCAGGAAGATTGGAACATGTGCATAAAGCGGTTAATACAGAGATTTTCAATCCTTAAAAATAAACACACACATGTCATCATTGGTTGCAAACTCTCTCTTCAACCCAACATCTTTTTCTCTGTCCCAAGTGCTTCAGAGTGAAATTCCTAGTAATGAAATAAAGTTGAACGAATCCAAAATACATCTATAGGGATTCGGTGAAACTACATATTACACTTGTGTATCTCAAATGTATTGAACTTGGCCCACCCTTTCTAAATGTATGACTGGCAATGGAAACACTAACTGCTATGTGAATAGGAGGCAGCAAGGGCAAGGAAACACTATCACCACCTTCACTTGCTGCTACCTGTAAGTGTGGACTGTACTCCTCCCCCCTCACTGTAGCCATAGAAGTATCAATGGCCTTGATGGAGGAGGAGAAAAAGAGAAGACAATGTTTTTATTATTGCATTTTATTATTTTTAAACATTGATTTTAGCTTGCTTGTACTGTATGGTTTTTATGTTAAATATTTGTTGTAAATTGCCCTTATGGCCTCTGTCTGTGTGAAAGGGTAGGGTAAGAATCTCTTACATGAATAAAAAATTATGTCTTCTGGTTCACCCCCAATCTAGCATCAACCACCTATTCCACCACAGCGCATGAAGAGATCCTTGTATGTAACAGTGTATCAGCCTGCATATTGTTGGCATCCTTCAGTCTCGGAAGACTATGGTGTCACGCTCTGAATGGTGGTTCCGGAACAGAGTGTCCTCTCCAGTGCATGAAGCCTGGGTAAAGTAGGTAAGGAGGATAGGCTGTTACCCATGCAGCAAATCCCCCCTCTCCATGTCGCTGAAATGGTCCAATGGAAAGGCAAAGGCCAATACGGTTGGTTCCAGCAGCGTCGCAGGAGTTGCCAGAACGTGACTGTGTTCAGCCATGAACTGCCTCAGGGACTCCGGCTCCGGATTTTGCCTCGAGGTTGACTCCTGAAGCCTTTTCCATAACTGGATGTAGCCACAAGGCAGTGGAGGTTTGGGATCAGAGTTTTCCTTCTCTCAGATGAGCTGCCTTCCCAGGCTAATGAGTCCCATCTACCCGGTGGCTGTTTAGTCGCCTCTTACAACAAGTACAGCCAAACTGAGGGCCTATTCTTATCCCCAGCCCCCAGTAGTATAAGGGACCCACCTTCTGTCAAAATACCGGAACCACATGACCGGATGCGGAAACCCCTCTCCCCCCCCCGGCCCCGGAAGCACGTGACCGGATGCGGAAATACGTCAGCGGAAACCATGCCCTGGAAAGGGGTGGAGGATGGGCATGTGACCACTCTAGGAACTCCTCACGAGGTCCCTGACCACGTGGTGGAGGTTTCAGAACGGCAAGACCAGTGGGGAGGGTGGAGCCCCCAGCCTGCATACACTGTGTGAAAACATCTGTCAAAAAAGATCCCTTATCCTTCCAAAAGGTGCACCCAGGCCAATGTTCAATCCTGCAGACTGAGTCTAGTAATTCCAAACCAGCTGGCCTCCACTCATCAGGATGAGACTTTGAGCTGTTGTTCAATGGTGGGGTCAAGACAAAACCCATCTCTCTAATATTTGGAGGATCTATCAAAGGACAGACTTTTTGCTTCATTTTATTTGGTGAATCCTGTTCATGCACCAGTAGCCTTAGTACCAGATTTGGGAAGGAGTTTTGGAGGAAAGAATAAGTGGTGATGGATTAATGTAGCACTCCAAGATAAAGAAGTAGACAATCAGAAAAGAATTACAAAGTTCCTTTCAGAAGTAACTAACTCCAAAGCTCTCTGGTCTCACAAGCTTAAGGCAGTGATGGAGGAGCATATTGTTAAGCATAGCCATTTATCAGAAAAACATAACGGAAGATTTTACTCAAACCATTTCTAACTTCCTGTGATTTGGGCTCAGAGGTATCTTTTAAAGTCGTAGTTCTCTTATATTTTAGCTGGCTAAGAGCAACTTTCCCTATTGATCCCACAATAGCATCTTTTGCAGGGTGTTGCTGGTGTGTCTTTTGCATCTTCTTTCAGACTGTGAGCCCTCAGGAACAGTGAACCATCTTTTATTTTGCTGTGAAAACCACTTGGTGAACTTCTAAAACTAAGACATGCTATGTAAGTACTATATTTTTAGTAGCAAAGACATAAAAGGGATGTTTATAATTGGCACATGATTTGAATTTTTATTTCATCCAAAATATCTCAGTGTAAATCCTGCTGCTCTAAAGAGATTTGAGCACTTAAAAGAGAATTTCCCTCATACACCAGCTTATTTATTACATTTATATCCCATGTTCCTTCCATGGTGGCACTCAAGGTGGCATCTATGGGATTCCCAGCAGTCTCTAATTTTGGCACCGATCAAATCTGTTCAGCTTCAGAAAGTGGGCTGCGGCAGGTGCCCTCAGACCTCAAGTACCGCTACCAAAGTCTAAGAGCCACTACAATACTCACGCCTTGGTATAATTCAAGATAAAGTCAGCTCCCTTTTCACTATCAAATTGGATGTTGCGAGGCAATTCCTTGTGAGATTTGGCATCTATGCTCAAGGGGAAGCCTGGATGCCATTCTGCCCATCTATTTAAAAAAAACACAAACATTGAACAGAACTAATAGCACTTTCTTTTCTTGTGATTTCTAAGACTGAAATCATATAACTAAAAAATTAAAAATATTTACAGATTAAAAATTAAATACAAATTTTTTTCCACTAGAGACACTGAAAAAACACATTGGGGGAAAAAAATTCCCCTTTTCCCCAGATCTTCATACCTCTAGTATTAGATGGTGACAAAATGCTGGATATGGAACAATTACAATTATTTTTAAAAAACTGTACTTATATGACTGCAAATTGGTGACGAAAAACGAGAAATAAGAGATATACAGCATCAGGTCAAAGAACTAAAAAAGAAGATAGCGCACAGCCCTAAAAGCACTGCTTGTGTCCTCTCCTTTATCTCTTCAGAGCAATATTGAGAAAACATAGCACACAGAAAGCTGTATAGAAACCAGTAGTGTAGCTAATGATCATGTAGCCCGGTGCCAAGTTCAAAATGTTGACCCGGAAGTGATGTCACAACCAGAAGTGACATCACGCCTGGACTTTTAAAAAAGTGAAAATTGGAAGGAACCCACCTCCCCCCCCCAGCAGTTCACCACCCACTTACTATGCTGCCTTCCCCGCAGTCAGTGGCATAGCTAAGGCATCTATCTGCTACCCGAGGTCAAAGAACATTTTGTAGCCCCCCTCCCCGCATGATAAAATCAAATTTAATTAAGGAAATAAATAAAAAGTTATTGGTCCCATGCTGTATCATAATAACATCTCATTGGCACTTAGAACAATCAGTCTCATAGGTCAGTTTGGAGTAAGGCAAAACCACTTTTTGTTCCACAAGACAGTTGCGTTTTCATTTTCTGGTTAATTGACCATAACTTTTGATAGAATACAGATATTCCAGTGCTGTTTGTTTCATTGCAATCTGCATTAAATTACCTTTCCAATGATATATAACATGATGGTATTATTCATACATACCAAGATTTTCATAATTTTGGTCACCAGCGTCAAGCTCAGCTTGTTGCCCCCCTAAAGCTTGATGCCCAGTGCAACTGCTACCTCCTGCACCTCCTTAGCTATGCCACCGATAGAAACTCACCAAGGAAGAGGGGGGGGAGGAGCCAACAGTGGATGAACAGACATGTGCCCAAGAGCTCCTGGGAGACAGTTTGTTTTCCCCCAAATACTGCAGGTCTGAAGAGGACCTGAAGATCTTTGTTAGGAGAGACAAGATCTTCATCTGCAGGTATCTGGGAAACTGAAAGCCTGACCGGTGGGGGGGGGGGGCTTTCTTCTCAGAGGAATCTAACTGTTTGTGACAGTATTGGGGGAGGTGCAGTGATCTGCAATCAAGCTGCTGGCTCCGTGCTGAGATGCCATAAGGAGGGGAAAAAAAGCGTGAAGTGTAAAGTTTAAGCTGGAAATTTAAGATAAGCAAATGTTAATATTGTCCCCAGCTCTGACTGACTGATTTGGCTAAAAGCCCTGGATATATTGGAGGCATTAACGAGAGACTTTTTAAGGAGGTTGAAAGCGCGCTTTTTCTCTGTCATGGAATAAATTGGTGGTAGATTATAATTACAACCATAACTTGGGTGTGAACTAAAATCCAGAATTATTCTTGGACATAATTGGATATAAATATAATTCTCATTAGATTTGAAAGAGCTTTGTTTTCTCTGCACCAGAGATGGTGAGATTGTTTTCTTTCGTTCTGTTTTTCTCTCCATTAACCGCACTGGACAGTTATCTGCAAGAGGTATGTAAGGAATGCGGATGGCAGGGAAGTAATGACGTGGTGGAAGTGAGGAGAATAATATGTTGTGGACATCTAGTAGACTAGAGAGAAATTGCAAAATGGACTCTATTCCAGAAATGTGGATACAGAAAATCTTGATTAATACGGAGAGATTGCTTGTTATGGAGCGACAACAGCTGAATTGGTCCTCGTAGATTCAAGCCAGTCTGGAGACTCTTTCCCAACAGATAGATGTCTGTAAGGAACAATTGGAAGATGTGAAGAAACAAGCAGAAGATAAACAAGGGAGTGAAAAAGCAGACAAGGAGGAAAATCAACAGGATGATCAACAGGACGAAGAGGCGCTGATGGAGATCAAGAAAGATACAATGGACAGAGTAACAGGAGTGTACAAATCACAAAATTTGTTGGAACAAGAAGGAGAAAATATATCCCAGTTAACTGGAAGAATGAACACACCCTATATAAGAAAGTGTGGATTTATCCGATTCCGTTATAGAGATAAATTATTAGATATTACAGAAGAAAAAAATGGAAAGTAAGAAAGAAAAAGAACCCTGAAGGGTAATCTGAGGGTTAAAGAAAATTGGAGGATTTATTCAGGTAATAACAATGGTCCAAATTTATTTGAAGGAAAAAAAAAAGAATATGTATGAAATTGATAAATATGAATTAGAATGTATTAAAAAATATAGCTGGAAGTGTAAACGTGTGGAAGAATTGTTTTATATGTGGTTATTATGTCAAAGGGAAAAAAAGTGTAATTAGATTAGAGAATTAGATTGGAGTTGAAATAGCTGAGGTGATAAATTTTGGTAATTAGATTATTTTGTTTTAATACTAATGAGCAAGCATAAAGTTAGTTTATGCTTGGTAGAAAGTGAATATTTAGAAAATATAGTATAGGGCATTAGGGAAAATTTATTGTATATTATATAAATAAATGGATAAAATAATAAGAGGTATAAATAGATGAGTAAGTACTAGGAGATATAGTATGATTAATTAGTAATGGTATATGGTATTTAGCACTCCTAAACGTATGTTATATGTTTGTATGTCTCTGTGCGTTAATTTAAATAAATAAATAAATAAATAAATAAATAATAAAAAAGAAATTCACCGATACAACTTTTGACGATCCTCCAATTCTTTGCGTCTGTGATGCTTGAGGATAGGAGTCTTATCATCTCTGCAAAGCTTGGCTGTGAAAAATGATGAAAAGACAAAAACATAATCCAAGATCAAGATATGGAATATTTGACAGAGGTCTGCTGCAGCTCTCCACAGAGGAAGAAAAGATAATGCCCAGGTACTGCACTCATTCCCCAGTAAGGCTCTACTGCATGTACACTACTCAGGCAGCACCACTCTTAAAGTACAGAAAGTATGCATCCTGATCGCTCCCTACTATTCCCTATGCCCTTCACAAACAGCTTTCCAATAGGAGCGGAGAACCTGCCCCTTGCTTAGTTACCCTGGGGGCCCTTCTCAGGCTATCAGTGTTGGGACTGATTGGTTCCTTAGACATCACACCATGTGTCATGGAAGTCAGTATCAGGATACAGCTTCATTAATAATGGGATGGGTCAGTGGTTCCATAGACACCAAAGGTGTTACTGGGATGGGCTGTGCCAGGGTTGCTTTGCCAGTCTTGCCATATGGCCCTTGTTGCACCAGTACCAGCACACTGTCAGTGTGGTGTGGCCAGGATGGACTCAGGACATGACAAACATTGTGCTAGCATCCATGCAACATTGGTACAATGTTCAAATAAGACTGAGCTATAATTAGATTTCTCTTACCCCAATTATAGATAAGCAAACTGGTTGAGAATCATGTTAAAGTTCATAGCATTGAACCTCTGATATGAACATGTTTCATGCATATTGAAGCCCCCTTCTTCAGCATTGCAGCTTCCCCATGGGCTTAGAGCACAACATTTTAGCCAAAAGCTTGAACAAAATTGACAAGAGTGAGGGGAAGAAGAGTGATTTGTCCTGTTGGGAGACCTTGCATTAACTCCTTAAATACATAAACAAGTTGTTAGCAAGTGAAACTAGTTGAAGTTGTCTCAACCCACCTGTTCACCATAAGGAACCTTGCAAAGCACTTACCTCGTCCATCTCGGAGCACCACCTCTTTTTCATCTGTAATCCATCTGTAACAAGGAAACTCCAGATAGTCACCTAATGGTGTTTTCACAGTGACATACTTAAGATACCAATCATCAGGAAACCAATATTTCCGTTTTTCAATTTTTATCAGCTGAATCTCCCCCAAGTCTTCTGCCACTGTCACATCATAAGTATCAACCTAGAAAAAGAAAATGCAGGCTTTGATCAGTTGGGCAATACAACATGCATGCAGCTATATCCAAAATGTGTTCTTTGATGCATAGTGGCCTTGGGTGGTAGCCAGTAAGCCATTTCAGTGACCATTTAACTTTTCCTAAGGGGCTTCAATTTGTACATTTGCTTGCTGGTGGGTGCAGCTGCTGTTGCCTGTCACTGGCTTCCTTGATAAGACAACCCATCATATTTTTTTAAATGAAATGTCTAAAACCACAAATACAGTGCTATCAGTATCAGCCAAAGTCTTATCCTCTTACATATCTGATGTGTTGTAACAATATAAGACATGTTTTTGAAGTGGATTTCTCTGAGAACCTTATATGCAAAATAGACAGAGCCTTGATCCTGATATTCTGAATGAAGACCCTGAGATATACAACATACAAATTAATTTTCTTAAGGCCGTAATCCTAACCAACTTTTAAGCACTGACATAAGGGCAATGCAGCTCCAAGGTAAGGGAACAATCATTTCCTTACCTTGAGGAGGCCTCCATGACTGCACCCCCAACTGCAGAATGCAGCACATGCCCCACTGAACCAGCTATGCCAGTGCTGGAAAGTTGGTTACAATTGTGCCCTAAAACAGGTATCACAGCCCCGCCACAGCATAGAAGTTTACCCACCAACAGAAGTGCCACAGGCATTGGCACAATGCTGGAAAAATGTCACGCCAACATAGCTTGGACACCGGTGGAGAAGCCAAAATGCGGAGGCGACTAAGGCAGGATGCCGGAGGGATGTGGGTGAGATGAGGGGGAATTGGTGCAAACCATATATCACATTTCACATGTGGACATCATATCACATATCTCTTTGGAAGACAGACATGCCCCCAATGTCAGAAAAATGCTACCCCAACAACCACCTGTAATAGGTACACTCATAGAGAATAATGGGGAAGGGAAGAATACCAGAAAATCTAGTTCTCCTGCTACCACCCAACCCGGAGCCCAATCCTGTAGTTTGCAGAGCAGCGGAATGGGAGGCGGGGGCATGGACGGGGGTGGGGAGGAGGCGTTCCGGGGAGGGGGGAGGCTGGCGGGGGGCGGAGAGAGGGTGGGCAGGAGGCGTGCCGGGGCAGGGGGGCAGGCAGGAGGAGGATCCGCGGAGCTGCGCTCCACAGGATCCAGAGCGCTCGTGGAGAGCTGTGTGCCCTACACGAGCACCTTTTCCTTACTGCCGACCTTTTGGTCAGCGGTAAAGTGAGTAGCCCCATTGTGGGGCTGCTTACCTTACTCGGGGGAGGGGGCCGAATGTCCCCTTCTCCTGAGGCGCCTCCCACGGCAGCGCAGGAGGCGCAGGATTCGGCGGCAGCCCTCCTGCTTTAATGTTTGCTGGCATTATTTTATGCCTCCTGCTTTAATGTTTGCTGCATAATTTGCTTTAACGTTGCTGGCAACATCCTCTCCATCAAGGATAAACTGACAACTCTTTCTATCCACAGCCATTCTCCCCACCCCACCCCAGCTGATCTAATAAGTGAAGCTGTGCAAGGGTCAAGCAAGTGAGTTGGATGATCACACTCTAGCAAGTGAGTGTGGCCTCACATTCTAAAAGTTTCTGTTCACATCCTTGGGCAGTTCAAACCAAAAAGAATCCAAAATAACAGGACCAACAGGAGACATGGTGACATCAACTGACACTGTCATTGCATAGTCCAAGCTGTGACAGATGCAAGGGATCATGTCTGCAAAGTAACCAACAAAATGGTCACACCAAGCAACCATGTTCAGAGAGAATTTTGAGGATGATATATCTCCTACCTCCTGTAGGTAGGATACTGTCCTATTCAGTGTTCAGATGGGTTTGTTTTAGGTCTGAGTGTGTTTGCAAGCTGTTACTGAGTTGCAGTTTTCAACTCAAACAGTATTTTTATTCTCCCTAAGGATGTATGGCTCAGTAAAGTTTCTCTGGAACTTTTTTTTGGTATTTTTTCTGAAATAAGATTTGTCAAGAACTTAAAAAGGTGAAAGTGACTAAACCTTTTTTCTAAAGATAGTGCTATGCACCTGAACATTCTTGCATTTCATTATGGGTGTTATAACTGGTACACTGTGAAGCTGGTTTGTACACACCTTTTCAGATACAACATTCTATACTCTGTGCACCTATCCCTCATCTTTGGCTCAGGCAACAAAATGTCTTGGCCTGGCTCTGGCTCCAGTAATTGTATTATCTAGGAATCTCCCAGAGTGGAGGATATATTACAGATCTTTGAGATTATTTGTAGCATAAAATGTAGAATCTGTTCTTCATCCCAAGGCAGAAATAGTGTCCCTGTGTTTCTAAAGGCCAGATTACATATGCTAATGACATTGCAAGCATACCAAGGCTATTTCCTTTTGTAGTACACATGCAGGATTAGAATCTGGATTCGGACCAAGGGGACAGGGGACTGTAACTAGAGGTGGAAGAAAACAGTGATGAAATAATAACACATAACACTGCTTTCTGGATTTCTCATTCTAGTAAAAATCCCCAAAACCCAAAATCTGCAAAAAAAATTATTATTATTTTATTTTATTTAATGGGGGGAGTGCATGGGTAAGAAATGGCTGCATCTGCTGACACTATACTACCTATAATCAGTGTTTCTCAAACTGTGGGTCAGGACCCACTAGGGGGGTCACAAGCCAATTTCAGATGGGTCCCCATTTATTTCAATATTTTATTTTTAATATATTAAACTTGATGCTACCTTGGTATGTGACTGAATTTGGGGAAATGTTACAGATTGGTGTGATGAACAGGCTACTATGTATATGTTTTTAACAATGATAGTAAATGGGACTCCTGGTAAAGTGTGGGTAGGATTGCAGTTGAGAATTGTTAAACATTTTCCTGCTTGATGATGTCACCTCTGGTCATGATGTCCCTTCCAGTGGGACCTGACAGATTCTCATTCTAAAAAGTGGGTCCTGGTGCGAAAAGTTTGAGAACCACTGACCTATATCATCTACCTAGTACACTTTTAAAGAGATTATAATTTATAATTATAATTTAAATCTTGAATAAAAACATACACCACTTTCTGCACTTCTCCTTTTTGAAAAACACTGAAATTCACCCAAAAAAAACCATTTTCTCCCATCTCTACTATAATACTCTGTCCCAGTTGTAGCCCTGAACCAAATACTCCCCCCCCCACACACACACTGGTGATAATGGAAGGTCTTTTTCACTGTAAAACAGCCTCCATGGGCCACCTGATCTGGATCAAAACCACAGCTGAGGCGGTATTAAGCCCCCACCAGCCATTCTCCACCTTTTGGAGAGGCTATATCTGGAACTCTTCTCAGGTTCCAAGGCCCCCATGTCAAACAAGGTTACAGGGCCACCTTCTCACACTTTTCAGTCTGTGGCCCCCTTCAAAAGTACTAGGGCTCCCCAGGTGCTATATGACTCCAATTGAGAATAGCTGCTGTAAACACAGGAGAAGATGGGGTAATTGGCAGTGTAGGACTTCAGTCATGCAGGTCTTCAGAATATGATGGTTGTTTTACCTCTCTTGCAGCACCCCTATTTTCACATCAAAGACTTTTGCAATGTCCTGTACTATGCTTCTGAAGTAGGATGTGCTCATAAACTTTTTCAAAAAGGTATTTAATATAATGTTTAATCTTCAAATTGATCCAGCTGTCATTATTATGTAAATATTACATCTTAAACACATTCAGACACTTTATCTGGAGTGATGGGTGTGACAGAGATAGAAAGGAAGCCATGTACTATCTGAGTCCATATGAGGCGGCTTAAATGCATATGTACTAGAATCAAGATGACTAAATCACCCACTCACCCAGGGCCCATGAGAGGGGAGTGCAAGGGGTAAATTGTACCTGGGCCCAGGGTCAGAAAAGGGGTTTAGGAGCCAAAGGAGCAGAGCTGGAAATTTCTTAGGATCACAGAAAAGGTTTGCACGTACTATATGAAGACTAGCATTCACATTTTGTGTATGCCTACCTAGTTTTATATATCATAATTTGAAGAAATTGTGATCCAATAATCATATGAAATTATGATCCAATGGAGAAGGAGCCCAAAAGAAACTTTGTAGCCCCTGATAAAATTCCTCTCAGAGGCCCTGCATCCATGCCTGAGTTCTTGCTTCTAGTGACAAAGGTGGAATGAAACCTGAAGAATTCTAGTGTATACTAATGACCAATGTTAAGTAATTTCAAAAATCTCCATAAAGGAAAAGATAAGGACAGTAATCTACCAGAAAACACGGATTATACTTGTTGGAACATGTGAAATGGCCATTGAGAAGTGTGATCCTTACCCATGAACAACTTTTGGTTTCCACTTCTATGCTATTTATGCTTCTTAATTTCCTTCCATCCTTTTGTCAAAATCCTTTTCTTTCTTTGGTTCACATACAATATTTAAAAAACCATAAGATGTATCATTCCTGTTATTGCTTTTTCCTACAGAGAAATATACTTTGCTGGGCATGCAACAAATCTTCTTGCCTTGTAGTGCTACATGTAGATTAAGAGAAATTATCTGTGGCAGATCAAAGAGCAGGATTCTGGTAGATACATTTTCATGACAAAAACCAAGATTAGTCTGAAAAAGGCAAAAAGTCCTCCTGTGCAATTCAAACATCTAGGTTAAGTTTTCTTTCAGAATAGTTCATTGGAGAAAAACAGAAGTGCATTGAGATGGGGAACTAGGGTCATTAGGCAACACAACTTGTGAAAATTGTGTTTTCACAACCAAAGCAGGAACCAAAGCAGACAGAAGTAGAATTATGTCATGTATACTGAACATGATGTACCCAGAAAACCAGTTTCCAGAAAGGTAGCCATGCTAGCCTGCTGTAACAAAATCAATGTCTTAAAACCTCTTAAAACAGTACATCAAGGTTCAGATTCCTTATTCCCCTCCTATAGAGATGGGGCCACTCCTCCCCTATTTATCCAGCTGCTAGAGCAGTTAAGGGCTAGATGAATGTTAATCTGGAACAGTATTCCAGAACCTACCTGGCACAACTCTCACATACTATTAAATCAAATTTGTGGTGCTATGTCCCAATCCAAACTATTCTTTTTGTATCCAATGCCCAGAGGAGTCTAGTACACTTTGAAAAACTCTGTAATGCTCAATATAAGAAGAAAAACCAGATGCTATGTTGTAATGTTCAACATAAGAAGCAAAAACACAAAACAAATATTCCTCTGCATTTTCATCTAATATTTGACATGCAAAACCCCCCACAGTTGACTTCGCTGTTCCATCACCAATTTGAATGACTTCAGAAAAAGGAAGTGCTTCAAGGATAGAACCAAATGTAGAAGAGAGTCTCCAAGTTCACTAACTTCCCTAAAGGACTGGTTGGGCTCAGTGTTATACAATTGGTACATCCTGCTTGGGTGGCTGAGTTTGTGCCTTCAGCTGAAGCACAAAGCAAGGGAGAAAGGATGCAGTGAGGATGGTGTGGCTGTTGGTGCAGTGGGATAAAGAATGTAGGACAAGATCATAACAAGCCCACCCAAGCAGGAGACATTAAAAAGGTAAGCTAAACAGACTCTTCCTTCCATCTGTGGTCCAAGAAAAGAGGTACACAAAGTTCCTGCCCCTTATCGTACCCCAGTTTTCTAATGAAAGCAAGGGACCATGGAAGATGAAGAGGTGCAAGGAGAGGCAGTTTATGAACATGTGGAAAGGAGGTAGAGATTAAGTATCTCTGCCATGATCTCAGACACTGGGAGCTGCTTACGGAAGCAGGAAAACCAAAGACCCAGCAGAGGCGGGTCTGTCCCCATGTCTTTAGCAGCCGTGCAATCTACAGCAATCAGCAGATGAACCTTTTGCAGGAAGGAGATCAGCCTAGTTGCATGCCAAGGTTGCAATCCTATCCACGCTTTCCTGAGAGTAAGCTCCATTGATTATAATGGGACTTACTTCTAAGCAGACAGGCATAGGATTGGGCTCTCTCTCTCTCTCTCTGTTCTTCTCACTCTGTTCTTCAAAGCACAGGTGCTCATTCAGGGTGACCAGATACAGGCGAGGACAATGGACCTTTAACCATTGTAGAGAAGAGGGGATTTTGGCAGGTGCAGCTCAACATGTAAGCAGAGCTGTCCCTGCCTAAATCCCCTCTCCTCTACAATGGTTAGGTATCGGCACTTTGTCCTCCATTACGTCTGGTCACCCTGAACCAGCACCTGTGCTTTGAAGAACGGAGAGGTGCAGGCTTTAGAGCCCAATCCTATGCCTGTCTACTCAGAAGTAAGTCCCATTAGAATCAATGCAGCTTACTCTCAGGAAAGCCGCGTGGATAGGATTGTAGGTGACCATTGCATCTGGTCACTCTGTGCTGGTTACAAAGCGGGCAGACCCTGCCAGGACCTCCAGCCTCAAAGCATTTCGGTGAGTGCAGAGATGAGAGTCGAAAAGCAGCCAAATACTAACCGGTTTATGATGCCAGCTACTGCTGAGTACTGTATTAGAGCCCAAACCTAGGCATGTCTACTCAGAAGTAACTCCCATTCTAGTCAATGAGGCTTACTCCCAGGAAAATGTGCATAGGAGTGCAGCCTGAGAGCCCAATCTCATGCATGTCTACTCAGAAGTAACTCCCATTCTAGTCAATGAGGCTTACTCCCAGGAAAATGTGCATAGGAGTGCAGCCTGAGAGCCCAATCTCATGCATGTCTACTCAGAAGTAAGTAGTATTCTAGTCAATGAGGCTTACTCCCAGGAAAATGTGCACAGGAGTGCAGCCTGAGAGCCCAATCTCATGCATGTCTACTCAGAAGTAAGTCGCATTCTAGTCAATGGGACTTGCTCCCAGGCAAGCGTGGACAGGATCGCAGCCTTAGAGGGGCGAGCGAGGGCGCGGGCAGGCTGCGGTGGGCAGGAGCGGGCGCGGGCGCGAGAGTCCGCCCGCCTGCAGCACTCACCGTGCCTCGCTCGAAGTCGTTGTAGAAGGGCTTGTCGAGCAGGTGCCGCTCGCTGGTGCCTTCCGAGCCCACCAGGGTGAAGTAGACGTAGTCGTCCGTGCCGGCGAACCACTGGCTGCCCGTCGCCACCGTCACCGCGTAGGAGGGCATGGCTGCAGCCTCGACGGGACGAGACGGGACGGGACGCGCGCCGCGCCTGTACAGCTGGGGAGACCACGGAGTGGACGGGCTCCGCAGCGCAGCTGGCTGGGGCTTTGCAGAAGCACGCTCGGCCCTCGCGGCGCTCCACAAGTGGCTTTCCCCGCCCGGGCCCAAGGAGGAAGGGACCTCGCCACCACCCCCACCCCCACCCCCACCCCGCCCCGAGTCTTTGCCTGGATTGGTCTTCGCCTGGATTGCAAACTCTGCAGGGTTTGTGAAACGGGCTCGTCCCTGTCGCCTCTGGGGGGGATGTCCCTCTTTTGCACCGTGGGCTGAGCCCCTGACTTGCACGTGCCCCATTGGGAGGCTTGAAGCTGTTCTCTTCCTCAGGCTGCAACAGCGCTTTCCAAACGTTTCAGCACAAGGACCCACTTTTTAAAACGACAATCTATCATGATGACCCACTACTAGATAGATCAATCGATCAATCAGAGATCTAGAGAGTATTTATCATCATCATCATCATCACCATCACAACGTGCTGGAATCCCTAGCATATATGCACTGCTGAAACAGAGAGTCAGTGAGAATGGATGATGGGCGGATCCCAAAGGATCTCGGCCTGCTTGGAGGCAGGCTGTGCAGCATGACCTTTCCCAGTTTGAAGAGACACTTGGCCAACAGTCTGAGGCAAAGAAGGAAGGCCCATAGCCAGGGAGACAGACCAGGGACAGACTGCACTTGCTCCCGGTGTGGAAGGGATTGTCACTCCCGGAGTGGCCTTTTCAGCCACACTAGACGCTGTGCCAGAACCACCTTTCAGAGTGCGATACCATAGTCTTTTGAGACTGAAGGTTGCAATACATCACCATCAGCATAAGAGTCCTATACTAGACTGCTAGAGATGTTACATATAGACCAGCGATTACATGTTACATATAGATGTGGGTGTAGACCAGCCATTTTCAACCACGGTGCCATGACACACTGGTGTGCCACAAATGGTCTGCAGGTATGCCACAGGAGTTTGGGGGGAGGGTCATTTATTAGTAGGGCCATTGGGGGATGTGAGCCCCCACCAACAGCATGGTGGGCCTTGTCAGTTGTCAAAAAACTGATAGTGTGCCTTGACAATTTTAGTACCTTTTATTTTTAAAATGTACTAAAATCATCACCTCTGATGCCAATCTCCCACCAGTCTCCCAGAGGTGGTCATCACCTCTGATTCCAGTCTCCCACTATTCAACACTTCTACGATAAATGTACCTTCAGCATGGGAGCCATCAGAACAATAGTGTTCTGTGAGATAAAAAAGGTTGAAAATCTCAAAAGGTTGAAATGGAGTTTAAGGACTTTACAGTCATTCCAGGGTACCCAGAAGGCTAAACTGGAGAGCAAGATGTGCACTTCCAGGTCAATTTGGGGGTATGAAGATTACCTCATACCACAGGTTAGCATTCCAGCCAACAATTTTCTTCTCCAAACCAGGTAAGGGTGCTTGCAAAGTTTTTTTAATGTTTCAAAAATGTTTTGCGACCCACCAAAGTTCAACTCGCAACCCACAGTTTGGGAAACACTGCTGTACTGTTCACGCTTTCCACGGAGCTCCATTGTATACACCCTGGAACTGCCTTCTGTGTAATCCTGCATAGGGTTGTGCTTTAAAAGGTGCTTTCTCTCGAGGGGGGCGGGGCCTGAGGTGGCTGAGTAGCTGTGTTTTTCTGAGCGCCTGGAAAACTCTTGGAAAGCACGCTATTTCTTCCCAGAATCGCGGGTCTGATGAGATCCGAGGATCAGTGGTCAGGAGAGGCCTTGATCCTACAGCTGGTGTACAGTTTTGGAGAAGAAGGGTCCAGCCAGGGACTGTTTCTTCTCCAAGGGAACCCAGCCATCGATGTCAGTGATGGTGAGGATTCAATGTTGAAATTAAGCTGAAGGCTACAAGCAGAGAAGGAAGTTGAAAGAAGCAAGTGAGTGTTGTTCGTTGTGTGTGTCTGGCATTAATTGACTAACTGACTGCCTGATTAAGCTTTAGCCAGAGAGAAGGAGAAGGAGGGCCAGGCTTTCCCCCTCCTGGGAGAAGAGGAAGGAGTAGGAGGCTTTCTCTGCTTATTTGTTTGTTGTTGTGAGAAGAAGCTTTGGAGGAGATCTGCCAAGCTTGTTATGGAAATATGAGTGCATAACTCTAACTTTATAAATCTAAAATGTGTTGGTGTGAGGGGTGCCTCAAAAAGGGGGAGGGTCTCTGAGCATCACCTGGCAGGGTGCCAAGGGTCAGCTGGATGGTCTCTTGGGACCCCTGGGTGGGGTATCCACCTCCCTGGGGTTGCTTGCAGGGGAAGCCTCAGACCAAGCCAGGGGGAAGGGGTTCACAACACCCTTGTCCTCCTCCCTGGAGGCAGGACCTGAGGCCCTTGGTCTTCAAGCAGGGACTCCTGCCTTCCCTCTCCAGAACTGCCTGTCATCACAGGCCTCCTTGCTTTTATCCTCCCCAGCCACACCCTCGGCTCCTCCCCTTCCTCCCTCTCTAGGCTAAAAAGGGGCCCTGACCGTGGCCTGCTTCCCTCCTCTTTGGTGGTTAATGGTGACCTGGCCCTGCTCACTGCTCAGGTCAGGTGAGCTGGGGGAGCATTCTCTCCCACCCAGCTGCCCTATGTCTTATCTGGTCAGCTGGAGTGGTGGTGGTGGCTATGGCCAGGCAGTTCTGTCCCTGGCCTGCAGCCAGGTAAGGCAGGGGTCAGACAAGGGCTTGGCCCCTGAGAGTTGGATTACAAATTAACCGTCTTGGAATACAATTTTTGTTGTTGAGTGTTCAGTTTCGTTTTCCTGTGGAGAGCTTGTGGAGTGCCTGTGGAGATCGGCTGGAGACCTGCATTTTTTTTTGTTTTGCAAAAGTGGTTGATTGTTTACATTTCTTTGATTATCGCTTGGAAAAGAATGCGGTTGACATAGAAACAAATATAAATAACAGAAATAAGAACATCAGGGACATCTAGTGGACTAAAAAAGATACTACAAGGACAAGAACAGGACTTGACAAGTGAAGTAAAAAAAAAGAAGATATAAGAAGGAAGAAAAAGGATGACAGGAAAAGGAGAGAAAGTTAGGAGCTCTTCTGCCCCAGAGTCCAGCTTGGAAAAACTAACACAAGAGGAACCGAAAGGGAAAGAATGGAAGCAGATAATACAAGACAATATAGAGAAATTAGTGGCGATGGGACAGTATCAAATAAATCAATATCTGCGGGTTCAAGCATCCAGATTCACTGTGATCATCATGTATGATGGATTGCATGGCTGCGGCAATGAAGATGTAAACAGATTGTTGGTTGCACTGTATAATATAGCCTTCCTGCATAGATATAAGCACAGCACATGCTAAACTCAGATGGGCAATAAGTAGATTCAAACATAGGATTAAAGGATGGGAGAACTTATCCACTGTCATTAAGGACAGTGGCCCAATTAACAGTGGGAAAAGGGCAGTATATTTCTACATATTGAAATATTGTGATTTTTAAAAATTCTCCCAAAAGAATATGAGCAAAGGAACACAGAAGCAAAACACTTCTGACTTTTGCACATATGTTATGGGGAGGGGGAGGAAAGGAGGGTGACAGTTCAGCTGTAAACCACTCACCAGTTGATAATATGCCTGTTAGTGTGGATGAAATCCAATTATTTGGGAATGGTGGAAAAAGCCCACCATAATGTGGAACTACTGCAGCAAATAACCCCTATAGTGGGGACAAAAATGACTAGACATTGCAAGCATCCCCTAATCTGGAAGCACCCCTGGTCTGAGCCTTGGCTTTTCAGAAAACAGTTTCTGGCTCATTTGACAAAGCCCATGTTAAGGCAAAACCCGTTTTAAGCCGAGATCCACAGTGTATCTTATTTATTTCACTTTATAATTTTTTTAGGTTTTGTAAAAGTGTATAAATACTGTATTCTACAATTATGGCTTTCTAACTATACAGAGAACCTTAGCTCACCAGATTAAGCAGCAGACAAGGTTTGAATCTCTTGGCAAATAGGGCAGGGATAGCAGCACAACAGCCTTTTATGAGGGAGTCTGCCAGAGATATATAGACCAATTGCTAGTCCAACCCCAAGAAAGAGGCATCACGCTAGGCAATTCCGTAGTTGGGTTAAGCCACCAGTTTAAATATGCCAACTGTGTCTATATCTACACTAGTGCAGAACAAAAGGGTTTTCTGAAGCTGCTCCTACCCTTTTGTGCCAGACTAATTTAGAATACAGATGACAGTTAAGCTGAACCTAGGTTGGCTTAATTTAAATATAGGATTGCCCATTTATCCATCTTCATAAGAGCATAAGAACCAACAGCATGGTGTGCCTTGTCAATTGTCAAAAAACCGATGATGTGCCTTGATAATTTTTGTACCTTGTCAGTGTGCCATGAGACAAGAAAGTTTGAAAATCACTGGTCTAAACAGTCTGATTTTTGTTTGTAACATGCCCTGCAGGCCATTATGCAAGTGCTGTCACATGAAAATGTTCCAGGAGGCTTCTCACATCAAGGAATGGTTTTTATGGTTTGTACTTAATGTAAAACCTGACTCTTCAGAAAATTTGAGGATTAAAAACCTTTTAACCAAATAAAGGGGGGAGGAGAATATGTACACTGCCCTGAGCACCTTGGTAGAAGAGCTGGATAAAATACATAAATGGAGGTGTACTGGCACACACAAATGATACAAGCAGGCTAGGAGCCATACTACCTTTTGGAGGGCTTCTGAGGCCGGGGACCCCACAAAGTAAATAGATGAACTGATGGAATCATTCTGTCTTGCTGTGGAATGGAATGCGCATTGCAGAATCGCAAGGAGAATAAACTGCCATATTTAATGATGTGCAGGGCCATAGTGAAAGATCTCCTTCCATGTTGTGAAACAGCAATGCCTCAGCAACACCAAAGTCCTCGGTGTTGCACATACACAAGCCCCAAGTTATCAATTTTGAAGTCTAAATTTGTGCTGCATGCGCAGAATTGGTTTTCCTGCCCGCAACCGATGCCTATCAAGTACAGTACTGCTATTTTGCTAGCCAAATTGTTTCCTAAAGGGAGCTTTCCTCCACCAATTCAAGTTGCAGAACCAAGAGTTAGCCATCCACACTTCAGTTAATCCACTGATGTGACACTATCTCCTAGTTCCTAGGAATATATTTTCTCTCAATGCAAATAGCCCATCCTTCAAACAAGCAGGATACACAACCTTTGCAACAGTATCCAGTCTATTTGCCTGCCTCTCTTTTCCTATGCAAACTTTTGGTGTTGCAATGTTTGCTGACTAGAATTCGGAAGAATACCAGTTACTTCACTCTAACCTTCATGGTGTTTCTGGGCAAAAACAGCAGTAGCCATTTCCCTGGTGACCTGCTGTGGCTCTTTGTTCCTGCTGCTTACAGCCTAGGGAAAAGAAGTAGAGAAACTTCTGGGGAACAACCAGGTTCCCCAGCCTGGTTGTCCTTCCCTTGACTGGAGAAAACTTCAGTCAAAAGGTACCATAACTGACCACAAATGCTTTTGAGCAAAGGTTGGCTGCAGATTGCAGTTGGCTGGAGAAATTTCAGCAGAGAGACAAGATTCTCAACAACATTTGAAGGTCCTTTTTTGTTCAAGATTACGGTTACCATTCTAAATGCACTTACAGTACTAGAAAATACATCTCACTGAATTTGACAGAACTTCTTTCTGAGGAAATAAGACCGGACTATGCTGTACATTGCACCAAGCAATGCATTTTAAGCAGTAATAACTACTATCTTGCACAATAAAGGAATCAACATGATTCTTTTAAAAAAAATATAGCCATCTGGAGCAATTAATTGAATTATTGCATAGGTCATGCTCTTCAACGCGATCACCATCGTAGTTGCCCTCCTCTGGATCCACTTCAGTTTGTTGGCCAGCAACATTAAAGGGAATAATTAAAGCTTCTTCAAATATGTTAGAAGCAGGAAACCTGCCAAAGAAGTGGTTGGCCCTCTGGATGGTGAGGGAGGGAAAGGGGAGATAAAAGGAGACTTAGAGATGGCAGAGAAATTAAATGAGTTCTTTGCATTTGTCTTCACGCAGTAGGGCTGCCTGAATGGCCCCTCCTGACTAAGGAATTAAGTCAGATAGAGGTGAAAAGAGAAGATGTTTCAGACCTCATTGACAAATTAAAGATCAATAAGTCACCAGGCCCTGATGGCATCCACCCAAGAGTTACTGAGGAATTGAAGAATTAAGTTGCTGATCTCTTGACTAAAATATGCTACTTGTCCCTTAAAATGACCACGGTGCCAGAAGATTGGAGGATAGCAAATGTCACACTGATTTTTAAAAAGGGAAGGATGGGGGACTTGGTTAACTATAGGCCAGTCAGCCGAACATCCGTTCCAGGTAAGATGGTGGAATGCCTCATCAAAGATAAAATCACAAAACACATAGACGAACAAGCCTTGCTGAGAAAGAATCAGCATGGCTTCTGTAAGGGTAAGTCTTGTCTCACAAATCTTTTAGAATTCTTTGAAAAGATCAAAAGGCATGTGGATGCAGAAGAACCCATGGATATTATATATCTGGACTTTCAGAAGGTGTTCGACACGGCCCCTCACCAAAGGCTGCTAAGAAAACTCCACAGTCAGGGAATTAGAGGACATGTCCTCTCATGGATTGGGAACTGGTTGAAGACCAGGAAACAGAGAGTGGGTGTCAATGGGCAATTTTCACAGAGGAGAGAGGTGAAAAGTGGTGTGTCCCAAGGATCTGTCCTGGGACCAGTGCTTTTCAACCCGTTTGGAAATGACCTGGAGACAGGGTTGAGCAGCGAGGTGGCTAAGTTTGCAGATGACACCAAACTTTTTTGAGTGGTGAAGACCAGAAGCAATTGTGAGGAGCTCCAGAAGGATCTCTCCAAACTGGCAGAATGGGCAGCAAAATGGCAGATGCGTTTCAATGTAAGTAAGTGTAAAGTCATGCATATTGGGGCAAAAAATCAAAACTTCACATATAGGCTAATGGGTTCTGAGCTGTCTGTGACAGAACAGGAGAGAGAACTTGGGGTGGTGGTAGACAACCCGATGAAAGTGTCGACCCAATGTGCAGTGGCAGTGAAGAAGGCCAATTCTATGCTTGGCATCATTAGAAAAGGTATTGAGAATAAAACGGCTAATATTATAACTCCATTGTACAAATCTGTTGTAAAGCCACATCTGGAGTATTGCGCCCAGTTCTGGTCACCACATCTCAAAAAGGACAAAGTGGAAATGGAGAAGGTGCAAAAGAGAGCAACTAGAATGATTACTGGGCTGGGGCACCTTCCTTATGACGAAAGGCTACAACATTTGGGCCTCTTCAGTCTAGAAAAGAGGCGCCTGAGGGGGGACATGATTGAGACATACAAAATTATGCATGTGGGTAGAGAGATGCTCTTTTCCCTCTCACACAACACCAGAACATCCACTAAAATTGAGTGTTGGGAGAGGACAGACAAAAGAAAATATTTCTTTACTCAGTGTGTAGTTAATCTGTGGAACTCTTTCTCATAGGATGTGGTGATGGCATTGGGCCTAGATGCATTTAAAAGAGGATTGGACAAATTTCTGGAGGAAAAATCCATCACGGGTTACATGCCATGATGTATATGTGCAACCTCCTGCTTTTAGAAATGGGTTACATCAGAATGCCAGATGCAAGGGAGGGCACCAGGATGCAGGTCTCTTCTTGTTTTGTGTGTTCCCTGAGGCATTTGGTGGGCCGCTGTGAGATACAGGAAGCTGGACTAGATGGGCCTATGGCCTGATCCAGCAGGGCTGTTCTTATTTTCTTATGTTGCTATCCCTTTTAAACTGTGATGTCCAGAACTGCACACAATATTTCATGTAGGGTTTACTAAAGTACAGTATAGTGGTACAATTACTTTTCTCTATCTCAATACTATATTGCTATTGATGGTGCTTAGAGCAGTGGTTCTCACACATTTAGCACGAGGACCCATGATTTAGAATGAGAATCTGTCAGGACCCACCGGAAGTGATGTCATGACTGGAAGTGATATCATCAAGCAGAAAAATTTTTCGCAATCCTAGGCTGCAATCCCACCCGCACTTACCAAAGAGTAAGTCTCATTTACTATCATTGTTAAAAGATTATACATAGTAGGTTGTTAAAAGTACAATTCCCCAAATGCAGTCACATACCATGGTAGCATCAAGTCTAATAAAAATAAAATATTGAAGTGAATGGGAACTCATCTGAAATTGGCTTGCAACCCACCTAGTGGGTCCCGAACCACAGTTTGAGAAACACTGGCTTAGACTATACAGTAATTAGCCTTCTTTGCTGCTGCGTCACACTGCCAGCTCTTTGCAGTTTCTTCAGCAGTGAGGGGCCAGATTAATCAAACAGCTGAAGTAAAGAGGTGGATCTTCTTTTTCTTTTTTAAGAACAAGCAAGGGTTTATTGCATTGTTACCTCTTCATAAACAAAATAAATTTTAAATGGTATACTATAAAAGATAATTACTATTGCACACAAAATGGGCCTGCTTGTCCTGGAAGGCATGGAATGGCTACTGTCCTCCATCACCAGTTTGTGGTTCCTCTGAAGTCCCTTGGTTTTGCTTCTGCATGTATCAAAGTTCCTCCCCCTCCCCAGTAGCCCATGTTCTTGAGGTTCTCCAAAATGGAGAGGAACACATTTTGGTAATTTTTGGCAAGATTTGCCTGCATAGCCTCTTCCTGCCAAATATCAGTTAAGGCTTTCAGCTCCTCCTCACCTCACGAAGGATTCTTTGGGTGGCAAGGAAGCCACTCTTGGCTGACAAGAATAACTGGAATACTGGAATCCTCCATCATGGTCAATTCTATTCAGTCAAAATTCAAAGGAGACTCACTTTGGGACCGTTCTCTCCTACTCACCACAAGCAAGGGGGAGGAGATGGCTGCCTTTTAAGGTTGAAAGGAGAAGCTATGGCAAAGGAGGACTCCACCAGGAGACAGTCTAATGTGCAGTCTCACCTCCTCTGTGGATGCCAAACTCACAATATCAACGACCATATGAGTTTTGGAACCATATATTCCAAACCCACATGGAAGGTTTGCAATTCATGGAATAAAAAATTATGAAAAAGGTACTTGGTTTATTCCATGGGAAAACACAGACAGTCAAAGAAACCCATGTAAGTTTTGCATCCAAACATGCAGTTGTTCCACAGGAAATGCTTATTTCCATGTTGCTCTTTGCACATTTTGTCTGGGCCTGACACAATAACCACACATGCTGATTGGCTGCTTCCAGAAGAGGATCTGTGACTGCTCACTTGCAAGGCTCTTGAAGGTGAGTGCAGGATGTGCATTTCATGAGGGGGGTGGGCATTAATTCCATATTTATTTTTTGGTAAAATCCTGTGGGTATGTAAGACTGTGGGTCATTCCCCCCCCTTTTGATAGTAGAGCTTGTTTCGTGATTTTTTGCTTATTTCATTTACATGGTTCCTTTTGTGTAAAAGCCTAGAGAGCCTTTCGTGTACCTAGAGAGCAGGCTGATGCCTTTTTATTGGAGGATAAATTTTCAAGAAACAGGAAGCTTTGGGTCTCCTTCCTCTCTAGATATTACCCAGGGGAAGAGTTCAGTAAAATTGATTCCTGGGACTGCAAGGTGAATGCTGTTGAAGCCTATTAACTCTAGGATGACTAGTTAAGAACTGTGTATCTAGAAACCATTATGTTATTTTGGGTATGCCTTCTATCTGCCATGTTACAAAGCTGTGGTGGTTGTTGTGCTATCCTGGTTAGTGTAAAGCTCTGCAATATGTAGAGGTGCTTGTTTCAAACCACAGTGCTTTGGTTAAAAGCAAACCAAAAAACATGGGGTAGTATGAAATAGGGTGCTACTTAAGCTCCCCCTACTGGAACTGTTAATATTCACAACGATTAATTTTCCTGTTCTACATGTGAACACAGTACAGTACTATGAAGTCTAGCTGCAGAATTACAGCAAAGCTTTTATTCAGGATCAGTTGCACTCACTGTTGGGAACTCAAGTCAGTGACTCGTACTGAAGTAGCAAAAATGCATGATTTGGAGTGACTTAGTAACCCATGAGTCACACGTGTGGAAGACTGAAAAAGATGAGTCAGAGGCCCCGACTCAGCACTTGTCCCCATGTGTGCTAACTCGAGTCTCCCTGTGTCTGGGGGTGCTTGCTTACTGTTTTTGCCACATGGAAAATCTTGTGGGGCCACAATTTTGACTGGTGAGCAGCAGTGAGTTCCAGCCAGGATTAGGAAAGGGTTAATGTGAGCAGGAGGGGGGGAGTCGAGACTAGGCTCTCTTTTCCCTTCTCTGATAGGAAGGAAGGAACAGATGATAATTGGACAAAGGAATGGCATTCTCATATTTCCATTGGCTGAAGGAGGGCAGGAAGAGGAACCAAGGGGAGGTTCTTGCCTTACAATTGACTTGAAAAGCCCAGGGAGAGAGGGAGCAGGGAAGGAGTTCATAGGAATCATGCTTGGCATTGCTGGTGGGGAGGGGGAAGCCTCATCGAATGACAGGCTAAAGTAGGACTACTTCTTAGTAGGTCTGCAAAGGATCAGATCATCCTAGTAAGCCTTGCAGCTGCTGCATGTGTCCCTCCTCCCTCTTGCCGTTTCTGTCCCAGCTCTCTCACAGTCCCTCCTGCCCTGTTTACAGATGGGCAGGGACAGCAGGGGAGTGAGTAAAGAGAACGCCAACAACACACACACACACTCTTCTCAGCAGCAGCCCCATTTTTCCTGTGGTGGACTTTTAAAGGGGGGGTGACTTGGAAAGTGCCTTGGTTATGACTCTTTTTCAAGTGAGTCATAGGGGGGACTTGGCACCTTGACTCCAGTCAAGCCATGCTGGGTTTTCCCATCCCTGGTTCCATCCCTGGTTCCATCCCTAATATCATCAATGAACAAGTTTTCACTCTCTCTCAAAGGAAAAATACAAGAATCGTTATTTTAGATCAGGGCTCTCCAAACTGCAACCCCCCCCCCCCCGTGAGCAGTGTTTACTGTTCTGTATCCCTGTGCCCAGATCAACTTGGCAGAATGATAAGCGCCACATGGGATGAGGAGGGCTTTTTCCAGGACACAGCAATTTCCATTCTGGAGACTGCTGTTTTAGATAATTGCGGTGAAATCCAATGCATTAAATCTTCCTTGTGATTGCAAACTGTGACAATTCCAGGATGCTCAGGAGGCATAACTAGCTGGTGCACCTCCATTTGCTTCCTTCTGAAGACATAATATTATTCAGACATACCATCTAAATGGTGTGGGCAGCCCAATCCTATCCTTCCCGACCATGCAGGGCTGCAACGGCACTGAAATGGTGACCACTGTATCCTAAGGAGTCAGGGAAGCAGCGCCAGGTTGCCTCAACATAAGGAGACAAATGTTACAGTATGTGCCCCATACAGCAAGGCAATTTGGTGGCTGGATAAGTCAGGCCTACCAGATTGCTGCTGTGTATAAGCAAATGTAAGCATACCTGTCAGACAATGGGGCAAGGACCAATCAGGGCAAAGTGCTGAGTCATTGCACAGAACAAGGAGAGATGGGAAAAGCTAATGCAATCCCCACCCAGGATGATGCAATGACATTCCTCAGGGATGAGGTCATGGCCTTTCCCATTGGCTGATAGGAGTATAAATGGCCAACAAGCACACTCCACTGGGTGAGTTGTAGGACTGAGTTGCTGAATGAATCTCTGCTGGATGGATACCTGATTTACTGACTACTTGGACTGTTTGCTGATTTTTGGAACTGCCTTCTACCTGTAAATACCTGTAAATAGACTCTGGTGTTGGTACTTCCCTGGGTCTTGCCTCCTTTTTTTGGCGTTCTTCCCTGTGCTCTGAGCACCACACACTGCAGCTGCCAGTTTGCGCTTCTGCTATCTCTGTGTTTTGCCCAATTATCTCTAACAGTTCCCTTAACCCGTGTAACACCCAGGTGGCCCCAATGCGTCTCCTTGGATCTGTGCCCATACTGAGTGGGCACAGAACCCAGAAGTTCCATGGCAGGTTTCCTGGCCTAGAAGGGTTAGTGTACAGTGGCACTTTTCCCTGGGCCTGTTTCCCCCCCCCCACACCCAGTTCTGCTTCTGCAGTTTTCCTGCAAACCCCCCCCCCCCAAAGAACTGCTGCAGGCTGGCAGCCGTATTCACTGCCAGGAGCTCTCAGTGTCCATCTTCAGGCCCAGCACAATGTTGTTAGCACAGGTGCAAAAGTGGCTTACAGCACTTTTGCAATAACCCGGGTCAGCAGCACTGGCACTGTGGCCCATAGGATTGGGCCTTTAAATATTCCATGAATATTTAGGACTCTAAATACCAGTCAAAGAACATAGACATTTATCTATTATGAAGAACATTGTCCAGTAAATAAATTGAATATTTATACTTAATTACTTAAAGCTGGCTTTTTTCTTCTTGGTGATTTAAATCAATCCATCCTATTCCTAGGGTTATTAAACCTGACACAACCAAAATGACCTGATGAACAGGTCGGTTAGGTGTTTTATAGACAGTGTTATTACCCATATCCCTGGGGGCTGGGGATAAGAATAGGCCCTCAGTTTGGCTGAACTTGTCGTAAGAGGCGACTAAACAGCCACCGGGTAGATGGGACTCGTTAGCCTGGGAAGGCAGCTCATCTAAGAGAAGGAAAACTCTGATCCCAAACCTCCACTGCCTTGTGGCTACATCCAGTTATGGAAAAGGCTTCAGGAGTCAACCTTGAGGCAAAATCCGGAGCCGGAGTCCCTGAGGCAGTTCATGGCTGAACACAGTCACGTTCTGGCAACTCCTGCGACGCCGCTGGAACCAACCGTATTGGCCTCTGCCTTTCCATTGGACCATTTCAGCGACGTGGAGAGGGGGGATTTGCTGCATGGGTAACAGCCTATCCTCCATACCTACTTTACCCAGGCTTCGCGCACTGGAGAGGACACTCTGTTCCAGAGTGTGACACCATAGTCTTCCGAGACTAAAGGATGCCAACACTTATTACCCATGTGGAAATAGTTTTTAAAATCAAACCACAATGCTACAAATGACATCTGGAATATTTATTTATTATGTTTCGCTCTCTCCTTTCTTCCATGATGGGTCTCCAGGTAGTCTCTCACCAAGTTCATCAACCCAGGTCTGCTGAACTCCAGCAAGACTGGTACATTTGTCCAGCCCATCTAATATGCTGTACCAGAGAACCTGTATTTTGGACAGGGAACAGCATCTGAAGAGAAAGAATTGCATATTTCTTAATTCCAGATGTTTGCTGAAGATATGCTAGTTTTAACTTAATTTCCAACAGGGGAAACTATGAGTTAAGGAAAAGCAAACATCAAGGTAGAGAGGATTTTAGTTAGAAGCAAAACAGAGAGAAGACAGACTGGCTTCATCAAGAAATAAGTGGCGAGACAAATTGGCCGTAAGACCATGTTCACAGCACTATCCCTTGGAGGCCCAACTGGTTTCCTAAGAGATACAAATATATAATAGCTTTAGAAAGCGGGAGTGAGGCAAGAAATGTACAAGAATTCAGTTTATGTTTATTTCATTGCTGAGCTTTGACAGACAACTTGCCTGAGAGCAACCAACCAATGCTGGCAAATTCTTCAATGTTGTCAGAAATCAAGAAGTGATACCTATTCTCCTTTGCAGCACTCCAGGTGATGGGCAGATCAGCATCAGTTATATACTCAACTGGGACACAAATGGGAGGAATTTAGAAGCAAGTTGCCAGCAAAACTTCAGATAGCATGCAGATGTCAGGGACAGATTTACTGACACGATCCTTGGTTTTCTACTTTAGCTCCTATCTCAGGGTGGCAGCAAGATTTAGATTGGCTACCTTTGAGCATACATGGTATAGCAATTTCATTCTTCTCCTCCTTGGGTACATGCAAGGCCTCTTCAAAGTTTCTGAACATCTGCACCCTGCTCAGTTGCACATGCTTTAGAACTGGCAATCCTTAGACCTGGATGCCTTACAGAGCTTAGGATGCCAACAAAGTTTCTGCCCCAAAACAATGACTTGCTATTCAGAAGTAGGAAACAAAGTTCAGGTGAACAGGAAACAAACAAACCAAAAGGCTATCAAGCATTCAGGGAGATAACTGCCCCCTTCAGTCCCTTTATAGGTAGGGAAATCCAGACAGTCTTATTCTACACTGGCAATCGTGGGGGGGGGGGGGGAGAAGAGAGAAAGAAGTGACATTTGAGGAGAGAAAAAAATTAAATAGATAACAGCAACTCCTCAGAAAGTATACAGCAAATGTGGATATTGGTGTGGAACACAGATTGTGTGCTAGTAATTTAATTCAATGATAACTATTTGAGAATTGCACTGAATACAAGGTGCTGTTAAGGCAGAATTCCTTCTATTTACTAAATTGATAGGTGTAATGAGACAAGAACTTTGACAATGAAAACTCAGTACTGACTGGACAAACTGAAAACCAATGCAATATGCACAATACAGACTCAGCCTTCAAACAGGGATTTCTGTTCAAATAGCAAGACCCAGATTCTTCATAAGAAAGTGTTACTAGTACTAGGAATGTTGATTAGAGTCCCTTACTATCAGGGCTTGGCTCATTTACAGGGAGAGGGACGTGCCTACAGCCAGCAGCACTGTACTGAGCTGATCAACCATGCCAACTCAGAGCATGTAGGTCAGCACTGCTAGCAAGACAAACAAATTTGGCAGTTGCCCAAGTGTGCATCTGCTGAAAAGGAGAATCCTTAGTTGCGAGCAAGCTCTGATATTTGGGAATTAAGATTCACTGGAGAGTAGCAGCAGTCCTCATTATAAGGACATCCCAATGGGAATTCTAACATACATGCCTGCAATCTTGGCATCTTGCAACTAAACATCTGCTGTGCTACCAGCTGTCCCTCTTTGGTGCCTGCACACAATCACAGCCACCAGAACCGAACGTAGACAATCAACATGATAAAAAACACAGCAATTGCTGCAAGCTTGGCATAAGTGGAACGCATGTTCAGGTACTTCGCATCCTGACGGTATTTCTTAGACAAACTGGACAGGTTGTTGGCCTTGGAATCCAAAGCTGTTTAAAATAAATTGGGAAAGAAAAAAAAGATTAACCTCTTGAAGTGACACATTGGTGCAAATCAAGATTGATAGCCCATTGCTGCACAGGTATATACCGCCTGATTTTAGTCCGACCCAAAGCTATAAAGTTTTAGTGTTGTTGCCTGCAAAATATTTCTGGAATGCTAACAGTTTCTGTCAAGCACCGAAGTGCTACTGTCTATTATAAATGTTTGCTTTATGCTGAAGACAATTTGTGAAGAAATTATCCTGAACTTGGAAATTGCTACCAATAGATTTAAGACACTCATCTTTTTAATTGTAGTACAATTTAAAGACGGTTTGCTCAACATGGGGTGTGTGTATTTGGAAATCAGAAATTTTAATCAAAGGTAAATCGTTGCTAATCGTTGCTCCAAGCTGATCGTTGCTAATCGTTGCTCCAAGTTAATTACATGCTGGAGGAAAGAATTTTTTAACAATATGTCCTGAAAGCTAATGCAAGCATTCCAAACTCATGTTGGACACATGCACAATTCTCGATTTTAACATAAGAACACATTAGAGAACATGAATAGCCTTGCTGATCAACCCAAAAGCCCATCTAGTCCAGATTCTTGTACCTCATAGTGGCCCACCTAGATGCTTCAGGGAGCACATACAAACTATCAGGGACAATAAACTATCTGTATCCTTTTGTCATGCCCTTGTATCTGTTGTTCAAAAATAGCTTACTTCTTATAGCTTGTAACCTATGAAGAATGTTTCATCCATAAATCTGTCCAATCCCTGTTTAAAGGCATCTAGGCCAGATGTCGTCACCACATACTGTGGCAAGGAGTTCTACAGATTGCAAGATGGGTTAAAAAAAATTATGTTTTGTCTGTTCTAACTCTTCCGCCATTCAATTTTAGTGAAAGGTTTGAGTGAACAGTGTGGGATCAAACATATTTTGAACCAGATAAGAGAACCACAACACTGGAAATCATAAACATGAAAGATGCATTTTTTTAAACATTAGGAATTATTTGTATTTGCAGAATGCTACATTATAAGGAGTAACTAGCCATTACTTTTTACTTTCTCAGATGATATGCCACAGATCTTGAAAAAAAAATTGGTTGCATTATCTCAAAATAAAACAAAAACAAAGGGCAAAAGTCAATGCTGATAGGCCATTTTTACCTGAAAGTGCTTCACCTCGTTGTAAGACTTCCTCAATGTTAGCGACCATTATTCTCTGCACATCCTGCAACTCTGTGTTGATGGAACCAAGGTTTCTTCTCGCACGACTGTCAATATATAGTTTCTTGGTTTTCTGTATGTAAGTATCTAGAACAAGAGCGAGTCGCTCATGAACAACCCACTTCAAAAAAAACTCACAGCTAATTTCTGTATCTTGTCAGCCTTGGTTCTCCACCACTTACTCGGCCCATTTGAGCTTTCAAGAGCAAGCTCAGCCCTAAAGTGGCAGGGACACAATACCAGCCAATACCAATAGGGACACAAACCAAACTAGGCGTCCCATGTAATGGCTTGTGATGGCTTTTCAGAACTCCCTGGATGTTGTACTGCCTTGGGGGGGGGAAGCCCATGATACTGAATGAGGAGTAGCTGGTACTGGTGACCAGATTTATGAAGCTCTGACTCTCAATTATCTGACTGTGTGTGAATGTTCAATGAGATCAAGAATCTTTTTGAGTAAATGGCTGCCTACCTTTTTATTACATTACGGAGCCCTGCAATAGCAATTACAACAGAGAGGGTCATTTGCTTCCTGGTACTTTAGGAATCAGGATCAGGCACTTCCCTCATTAAGATTATACACCCGCTGCTCCATAGCCCTTCTGAAGTGAGGACTTCTGCCTTTTCCATAAACAAGTCAAATAACTCAGCTTCCCTACTTATTTATTTACATTAGTGGCTTTACAAGAAATCAATGTAGTTTACAAAAAAATCTGATGAGAATCAAAATCAAACCTATATTGGATGCAGTATCTATAAATTCTAAAATAACATTAAAACCAAAAAACAATTAACAACCCAATTCTAACCTGCCCTAGAGCAGACAGGCAAGTGGGCCTGCTCCACATCCAAGGCAGCGTTGGGGCTGAAAGCAGCTTGGCCTGGGAAAAGAGGTTAGGATCCAGCATAAGTGCCTGATGCTGGCCCCACCCCCTCACTTGCTCATGGGCCTGTCTGCTGCGTGCCCTGCCATGGAATGCCTCCCTCTCGCCCTTCCCATATCCCCCAAACCCCTGTGCCGGCTAAGCTCCAGCGCAGCTCTTTTGCTGGCCCAGCCTCTCACCTCTCCTGGTGGCATGAAAATGCTTTACAGCACTTTCATGACACCAGTGGGCCATGGTAAGGGACTTGTGCCGGAACATGTCTGTAGTTGAATTGCATCCTAAAGGTCATTTAATTAACTGCAGGCAACTCAGAACAGGTGTGGATGGGAGAAAGAAACCCACAAAGGGGAAATGCACTTTGCACATGCTCAGGGAGAGAGAGGAAAAAGGAATTCTGCACATTTTTAGAGTGTCAGCCAGCCAACATTTGTAAACAAGAAATCGTACAGATCACCTGGGGTAAAGACTGTTACTGAGTCTACTGTACATGCTATGGGGACAAGGAGTCTTCTCAGAGGAGCTGGACCCTTCATGCTTGACCAAGTTTTATTTCATTGGCAAACTACTAGTCCTATTATGACAACAGTCAAATAGAATAAAAATGAATGAAATTTTTCACCAATCCTCAGCATGCCAATGCAATGATTTTGAGAGCCTAGCAGCCAGTGCTGATGAGAAACAACAGTGCTGATGAGATACAGTCCTTATAAATGCAGGAGAAAGATTTCTGCAGTGTTACTGTATTGGGTGTTTATCACCTTAGATACCCTTTACTTCTGGGTAAGTCACCCTTGCCACAAGCTGGCTGTTTCCATTAGTTTTTGTACTAGTTGGTAAAAAGCCACAGGTAAGCTGTACAAGGTGCAAATCTGCTGGGTGAGAACTGGACAAGTCCAGGTAGAAGGGAAATCAATAGTAAGTACCAAGAGGCTTTCCCATGTGGGCCCTAACACATTTGTTTCAATGAGAAAACCTCACCAAATTCAATGAAAGAATAGGGCCTGGACACAGTTGGCACCTTCTTGCCATGTTGTTCATCAAATTCTGAGTGCAAATCTTCCAAGTATGCAAACGCCAGCTTTTTGGGGAAGGCAGCTTCACACAATACCAGGTAACAAACTCCTTGCTCAATAATATAACTGCAAGAGAAGATACAGTAAATTGAGTGTTAGCCTTACAGGAAACCCATGGAACTGATGATTCTAGTTCCAGATATTCTCTTCCCAACCCAACTCCAAAGGCCACAAAGATTCCTTCTTTTCAAACAGCCAATGCTGTTTGAACACTCTCTCTCTCTCTCTCTCACTCCATTCTACTAATGTTATATGAAGCCAGGAAAGGTATGCGTAGCCAGTAAAATACAATTTTAATTTCACATTGATGATCCTACCATTATCCCAATAGTTTTTCCTAAACTTTCCCCTTAAAGTTAAATGAACATTTCTGCCATAGCCTTCAGAGCTCTCTATCACTGAAAAAATTCACCACTTGGTCTGAGAATATTAAGACCCAAAAGACAAAACAAAACTTTTTCTTGAGCATCAGTGCCCACTGGATTGTCAGATAACTCTGGTACCTGACCAGAACCAGAATTGCAAACTATCCAGCAGGAAAGGGCAAGAATGAATTGGTATATCAGATTTATATAAATGCATAAAGAATATTAGAGTAAACCAACCATAACATGAGACAACAGTCTTATTAGTCTGCTGTCTTAATCCCTCCCCAAGATCCCTCTGCAACAAAGTTTTCCACAGGGAGATTTGTCCTTCGAACAATTTCTGAGGAAGATACCAGACTGTTCTCCATAGGCAAACGCTGGTCAGTGCATGCTACAGTGAAAACAAAGAATTTGCTTTTGGAGCAGGACATTTGCCTAATACTCATACAGAAAGGAAAACCACAAGGATATATGCACATAAAAATTGTGCCAAGGATTTGATGAATAGATAGGAGTTAATTTTTATGTTGTTTTTTATTTTTAATTTTCTTTTATTTGCTGGAAATGCATTTTATAATAAGTGTAGACTGTTTAAGATTAGATAATTAATTCTCTGTATGATTCTGTAGTAGAACAAAGAAACGTAGTTCAAGATCTCCACACTTGTCACATAATTTGCAATTTTTTTAAAATTTGTGTGTGTGTGTTTGTGTGTGTTCGCTTTTAATAAAACTTAAAAAATTGTGCCAAAGATAAAACAAATATAAAACTAAAACAACAATTTAAATTTGATGTTCAGAACATACTGATAGCAGAGGTACGGTTGAACTTCTTAGGTCAGGGAGACTAGTTTGCCTGCTATGTGAAAACATCCAGAAAAACCGGTCTAAAATACTGACAGGTTACTATTAGTTGACAATTCCAAGAAATATCCTGGAACATTGTTATTAAGTGGAATGCCTGTGAGCACTTGCAAAATAATGGGGAGATTTCTAGGAGCCAGCATGGGTTTGTCAAGAATGTGCCATGACAGACAAATCTCATCTCCTTTTTTTGACAGAGGGACTAGTCTGGAAGATCATGGGAATGCTGTAATCATAGCATACCTAGATTCCAGTAAAGCATTTGACAAACTCTCTCATGCTACTGTTGTGAATAAAAGAGTAAAACGTGGACTGGATAGTACCACTGTAATGCGGATTCAAAGCTGGCTGAACAACAGTTCCCAACAAATGTTATTAAATGGCTCTACGTCAACCTGGAAGAAGGTATCAAGTAGAGTGCCACAGGGGTGTTTTGGGCTCTATGCTAGTCAACATTTTGATAAATAATCTGGATGAGGGAGTGCTCATCAAATCTGTGGATGACACAAAACAGGGGAGAACATCCTAGAATACTTAGTTGGGATCAGAGGCATAGCTAGAACATCTGATACCCGGGACCCATAAATTTTGACGCCCTCTCATATGACAAAATTATTTTCAGTTTTGCATACAAGTAAAACTCATGAGAATATTTTTTCATGCAATGAAAAAGCTTAATATTCCAACTCCCTCCTCCCTTGAATAACAAGCTGCAGGAACTCTGTGTGACCTAAAAGATGTTGCATTATTACATTCGGAGTGTTTAAAAGTAGGTCACAGATAAATAACCTGCAAGTATTGTTGATACAATCAAATGCAATTTCTCCATGCAATGCTACTAATAACGACAGCCAAACATGTATCAGAGGCAGTTCTCCTCACCCACCTGAAATATGACATTTGTTCCTTATACAAGTTAAGCTCTGCTTCATTATCTACCTTCCCTCCCCTTTCTTCTCACCAGCTACTTGCTACTTGAAAAGACATACCGTGTTTCCCCGATAATAAGACCTATCCCGAAAATAAGCCCTCCCCTTACTGTGTAAGATTCCTCTAAAATAAGCCCTCCCCCGAAAATAAGCCCTATTGAGATTGCTACTGTAGTGAAGGTGATCCCCTGCGCTACACGCTACATTACAGTACCCTCTGTATGCACCGTCCCCCCCCCCCGGGTGAAACGCACGCCGCGCTCTGAGCTGCATCCAATCAGAGCTGCAGCAGTGAGCGCGTCATCCTGTTCTTCCCCAGTGATTTGCTTGCTGGCGCCATTGAGAGCAGTGCCGCGGAGGAGAGCTGAGGCAGGACAACATAAAAACCTGGTATGTAAGCGGGAGTGAGGGGGCATGATGGAGGATAAAAGAAGAACTCAGGAGGCATGATGGAGGATAAAAGGGGCATGATGGAGGATAAAAGAAGAACTCAGAAGGCATGATGGAGGATAAAATAAGCACTCAGGGGGCATGATGGAGGATAAAAGAAGAACTCAGGGGGCATGATGGAGGATAAAAGAAGAACTCAGGGGGCATGATGGAGGATAAAATAAGAACTCAGGGGGCATGATTTGTTCACATTTACCTGTTTATTAAAATTGCTGTCAATGTTCATTAAAATAAGCCCTCCCCTGAAAATAAGCCTTCTGGTGTTTTTCTGTCCAAAAATAATAATAAGACAGTGTCTTATTATCAGGGAAACACGGTACAACATCAGTATATCTCACACATTATCTAAAGCAGGACTTGCACAACAGTCACAGTTCAAACACACTTTATAATCTAATGCACTGGACCCCTGCATTATAACATCATCCGCTATCCCACTTTACATTTTTCAAAAGCTTACTTAATGCTGCACTTGAGAAGACCCAGCCATGTGGGTATCCAAGAGAGTTATCTGAGAGTTATCTGGGAGGCTATCTGACACTGGAACTGCCTGCCTCATGCAGTCGTGGGATATCTCCTCATGGAAGGTTTTCAAGCACAGACAGGATGATAATCTGTCAGACATGCTATAGTCACCTGCATGGAGGGAGGGTTGGACTAAATAGCTTCCAAGACCTGTTCCAACTGTAGTATTCCATGATCCTAGAATTTCTGAACACATATTTTTGTCTTCTTTTCCTATGTACTGGCTTTGTTCTTCAACTGATATATTATTACTTAAATTGCACTTATTACGACTACACCTTCTAGTTCTACTATGCAGTACTTACTGAAAAGCCATGGATCCGGCTTCTAAGGTGCACCTTGTAGGAGACTGTTCATTGAGCTTCCGAAACAACTGCTTCGCTTGGCTCTGGTACTGCTGCAGGTCTCGGCCTGACTACAGAAGAACACAGATCTTTAACACAAAAAACTTAGACAACCTCTACATGGGCTCACAATAAGATGAAAGTCACTGAATCTTCAGAAAATGAATCAAGGGAAACCAAAGCCCTTCATCCCTTACTTTCAGCCTGACAATTCTCCTCATGTAACAGACCCATATATAAGACATTTGGCTTCATTCCTGTCCTTGAATTGTACCTCAACTTTGCAGTCTTTCAAAAGACAGTTCAGCACAGACAACTAGATACCACAACACCTTCAGATCAACCAAAAGGATGAGATTGTGCACATTCTCTCTTCTTCTGGGGCAAGCAAATTGTTTTGAGGGTTGGAGTTTATCTTTCAATGCCAGGGCTCATAGTGGAAGACAGAAATCAAGAAGCGCATTTTAAAAGTATATGTCAAACTCTTCCCTACTCAGTACTGAATGGGTAATAACAATCCTAGACCAGATCCTAGACCAAATTTGTCAACATTTACCCCCCACAGTACCACTTTGCATGATCTACCTTTGGAAGTACCACCAGAAGTAACTGGTGATGATGTCATCACCAGTCACTTCAGAGGCCAGATGCAACATGACAAACACCAGTAAAGGGCTCAGGGTGGACAGGAGGGCTTCTCAGAATGCATGTAAAGCATACTTTGTAGCTCTGCCCATCAAGCCAAGCGTCCTTGCCCATGTTTGTTGTCTCGTGTCACTCACTTTGCTTCTAGGCAGCAGATGTCTGGGCGTCCCACAAGTAGTACCAGAGACTATCTCAAGGAGCACTGGTGGTACCCGTGCAGTGAGAAACACTGTACTAGATGGACCATGAGTAAGGTTTGATGTATGCTTTTAAAATGTGCTTTTTGAGGTGTAGCTCAGGGACATGTGGTGGGTGGGGAGGCCTCCCCACTGGGGTCCTCTGAAAAGCACTGCCGCCGTGTGAGGTGCCCAAGCACCCACAACCCACACGCAGAGCCACGTCCCTAGTACAACTTCCAGCTGGGCCAGAGCCCTATCGGCTCACGCAACAGTCCAACTTACTGTGCAGTCCCAGGCAGGTCTACTCAGAAGTAGGCCGCCTAGAGTGAAAGGGCCTCACTCCCAGGTGAGCAGGCAGAGGCTTGCAGCTGAGCCTTCCACCTCTTCAACCAAGACCTGGGCTGGGCAGAGCAGAGAGGCAGAGCTCCCACTCACCTGTTCGTCCTCCTGCATGGAAGCCGCCAGTGGCAGCCCGTCGGCCACCCGCGCGATCATGGTGAGAAGCACCATGTTGACCGGCCAAGGTACAGCACCGCTCCGCCCAGTATGGACAGCAGTGAGCTGGCCGTAAGCTGCGTCACTTCCGGGGGTCCCCAGTGTAAAGCTTCCGGCCACTTCCGGCCCGAGCTCGACACCCGTCCGCCTTGAAGTTTCGTTCCGCCCACCTGGAGGGTGCTTCTCCTCCTTCCCCCCGCCCATCAGTGGCCAATGGAAGGCGTCCCTCTGGCGCTCCGCTCCCCTGCACCGGGCAAGCTTGATGGAGCAGCCCTGGAGGGCTTAGAGCCCAACCCTAGGCAGGTCTACTCAGAAGTCAGTCCCATTCGAGTCAATGGGGCTTACTCGCAGGAAAGTGTGGATAGAGCCCTCCCGTGAACTGATACTGACTTCTCCTTTGGGCCAGCTTATTGCAGCTGCCCATCAGCAGCAGGAGCGTTACCAGCCTCTGGCTCCTCTGAAGGGGCAGGCAGGTTTCGCCGGTGGTCACCTGCATGGCAATGCTTTGTTCACTGATCGCCACGCAGCTCCCAGGCTGGCTCCCGGCACCCAGCGCAGGCTCCGCGGTTTGCTCGAAGAACGAAGACACACGCCTCACAGCCCAAGCCTATGCCTGTCTACTCAGAAGTCAGTCCCATTAGAGGCAGTGGGGCTTCCTCCCTGGAGAGTGTGGCCAGGACTGCAGCCTCAGAGCCCCATCCTGTGCCTGTCACCTCAGAAGTCAGTCCCATTGGAGGCAGTGCGGCTCACTCCCAGGAAAGTGTGGAGGGGACTGCAGCCTCAGAGCCCCATCCTATTCCTGTTTATCTCATTAGAGTCAATGGGTTTCCTCCCAGGAAAGTGTGGCTAGGACCGGGCTGTCAGTTTCTCTGCTCCCGCCTGCCCACCCCGTCCAGTACAGTCGCTGCCCTGCCTGGTCTCTCCCTTGGGAGAGTCTCTGTGCCCCCGTCCCTCCTCACCCCTCCTTCCCCGCGTGCAGTGAGTCTCCATGAGCCCTGCACGAAGCTTCCTCCAACGAAGCAGCTCCCCTTTCCGTGCCAGCCATTGCAGGCTGCAGGGGGCCAAGGTGCAGCGTTGCCTGCTGCCTGCCCGCGGGGTGAGGGTGGGTGTTGTGGGGCGCACTGGCATCGTCGTGGGGTTCAGGCAGACGCCCCAGCGCTGGGCTCGCCCCTTCCAGGACGAGGGGAGATGCTGAGCCTCCCGAGGGAGCTGCAGTGCAGAGCAGAAGCCCTGGAGCCCCCGCCAGGACTGCCCTGCCTTCGCAGCCCGCTTCGTGCCGGGCCGTACCAGGGCAGGCTCGCCCTCTCCCGACGCCATTCGCTGGGCGCCTCTCCTCGTGATCCGCCAGCTCCGCCCGAGCCGACGGGGAGGCGTGGCCTGGCGCGCCCGGTCTGGCAGAGGAGCCCCGTCCCCGCCGTCGCCACCTGCCCGTCTCGGCCGCGGCCCCGGCCCCGGGGATGGCTTCCACCATGGCTGAGCCGCGCGGGCGCTCCAGCGGCCTCTCGAGCGGGGCGGGGGCGCCCAGCAGCCCGGTGCCCATGAACCTGTTCGCGGCCTGGGAGATCGACGGCTCCAGCCACAGCTGCGTCCCGCGGTGAGTGAGTCTGCCCCGCACCGTCGTGGCCTCGTCGTCGTCCTCCGCCGCTCGGCTCGGCTCTCTCCTTCGTCGTCGTCGTCACAGGCAGCCCGCGTCCCCTCTCCTTCTCCGCGGCTCCCTGGGCGGGCAGGCTCTGCCTGCGAGCTGCCCTTTGGAGGGCACTGCCCGCTCCCTGAGCTCTGTCCTGGCCGCTGTGGCCCTTCGCGCCTGGGTCTGATGCTGCCCCAGCTGTCGCCCTGAGAAGTTCCCGGTGCTGGGCGCGGAGCTGGTCTTGCTAGTCAGCGCACTGGACCTTCCACTTCTCCTGAGCGCATCCCCCCCACTGTGCCCCCACCACTGCCCCTGACTGACCAGCATGGGGGACTCTGCTCTGGGCCCCAGAGAGTTGAGACCCTTCCTGGTGGTTTGAATCGTCCTTTTTCCTCCTGTTGCAGTCATTTTCAACCACTGCGCTGTGGCACACTGGTGTGCCACCGATGGTCTGCAGGTGTGCCACGAGAGTTTGGGGGAGCATCATTTCTTAGCAGGGTCATGTGGGGGGTGCGAGCCCCCGCTGTCGAAGAGTGTGTCTTGTCAATAGTCAAAAAGCTGATCCTGTCCCTTGACAACTTTAGTGCCTTGTCAGTGTGCTGTGAGACAAAAAAGGTTGAAAATCTCTTGTCTGTTGGGTGAAGTCTTCATATTTTTCATCCCTTGTCATCCCTCGACACATTTTGTGCGTCTTCTTGCTTCCCAGGCATTGTTGAAGGATGCCTGTCAGGATCGTAGCTAGAGGGGGGTCAGGGGGGTCATTGCCCACTCTGAGTCAGCCATTTGCCCACCCTTGCATTTATGGGTCTTTGGTGTTTCTCCATATTTATCCTTTGATTTTGCACACCAGTATATATACCCAACATAATTGCCCACCCTTAAAAAATAGTTGCCCACCCACCTCTAGAATCCTGACTAGGGGCCTGATGCCTGTTCTGTGTTTAACATCTTTCCCAGAACAAATACTGTCTTGCTACAAAAATCACTATGGAACAAAATCACTATGGTCATGTTTTGTTTTGGGAGGGGTTGCCATCAGTTTTATGAACAGTTTTATCTCTTGTTTTGCAGGCGGGTCCTAACATGACTCAGTAGTCTTGATGTAGTGCTAGGGTTGGCTCCTGGTTTGAGGGTGCTTTTTAACAGACTCCCCCTTTTAAAGCCCCAAATTGTTAGAAAGCTCACCCCCTTTTCACTAGATTCCACTAGGCTCTTAAATTAGCATTAACTATGACTTGCCCAGCTACACAGGGTCAGAATCCGCACATGGCATCCTTGGTCTGCTGCTGGAGCCCAAGCACCCTGAGGGACCCACCAGTGAGGCCTGTCTTGGTCCTTCAGAGAGGATTAGGTCCAGTCAACAATGTGCATCTACTGGCTGCCCCCCCCCCATTTTCTTGGCATCTGGTGTGATGGTGGACATAGGTTTCATTTTTTTCCTCTCTCAGCTACCATCACAAAGTTAAGGGGAAACCTGCCCACCTACCTAGTAGAGGTGGGTTGCTGGTTGGGTGCTCCCTGGGCCTGGCCAGCACAGGCATCAGTGGTTAGTCTTCCAGGGTACTTGGGCTCTGTTTGACAGCCCTTCAGATATTTGAAGGATGCCATGTGCTGATGTCAGCCCTGCATAGCTGTGCACACAATGTTCAATAGTAATGTAAGGGCTTAGAGGAGTCTGATGATCTTTCTAACTATTTGTGACTTTGCAGTAGCTATCTTGGCAAGGAGGCTGGTGGTGTCACTTTGCTGTGCAGCAGTTTGAGAACTGTAGTACAGTAATCTCTTAAGCAGAACTATGTCTTTGATCCTATTCACACTTACCTGGGAGTGAGCACCATTGACTATAATGGGACTTACTTACGAGTAGACATGCATAGAATTTGCTCTGTATCTTGCAGAGATATAAGATTTCTGAAAAGTATAGGCATGTAAAGAAGGAATAATTTTTTTTACAATAGATTTTTGATCACACGAGATATAACAGGCTGCCTACTACAATAATAAACAGCATAATTTCTGATTTGTTAGTCTAATACAGTGGTTCTGAAACTGTATTGCCCTTTATACTTCTAAGCAGAGTCTTAGGGTGCCCTGCTGTGTGTGCACAGAGACTTGGGCGCCCCAGAGTGCCAGTGCATGCACCGAGTGGCACAGTGCCAAGCAGATGGTGGCCACTTATGATGTTCTTGTAGAGCCCCTGAAGGGTTCTCAGGGAGCCCCAGGGCTCCTGGAGCACACTCTGACAAACACTGGTCTAATAAGCCTAAACTATCAGTTTTATATGTATGTTAGCTCAGATACTGGACTATTATCCTATGTAACGTGTGATCAAAGGTTTGTTTGTGTTTTGTAATATTTGTAAATATTTTGTAAAAAAAACACACAAAATATTTTGTTCCTTTAGTTAAGATGGGAGAGAAATGCAAATCTCTTAATGTGAGGAACAGAAAGTAAGTAATTGGAGTCTTCAGCTACAAGACATCTTTTGGGGAGGTACTGAAATCATAAATTTTTTGAGGCTGCAATGTTATACAGTGTTTGGTACTCCCAAGCATGCTAAAGTAAATGAAATTCATGCAGTGTGAGCTAAGAGATAGCTTCTGCTTTGGACAGGGCTGTTTACATGAACTAAAATTGAATTATTCTTTGTGCTTTTTGTTATAGTATCATAATTGTAGTGACAAATGCCAGCTTCAGAGTTTTTTAAGCAGGAAGCAAGTTTTGACTAGTTTTAGGTATTTGTGTTGTTGTTCAGATGATCCTCGCAAAGTAATTAACAAAAATATTAAAACAAGAAGCGTAAATAAAATGTGATATTATAAAACAAAGTCAAGTACCAGAAAAACTTATTAAAAGTCAGGTCTTTTCATGCTGTACTCCTAAATCAGGTTCTTAGGACCCAGTCCTATTCAGCTTTCCAGTGTTGATGCAGCCATGTCAACAGGGCATGCACTGCATCCTATGGTGAGGGGGCAGTCATGGAGGCCTCCTCAGGGTAAGGAAATGTTTGTTCTCTTACTTTGGGGCTGCATTGTAACGGTACTGATGCTGGAAAGTTGGATAGGATTGGATCCCCAATCTCCTCAGGTGAGGTAGTGGCCAAGTGGGCAGTTAGAGGAGAGAGGTGCTGCCTTTACTGGAATGTTAGGAGCTGGACAGTGGCAGCTGACTAACCTGAGTCTCTTTGTTTCTCTTGTCCCAGTTATCATAACTGTGCCCATACTGATAAATGCAGATTACCCCCTTTCACTAGTAAAAATAGACCATAAGAAGATTATTGAATCTCTCTCCATTCTTCAGGACATTGTTAGACCTACTAATAATCTTATATAGAGGCCTAGTAATTCAGCGAATTTCCTTTTCAAAAAAATAAGAAAATTAGGCAGGTGCTTAGATCTTCACTTATGTTCTAGAAAACATAAGAAATGTTAAAGCACATGCCTTAACTTCTGCACCATGTAAACCATAATATGTTCTATAGCAGTGGTTCTCACACATATAGCACCAGGATCCACTTTTTAGAATGAGAATCTGTCAGGACCCACCGGAAGTGATGTCATCAAGCAGGAACATTTTTAACAATCCTAGGCTGCAATATTTCCCATACTTACCCAGGAGTAAGTCCCATTTACTATCATTGTTAAAAGAATATATATAGTAGCTTGTTAAAAGTACAGGTCTGTAACGTTTCCCCAAACGCAGTCATGTACCATGGTAGTATCAAGTCTAATATATTAAAAATAAAATATTGAAATGAATGGAGACCCACCTGAAATTGGCTTGTGACCCATCTAGTGAACACTGTTCTACAGGCTCACTTATTACAACTTTTATGCACTCATGTTTTACTTTGAGATTTCAAACTTCTCTGAACATTGAAATGTGGGGAAACTTTGAAGTGTGGGTTAATGCTATATCAATATTTAATATGCTTTTCAGTTTCAATTTATATATATTTTTTGGTTCTGATAATCAGTCTCTTGTACAGTGCATCTCAAACTGAAAAGCACAATCCTATGAACATTTTAAAGCAATTTGGTTTGAATGGAGGAAAAGAAGGAATGCTTGGCTGTCTGTGTATGTGTGGGGGAAAGAATATTTGCATGTATTAAGCACTGATATAACACTGACCCAAGCTTCAGTATTCCCCAGACCTGCAAAGTCTATAAGAAGATCATTGTTATGGTTTACATAGCATGGACTTTAAGACAGATTTTTTCACATTTCACTGCTTTTGGGCAGGCTTTCACAAATTTTGGTTGAACCCACTGATTAACCAATATTTCCTAATAGTTGACAGTGAAGTGCAGTCCTTGCATAATTTTCGTTGCTCTTGTTTCTGAGCAAGGATGTATGGTTTGCCATGTTAAATGGTTTGTTATATTAACATATTTTACAAGCAAAGTCTGGGATTTAAAAAAAAGTTTGACTTAAAAGGAGACTTAGGGCCAAATCTATCCAACTTTCCAGCATTGTTGTAGCTATGCCAGCATGGTGCACACTGCATCCTGAGGTGGAGAGCAGTCGTGCAGGCCTCAAGATAAGGGAACATTTCTTCCGTTACCTTGGGGCTGCATTGCAGTTTCATCAGCGCTGAAAAGTTGGATAGAATTGGGACCTTAAAGTGCCTTCAAATGCACTCATGGACTAAAAGGTATGAAAATGGTAAATAGCTATTATTTATATAGTACTGTTCATGGCACTGTACATAGAATGAGAGGACAAGACCCAAGGGATTTATGATCGAGAGACACAAGGGAAATAGCAGGGAGAGAGGAGGAAGGTAAACAGAGAAAGACGATGCAATCATTTCAGTTAGAACACACAAGAACAGCCCCACTGGATCAGGCCATAGGCCCATCCAGTCCAGCTTCCTGTATCTCACAGCGACCCACCAAATGCCCCAGGGAGCACACCAGATAACAAGAGACCTGCCTCCTGATGCCCTCCCTTGCATCTGGCATTCTGACATAGCCCATTTCTAAAATCAGGAGGTTGCGCATACACATCATGGCTTGTAACGCGTAATGAATTTTTCCTCCAGAAACTTGTCCAATCCCCTTTTAAAGGCATCCAGGCCAGATGCCATCACCACATCACAGTTACATGTATGTAAGCTTAGTTATAGTAGGTGGATGTGGGTGTGGAAGGCAGATTTGAAGGAAGTAAGGGGGGGAATCACACAGGTGTTCCAGATGATAGTTGGAAGTGTAAGAAGCAGCACTGGAGAATAAACAGAATTGTTTGAAGAAGCAGAAAACTTTAGCACAGTTGAGACTGATGGAGTTAGAAGAGTGAAGACTGCAGGCAAAGTTTTATGGAATATGAGAGCTAAGAGCTAGGGAGGAGTGAGGCAACAGAGGATTTAAAAGGTAAGGACTAGGAGCTTGATTTGGATTTGGGAGAAGACATGGTCAGTGAAGGAACATAAAAGATGTGCATGCATGCATGTGTGACTTGGTCAGAGTGACAAGTGGTGAATTACCGTATTTCATCAGCAGAGTCCCAATTAACAGCAAGAAGATTAAGGTGAACCAGTGGAAGATCAATGAAAAGAGGTTACAGTAGTCAAGGGTTGGCTGGTTTTACTTTTGGTTAAGGAGGCACAGAATTGGGCCCTGGTGATGGATTGTTATGGAGTTCTCAGTTTTGATTTGCTGTGATTCTGCAGTCCTACTCTTTTTTCTCATGTGTTGTGTTTTAAGTATTTTGTATTTGGTTTGATTTATTTGATTTAAAGTGCTGTTGGTGGAGTGCCTTATTAGCATAAGGATGGCATAGAAATTTTAAAATAAATTTGATCAATAAAAGTAAAGTCAGTTATTCATGCCAGAGTTCTTTTTGTACTTGGTTGGTTGCCAGAGATGATCAGAAATGCTATGAGGGTAAGTGGTGATAGTGAGATGTTTTTTCTCTGACTTTTAAAAACGTTTTCTAACCATGTCCATATTGCTTATAAAATATAAACCTGCATCTCCAACAGCTGATGCTGACTGATTGTGTGTATGTGTGTTCCTAAACAACAGTGGTTAGTTCCAGAAAGCAACATCTGTATCCATACTCTCTGTACTTTGGACAGCAAGCCCTGTCTACATTGCTGGTATGTTATGATGTCTTTGGACCATGCTATAACTTTGTCTCATGTTGCTGCATACTCAGCCATACCGTGCTTGGGGTCTGAATGGAGCCTGCATCTTAGGGAGCTGTTGAGCTCATGATGCTTGTTTGGATGAGGGGATGACTCTAGGAGTCTGGAAAGAAACCTGTCTTCCTCAGTTTATCTTTTGGTTTTCAGCCTGCTATACTCTTATGCAAGAGCTATACTCTTAACACAAGTGGCTCTCAAACTTTTAGCACCAGGACCCACTTTTTAGAATGACAATCTGTTGGGACCCACAGGAAGTGTTGTCATTAACCTGGAAGTGATATCATGGCCAGAAGTGACATCATCAGTTTAGGCTTCAAACCTAAGCTGCAATCAGCCAAAGGTCCCCTTACACAGTAGTTTGTGCTGTTATGTATATTGCATGGCTGGGAATTCAAACATTCTAGCTTGGAAGTCAAACCAGAATGCAGACTTGGATCCTTCTCCAACTGCACAGCCCTCCCCCCTTTCCAGCATCCCATCTTCCCACCTATTCAGAGCAAAGCACCATGCCTCTCTCCCACCAAGAGTCTGTCCTGTATTCAGGCTCTGTACTCTGTATTCTTTGCTCTCTATTTTGAATGGTGGCTAGGTACTGCGTTTCCCACCTGAAATTGGCCATCGACCCACAGTTTGAGAAATGCTGCTCTAACAAACTAAACCACTTTAAAACATCATGTCAGTTGGTACTGGATAGAGATCTGTTTTTTCGGTGATAGTTTTTTTCGCTTTCTGCACTTAATGGGTAATGACTGTGACTGCATATGCTGACACTATATCTCCTACATAGTACACTTTTAAAGTGATTATAATTATAATTTAGAAAAATGTCACCTTGGAATGAAAGTGCATAACACCATCTTCTGCACTTTCTTTTTGGGGAAAAACAAAATCTGTGAAAAAATAAAAACTTCTAAGAACACCTCTAGTACTGGCGTGTAATAATTCTGACTGTAGGAGGTAAAACTTGCTGAGGATTAAACTTTTAGGTGAAGATTGCTCTTTATTGGAATTCTGGTATGCTTGTGCAGTGAAAAATGTTGTGTAGGCTTAGGTCAGTTCTCAGTGAACACAGTTTTTTTTTGTTTTTCCCCCCTACTTTTCTTTTCTTCCTTCTCCCACTATTTCTCTACAAAGGCTGGAGACATGCCAAAAACTACAAGAATGAGGCAGAGGGTTGGGTGATGTAGGACAAGGAAATGGGTTTTAATTTTAGGTAAAGGAACCTAGTCTCATTTTGAGAGCTTTTTTAGATGAAAGCTACCAACAGCTGGCAGGTTGCCTCATAAAATATGACACAGATTTCTAATTCATGGAGAAATATAGATTGCTGCTTTGTTTTCATAACTTGTAGAGATAACTCAAAACAGTGCATTACATAACAAGAGCCCTATTGGTTCAGGCCAGGTTGTAGGGCTGATACCTGTGTTTGAACTAATATTTTCAGGAAGGGACTTGCCAAAGAAGCAAGTCAAATAGAGATAACAGATGATGTTCTACTAGGGCTTAATGACAAATTAATAAGAAATCAGTAGGACGAGATGGCATCCACCTGAGAGTTCTTAAACTCTAAAACCCAGAAGTTTCATACTTTCATCATTCATACTGACTGGTAACTTGTGGTGAATCTTTCCTCCATATGACTGTCTAAACTCCTTTTCAAGGTATCTAGGCTAGGTGCCATTGCAGCGTCATGTGGCAAGGAGTTCCACATATAAGTTACCTAGGGTAGATATAGGCGGGACCCTGTGTCTGTAGTGTATCAGTTCTAGGGCCTCCAAGCTGATATGGACATAGGGGGAACCCTGACTCCATGGCTCCCCCTCACATGCTCCCCGTGTGTCCCCTGCACTCATTAACGTGGTTTATATGCATACCAGAAAGAAATGTTTCTTGCTTTAACGGATTGCTATAAGCATTCAAGCTTATAGCAACGCCCAGGCAGGCTTCTGGCAGCCTGAATGCTTGAAAAAACTAGATCAATGCTAACCTTCTGTTTCCTGTTAGTGTTGATCTAGTCTTTTCTAGCATTCAGGCTGCCTGGGTGTCGCTATAAGGTTGAATGCTTATAGCAGCCTGTTAAAGTGAGAAATGTTTCGCCCTGGTAAGCATATAAACATGTTAATGGATGGGTGCTGGGAGCTCAGGGACACCCAGATCCTTGGGTAACTGAATCCGTGGATACAGGGGCATGACTGCTTGAAAGGGCATTTAAAGGTCTATCTTCATAGCCAGTATTTGCACTGATGTGAAACTAGCTTCTGAAGGCACCTTGTTCAGTGCTAGTTTGTTGGGTTATGTGAGGGGTCTTGGAAGTCCTGCTATGAACATGGAACTCGCTATGCATGGCATTGAATTAGGGCTGCTGTGTTAAACTGATAAGCAATAAACTTCTTTCTTACTGAAGAAATAATGCCCTATGCCCTTCTCCCTGTTTCTGGGCTTCTGGGAGATAACTAGTGGGCCTCAGTGGGAAACGATTGAATGGATCTTTGACCTGATCTTTATGTTCTTTCAGTAGCTACCTCCCTAGCACAAAGCCTTCTCCCCTTCTTACTACATTAGGCCCTTCTACTACCACCGATCCCACTCTATGGCAAAAAGAACTTTTTAATGATTGAAAGTCTCTAGCTAAGGTTCCAGTCGCCTGCTTTTTACATCAATCTCTAGAATACACGTGAAGTGTATACTAGAGGTGATACCACCTCTGCCTGCAAGTGCACTGAGCAATGTATAGATTTGCTTGGAGTGGTTCTGCTTTGTCTGAGAGGTGTTCAAAATACGTTGACAGTTTGGGGTAATGCAGCACATCCTATTTCCTCACTTCTGTTTCTGCATCATGCAGTGGATGTGTGTGTGAGCTGCATTTGTATCACACCTTGGAGGATGACTTATAACAACTCAATTTGCATAGAACTTGGAAGCATGGAAATAGGATCTGCCAGTCACTTCCACATTCTTATTGCTGCTTCAAAGTGTTACACAGATAGAAGTGGGGGGACAAACCTTTTGATGCAAATGTTTTACTAGTGTCATTCTACTCTTATTCTTATCTTTATTGCCAGGCAGATAAACAGGCTGTATTAATGGAACATTAAAAAAAATTTTTTTATTGGTGTCTCTGTTGCTGGAAGAATACAAACATTGATTGTCCTCTGTTAGAAAACTGGTACAAAAAGGCACTTCATACAACGGTGGACAAAGGGAGTACATGCTTTTTGTTTGAACTGCTTTTGTTTCCTTAGTGCAGAGATGAGATTTCAATGAATTGGCTCAATAATGGCAACAGATTAATTATAATGTCACCTCGCTGCCCTGAGCATAAATTCCATACATGGTAGCAAACAATATCTTAATTTGGTTCAAGCAGAAATCATTGTACAGGTTTTTGAGTTCACCAGAACTGTCTTTAGACTAGATGTTAAGCAAGAAATGAACAAAAATCCAAAAGGCAAGGGAGGAAGAAGAGCAAAGGTTTTTATTGTATATGATGAGAGAACCTCTCTGAGCATAAATGCTCTTATGTTTATTTGAATAATGTGTGTTTTATTTATTTTTCACATTTTTATATCATCCTTCCTCCAAGGAGCTCAGAGTGGCGTACATATTTCTTCCCCTCCTTTAGTCCTCACAACATCCCTATGAGGTAGATGAGGCTGAGGGAGAGTGACTGGCCCAAGGTCACCTTGGAAGTTTCATGGCTGAGTGGAGTTTTGAGCCTGGATCTTACAGGTTTAAGTTAATCTTCTGCACCATTACACCATCTCCCTTTCTACTCTTGTGGGACCTCATGGCACTTACGTAGATGAAACAATGCAATAAAAGCAAATAACAAAAACCAACAAATTTGCCTGCACTGAGCAGGTGGTTGGATAAACTCTGAGATCCTTTCCAACTCTTAACATTCTATGATTCCCAATTAAATGCCCAGTGACTGCTTTGGTGAACTTAGATAAAGACATTCACTAAACAAACTACCATACCTGTTTGCTTTGCCATGCGGTCTTTATGCAATGGCACTGATTTCGAAGTGTCTCAGGGAAGCATCTTTCCCATTGAACCTTATGCTGAGGCTTTCCTTAAGGGAAAAATACGATAGGAAAAAGACGATAGGAAAAAGAAATGAGGAGAGCTTAGTAATCACATAATCTTTTAGTATGTTCATTTACAATAGCCTGTCCTTCATTAATGTAAACCCAAAAGGATGATAGTTTTTTGGGGTAGAAGTAATTAAAATACATTGGTATTGTTTTTACTTGTATAATACCATCAGTCTGCATGGCATCTACAGTAGAAAATTGGTCTTGAGGGGCTCACAATCTAACAGAGAAATAAGAGGGGGACAACAGAAGAAGTGGAGTGGTGCCTGATAGATGGGAAAGATTGTTTCATGTACATGTATTTAAGTTTAATTGCAACAAGGTACAGGAATGGGGAGTAGTGCCAAAGGAAAATTGGGTGTTCAGGAGAGGTTTGAAGGAAGTGAGAGATGAAACATCCTTTAGGTCAGCTGTTCCCATACTGTGAGGTGTGGCTCTGTGGGGTGGGGTGGTGAATACTCAGGGGCCTTGTGGGACACTTGCTGCCTGAGCCACTTGGCAGCAAGACCACGCTTCTCCGAAGACTGTGGAGCAGAGGCTTGGCCTAGGGCAGCCACTCCAGTTGTCCTACCTGGAGATTGCTCTGGGTATAGTACTCCAGTCAGGTTGCTTTCATTCCTCTCCTAATACGTACAATCCAAAGTGTTAAAAATGATGGAAAAGTGCAGGCGTTTTCTATCACTTCCGGTGGGAACATGTAGTAGTTCAAGCATATTGATTTACCACTGTGGCCTCCCTCATTGCTGCTATTAGTTGGAAAAAAGGCACTGTTTATTCTAATGGCACTTTGTTTCTAAGTAACAAAGAAAGTTCTTAAAGTCAGAAAATGCATAGTTGCATCATAAGATCTGCCCGCAAAAAAATATTCAGACAATGGGCAATTTAATCCTTGTAACAAATTCATCATACACCTGACAGTTCGGGTGGCCCCCTCAGGAGCCTGCTGTGGCCCCAATGTTCTGTTTCTTCCATTTGGCCCCCGAGAAATATGGCGGGGAACCTTGAGGACCACATTGAGAATCTCTGCTCTAATAGAAAGGATTCTAAGGCGGTGGTTTTTTTCAGTATTTGGAAACATCACCTATGTCATGATAAGGATCTTCTTAGCTTTCCTCTAGCTGCAAAGATTGCCTGAATATGTAAATAGCAACAAGAAATTCCATCTAGGTCAGACTGTTTTCTTACCATCTTCTAATTATTCTTTGACTACAGTACCTGAGAAAACACTGCAGAACAATACCTCTTAATTGATGATAATGGTAGTATTCAACTATGTTCTCTTGAACATGTTTTAAGTACTGTATCACTATTTCATTTGCACTGATATGCAATTTATAGAACCATGTTATATTTAATCTCTAAGGTCCTCCTTTGTTCCCTTTCCTAGCATGTGATTGATGTTTTCAAACTTATGGTTTTTGTGATTTTCATTTTCTATATAAGGAAATGTTCTCTTTGAATAAACGAAAATTAAAAAATGAATACTCTTATGTGAAAAGCACTTTTGTGTAGGAAATTAGGCCACCTAAATATATGGTTGTTGCTAGTGATCGATATGCTTTTTCCTATATGGATGCATGTATGATGAATTTTAAAATGTTCAAAATTGCCCTAACTTAACTTAAAGGATTTTATTGTATTTTATTTGGGTGACTCTTTCTGAGTTACATGGCTTCATCTCTTGTGTTTTACACTTGTATACCAAAGACTTAGGTATTTCAGTTGTAACAGTGTTGTCTATATATTTTTAATCTTTAGGTTGTGCAGCTTGACATTGAAGAAACTGGTAGTCTTAAAAGAACTGGATAAGGATCTCATTTCTGTGGTAATTGCAGTCAAAATGCAGGTAATTTTAAGCATTTTACAACATGAAAGAAGCTAATCTGTTGCATGGTAGAGAGTTTTAGGGCCCAATCCTATCCAGCTTTTAAGTGCCGCTGTAGCCACAGTGCAGCCCCAAAGTAAGGGAACAAACATTCCCTTACCTTGAGGAGGCCTCTGTGACTGCACCTCCATTGCAGGATGCAGAGCATGGCCCATTGGCACAGCTGCATCAGCACTGTTGAATAGGATTGGGCCCTTAGTGGCCAGTAATATGATCCTGCTGTCTAACAAATCCCTCCTCAACCACAAAGCTCCCTGGGTGACCTTGGGCCAGTCACTTTCTCTCAGCCTCGCCTACCTCACAGGGTTGTTGTGAGGATAAGAAAGGGGAGGAGCAGCTGTGTAAACCGCCCTGAGCTCTTTGGAGGAAGGGCGGTATAAAAATGTGAAAAATAAATAAATAACTTAACCTCCCCTATGTAGGTAAGTTAGTTTAGTTACCAATAAAACAGCAGCACTGTTTTGTGACACCTTAAAGACTTAGTGCATTGAAGCACTGTAGCATAAGTGTTTGTGGTTTAGAGTCCACTTCAACAGGTGAAGGGGCATCCTCAGTTGTATGGTAAGGCTGTTTATACGTATTGTCCTTTTCCCCACTTTGTGAGTGAGTTTTTAAGCCAGAGCTTGCCCTTTAGCAGAGCTTATGCTTTGGGGTGATATGTTCACATGCAAGTTTTTTTTTTTATAGTGTTGAGTATTTTTAAGTGTTTATTCTGGAGATATTTAGTAGATTTTTTTGTCTCCCTCATTTTCTAGATTAGTCCAGACAGCCCAATCCTAAACCCCAGGGCTACCATGAGGAGCAGTAGTGCAGAAATAGCTGCCATTGCATCCTATGGGGCTGGGGCAGCCAAAGGAGTCTCCCTGGGGTAAGGGAACAAATGTTACCTTACCTTCTGTCGAGCTTACAGCTGGAAATGGGTCTCCTTGGAGCTGAGCCCACTATTTAGTGGGTGCAGAACTGACGAGCCCCATATTGAGTTTTCCGGCTTGGGAGGTTGCACAGGTTTCAGCAGCACAGTCTGCTGCAATCTCTGCCCCCCTCCAGGGCCCAGTCCTCCCACTGGCCTGCTCTCCACCCATCCAGTTCTGCCCTTCCCCACCCTCCTCCCACACCAAAAGGCCTCTCCGCTGGCCAGTGTTAGTGTTTCCACTAGCCGCACTTCACCACCATCTTCTTGGTGGTGAGGCCCAGCGCTGATTGGTGCAGGCCTTGGCGCCGTGTCCTCTCTGCCAGGGCAGGAGTACCTTACGGAACTTTTGGAACAGTGGTTCCAGTGGCTGCTGGGGCAGCATGACAGGCACTGGAGCTGCCTCGGTTCAGGCTTGGGGCCTAATGGTAAAATGGACATGTCCAGAACCTGGGAAATGCTGTTGATTCAAAATAAATTCATTCAAAGATTATTTCTGTTTAACAAATTCCATTACATATCTGACCCTATGAGTTGCTCAGTTTAATATATTTTTAAATGTTTGTTTATTAATTTTTTACATTTTAATGCCATTTGTCTTGCAAGGAGTTCAGGGTGTTGTATATGTTTCCTCTTTTTGTCTTCACAACAACCCTGAGTCTTTCCACTTGTTCTCCCTGTCTAAAAGGATGCAGAAGAATGCCAACAACAACCACTAGAAAAAACACTATGCTGGGGTGAAGCGGGGCAGTTATTCTGTCCCTGTTAAACACAAGAGGTGCACCACTTGGAAAAGTCCCTCTTTGCCCAGTTAGCAGGGGCCCGTATTAGAAGATGATTCCTCACTGGCAAGGACATATTGGAACAGCTGGTGGTGTTGGGCACTAGCTTAGGTAGCCTTATCTTTTTGAAAAGCAAACCCAGGGGCAATTACCTTCTTAGAGTCCATTATAGTTAAGGTATTACCTCTGAACATGAAGTTCTATCTCCACGTTCTGAGAACAAATGGAAAAGACTCATGCTCTGTATATGCAAACTTCCAGTGACTGATCCTCCTGCTACATCAATATGTTCTTCAGCTTGATGGTCTTAAAGTGAGGCTAAAGAAACTAAAATGGGATTGTTAATCCATATTTAAGCAGTAATAATTGCTTGGGACAAGTAAGAAAGATACACTCACAGCCCAATCCTATTCATTCACACTCACCCCCACCGCCACCAGTGCAGTGGTGCCAAAATGTTGACTGCTGCATCTTATGGGGGGGCGGGCATGATGAAATGGTGAAAATGATTGGTAGAGGAGAGCCAGTACAGTAATTAATAGGCACTGCTTCCTGGTGGATGCCTTTCTGCTGGGGTTTAGATATGCTTCCCATTTAAGTGCTAACCTAAAGATATGTAGTGGGCAAATGGCAAACTCTGTTGCCATGAAGTGAGCAACTGGCAAGCTCTGTTGCCATGGCAAGTGTGAATTGGTTATAAAGATCCAGGCTTAAGCAGGATTTTTAGAGTGGCTAAAGGGCATATGTTAAATGCAGTGAGGTTAGAGAGGGAAAAAAGTGTGTATTAAATGCAGTGGGATTAGAGGTTTATTTGTTTTGTGCCCCAAGTTTCTCCCTGAAAGGCATCCAAAGCAGCTTACAGAGCCATAAAATTATACCACTTTAAAACAGTACATAAGTTGAATGTTGAAGCATTCTTAAATAATTAAAATATCATAAATAAAACACAAACAAGCAGCAGTCACCTCTTAATAAATGAATAGAAGGGCCAGGCCTGTAAAATCATATCAGCAATAAAACATTCCCATAAAATCCGCAGTACATCCAATATTAAAATCCCCATAAATTCAGAAGGCCAGTCTGAAAATAAACATTATTAGGACACGCTGGAAAGCTTCTAAGGCAATAATTTTCAACCTTTTTCATCTCATGGCATACTGACAAGGCACTAAAATTGTCAAGGCACACCATCAGTCTTTTGACAATTGACAAGACAAACCATGCTGCTGGTGGGTTCACATCCCTCAATGGCCCTATTAATAAATTATATTTAATTTAATAAATAAATAAATTCACTAAACTCCCATAGCACACTTGTGGACCACTCGTGCCTTGGCACACTGGTTGAAAATTGCTGTTCTAATGAATGAGCAGTTTGTAAATAGAGGGAGGGAATTCCAGAACTGAGAGAGAGGGAATTCCCTTCCAGATAAATAAATAAATGACATTGGTACCACTACTAAGAAGGCCCTATTTCTTGTTGCTGCCACTACTATCTCCATAGGCGAGGATACCTCTAAGAGGGTCTTCTCTGATGACTGGAGGGGATGAGCCCAATTATATAGGAGGAAGTACTCTCTCAAATACCCTGGCCCCAAGCCATATTGGACTTTAAAGGTCAACACCTTCAATTGGGCCTGGAAACAAATTTGCAGCCAGTGCAGTTGCTGGAGCAGCAACCCAAAAGAGCCAACCTCCAGCAATCACACAAACCACCTCATTCTGCACTAATTGCAATTTCTAACCTTGCAGTGGTCCTTGCAATAGTCTGATCTCAGTGTTACCAGACATGAATCCTTGTGGCCAGGTCCAAATAAATGACAATAGCATGTTTGAATTAAGGTCAGAGTTGTTACAGGTGAAGAATATTAAGCCCTAGTGGTGTAAGCTATCTATTCCTCCACAAGTATCTGCAGCTCTGCATTTCAGTTGCACTTTCTGTAGATGTCCAAGAGTAATTGTGTTCTGTTTGAATCAGAAGTGATTGATTAGGTGGAAGACATGCGCTTGATAGATACTTCTGTTTCTCTTCCCTTCAGAGATGCTTAGGTCTGGACCTCTTCATGCAAAACTTAAAACATGCATTCAGTGACTGAGGAAAAGCACAGGGATAACTTAAATCTAGATTGTAAAACTCATGTGTTGCATAAAAACAAAGAGTTGCTGGTTCTCTCTCTTCTGTATTTAATGCAGAAGATTTCAGTCTTGATGGCTATTTGGGAAGCTTAAGAACTGGCAAATAAATGATTTGGACAGATATGCTTTGTATGGAAATATGATGACCTCATTTGAACAAATTACCCAGATCTTGTTAGAAAGACTGCCAAAATATCAATGGTTATGAAAAATATGTTTTATAGTTAGAGATGTTTGTTTCCAGTGAGTAAGATAGGATTGCAGGCTAAGTCTTACTGAACACAATGGGCTTGCTTTTGAGTAAAATAACTCTGTTTTCAAACGCCTCTATTTATAATGAATAAAAAATTAAAATATATTGTCTCCAGATTTAAAACTGTGGTCTGAAGAACCAGTTCAGAAAAGCTGTATGTTTAGCTGGAAGAAGAGAAGTTTGAATGGTGACATGGTGGTACAGCAGTTGTTATTTTCAAGGATTCTGTTCCCAGAACTCACTAAAGCAAATCCATTTGAAAAATAATGTCCTTTTGCTCAGCTATTTAAAAACAGCCTTGCTGACCTTTGTGATGCACACAGAGGCAATCAGTCTCTCTCCAGGTACTTAGTAAGACAAGTGACCCCTCCCTTCCCCAGGAGCCCAGCACAGAGAAAGAATGCAGGAGGTGATAATGACTTGCATTCTTTCACCTGCTCAGGGAGAAGGGAGGGGTCACTTGCCTGGGAGTGAGGCTGTTCTAAGTGCCTGGAGAGAGAATGATTGATGAATTGTCAGCCTGGTGCCCTTTCTCGCATTAATGAGGCTATTGTTAAACAACTTTTTTCCTTTGATTTAAAGGGCCCTTCTCATTGTGTTGAGTTAAAACTGAAAGTGAAAAAATCCATCGATAATTAGGTTATACCTGTACTTATTAAATACAGGTATACTGTACTTATGAAGGGCTGTTGCATGGAACAGGACAAAGATTTGTTTTCTGTCCCCCCCCCGTCCCGTCCCCCCCCCCCCCCCGGCACTTGTTCTCTGCTCCACCCCACTCCACTCACTATTAAGATCTAATAGGCTTCAGTTACAGGAAGGCAGATTTTGATTGAATATTAGGGAAACTTCTTAACAGTAAGTAAGTGATGATGGGTGTGTGTTTGCTTCACCACAGGAAGGGACTCAGTGGCCTGGGCATTATATGTACCTGGGCATTTGTCTCTTCTGGGATCTCCTAAGCATGTGTGATTAATCAGCCAATATCTGATGTGTTCTTTTTTTCTGCTTAGGGTTCAAAACGAATATTGCGATCTCATGAAATTGCTCTGCACCCCAGTGGGCACGTGGAAACCGATCTTGCACTGACCTTTTCTCTACAGGTACTGTGAAAGATTCTAACTTTTACTCAACTGCATCTCTTAACATAAGCGCCTCCATGTAAGACTGATTTTATTAGTATGTACCTTTAATATTTTTTTAAAGAATTGACTGACTAAATTAAATTTAATATGGAATCATAAGGCTGGAAGCTACTAGTCATGAAATACGCATGTACCTCCAAATATTATCCCTCTGTGAGCAACCTACATGTATTCAGACCCTGCCTTTTGTTGCAACTTCTTCTAAATCTCCTGTTAGTGCAACAACTATCTAGAGTTGTTGTTGCGCTCCACTTCCACTTCTAAGGAGCTGGGGAGCCTTGCAGTCGTTCGCGAAGAGCTCCCCGCACCCCCGACAGGCTGCTGCAAGAACTGGTGAGTGCATCCCAGTCCCTGCAGCCCTCCTGAGTGGTACGATCCTGGGAATCACATCACTACCTCCCTCTGCCTACCCCCGCCCCTTAAGGGAAAGAGGCCATGGCCTTCAGGCTGGGGTGTTGCGACGCCCCAGTCTTAAAACCACTGCTTGAAGATGGATTGGGTTGAACCCATACCCCATCATTGCCCCATTCAATCTCCCTCCAGTCCCCTTTGTGTACTTACCTGCACCTGTCTTTGTGCAGATCTGGGTGCTTGCTAGCTGAGATGCTGGTCAGGCCCCTCACACTGGCCTAGTCATGTTTTGCAATAGCTGTAAAGCTGTTTATGCTGGCGGGGTGCATATTCCACCAGTCTAAACGGCGGATAAGATTGGGCCATTAATTTTCTCATTTAGTCTGTTGACAAATGGCCTGTGATGTGCCTGGACCCAGATAATTGCTGGGATGTTAATATTAGGCTTGTTGAAGAGAGAGCTTGGGTCCAAAGGTTACTTCTCCCACCCCAGATTTTAATTATAAACTACATTCAGCCAATTGCTTTTACGAGACAATCTGTGATCCATTTAAGAAGATGATTATGATATTGATTTTGACTGTTCTTGCACTGTACTAAATCTTTGAAATGTATCAACTGCAGTATCCACATTTTTTGAAACGAGAAGGCAACAAACTTCAGATTATGCTACAGAGACGGAAACGGTATAAAAACAGAACAATTCTGGGTTACAAGACTTTGGCAGTGGGTTCTATCAACATGGATGAGGTAGGTACTCATCTCCATGACTCGTAAGTATGTCAGTTACCTTACAGATGGAGGTCTCATATGCAAAATTAAAGGTTATTACAGAAGATATTTGCTGATGCTCTGTAAACCATTGCAGATGTGGTGTTAAAGTTCTTTCAAATGTTGTAGTAGTGGGAGACCATATTAATACTGTTCAAAGCAAACAGCCCAGAACCAAATATTATTGAATTGTTGATGAATACTTTCTTTAAGAATATGGGAAGAAATAATTTAATAGCTGTTTGTCAATTTTGTAATTCTGCTAGTCAAGTTTACAGTTTTTAATTGTCAAAATACTAATTGCAGCAATAAAAATTCAATCATACCCTAACAAATAATAGAAAATACAAGACAAGGTTTGTCTTTAAAATGTGGAAAATCATCAGCCAGGTATCTATTACTATAATTAACTTAAAATTAACTTTCAAAACTTACACAGCACACATTCCTACACCAAGCTCACATATAATTATTTACCCTAACTCAGAGTTTCTCAAACTGTGGGTCGTGACTCGATTTCTAGTGGGTCCCACAGAGCTTCCAATGAAAACACAGGTGATGGAAAGATCGCATAACTAATTGCCTCACACCCTGAGACTATTCAAAAATAGATAGTTGTTAACTGCCCTGCAGGGAGCTGAGCTCCTGCAGTTTGCAAACTTGTGTAGATATAGGGAGATAAATGTTTGAGTGAATTTTTTGTGTTTATTTCCAAGTCATTCAATGACAGGTAGTTGGGGCAGGTCACATAACTAAGGTCACATAACTAAGCCACTCAAGCCTTAGGCTGTTCATTAGGGCTTCCTCATTACCTGAAATGGATCATGTTTTTCTGCAAATAAAAAGCAAACAAGACACAATCAGTTCTCTTTATATGCGAATCGCTGTGCTTATCAGCAAGGGGCAGAATTGCCACCTACTCTCATTATCTGTTACTCTTTTCTCATTATTCCCCTGCCCCCATACTGTCTGGATTGGGTCAACTTTCTGCATCAAACAGGCATTGGTATTGGCCCATGGAGAACTGTCGGACACATTTGTGTCGGCAGCTTCCAGACTTGCCCCACCATCTTGGGGACTTCAGCTTGAACCTTCACAAGCCTGGTGATGAGGAGGTCTCTGGAAGGCTACCTAAGGGTTGCTCTGGGGCTGGCGCAAGCCCAGGGAAGGAGTCAAGAAACAGGTGTAGGAGGAGGAATGAAGCAACCCCACAGCTGAACTCTGAGGCCTCATTGTTAGGCCAGCAACCTGCAGTGAGTTGAGAGAGAGCCAGCATAGAGAAATTGCCATCGCCACACCCACTGAGGGATATCCAGCATAGAGGAAAAAGCATCAGATGTTGGAGATGTTGATGAGCCCTTGCTATCACTCAACCCCATAGACTTCAAATTAAGATTCAGGTTCATAAAGTTCATAGAGTGTATTATGAAAAGAGTCCTCTGGAACCGAACCCCATTTTCCCCATAGGCTCAATGATTCAGTATCTGCTAATTCGGTGTCCACTAGGTTTTCCAGGAACTTAACCCTAGCAGATAACGAGAACTGACTGTATTACTTGTAAATAAATAAACTTATCTCTTTTTATAACACCTTTTTTAAGTCGCGTAAAGCTAGATGGGTCCTGATAGTGTTGTTTTAAAAAATGGGTTCTGGTACTAAAACGTCTAAGAACCACTGCCCAAGCTAATCTTACAGGCATGGCTGAAAACTGCTGACTAGGATATTGTGTCCATGCAGGAGCTACTTGTCACCAGTGGCATAGTAATGAACATGTAGCCCAGTGCCAATTGCAAAATGATGCCCTAGAAGTGATGTTGCACCCAGACTTTTAAAAAAGTGAAAAAGGTAAGACATCTGCTATCCAGGGTCAAAGAAGATTTTGTAGTCCCCCCACAACAAAATCAAACTTAATTTATTAAGTAAATAAATAAAAAATTTCTGGTTAATTGGCCATAACTTTTGACAGAATACAGTTATTCCAGTGAGGTTTTGTTTCATTGCATTCAACATTAAATGACCTTTCCAATGATACATAACATGTTGGTATTATTTGTACATACTAAGGTTTTCACAATTTTGGGCACTAGTCTCAAGCTCAGCTTGTTGCCCCTCTAAAGCTTGTTACCCAGTGCACCTACTATCCCATGCACTCCCTTAGCTACACTACTGTTCATCACCTTCCCATCCTGTTGGTGGTTTCCCCTGCAACAACAGAATTGTCTTCAACAAGTCTTCTTTCTGAAATATAGAGAGTAGCTCTTTGAGTAATTAAAACAATGAAGTGAGTGAGAAAAAGATTTAAATCCATGCTTGTTTCTCTAATTTCAGGTATTGCAGCACCCAACAGAAGGAGGCCAGGTTTTGTGTCTCTTTAGTAGCATCAAAGAAATTACAGCTAAAGTAGCAGAAATTTTGATCTTTTCACTGTCTAGTCAACCAATAGACCAAGAGGATAGTACCATACAGGAGAGCCAGAAAATTAAATCAACAGGTAACTTTTAGAACCATGAAAAAGTTCATATTCTGTGCCTTTTAGTACTTGCAGTTGTGCTTGATGGTCATGAGGTAATAATACTTTGCATTGATGTAGCACTTTCTGATTAAACAAAGCACTTCACATACAAACAAAGCACTCACTGTAGTTTTGCAAGAATCCTGTCAGCTGAGTGAATAATATTATCCCTGTATTGCAATTGGCCTGCTGAGGCTGAGAAATGGGTTGCCTAAGGTCACCTAGTCCTAGTGAGTTGATATCAGGAGAACTGGGGAAGTCCTGATTTGCAGCCTAGTTGCTTAGCCACTATGCCCTACGTGACATGACTGTGGAAGATGGTGGACGTTATTTGTCAGGTTCTGCAAGGTGCCATTTTGTTCCCCTTCTGTTCAGAGTGGATGTAATTGTGTGGAGATGTGACATTCAATTAACGACAACACTCCATGCATGTGCACGCTCTCTCTTTTGCCTCTGACTCAGGCTTGCAGTTTTGGTTCTCTTCAGTGCCTGACTGTGATTCGGAATTGAACGTAGAAGTGCTGGTAGTGAGCTGATTATATGATGACTGGATTATGTGGCTTAGAAGGGATAGAACTCCTCTCAGTGGAGTTCAGCTTCAGTCTCCTCTAGTAACTCAGCCTTGCAGCTTTTGGTACTCTTGGATTTATAATTGAACCTGGATTCTGAGGTTGCAGTGATGGCCAGAAGTGCCATTGGTGAGAAGACTGTGGCCTTTTCTTTCAGGTAGAGACTAATGGCTGTCATTCATACTCTAATAACTTAGAGGCTAGATTGCTAGTGTTTTTCATAGGGTTATTCATGATGAGAGCTTTTTTTTGTCCTTTAGTACATTGTTTTTTTGCTTTTTGAGTGGAGGCCTCAAAGTGGCTCACGGCATTCATAAAGTATTGTAGATCCTTTCAAAAGCGCTCACTTAAAAACAGCCCAGCTAGAACATATGTCTGATTTTTTGCTTGCCTTGCTCCCTTCACTTCCCACAAGATAGTTGGTGCTAGGTAGTCCTTGGGTAGTCTACCAGGAGTAAAAATATCTTTCTATTTAGAGGTATCAAATGGTGAAAATACTATCACCTACATTTGGACGAATTGGATCCTTGTAAGCAGTTATACCAGTGGTCCAGTTGCCTTGTGAACTCTATTAAAATTATAGAGATGACTTCTGTAAGCCTAATGACTTGTGCTCAGTGTACCCGAGGAATAATCTCTACTCCTATGTTCTTTTATGATGGGCCAGGAATGTAGCTTCTGTTTTTGTGATGGGTGAGATATGAGTGAAAAAATGAGGAAAACAGAAGTGTCAAGTCTCTTGCATTTTTGTGTCACGTGAAAACTTGTCATTTTTTTCCTGGTTTACCTTTTTTAGTCCTCTGTAATCAGGTGGGGTAGGTTGTTAGCAAAAACGTTTAACTAGTGCTTCTGGGTTGTTGTTTTTTCTTACAGACAACTATTCTGAAGAGGAATATGAAAGCTTCTCTTCAGAACAAGAAGCAAGTGATGATGCTGTTCAGGGACAGGTACTACAGAAATCCTTCCTGTTCACCACTGTGCAGATGAGCACTTTGCTAGAATGAGACCATTTTGGGACTGTCAGGGCCAGCCCAACCATGATGCTAGTTGAAAGGTTCATATCAAGCTGAGCCCACCCCCCTGCTCCTCCCAGAGCAGCAAAATGATGAGGGGTGCCCTAGCCTGCCAGCTGCTCCCCTTCACCCTGCTACTGACCAGGCTGCTTCAGTCATGATACTTGATCCAGAGAGTGAGCGGAAAGAGGATTGGGCCTGTGGCGGCTCAGCTCTTCTTCCAGGGCCGCTGGAGGAAGGAAAATAAACAACTGCTGCAGATGCCTCTCTTCACCTCCACTCAGCTACTTATATCATTCCCCATCCCAACCTTGAGCTCTGATGTCACCTCCTTCCTGCACACTCATCCTATTTAAAATTAAAAGGAGAAGCAGAGTGTGCCTAGAGCATGCTCCATTCTTACTGTCTGTTTTGAACAGGAGAGGCATGGAGGAAGGAGGTGGCACTGGAGCTTAAGTTAAGCAAGGAGGATCATTGCACCCCCTTTCCCTTGTCCAACCTGGCTGCATTCCTAAGGAGAGCTTTTGGGGTGGGGGACAGAATTTACATGTGGTTTCAGGCTGTACTTTGTTTTGGACCAGGCCTGGAAACCATCCATTGTAAAGCTGGATATTTAATGTAGTTTTCATAAGTACACGGGTGTGAACTGATTAGCTTTCCCATATGTCATGGCCTGAAATGTTCTTGCCAACTGAGAAAGGAGTACAACTACTGCAGCTCACCAAAAAAGTCCATGCTTTAAAAAAATTTGCTGGTCTTGGCATCTTAACTACTGTACACACCAATCTCTTTTGATTATATTTTACAAATACATTTGTTTGCTTTTGGAAATGGGAAAACAAGCCTTAAGATACTGACTTGAGAATACCTTGAGCTTCTAAAGGAAATGGGAAACATGAGCTCTTGGGTGAAAAATATCAAGTTCTCCTGTGTAGAAGTCCTAAGGTTGGGAAATCTTTTTAACAAATACGGTGGCAGTCCCATCTTGCTGCCTAGAATGAAATGTTTATTTCATATATTTGTACCTTGCCTTTCTCTTTCCAGAAGGAGGCACAAGGCAGCTTGTAATAAGTGAAAAATGAGAAGCAATAAAATGGATTCAAGAAAACAAAACTACAGTAGCAGCAAAAAAGAAATATTTGAAGGGACTAAAAGTAGCCACAGACAAATCAAAGCTAAACCTCAAGAGCAAAGTAGAACAGATATGTTTTTAGTTATACCTGAATATTGGCAAAGAGGGAACCAACCTGATCTCAATAGGCAAGGAGTTCCATGTATTGGGTGTGATGGTGGAGAAGGCCCTCTCCCATATTGCCACCATCTATTAGTGACAGAATAAACAACCTGACCTTCTGGTTCCTCCACCCTAAACTTGTATATAGATCTTTAAAGATAATCAGAACCTTAAACTGCACCCAAAAATAGTCCAACAGTCAATATAACCAATATAATAGTAATGTGACATGGTCAAACCACTTCACGCAAGTCAAAATGTGTGTAGCTGCGTTTTGTCTCAGTTGAAATTTCAGGATGGTCTTCAAGGGCAGTCTGTTTCTGTCAGTTGCAACCATTTTGTGATTGGCTAGGATGTCAAAACAAGTTACAGTACAGAAAAATCTGCAAGACTTCTAGTATCCATTGCCCTGTGTTGAGGACCCACTGTGCTTGACATGTTGTGACAAGGAAAAATTTTCAAAGGAACGGGATACCACTTGGAATCGGGCTTTTAAATTTATGTAGCAAATTGTACTGACTCTCTAGTTCAGTGATTATCAACCAGTGCCATGGCACATTAGTGTGTTGCAAATAATCTGCAGATGTGCTGCCAGAGATTTGGGGACGGCCATTTATTTATTTGTTTGTTTGTTTCATATGTACCCTGCCTTTCTCCCCAAAGGGACAGAAGGGACATTGGGGGATGTGAGCCCCTTGCCCACAATGCAGTGTGCCTTGTCAATTGTAAAAAAACCTGCTAGTGTGCTTTTACAATTTTAGCTCCTTGTCAGTGTGCCATGAGATGAAAAAGGTTGAAAACTGCTGCTCTAGTTTGTTGTCTCTGCTGAATGCAAAAAAGTTAATAGATACCAATAAAACAAATTTCCAGTCTATGAATAACTGGATCCCCAATGAATCTATCATTGTTTTCGTTTGTAAGTATGTTCAGTTTGAAGTAGAAGCACACAAGTATATATATCTGGCTTTGGCTTAGAAGGTTTACACTGGCCTGAACCAAAGGTTGATATCAATGCATTTGGAAGGCAAGTTTTCTCCCCAGATTAAAGTAAGTAGAAAGTTATAGATATGAGTGGATCTGCTAATCCTTTACTGAGAAGGCAATGAGTTCATTTTTTTTCTTTCTCTTCAGGATTTGGATGATGATGAGTATGAATTGGGGAAAACAAAGAAACAGCGGAGATCGATAGTAAGAACAACATCCATAACCAGGGTTGGTGGAACTTAGTTTTACTAACATCAGTGAAAATTTGGATGAGATGTCTGAGTTGCTTGAATGCATTGGAGTGAAATATAGGAATCTTTTGAAAAAGTGGAAACAAAGTTAGAAGTAAGGCTGATTGCTCAGCAGACAGAATCTGTACATTAACGAGTGGCAGAGTGGTATTATAAGCAGAGTTGCTTAAAGGAAAAAGTGGAAGCAGGAGGCATAGGGTAGATCAGTTGACATGCTGTTGGATATAATTGTTAATATATTTTCAGTGACAAATGCTACCCTTGGAAATACTTTCAACTTTGGCCACAACCCTAACCCCTTATGTCAGTGCTTTCCAGCACTGACATAAGGGCAATGGAGCTCTGAGGTAAGGGAACAAACATTCTCTTACTTTGGGGACACCTCCATGAGTGACACCCAACTGCAGGATGCAGCACACATCCCATTGGCACCACTATGCTAGTGCTGGAAAGTACTGACATAAGGGGTTAGGATTGCACCCTTTATGTATTAACCCTCCCAAACCAGGAGAGCTGTAATTTTGAGTATCTGTGTAGAAATATTGAAATTTTTTTCTCAGAGTTTGATAATGCACTTTAAAAAGATTATGCAAGTCTGAGTTAAGATATATACCTAAATATTTAATTGGTTTATATTTCCATCCAATATCATATTTCACCACTCAGTGTTTTTGTTTATCACTGATATTAATTTCCATTGCTTCTGTTTTAGTTGTATTTATCTTTATAGCCTGATATTTCACTAGACATCTGAGTCAGCTGCTGAATTACAGGAAATGAACAGTCTAAGAGTGACATGTCAACATTACATCATGTATGAAGGGTAGCAGGTTGGCAGTAAAGGCTACACTTAGGATAGTTTTGTTTTGATTTTTAATTCTGGGGTGTCACTTGTGGGCCTTTTAGAGTTAAGAAGTATAAATTTTTGTCCCCCGCTTTCTTCTGTGGCTTTTTATCATATTGGGTGGCATGGGCAGAAGTCAATAAAACTTTTTAAAAAACTCTTAACAGCCTGATTTTAGGCAGAGTTAGGTGTGCCAAAGCCCATGGATTTCACTGGGCCTAGTTTCCTGTCGTTTTACATAAGGTAAGGCTGTTGATGACATTCAGAATTGGGCTATCACCATATTTAGGTTTAGGAAGACAAACTCAACAGACAAATTACTAATCTGGGTCTTTTGTTGGGGGAGTTGTATGCATGCATGTGTAGTGTGTGTCTTTGGTAGTGTGTGTCTTGGCTGATTTACTAGAATCATCTGAAGTTATTGCTCTAGTGTGCCCTCTCTGCTCTCTACTTGTAATTGACTGTAATTTGAATTGCAGCCCCCCCCCCCACCATACCCACAGGAGTTCCTTTCGGGGAGGGCGGATACATAGACCACAGATACACAGAAACCCTACGAAAATTGCAGCGCCCATGCCTCCCCACACACCCTTTATAGTACCTTAGTTTTTGTGGAGTCAAACTGGAAGGATGAATGTTTCTTGATTTAACAAACAACTTCCTTGCTGAACTGAAGAATGTGACGTGCAGGCAATCAGCCTACATGCTAGAGGAAGACTAACTGAACCTTAACAGGAACTTCCTGTTAACATTCAGTTAGTCTTCCTCTAGCGTGCAGGCTGGTTGCCTGTGGTCACGTTCTTCAGTTCAGCAAGGAAGTTGTTTTGTTAAAACAAGAAACACACTTCCAGTGTGACTACACAAAAACTAGGGTACTGTAATGAGCTTGGGGGCCTCACAGATCTGTGGATCAACAGATAACTGAATCAGTGGATATGGGTGGAACCTATATATGGTTGAGTGGACCTTCATTATCTATGGGCTTGGCATCCACAGATTTGAATATCCACATATGGCAAGCGTGCAGTTGGACGGCCTCAGAGGAGCTCCCGAATATGACCAGAAGTTGAGTCCTTGAAGCTTCTGAGGAGGCCTGGTGGCCATGTATGACCCCCAGAGGGCCAGGCGCAGCCCCCAGTTAAGCAGTTGCAGTACTGTGCAGGCTCCCTGTGGATTTAATTATCTGCTGAATTTGGTATCTGCGGGGTGTGTGTGTGTGTGTGTGTGTGTGTGTGTGTGTGTGTGTGTCCTGGAATGGATCCTCTGTGGATACCGAGGACTCACTGTATTATAACTTGAATTATAAGGCAGAATAGTCTTTTGTCTTACAGCAGGAGGCAGGACTAGATGACTTGTTCCTGTATCATTCTGTTCCAGTCTCTTTTGTTATAGAAATAACTCATCTAAAAACAAGTTAGCTGTAGGTATAGCACACACCACCTAATGCAGGCTAGCATTTTTTATGTTTGTGTCTCTGAGGGTGACAATTCTGAAAGGAACAAGCTATTCGTAATTTAGGTTACATACTCAGGATCTGCATGTGTAAGTCAGTGCTCTGACTCCATGAGTAGTTGTAACAAGTCTGCATTTTCTCAAGTGTTATATGTGCATGGATTGCAGATTCCATCAATTCCTTGATTTCTCTGTCAAGTATGTAGTAGATTGAATTCCAGTAGAAAATGCTCCATGTTTATTAATTATCAGCTTTCCCTCTCTGTGCTAGGAGACAGAAATAATGTGATGTAACATCAGCTTTAATACAGCTGATTTGAGATGAACAGCAGGACAAAATGGCCCTCTGGTTTTTATTAGTTAACCATCTAATACAAGCAACTAATGTCCAACCAGAAATTTCAGTTTCTGGCTCAAATCCTGGTTTTGTTATGAAATCTACTCCATTGCTAAGGAGTGAGCAACAGCCAGAGTGAGGTTGTGAGATTTTTTGTGTGTTTTGGCACTGTTATGATTATGTATTACTTCCACACGTAGTGGAGTTTTTTAGTGTCAAACTGATGTAAGCACTTACGTTTACAGCAGCAAAACTTCAAGCAAAAAGTGGTGGCATTATTAAGAAGGTTTAAAGTATCAGATGAGGTAAGTTGTCTCCAACTACTTCCTGACCTTCTGTATTGGTTTTACATCATCTGGGAGGCTAGGGATACTATGTCCTTAATGCTGGGCTTACTTAATCATCCATATGTGGGATTGCACAGGGGAAAAAAAGTTGCTTATCTGTAGCTGATTTCTCAGGTAGCTTTCAGGTAGCTTTTCAGGTAGCTGCAGTCACAGAACCTTCCTTTGTTCTCTGTGGTTGGCATCCTCCCCAAATCTTTAGGATGCTCTTTGTGGCAGTATAAGGAACTAAGTGGGAAACAGCTCACACCTCATTTAAGACATGGTTATGTATCTCTTGTGGAGGAAAATTTAGAATAAAACAAAGACCAAATTCTTGAAAGAAACAAGATTTCTTTCTGTCCGCCCCACACAGAGCCAATGCTAACCCAAATCAAAGGGAGGGTAAGCACAGACTGAAGAATACAGGAAGATGCATGAGATTTGATATTTCATGTAGTTTTACATTTCGTTGGTTAATACTTTACAGTCAATCATTTCTCAATAATAAAGAAATATAATGTTAAGGAAAATTGTCACACCAGTAATTTACATTTAATTATAATATCCTGAAATAAGCCTTGACATGTATCTGGAAAATGTTGTTATCAGGGTCTACCATAGGCCATAGCTAATCACGGGCTGATGTTAGGTCTCTTTATCTGTATAAATGAAACTTTTGTGGTCTCATAGTTCCGGTACAATGCTGACATTGGTCTTAACCATGTTCTTGTACCCTCTTATCCTTTTGTCATAAGACTGAAGCAGGTTTCTTATCAGTCAGCAATTTCAATATGCCCTTTCTATAATGCCAATGCAAAGCTCTTGACTCACTGGTCAATAGGTCATTTGCTTTTACTGGGTCCAATTCTGGATCCCAGGGTCCAACTTTCTTCCACACTCTTGATGGAGGGAACTCAAGCACCAGTTCTCTGGCTAGAGGTTTCAAAAGTTCCAGAGCTGTTCTACACAGTCTCAAATCTGAAATGTAAAAATGACCACACAAAGACACCTAGTTACAGGGAGGCATATGTTTTTCCCTTCATCTTGGGGAGAGTAACTGGACCATATCAGCATGCACTCCTTGTAAATTTGTTGCCTGTTGAACTGTCTGTTATTTTGGGCCTAGGTCTTGGATTCTGAGCAGGATCCAGCTGAACATGTGCCAGAAGTAGAAGAAGATCTAGACCTTCTCTATGACACACTCGATATAGAAAACCCTAGTGATAGTGGCCCTGACATGGAAGATGATGACAGTGTCCTCAGCACTCCTAAACCAAAGCTAAAGTAAGAGGATTTGATGTGTGATGGCAGTCTTATTGATTCCTAGACCTATTGCCTGTTGTGAGAAGTCGTGGGAAAGCAGTAGGGGCAGTTAGAGTAGAAAATGTGGGAGTTCAGCAATTCATCTTGTCAGTTGATTCTGTGACTTGTTAGTAGAACATGCTCACCCTGATATCTCTGGAAAGCATCCCAAATGTGTGCTTTTCTTTGTCCCATGTGGGAATCTGAGATTGCTAAGTTGATGACCCCTTGGCTATATTAGATAAGGAGGCAGCGAGTGATTTAGGACAGTGTTCTTCAACCTTGGGGTTGGGACCCCAGTGGGGTCACAAAGCCTTAATTGTGGGGTTGCAGCAATGAAATACATTGAAGACCACTGAACTAGAGCATCGCCAAGTAAAGGAGGAGACATCTGGTGGATCCTTTCAGGTACCAGGTGGTTATGTCCCAGTCCTGCTCAGGTTCTTAAACAGTGGTACTAAAATAGCTTTCACTAGTGCAAGGCTTCATGGTAGCTCTTTTTCTTCTCTCTCTCTAATAAGAATATTTGGTTATATGAATAGTGCTGGGAGAGTGTTACAGGGACAGGGAGTGAGCAAAACCAATGGGAGCCCCCCAGTCTCATACTTTATTTATTGGGGTCGTGATATAATAAAGGTTGAAGACTACTGATTTAGGGTCAAACTACATGTAACACTGTATGCATACGTGTGTACAGACTTAGGTTTACTTGTGAATAGGAGCCATGCAGGCCTGTGGTTTGGATTGGTACCTCAGTGGGGAGATGGAGTATTTTAATTCTTTGCCTCAATGCTATTTTTCTGCTGAAAACTGCCAGTGAAAGCAGCAGTTCAGTTGTTCTCTGCATGTTATCTCAATATCTGATATAATTCAGAGCAAATGCTTTTTGGAACTTCCAGTTTTTAAAAGTTAAGATTTTCCTCTTAGGGTACTTGTATTCATCTCATAACATTGTCAGTCTAAGCTGGTGGGCAGCCCATTAGGGGTCTGTGTGTGATCTGTGAGACATTTTGTTATGTCCATACACAGGGTTGTCAGGTCACCCTCTGTTAGTGTACATGCTCAATTTCAATATTGTAGCCTTCTGAGACATATAAGAGCTACTCATGAGGCCCATTCACTTGCCCATCATGGATCTTCCACATTATATTCTAACACATTGTACTGTAGCGTGAGGATGTTGGAGACAGATTTTCCAGTGACAGCACAAGAATGTCTGAACAAGCCCCTGCATCTCTTTTGTGTTAATGATAAAGCAAAGATTGTCTTGCTTGATGACACTCTTCAGAGTTTTGTAGTATTATTCTTTCCTTCAGTGTCATCATGATGCTGATGGATAACATCAATAAAAGCTTCCCACATCCTCTGACATCATATGCACACAACTGGCTCTTCTGTAGACTATAGTCTTGGCTATGTTTAGAACTCTTAGTGAACAAACTGGTATGTGGTCTGTCATATGTTTTTTTTTTTTTTCTTACTGTAGACCTTACTTTGAAGGCTTGTCGCACTCAAGCTCTCAGACAGAAATTGGGAGCCTTCACAGCATCAGAAGCCAGAAAGAGCCACCCAGTCCTGTAAGTTGTGCTTTCAGAATCACTGCAAGGCAGCTATTTGTTTCTTGTCGCCAGTGAATTACAGTCAGTTAGTACAACTGAAACAATTGACTGTTTGCAAATCTATGGATTTGTCCTTAATTCACAAAATGCCTGCCCTTTTAAGTGAATGCTCAATTCTCTTTTAAGTGAATTTCAGACAAGGCCTTGTCAATAGTAAGTCCATTTAGAGAGGTTCTCTCTTCCTTCCCATTTAGATGTAACAGGCTATGTAGTATATCTGCATTATTTCATTAGAAAATTCAGTATGTTAAATGTTATGAAAAGATTGCATGATGCAATTTCAGGTAGACATCAAGGACTTGTTCCTGTGAAGAAAGAATCTGCAATATCACTGTAATGCTGCTAGGATCAGTGTTTAGGGAATAGCTTGACTGACAGATGCATACCACTTCTTGTTTTTTGTTTTTTGTTTACTCTTATCAGGTAGAGATTCCTGAAAAGATCAAGGGTCTTGGAAGTAAACAACCAGCAGATGGCATCTCAGACACAGTGTCTTGTGTAAGTGAATAGCTTTTTTAGTGACCACTGGAAAAAAAATCACTAATTAATTTGTAATTATACATAACTACAGTGTCTCTCTAATTTGGTAAAATTGGTGAAAAGTTGTGTTATAACCTTTTGTTATCTGAGAATTTGTGATTTGTTTTTTTTAATTTTTTTAATTTTTTCAAATTTTTTGGTTTTTTTAATTATGTTATTTAACTTTTTAAAATATATATTATATTTTGCAGATGAATAGACCAGGATGTTAGACTTGTTTCATAGAGCAGGCTGAAATTAGCGTTGATGGTCCTGCTGAGGGCTGGAAGTGACGACATTAAGTAGGAAGTGATGTCATTAAACATATGATGGCCCGAAATAAGCATTTTATTCTCATGTAGAAACTCATTAGCTGCAAATGACAGAAGATAAAATTTGCAAATATCAAATTTTCAAGGTGTGACAGAGCCCAATCATCATACGGGCTGGGAAAATAACTTCTTTGCGCCATATCCAGCCCACAGGTGTTATATTTGACATCCCTGCTCTAGGGGTTGTAGTGACTTCTCTCTTGATGATATTTTCTTGGGGTATACAGCTGTGAATCAGGACTATGATCTCAATCTGACTTTATTAATTAAAGAAAAACTAGGCCTGCCTGGGCTTTTGTCAGGCCTGGGCTGTGATTAGCAGCTATGGGAGAGTTAAGTCAGGACCAGAAAGCAAACTGGGAGTCAAGAATGAAGCAAAGAGTCAGAGCCAAATAGTCGCAGAAAGCACTTGAGAACCAAGGAGGCCTTGTTGCTCAGGCAAAATCGTAGCCTTTCCTATTCAAAGATGTCCAGTTGCTAGCCAGTAGGTGAGACAAGTTCAGAGTTCTGAGAGCCTTCTACTCTTGCAGCAGTCAGGTGTGCATTTCTAGAAGTTCTGCCGCATGGGACAGCCACTCACAGAACCTAAAGATGTTCTGTTCTTTAACCCAGGCAACCTGTTATGGCTAGAAATGCTACATATAATCTCGTCCTGGCTTGTCTAAGAGCACTTAGTGAATTTGTAATAGAGGGGTTTCTTCCAGGGACTTTCTGGCTCTCAACTTTTAGTGACTATGCTGCATGACTTAAGTCATCCCAGGGTATGCAAGCAAGTCTTTTTTCAGACCATGTACCAACTGCTGCTTCTGCAGAATAACCAAAAGAATCTGCACAGCAGTGATATCTGTTCTTCCTGCTGAAGTTGGAGACTCATTGGGGTTTGGGATCAGTGAGCTTTTCTTAGAACCAGGAAACAGGCAGCAAGAGAGACATCTTGACAAGAATAAAAACAGGGAGATTAAGTTATAGTCCCCTGATAAAAATGTATGATTTAAGAATTCATGACCATTCACAAGTACTCACATAGTGCAACATTTCTATAGCTTGGGGTCTCATGTAATTTTTTTATGTTTGTAGGATAATCAACAGCAGGAAGATACTCCAGAAACAGAACAGCTTTCTGCTCTGGATGTCTTCATTGAAAAGCTTCCACCAAGTGGCAGAATTACAAAGACAGAATCTCTTATAATTCCTTCCATCAGGTAACCCGACTAAGCCTCAACTGACACAACATTTGCTCCAAAAACGGCCTTATGTCTGGTAACAGGGAATGTCAACTTGATTTCTGTTGACTTGTGGCAGCTAAATTCTGTTTTGCGTTGCTTCCAGATTCCAAAATACTCAGATTGACAATTTATGCAGAGAGCTGCCATCTCTCTCTTTATTACTCTCCCCTTCATTATCACCATAAAGACAAAAGCATTCTTCCTTAGCAGATCAGAGGGAAAGCAGGTGGGTCGGAGAGGCAGAAGCACATCCTTGAAGGAAAGGCAGCCAGTGAGGCAGCAGAATGAAAGGGCCAACAGCCTGGACAATGAGCGGTCTCCAGACACCAGGCACCACTTGCAGGTGAGATGGGGTTTTCATTGTCCCAAGAGGCATCCTTCCTTTGACCCACTCTCATTTGAAATATCCGTGTAGTTCTTAACTCCCTGTGTTAGTCAGAAAGGGGTTTTTGGTATGCAGTTACGTTCCCTCAAGAGTAATTGTCCCCAGGTGTGTCAATATTTGTCTATATGTGTACAGATATAGTGGTGGAAATTAATTCTTGTCCTAACACCACCACTGAGGAATGGTTATCAAGCAATGATTATGTAACATCAAATGGTGATGATAATGAAGTGCTTTGAATGCAAAGCATTTTACATGTATTATCTTGATAGCCTTACCACAGCTTTACAACAGCAAGTATTATTATCCCTATCTTGCTGTTGAAGTATGCTTTCTGCAGTAAAACTGTTTATTCTCCACACAACATTTTGGATGTCTGTGGCAGCCTCTTGGCAGCCTCGCTCTGTCTAGATACCTTATCTAGTAATCCCAAGAATCCCAGAAATGAACCTTAGTCTTCTGGTGAAGATGGACTTAGCTGAGGTCATCCAAATCAAAAACTGCTGAAGGCATTAGGCTACATCTACCTCATTTTGGACCAGACTGGATGTTGCATAGGACATCCATGAACAGAATTTTGCAGCATGGATTTTGCAGAATTTTGCAGTTTTTCTGAACTTTAAAAGCAACTACAAGGGAGGGAGGACCCAATTTGGATCAGGGCCCATGGCACAGGGAAAAAGGGTTTAGCACCCCCCCATCAGTTCCTCAGTTTAAAACCTTCTCCCTGGTTTCTGTTTACCCCATGGAGCAAAAGCAAAAGAGGTTAAATTATCCAGAGAAAACTGAAGATTTGCAAGAAAAGTTCTATGCCACCGCCTGCTCCCACCTATTGTCTCACACTGTTGCTCAAAAGTCCTCCATTTATCTGCAAGACCAAGGCAGAATCAGTTCAGAACCTTTAATCCTTCTAGAGTACTCCATCCAAGGATTACAGTACCCCTGCCCTGAACTCTTTGTCAGGATCAGGACAGCAGAATGGAAAAGACAGAACCTTACACTAGCCAGTAAAGATGTTTACCTGTTGATCCTCAAATGTAGTAGCATGTCCTTCAGGTTACATCTGATGAAAGTGGCAGTGTTATGTTTCACCACTGTCACCTCAGCCCATGGAGGTAGCCTCTCAACCAAACTAGAAGAGCTGACACTGGAAAGGAAGGTTTGAACGTTTTTGACTAAATGAACATTAATTATCAGTTCCATCTTTGCTAGAGCATTGGGTGAGTGAGACTGAATGAGAACAATACCACCCAACCCAAGCCTCTTATGGATAAGATATGCAGTTTGCCTGCAGCTGCCTTACTTAGTTCATTTGTCCTTGAACACCCTTCATTCTGACAAAAATTTTCAGATACCTTGTGATCCGGATCTCTCACATTTTTAAATCAAGAATTAGGAAAAGCAATATATTGTCCAAGATGAAAAAAAGGAACGACTAGCAGAAGCTGTCATGGTACTTCTGTCCCTTTCATTCTTCCTACCATTCCAGAGGCCATACACCCAATCAGAGTGAGGCAAAGGCAAGCCAACCTCTAGCAGAGGAAGTAACTCCAGCATCACCAAGACGTCCACCACAGGCATCCGAAGTGGTAAGGAGGGGATTCAGCTGATGCCAGGATGCCCTTTTACCTTCAGCAAATCAGATATTAGTTCATGACTGAGTGACACTAGAGTACCTTAGATCAGTGATTCCCAATCTTATTGGCACCGTGACCCACTTCGTCTTCTGTGGTAGGTCACAATGCTCCTGGTTGTACCGGAGATGCCTCTTCTGGATTGCTGCAGGCTGGCAACCTACTCTAATGGCTTCATGGGCCTTGGAATGGCCTACAGAAGTCTCTGAAAGCTACTTCTAGGGCCTTGATGCTTGGCTGTAGCAGAGTGTATTGAGGGGGCTTTGTACTGGAATTTGCAAGATTTCTGAGGGACTAGTTTATAGGCAAGCATAATATGATTATGGTTCACCACTGGTTAAATATTTGGGCAGTAGAATTTTTCCCGAGATCTGAGATTCTCTGGCATTTTTTTGTGTTTCATATTTGTATTTACAGATCCCTAGGAAAACTGTGTATGACCAGTTAAATCACATCCTAATCTCAGATGACCAGCTACCAGAAAATATCATTCTAGTCAATACTTCTGAGTGGCAAGGACAGGTAAGAAGAACTAATGAGATCCCCTTATGGTTATTTTGGCATCAGTCAGTAGTGGCCAACTGTCAGTTCCCAAAGCACTTTTGGATTTTGTATGCAGTATGTGCCTGCATTTGTACAAGTAATACTGTGCATGAGGGCATGTACTTTGTAACTCTGAATCTTTTATTGTGATATTATGTCAACCTGACTGTAATTGGTCTTTGTGGCTCTCAGACCAGTTTGGACAATAGAGGAACCCTGTGAATGCAGAAGTTGGTCCTTACGACAGAGATAAAAATTTTCCTCCCAACCTTTATTGTGTGTGATTACTTCATAATGTGAGCCAATATCTTATAGAGCTGTCTTTTATTGGGTTGAAAGCAAGAAGTAGACTATTGTTGTTCCTTGACAAGATAGACTTGTCAAGAGGAGGGCCAACATGAACACCAGTCTGCAACATGGGATCCATCTCCGAAATCCCACACACCTGGGGCAGTGCCCACTGGTAAAAGAGATGAGCTCATATGTTTGGGGCATAGCCAAACAGTGAAGGGGTGGAGCCCACAGTGAGAAAAAAAAACTAGATATAAATGTAGTTTAAACTAGTTTCCATGTACATACAAATCCCCGGCCACCGAATAAATCAGTACGTGATACCAAACAGCACAGATCATCCTTAAACAATCCAGGCTCCGTATGTATCGCAAACACAAGGAAGAATTGCATGACTCAGCTAGTTCAGTGGATAGTGTATGTGTGCGGTGGGCCCTCTTTATCCGCAGGCTTGGCATCAGCAGATTATCTTGGATTAATTTGCAGATTTGAGCCCGTGACTGAAAGGCCTCAGAGACCTTCTGGATGTGACTGTGTCTTTGAGTCACATTTGGGAGGTTTTCTGAGGTGCAAGGAGGTAGTGGGTGGCCTCTCCATACCTCAGAAGGCCTCCCAGAGGCTTCTGAAAGGCACTTCCAGTTTGCCAGCGTGCCCCTTCCCCCAACTGACTTCATTATCCACAGAATTTGGTATCCGTGGGGGGGTCCTGGAATGGATCCATTCCAGATACCACTATATAAGCACACACATATTCAGCATGTGACCAAGGAATTAATTGGTAATTGAATGTGTCCATTTTCTGTGTGGGAAACACTAAAACAAAGAGTTCCTAGTCAAAAAAATATTCAGAATGTATAGAACAGAGCTCAAATCTCATGCAAAAGTACCAGTAATGAAGTGAACTGAGCCAAGCCAAAAACCAGGGGAGTCCGTGGCAGCGAGCATTCAGAATCTATGCAAAACAAGAAAGTATTCAACTTGTAATGTGGGACTATATAACTTTTCTAATTAATAATGATGCAGAACAGTGTGAAAAATTAAAATTTTAGATTAACGTTTGCTTTTTTTTTCCTATTGCAACTGCCTCCCTTGCTTCTCCTGTTGACTCTCTCTCTCTCTCTCTTGCTTCCCACCGGACTCAGAAACCCAGATCACCAGTGGCTGCTCATGGCATGCTACTGAGTCACTTTCTGCTTCACTCTGACCCACCAAAATGCATGCTATACGCAGATATGCACAATGCTACTGTTGCTGCTTCCTCTCTTTCAAGCCTTCCTGATTTCCAAGTGGACCCCAGTGTACAAGGCTAGCCCAAGATATTCTGTTGTGTAGGGCAAAGATGGCACTTCTTCCCCATTACACATACAAAACAAATGCCATGAAATCATAGGTGATGGTATTGATCTAATAGATCAATAGAAAACTCCTAATAATAAAACAAATAGAAACTAATAAAAACTAATAGAAAACTCCTCAGGCCAAAGTTAGTAATGCTTTCTTTAGAACTAAGAAACAAGCATTAGATAGCAAGCCTTTTGAGTTCTTTAGAACTCTTTACAAAGCAGATGCTCAACAAAAGGATGGGGCAGATTTTAGGAGCCACAACAGACTACAGTTTGTAAAATCAAAGATGGAGCTTATAGTATTTCTTGCAGTTAATCCATCCAAGGTTCTCTTCACCCCATCTCCACCAATTACACAGCACATGCAGGCTATTTTTCAGGGGGGAGCTGTGTTGGTCTCTAGCAGCAAAAACAACAAAAAGTTTTGTAGCACTTAAAGATTAACAAAAAAAAATGTATTGCAGCATGAACTCTCATGTAATGAAGCCCACTATTAGAGCTCAGCCATGGGCAATAATTGTACAGAGTCAGAAGTTAGGACTGGGGAACAAACCAGGAGTCAGCCAGGATGGAGAGACAAGGTGGGCATGAGGAACAAGCCTGGGATCAAACCAGGAGCCAGGACAGAGTGAAAAGCTGGTATTCAAAACTGAGAGTCATAGGAAAGTAACCACTGGAGACAAAGAAACCTTAATGTTCAGGCAATGATTCAGTTCATCCAGGAAGCTGGATCCTTTTCCATGAAATTCGATGTAAATTGGATGCATGTTTGGATGTAAAACCCACATGATTTTGCTTATTTGTGTGATTTGTATAGGGTTTTTTGCCAAGAAATCTTCAAGTACCAATTTTTATTCCACGAGTTCTGTTCTTCCATGTGGCTTTTGAACAAATGGTTGCAAAACTAATGTGGTTTCCAATATCTTTGGGTTTCAAGACCTTGGAGGAGGTAAGATGGTGCTCTAGACCAACTCTGGATAGAGCCCTCCTTCACTACAGGTTGACCTTGCTTTTGGCTTTATAGAGTATCCATCTCTACCCCCTTGCAAGTAGGAAAGATAGCAGCAAAAGCAACTTTTTCTTGATCTTTTGCTCAGTGAATCTAGTTGGAATCTGGGTGTCTCGCTGTTTTTTTATATTACTCTATCTGTGCCTACTCAGAAGTAAGTCCCATTGTGTTCACTTAGGCTTAGTCCATGAAAGTGTGTTTAGATTGCAACCCAAGTCACAGGGAAGGAGGATTAATTGCAGGCATTCCCCTGTCAGGTTGCTGGACTCCTAATTGGATCCTCAAAAACTTCTGGGGAGGGTTGTAGTGGCAGCAGACAGGAAGTTTGATCATGGAGGGACCTGAAGCAGTCTGTGTGCTGACTCCACAGGAGGATTATCTTGTATACTTTAACTTCCATATTACAATACAGCCACATATTACAATGCAGTCACAACATCTGAAGTATCTGTTGTTCGCAATAGACACAGCACTTTCAATATCCCATGCTTTCGTTCAGTATCTCCTTGGCACCAAGGGTCTTTACATAGCACATGGCTGTGGTCACTGCATTCTTTTGGTGTTGAGGGATAATGGTTTTTCCTACTTGGATGACTGGCTCATACTTGCAAAGTTCAAGCAGCAGCTCCTGAAACATCTGGACTTCACTCTCTCTACTTATATCTCTGGGCCTATATGTCATCCACAAGAAGTCTCTACTGGACCAAACTTAACGAAGCCTATTTATAGGAGTCCTGCTTCCTGTCTCCTAAAATCAAGGAGAGAATCAACATTCCATAATATTGTGGAATTTCAAGCACTGCTATCTCAACCTGCATATTGGATTCAACAGCTCCTAAGTCAAATGACATCTACCATGGTTGTCATTGTATTGGCTTGGCTGCACATGAGGAATGCTTAGAGAAATGCTTCCTGTCATTGTTCAAATTTCAGGTGCACTTCCAATGCTGGTGGCTTCTCATTTCTGACCACATCATACACCACCTGATATGGTGAATGTTTCTAGCCATTCTCTTTGAGAAACTGTCTTTTTATCCAGGCACATCAACCATGACCATAACCATTGATGTGAGAATAGAGCACCCTCAGAGTCAGTGTGACTTAATCACCACAAGAAAAGAAAACCCATAGCCACATATTGAAATTGCTGACCATTTTCAGAGCACTCAAGTCTTTCCTACCACATTTGAAGGCTTAAGTCATTATGTCAGACAGCACAACAGTGATGTACTGTGTGAACAAATAAGGTGGTATGGCATTGAGAACTCTTTCTGCCACATGGCATGCACAGTGTGAGACTGGTGTGCACAATACAGTATCACCCTGACAGCTGTCCATTCAGCTGGGGAATCCCAACATCTTGCCAGATGTCCTCAGCAGAGTGAAAGACTAGGCAGTTGCACATAAGTGGATCCTTGACATTGAAGCCTTCTGCTATACAGTTCATCATTGGGATAGACCTGCTGATATTTTTGACACCAGTCAAAATGCCATGTGATAACACATTTTGCAACGGAATCGAACTCTATAGGATTTACATACTTTCCTAGTCCCATGGGAAGGAGCCCTTTTCTCTGTGTCCCGTTTTCCCTGCCGAAGTCCTCAATGCATGTTAAGCACAACATGTTAGACACAAACTGCATCCTGATTACACCCTGGTGACCAAGGCAGATATGGTTTGTGTCTCTGCTTAGGATGGCGAAGGGCAGTATCTCCACCTCCCCTCCTGCCCAACCTTTCTGTTCCAGAACAGAGGTTGAATTACACCGTCATAATCTTGAGACACTGAGGCTGATGGTGTGGAGGATCCGACCTTAGGACTCCTCCACCCAAGAAAACAAGGAAGCGGTAAGTCTGTTATGTGGGGAGGATGGTGAAGTGTGACTGGGGAGGAGGAGAGAAGGCGGAATTGCTGTATTCCTACTTCTTCTCTGCCTTCTGCAAATGAGACTGCTTTTTATTGTGTTTGGAGCGAGGAAGCTGTGGTCATAGATGGGTAAGACTATGATTTGGGGTCATTTAGCTGCTCTGAATGAATTTAAGTCAACTGGGCTAGATGAACTGCATTCTAGGGTGCTCAAACAACTGGCAGATGTTATCTCAGTGCCTTGGTCCATAACCTTTGAGAACCAAGGAAATGTCAGGAGACGGGAGGCAAGCAGACATGGTCCCTGTTTTCAAGAAAGGGAAAAATGAAGATCCGGGCTGCTTACAACCAGTTAGCTTGGCATCGATACTTGGGAAGGTATTAGCGCAAATAATTCAGCAGTCTGAGCATTTAGAAAGATCCTTATCAGTGATCTCTATGTAGCTAGAGAAGGCTTGTAGCATGAGAAATATGAGACTGGCGGGGTGGGTAGTATATAGAATAAAAGCAGGCTTCAAGCTCAGCCTTCTACAATATTTTTTTTAAGTTAAATATTTATTCAAGAAATCAGAGTTTTCAGATAAAGAAAAAATATTAAAAAACAAGCAACTGGCTTTTGAAAGAAAGCATAGCAATAATCTTACTACCTGACCATATGCTGTTGGTCAAGGTGGCCTTGAGTCTTAGTTGTTCAAAAAACTTGCAGATTGTGTCATCTTTTCAAAGAACACAGCTGTAAGCCACTGGTTCTCAAAGTCCTTCTCAGGAGGACGGAACCGCTTAAGTCTTTGCAGGGGTGGGGGGATGGCAGCAATGCGATCCCCAGGATCACGCTGCTGCTGAAGTTGATGGGGGAAGTTTACCTTCCACAGTGCCGGCCTCTGGTGGTGCGGGGAGCCCCGTGGAGTCTTCATCAAGGCTCCCCAAGCCTCTGTAAGTGTAAAAAGAGCAATTGGAAACCACTTCCGGTTTTCAACTATGAAACTCGGTGTGGTCTCTGATGGTGTTCTTTACACTTACAGAGGCTTGGGGAGCCCTGTGGAGAGCTCCCCGCACCCACCAGAGACCGGTGCTGCAGAAGGTAAGTAAACTCTCCGATCTGTCCAGGCAGCACTTGATCCTGGGGATCACATTGCTGCCATCCCCTGCCCCTTCAGGGACCAGAGTGCTTCTCTGGCTGGTGGGTTGCGTAACCCTCCAGTTTGGGAACCACTGCTGTAAGTGGGCTTTCAGAGAAAATTGTGGCTTCAAGTGAAGAAGCTGCCTTCTCATAAATCCCTTTTGATCTCCTTTTCAAGATGAAATATATTGTTTAGATCCCTCCTGTCCCAAAGAGAGACAGTAATTGAGAAAGCCTCATCCTTCTTAGAGCCCCAGACCCAATAATTTTCAGACAGGGAGGGAATCTGCATAGAAAATAGTATAAGCTTATGAAGTACAGTAGTCTGGCTATTACTCCTAGAGATGCAGAAACAAATAATCTCAGCCATCCCTGCAGTAATTAACAAATCCTCAACTTGCAAAGGAAGAGATTTTGAAGGTAGCAGACAGTTTACACTGGGAGTCTGAACAAGGGCTGTATTGAGACGAAGTCATCCAAAATGGCAACAAGCATGTGGAATCTGAACAAGGGCTGAATTTAGATGAAGCCTTCCAGAATAGTGACTTTTAGACCAAATTAGGTTTCCTCTGCCCTGTCTCTTTTATGAATATCTTTCTAACCATTTTTTTATTTGATACATTGCTGCTAAGTAAGCTCTTAAGATGACTTTAAAATGATGCAAAAATATATCTGTTTTAACATTACTGATCTACAACAGCATTGGACTGATGCCAATTTGACACAGTTAATTAGTTTGTTCTATTTTGAGGATTGAGGGGTTGCTTTTGTTTTTCTAGTCTGGTCTGAGAAGGCAAGGAAACCTCTCCCCCTGGAGAAGACAGTTCAAGGTTCATGACCCTGCGTGTTCTTCCTGAGGGAGGTGCTATCACTAAGAGTTTGGAATGCCCTCCAAGAGTCACTTAGAACAGGGATTTGTGATAACAATGTTTTTTGTTTCCCATGTTGCAGTTTGCTTGAAAGAGTGCGGGCCAGTGGCAGCTCACTGTGCCCATGTTTGAATCAGCTTATGTCAATGAAAAGCATTGATCAGAAGAATCTCTTTTGACAAACTTGCATATCCTTCTCAGTTTCTTTCAGATATCTTGCAAAAGCATGCCCTTCCAGTAGTCTGCACGTGCTCTTCTGCTGATATTCAGGCAGCTTTTAGCACTATTGTCTCCAGAATACAGAGATAGTAAGTTATTATTTTTTTGTTTCATTGTATCATATGTGCTCCCTGTTCCCAGGTCTACTCATCACTCCACTTAAGCCTTCCAAAGCTTTGGTGTAGGCATAGCAGAGCTGTCCAAGCATTATTCCCAGTAAAAGTATGTCTATGTAATCAAGAGGGTCTGAAGTTACTTTCTTTGCAAATGCTTGGAGACAAGTTAGTTTTTCTGAAACAATTTTACCTTTCCATTTATTTTATATCATGCGTTTTCCTTAATTAAAGCAAAACAAAACAGGGAACTCAAGGACACTAATATAGCAACATCAAAATAAAAACAAGTAACTAAAAGCAGCAATGTAAAACAAAAGAAGATTGGAATAAAAATGCCTAAAAACTGTCATAAACTGGACAGCCTGTCATATCTGTAACCCTAAGGAGATACAACAGTTATGGTGCTGCCACCAAAAAGGCCTTGCCTCTTGTGCCTGCCAAACAAAATAAAGACAAGACTCAGTGAGCAGGGCTTCAGGAGCAGACTTAAGAGTTTGGTCTGGTTCATACTGGAGTTGTGGTCCCTAGAAAAAGTAATCTTGGCCCCATTTGGACTTTAAAAATCTGTACCGGCACTTTAATTAGTCAGAAATTGAATTGGCAACAAATGCAATGACACTGAATAAGAGTAAAAGAGGTTATGCCAGTATTCTTTCTGTTTTGAATTAGCCCCCTTTTTGCCAAATTTGATTCTCCCAATTCCTTTTCTTGTTTGTTTGGTTCTGCAATCTCTTTTTCTTTTTATCAGCAATTTAATAAACTATTTGAATCTGCTTTGTTAAGAGCAAAATCCATGGCGTGTCACACCTCCTTGCTCTGTAGGTGCTACTGTGAGAGTGATTTTGATAACCCCGCCTGAGGCTCAGTGTTGTTCTAGGAGGCAGTTCTACCCAGGAGCTCCTCTGACTATCCTGATCTCCTGGGCTGGTGGCAGCAGATTCAAACTACCAAGGGTTTTCCCCAATAAGCTGTGTGTCCAAACAAGTGGAAGAGAGGGGAAGGGAATGAATGTGCTGCACTAGGTGCTGCTACCCTGGATCAGCGTGTGCCCTGGATAGCTAACAAGCTATGTGTAGTATCAGCATACCAGTCACACTTCAACCATACCTCCAGATGACCTCATTAAGCACTAACCCATTTTTGCCATAAATGTGCACATTTGGTCCCTGTTGCATATATGCAATGTTGGGCAGAAATGGCTTAATGTAAATGTTGAAAAGCATGGCAAATAATATGGATTCCTGAAGTAATATGCAAACCAGTAGGTGTGGGGTAAAACAGTGGTGTCCCAGCATCACTTTCTGGGGCTGACCTGCCAGGAAAGACTGAAGGCATTGCAAAATATTGCCTCCCAGTGCCATTGCTGCCATGTTTTCCAGGAGAAGATGCCATGGTTGATGGAATCAAAAGGTCCAGAAGAATCAGCAGGATTGCACTTGTCCTGTCTTCTAGCATAGCATGTCCAACATGGTTTTAGTCCCAAATGCAGAGTAGAAGCCAGATTGGGACACATCCCAATAATGAGTTTAATATGTCATTTGTATTAGGAATGGCAGGAAAAATTGTACAATGAATCTAAGGAAAGGAATTTTCTGGTAAAGGGAAAAAATGCAGATATGGCAGAAGGAAAGGAAAGGCTCAGCAAACTGTTAAATAGCATCTGGCAAGAGGAGACTGTCTCTCTGTTGTAAAGCACCAGGGATGCTCAGTGTACCTCAATGAACAAAGTAATGAATGGCCAACCCTTCCTTGAACTGAATAACCAATGAAAAAGCCTTCTAAAAACTTGCTAACTAGAAACAACAGTCGCTCTGTTATTGAGCTGGCTTCACTGTGTGAATGCAAAATAAAATGAACAGCCATTAATTCTGTCTGGAAAGATTCCATGTACTGTCCTCTGGAGGAATGCTGATCTTGCTGATTCTTGCTCTGCATTGATTGTATTTCCATGTGTGTAAAGAGGACAAGCAAGTCAGTTTACATCCAAGTAGGATATTAACACTGTCCTTCACATTCTCTCTTCTGCTGACATGAGTACTATGGTGCACTGAGTTGCTGTATTTGTTGTTTGCAAAGAGAAAAGATTTAAAACTGAAAAATAAATTTACCTTTGTGGCAGTCACAAAGATAATAGGTACCTGGCACGTAGCACAACTAGTTACGAAAAAATATGAATCTGGAACAGCAGGACTTCCTTTCTCCGAGATCTTTCCACTTAATTTCAGTGTCTTTACCAAATATGGTGGAACTTGGAACCATTTAGTTTTCCTTCCTGGAAGTCTAGACCTTGCAGTATAGGGCCTTTTAAAGAAGCAAATGAAATAGCTAAATTAATGAAGCCCAAACTAATTCACTTAATCAAATATTTCTGTTGCCTTTCTGGTTATTCCTTCTTTGCTACTACTGTACGTAAATCAAAATTGAATAAAATTGCAAAATAAAAATGAGCAACCCACAAGGTATGTTTAAACAGTATTTATTTAAAATACATATATATATACTTTGCCGATTAGTGACTGCAGTAAATTTTGTTCTGAGTTTGTATGGATATAGCAAATATTGCAACTGTGAATCTATTTATCATGGTTAGATGGAAGTTCTCCGACAGAAAGTCTAAGTCATTAGTAATTGTAATCAGAATCCAAGAACAGTTCTGTTCAGTGTAAACATCATAGTATGTAAGGACAAATGTTTTCACTTATCTGAGCTTTCCAAATACAGTGGTACCTCACATAACGAATGCCCCGCGCAGCGAGAAACTTGCATAACGAAAGCGTTTTGTGAAGTTTGGTAACTCGCACAACAAATTTTTATGACCCGTGCTTCGCAAGACGAATTTTTTTTTGTTTTGCTTTGGTTTGTTTTAAGGGGAAGATCTTCATGTCAGTTTATGATCCCGTTCACCCTAGTAAGGGGCGGATCTTCATGTCAGTTTATGATCCCGTCCACCCTAGTAAGGGGAGGATCTTCATGTCAGTTTATGTAAGTAAGTCCCATTGTGCTTGCTCCCAGGAAAGTGTGCACAGGATTACAGCCTTCAAACTCCCCACTCAGCATCCCCCCCCATTGCTCATTCACCCTCTCGCTGCCCCATTTCCTTCACGTTTCCCCCCATGATCACGGCAAAAGCAAGCAATTGAGTGCAGCTGCTCTGTCCTGGGGAGGACAATTGTGCTTAGAGCACAATCCTGTGCGTGTCTCCTCAGAAGTAAGTCCCATTGTGCTTGCTCCCAGGAAAGTGTGCACAGGATTACAGCCTTCAAGCTCCCCACTCAGCATCCCCCCCCCCGTTTTTGAAATCCTCTGTACAGTATGTATGCCTTTAAAGAGCACTTAATAAACACTTTGTAAACCAAATTTGACTTTGTTCTGACTTTTCTTGCCCATAGGAACGCATTAATTAAATTTCAATGCATTCCTATGGGAAAACGCGCTTCGCAAAACGAAAAACTCGCATAACGAAAGGACTTGCGGAACGGATTAATTTCGTTATGTGAGGCACCACTGTACAAAGCTATTCTCTGAAAGATCTTCTTTATAGCATCACTCAAGATATTGTGTAGGCATGGTCTTGGATTCTCAGTGTGGACAAGCCCTTTTGCAGAGCAAAAGATGTTAAGTCATGAAAGTAATTTTCAAGAGAGTGCTTTGTTTCAGGGAAACAAAAATGTAGAGAAAATAAAGATTGATTGTTTCTATATCTTGGTTAGAGAAATTGTCTCTTAAATTTTGGGGGGACATGGTCCGAACGCTAGTGGTATCACATCTGACATTTTCTGTTTACATTGAGAATTGTTTCTGGACAGAATTCTGTTTTGCTCTCAGAACTGTTTTTCCTATAATGTCATCCATTTTAATTAGTTTATAGAAATACATATGAGATAACTTGAGAAAATGGCGTTACACTGTCATAAATTACTCACACAGAGATCTGTGTTAGGAATTTGTCCTGCTGGTATACCACGTGGAGATCTTGTAGAGACCTTAGAAATGTATTCTGCGGAATTTTCAGCTGCGCTGAGTCTGTGGATAATCAAATTTTATTCCTCATGACAGTTGGGAAACTTGTGATCCTCTTGAGAAAGTGACCCCCAGATCGTTAAACCTTCATACCTGACCTACAATTATGTTGTTTGATGATGTAATGATATTGTAACATGAAATTACTAAGGTAAATTAAGCAGCCAAAGGTTATTGGTGTGCAATACTTGCAACTGTAATGGTTTTGATTGTAAAACTATATTTTATCACTGATGTAGCCAGGGGCAGCTCTGCCTGGGATAGTGATGCTGTGGCATCATTTCTAGGTTCCGAGGAGGGTGGAGGCGGCTTCTTGATGTTACTGCTGCCCCACATTCCTTCTCTAGCAGTTTGCCGGCCAACATTTGGCTTTTGCGCTGTGCTTGGATGCTTTCAGTAGCTTGGTAGAAATTGAGAGTTGGCTGGGAAGTTGCTACTAGCTCAAAGCCTACAAAGGTGGAGGAAAGGGGTGGTGAGCTTTCTTCACGCACTACCTTTTGGCTAAGCTGCTCCGAGGACACGAAGCCACCTGGCCGAGCTCTAAGCAACTCAGCCGAAAAGGGGGGGGGTGGCAGAAGGGGCCAGAAGGGGTCTGTAAAGAAGCGAATAAGCAGACGCTCCAAGCTGGGCCAAGTGGCTTCCGTAAACTCTAAGAGGCAGTGGTCGCCATCTTGGCTGGTCTCTTGTGGTACCTCTTAACATGATGTTCCCGTGTGGTGCCCAGGGGAGACTGCCCTCCCCCCCGCTAGCTATTTCACTGTTTTATATTAAAAGCAAATCAATCCCCCCACCCCAAAAAAAATCCATTTAGTAAAGCCAATTTGGATGCATAAAAAAGAAAGCTCTATACATTGTCGGAGAAGGTATTGGGAGAAAGTAAATTAACTGAAAGGAGTAGAATCTAGTGGTTAGTACGTATGCTCTCTGCTTTCCCTTTTTATTGGGTCAACAACTAAATATGGGAAGAAACTGGTAGTTTCTATCCACTGCCACCATTCCAGCCTAAAGAAACCAGGCAATGGATTATCATCTGGGAAAAACCTCTCCTCCCAGGAGAGCACAAACCCCAGGGGTTCTTATTTAAAACCAAGACCACAGTAGCATTTGAAAGTAGTCAGATGTAATAACACTGCATTCCCATTGACCATGGACTAGGCAGGGAAGTATTTTTAAAACTAGTTTATTTTAAAAATTCCAAAGTAAAGGAATTCAGCTAAATGCAGAAATGGGGGAGGCAGGAAAAGTGCAAGCAGGCTAATGGAAAGTACCTGAACTTGGTTGGATGGACACAGGAAAAACTTGATCAAATATATATGGTATCTAGTAATGCCTAGCAGAGGGAACTGAGAGCTTAATCAACAGCAAAGAACACAAAACCCCAATACATAGCAACATAGTGAAGCTTGCAAGTGAATTGGAGTGAAAAAAGAGCAGACCAAACTAACTAGGGAAAGTAAGTTAGATTTACATGTGAAGAAAGGTTGGAATTAGCATCTGAAGGAGGTTGTATTATGTAGATTTAGGATACAGTCCTAACCCCTTGTATCAGTACTTTCCATCACTGGCATAGCATTGCCAATGGGACATGTGCTGCATCCTGCAGTTGGGTGTCACTCATGGAGGCCTCCTCAAAGTCAGGGAATGTTTGTTCCCTTACCTCAGAGTTGCATTGCCCTTATGTCAGTGCTGGAAAACACAGTGCTGGAAAGTGCTGACATAAGGGGTTAGGGTTGTGCCCTTAGAGGTGTTGCTGGCCTCTTGCAGGATTTTCAGTGTGGGATGCTCCAGCAGAATTCTAAATACAGAAGGGCGAGGGGATAAATTTTTTGCTAGTGTTAAGCTAGATGTCTAAAGGAACATCAAAGCTGAGAATCTGTATGCTAAGAAAACCAGTCCTGCCTGATGTCTTGAAGAATCTCTCTTGGTGCCAGAGAAGAACTTCAGAGATAAGAAGGATGTGACAGCTGTGTAATCAAGAGAGGAAGTGAAGATGTCAAGTTTTTTTTTCTTTCTTAAAGATCAAGAGATCTCCAATTTTTTATAATGGTCATGGGCTGAGGGAAATTTTTTCTTACCAGACACCTGGACGGCCTATGTGGAAAATCACACAAAGGTAGAGAGTGCATCATCTGATTGGAGGAGTGGAGACCACCTGGCCCTTCCAAAAGTGCATCTTTTACTAGACAGACAAACTTGGCTGTCCAATTAGTAGGAAGTTCTCTACTCCAGACAGGGAGAAGGACCGTGGATCCATAGAAGCACATAACTTGGCTGATTAATGGCATTTCAAACCAAGCCTGCTGCAGGCTGCCATTGTTCCAGCCACTGTGAGATGCTGAACTATCACAGGAACTTCTGGGGGATTAGCAGTGTCCAAAAATAGGCAAAAAATAGGGGTCAGCAGCATTCATTACACCTGTTCATTGACATGACCATTAATTTGTGGTGAGCAGGATACTTTCCAGACTACATTCTTTGTTTGGGTGTAATAGACCCTCAGCTGGCATTTAACTCTAAAATTCTACCATAGCCACCTTAGTCCACCTTGGACAGATGTAGCAAGACCATATCTACTGGGTATAAAAAGAGATTCTGCTTGTGAAATGATAACTGATTCTGAAAAATGGTCTGAGTACCTGAGATTGAAGGTACATGTGCCTTCTAAATTCCCTATAATTTTTTTCTGCAACAGTACAATTTTGGTTTTCAGATCTGTTTCACAAGGTGCTGAGTTAGAAGTCTGTATTTTATCCTACTAGAATGGGTGCGAGGTCTATTGTCAGTTCAGTTGAATCTACTCAAGGACAAGGCCATATAGTTATTCTGTATGTCTTTTAAGGTGCAATCTGTTAGCTGTCCAAGCATCTGTAATAATTTAAGCATAACTTGGACTGAATGCATACCTGCCTCCATTTTGGCAAAAACTTAGATCTATAATAAATGCGTTCAGGCTATAAGGAGCACTTGAGCAATAGGGAATTTCTAGTAAGCAGATCCTGCACAGAGTTAATGAAGTCAGTCAATAGTTCACTTAGATTGGGAGAGTCCCTCCTCCCAGTGTTGAACTTGCAGTTTTTTCTGCCTTCTTGTAAAAAATAACAGAAAACAAACAGTAAAGTTATCTTATGTATTTTTAAGCATGACATATATAGTTCATGTTGAAATGGATCTGTATTAAAAAAAAAAAGGTTAAATTCATTTGTTCTGGCAGAAGAACAGTTTCACTAAAATTCTCCTACTTTTCCATCTGCTTTGAATAGAAATTATAAAAACTTGAGGTATGAGAAATAAGCAGTGGAATAAGACAAAGGTACCCAAAACTTCTGTCCCAAAGGCTCCCTTGGGTCTCCTTTTTTATGCTTCTTATGGTAATAGTACTGAGGTGACTTTGGGCTGTCCAATCAGGGACTTTTGGGGACAGAACTTTCTTGAAGGGGTCTGGTTGCTAGCCTTCCTAGTTCTTACTCCTCTTACTGGGGATGCACAGTTGCCCTTCGTCAGCTTGATAGACCTTGCTCTGTCTGCAAAGGTGTTACATTCTTATCTTCCATTGATTTGTAAATCTTGTTGACTGTTGTTTACTCACATCCTTGCAGCTAGGAACTGCAAGCCACTTTTCTGTTACTGGCTTAGTTTGGTTCAGGCTCTACATACTACTAGGTGGTGTTGGTTCTCACCAGCCAGGAGTCAGGTTACAGTATCCTCAGTAGTAAAGGGATTTGATGAATTTGTCCCTACTGGAAGCTGCTGCTCTGCTGCGCAAACTAATCTTGTTTATCAAAACATAGATTGCTTTTTACACTAAATAACTAAGAAGTGACAAAAACAAGTTCACAAATGAATAGCTTTTAATTTTTGTTCACTTAATGATTACAAGGGTGCTGTCCTTTGTAGGGTGGGTTTTCAGCAGTGTTTGCATCTTAATAGATTTTACCTACCCAGGAATGCTCACTCAGGTCTGCTAGACACAAAACTTTCCCATCTTGTTTCTGTTCCTCTGGGCTCCTGGGATACCCAGCCCAGTCATGGCTATCCAGCTTTCCTTCTGAAACTATAGCAGATTTACTTTCTACGAACAGGGCAAGTTAGTATCCTACTGATTTGCAAAAATGTTTGACCAAGATTCATTCTGCCTCAGCTGAAGCTGTGTAAAAGCAAATATCACATTTATTAACTACATCTACATACAGTATTTCTAAACTTGGGTATCTGTGGCCTAAGTAGTGAGAACCCCTACTCTTGTAAAAAAAAGTCTTAGGTTGCATGTGAGCATTTTGTCCCTGCCACTGGTGAATACCCTGTAGGGCAGAAGACAGTGTGCAGGTACTGTCCCTGAAGTGGACAGAAGAATTTGTTGACTGGTTATTCTATGGAAGGGGCCTCCAAACACCAGCCTGCAGGCCGAATCTGGCATCATAGGTTTATCCATCTGGGCACAGCATGGTGGTGGCATTCTGATCAAGAAAGGTCTTGATGAAGCAGGCCATGGTTTGGAGGCCACTGCCCTAGTGCCTTTTGCCCTCTAAATGGTGCTCTCGAGGGCAAACTTTCATTACTTAAAGCAGCGGTTTTCAAACTTTCTTGGAGAGTTTGAGCCGCTTTAAGTCATTTTGGGGCAGGGGGGCAGTGAGGGCGGGGGAAAGGCAGCAACACGATCCCCGGGATCTTGTATCTCAGGGGGCTGCAGGGGCTTGGCTGTACTTACCAGAGCCTCCTGCAGCCTCGCGGGGGCATGGGGAGCCCTACGTGACCTTCTGCAGGACTCCCCAAAGCTTTGAAAGTGAAAGCGGAGCGATTGTGCCCCACCTCCACTAAACCGGAAATGGAGTGCAATCACTCCACCTTCACTATTGAAGCTTCACTATTGAAGTACAGCCAAGCCCCTGCAGCCCCCTGAGTGGCGCGATCCTGGGGATTGCGCTGCTGCCTCCTCGCTGCCCCTGCCCCTTAAGGGGGGAACAGACCAGGGCTGTCAGGCTGAGGCGTTGCAATGCCCCAGTTTGAAAACCTCTAACTTAAAGGATTGTCAAATGAGAGTGAAAAAGGCTCTGAGGATGTATGCCAGAGTCCAGCAAGAATTATCAGTAATGAGCAAGGTTTTCCTTTTGTTCTGATCATGAGCAGGGCTGACTGGGTGGGGGGAGGGGGACACCAGTAAGAACTTCCAGTAGTAGGAGGGAGACCCTGACCAGCTACATTGCTTATTATTATTATTATTATTATTATTATTATTATTATTATTATTATTAACAGTATTTATATACCGCTTTTCAACTAAAAGTTCACAAAGTGGTTTACAGAGAAAAATCAAATAACTAAATGGCTCCCTGTCCCAAAAGGGCTCACAATCTAAAAAGATGCAAAAGAATACCAGCAGACAGCCACTAGAACAGACACTGCTGGGGTGAGATGGGCCAGTTACTCTCCCCCTGCTAAAAAAAGGAGCACCCACTTGAAAAAGTGCCTCTTACCCAATTAGCAGGGGTTATATTAGCAGGCATATATTTTTGTCTTGTATAAAGATGTTTTACTTTCCCCCCTTGCTAGGTGTGTGGGGGGGGGGGAGCTGAATGTTTTTTTCCACCAGGGCTAGAACCCACTCTCAGCAGCCCTGATCATGAGGGAATGGGGAAGATGTATATCCTTAAAGTCCATGTCCCTTTTCCCCCAACAATCCTTTTGGTGGAAGAGAAGTCTGTCCCTACACTGCCAACAGGAGGGATTGGCCTACAAAGAAAGTCTTATCCCGTACCTCTGTAATTCTGTCCTGTACTTAGTTGTAGAACATAGTGTGTCTTTCATCCCACCTGCCAGCATTGATTTCTTGTTTCTTTTTAACATTTATTTAGCCTAAACAAGAAAGTTTTTTCAATGCTTCCAGAATTGTGGACCAAACTTTGTATCTTTGTTTTTCTTTTCATTTGTATCATTCTGTTTTGGCTTCCTCCTTCTCTGCATCCTGTTACCTGAGTGACTTGCTACCTGTTCGCACCACAGGTGATTAGCTATATGCTACCTGCTGTTTGCTGTTCATTTGCTGCCTTCTAGGCCCCTTAGGCTCATACCCTTTGATTCTTGGGTGCCACACCTCCTAGAATAGGAAAGAATTACAAGGATTTAGGATGCAATAGCCAAGGCTAGTGGGAGGCAGGCTGCTATGCTGAACAGGTTTCACTGTGAACTATGTTGAACAGGTTTCAACGTCTGACTCCTAAAACTAGTCAGGAGCAGTGCTCTGTGGAGTACATCATAATAGTCTAGACTCAGGATTCTGAAGATACACATATTGTTAACTTCCAAGTCCTGTAAAACGGATTGTAGTCCTTGATAGATGGAATTGGCAAAAGGCTCCCAGAGCTATTTTTGCAACCTAGGTTTCTAGGTATGAAAATGGGTCCGTAGCAATCTCAAACTTTGATCCTGTGTGTCTCAGAAAGACAGAAATCAGGCAGTCATTTGTTCTTATGTGAATGAGTAGGAAGGAATAGTGATCTGCAGGTTTGACCAGCTTCGGCAGTTTCTTTGTCACATCCTGGATCCTGGCACTAGGGAGTGGCACACCTTATGAGCAGGTGGGTCTGGCCAGCACACTTCAGCTTCCATATCCCTTAGTCGGGAATCACCAACCACCACTGCCTTTTGCCTTCATTCCTTACTGAGTTGAGATTCTCCCTTACTGTCTGGTTCCATCAGCTGTTGGTGTCTCCAAAAGAGATCTCCAGAAGTATTAGTATCTGAGAAACACTGGAATCAGTTGCATAGTTCTAGTGGTTCAGAATGCCTTCTGATTTTCCTTACAGTCACAATCTTCTATATAGTGTCTTCCCCTGTAGAAGTCTCTTTGTTCATAACTGTTGTTCCCTTTGGAGAAGTTCTGCATGTGTCATGTCCAGGACCTCCTCAGCTGCTTGGAGTTGGCAAAGGGTAGAAACCCACTCCTGTAGTCCTCTAAACGTCTCTGCCAACTGTGCAACGTGTTTGCACTTGCTACATGTGTAGTCGTCAGTGGCTGCAGGCAAGAAGATAAACATAGCACACGGCACCGCTGCAGAGGCCTCTCCTTCCATTTTCCATTCCTCTTCATCAACTCACTGGTGAAAACCGCAGGGCTTGCTTGCTGCCAGGTTCCTTGCAGTGTACGCCTCTCTCTGACGTCCCATGTCCACCACAGTCTGCTGGGAGGTATGCAGATGAGCTGCTCTTCCCCCAGATGCCTCTGCCATACTTTGAATTCAGAGTTGAAAATCAAATTAATACCTCTCAGTCAAACTGAAGTGATTTACTAATAAGATGAGGAAAGATATGACTCCTGTATGCAGGGAGCACAGATTTACCTCATCTTTTGATCAAACAGTAGCTCCCTATTTTTCTGTTTCCATGGCACCATCTCAAACGTCTTCTGCAGCCGTGGCATACCTTCTGCAAGACGATCTTCTGTGCTTACAGTGCTACCATCATTGTAGACCAACCACTGAAAAGCTTCCTGTGTTTCCCTTTTATTGTCCTGTCTTGGCTGCCTTTTATTGCCACATCATGTTTCCTGAGTCACCTACTACCCCTCAGCACAGTCACCCCACAGCCACCTTCTACCCCTCACCCCTTTGGGGTGATATTGGCATTGCCTAACATTTAATAAATGGGTCTCAAGTTGTTCTAAAAGTTTTTGTGGGTTGTGTTCCATGAAGTTGCTTTACAATAATTGTTAATTCACCAGCATAATTTGTACTACCTCTCCCAACTAATCAAGATCAAATTGGCACATCATCTTTTTCCAATATATTCCATTTGGCTAATAATAATCAGATTTCCAGTGTTGTGGTTTGCTGGAATCCTTTATTAGATCTAATAAGAATATTGATGGACTTAAAAGTAAATCACTGCCAACAGTATTTTTCTGTACATATAATAAGAAATCATAATTTTCTGACAGTTATAGCAAAAGATGCATTAGGCTCATTGCATCTTCAATCATAATCTGTCCTTAGATTAAAGAAAATGTGTAGAAAATGGGGGTCTTGAAGCTTTTCTGTTTAATAGCAATGCACATTAGCTGGTGCAGCATTCAAGCTAAAATTATGAAGCCCATGGTTTAAATGTTGCTTCTGCCATGAATACACTTGGTGGTTTTAGCAAGCTACCCCCCTCAGCTCAGTCCTCCATTTTGGATATATACTTGTGATTATAATGTCAGTAATGTGGCTGGTACAGAATCTCTGGGTTTTCTTAAAACTGGTGATCTTAACATTTGTTCTTTCTCTCTCTTTCTCTCTCTCCCTTTCTCATTTAGCTGTAACTGTAATTCTCAGCCTCCTAATCCAATTAAAATTGCAATTGCTGGAGCTCAGAATTACCTCAGTGCTGTGTTGAGGCTCTTTGTAGAACAGCTTTCCCACAAAACCCCAGACTGGCTCAGCTACATGAGATTTCTCATCATACCACTAGGTAAATAAAGATTTCTTTCTTTTTCTTCTCATGAATTCAACACTTTGTCAGCAGCAATGGCAGCTCATATTGCTACAGCAACTATTTTGCCGCATGTTCAAATGGCTTTTGGTTGCATTGGTTACAGTGCTGTGCTCAAAGATACTGCAGGATATTGCTTTTGGCATCTTTACAACTAGAAGCCCTCGTATATTCAACAACCTTATTATCATTTTCTTTCAAACTTTGTGATAGAATGAGAAGGGTAACTAGCAATCAGCGCTTCAAAAAGGCTTCCTTCCTTTCATTCCTTCCAGTGTGCCTCATGGAAAGGAGTAAAGAATAGAGTTACCTGCTTATTTAAAATAGCTATCTAAGAGCCTAATCCTGTTGAGCACTGGGGGGCAGAGAGAAGGTGGGGAGGAGGCATGACGGGGAGCTGTGGCACGGGGAGTGGGGCAGGGAGGAGGTGTGACAGGGAGGTGTGACGCGGGGAGGGGCCGGGCTGGAGGCGTGCCTGGGGGAGGGATGGGAGGCGGGTCCGTAGAGCTCCGCTCTGCAGGATCTAAGGCACTTGTGGAGGTCTGCGCGCCCTACACGAGTGCCTTTACCTGCGGTAAAGTGAGTAACCCCATTGCAGAACTGCTTACCTTACCTGGGAGAAGGGGATGAAAGTCCCCTTCTCCCAAGGTGCCTCCCGCGGCAGCCCTGGAGGTGTAGGATCCGGCGGCAGCCGTTCTCGGTACTGCCGAGCCTGGGTGCCCCAAGCAGCTCAGGATTGGGCTGTAAGTTGAAGTTTAACCAGATCCTTAGGAAAAAAGATCCTGTGCCTTCCTTGTTAAGGATAATTGTGAATCAACACCTGCACTCACTGAAAAACGTGATCTTGTATAAAGACTCTTTCATATCAGTAACTGTTCCAGCATTTTGCAGAGTTAGTGGTATACTACTATTCCGATTACTGTTGAATTTGAATACATAACAGTTTGATCTTCCACCAGCTAGCAGATGTACTGTATAGGATTATATTTTTCATATTATATTTTATTGGTCTTTGAGAAACTGTATTTTGAGCTTCAGGTTTGTGACAGAAGGATGTGATTCTAAAAATAAACATGCAGGCCTTTAATGTTTCAGTATACTGCACGCCACATGATGAGTTAGGCTTGAGCAGCTTCTAATGAAATGAACATAATATATAATAAATACCAAAATGTGATACTGTGCAAAACTGAAATTTCTGGGGACTGCCCTCTTGTTCACGTCTGTCAATGAGATTCTCATCCAGAATAAAGGAGAAAATCAACTCTGTAATATTGAATACACTGTAATTAACATTGTGATATAATACAATAGTACAATAATATTCAAGGAGAAGAAGAAAGCCAGTACAGATAGATGAAATGTGTTTCATAACTGACATTTTCTATCATTTTTCAACTATTCTACTAGTATTAGAAGCACATATTGGCACTAGAAATACTGAATGTGCATATTTCTCAGGAACCCCAAATAGAAGAATTTTAGTCTCCCCCCGTTCACCTTCCATAAAGTGTTGCCATTTTGAGCACCCTGGGAGAGAGTGTGTGCTTTTGCCTGAGAAAAGGACCCAATGCTGCTTACACATGATTTTCAAAAATCCTCCTGCAAAGAGCATTGCTAATATAAGTGTCTCTTGTTTGTGTAGGCAAGTTTTTCATTTAGGATAGCCAGCATTTTCTCATTGTTAAGCATTTTTATGAACCAGTAAAACATTTGTTGCTTTTGGACTTTTAATAAAGGTGTTAAAAACAGTACAGTATAGGTAAGAAAAAGCATATGAGATGAATCCTAACATACGTTTTTCCACGTACATACGAGAGCAAGTTGAGTTCAATACGCAACTCATTGAAAGGCTTTGTACGTACACTTAGGGTTTCCAACCGGGTAGCTTGCATAGGAAGACCTTTTATGTTTAGTGATGTTGTTTAATGCCTTTTACACTGATAGCCTGGGCACCATCCAAGCTGCTTCAAGTGAACTATCTGTCTAGGGCAGGGCTTTTCAGACTGGGGTGTTGTGACGGGAGGCTGCAGGAGTCTCTGGTAAGTGTACCCAAGCCCCTGCAGCCCCCCTGAACAGTGCAATCCTGGGGATCGTGCTGCTGCCTCCCACCCCTACAAGAACTTACTGCGGCTTTCAAACTCCCTCGGAGTTTCAAAACCATAGGTCTAAGGCTACACTGGGAATTTATTTTAAAATTGAGGTGCCAATGGGGAGTGTCTATCTGTATTTATTTTTTCCTATTCACTTAGTTAGAAATGTCACACATTTTTGGAAAAACCTTTTGTCCTTGGAATCCTTGCTATGGGTCTCTGAGGCAGCACAGTAGAATTTGGGTATCCTAGGGTGGGTAAGACAGAGAAGGTCTAACCATCCCAATGCTGCTGGAGGTAAGTGAGGGAAACGTCGGTTTGTGTGCCATGGTGACAGGGATGATGCTTCTCCCTTCTTGTAGCATTGACTTGCCTGATGCTCCAGAGTTGCTCTCACAAGTGGTTGGACATCACTCATGTACATATGGGGCCTGTTGTGTGTATGCTTTTTTAAGGCCACAGCAGGAGACCAAGAAAGAGGAGACAGCTAACAGTGGGAGACTCCCCTGAATGAAGTGCCAGCAGGGGAACTGCAGATGTCATGCAACTCCCATCTCTCCCTTTCTGAGGCCTCTGATACTTCAGCTTCAGTGGTGTTAAAAGCAAGCAGCTTTTGTTGCCACTGCCATCCAATAAACCCCAGAGCAGGCCCATCAGGGTTTGGTAGCAGCAAGAGGAACACAGCTGCCCTTTGCTACAGTTCAGCTGTCCACCACTGCAGCCACGTAATAACCCACCAACAGCCAGTGAGGTGTGTGCCACACTATGGAACAAGTTGGAGCATTGGGTTAAAACTTGCTGTCATATGAGTACATATTTTTGTATTCTTTGTAGGTACTCATCCAGTAGCAAAATATCTGGGTTCTGTTGATTATCGGTACAACAATTTCTTTCAAGATTTGTCCTGGAGGGACTTGTTTAACAAACTTGAAGCACAAACTGTTGGTAAGAGTGTTTCTGTACCTGACTTAAGCAAGGTTGCATGATGCAAACTTGGTTTCATGTTAGCAAATTACTAACTTTGAAAAAGAGAATGATTGATTGTTTTGCTTCCACTGTCCTCTGCCTTTCCTCTTTCCTTTGCCTTTCCTATGAGTGCCATTCTTTCGCATCAGACTTCTGCTGATTCTTCTCATGTTCCCAAGTCTTAACACAAATTTTGTTTTCTTTCCCTGGAGATTCCCAGAATTTTAGTTTCATTAGTTGAGTTATCGTCTCTGCTTTATCAGTGTCTCTGGCATTTCCATCTTGGGGGCTGGACATTTTATAGAAAAATTGGAAAACACCAAAGAATTTCCAATAAAAGCTTAATATTTCTGAGCCAAGTATTCCTCACAGTGTAGCATTCCTGACTCTTCTGCAACTTGGACTGCTGGCGTTTCTGGCCAGGTTAGCTATTCCTCCCCCTGTAGAGCATCAAAGTCCTGACCATTTCGTGAAATAGTATTGCACGTGGCCATTGTTGATCCTCTTCATAGATCTGCTTCTGTGTTTTGTATTATTAAGGCAGAGGCAGATCGCCACATCCTGTGCTCAGTTTTCTTTAGCCATAATAAAGCCATACTATATATGGTATATAGCAAAGAGCACCTGCTGAAATCTAACACTATTTTCCTATAGGATCGATCATTCAGTATTCACTGATTGGGTATCTGCTAGGTTTTCCAAGAACTTTACCCCAGTGGATAATGAAAATTGACTGTTTCTGTCCCCTTATTTCATGATTGCTGAGTTTACTTCAGAGCCTTTGATGAAAGACTTTGTTAAACATGTTTTTAAAGTCCAAGTTTACTTGTCAACTGTATCACCTCTACTCATATGCTTGCTGACCCTCTCAAAAATCTCTATAAGGTTAGTGAGGCAGAGCTTACTTTTACAGAAGTCATGTCAAGGCTTGCTTAATAATTTTCATTATGTTTTTCATCATTTATGAAGAACAGGCATTAAGCTAACTGGCCTGTAATTGCCTCACAGCCCAATCCTGAGCTGCCCATTCCGGTGGGACTGCCGTGGCGCCAAAATGGCTGCTGTAGCATTCTGTGTGCAACAGGGCTGCCACCGGCTAAGCTCCTCAGGGGAAGAGGACTTTCATCCCCTTCCCCCGGGTAAGGGAAGTAGCCCCGCAATGGGGCTACTTGATTCTGTGGCAACCCTTGGGCTGCCATAGGAATCGAGAGCCTTCGTGTTGGGCTGTGCAGCCCAATACAGAGCTCAGGATCCAGTGGAGCTGAGCTCCATTGGTCCCGCCTCCCTCCCACCTCACTCCCTCCCCCCAGCATGTCTCCTCCCGCTCTTTCCACCCGCCTCCCGTTGCCCCAGAATGCCTCCTCCTCGCCTCCCTCCAAGCCTCTACCTACCTCTCTGCAGCCTGGCGATTTGGGCAACCAGAGTGGTGGAGCAATGGTGTTTCACCGGCACTTAGGGCTTGTTAATGTGCTTTACTGCATGTCTGTGACAGTGTACACCGGTGGTAAGCTGATGTGCCCTGTTTAGGACTGGGCCCTAAATCCCTCTTTTAAAATCAGTGTTAAATTGGCTGCCTTCCAGTTGTCTGGAACAGAGGCTGATTTTAGGGACAAGTTATATTTTTGTTAGATCAAAATTCACATTTGAGCTTTTTAAGAAATCTTGGCTGGATACCATCTGGACTCAGTTATTTGACTCGGTTCCTGAGACTTCCTCCCTGAGGCATGGTTATTGGCTGTTTCTTCTGCACTGAAGATAGAAGCAACAAATTCATTCAGCTTCTCTACACTCTCCAGATCTTCCTTAAGCATGCTTTTTACTCCCTCATCATCATCATCATCTAACAATTCCATCAATGATTATAGCTTTGTTGACTCCACTCATTAACTATACTGGGATCCTCTTGGGCTGAGATCCTGCTCATTATTTGTGAATTAACATAGAAGGGAATCACTGACAAATCTTATACCAGTGGTACCTCAGATCTTGGATGCTGAGTAAAATACACAATAACAATAATTGTCACTAACTTTGCAATGGGTTCAGTTTACAGTCAAATCACTTGACAATGAATTCTCCATAGTATGCATTATGTAGTGTCTCAGCCAGTAGCAGTGTTTTTAACATCTCAGTTATGTGTATTTAGGGAAGGATACAGCCTTGTAATATGTTTTATAATTACAACATTGTATAAACCATGGCCCCTAAAGAGTGCATTAGGCACCTTTTAAATCACCTTTAGAGAGGAAAATAGTTTAGAATTGTGACAGAAACTTCAACTTCTGAGGTCTTGGAATGAATGACCAAAAACAAGGTGTTACTGAGTTCACAGTACAATATTTGCACAATCCAATGGTGTCTCCGAAATGGATTGTAAAGTGAGGGTCTGCTATTTTTTGTTTTTTTTTTTAGGGTATGGTATTAAAAGATAGGTGTGAAAAAGAGCTTTAAGGAAAATGACACTTCAGAAGTATTATAATCAGTTGCCTTAGCTGCTAGACATACTATCGGTAATAGTTGTCATTATCATACTCTGTTTGTGTGCTTTCATAGACTTCTGCTGATCAGTGTTGGGACCAGAATGTTGGAGAAGGTGGACCTTTGGTTTTATCTACAAAGGCAGTTCTTTCTTATTGTTCTTTCCAGATGAGTGGCATGTAGTTGCTTCTGTTTCTTTGTTTGCTTTGTTTCAGCTCAGGAATCACCAGACATTGTCTCCAGAATAACTCAGTACATAATGGGAGCAAACTGCGCATACCAATTACCCATTGCAGAAGCAATGCTGACATATAAGCAGAAAAGGTAGGTTGTTTTGAACGCAAAATAATAAAGAAATGCTGCAGATGAGCAGCACTATTCAAATGTGTTCAGTCTTAAAATGCCTTCGGTGAGGAGTATAATCAGAGTCTGATGTTATTTCCAAGTTTGTGGTGAGATGTAAATGTGGTAGATCAATCATTAGTACACTCTGCTAATGAAACTCCATTAATAAGTAACCTATAATGATGAGAACTGGGAATTGTTTCTCTTCAGATGTTTGTGACTCTGAAGAATAGCCCTTGTTGGTCAATTCAAAGAAATACTACATTTCATGAAAATTTTTTGCATCAGCCAAATATAATACAGAAACACAAGTTTTTTCTGTTACCTTGGCAATGTGGGCAGTTTCTTTTCATTTCTCTGGGACAGCATCAGATGTTTTTTCAGGGTTAACATTGGCATGGGAGGAGCCACCGATTGAGCACCTCCTGCAAATTCCTGAGCCGGTTTACATTATCTTGGTGATATGGGAATGAGAGAATTGCTTGATGTAAGTTCTGTATGCTAAATCTCTTGAATGATGCAGGCTAAACTCAGAGCCTAAATTTGGTTATTTTTGTTTGGAAATTGATGACATGTTTTTTCAATCTTTGTTCTCTGTGTAAAATACTACCCATCTTGCTTGGTAGTAATTCATGTGTTCTAAATTCTTCTCTGTTGCTGTATGTAAACTTATTCTGTTGGTCTAAAAAGTTCCAGAGCCTGGTCTAGAAAATCAAAGGCAACTTGAATGGCAAAATCCATTCAGGGTCTTTTTCTGTTCTAGTTTGTTTTTCAGCATGCATAATTAGGTGGAGAAACAGTACAGTATTCAGGAATCATCTTAATGTGTTAGTAATGAAATTGTTTGGAACACTACTTAGCGCCACTTCTGCTAGGGGATTGACTGGGTATGTGTGCACACCCATTCTCTCACATCCAAAAGCTGGCAGTTTCTGCTGGTTCTATCAGGACTAGTTATTCATTCTACCCCAGAGGAGTGGGAGCTATATCAGCAGGCCTGTAGTCTCATCTGACATTACCATGGTGATGCAGGGATGATGTATGGTGATGTGAGGTGGGACTCATGCACTGCTGTTTCTCCCCATGTCAGTGCCTCAAAGAACTGGGTTAGTTTTGGCAAGAAGAGGAGCTGCAGGATAGCTTCCCCTACATGGTCCAAGACTTCTAATGTTACTGTCATGGCACAAGGAGGAATTGCCAAGAGGATGTGAATACCCAGCCATGAAGTTTGTTTTACTTTGCATCCATAAGTATAACAATTTTTTTTTCTTTTGGTTGCATTCTGGAAAGGAAAAAGAGCTTTCATTTTGATTTTAATATAAGGTATTCATTTCTCTAGTCTTCCTTTCCATTGGGTTATCCTGTCTTTTTCCTGGGTCCCTCTTTCATGTCTTCCTTAACAATATTTCTAGGCCTGCGATGCTCAGTTTCTATACTGTATAGTGACTTGTTGCTTTTGTGATTACCTTGGGAGGCAGAATGCATTGTCGGAAGGATCAAGAGCTCATGCTGCATAAAGGCATGCTGTGGAGATTGACCTTTGCAAACACAGCATAGATGGAAGAGTTGAATGGGGAAAAAAGGCCAATTCAAAAAGTAGCCATTCCAAATAGTGAGCTAAATATATCCAACTAGTAGACACTGAACTAGTAACTCATTTTGGTTGTATCTTATGTGAAAGGCCAATACAACTTTTTCTAGTCAGTTCTTTGTTGAGATTATAGTCATCAAGACTGGTGTGGCTCCCTCAATGTTAAATTTTTGCCCAACATTGCATATACACAACAGGGACCAAATGTGTACACCTGTGGGCCAGGCAAAAATTCTCTTCCTCTGAGACTTTATAGCTTTTCTGTGACTGCTTACTTCACACTGAGGAGAGTTGAGCATTCCTGCCATGACTGCCAAAAGTTTATTGACTGGGAGGAGGCTTCCTACAGTGAACCCTCAATTCAACAGCCCAATTGGGGGAAAGAGGTGTCTATTAATGGACAAAGTCTGTTCAATCCAAATGCATTTAAGTAAACGGAGGCACATATGCACAAAATGTATATGATTAGTTTTCAATGAAGCAGAAAATTCCCATAGTTTCTGAGGTATGTTAAATCGAGGCCCATTAATTAAAGGTTTCCTGTGATTTTGAGCTGTAAGAATATTTACTTTCCATAGAAGTTTGACTGTGATTGTGTATGGGTCACTCTCAAAGAATAAGTTATAGGTCAGTAACTGTTCATATATCTCTCTGTATGTGCATGTATGCATACACAAAAACACAGCATTTTATATCTCTATAGCATATGAGGCACTCATTGCAATGTTAATGAGTCATGTATTTTATTTTATTTCACATTTTTATATCACCCTTCCTCCAAAGAGCTCAAGGCGGTGTACGCAGCTGCTCCCCTCCTTTTGTCCTCACAACAACCCTGTGAGGTAGGTGAGGCTGAGAGAAAGTGACTGGCCCAAGGTCACCCAGGAAGTTTTGTGCCTGAGGGGGGATTTTCAGCAGTGATTTGGGTATTTTGATAGAAGTGCAGGTTTTTGATAGCTTTATGATAAAATGTTGTAGACATGAGTGTACAGTATATAGTTTTGCAAAATCTGCAAAAATAATTTCTCCCTTTTCATTGCAAAAGAATAAAGTGTGACAGGTTTCTCTGTGTTCTTGATTCATGTGTGCACTTCTATAAAGTTAAGAGAAAGACAAACATACACATTTCAGATTATATTAGGTGTTAGGAGTGACCTTGAAGGACTTTGCATTCTGCCCCAAGCAACTGCTGTATGAGCTGATCTTCTTCATGAGCACTTTAACCCTTCTTATGACTTTCCAAAACCACCCGGAATTTGTCCACTTCTGATGGGGCCAAGGGCAAACAACTTTTGCAGGGCCTTGCTGCATGAGCCTTGAAGAAAAACATGAGAAATATTTTATGTCTGAATTGTTTGGGATCTTCAAAATTGTTCCTTGTATACCAACATTAAGCTCTTATTGATCTGAGGATTTGAAAAAGAGGAAAAACTTTAGAACACTATTGTATGTGAGCTCTTTTCCAAGTTGTTTCCCAACAGTTAATTTCTGTGATGTTGCCTGATACCAGTCTCTGCTGTCTTCCTTTCCTTCTGCATTGTTGGCCATGGCAACAGATTGATGCATGTACTGCTTGTGTACTGTATGGAAATTTGTTTAGGAGTGTGTGCTGATGAGCATAGGAGCTGGGAAGGGGGAGCAAAGGGCTCCTGGGAAATATATTGTGCTGCTTTACGTCGGGCATTGTACTGGCCATTACTAGAAATACTTCTCAATTAAGTCCACCTTTTTGATTCATTTTAAAATCCAAACAGTTGCTTAGGTGCTGCCTTTGTTCAGTCCATTTCAGCACATGACATTTCAGCAAATTGGACTTTATGCTCTTAAAATGAAGTATGTTAGTCTGAGGTGCTACAGAGACCAGATATTCCTGTTTTGATGCTTTAATATGACTCAAAACCTAAACTGGGCTTTTGAGCAATTCAAGCCAAGGTAGCTGATGGTTATCTTCTGAGAAGGGGAGTTGCTTCTTATCACTGGTAACACAAGAACCACTAGCCTTGCTTCTCTGCCTACCCTTCTCTCACCTACTTTTTCAGGGATATAGTGGCTGAACTGAACATTTGTGAATAACCAGAAGAGGTATTTGAAAAATGAAAGACTAAAACTCTGAACAACAAAGACTACAATTATACTATTATCTCATCAGATAAGTTGTTTTTCAGTTGTTTTAAAAAAACACTTTTTGTGAGTCGTCAGTAATTTTGCTACTGGCAGAATACTTGTAATATTTCTGGCTAGTACAAAGGATCTTAGATCTTAGAGGCAGGAGGTGTGTTAAAGCAGGAAGTGGACCTTGGCTGATTCAATAAAACAGTTCTTATGCTGTTAGTCTTAAGCAGGAGTGCATATTCAGGATCACTCCTGAGTATTATAGATTATTCTAGCCTAAAATAGATTAATTATGTATTAATTAGAGGTGTTTGTCTCCAGTGAGTATGATAAGATTACAGCCCAAGTGTTACTGAACACAGTGGACTTAATTCTGAGTAAAATAAATAACACCATTTTCAAACACCTCTACTGTTAAGAGATCGGAATGTAAGCTCTTACTTTGAAAATGTAAAACACCTTGGTGGCCCACTAGAAGTCTACTGTAACAACAATAAAAACATAGCCTGCCTTTAGTTTTGTGTTTATCTGTGAATTAAATGATTACATACATTTGCCATGTTGTGTCCCAGAGGCTGCCACTGCTCCCTAATTGACTGTGACTGGCCAAAGGGCGGGGCCATGGCAGAGCAGCTGCTTTGCATGCATAAAACCTCAGTGTCAGTCCCTGGAATCTCCAGTCAAAAACTCAGGCAGCTGATGATGGAAGAGACATCTGCCTGAGGCTGGGAAAAGCCGGTTGTAGTAGACAATGCTGAGCTAGATGGAACAAAGGTCTTGAGTCATTTATTTAGAACAAGTTTCTCTCTCTCTCTCTCTCTCTCTCTCTCTCTCTCTCTCTCTCTCTCTCTGAAGTACCAGAGAGAATGTTGTGTTGATAAGTGTGAGGAGGCATTGCAAACTGAATTCTTAAACTAGCATGAATGGATTGAAACAGCAAAACCCCAAGATGAAGCTCCAGGGCCATTCAGATGGTATGGGGTTAGTCTGTGAAGCCACATTGACAATTGTAGTTTGATATTACAGAATCCTTGGACACTTCCCAGTCACACTGAAGTAGGCAAATGTCTTACTACTTTAGATGGGCATAACAAAAAAGGATTTACAGCAAGATTAACCACCGCAGTTACCCGCCTATAAGTCGATCCCACAGATAAGTCAAGGGCAGGTTTTGAGCCAAAAATCATGAAATTTTCTATGACCCTCAGATAAGTCGGGGGTTAAATTTAGGGGGGTGTCTGACTATAGTTTTGTCTGATTTTACCTGAGGCCAGATCCTGAAAAATAACCTATCACTAATTGTTACATAAGAACTGTAGTCTCTAATTGATTAAAAACATAGTAAAAGATCATAAGATACATTTTTATTCTTTTTAAATTCTGGTCTTCACCACCTTTTTGTAAACACTATCAGAATAAGTGCACTGTAAACAACATACCAGTAGAACAGTGGTTCCCAACCTGGTATTCATGTACTCCCAGGGACACTCAACAGGACCTTTAGGGGTACTTGAAAAAGAAAGGCATAATGGCAGAAAAAGGCAGGTCGTGCTCCAGAATGCCTTGCAAGGACCAGCAAGGCAGGACTGGAGGTAGCTAGTTGGCTGTGAAAGCCCCACCAATAGCTAGTTTTTTGTCATCAATTCATGTATGAACCAGTGATTGAGAACCAGCACAGTAAAAAGCTGAAATATAATATGGAAAGTGATCTATCACCCAGAATTTCTTAGCACACTTCTGGTGCAAAACAGATGAATACATGTGGTCTGGGCTTTCATATAGAGGAGATGAGGGTTTGTATTATTAATTACAAACGTTTTGCTAATATGAAGGGTACAATTTATGGAAATGGGCTGCAAGGGATATGCAAATGAAAAGGGCTGGGAAACCATGAATCAAATCCACCTTTAAGGTTTCTGGCATGTTAAGCCAGAAGCTCTACATACAACCCATAACACATAACTGGGAGTGTGCAATTCAATTCACAGCAGAGAGATACAGCTGCATATATCTGCAACCCTTTTTACTCAGAAGTAGACCCACTGCTTTCCATGGGTGTCATTCTTAAATAATGGTGCACTATTTAATTGTAGCCTGGGACTTTGTTTCAAATGGAAAGGAGGATCCCATCCTGGTGTTGAAAAAAACAGACCTGCTTTGCAAGCATTTGCAAAAGGGAAGGAAGGAAGGAGAATAAAAGGTTAACTTTGGCTGGAATTTCCCAGTTGCTGTAGAAACAAATGATGGTGCCTGCCTGCTGCTTGAGAAAGAAACTTTTCAGAGTTGAAAGACTCTGCCCTCTGATTGACCCAGAGATAAGGCGAAGTGATAATTGGAGCTTGATTACTTGGCAAAAATTTTAGGCACTATAGGCAAAAGTTCTAGAGCACTTTTAAACCTCTCCAGACTTAACTGTAAACTGATCTGGTGTTCAGAAGATTCGCACTGTATAACCTCCTTGGACCATATCATTTCACATTTCAGGTGGGGTTTGAATGTAAACTCCTGCCCCCTGAAAATTTTCACAACAATGAGAAAGGTAGGCAAGCTTCTGTGAACCATGAACCTTGGTGTCTGTGATGTGGGAGAGCATTCAGACAAGTGATTTCCCCCACCTGCATCCTGAAGTGTCCAGTCTCGGGAGAGCTGCACCATATGCTTTTTCTGAATGTGTAGATCAGGTTTTTGTCTTTCTTCCTCTCTCATTTTTCATCCATTCTAGCTTGTTCTCTGCACAAGTTCTTTCACTGACTCTAGTTGGGTCCTTTCCCTCCTTACCTATGGTACTTGCTTCCCTCATTGGCAGTAGATATATTATCAATGAGTCCAGCTGTAGAGTGCATGAACATCTGCTTTCTTGTGATGAGATGTGCCTTTGCTCTTCTCTCAGTGTTTTGGATATGCCCATGGCAAAGAACTTCCTAGAACTCTCCCTTTTTAACAGAAGTAAGGCTTACACTTAACAGACCAGGCATGATAACAGTGCTTAGGATCTGGATCTCCTTGGTTTTTGTCTGGATTTCAGCTTTTGCTTGTGTTGTTAGGAGAGGATATACCTTCTTCCTTCACAGCTTTCCTGGAATGTGGAGAAGAGCCCAAGCAGTCAGTTTGTGCACATATTTTTCACTGTGATGAAGAAACAGCAACAAAGCAAAGAAGCTAAAGGTGCTCAGGCCACTCCTTTTGGAGCACTCATAGACTTCAAGAAATTGAGTTACAGCTACAAATTGCAGTGTCTACCTACATTCAGCACCTCTTTTTTTTAACAATCACATTATTGTACAAGAGTTTCAGGAAAGAAAACCTCTGAACCTTTTGAACCTCTGAAATATTCCTCATTTTCATGGTAGTTGTAATCCGCGGTAGTAATTCATGGATTACTGCTACATGATGTGATAGTTTATTATTAGTTTAAAAAAAAATTACATGGCTATTATTTTTGGATTCCTTAAACTGTGCATATGGAATGTTTTTGTTTGTCCCATTAACCCAATGAAAGATTGCAGTTGTGTGGTTGGCATCCAGTGTCCGGGTTAGCTATTTTGTCTGTATGTCAGACAGGTCTGTCTGTGCTGCTGCTCACTGAGGTGACTCTGCCCATTGTCTGTCTCTGTCTTTCCTTTTTTTGGTAACTTGTTGGCGAGGGCTTTGCAATCAGGTCTTCTTTGTTTTTTCAACTCATATGAAGAGTAATAAAATGTCATAGCTTGCAACCTCATGGTAGGATAACTGCTGTTAGTGATTCCGGGATTTGCAGAATGTAGCATACAACTTCTAAAGTGGGAATTCGAGGATGCAGTGCAGTCAGAAAACGTCAGTGTTCCTAGTAAGTAATCTACAGTCATACTCTGTAATGCTGGTAATATATATTGTTAGTCATCTCTTTGAAATGGGAAGTTATTTGTATGCAGTTTCTTCTGTGCTAGATATTGTTCCTAAAGAGACAATGGTTGAAATGAGGCAAGTCTTTGTGGGTGTGTGTGTGTGCACTAACTTCCATTTTGCATGGTTTTGTTGCGCAAGAATTTCCAAGGCAGAGAGGGAAATCTGTGCTTGCATGAATTTATTTCCTACTGCATGCTTGCTAGAAACATTAAGATAATCACTTGCTTCTCGCTTCTGAAGTGATGATGATTCTCCTTGATCTTTTTAGCCCAGATGAGGAATCGTCTCAGAAGTTCATTCCTTTTGTAGGGGTAAGTAATAGTTTTTCTGAGAATGACTGTCACAAATTTTGCAGTGCATGTTCTCCTCTTCTCTTCCACTGACAAATGTAATCATGAAAAGACAAAACTATATTGGCAGGGCTCTGTAACTGCAGTACAGTTTTGTTGTGTTAGAATGCATATGTAATTGTACGTTCAAGCATATGTCCCATTAAGAGTAATGGGGTACATTCTTGGATGTTTTCTGTGCTGTTGCATTTTCATTTCTGCAGTGCAGCAAAATAGGGAACACAAGCTTTGATTCTGAGGCAATGGGAACATGTTCCCACTTTTTCCAAATACTTCCCTACCCTTTGGAACCATACTTTGTGAGTTGCCTTTTGAAGGTCACAAAAATGTTAGCAAAAGTACCCCTGTCCCATCATTTTAACTTTACTACTTTTGTGGCAGAAGTAGCAGAACTAGTAATTCTGGATAAAACCAGTCTGTCTCTGTCTCTTCAGGTGGTAAAGGTTGGAATAGTTGAACAGTCCTCTGCAACTTCAGGTAATAATTTTTCAGCCATTTCTCTCTTCTCCAATTCCCTCCCTCCCTGTGTGTGTGTGTACTGAGATTGCATTTGTGTTGGCCAAAAACTGGCTGGAATGTTTTTGAGAAGCTTTTCTGCTATCAGTGAATTTATGTAAACAGCCCATAACTCAAAATCAGGAATCTTGGCTATAATCCCTGGTTTCCTTCCTCTCCATTGGATTCACTGAGAAAGTTCCCTGCAAAGCACTATGAGGAAAGGTATTCTCCCACCTTAAAGGCATGCCCATTGCACTGAGCTTTCCTGTTCAAGGGCAGCAGCTACATGACTTCCCAAACATTTAGATCCTAAAGGTTTCCAAAATGCTGTTGCACAGGTTCAGATCTTATATGTGTGATGGCACAGAAGACCACTCAAAGAACATTAATTACAGATAAGCAAACTTTCCTTGTCATACTACCTGATTTAAATGGTTATCTTTGTCTGTTTCATTTAGAGGTTTCAAATATCTATTTCATTTAGAGGTTTCAAATGCTGTAGCTTTCACAGAGTCCAAACACTGTTTATATTTGACTGAGAAGGAAACTAGTACTTGCAGTAGTAACGTTTGCTTTGAATTCCTAACATTTCTATGTTTTTCATTGCAGTTATCTTGAGGTATAGGGAAGGCATCATTTTTGCCTGCCAACTTTTGTCAAAAAAAATTGTGCAAGATGGCACTTTTTTTTCATTCCTTGTGCAGAATAAGAAGCTAGGTACTGTCTCAAAGCAGGATCAGAAAACTGTGGTGACTTTTTCCAGAGCTGTACTTCTGTGATGTGCAGGTGGTGTTCTTGATGACTGCAGACTAGAGGTGATGGTTGCAGACCCATCATTTGAATCATTCTCTTTAAGGTGACTCCGATGATGCAGCTCCCTGTAGTTCAAGTGTACTTTCATCTCCCTCACCTTCTGTGTCTCCTGCTGTGAAGGAATCTTCCCCCACCCCACCTTCCTCACCATCTGTCACAGGCAGTTTTGCCTCTTCCAGGTAAAGCACGTTCTGCCTTTTCTTTGGCTTGTAGCAACACATACAGTAGAAATAACATTCCTTACATGAAGACTTTGATTCTTCTCTCTGTTTTTGTTGGTCATCAGCATTAACAGTCGTTATGATTTATTGCGCAGAAGTTACTTCTTTTTCAGGCCATGCCCAGAGTTTATACTTCAGTGAAGTTTTTTGAGAGGTCCTGTCGCACTTCCACATTGCTGATACTGCCTTTTTCATGCAACATTTTTTGTAATAGAGTCATACATTATTCTTAACACCAGTCACACATTATATGTTCCTTGAGGTGACTCTAAAGTTCACAAAAACAACTGTGGAACATCATGTGTTTCCAGGTCACCTCATGAAAATTATTATTTTTAATTAAGAATATGTTTATACTGCTTTTCAGGAAAATAGTAGAGTAGTTAACACAGCTCTACTGGATGGGCGTGCCCTTTTTCCCCTTGCCCTAGGATAATCCTCCAGTGCTGTAATGGATCTTCTGCACCAGCAATTTTGCTGCTGCAATTCCAAGTGGGCCCAGAAAGGGGGATAGGATATCGGCGGAACTGTTGACACTGGTACCACCTTCTTTCCAGCCTCACACCCCTCCCTACCCCAGTCTCTTCCCCGTTTGCCCCCCACACTGACTTACTGGTGCCAGGCCTTCTTTGCAGGCCGCTGCACATGACCACTCACCACTTGTTGCAGCAGCCTGACTGCACAGAATAGCAGGTCATCTTTTGTAACTACAGTAAAGCACACTGCTTTACTGGAATGCAAGTTCCAGAGGCGCAGCAGGCCCATAGGTAGAGGTTTTTGTTTTTGGTGAACACGACGAGCTTACTTCTGAGTAAAAGAAATAACATCATTTTCAAACACCTCTACCCATAGAATTGGGGCATAAGGGTCTTGTGACTGTGACTACATAGCCAGTCACAGTCACATAGTCAGTCATGTAACCAGACTATGTAGACTACTTAATACCTGAGAGACAGATCATGGTAAAAAGCAATAAGCACTTTTCCAAGAATTCTTCTCCATTTGGTGTCCCACTTTTGCAACAATGTTTTTAGGACTTATTGTAGTTTATAAATGACAATCTTTTCTTCCCATCTTTCAGCCAAAGTCTTGGTATGGAACTGATGGGACTGCAGGTAGATTACTGGATTGCACCTCATCCTATGGAGAAGAAGAAAGACCCAGAGAAAAAGGATCTCTCCACTGCCAAAAACACACTGAAATGCACTTTCCGGTCTCTCCAGGTCAGCCGGCTGCCTACTGGGGAAGCCATTACCACTCCAACTATGTCAATGACAGTTGTGACAAAAGAAAAGAACAAAAAAGGTGAGGAAAGGGGAACTTTTCTCACTATTCTGTACTGATCAGATGTTCTGCTGGTAACGTTCCTTGCTTTTCAATACAGAAATGTCCCTTGGTGATAGAAAGGATGAAATTGGGCTTTCCAGAGGACTAACATATGGATGGATTTAATTAGCGTGAGATGGATTTAATTGCGTTACAATTTTAGCTATTTTTGGTGAATCTGTAAAGTCCCTCTATTCTGTCAAGCCACACTGGGTACTCAAATTGTAAATCTAGACTTAGGGCAGTGAATGCACTCATGGAAACTGGCAATGGTGTCAGTTTTTTGCTTTTACATGGAACTGCTAACATTTCTGTTCAACGCTTAGTGATCATAGGAATTCATTGTGGACTGTTTTCTTTGATGAGAGTAAAAATAGAACCGTAGAGAAAGCCCATACCATTGTAATACTTGTCTTTAGAAAGAAAAGCACTCATATAAACTTTGAAATACAGTTTCTGGAAAGCTTGTGAGCAGGTTGCTGCAGCGATTTAGTGGACTTATACATGAGAACTGGCTCTTGAGCACCACAGGCTAATGTCTTTGAGATCTTGGTTTGCCACTGTGAATACTGGCTATTCTTCTAGGATTCTCAGAGGCATTCATAATCTTTACTCTTCAGGGTACCCCTTCTTCCTGGGTCAGTAGGCAAGGCCAAATTTTGCAGCTTCTCCTCTCAGGAAAGGGTTGTCCATGTTCCACCAGACCTGGTGACTGGGGCCAGACCAGGGCCATGGCAAGGGTGGGTTGCTGGAGATAATTCCCTAGTACTCTGACATTAAACAGGACCCCAAGCTGGCTTACCACCTATCTAAGATTTTTGCTACAGCAGCTACACATCACTATGGGATCCAAACGGCACCAACCTGCATGGCTCCCAAATGCACATCCTGATTGCCAAAGCAACTGGGATGTTTCATCTGGGGAAGCAGGAGAGAGGAGTACAGAAGAGGCTCAAACTTGGAGCCTTTCAAAGCAGCTGAGTTTAAAAGCCCAGACCCTGACCAGAGATGACAACAGCTAGGGCTCAGAGATGATGGCTCTTGTTGGCTGGCCCTTTTCTGTGAAAGGACTGGTGGCAAGGCCCAGTGTTCAGTGAGCCATGCAGCAATATAGTGTGGCATATGAGACACTGGATAAGTGTAATCTGTCAGAAATTATAGCTTGTTCTGTCGGGATTTCAGCCTCAGCTGCCTTTTACAGTAGGTCTTCTCTTGAGGAGACATGCAGAGTTACATGAGGTTCAGTACCTTTGTTAGACATTATAAAATAAATCTGTACCCCTTTGAGGATGCAGCCTTTGGGTGCAGTGTGGCAGCCGCTGTTGGAGTCATAAGATACGTAGATTCCCTGCAACTTGCAACCCTGCAATTCCATCTGAGGAATAAAGGATTATGAATGTCCTCAGGGAGTCCTGGAAGAAGAGTGAAATTCTTAGTATGAATCTCCAAGACTCCCACAGGGCATTTCCCTACCTCTTTTTGCAAGTCATCTGTTTGTTATTTCAGGATTCGGCCTTTGTTACACATATTGGGGTTGTAGTAAAGGACTCCTGGGGATGGTTCTCGATGTCTTTTTCTTTTTGTCTCCTCTCAGCTTTGCTCCATTGGGATGCATGGAGTGGCACTCCAGAATGTGATTTTTAGTTTCCACTGTTGTTGTTCTGGTAGCCGTTTTCTTTCTATTACTTTTTTTGCTCCATTTGGATAAGATAGAGGTGTTACTACTGCTTTTCCAATTTGATCTGGAGAAACATGGACACCGGAGACACTGCAAAGATTGACCCTGCTTACTGACCCAGGAAGTGGGACTATCTTGAAAAGTAAAGGATGATGGATGAATACCTTCAGAGATTAAGACATTCATAGTAAGATTTCAGTTTCTAAAGCAGAGTTAGGCCACAGTTGCAGTAGAGGAATGATCTGGATGTGATGTTCTTATATCTTCTCATGCTTGACCAGCTGAGTTTCTGGCATTGGACTTTTCAGGAAGATACAGTGAGATAAATATGGCATGTATGCTCCAAGCTGGCATTTGCCCTTAGTATACCTCTCTGTGTACTTGCATCAGAAATAGCACTACTGCATTGTGAGGTATAGCTGAAAAGAAATATTTGATGTAAAGGATTCTATTAGTATTGGCATTATTTAGGCCTTCAAACACTCCTCAGGAAAGAAGACACAGAAAGATTGTGCTTATGTGTTTAATTCTCTGCCCGGTTTCTTCTAGTGATGTTTCTGCCTAAGAAAACAAAAGACAAGGAGTTTGATTCTAAGAGCCAGTGTATTGACGGGATCAGTCGGCTGATTTGCACAGCAAAACATCAGCAGACTATGTTGCGAGGTAAGTGCACATTACCAGTGCAATTGTCTCCTCTCTCTGAAATTTATCTGTTTAGCCCCTGCATGGGGCAGTATTGTTCCTGCTGAAATATTTGAGGCAGTTCTACAATCTGTTGATAAACCTTGGAGTTCTCTGAGGGAAGCACGAGGGCATTCATTATCCTTTGGGCTATCACTAAGGATATCACTAGGATATCCTTTGGATTCACCAGCTTCTTTTACGTAGGATCTGCCTTGCAGCAAGTCACTAGAGAGACACCATAAAATTTTGCTGATTTTAGTAGGGGGTTTCCCCCTTATCTACAGGACAATTTTTCCATTTTTTTCAGTACAGGTGGCGATTGGTATCTATGGGTATCTGTAACTATGGATTTGAGTATCCGCAGATTCTGAATCTGGGGGGTGGGCCACCTTTTGCCTTCCAAATGCACCGGGAGCTATGCTCCAGTTGCGTCCAGAGTGCTGTCTGAGGGCTGAAAAGCATGACTTTTGCCAGTTCATATGTAAAAGTCTAGTGCTGCAGTTCTACACAGATCAAGGAAAATGTCTAGGAAAATTGCCACAAACCAATTATGGAAAAGAAAGACAGGAGGACAAATAGGTAGAGCACTAGATTGTGATGAGCTGAGGTCTGGATTTCCCATAATAACTGGGCCAGGACAGACCTGATTTAAGATGAAAGACAGGCGAAATTCTACCACCCCCATTTTGTTTGTTTTTTTGGTGTGCTGTCAGCATGCCTGTGCCCTCCCTGTCCATCACCTCCACTTCTTCAGCCCCACTACTGCATTCTTTAGCAGCTACGCTGGAGCAGGAATGACACCCCCATTACCATTCTACAAAGACAGCAAGAAAAAAGATGGGATAGTAGTAGGTAGTGGATTGGAAGAAGTGGCAGGCAGATGCAGGTGTACCCCTTTGCCAGTTCACTGCTTCGTTTGGCCACATGGATAGGCTGGCTCTGATCCAGAGAAAAGGGCCAATGTGGATGCTTAGAAAGATCAGCTAGAGACTTGGAATTTGGTTTCATAAGTATGTTGAGGATATCACACAACCTGTCAATGTAAAACAAATGTGAAGCTCTGTAGGGAGAACACTGACACTCATTTGAATGGATATTTTAAAAATTGCCAGGTAGGAACAGTTGTTGCAGTTCATTCTATTTTTTTTCCCTTTTTCTTCTTCTGTTGTAGTGCTGATTGATGGAGTAGAATGGAATGATGTGAAGTTCTTCCAGCTAGCAGCGCAGTGGTCCTCCCATGTCAAGCACTTTCCCATCTGCATATTTGGGCATTCCAAATCCTAACATAGCTGCATTCATAGGACAGATCTGTCGGCCACAAACCATAAGCGCCAGCTGTTTGTGCTCTCTTGCAACTACTTACTTACGGGCTTCTTTAACTGCTCAGCTACATTTCTGTTTGTTTTTCAATTGGCTGCAAGGGAAGGATAGCACTTAAAGCAGCAGCAATTCAGTCTTAAGTTTCAACAGACCTCAAAACTTCTAAACTCAAGAGTAACTGCACTGCTTATTAATCTAGAATCCAGTGGGATGAGGAGTGGACTGACATCATTCGACGGCAGATTAACCTAATGGAGAGCTTTGTCTGAAATGGTTTTTAGCCCCTTTATTTATGTAAAAGCAAAATTGTTTAAGCTATCATCTTATCCTAGAATGACGAAACCACACAGCTGAATACAAATGGCTGCTCAGCTGTCCACCCATATTCAGACAGGAAATTCTCTCTCTTCCATGAGACATTTCTATCTGTGACAGTGCAATCTGACTCTTTTCTGATGTCTGACTTGGGGCTCAGCAGTATTTCAAACGTAAACCATGAATATCAAATGTAGCACTGCCTCCCTGTCATCCCAAATCAATCCAGTTGTGAGTCCCTTTCTGTCAGGAAGTTGCCACTGAAGTTATCAATATGTAGGGTACTAGTTTAGGGCAAGTGAGGGTATGTTCTGTTGCTTACAATTTTGTACTACTAATTTTTCAGTACAACTGACCACTAAATGTGAGATACCATTTGTAATATTTTGTAAACACTACATTGCCAAAAAAGAAAGTGCTAGGAAAAAGGAGTTGTTTAGCTTTGTGAAGATGGTTTCTTTCAGTGTAACATCCACCTATATGCACTAATATTAGCACATACTCCATACAGGTACTGTAAACTCTATTTTATTTCCTTATCCTTTTAAAGCACTTTGATGATCTTCCCCTCTCTTTACAACTGCCTGCAAGGCTTTCCTTGTGTATTCTGTGAAACTAGGATGTAGAGCACTTTGGAAGTTATGTCCAAGCATCCTTCTAATGCTTACTGCTTCTAGTGGTGCTCAGGCTGTGAATATAAAATACACTCATATTTCAATGCAATACTTCCATGATGTTTGAAACAAACAAGGACACTCTTCTCCAAGAGTCCAAGTCCAATGGAACCTCTTGGCAGGAAAGCTACTTAGTCTGGGGTCCAAACAAAAGGACATTGATACAGACAGTCCCTACCTTTTGGGATATTTCCTGCAAGCCTTTCCCATAGAAACTCTACAGTTCTATTACAAGTTAATTATTTTGTGGCAGTTCTCTTAACTATTCAAATGTGGATTTGTCAGCTAGTCAGTATTATCTGACCTAGAGAAACCAATTAACAAAAGTAGTTTTGGTTGAAAGTCAGCAATAATGGGTAATTAGGAGATATATGGGCAAGCTGAAAGTCTCCAAAAGGACTTAAGGCTTAGTTGATTGATTCTTTCCATCCTTACACAAGAACAACAGCAGGTGCCTGAGGCTTGGCCTAAATGGTTTGTTTGGCCTGTTTGTTGATTTGGCGAATCTTTCTTTAAAAACAAAACAAGAATCTGCCACTGAATGTACCTGCAAGGCTACTCCTTTGTAGTGTTTGTATCCTGAGAAAAGTGATGTCCATTACAAGCATCTGTTCTAGGACTGGTTGTCTGTTAGCTTTTGCTTAATGGTTTCCATTTGTGCTGCAATTCTGGTGAGATGGTGCTTGCTTTTAAGTTCTTTCAAAGAGCAACAGGGATGCCTCTCTCTGACAATAAGGTCCACTTCAAGGAGTTTTACCTCACTATTCAAGGATAGCTGTCAGTTATGCCTTGGAAAGAAGGCACATAAGCACATAACTTCTTTCTGATTGTGTTGAACTGGACATATCAGACCCAAAAGGAAGTGGCTTGGCTTCCTCCTTAAGTCCATTTTCATTCTTGTCCAAGCAGAATAACCAAAGCACATTTTTTCGTCAGTGTCCACTTTGCAGTGCTGTGCACAGAATTGGCCAGCAGTGCTTTGGCAGTCTTTGCTGTTACTTGCAATAATATTGTCCATGGTGCAATGAAGGATTCAGTCAAGCCTAGATAGAGACAAATTCTAGCATGTCCAGGATTCCATTTATCCCATAAAATTGTTTTACTCCCAACTTCATTATGTTGTATATCAGTCTTGGGAAGTTGAAGTGTTTGGATTGTTTTACCACAGAAGATCCTGTATTTTCTAAGACTAACAGATATTCATTCTCTACAGAAATTTGGAGGGAATTAATTACCAATAATGTGAAATAATTATGAAAAAGAATGGTGTGCTTTGGTATCCATTCACAAAGGTGTCAATGTGGATTCAGTTTCTTCAGCTACAAGATGAGCAGCTGTAAAAGGTAATGCTCATACACATATGATATTATCAGTACTGATGTGGAGGCCCTAGGTGAAGATTTGGGTGTTTGTCCCTCATCTTGTTTTGTCAAATTTACAGGAAGGTACTAGATCTGAATTTGTTTTAATTCTTTCATGTTAGAAGGATTTGTGAGTTTGAACAGTTCATGTGAAAGGTGCTAGAGTTTGGGACAATGCTTCCTTGATAAGGACAAACAGATAAACAGCTGCAGGTTGAGCAGTTGGTAGCAAGAATTCAGCTAGCACCTTTTATAGTAGCTGCCTCTATTGTCTTGTATCTGGTTTAGGCAACAGGAAAACCTTTACTATTTTGTAATAAGAAAAAAAATCTGCATGCAGAATTTTTGCCATAAGAGAGCTCAGAGCAGCTGGTTGTTGTAGTTGTCAACTGCTTTTGTACAGGAAAACCAGTTCTTCACATATGCTGTTGCAAGTCCTTCATAGCTCTTCTCCTGAAACACCAGCAGAAAACTGCAGAATACTTTCTGCTGAATACAAAAATGACAGTGGATTTGACTGTGACAAAGGCAGCCTGTGCACTCTCAGGACCTCTTCCACAGCAAGTAATTTTCTACACAACACTTCTGAATAGAAAAGAACGTGCAAAGTTTGTTTTAGACCATCACTTGTGAATAGGCATATGTGGCTTGCATGCTTTTTCCTACATAAAATGCAATCCATGCCAGAAATCCATTGTGATTAAGCAAACTATAAAGTGCTTCTGTTGTACAAAAGTATATGTCAGCATATCTGGAGTTTAGTGTAAACCACCTGAATGATTGGGTGATAATAACAAAGATAGTCACACTTTACCTGTGTTAGGAGAAATCCTCTGATCCTTCCAGAATGGCCAAATGTGCCTATGAAAATGTCCTTTAAAGACTGGACCAAGCCAAAAGTTCATTTTCCCTTGCTTTCTTTCATTGGTCAGCATCTTTCAAATGAGATGCTCTGTTCTGGGCTATTGACAGAACAAAGGCAGGGTTACATTTCTGTGTTGGAAATGTTGCAACTGTCTGCTAATAATAATCCCACAGAGGTTTCCCCCCTCTGAAATGCCCTGGGTAAAGAGCTGCTGAAGCTACCCTTTCTTTGCAGTTTCTGGCAGGAAAGAGTGCCAGTTTCCCAGGTTTGGATCAGCTTGCTTACTGAGAGATTGTCATGGGACATCACAGAAATCCTGCTTCCCAGCCAGTGGTTGAGCCTTGTAATAGGAGGGTTTCTTGCAAGCTGTTGTCATATACTCAGCCTATGGGGTTGATCTATTTTTTGCAATTAAGCTCCTGATAGATTCTGTTTTGCATTTGTAGCCATTTCCATCAAAATGAAGTTATATACTAGGTTGACAGGTTCTTCAGAAAAACAGTAAATGTGCCCTGAGCCAGGGTTGGATCCACTGTCATGGTGATGGGGCTTCTTATATATTGGACCAGCTGCCACAGCTAACCTACATAGAAATAAAAGTTCCTCTGCCTTTATGCTTATTTTTTGGCCTTACAGATGCAGATGTCTGTTTCAGAAATAGCATCTATCCAGGACCTTTGAAGACAGACTTTCTGATCACATGGTACAAGATGAATGTATTAACTAGTTAGTTCACAGTATAAGATGTCCCTTGAAAACTAAGAAGTAGAAATAGAGAGCCTAAATTCCTTCCTAAGATCTGCCAGGTTTGTGGGTGCTCCCCTAAAACAAGGTAATAGAAAAAATGCAACCCCAGGGACTGGTCTGTGATGCTACTGTTAGCCTTTGTCACCAAACTGCTGCTCAGGCAACAGCAATGGGGAGGAGCCATCACTCAGTGGTAGAGCCCATGTTTTGCATGTAAAAGGTACCAGGTTCAGTTCATGACACCTCCAGACAGGCTGGAAAAGACCCCCAACTGAAATCCTGGAGAGCCACTGCCAGTCAGTGTAGTCAGTACTGGCCTAGGTGAACCTTACTGATTGGAGGGCAGCTTAATATGTTCATGAGCAGAGCCTCATTAGTCATAGGAGCAAGAATAGGAATTCAACTTTTGCCGAGTAACAAAACATACCAGTAGGTGTCTAGATAAGGATGCAAACATTTGTTGGTAGCCGTGTTGGCTGATTAGAAAAAAAAAATCCAAAAAAGAGTTAATAGCCCTGCTTAAAACCTTCTTACACTCCATCACAAGATTGTAAGGGTCAAACTAGACATGAATGCAAATGTGTGCTTAGAGGTGTAAGCTTTCAACTGGAAACATTTTTTCTCCCAGAAAACAGCCATATGGCGGCTTGGATGCATAAGGACAGGGATGTTGGCTCATTCCCTTGCAGTTTTCCTACCAAGAATTGCCTCCCTGCAGTGGCAGTTCCCTCAGATCACTGGTTTGGAAGCAAGCAAAGTGAGCCTCCCTCTCCCTGTGTATCCTGATCATGATAAAGATGGCTTCCTACTGTTGCTTGGCATTTTATTGCAAACAAACAAAGCTCACTTCCAGTCAGTTTTACCACACACATTTGCATACACATCTAGTCTCACTAACTACAGACATTTGGGGCTTTTCCATCATGCCCCACTTTATCCCCCCTTTTACTTTAATACCCAGTCTGAAGAAGAGTTCTTTAGAATTCAAAACTTTGCTCACTACTTTGCAGTGAGCTTTACTTACTACTTGGTTCCTAATATTGGCATTATCCTGCTTCGGATTCTGAAAAAGATCAACAGACCTGGTAGCTTAGCTCAGTGCCTCCTTCAAAAAGCAGCTTGTGAAATTTGGTATGAAATGAGCTTGCAGAGCAGTGGAGCCCATTGCTCAGACACCGTAAATCGAAGGAACATTGCCCCTTTAGATCTGTTTCTGATCAGTCCACCTGTTTCATTGTTATACTGTTTTTTTTAATTAAGATGGTAAATGTACATAGCCTTTTTGAAATAAATTGCAATGTATACTACTTTATGAAATATTTTATGGTATTAATGCACTACTAATAAAACTGGATGGAAAGCACATCTATTCTGTGTCTTTTTCTGAAATGAATTTTTAACCCCTTTTCTGCTTCAGAAAGTGGGAGGTCGTTCTGGAGAGGAGGGGCAGGATGCAGGGCAATCTCAATTCACCTCCTCCTTCAGTCTGCCACTCAAAGCAGCCTCATTCACAACAGCCCTGCATTCACAATAGCCAGCCCTGCATTGCCAACAGCCAAAAGGAAAGCACCTTAAACAATGCATAAGAACTTGCAAAATGTGTTGCTACAAGATATAATTGCTGCTGGCTTAAATCTTCTTAAGATATTCCCTCCCCTACAGAGGGGCTTGCAGAATTTCAGTCTTGGGAGAAAGTTTCCCCATGATCAGTGTTTGTCTCTCCACACTTGAATGTGGAGAAAGTGGAGACAAGGCTAAGAAGTACTGTACATTCTTGAGAAGCCAATCTCTCTCTCTCTCTCTCTCTCTCACACTGATGTGCTTCTTCAGACTGCATTGCTGTTTGTTATTATGAAATGCTTCCATGTGTTGGAGAAGATAAAAAGAAGCCAATTGCTCAGCACTATGATGATGCAAGTGTAAAGCATGGAGAGGTTGAAGTAAAAAAATAAGTTAGTGATCAGTTCCCTTATGTCTACTTACTACACACACTGTTTCGCTCACAAACTGACCCTGATAATACAGCAAGCAGCATCTAAGATAACCAAAGCTAGACTATTTTTTTCTGGCTTATCTGGGTTCCCAGCTTTCTTTTCTCCTATCCAAAGAGGGCAGTAGTCCTATATGACACAGTAGCAAAAAGACTACCAGCAGGACCCAGGACATGCTGGAATTTTCATTTGCATATTGAATGTGGTGTATGAACACAGAGAAGATCTCATTAAATGTTTTCAGGCACACACCTACCACAAACAAACCTGTTTTTGGGTAGCTTCTCCCTCTCAGGATTGGCAGGCCAGTAGAAACAGAGTTCCTGAGAGGGAGGGGCTGCCTGGACTTCCACAAGGCTGTCTAAGCTCGAAGACCCCTCCCCACTGTGCAGTCCAGGAGATGCACAACATCCAGGTGATGGATGGAAGAACACCAGTCCTTGCTCTGGATGCGTTGACTACTGCAACATCATGGCTTTGGTTGTCCTGGGCTTGTAGGATGGTCGTCCTGCCAGCTAGGTGCGCAGAGGGGGCTTGCTGTACCCTGCCCTGAGCTATAGCGTCGTCCCTGGGGACTTGCCCGTGGGTATACTACCCCGACCTACTGGAGTCCCCCCCCTTTTTCCCCCCACGTGCTTCGGCTGCAAGGGCAGGCAGACTAACTCACAGTAAGTTTTAATCTCCCCATTCTCCAGTGGGATCTCCATGTTTGGGTTAGTCCTCCTTTGGGATATGCCCAAGCTGTGCTCCTCAAGGGTGGGAGCTGCTGGAAGCATGTGAGATGACACTCTGAAGGATGTGCCTGGCAAAGGTGTCAATCTTACAGTGTCTCATGAACGTAAAGGAGGACTAACCTGAACATGGACACCACTGAGAAGGGGGATTCATGGTAAGTATTAATCTCCCCAATCTCATTAAATGTTTTTGGGCACAAACCTAACCAACTTTCCAGCACTGACCTAGCTGCAATGCAGCCCCAAAGTAAGGTAACAAACATGCCCTTACCTTGAGGAGGGCTCCTTGAGTGCCTCCCCACTGTGGGATGCAGTGCATGCCACACTGGCACAGCTATGTCAGTGCTGGAAAGTTGGTTAGGATTGATTGCACCCTTAACTACACTGAAAATTCAGCTGACTGTAAACAATGCTTCTGCAAAGCTTAAGAAGATTGCTAGAACTTGATAAGGGATTCCTTTTTTTGTTGTTTGACATATTTTTCATTAACTAATGCTTCATTTTAACACTGTACAATCAGCTACAAAGCGCAAAAAAAAGCTACAAAGCTACAAAGAAAAATTGGGATTTTTCTGCACATGCAAGAAAGATTATTTCTCAATTCACAGATGCATAAATGAAGTACAGGCTGCCATAAAGGGAATGAACACCAAAGTGCTTAGTGGTGACACCTTGCCAAGAAATGTTAGCATAGAAATTCTACCGGGCCCTGATGGCACCCACCCATTGGATAAGGAATTGAAGAATGAAGTTGCTGATCTCTTGACTAAAATATGCAACTTGTCCCTCAAAATGGCCACAGTGCCAAAAGATTAGAGGATAGCAAATGTCACACCGATTTTTAAAAAGGGAAGGAGGGGGGACCTGGGAAACTATAGGCCGGTCAGCCTAACATCTATACTGGGCAAGATGGTGGAATGCCTCATCAAAGATAGAATCTCAAAACACACAGATGAACAAGCCTTGCTGAGAGAGAATCAGCATGGCTTCTGTAAAGGTAAGTCTTGCCTCACGAACCTTATAGAATTCTTTGAAAAGGTCAATAGGCATGTGGATTTGGGAGAACCCGTGGACATTATATATCTGGACTTTCAGAAGGCGTTTGACACGGTCCCTCACCAAAGGCTACTGAAAAAACTCCACAGTCAGGGAATTAGAGGGCAGGTCCCCTCATGGATTGAGAACTGGTTGAAGACAAGGAAACAGAGTGGGGGTCAATGGGCAATTTTCACAATGGAGAGAGGTGAAAAGCGGTGTGCCCCAAGGATCTGTCCTGGGACTGGTGCTCTTCAACCTCCTCACAAATGACCTGGAGACAGGGTTGAGCAGTCAGGTGGCTACGTTTGCAGACGACACCAAACTTTTCCGAGTGGTGAAGACCAGAAGCGATCGTGAGGAGCTCCAGAAGGATCTCTCCATACTGGCAGAATGGGCAGCAAAATGGCAGATGCGTTTCAATGTAAATAAGTGTAAAGTCATGCACAATGGGGCAAAAAATCAAAACTTCACATATAGGTTAATGGGTGTCTGTGACAGATCAGGAGAGAGATCTTGGGGTGGTGGTGGACAGGTCGATGAAAGTGTCGACCCAATGTGCGGCGGCAGTGAAGAAGGCCAATTCTATGCTTGGGATCATTAGGAAAGGTATTGAGAACAAAATGGCTAATATTATAATGCCATTGTACAAATCTATGGTAAGGCCACACCTGGAGTATTGTGTCCAGTTCTGGTCGCCGCATCTCAAACAAGACATAGTGGAAATGGAAAAGGTGCAAAAGAGAGCGACTAAGATGATTACGGGGCTGGGGCACCTTCCTTACGAGGAAAGGCTATGGCGTTTGGGCCTCTTCAGCCTAGAAAAGAGACGCCTGAGGGGGGACATGATTGAGACATACAAAATTATGCAGGGGATGGACAGAGTGGATAGGGAGATGCTCTTTACACTCTCACATAACACCGGAACCAGGGGACATCCACTAAAATTGAGTGTTGGGAGAGTTAGAACAGACAAGAGAAAATATTTCTTTACTCAGCGCGTGGTTGGTCTGTGGAACTCCTTGCCACAGGATGTGGTGATGGCATCTGGCCTGGACGCCTTTAAAAGGGAATTGGACAAGTTTCTGGAGGAAAAATCCATTACGGGGTACAAGCCATGATGTGTATGTGCAACCTCCTGATTTTAGAAATGGGCTATATCAGAAGGCCAGATGCAAGGGAGGGCACCAGGATGAGGTTTCTTGTTATCTGGTGTGCTCCCTGGGGCATTTGGTGGGCTGCTGTGAGATACAGGAAGCTGGACTAGATGGGCCTATGGCCTGATCCAGTGGGGCTGTTCTTATGTTCTTAAGGCCCAGGGGCCAGATGCGGCCTGCAGAAACTTTTTATCTGGCCCTCCGGCTCTCAGCTACTGAGCAATGCTGAGGTGTCTCATCAGTGATCCGCATGATGCTTCAGCTCTCCCATATCTTGAAATACGATTGAGATTTGTTTATTTTTTCTTCTGTCATTTGCAGCTGACTTCTTACATGAGAACAGAGTGCTTATTTGTGGTTTTAACCTGTTTAATGATGTCACTCCAGTCTAATGACATCACTTTCAGTCCTCAGCAGGCATCATGAATGCCATTCGGCAGGCAGTATGAAATGAGTTGGACAGCCCTGATCTATGATAACTATGGAAATTGGTATTTAGTAGAGAATAATAGTATTCATGTAATGCTTCTATGTGCTCAAAGGGCTTCATTCATTGGCACAATTTCATAAACGTCAAGGTGCCCAACTTAGGGCCAACGTGTCAGTGAAGGCTTTTTGTTTGGCATCCAGTGGTTGAGTTGGCATCCTTCAGTCTCGGAAGACTATGGTGTCACGCTCTGAATGGTGGTTCTGGAACAGAGTGTCCTCTCCAGTGCGCGAAGCCTGGGTAAAGTAGGTATGGAGGATAGGCTGTTACCCATGCAGCAAATCCCCCCTCTCCACGTCGCTGAAATGGTCCAATGGAAAGGCAGAAGCCAGTACGGTTGGTTCCAGCGATGCAGGAGTTGCCAGAACGTGACTGTGTTCAGCCATGAACTGCCTCAGGGACTCCGGCTCCGGATTTTGCCTTGAGGTTGACTCCTGAAGCCTTTTCCATAACTGGATGTAGCCACAAGGCAGTGGAGGTTTGGGATCAGAGTTTTCCTTCTCTCAGATGAGCTGCCTTCCCAGGCTGAGGAGCCCCATCTATCCAGTGGTTACACAAAAGCATACGTGCACACAAGAAAACTGTGTATGTGAGTACTGTACACATGAACCACTATACCTGCAGTTGGGATGGACACCATGTATGAGACAAAGAAACTGGCCTCACCAGCTGCCGCCAATGGCTACCATGGTGTGCCAGCTCAGAGCTGAAACCTCTTCCTGTCTATTCAGAAGTCCCATTAGTGTTAAAGGGGCTTCCTCCCAGGAAAGTGTGGAGAGGACTGCAGCCTCACAGCCCCTCCTCTGCCTGCCTCCTCAGAAGTCAGTCCCATTGGAGGCAGTGGGGCTCACTCCCAGGAAAGCGTGGCTAGGATGGGGCTGTGCAAAGGTTCTCTTCACATGCTCAGAGACGCTCTTTCCTGCCTTCATGCGCTGAAGAAGAGCTGAGCTCCAGCCCGGGCCTCGCGCCTTCGGCGAAGGCTGACAGGAGAGGGGCTTTCGGGGCCTCCTGGGCCTGGCAGGGCCCGAGCCACGGTCGCCCCCGCGGGCGAGACGGAGAGCCCAGCCCAGCCCCGCCAACCAGCGCCTTCCCGTCGTGCAGCTGGCGCGGCCCCTTTAATTCAGCCGGCCCGCGCACTTCCCCTCCCTTCCCTTCCCTTCCCTCGCCTGGTCTCCTCCTCCTCTTCTCCTTCTCCTCCGGTCTCCATTTTCCAGCGGCTCCGGGCAGCGTCGGCGGAGAGGAGCCGCTTCCCGGGCTCTGGGCATGGCTGCCAACATGTACCGCGTCGGAGGTGAGGTCCGGCCCCGCGCTCCCCGCCTCCCGCCGGCTTCAGCGCCGGGCTGGGCCGGGCCTGCTTTGTGAAGGGACTTGCGGGGCCGAGGGAGAAGTTGGCCCCGGGCGGGCGGGCACGCCGCCCTCGGGGCGCCACGCTTGGGGCGGGCGCCCTTCCTCCTCCCCCTCCCCCTGGCACCCCCGTTGTCCGCCCCGAGCTCCTTCTCCGGCAGCGCCCGCGCCTCGCTGCCTCCTCCGTTCCAAGAAGGGAACGTGCAGTGGCGCCTGCAGGCAGCCTGGCCCTGAACGTGCATTGTCTGCGAGGCCCTTCTGGGGCACTGGCACCACTTCAGCCTCTGGGCTTGCCGCCTGCCCTTTTGTGCAGCCCCGTTGAGGGGGAAAGCCTTGCCTGGGCCTGCAGGACAGACAAAAGAAAACGTGTCTTGACCCGGCGTGTGGTTGGTCTGTGGAACTCCCTGCCACAGGATGTGGTGATGGCACCTGGCCTAGAGATGCCTTTGAAAGGGGCTGGACAGATTTCTGGAGGAAAAGGCCATCCCGGGTTGCAAGCCCTGATGGGGATGTGCAACCTCCTGGTTCCAGATGTAGGCTATGTCAGAAAACCAGATGCAAGGGAGGGCACCAGGATGCAGGTCTCTTGTTGCCTGTGTGCTCCCTGAGGCATCTGGTGGGCCACTTTGAGATACAGGAAGCTGGACTAGATGGGCTTTTTGGCCTGATCCAACAGGGCTCTTCTTATGGGTTGGTGGAGGCTTCCATCCACTGCAGGGAGACCAAACTCTGCTCTTGTCCTGCTTCCCTTCCTTCTCTTCCTTTTTCCTTCCCTCCCTGTAGTTCTCTGTTCCATCATGTTCACTTTAGTCTTCTTTTAGTTCAAAAATAGGATGTAAAATGTTGGTCAAATGTTAGTCTTTGAAGTGGCATGTATGTCTCAGCATCATTGTGCTTTTATGGTATACTGCTGACTGCCAGCCCAATCCTTATGCATATCTACTCAGAAGTACATCTCATTAGAGTTAATGGGGCTTACTCCCAGGGAAGTGTGGGAGTTATGGCTGTTAGGGCCCAATCCTATCCACCTTTCCAGCACTGGTGCAGCCTCAATGCAACCCTGAGGTAAGGGAGCAAATGTTCCCTTACCTTGAGGAGGCCTCTGTGACTGCTTCCCCACCACAGGATGCACTGCATCCCCCATTTGCTTGACTGCACCAGCACTGGAAAATTGGATAGGATAGGGCCCTTAGATTCTTTATTTTATTTATTTAAAATACCTATATGCTGCCTTTCCCACAAATATAGGCTTCCTAAGAACTGAAACCAGGATCATGTAAATAAACAAAGCATAAGTAGATCTATCAGCCAATGATTTTATCAAGTAAGTAAAGCAGTGAAATTAGCACACATTGGGTACTGACAAAGATCTGGGGTAGGCAATTTAAAATAAAATAAAATAAACACTTAATAGTGCCTAGAAGAGAGATGGCACCTGATGTATCTGGGAAAGGTATTGAATATTTGGGCTACTGCTACTGAAAAAAACATCTCTCTGCAGTAGTCGTGCACATCTTACTTCTTAAGTTGGGGGCACTTAGAGCAGGGGTTCAAGAAGATATTAGCACACAGGCAGATTTGTGTAGGAGCAGGTGATCCATCAGATCAAGAGAACTTCATTGGTGAAAGCCAGTGTTTTGGATAACACGACTCTTACTATTGCAATAGTACTAAAGTTGTACTTGGGAGCAGAAAGTTGCCCTTAAGTTGGACATATTTTGTGTATCTAATCTATATCTTTGCTTCAAAAATATTCATCTGTCCCTTTACTCTGACCATGTGATTCCCCCTCCATAAATTTCTACATCAGTTCCCTGTCCCTTCCTAGATCATGCAGAAACTGCTGAGGTAACCCTTCTCTTTGTACACCTCCATTGCTTTGTCCCTCTTATATCTTTCCACTTGTGTTGCAATACAGTTGTGCTCATCCAGAGCTTTCCCCAGCCCATATGTGCCCATCTGAAAAAGGCACCTTTATGCAGGCTAGAAAAAGGTACCCATTTTGCTGATCTCCTTCCTTCCATTCAGATGTATGAATGGCACCTCCTTAGATGTGGCATCCATATGGGGCAGCCCTGTCTCTTGCATCTCTACCATTCTGAGCCTTTTGAAGGTTTTCTCCTCCTTCAAATAACTCCACCATTTCTCCCTTTTTTGCTCTCATTCTTGGAGCTTCCTCCAGTTTCAGTTCTATTTCCTTTAAATTCCTCCTCACACTTCTGTGAAGCCTTTGCCTGAAGTCCCTAGTGCCCATGCTGCATCTTAGTTAAACATAAGATTTGTGTAAATGGCAACAACTGTGTATTCTGTCCCAGTTTATCCTTGTTTCCACTCCACACTCTTTCCTTTATCTCTCTTGTGTTTGATTTATGAGCCTCTTGGGACAGGGACCTAATGTTTGTTTGTTTGTAAAGTACCATATGCATATATGGTGTGCTATAAGTAATCGCATTGGTGTGTAAAAATATGAGATTGCTGCAGTAACCACCATTATTAGGAAGTAAGGCACACTGAATACAGTGGAATTTACTTCCAAGTAAGTATATCTATATCATCATGAAACTATGGTTTAATAATATTTGATTTTGCTTTGTTTGTATAGTACTGTTTCATTCACCCAAGCTTTTTTTCCTGTTGTTCAGGATGTAATTTCTCTCTCAACAATTCTGAATCAGTTTCCTATATCTCAACAGTATATCTCAATAGTGTGTCCCTGGAGACAGACCAGGGACACACTACACTTGCTCCCAGTGTGGAAGGGATTGTCGCTCCCAAATTGGCCTTTTCAGCCACACTAGACGCTGTGCCAGAACCACCATACAGAACGCGATACCATAGTCTCTCGAGACTGAAGGTTGCCAACAATCTCAATAGTAAAGCTGGGCTCTATTTTAGTGAACTTCTTGAGGGGTAGGATGGTCATTGGATCTTAGTAAAAACAGGTTTTTAGTTTTGACTGATATTTATGCATACCATACTTTAGTCAGGAGCAGTACTGGATGGCAACCCATTAAACCTCAGAATATAGACGTATCCAAGTTTGAATTATCTAGTGTAGGCACTGGGATTAATGAGTAGGTCTTGGTTTGAGGCCTTTAATTTGAAGTCATAGCCAACTTTAATAAACTTTAGGCATACACATCTACATAAAACTGCTACTCAAAACTGTTGAGGATGGAGGGTTGGGCAGCAGTGTCACCAACATGGGATGCTAAACTCCCGTCTTCTGAAACCATGACTCTTGCTGTCTCTGTTTGGGATTGAGCCATGTTGTCGACATTTGTGCCCGCTACAAAAAGTTCTCATAACAGACCAGCAAGAACCAAGAAACCACCTGAAGTCTGTTCTTGCTCCTCTGTGGTGATGTAGGCTCTACTGCATCTTTGACTTTGCATATGAGGTTGTGATGTATTGTAGTCTTAGAGTGTCACACCATCCCTCAGATTGAGATTCAGCATTAAGGTACTTGGATTACGCGCTCATTCAGTGCTAGCCAACCTAGCTAGCACCCCCTAACCCCCTAAGCCCCCCTGTATCTGTGGCTCCTGAAAGCCTGCCATCTGCAAATACTGTATTGTATATAGGTTTTGCTACTATTTGTGGTTTTGGTCATCCACGGGAGGTCTTGGAACTTATCCCCCATGGATGGGGGGGTTGTTTCTGTACTAATGTTGGAGAAAAGCACCTTGGGCCAATCCTGTTTGATTTGCCAGCGGATCTCATCACTGCTGCTCCAGCCACCACTCCCATCTGCAAACATAGGCTCATGGAATTTGCCAACAGCAACTGTCTTGGTGTAACTCAGTTATACATTATTATCTCAATAGTCAACACCACTGTACAGACTGAAGTCTGTACTGGCAACATAACCATTTACTGTGACCAGTATTGATCCCAATCACCTTGGTTTCCACACTCAGGTTGATTCTACCTTCTCTCCTGATGGCACCTATGATTCCTTCCTCTCTCTCATCTTCAGGCTTGACAGAGGAAGGAAAATCTGAATTGGTATGTCCATCTCTATTATACCTTTTCAGTCATCACCTGATTACCAGGTTAAAGGCAGAAGGGCAGAAAGTCAGCATTTCCAACATAGGATCTGAGAGCTCAAGCCTATCTAATTTTCTAGCACTGATGCAGTTGCACCAACGGGGTGTGTTCTGCATCCTATTTGGAGACGTAGTCGCAGAGGCCTCCTCAAGGTAAGGGAACATTTATTCCCTTACCTTGTGGCTGCATCTGTGCTGGAAAGTTGGATAGGATTGGACCCTGAGCCTATTTTTAAATATCATTGGTATAGCCTCAACATTTGACATGAAGTACCAACAGTCTAGAAAATAATAGATGAGCTAGTCTGTAATTCTTTTCAAACAGGCCTATAGCTGTGTGACCTTACCTATGCTTCACAGTCTTCTTAAAGCAGCTAAGGAAGTTTGGGAGAAGCTCTCTTCTATACTGCCCATTTCAAGGAAGTTGGAGAAAAGGGCAGAGGGTTGCTTCTTTCTCTTTAACCATCCGAGGCTGACCTCCCTTATAGTACAGCATGCTTCTGTCATACTCGCTCTGCTTGCATGGATTTTGAGAGTAAGAAGTTGAATTCTACACAACCGTTGCCATAAACATTCAGATTGCCAACTTTCTCTTATGAATGGCAAGTTATCAGATTCAGCATGCTTCTGGGAGAAATCTTCCAAATTTGGGGGGCGTTATTGGAGGATCATTACAAGATTATCCAGTCATTCCAATCTGAGGTATCCAGAGTAGCCAAGAAACAAATGAACATGGTGAAGCATCTTAATGTTCTTCAGAAATTATGACCAGCTCCATTGCTCTGAGTAGACAATGTCTTGCTAAACACCCAAGTTATGCATCAAAGACTAACCTTTTGATGGAGAGGGACTCTTCAGTTCAGTGACTGATATGTAAGGAGGACCAAAGTTACAGCCAGAACCTTCAGGCTCAGCACTTCTTTCCCAGCAAGATCAAAACCAAAACAAGATTTTGTCCAAGATTCCAACAGTATAAGTCTTACTGGGATCAGGCATATTGCAGGTGTATTTAAAGCTATCCCCCAAGGAAAGAGGATCACAACCCTCTTCGTAATCTAAGCAAGCCCATCTGCTGCAAAGATCCTGACTCCATTAATTAATATTCTTTAACTTCATTCCACAAATATTTTTCACCAGCCTCCACAACACCAAAATTAGTCCAATTCCTTGCTGCCAGCAACAGTGTTACTGACTCTCGGTGATTTAAAGGGGAATTGTTTAAAGCAGTGGTTCCCAAACTGGGTTGGGCAGAAGTGGTGGGTTGCGACCTGATTTTTGGTGAGTCGCCAATGGGTGATGGGAAGATCAGATAACTTATTGCCTCAAGTCATGAGGTTGAAAAAAATCAGATACTGTAGCTGCTAATTGCCCTGCAAAGAGCTCAGCTCCTGCAGTTTGCAAGCTAACTGCCCTTCAAGGAACTGAGTTCCTGTAATTTGCAAGCATGTGTAAATGTAGGGAGATAAATGCTTTAAGGTCTATTTCTTATTTTCCTTACTATTACTTAATAAATTATTTCTTTCTAGATCTCCTTTTTGGTAAACCTAGGTACTGATAGACTGTCATTTTAAATAAGTGGACTCTAGTGCTAAAATGTTTGGGAACCACTGGTTTAAAGTATTCTGCAGAGTCCAAAATGTTGGTTGCATCAGATCACTAGATGATTGCCTCTGCTAGTCCTGCCCCCCTCTTGGGACCTGCCTGCCCTGTCCGTCCGCGCCCCCCCCAGTCTTGTCTTCACAACAACCCTATCAGGTAGCAGCCAGGCAAAACAGTGAGACGAGCCTGTGCAGCATTATATCAGGAACTCAGTTTTGATAAGGCAGCATCGGTACTGGATTGGATCCAAGCCTTCTCTTACACAGGCTTTGAAAGGTTGCCACAACCCCCCAAATGAGGTATCATGACCTCATTGGGGTCACGACCCACAGATTGAAGAACACTGCATAGAGTTTGCATTCCTTCCACCATCAGATGTGTTTCACATGTTCAATGTCTTCCAGGAAAAAGAGGCTCATTCTCTGGAAAGGTACCATTGATCTTGTCAATTGTACCTCAGTCAACCTTATTGGGACTTCTACTTATGATTCTTCATGGTACCGAAGAGAGATCGTGGCCTATGTTCCAATATTGTATGTGGGATAACAACACTTTCATCCAAACCAGAAACATAAGAACAGCCCCGCTGGACCAGGCCAGCCCCACTGGACTAGGCCCATTTAGTCCAGCTTCCTGTATCTCACAGTGGCCCATCAAATGCCCCACGGAGCACACAAGACAAGAGACCTGCATCCTGATGCCCTCCCTTGATCAGATAATAATAATAATAATAATAATAATTAATAACTTGAAGATAACCAAGATTTCTGATCAGATAACTTGATCAGAAATTTTCATACAATTTCATTACCCAACATCTTTATGTTTCTTTATGAAGGTGCCTTGTTTGTAGCCATGGACTTAAGACACTTATTTCCATAATGTTAGAAGTATCTCCAGTTTGCTATTGTCAATAAACACTGCCAATACAGATAGCTTCCTTTGGCATCTCCACAGTACTGAGGGTGTTTACAAATTGAACGACTTTAGTCACAGCATTCCTTTAATGTCAAGAAATAATGGTGTTTCTTGGGTGATCAGCAGAATTCAAGCACCGCCTCCAGAAAAAAACTACTTCACTTCAACTGTGTTAGTGTTCATGGGCTATACATCAACTTTGAAGAACTGTCAACTGTAACTGACATGGTGCATTGAACTTGTAGTTGTCATATTGGATTCACCTCACTGTTGTGCCTGTCTTTTGTATTCAAGTGAACAAACCATCACTTCTCTCATCAAGGCCTTTGTTAAATCACCTTTTCAACCAGGATGTTAAATTCAGCACTTTCTGTCATAGCCATCATCTTGTTGGTTTGTCTGTAAATGAAGCATCTATAGGGATGGCTTCTATCCATTTTCTGTCCTCTACACAGACTGCTAAACATTCTGGATCCAGTAGATCTTTTTGCTACAAGTTGGAGTTCCAAGTGTTGGAAATTTTGCAGCCGAGCTGACCACAGTACCCAGCCCATAGGGGATGTGATTCTAATTTGCAGTAAAACACTGTTGCCTGTGTTTAAATGATTTGTGCACTAGTGCATAAATTAAAAAACAGTATTGCACAAATTTAAAAAAATGCCAATAAAACTGGGCATTGTCCCTCTCCTGACCATATGTCCATGTCACATCAATTAATGTGGATGAAATGTCGTGATAAGCAAATATCAAAAAGGGGTATCCTGGAATCTGGAAGACCACATCAATGTCTAATAGTTGCTAGTTTGGGAGCAGCAGTGAGTCTTCTATGGATATGTAGTGTTCTCTGCCAACAATTGCTGATGTGAGTAGGCAACAGCATAGTTAGTAGGCAACAGCATTTGAGTAAGGAAGGCAAACATACTGTGGATGTAAGCCTATCTATTTGAAAGTAAGTCCTTTTCATTTTGGTGGAATTTACTGGAAGTAAGTGTATAAAGGATTGCAGTTTAAAGGATGTAGGTGCATTGGACATGACATGAAATGAGTGATGAAGATGGTAAAGGAGAGCGCAAGAGATATTGGTAAGGGAGGTATGATTATATCCGTATAAGAAATTATGTTCATATTTTCACTTTTTAAACTGTAACCCTTGTTGATTTTTCGCTTTCAGATTACGTCTACTTTGAAAATTCCTCAAGTAATCCATATTTGATACGAAGAATTGAAGAACTCAATAAGGTAAAAATGATGTACATAACAGCTGTACTTCCTGAAATTCCATTTTATCTTCTGTTTTATCCGTTTTATTTTGAAATAATTGTCAATTTTTGTGAAGTGACAGAACTCATAACATGTTAACATTGTCTGAAATAAGGGATCATTGTAAGTTCTATTGGTGTTGCACATTTTTTTACTTTCCTTTTAAAATACAGTTGGCCTCAGCATCCCTGCAGATACTGAAACCCACAGATAACAAGATTTGCAGGTCAGCACCTTCTGGTTGCATCCAAAGGTCAGGTAGGGCCTTCCACCACAGATCTGGAACCTTTGTTGAGTCAAACCCTTGGGCTTTGAACCCACAAATAAAAAGAGCCCACCTATATAGATCATTCTAGATGCTTGTTGGCCAATGCTTATACAAGTTGGTCCTCTGCATCTGTGGAGGTTCCACACCCGGATACTAAAAAATCTGGATGTCACAGATAATCAATCCACAGTCCAACTCACAGAGGACCTTCCTGTTGTGACCAGAGGTTGCAGGGGAGGTGTCGTGCAGCCTCCCCACAGAATGCCTGCCAGAGCAATTTACAGACACTTCAGTTTTTTCTGAATAGGGTGTGTCTGGGAGGTCCTCTGTCAAAGCCATGGCTACTGAACCCGCAGATAATGAGGACCCACTGCAGTATATAAGGCCCCCTCCAACTCCTTGATTCTACAGTTTAATGTTCTGTAATGTGCAGTTTGAAAAGCATGTTATATTAATGGAATATACAAAAGGTTACAGAATGATAAGAATACAGTAATTAAGGCTGTTAAACAATTTAAAGTAAACTTAGTTTATTAGTTGTTTTTAGTCAACTTAGGCTGCAATTCTGTTCATGTTTACCTGAGCATAAGCCCCACTAAGCATAGTAGAACTTCTGAATAATCATATATAGAATTGGGGTGTGAATTGATTTAATTTTGTATTCCTTTGTATATGGATAAAATAATACAGTTGGAGAAAAATACATACAGCAAATCCTCAGTGTTATCGATAGGTTGTTGGAAACTGCAAAACAACTTATAATGAAACAAATTTTACTGTCAGCTGGCTCAATTACACTTTCTCAAGTGGTGGGCTCACTGAGCAATGCCCCATTGTGTTTCAAGGCATTCTGGGGCATGACAAGACCAAGGGAGTGGACTTGGCTTGACCCAGATATGGGTTCCAGTAGTCCTATAATGTGCAGCCACAAAGGATGCAGAGGGCAGAAGATTGAGAACCACTGGCCAACTTTAAAATAATATTGAATGAAACAACTTTAAGTGAGGACTTGCTGTCCTTGAGGAGCTTTGAAATGATCATGCACATGTTGCAACAGCACTGTCTTAGCATAGGTATTCTCTAGTACAGTAGTTTTCAAACTCTCTAGGAGAGTTTGCACTGCTGTAAGTCCTTGTGGGGAGGGGAGGCAGCGACGCCATCCCTAGGATCACACTGCTCTGGAGGGCTGCAGGGACTGGGATGCACTCACCAGTCCCTGCAGCAGCCTGTTGGGGTACGGGGAGCCCTGGTGTCACTGCCTTCTCCCTGCTCCTTAAGGGGAAGGAGGCCAGGGCCTTCCGACGCCCCAGTCTGAAAACCACTGCTCTAGTCTATGTGGGAGGAAACGATTTGCCCCTTCTGAGTTGGCACCCACCCCTCATGTATTTTAGAAGTCTTTGCATTTGGTGAGACCCTTCCAATTAATTATTTTGACTAGTTAATTGGTTAAACATTGCACCTCTAATAATTGTAAGAATAGCTGCATATGCATATATTTTATTTCCATCAGTCCTCTTGTATATTGTCTAAAGCAGGGGTGTTCAAATCCCGACCTGGGGGCCACTTGCAACCCTCAGGGAGCCCCTAGTCTCCAATTAGCTTCTGGCCCTCTGAAGACTTGCTGGAGCCTGTGCTGGCCCAACACAACTGCTTTCAGCATAAGAGCAACTGTTCTACCTCTTGCGTGAGCTGTGGGACGAGGGCTCCCTCCACTGCTTGCTGTTTCACATCTATGATGCAGCAGCAGCAAAGTCTTGCTTTGTGCAAGGCCTTTTGTAGGCCCTGAGTTATTGCAAGACCTTAATTCAATCATACAAGTTCCATCTCTAATATATTCATTTATGTTAATTTATGTTAATTTGAATTGTAAATTCTTTTTTTTCCTGGCCCCTGACACAGTGTCAGAGAGATGATGTGGCCCTCCTGCCAAAAACTTCGGACACCCCTGGAATAAAGCATTTACAGTCTCTCTTTTGCCCTAATTTTGGGATTGAGGTTGACTAGGTTGCCATTGTAGATTATTTATGCCAAGAACTAAACAGGAGAAATACGTCCCAGTTGGAGTTTCTGAATTTCACAATGACTTTTAATACCATTGTGCATGGTATTCTGGGCTGTCTGGAAGGAGTGGAGTTTGGAGGCTCTATTTTATAGTAACTTCAGCCCCTTCTGAACAGTAAGTCTTGGAAGGTTACTGTGAGGTGCCTACTTGGCACCTTGACTTTCAGCCTATGGTGTTCTGCATGGTTCTTTGTCAGTGGTTCCCAAACTGTGGGTCCAACCTAAAATCCTGAACCTGAACCCACTGCTGGGTCAGGACCTGATTTTAGGTTGGTCCCCAAAGGGTGATGGAAAGATTGCCTCAAACCCTGAGGCTGTTCAAAAATCAGATACTGTAACTTCTAATTACTCTGTAAAGAGCTCAGCTTCTACAGTTTGAAAGAGTTTGTAAATATAGGGAGATAAATGTTTGAGGGTCTTTTTTCTGGTTATTTTAAATAAATAAATTATTTCTTTCTAGATCACCTTTTTTAAAAAGTCTGGTAAAGCTAGGTGGGTCCCAATACTGTGTCATTTTAAAAAGTGGGTCCCTGTGCTAAGAAGTTTGGAAACCATTGTAATCAATTGTGTTCCCTATATTGGCTAACATAAATGAAACTAATAGGAGAGATTAGAGAATTTAAGTTGGCTGTAATCAAAATGCTGATGACAAGCAACTCTCAATCCAGGTGACTGTGGAGATGCTGAATCAGTATTTGAGAACGCTAATGGGCTGGATGTTAGTGAACATTTTTTGTTTTTGTTTCTTTTCAATAAAGCCTGGTTATCTGTCTAAGGGTGCAATCCTAACCCCTTATGTCAGTGCTTTCCAGCATGGACATAAGGGCAGTGCAGCTCCAAAGTAAAGAATCAAACATTTCCTTACTTTGAGGAGGCCTCCGTGAGTAACACCCAATTGCAGGATGCAGCACATATCCCATTGGCTGGGAAGCACTGACATTACGGGTTAGGATTGCGCCATAAGTTACTTGCTCAGCTTTTCTTTTCAGCACAAGAGCTGTCTCCTCCATCCCTGACATTCTTTCGAGACTAGCAATATGCAGGGAGCTAAGAGGTGGTGGGGCAAGATGCAAGTATCTTGTTGTGTTGTGTGCTCCCTGTGCCATCTGGTGGGCCACTGTGAGACACAGGAAGCTGAACTAGATAGGCCTTTGACCTGATCCAGCAGGGATCTTCTTATGAAGGCTCAGTTGCCTTCCCAGATTGCGTCTCAAGGAAATAGCTTCCATACTGTAGGAACCTTTTGGGCTTACCAGACAGTGAGATGGTATGAAGAAGTGTGCCCCAGCTTTATCTTGAATTGTGGAGGGAGGGACGGGACTTCTTTTTCTGAGGCAGCAAATCTGCCAAGGTTTTAGTGTTACTTCCCCTTCCAGTATGGGGCTGTGAAACTGCACTGGACCACCACAGCTCTTTGTGGTACAACCTTTAAACAGCTTTTGGAAATGTCAGTTGGTATAAAATGCAGCTGTAAGGGTTCCATCGGGCTCTAGATTATGTGATCATGCTTTGCTTTTGATGCTGCAGCTGTATCGATTGTCAGTTATGTCCAAGATCAATTCAAGATTCTGGTTACTAGTTAAATAATTAGTTGACTTGAGAGCAGAAGTATGATGGTGACTTGCTGTTCTCTGTGCTGGTTCCCATCCTATGTAACTCCCTGCCACAGGAAATACAGCCAGCACGTTTCCTGTCTGTTCGGGGCAAGTTGACAATGTGTTTTTTTTCCCCAGCAAGCCAAATTTGGCTTCCTCTAATGTTATCCCCTTTGGTTTCTTTTTAATTATTTGTCAAACTTTGGGTTGTAATTGCCTCCTGGTTTATTTAATCATGTGGTGCTTGAGTCCTTTCTGGAGAAAGATTGGATATACATTTTCTTTAAATATAGCAGAGTCACGTTGGAAAGAGTTCCAGTAACTCAAGCGCTCTGACTCTGCGTGAAGATTTTCAGTGCTTCAGCACTCAGTCCTATTCCTGGCTGCCGTGCTGTGGTACATCAGCACTGAAAGGGCTGCTGCTGTATCCTGCAGGGCCAGGGAAGCAGTCAGAGGTGTCCTTGGGATAAGTTTCCTTACTCAGTTTAGAGCCCTGGCTGCCCCAGTGGTTCTCCTCGAAGCTACGCCATCTTTTGGTGCTTGGCCTCTGTGTCACTCTGACTAGTGCTGACCTCTCTGCTGGTTCCATTTGCCTTTCAGCCACCTCAATATGCCTTACAGCACTTACACAAGAGTCATTGCTGGGGCAGCGTGCAGGCTGCCGGTGCTACCCTGGTGTAGCATCGGGCTGCTCATCATTCCATAAGGGGATTTAATAAAAAATTAAATTAAAGACCAGTGTTTCTCAACCAGTGGCACAGGTAGCACCAGTGGTACTTGAGATGGTGTCTGGTAGTACTTGCAGGGCCCCTGGGCCCACGTCCGGTCCCCCCCAGCAGTGAGACCAGGAACAACACAAGAAACAGCAATAAGAGGCTCAGCTCGGCAAGCAGAGCTCCAAAGCATGCTTTTCTATGCTCAGAAATGCCCTCCTACTGGTGTTTGTGTCACATCTGGCCTCCTAACCCAGAAATAAGTAATGATGATGTCATCACCAGTTACTTCTGATGGTACTTTGAATAGATGGACCATGTGAAATGGTACATCAAAGGGCACCATGTGAAGTGGTACAGCAGAGGGCAAACGTTGAGAACCACTAATATAGACTGCTGCTTAAATAGGAAGTTGCTCATAAGAGCACGCAGCACATAAGATGTTTAATATTTAAAACTTTTTTCACGCTGGGTTGTTGTAAGGTTCTATATGTTTGTGATCAGGTTATGTATAAAAGTGGCTAAGTGACTGGATCTCACTAAAAAAAGTGACTGGATCTAGCCCACCATCCAGTCTCTGAAATAAATATATGTCGATTATGTACACAGTCTTGTAAGGTTATAAAGTTGGTTGTAGAATCTCACTGAATTTTAGGTATATTTATTTTGCTACAATTTCTTTGTACAGTACTACTTTATATTTGAATAGCTGTTGTTTTATTTATACATAGCTTTATACGTATTGGTGGTGCTGAGTCCTTCCATGCCAAAGTAGCAAAATTCTGCAGTGAGCGTTAAATCATAGTCATCAATTCGTTTAAATTTTGCAGTCTCATGTTAAGATGTATCTACAGCCAAGATAAAATACAATTAAATAAAACAAGCAAACAAAAAAAGTTATATCACTGTGGGCAAGATCGTGTCTCTCTGAAACTTTTTCATGGTCATAAATGTATGCTCGTTTTTTGTTTTTTCAATAGAATGAGATGTACTCTACGTATAAGTAGAGGTGTTTATTTTTGTTAAATATGCAAACACATTTTGGTGTTCTGTTTTCCATAAATTAAAATGTATTACTGGTACTTTTTCAATTAGAAGTAAATCAGTGGCTGCGTCTGCTGACACTATATCACATAAATCACCTACCTAGTACACTTTTAAGCATTTAATAAAAATGAGAACTTGGAATGAGAACACACTTTTTCAAATCATGAAATCTGCAAAAAAAAAATTTTTCAAACAGGTGGTGTGACGGGGAGGTGGAGAACAGGTAGGCGGGAGGTGTGTCGGGCGGAGGGTTGGAGACTGATCCCATGGAGCTCTGCTCCACCGGATCCAAGGTATTCGGATCCAAGGCCCTACACGAGCGCCTTTACCTTACGGCTGACCTTTCGGTCGGCGGTAAAGTGAGTAGCGAGTAACCCCACTGCGGGGCTGCTTCCCTTACCCAAGAGAAGGGGACGAAAGTCCCCTTCTCCCGAGGCGCCGCCCGTGGCAGGCTGACGCACACAGGATGCGGCGGGAGCCATTCTTGTCGCAGCTGCAGCCGCGCACTCTGGGCAGCTCAGGATTGGGCTGTTACTCTGTTAAGGAAATTGCCATAATCATACATTTTATTTAACTAAAACTATGTTAATGTTTTTTGGATTTTTGTTCAACACACAAACAATATTTAACAAGTCTTTGGGTTTTTAAAAATTCTCTAAAAAGATAGTTAAGAGTTTTACATTTCTCCCCGAGTACTTTAAAACGAAGTGTATTTTTAATGAAAATGAAATAGATTATGTACAGCAGTCAACATGAGACACTTAAAATTTTGGCTCATGCAGCAACTCAACAATCTTCATCTTTTTCTTGTGTGTTCATCATCTGGAAAAGTAAGTTTTCTCAAACTTTCTTGGATCCCAAATGATTTATCAGTTTAGAATGAACTAGTCCAAAGAAGAAGTACACTTTTTTTGCACTGGCAGAAGAAAATACTGCTATTAAGCTGGATGATCACTTCAACAGTCTCTGAATTTAGGTATATCATTTAAATTACTTCTACGAGTTAACCAGTGTAACTATCTTCAAAAGTTCATCAGCAAACATATGCTTCTTGAATGGTTCGCCCTTAACTTTGAAATTTATTATAGTGGACATCATGGAGGGAAGATTACTTATGCCCATGTCATAGTCAACTTGTATTCCTCAGCTGCTATTGGTGCTGCTACTGATAATTGAAAACATCTGAAAGAAAATGAGCTAGGTTGGTTTTGTTGAAAATTTATATGCCATATTTCCCATGCTGAATCAAATGCCTAAGTAGCTTTTTGTTTCTATTCCTGCAATTTAATTCTGTTGTTGTATTTCCTTTTTTATGATCTCATTCAATTCCTTCCAAATGTCAACTGCATCAGCAATAAAAATAGTGTTTTCCTGCACTGTGCTCCCTGGAACACAGTAGAAGTCTATGAAAATAGGCTTCAGAATAGTCAACAAGTATTCGCAATCTTGTTTACAAACGGTCATCAAATTAGGCCAATTTTTGATACAGTGCTCACAACAGTCTACTACTGAGTTTTATCGCACATCCTGAGAGTTAACTTGGATCATCTTTGCTTTGTTTCGAGCAGCTGTTGCACAGTGGTTGTTATGGAAGTATTTTGCAATTTCAACAACACTAGGCTTTATTTCTGGAGCACAGAAGTCTTTGGCCAAGAGATGCATCAAATGAGTGCTGCACACGTATTTTGTTAGCTTAGGATTCTCTTCCTATTTCTTCCTGGGCTTCTTCTCCTTATCCAAATTGACTTCACCTCTAGTGATCCTTGGTTCATTGACCTTGAAAGTTTTTACTAAGAAGTGAGAAGGGATGTAAAGTCTTTGCACCATAAAGTTGCAGAGGGTCAATAGATACTCCAAAGGAATTGGCATTACTTAAGGAGATGATAGATGATATTTTGCATTTGAGCGAATGGCGTATTGGAGACAGTTGCACATGTAAATATTTGTGAATATCTGGAGGCTGTTCTTTGATATAATAACATAAGCCACATGAAAAATGTTGATACATACAAGACCAAAATTAATCTATATATTTGTGTGTTCCCCCCCCCACATTTCTTTCTTTTTTTATATATGCAACCTATAACATTATATTCATGTAATGCTCTTTTTTTAAATTCACATAGAACAAAAATAAAGCTTTTTTTTTAAAGGAGATGATTGAAAGCAATCCTGAAGATTGTAATAGGACTTCCAAGAATTTCCCAACATCAAATGCTGATGGAAAAAAATTCCATCCAGATTTGAAAGAATAGGGTTGATCACATCTGTTATTTCTCCTCTCAGTCTATTGCTGTTAACATGCTTGTATCTCTAGAGACAAAAATTTTGAGGGCTGCAAAATGTTCTTGATGGTGGATAGTCTCATCTAAACTGAGTGCTAGACTGACTACTTGCATAGATGGAACTGTTAACAAAAATAATCTACACAGCAGCCTATGGAACCTCATAAAATTGAGGCCCCAAGCCAAGATCTGTTGAGACCTATTTAAAAAACATTTTTTAAAAAATTATATGATTATATTGTTTCATAATAAACTATAATTTATAATTCCAATTTCATAATTATGTCTTTGAGATATAATACATCTTAAACTAATCATTGCTCAGAATTTTTAAAACAAAAAGCATTTGGACCAGAAAAGTGAGCAAATCCAATTTTTATCAAACAATCCAATTTACAAAATGTATTTTTATCGTTGGTTTTTACCCACTTGGACGCACACTCAAAATTATGTAATGTTACCATACATATGGAAAAAAATTATTAAAATGAGGTGCACTGCATATGGTGGGACTTATTCCCAGGTGATGGTGTATACTAGGATTGCAACCTCAGTTTAAGATTGAGACCAACTTTAAAAAAAAAATTCTTCTTTGTTTCCAATTTGTTTAAAGTGAATATGGAACAAATTGAAGCACATAACCCAGCTAGGGAGAAGGGATATGAAGAAGGCACCTCATTCATTCCCCTCTCCTTGCAATAAAGAGCTGTAGAAGGAGCCTAGGTAAATAAAAACTGAAGCAAATACTTTGTACTTGGAGCCAGTCAGGGCCTTGAGGTTCAAAAGAGTTCTAGGCAAAGACAAAGGAATATGTCAGTCTCTGTGCTCTGCTTTTGGGTGCTTTGGACTGTGCTGATTTATTCATTTGTGCTTTGATTCTGAAAAGAATGAAGTGTCACAATAAACACTGGAGTAAACACACTCCAGACTGCTTTTTTGGGAGGGGGCTCTAGTTAGCCTGGAGTAGGGCTGGAGTAGAACCAACAAAGAAGCACTGCCACTGCAGTGCAGTCTCTAATGGGAGGGAAACCTGCTAGACAAACTTGCCTGAGAAAGCCTTGGACTCCAGGAGGCACCAAAACAGGTATTAAGTTTCAGGGGGTCCATGAACTGGAGTCAAAAAAGGCTTTGTGTGTATGTGTATATGTGCATTTTTCTGGGGAAGGGTTCCATAGTTGTCAGATTTTCAAAGGGGTCCATGACCTGAATAAGGTTAAGAACCACTAAATGGTTCACTAAATGTGCTAAAATGACTGGTGTTGCAACTTTAATAAAAATCGTTGAGTTGGAAAGGACCTACAGAATCAATGTCCAGCTCCCCACCAATACAGGCTGTGCAGGAACTTAAAACTGAGGCTTTAAAGCTTTAATACAGCGGTTTGCCTGTTTCAAGGGAAGTTTCAAGGGAAGGGCACATTCTTGATGTATTGTGGATTTTTAAAATCTAATCTACATGCAGGAAAAGAAAAAGTAAAGGTACATTTCTTGGGTGGTGGTGGTGGCAAAGATCTGGTTGTGAACTTCAAATATGAACTAAGGCACTTTAACTCGAGTTTTTCTTGAACTATGGCCAGAATAAATCCAATATCATGTAGATTATTTTTGGCAAATTTCATGGTGGTAAGACAAATCATGTGGATTTTGTGATGAATAAAATTTTCAAGCTGTATAATAGTAGAACACCAAAAGACTGTAACATTAATGTACAGACACTCTCATGCCTGTATAATTTCACTGAATATAGTGATTCTGCAAAAATCCATATGTATAACTTCAGTGAATGATAATTTTGTAAATTATACATTTCCTTTTCATATAATAATATCTAGCATGTGTATAATGCTTTCTAAGTGTGCAAAGCATTTTACCTGTGCTATTTTGAAGTAGCCCTACCAGCATTTTTTTAAGCAAATGTAATTCTTTCCATATTGCTGCTGGGGAGCTGAGAGGGACTGGCTTGCTTATGGCCATCTAGTGAGTTTGTGTCAGAAGTAAGATTCAGACTGGGAAAGTCTTGACTTGCAGCTTGGTCAATTGGTCACTATGCAACAACAGTTATGGTGTTCTGGAAAATGGTATTCTGTGGTAAAGAAAGTACATCCTTGAACCACATTTAGATTTGTTTCATGTTCCTGTTAAAATTGTGCTTGCACTTCATGACATTTTAGCCCTGGGATAACAAACTTTAGGAGTTCTTAAACACTTCCTTTGCTGATGTCCTGATTATGAATATCAGAATAATCTGCCAATTATTTTGAATCATTTGATGTATACTCTGAAATTGTGAAATCCACCTATAAGGGTAGAACCTTGCTTAGAAAACTGTTTTCTGCAAAGGTACCACTGTCTTACATGAACACTGTACAGGCTGAACTTCATTATTCGTGTGGGTTTCCATTCCAAGCACTCACATGAAAGGCAAAAATGAATGGCACTATAGCAAATCCATTTATAAAACAAAGTTTCTTTGCTCCGGTAATTTAAAAACAGCTTTGCTGACCTTTGTGATTTACATAAGAGTCATGAAGAAGACAATCCATTAATCAGTCATCCTCCAAGAGCTTAGAAAGGCGCTTTATGAAGTTCCTCCCTTCACCAATGCAAAGTGATCACCTTTCTTTCACCTGCTCAGGGGGGAAGGGAGGGGTTGCCTGGAGGGAGAAGGATTGATGGATTGTCAGCCAGCTGCTCCCCCCCTCTCATTAAGGAGTCTATTGTTAAAGGACTGTTCAGTTTTTTAAACTGATTTTAAAGGGGTGCATTTTTCCCCTTCTCCAGGGATCAGCACATTCCTTCTCATTTGCAGTGGCCATTCGTGATGAGTCAAATCCGTGTATAAAAAATCCATGTATAACAAGGCTGGACCTGTATACTTATACTGTACATCAGGGCGTCCAAAGTTTTTGGCAGGAGGGCCACATCTTCTCTCTGACGCTGTGTTGGGGACCGGGGGGGGGGGAAGAATTAATTTACATTCATAAATTTGCATACGTTTACATAAATGAATATATTAAAGATGAACTTATATGAATGAATGAAGGTGTTGCAATAGCTCAAGGTCTATAAAAGGCCTTGTATGAAGCATGGCTGGCCTTTCCTTTGCTGCTGCTACTACATCACAGATGTGAAACAACAAGCAGTGGAGGAAGCCCTCGTCCCACAGCTCATGCGAGAGGTCAGACAGTCACCCTCACTCTGAGAGCAGATGCGTCAGGCCAGTATGGGCTCCAACAAATCTCCGGAGGGCCAGAGGCTCATCGGAGACTGGGGGCTCCTTGAGGGCTGCATGTGGCCCCAGGGCCGGGGTTTGGGCACCCCTGCTGTACATGAACGTACTTAGGTCTCCGTCATATTCCATAGCAAACCATGGTTTTTTATATTCCATGGTTTTTGTTGTAGAAAATGCCACAGAAAACCATAAACACAAACTACAAAGAGAGGGTGTGCTCCTAGTTTATCTACAGTGGAATGGACATTTATCACACATACACATGGGTTTCCTATGCAAAAGTAAAGCAGACCTGGGGAAGAACTTTCTTGTATTGACTCTCATAGTAAGAAGCAGTCATGCATGTGAGACCTGCAAGTTACCTATTTCCATGACCACTCCCAAATACAAAGCTGCCTATTGAGTTCTATCACATCGAGGACAATGTTGACTATGCTGACTGATAGTTATTCTCCAGAGTTTAAGACAGGGGTTTTTCTCAGCCTTACCTGGACTTGCCAAGGATTGAACTGGGACTGTATGCATGCAAAGCATATGCTTTATTATTGAGCTTTGACTCAAAAGAGGGAAAGCTGTAACTGAATGGTTGAGCACATGCTTTGCATTGAGAAGCTCTCAATTTCAGTGTTTGGCATCCCTAGGTATTGCTGGGAAGAATCGCTCCCAGTCTGTGTAGGCAGTGCTGAGCGACATGTACCAATGATGTATAAAGCAATTTTAAATTCATATGAGAACTTTTTCTAGTCACAAAATAGTAATCAGTACAACCCACATACTTCTGTTTTCAACATTAGTGTCCTATGGTGCGCTGAGTTGCAAAACATTTAAATATATGCTACCATAGTGGAATCATGGTACTTCTAACATAAGCTCAAATTAGTTTTTGATCACTATTACAGACAGCCAATGGAAATGTGGAAGCAAAAGTGGTCTGTTTCTATAGACGGAGAGACATCTCAAGCACTTTAATTGTATTGGCTGACAAACATGCAAGTAAGTTACTTTATTACTAACAAGTGATCCAAACATATTGGAGGAAGAAGCTGTATTGCATTTTGCCCAAAGTATGCAGAAGAATCTTGGTTAAAGCCGCTTAGTTAGCCAGTTATTTCTTTTTTTTGAAAAAATGATTCTAAAAAAAATTCTGAAAGTTGTCCTTGAAAGAGTAAATTTTCCTTCCTTTACCATTTGAAGTTCCTACAGAATATTCTCCATTTTCAGCTTAGTACTGTCTCCTGGTTGGAAGGCCATTTCCCTGGAAGGGAAGATCTGCCCACTCAAGCCAGAACTGGTCCAGGAAAAGTTTTCATATACGCACCAGTTTTAACTAAGAGTCAAATGAGATGTTGTGCTAAACAAGCTTCTGCTGAACATGTAATTAAATGTTTAGCTATTCACTCCTACTCTGTAACTTCTGCTAGCATTTCTTTATGTCCTAACATGGTTCTGTGTTTCTCCATCAGTAACAGTCAATTATGTGGACTGGGAAAATGTTATACTATTCCTTATTAGGGCATAGGTAAGTTCTTCTGAAGCGAGGGTGGAGCAAAGCTTCTGACAGTTGTCATTCTTTAGTAGAGCAAAGCATACTTTGGCTCAGAGTTGTACTAATGAACCACAAATCATTAATATCTGGATCATTAGCCAGATCAAAGAAATGAGACTAGCCCAAGGTTCATCCCTATGAGGCCTTACCTGCCTCCTTTTCTCTAACATACCTGGGAACAGACCAAGCTAAATGCTTAGCAGGGTAGATGGATTGTCCACTGAAATGTTCACAAAGTGCCTTTTAGCGAAACTGGCCAGTCTTTGTGTCCTAGCAGTACTTTGGCAGTACTAGGTTCCTGAGAGCTGACTACGCATATATGTGTGTTTGGGACACAGTATACTAGGTGCTCTCTTTAAAACCAAAATTCTACACTAGGAACACTTACCTCTCTCACCTGAATACCAAATTCTACATCAGGGTAGAATTCTGCATAAGGGTAAGTCCCTCTTCTAGATCAGAGACAACAAACTTGAAATTGTGTAGAAGAAAAGCAAGCTCTTTGTACTTCTTTCCCCCAAAACTTAGAGATTAGTTTTTGAAAGGGCAGGATGAAGATGAAAAAGATCTGACTGATATAACTCCTGGCTGACCACCTGAAGAAGGGATAAATTGAGATCTTGGGTTCAGTGTTGTTGTTTAGACTTTGAAAGACTTGCCCCTTTAACCCAAGAGACCTTTGGGGGTGGGAATAAGCCATTTAGAGTAGGACTCTCTTCATAGCCAAGTGAACCAAACAACAGAGAAAGATAAGGAAGTGAAGCAAATATGGCTCATATTCATGGTGAGCTGGAGGAGGTTGCAGTGGAAAACTCAGGGTGAAGGGCACCCCAAATTTTGCCAGTCCCTCTACTACCTGATGTGAGCTGCATCCTTCACTTTATGGCTGGCCTAGACCTTAGGCTGGTAGTGATCTTTTGCAAGAACTGCATCCCAAGAGATTGGAAATGCATAGTATGGTTTTCTATGTAAACAAGTATGTTTGTTTTATACTGATTTGAGTGGAGACTCGCCTCATCTTCTGATGCCTGTAACTTTGCTGTTTTCAAATCAAATTCCATTAATATTTCAGGCATTGTATGATTCCCTAAGACCTAAAGTACAGAAAGTTTGAAAGAGATGAGATGCAAGGAAACTATTTTGTAGTATTTTTTAAGGTCCATGAAGGTATAAGATTTCAATGAAATGTCAAAAACTTTTGCTCTGCTTGTAATTTCTGTTTCCCATCCTATTATTATGAAGTTGCAGTATTCTAATTCTTTAATGTGTACTGTCTGAGAAATAGAGAGCACACCCTTCATTTTATAAGGCAATCACATAAGATTCAAAAGGAGAATCAACTATACATTGACTTCAGTGGGCACAATCCAGCAGTTTTTGTTATTATGAAAAGTTGTATACAAAAAAATTAATCAATTTTTACTTATGATAACACGTTAATGTTTATACTTATAAAGAAGTGAAAGCTTATGTACCTTTGGTAACTTTGTTTTATATCTGATCATACTATCTCAGTACTATTTTGTATTGCAAATCACATTAAAGGAGAGTAAATACTGAAAATAATTGAATTTTGTCTTGATATTTACTATTCCAGTTTAGTAAAAAGACTGCATTTTTTCAGCAAGTCTGTTTACCATCTCATCTTTCAGAGCTCTTCTACAATATGTTAATTATGTCATTTAAAACAACACATCAGATCTTATTAAACCACTCCAATATGGAAGGGAAAATAGCAAGTTTTCCACTTGTTCTGTGTATTGTTCTGTGTATTTTTGCTCTCACTGTCAGTCAGGTCACCAATTCAGTATTTTTACTATGTATTTGAAGTAACCAAGCAACATGACGTTGGGAGAGAATGATAAAAGATAACCAGTTATTATACTTGAGATTCTTCTTCAGTGCTCCATTAACTTAGGGCAATTCTCGCAAGATAGGCACTATATCTGCACTAACCATGAGGCACGGAACAGCTGTTGGATTAAGTATTACCATTACTATAATTCCCTCATTAATTATCCTAGTTGCTTGCTGTCCTTCTCTGTACATTTTGACATCAGTTGCTTAACAAATACTTTGGCGTGGAATTCAGCATCATCTTTTTTGCCTTTGTTAAAGTATTGCTTTGTCCATATTTTTGTGCCCCCCTTCTAATCACATTCCTTATTTGAAGGACCTAAAAAAGCACTTCGCACATTCTGTCCGTAATTTGTTCATATGATACAACAATTCCATTTCAGAGACAATTGAATGTGACAATTGAAAACAAGCCAGCAATTGCATCCCTGAGCAAGGCTATTGATAATTGTAAAGTGTCAATGGGAAAGTTCTAGACTCAGTGCATTTTTTTCCCTGATATTGTACTTTGAAAACACTTTGTGTGTTGATACATCAGGAACCTCTTCCAATGCTTTAGTATGGCCATTTGACTATACTAAATGACCCTTTCTTCCTTCATCCACCTGCTTAATGACAGTTGATTATAATGACAGTTGATCAACTGAATGACAATTGATTATAAAACAAATCAAGAATTGATTGGATCTTCTACTCTTAGCTGAGTGAGACCTTCAGTAGATGTCTGGATAGTAGAAGTTCTCATTACCACTATGGCTTGCCTCACAGAATTTTGGTTATCTGTTTTAGGAAAGCATTGTCTGTGACTTCTGCTTGGCCTGATAGTCTGTAGTAGATTCCCACACACTTTTTCTTCTCTCCTTTTATTCTTACCCAGACACTTTCTGTCTGGTTTCCATGTTCAGATTTATGTGCAGGTGTTTAAATTCTTGACATACAATGCATCTTGCCCCTGTTTCTCTGACTTTCATTCCTTTTGAACAAGTTATTCCTTCCAGTCCTGTATTCCATTCATGAAATTCTTCTCACAATATTTCTATGATGCCTATCATCAAATTTCCACATTTTTGTCTTCCTATATTAGGAATTCAAGTGTGTCCTGTTTCCTTTACTGTGTACATTAGTTTGTTGACAACAGTGATCACCAGTATCTCCTCCTGTTAGCTACTCTGGTGCAGTTTCTTGCAAGTCCTTGCTCACCCCCTCCACAAGCATGTGTTTTGCTTTGTTTCTCATTATCTTGTCTCCAGTGCCTGATTTCATATAAGGTTCTTTGTTTTGTTTTTCCATCCTGTTTGTATTTAGTTTAATGCTCTTTTATTAGGACTTGCAAGATTGCAGTGTTGATTTGCAAGGTTCTTGCCAAACATTCTTCCCTGTCTTCATTAGGTACAAGCCATCTCTTGTCAGGAGTCCTTTGTAGTGTAGAATCCAAAGTGTTCTGATGACACCATCTTTGTAGCCAGCTGTTCACTGCCAGAATTCTGTTCTCTCTTGTTATGCTTTGACAGGAAAAATAGATGAAAAGATCACTTGTGCCCACAACATCTCCCCCAGCGCATCGTAGTCTCTCCAGATCCTTTCAAGGCTACTTTGGTTAGTATCATTTGTTTCTATATGGAACATTAAGAAGGGGTACTGGTTACCAAATCTGAAGAATCGCAGCAGCTTCTCAATTGCGTCCTGGATTCACACATCAGGAGGACAACACCTTACCCCAAATGACTTGACCAGTTTGCCCACCACTGCCTCAGTCCCTCATATTAGGGAATCACCTATGACACATTGTCTCCTTCTTGGACTGACATGTAGTTCCTCCCGTCTTTGGGTAATTTAGTGCACTCATCCCTGAGCTGCGAAGTTTAGGATGGCAGTTTACTGTCATCTGAGTAAAGTGACATCTTAAACTTGGATTTTCCCAATCTTACCCTTTCTCATATTTTCATTTTCTTTTGCAGAAGCTTCTAATGGTTCTGTTATAGCAAATAACAGAAAAGAGAAAGGACAGTCTCCAATTGAAAATTCTCAGAAGTCATCAAATTTACCAAGTGGCTCATGGATTGAATTTTTGTTAATTGGACTTGAATTATTAAAAAAGCCAGATGTTTTGTAAATACAAAGGCTCTATCTTATCAAGTGCCTTTTCTGCTTCTAGAAACACAGTCATCCCTTGCAGTTTATGGCGTCTCAACTTTTAAATAATATCCACCAATCTTCTAATGATAGTTGCCATTTTACACCCCACAGTGAACACTGTTTGGTCCACGTTAATTTTTGGTACAGTTTTTCCAAATTTGTTACTGAAATTGCAATCCAGATTTTCTTCTTCTTCTAACGTCCTGTATTTCCTGTGTTGGTTACATGATGTTCCTAAGCATTCTACAAACCCTATACACTATCAGACATTCTAAGTTTCAGACACAAAAGAGAGATTTTGTATTTTACACATATGGACAACAATGACATTTATTCAAAAGTAGCAGCACCAAAGTGGTAAGTGCAGTAGCAGAACAAGTAAGACCATCCACTGTCAGACAAGTAGGAAGGAAGAGTTGTGTTATCTTGGAGGTTACTGAAATGGGCACATAAACACATAATCTATTAAACTACTATGGAACCATGATGCACACTGGGGGAACCGATCTGTTGCCTCTAGACCAGTGGTTCTCAAACTAGTGGGTCATGACCCACCAGTTCATGTAATGCTTCCCCTGCCCCCTTTAAGGGGCAGGGGAAGGGGAGAGGCAGCAACATGATCCTCAGGATCAAGTCGCTAAGGGGGGGAGGGGTTGCTTTTACTTAATGTATATTAGGGCAAGCAGCAGGTGGTGAGGGGAGTCCTCCGCAGGGCCCCCTGAGACTTGGAATCTTCAGCAATAGCAAGCGCAAGCCACTTCCAGTTTGTGAACACAGCTAGGAGGTGGCTTGCACTTGCTATTTCTAAAGATTCCAAGCTTCGGGGAGCCCTGTGAGGGCTGCGTGGGTCTCCCCTCACCTCCTGTTGCTTGCCCTACCACACAGTAAGTAAAAGCACCCCCCCTTAGCAATGTGATTCTGGGGATCATGTCACTGCCCTTGTCCCTCCCCTGCAGAGACTTACTTTGGGAACAACCACTCTAGACAGAATTTGGGATCATTGCCAGCCAGAAGCAGCAGTGGTAGCAAACAATGTGGTAGTCAATAAATGAGTAGATAGAGTAGACCCATGATTCAGCAAAGAGATATAAGACTGACCAAGCAAATAACTCACTCTTGATGATACCAAACCTCATTTGTGTTTGACAGGGTTTCTGTTTGTGAAACTCTTTAGAGATGAAATATTGTTGAAAGGTAATAGGATGCACATGCTTGAATCAACAATAGGCAGAATGAGCAGCATTGATGCCAGGTTTGATGTGGTTCATGACCACAGGCCCTGCATCCCCTCTTTATATGTGTGCCCCAGCTACCCCTTCCCTATCCCTCTGCCCAGAAACTGGGAAGGATACAGTGAAGAGTCCTCCTTCACACCACTTGTGGATACTTCCAGGGCCATGAACCTCCTATACATAACAAGGCCCACAACTCCATCCCCTAGGTTGTCCCACTCTGGACTCCCCAAGTTTCAGCTTCATTGACACAGTGGTGGTGGAAGTGGTTCCTCCCATAACCACCCTAACTTGCTCACTGACAGTAGTCCCAACACTGAGGAGGATCCTAGGCTGACACCACATTGATTGCTGGGGGAGGAAGGAACCTTACCTGCCTGCCCCCAGCACATTTCTTACTGTTTAGCAAATCCAGGGGTATAATTGAAACTATGGTGATAATTGTACGCATCTCTTATCCTTCTTGAAGTTATTACCCGTTTTCCATCTTTAGGGATTCAGGGGTTGTGACAAACCATAGTCTTCTGACTACCTGTCTTCCCTGGTTTATGAACTAAAAGGCATCTGGGTCTTTTGTACTGAAATCAATGTAAAGCTTGTTCTGGTTGTGTGCCTTTTTTGATTGCCTATAAAATGAAAACTTTTGTTCTCTAACAGAATTTTTCAGATATTATGCATTGAGAGTGATTAGAGTACATGAAAACATCCAAAGGTTGGGAACATGGAAATTACGTATAAGCAGCTCAAAAGCTGCTGGGTATCTCATTGAAATCAATGGAAATCATAAACTTCTATACTCCTTTTAAAATGCCTATAAAACAAGTTGTTATATCAGGATATTTTTCAGCTTTTCAGATGATATGCTGTAAGGCAGTGGCACTACAGGGGAGAGGGTCAGCAAATGCAAGTGTTCCTGGGGGGCAGGGCTGCCCATGCCCGCTGCTTCCCCATCCATAGGTGTTCGAAGGGCTGGAGAGGCTGTGAGCCTCAGAAAACCTTCTGTGACTTCTCTGAAAAACCCAAAATGATGTTTTTAAGGCCTTCTGAGAACCGGCAAGGCTGTGTGTGGCCTCTCTGGCCCTCAGAAGACCTCCGGAGGTCATGCAACTGATGGGGGTTGGCACTTCCAGGCTTGCCCTGGGAGGTGGCACAGTGGCCACTGCCATAAGGAAATGGCACAGTACCTCAAATATTAATGCAAACTGTTTGGAAAATAGCAAGCTTCTTGGTTGCTATGAGAAAATGAGATTATTTCAATGTATCTGTTGAAATCATTGTAAAACAAATTTTTTTTTTCATTTTTTATGCCCAAAATGATGAGAGTGTTGCAAATGTACCACCTGTTTTTCATCTTTTGGAATGTAACTCTTGCAAAAAAACAAAAAACATAATCACGATCAGATTCCCAGAGGGCAAAAAGTTTGGACCTGACTTGTGTACAACACGGGGGCTCACAAAATTTGCTGTAGATCAATAATATTTTTACTTCCTTTCATTTCTACACATGCATACATCCTGAGCTCAAGACATAACTGGATTTCATTTTTGAATTGTAAAGGTGGTCATTGACAGTGCTCCCCAATAGAGATGAACTAATTTAACGCTATAGAGTTGATAACGGAATTGAAATGTTGTGACAATTTATTTTGTTTGTTATTTTAGGTATTCTGTATTGGTTTCTGAAAATGAATTTCGGTTGCTCAAGGTGGGCTACTTTTCTCATATTTGGTGATAAATATTGTTTCTTGTTCAACTAGGAGAGATGGAAGAAGAGATGGAGAACCCAGAAATGGTGGATTTACCAGAGAAACAGAAACATCAGCTGCGACATCGAGAACTGTTTCTTTCACGACAGTTAGAATCCTTACCAGCCACGCATATTAGGTAGAGACTAAGTACTTAGTGACTAGCAACATTAAATCCTCATGCTTTGTGTGAGAGTTTTTAATGAACATATTGATATATATTTATATAATGCAGGAGTCCCAGATATCTTTTTTCATGTTGTGATTTTTCTTTTCTGTTTTTAGAGGCAAATGCAGCGTTACTTTGTTAAATGAGACAGAATCTCTTAAATCATATCTGGAACGTGAGGTATGAGCCTGTTTAAGAAACTGGAAAATCTGAAGTTGCTTTGCCACAGTGTTTTCTAATACTTTATATTTTATATAGTACTTTCTCCAGAGCTCAGACCAGCACACACACCCTCTCTGACCTAGCTTGCTTCTCAGGTCATGCCATGTGCTCCCTATTTCCCATCCTCTATTTCACTCCAATTCCTTCCCTAACTTTGTCTTGTGCAGCAAACGGTGAGATAAAGAGCATATTGCTTCACATGTGTTGACGAATTGAATTATATCACAAAATTCTTGAATACCTATCAAAATATGTTGCTGCTTGTAGCAGGTTGTTACCAGCACCTTCCTGTTTTGTAATCAGAGCCAACGTGCTGTTGTGAGCCAAAGCAAGTTCTCGAACCACAGTTCAAACACACACCACTTTTGTGCCTTTTTCTCTTAACGCAAGCAAGGGGAAGGAGATGTTTGCCCATTAAGCGTGAAAACAAGAGTGGGAAGCTGTGGCCAAGGACACATTAGGAAGACTGGCTAGGATGCCATCTCACCTGCCAATCAGGGATAACGAAAACCACATGGATTTTGCAACCATATGTTCAAAAACCCACATGGAAGGCACCCAACTCAGGGAAAAAGTGAAAGAGTGGAAAAGATGTATTTGGATATCCCATGACAAAAAATGCACAGGTGTCTCATGGATAAGGAAGCCCGCATGGGTTTTGCATCCAAATATGCATTTATTCCATTGGAAACGCTACTTTCTAAATTGGCTTTTGTGCATTTGGTCTGGGCTTGAGTCAAGTGTTCCTGCATGATTCCCCTTTGAGCCATGAATAAGGTATTTCATTCCAGCCTGTCCATCAAGGGCACACTATCTCATTTTCTACCACTGTTTCCTTTGATTAAACAAAATGAAAACATTTGTCAGCAACATTTCCTAAATTGCAACTCTACCTAAATTTCTAGGACCAAAGCTGATATTTGCATCTTCTCCGTTGTTCTAATATCCATGTTTATTATTGACTTCTTTGTGTTACCATACATTAATCCATTATCTCTGAGCAGAACAGTTGTTCTCCAGCATGTTTTCAATAGCTAGCTTCCCTTTCTGACTCCAAAACACTGATTTAATCCATTAAAATGAAGGGAAATATACAAGTCCATTTTCCTAGTCAATGAACTATGGAGTTTGTTTTTCTTGTAAGGAGAAAACCTTAAGTGAAAAGGTGAATCAAAACCAAAAGGGCAGGAGTTGTATAAAAGGTAAGAGAGCCTGAATTGAGTTGAGCCTATTTCTCATAAACAATGCTTTTTTTCCCCTCTTGATACCCATAACAACTGGATTTAGGCAGGTATTTTTTAGTGGGGTGAGGTAATCTACATGCACACTTGATTCTTGCTCAACCTAGCTAATAAAGGTTGCCAGAGGGGAACTGGCTGAGGGGACAGAGAAGGAGCTTAATACTTTTCTGAAGGAGAGTGTAATGTTAGCCTACTTGAAATTGGCAGTAGTTTGCCCCTTGCTGAAAAAACCCTTTCTGCAGTCCACCATTTTGGAGAATTACCGATCTCCAGTTTTATCAATCGGGCAAGGTAGTTGAGTGTGTAGTGGTGCCCCAGCTCCAGGGACTCTTGGGGGAAACAGATTTTCTGGGTCCTTTTCAACCTGGCCGGTGTCCCAGTTTTGGAACTGATTCAGCCTTGGTCACTCTAGCAGATGATCTGCTGTGGGAACTGGACTTAGGGTGTTCATGCCTCCTGGTTCTGCTGGTAGAGGCAGCTGTTTGACAGCTATTGGGTTCCTGTCAGCATGAACATAGAACACCAGTACTGATCCAGCTGCATTGGTTATCGGTATGTTTCCAGATGCAATTCATTATGCTGATTTTGTCCTTTAAAGCCTTGCACTACTTAGGACCAAAGTGTCTCTGAGACTACTTTCTTCCACATGAATCTACTTGAAATCTTTTAGGAAGACCATCTTATGTATTTGGTCTCCTTCAGAAGTCTGTTTGGAGGACCTAGTCAGTGGTAGTGTACACCCTGTGGAACTCCCTGCCCCTTGAAGTGACATTCCACATGCTCCCTCTTTATTAGTGTTTCAGTGTAATCTAAGACCTGCCTTTTATTTTTTATTTTGTTTTTTAGTTAGTTTTTTCCTACAAGTTCACTATTTGATTATAACCTGTATAACCTGAAAGCTGATTTTTGTACTCCAAACCAGAATGTTTGCTGGTATCTGTAATGTGGAAAATTGTCTTCCTGTAGCATCTTTTCCCTGCAGGGGATGCTCATTCCCAATCCTGCTCTGATGGGAAAAGAGCACTCTGTTGGGTACTTGGATAACTGGTCACCACCAGTTCCACATTTTCTGTTCCCTAGGGGAGCTTGGGGGAATGGGGAGAGGTGTTCTCAAAGAGTAACCAAAGCCCTAATCATATGTATTTTCTTCAGTGATCAAGACTGTGCATTCCAACCTGGCACTCAGGCATTCAGCCACGGTACCTTACTTTTTTGAACTCCCCAGTTAAACACTCATGAAGCTTCTGCTGCATCCCAGCAGGGTGGGGTGAGAAGGCACATCTGGTAGGGGTTAGCATTTGATGCCTTGTCTTGGATGCCAGAAACACCTTGGCTTGCGTCTGTGTCTTTGTGACTGTTTTTCCATGAGGGAACCCTGGATCTTAGAGCTGAGCAGCCAGCATACCTTAATCCATGAAAATGTGGCATTTTTCTGATATGCAGTGCTTAGGTATTTGCACTTTGGGGAACAAAGGCACATGCACTTTGAGTGAAAATGTCACATCTTATTCCACTCCAGGTAGATATATATGTTCCTGGCCTTTTTGTCACTTTGTTGGGGAAAATATTTCATTGGCTTCTTGACAGTCATTATAATCTTGCAATAATAACCAGTACTTCTCTGGTGGGATCTCCATGTCAGGGTTAGTTGTAGTGCCTGGGTAGCTCCTCCTCTCAAGTAGGCAGGTCAGGTAAAAGTCTTCCTGAGGGGAGAGCCTGCCTGGATTTCCCAGAACTGACTTTGCCTTTTGGCGAAGCAGGTCGGGTCTGGATCAGCTCCTGCTGACCCTCACTAGAGATCCAGGGGAACCTTCTGATTTTTGCTTTTTCTCCTGCACCCCCTTGCTGTTGCCTTGTACAGCAAGGGGTCTGTGGCGCCTGCAGGCCACCTCTGCTGGGCTTGCAGACACGTTTTTTTCTCTGGACTGGCTGGTCCCAGGCTGCCTGCTCCTCTCAAGGTGAACAGGAGCCACTTTTGAATTTGGCGCACTAGGTGCTCAAGGAACCTCTCACCCCCACCCACCCCCCTGCACTGGCTGGGGTGCTGCAGGCCAGCCCAGGCACGCACCAGGCCCACCGAGACTCCCCAGAGCCACTCTCCCAGACTGGCAAGGGGGGCAGGAACAGTAGCCCTCCACCAGGAAAAGGTATTTAATTGGATTCTTGATAGTCATTATAATGTTGCATTATAATAATCTGTACTTTCAAGAAATTGGTAACTAACATCTATATTCGAAAGTAGAGGTCATTTTCACTTTATTTTTTTAAACAGGACATAAGAAACATTTCAAATCTAGTTCTGATTTTTTGTTCACACTTTAATTTTGAAAATAAAAGAAGCTACACCTTATAAGGGATACTAAAATGGTATTTTGCTGCTTGTTTGTAGGACTTCTTTTTTTATTCGCTAGTGTATGATCCACAACAGAAGACTCTTCTGGCTGATAAAGGAGAAATCAGAGTTGGGAATAGGTACCAGGCTGACATAATGGACTTAATGAAAGAAGGTAACTTGATAAATCATTTTTGCATAAATTGTAGAAAATTCATGTCTTATTGAGCTAAGGTTTTAAATAACTGTTTAAGGTTTAAGAAGAATCTGTCATTTATAGACTCCCTCATGAACTGCAGAATCCTTTTATGACTTCTGTATCTATCTATTCCTGGGTTATGCCATCTAATCATTTTGTGCTATCCCAGTAGCATCACTAGGATTCGCGTCACTCAGTGCGGGAGGCCTGCACATCACCCCATGCAGTGGGCGGGGCAACACCCCAGGTGGTGGGCGTGGTGATGTACCATAGTCCCATCCCCACTGGTTTTTTGGCTGTACCTTTTGATAGGACACAGATATTTCAGTGTGGTTTGTTTCATTGCATTCTGCATGAAATTACACTTTGATTGATATATAACATGATGGTATTATTCCTCCAAACTCTGATTTTAGTGATTTTGAAAACTTGTAGAGTCACACACACACCCCGTGTCAACTTACTAACATCTTATTGCAGCAGTTCTCAAACTTTTAGCACCAGAACCCACTTTTTAGAGTAACAGTCTGTCCAGGACCCATTGGAAGTGATGTCATGGTCAGAAGTGACATCATCATGAACCCTGAAGCTCGGTTTCACTTTCCATAGGGCTCTATGCATTTTTTTTCCCTTCTGGTTTTTTGGCCGTAACTTTTGAAGGTAAGGAGCTAATTCACTCTGGCTTTTTGCATTGCATTCCGCTGGACATTCTGCATCCAACGGTATATGGCATGACAGGGTTGCTCCTCAAACCATGATTTTAGCGCGTCATCCCCCCTTGCACGTCACACAGTACGGCCCGCACCCCCTAGCAATGCCACTGCTATTCAAACATTCATGGTTTCTGTTATAGTACTTAGTCCTAATTTTTCTCTATTTATTAAATAGTTTCTTTTGTTCTTTTCTTGAATGATTCACAACCACTTTCAGCATTTAAAAAATATTTCCAGTAAAAGAAAAACATAAAGAAATATTTAATTCCAATTCCACTTTACACCCAGGTTAAGCATGAAAATTCAGAACATGGAGGTACACCAAAGATTCCTCAAAAATAGCCTTTACATGTTTTAAAATAATACAGAGTTAGGAACTCAGACCTCTCTGGGCTGGAAGTTCCATAGAATCTGGGCTGTGATGGAAAGGCCCTGCTCCTAGCCCATTCTGATGTTCCTTGGAAGAGTCATGAGGATTCAGAGCAGGGACTCCCCAGGAAGTGCAGAAACTTTGTAAATGTTGCAATCTTCTGGATATTTTCTAACCCTTCTCCTTGTTCTGGTTTTCCAAGGGGGGTACCTGGTAAACCAGATTAAATGGGTGTCTCATTGCTACAGTTTTATTGCTTGGACTAAATTCGCTTCTAAAATGTGCAAAATAAATAGCTGTTATTAGTTCCTGAATTAGAGTAGTAAGAAGTTCTGTATATGATGGGAGAGAAATCTGACTTGACTGCCAAGTGAGATTTTACAAACGTCCAATCTCTAATCCACCTATTCCCCTACAGTTTGACTGAGAGGACATGTACTAGTATATCTCATCTCCCAACCTTAATTCTTAAGGCAGCTTACAACAAAATTGTTTAAAACATACAAGAATTAGGTAGACTTCCATCTCATCTCCCAAAAAAACCAGACTGCATAGGTTTCCTTGACAAAGATGTTGTGTTTAACAGTAAGCACACTGAACTATTTTATTGTGTGGATTTTTTTGAATGTAGTTCTAACTTGTCCTAGCTGATATGTTTTAAATAATACTTATATGGCTACAGAAAATCCATACCAGGGAGGGTATATCAGGAGATGTATGTCAACAGTAACGCAAAAGCTTTGCATTCAGAAAGTCCCAGGTTCAATCCCTAGCATATCTAGGTAGGATGGAGAAAATTTCCTGTGGACAGTCAGTGTTGGAAATATTGAACTAGATGGACCAGTGGCTTGACTCAGTCTAAGAAAACTTCCTATATTCCTTTGTCAGAAAACTGTAGTTTTGAATAAAAAAATCAAAGCCTCTTTCTGCCCTTTTTGACAGAATATGCTGCATAAAATTCAGGGAGTATAGCTTCTTCTCACTTTCTGCTAGCTGCAAACTAAAAACCTCCAACAAAAGACTTTAGTCATAGGAAACTTATCTGTAACATTATTACAAGGGCATAGCCGAGTGATAGCCAGAACCACCTTTCAGAGCGCGATACCATAGTCTTTCGAGACTGAAGGTTGCCAATACAAAGCCGAGTGATTCCCAGACTGTAAGCTGTGGCTCCCTGGGAAGCCATGGAAACCTGCCAGGGAGCAACAGAATCTTTGCGAAAAACCCACCACCCTTTATATAACATATAAAATTTTAGCCCTTATGGGAAGTCACGGCCAATGGCTCAGCAGGTCAAGGGAAAAAGTCTGGGAGCTACTGGCATGTCCTGATTTCCTAAGGCAGACTGAGCCCAGTTTGGTAAGAGCTTGAGAGATAAAAACCAAATCTTTGAACTAGGCCTGGACCCAACAAACCATTACAGCCCAATCCTAACCAATTTTCCACTGCAACAAGGCATACGCTGCATTTGGGGTGGGGAGGCATGGAGACCTTCTCAAGGTTGGTGGAGTTCCCTTACCTCAGGTCTGCATTGCAGCTGCATCAGTGCTGGAAAGTTGGTTAGGATTGGGCTGTTAGTCACAAAAGAATGATGTGTTATGGTCTTGGCAACTTACTTGTACCTAAAGATGGGCTGCTAGATTCTTCAGCTATAACTTTCAGATTTTTCTTCAAGTTAGGCTTACTTAGTGGGTGTTAACAGTAGTCAAGCCTGGAGATTGCTACTAGTTAGGATATAATGTTTTGGACTAATTATGAGTTCACATACTTCAAGTTTAAGGACTGTACTAGAGATGATGGTATCAGTTCTGTTAATTTGAACAAGAAACTCCTCTGATCATATAGAAAAATGTATGTGAAAGAATCTCATTTTAATGGCAAATGGGGTGCATGGGTGGGTGGGGGTGCTCTGTCCTCTCCATAGCTTACCCCTCTTTAGCATATTTCTCTTCACTAGAGGTCTGACAGATAGTAGAAATAGGTTCTACTGTGAGAAGTACAGGAAAGTGAGTGATGGGGAAGGAGGATATTCAGACCCCTCATCTATTTACCCTTTGGTATTAAAGTTAGACTCCTCACTGCCTTTTTCTACACATGTTCCATTTAAACATACCGAACTGCCCTGTCATATCCAGTTTGTTTTTCAGATCAGAAAACTGTTGATTCCCAAATTGTGTATATTGTTGTATCCAAAAGAATATATGCCTGAATTTTATTTTTATAATGTAAAATTCATAGCTTCCAGGTTAATCTAATTATTTTTTATTTACTTTATTTCGAAAAGTGGATTAGAAAATGTTGCCTTGTTTAGCAGGAAAGAATTAATGAGAAAACTACAGTTCACAATGACCACTAACAGCCCAATCATATGCATGTCTACCCAGAAGTAAGACCCATTCTAGTCAATGGGGCTTACTCCCAGGAAAGTGTGCATAGGATTGCACCCTTAGTCCTCTCATCTCCATCTGTTATCAGTGTGCTGAAGGGGGAAGGGAGGTCTCTCATTTTTTTCCCAGTACCTAGAATGCTGCCACTATTGCCCAGTTTCATTAAGTACTGTTTAAAGGGAAGGATGAGGAGATACTGGGGTGTACACAGTGATCTTACATTGCCATATGGTTGAGCATTGCACTCTCTTATGTTTCTGCAGAGTGAAGGAGTTTGCCTTCTTATCACTGTTAGATAGGCAGAACAGTAAATTATTTCAACAGTGAACATAAAACCTTTTAAGTATATTTTCAAGTGATCTGGGAGACACCCAAATGAGGGTGTCTTTTTGTGATATGTTGTAGTAAATGTATTTTTGATTTGCATTTTTGTAGGTGAGGATGATGGGAGAGACCAATCAAAACTTGAAACAAAAGTCTGGGAAGCTTTTAATCCCCTAATAGACAAACAAATAGACCAATTCCTTGTAGTGGCACGGTAAGAAGAAAGCTATGCTGATTTGTCTCTTTATTTGATGACATTTCTGATAAGACCATTTTTTCCAGTCAGATGTTTGCTTTTTATAAAAAAAACAAAAAACAACTTTATTTGCTGCCCCACTTGTTTACTGTAGAGCAGGGGTCTCCAAACAGTTTGGCCAGAGGGCTGCATCAAATATCTGGCACGGAGTTGAGGGCTGGAAAAAAAATTTAAATATAAAATTTATATAAATAAATTAGAGGTGGAACTTAGATGAGTGAATAAATGAATGAATGGGCTCATTCATTCAAACTCTCTGGCCCTTAGAACACCCTCCAGATGCAACCAGAGCACAGTTCCAGTCATGTTCAGCCAAGTGGGCCAGAGGCTTTCAGGGGACAAGAGGCTGACCGCAGGCCGGATTGAGACTGGCTGCAGGCTGAATCTGGCCCCCGGGCCGGGGTTTGGAGACCCATGCTGTAGACTATGGTAACTTTCCCTATGTTAATAATTTATATACAGGTTGTGCCTTGTTATACACTGGGGTTCTTTTCCAGAACCCCCAATGGATTTAAAAAAAAATCAGAAACCAAATGTATGGAAAAATAGCTTAGACCCACTTCCAGGTTTCTTGCTCCTCCAGTGTCGCCCTAGAATGCATTGGTATAGAATCTATACCTCATTCAGCCACTAGGTGGGGTGAATAATGGAATCTAGTGGAATGAAATTATCATTATTTAATGGCAGAAGGTGGGAAATTGGATTTTGGTGTTTTTTTTGTTACAAGGCATTTAAAGGTGGACTTCAGTATCAGTGTTGAGTCAAATCAGTGGATACCAAGGTCCACCTATACCAGCTTTCCAGTGGGAAAAAATTATCCGGGTAGTTAACAATGGCGATTGTTTGACCTAATTAAAGTGTTTCTTTTGAATATTTTTATCTTGCCTTGGTCTCTCTTGAGGTAGTGAACAGCATTATTAGAACAATAGCTGTATTGAAATAACAGACATTAAAACAAGAAAGTACTACACACTCAATTTGCAGCCAGCAATAAAAGAGAATATAGAGAGTTGAAATAAAAATGCTACTGATCACCTAAACCCAGCAAGATTAATGCCTAATGCCTAAGGGAAGGGAGGTTCAAAAGTGAGATGCCACAACTGAATAAGCCTTGCAGAGCTTGGCCACCCATTTCATCTCAGAAGATGAGAGTTCTCCAAACAAACTTTCCGAAGAGGTTCATAATCATTGGGTAGATTCCTGTGAGAGCAGGAGGTAGTTCAAGTAGTTTAGGTAAGTTGATTATGGCTTGACATTGTGCATAGAAATAAATGGTTCCCTTGTGCAGCTCATTAAGCTGCATGGATGTGCTATCAATAATGTGTGCTAGTTAACAACCTTGCTGCTGTATTTTGGACCAGCTGAAGTTCTGAAACAATACTCAAAGGCAGCCACACTTAGAGCACTTTACAATAATCTTGTCTGGCATCTATAACTATGATCAGAATCTATTTTCCTAAAAGGAGTAGCACCTATGCTTCCAAAACCAAATTTGTATTTCAAAATAGTTTTGCATTATGACTAGTGAACAAATTGTGTATAAAAGTGTATATGTGCAGGAACACAAGCAGAAATCTGTGATAATTTTTAGGAGGGACAAAGTGTGTGCAGAAGGAGAGAGGGAAATTTTTAAATCATCAAAATCTATATTTAAACAAACATTGGCAGCCCCCTGCAAAATATCAAGTGATGGCTAACAGAACATAATATCCGGCAACATCACAGTAAGTTATTAAAAGCCTTACCAAAAAGGTGGATCTTCACCAAAAACTGAAAAATGGGCAGTGAGAGAGGTTTGCGGCACCCCACAGGCCAGGAAATTCCATAAGGCAGGGCCGCCAGAGAGAACACCCTTTCACATGTCACCACCAATCATGCCTCAGGAGGAAGTGAAACTTGCAAGAAGGTTTTCCTGAAAAATCTTCCCAGACAGGCAGATTTGCGTACAGAGACATTCCTGGAGATGCTTTAATCCTAAATGGTGTTGAACTTGAAAGTTGATGACCAGCACCTTGAATCATATCTGCTAATACACTAGTATCAGATGCAGATGTGTCACGTGATTATGTAAGGGGGCATCCATCAGCACCCAGGCAGCTGTGTTTTGCACTTGCTGAAGTTTCTGGAGTTTGTTCATGGGCAACCTCATTGCAGAAATATTGTTGTAATGTGGTGTGGGAGGAAAAGAAAAGGAGTCCTGGACACCAGGATCTGAAGGTCATCACTGGTACTGAGGTGGGACAGTGTGAGATATTTGGGCCATGTGGTAGATGGAGAGAAGTCACCTGTGCAAGGCTGCAGTATCTCAGAGTTAGAGAGAGGAGGGGTTTCAAGATCCACCTTTGTCGTCCTCCTTGTTGGGCAGGTCTGCATCCTTGGGCTCCTGGATCAGGGTCACCTCTGAACAAGGTCCTGAGTGAACACCCTCCATGCCTAGCCTATGGCGTCCTCCTCTTCGTACTTGGCTAGTGACAGGGCTTTAAAAACCTGCCACCCACTACATCTGCTTGTTTGGCTCCACCCCGCCCTGCCTGCTCCCCCCAGCATTGGGATGTGATGTGATGTGATGTTTCATTGGCTGCAGCATTCACAGCAACTTCCAGCCCATCTGGAGGTGGGACAAGTGGCTCTCGTTCCCTCTCTTGATCATTCCATCAGGTCAGGCACATTGTGGCTTTGACTGAGATGGCTGGCCTCTTCGTGGGTGGACAAGTCCATCCCCAAACAAATATATACACAAGGTAATGCAGATATGGATAACTGTGGCAAGGACTGTCTGAAACAAAAATTGGCATAGCTGGCACACGAGCACACACATAGCTGGACAAAAGCACCTGTCCTAGCCCACACTTACGCATCCTGGGTCAAGGCCAAGTCCAGGAAAACTAAGAACATAAGAACCCCACTGGATCAGGCCATAGGCCCATCTAGTCCAGCTTCCTGTATCTCACAGCGGCCCACCAAATGCCCCAGGGAGCACACCAGATAACAAGAGACCTCATCCTGGTGCCCTCCCTTGCATCTGGCATTCTGACATAACCCATTTCTAAAATCAGGAGGTTGCGCATACACATCATGGCTTGTACCCCATAATAAATTTTTCCTCCAGAAACTTGTCCAATCCCCTTTTAAAGGCGTCTAGGCTAGACGCCAGCACCACATCCTGTGGCAAGGAGTTCCACAGACCGACCACACGCTGAGTAAAGAAATATCTTCTTTTGTCTGTCCTAACCCGCCCAACAATCAATTTTAGTGGATATCCCCTGGTTCTGGTATTATGTGAGAGCGTAAAGAGCATCTCCCTATCCACTCTGTCCATCCCCTGCATAATTTTGTATGTCTCAATCATGTCCCCCCTCAGGCATCTTTTTCTAGGCTGAAAAGGCCCAAACACCATAGCCTTTCCTCATAAGGAAGGTGCCCCAGCCCCGTAATCATCTTAGTCGCTCTCTTTTGCACCTTTTCCATTTCCACTATGTCTTTTTTGAGATGCGGCGACCAGAACTGGACACAATACTCCAGGTGTGGCCTTACCATAGATTTGTACAACGGCATTATAATACTATCCGTTTTGTTCTCAATACCCTTCCTAATGATCCCAAGCATAGAATTGGCCTTCTTCACTGCCGCCGCACATTGGGTCGACACTTTCATCGACCTGTCCACCACCACCCCAAGATCTCTCTCCTGATCTGTCACAGACAGCTCAGAACCCATCAGCCTATATCTAAAGTTTTGATTTTTTGCCCCAATGTGCATGACTTTACACTTACTGACATTGAAGCGCATCTGCCATTTTGCTGCCCATTCTGCCAGTCTGGAGAGATCCTTCTGGAGCTCCTCACAATCACTTCTGGTCTTCACCACTCGGAAAAGTTTGGTGTCGTCTGCAAACTTAGCCACTTCACTGCTCAACCCTGTCTCCAGGTCATTTATGAAGAGGTTGAAAAGCACCGGTCCCAGGACAGATCCTTGGGGCACACCGCTTTTCACCTCTCTCCGTTTTGAGAATTGCCCATTGACACCCACTCTCTGCTTCCTGGCCTCCAACCAGTTCTCAATCCATGAGAGGACCTGTCCTCTAATTCCCTGACTGTTGAGTTTTTTTAGTAGCCTTTGGTGAGGGACCGTGTTAAACGCCTTCTGAAAGTCCAGATATATAATGTCCACGGGTTCTCCCGCATCCACATGCCTGTTGACCTTTTCAAAGAATTCTATAAGGTTCGTGAGGCAAGACTTACCCTTACAGAAGCCATGCTGATTCTCCCTCAGCAAGGCCTGTTCATCTATGTGTTTTGAGATCCTATCTTTAATGAGGCATTCCACCATCTTACCCGGTATGGATGTTAGGCTGACCGGCCTATAGTTTCCCGGGTCCCCCCTCTTTCCCTTTTTAAAAATAGGCGTGACATTTGCTATCCTCCAGTCTTCTGGCACCGTGGCCGTTTTGAGGGATAAGTTGCATACCTTAGTCAAGAGATCTGCAACTTCATTCTTCAATTCCTTAATAACTCTTGGGTGGATGCCATCAGGGCCCGGTGACTTATTGATCTTTAATTTATCAATGAGGTCTGAAACTTCTTCTCTTTTAACCTCTATCTGACTTAACTCCTCGGTCAGGAGGGGCCGTTCGGGCAGCGGTATCTGCCCGAGGTCTTCTGCTGTGAAGACAGATGCAAAGAACTCATTTAATTTCTCTGCCATCTCTAAGTCTCCTTTTATCTCCCCTTTCCCTCCCTCACCATCCAGAGGGCCAACCGCTTCTCTGGCGGGTTTCCTGCTTCTAACATATTTGAAGAAGCTTTTATTATTCCCCTTAATGTTGCTGGCCATGCGTTCCTCATAGTCTCGCTTGGCCTCCCGTATCACCTTCTTACATTTCTTTTGCCACAGTTTATGTTCCAACTGAAGTTGTGTTCCAACTGAAGTTGTGTACTTGATAATTCAGGTGGAAATGCAACCCTGTCAAGAACAGGTTGACACATCATTGCTATCCCTGCAGCTCTCCTCAGCACAATGTGCCACCTGTTGGTCCAGTTGATTGAGACTAATTTCCCAATATCTGACAATGAGCCACTGGATGGAAAGACCAAGTATTCCTGTTACCTCTTGGAAATTCTGTGGCATAGTGACATGATGGTGGCAGCCCTAGCAGTATCATAGTTAATAAGACCTTCCCACTGTTTCCTGGAGCAAGAGGAGAATCTGTTAAGTTTTAGTAGTGCTATTGCTAGGCTGTTATCTGTAGGAGTTCCTTTCCATGTATGCAGGATTAACATAAGAAGTTGCCTCCTGGACTGGGTCCAAGTCCATTTAGTCCAGCATCCTTTTTCTCAGCCAGCCTTTGGGAACCCTATGAACAAGAACTGAGGGCATACCCCTCTCCCATCTTTACTTCCTGCACTGGTACTCAGAGGCACCATTAGTGCTAGTAGACATTGATAAACTTGTTTTCCATGACTTTGTCAAATCCTCTTTTAAAGCCATCTAAACTAATGACCATTACCACATCTTATAGTTACATTGATTATGTGCTGTATGAAGAAGTACTTTCTTTTCTGCATTCTGAATGTTCCATCAATCAGTTTCGTTGGATTGTCCCTAGTTCTAGTGTTGTGAGAGACAGAGAAGAACTTGTCCCATTCCACAGCATGTGTGAGGAAATGTTAAGGTGGAGTTTATTAAAGCACAAGTGATTCGGAATGTACGGCATGCATATTATTTCTTGAAATATGCTTGCAGTGTACTATTGGCCAAAGTGCACCTACTAGAAATTCATAAAATGAAGCAGTTGTTCAACATAGCATAATTGTTGACTTTGACACTTTCTATGGCACACAAATTCTCATGCCAGTTGCTTTCATATGCTGCCCTGGTTAAAAACACATGAGTACTGATTACTTTCAAATAGTTCATCTAGTCTTTGAGCATACCTTTTTGGGAGTTCGTTTCCACAAATTCTTGATTTATATCTGGGCAATGTACCTAATAAATCACTGCATTTCTTCCTAATTTGTGGTTGTTCCTGAATGTAGCAGTTCTACTATTAGAAAGCATTGTAATTTAATTCTGTGCTTGAACTGGAAAACCATGCAATGACCTTTGGCCCAATCGTATTCTCTGTTTGTGCCGGTGGACCTCCAGGTATGCCTGCACAATGAGGGCCCTACAGTTGTGGCATCTGTGTTATTGGTGACTGCTCCACAGCCTCTGGTTCAGCAGCCAGAAAGCATCACACCACTGACAGCACAGATTAGACCGGCCACTTGTTGGGTTCTGCCAGAAGAGGGAAAGATCAGAGTAGGGATTGGGGCATGGTGGAGTTTGCAGTGGCAGTGGCATCCACCTTATTTCTGGGCCAGGCATACTTCCTTTCAGTTTCTTAAGTCTTTCATTGGACTGCCTTTGTGTAAAAGAGCTGTGCTAAGGAGATGTCAGTTGTGCCTGTTGACCTGTTGCAGTGCAGGATAATTGTATTGTTACAGCCTTTAAAGAATATTGCTGCTAACACAAGTGTTGAATTCAGTAACTGTCCAACACTGAATGAGTACCTAGTTTATTCATGCAATTCCAACACGTCATCTTTGGCCAGTGTTTTACTGTGAATGTATTTCTAGAAATAATATGCATTTTGTACATTCTGAATGGTATATTTGTTCCCTTAAGGACATACTTCTTATCAGCAATTTCCATCAGACATTTTCCTGTCAAGGTAATCTGAAACAGAACTGAAATTATACTAAATTTTGCATACCTTTTGGATTCAGTATGGCTAGAAATGTAATGAAATCCATGGTCCATACAGTGTTGGTTTTTGTCATTGGAATAATTTTATAACATCTCAGTCAGAAATGCTGTTCTGAGCACAGTAGGATACACAAATGTCTGTACAATATTACACAACTCTCACTACCAGCAGAACTCCAGATGGCTTAAGATCTAAAATGGGGGAGAAACTTGGATAAGATGGACATATGCCGAATCCTAAACCCCTTCCTGACAATGGATATGCCCCAAATGTTGGGGTAACACTATTTTAGAGTTAGAGCTGGTGTGAAAAAACCCCATAGTGGGTGTAAAAAAACCCATAGAAAACGATGGAAATGAAAACTTTCCTACAGGGAAGCTTAAGATACAGACTACCCTCTGCAGCCAGTCATAGCACACTAATCCAAGTACTGAAGCCTCTGTCAGAGAGACCAGACCTCATGTGACAGGGTGGATGGTATGGGGCTGTCTTTCTCTGGTCTTATATTGTGCACACGTGAAGCACGCACCTTGCAACTTTGGTAATGGGAACTGTGGGAAAAGGGCACTTTGTACACCAAGGGAGCACTTTACACAAACAGTCACAAACATTCACTTCAAGATACTTTCTTAACACTTCTCAGAATTCTTATTGCAGGTGCTCTGCTTCAGGAGGACTCCACACACAAGTACCCAAGTGGAACCTTCAGTACACCACCCCAACAGGGTGAACAAGAGCAGTGCACTCCACACAGGTAATTGTGGGAGGGGATGGAATCCCGTGCCGCAACACATTGATGCTATATACCTGTCTCTACTCCCACACTTTTGCCAAACGCCTGTACCATACACTGAGTTTCCTAGCCATCCCTTCCTTTTGCAGCTTCTAATAGTAGTGAGTTTCTGCTCTCTCTTGGTGAATGCCATGTGCTTCCTCCACCACCAGTGACCAAACATATATCTGATCAATGCCCAAAGAGTTCCACCATGCAAATCCTCCACGGGGAGGGGAAAGTAATGCTTCGGGTACCACTGATTAACTGGTGCTGCTATCTGTGTCTTGCTTCATATTCTGGGTATCTCTTTACTTTCCACAGGCAGCTTTCCGGCAGAAGAGAACACAGAACACACCACATGCTCGTTCATGCAGACCACAAGCAAATGCCTGGCAGCAGTGACCAGTGTGGTTCCAGGATTTCCTTTGTGGGTTGCCTTCTTGTTCCTGACAGTCTCTATGACATTCAGTGGACTATCTAACAAGACCTTACAGACACTTGCTAATTTACTGTCTGCTGGATAACTTGCAGATGGACAAGAGTTCTGCTGGGATGGAAAAGTTGGCAACCTCGCTTGTGTGTTTCAGATGCTGTTCTGTCATTTGATTCAATTCAATAAAAACTTTGACCTGATCCCACTTGTTTTTCCTTTGTTGGCAGATAGGAATCCCTGCTCCTCAACTTAGTTTGTTACTTTAACTGGCCTCAAAGTAAGACTCTGCAGAAGTGGTAGAAGGGTCCTTTGTGCTAGAGCTTAGAGGCTGCAGCACCCTCACTCTCTGACTTCTTTGGGCTCTTTTCCCTTGGGAAAAGGGAAGCTCTTCACTGGTTACAATCCACCTGTTTGCTTCTGTGCCTGCTGTGATGTATAAAGCAGACATTTGGGAAGGAGAAGAGTGCAGTATAATAACAATTACATTGGGGCTACTCTGCTGCAGGTGCCAGCAATGATGCAAAGGGCATGGTGTGCATATATGACTAAATGTCCAGACTGTTGCAATAGGGATAATATGTCACATGCAGGACCAGTGGTTGGCCACTGCAGTACTCCCTCTGATTGGTCCAAGTGCTACAATCTGCTAATCAGCTGTGCTGCAGGGTGCCAAATGCCCCATGAGGTGCCCTCTGCCTGTATCCTGCTGTAGCTAAGTGCTTAGAATGCATCATCGTGAATTGACCAAGTTGGCTTCCATACCTTATCTCCACCCAGGGGGGTAGTTCCATATAAAATGGGTGAACGTAGAGGGAAGACTGGATTGCAGCTCTTTAGAGCTGAAGTTTCTTTGGTTTGTTTCAGTCTGTATCACAGTAAGTTCTGCAGAGAGGGGATGTGTGGCTATGTGGTCAGGGGAGCGTCTCCACATGGTTGGCAGCAACCTACTGTGTTACTTATTTCTGGGGGGCATCAGGGAGCCTAGTGGCTAAATCTCTAAACCCTCAGTGTTAAAGCCTAGTGTTCTTTGTTATTTATTCCACCATTCATATATTTCCTTGAAGAGTATAGATCATTAATCTGCTTGTGCTGCAAAAAAAAAAAATCACCCCCTTCAAGCCTCCATTCAAGAACTACTGTGCAAGCAGGCACTCAGGATGATAGAATTCCATAACCCTTTTCCTTTTGTGGCTTTTCCTTCCCTCTCTCCCCAAGCATTACCAAACCATTGAAGCCAAGGTACTCTGGTTAGCTGATCTTGAGCCATTTCTATCACTGCCCCGCCTCTCCCTCCCTGTTGTCCAGCTCACTTCAAGGCTACGGGCCTCCTTTGGCTGTTAAGGGCATATTTCATAGTCTTTGATTGTTAGGTGGCATCAGGTTTTCCATGAATGCGGTTGGAGTTATTGAGAGTGCTGGTATTGTGGAGTTGTTTGGGCTCATGTTTGCCTTCCACCTTTGTGCTGAATGGGTTTAGGATATGACAGATATGGCACTGGTTTGGCATAGGATTACACTGTAAAGTTGTGGTAACTGAAATATTACCCAAAACAATATTTGGTTGAGAATTCACAACCAGCTTAGTTGGATTTTATGTGTTACCTGAATGTCAAGTTTTTTCCCCCTAACCCTTGTAGTCCACTTTTAATTGAAACAGATACTTTCTGCTTGATGAGGTGACCCTTGATAAGGGTGACTCTTTTACTGTACTATTAAAGAAAAAGGAGGAAGAGTTGTTTCTCTTGGCTAATCTCATACATAGTTTGTTTTCTCTGTGTTCATGAGCTTGAAACAGAAAGATAGTCACAGTCGAAGAAGCTTGGCAGTGAGTTCCCTTATACCATCAACATTTAGAGTTGTTTTGGATCAACTGATACCCTGCTATAAGCAGGGAAAGTGTATATGATATACTGCATCTGGCAAAAACATTTTTTCCCACAAGGGAATTATGTGCACCCAGTTGTTATGGTAGCACACTATGGAGAGGAGTAAGAAAGTCTTACTAAAAATCCTGTTGCCTTATTTTTAAGTGTCTATGTGTTCTTGCATAAAAAGCAAATGATTTTTATCCTTTTCTTTTTTAGCTCCGTTGGTACATTTGCTCGTGCTCTAGATTGTAGTAGTTCTGTTCGGCAACCAAGTTTACATATGAGTGCTGCAGCAGCTTCTAGGGATATCACACTGGTAAGAATTTTTAAAAAATAAATCATAATGCTGCATTTTCAGTGAAAAGTAATGCTACAGTGAAATGTCACAAATTTCTCTTTCATTAGACTCGAGCAGAGTGTAAGAGCTCTCTGCCCAAAACTTAAAATCACAGGGGAAAGCATGAATGGTATGTGTATGACATAAGCTCTACCTTTTAGGAGCTGTGAGCCTGTCTTGCCTTAGAAATTACTTGACCATAATTCTAAGTGAAGGTCTCATTTTCATGCTTGTTTAAATATATTTTTATAATTGTGCCTGATGTACTTCCAAGACCTCAGAAGTGAAATTATTTATGAAACTGTGGAAGGGAAAAGGATTTCCTTTGCCAATACAGTGCAGTGCTATTCCATTTATTTCCTTTCTCTCGTACTGGAATTTATTATTAATGAGATGTTTCAAATGTATATTAATATTTCTACTAGAGCACTTAGGGCTTATATCAGGCATCTAATTTATGTCATAGTGATTTTATCTTTACTTATGTGTTTTGTATCTTGAAAACTTGATTTCAACTTATTTATTTCAACTTATTAGTTGACTTATATTTGATTTGTTTCTCCTATATAGTTCCACGCCATGGATACTTTGCACAAAAATGTCTATGACATTTCCAAAGCTATCTCTGCCCTTGTGCCACAGGGTGGACCTGTCTTATGCAGGGATGAGATGGAGGAATGGTCTGCTTCTGAGGCAAATCTCTTTGAAGAAGCTCTTGAAAAATATGGAAAAGATTTCACAGATATTCAGCAAGATTTTGTAAGTAGGCAAAGAGCTTTGCATATATAGAGCAATGTTTCTCAAACTATGGGTTGGGACCCGTTAGGTGGGTTGCGAACCAATTTCAGATGTGTCCATGTTCATTTCATTATTTTATTTTTAGTTTATTAGTCACTTGATGCTACTATGGTATGTGACTACATTTGGGGAAATGTTACAGATCTGTACTTTTAACTGGCTACTATGTACGAGCCATATATATGCTTTTAATAATGAGAGTCAAAGGGACTTACTCCTGGGTAAGTGTGGGTAGGATTGCAGCCTAGGATTGTTAAAAATTTTCCTGCTTGATGATGTCACTTCTGGTCATGTCATCACTTTGTGGGTCCTGACAGATTCTCATTCTAAAGAGCAGGTCCCGGTGCTAAAAGTTTGAGAACAACTGACATAGAGAGTATAATGAGCAGTATTCAATGCTTAAGGAAACTTACAACCCAGTCCTGCCTAACTTCCCATGCACTGATGCAGCCGTGCCAACAGGGCGCACACTGCATACCATAGGGAAGGTTCAGGCCCCAGAGATCTTTTCCAGGTAAGGGAACATTTGTTTCCTTCTTTTCCCAGAGGTAAGCCCTTATCACACCTCTGGATCTACTCAGACCTGCAGCACTGCTGATATCCTATCCCCCTTCTCAGCATCAATCTACCTTCCAAGTGCACTTGGACATGCGCCAGCTGCAGCAGGAGATACATCCTCTTGATCTGTCCCCCCCTCTGCCATGTTGGGGCTGAAAGACCAAGAGAAGGTGTTGGGGTATGGAGGCTAAATTTTGAGTGCTATATGTGAGACAATGGAATATCCTTTTTTCATGTTGTAGTGTCAGATTCTTTTAGTGCTTTCATTTCAGGAATGAGTTAAGCCTCATATACCAGAGTAGATGCCAGATTTAAAACAGAGGGATAATTAAGCTAGAATTCTACAATTGTACTGGGCTAGGGGAAACTATATCAATATCTTGTGAAATATTTATTGAATAACTCAGGACATTCATATTAGATCTGCTTATAAGACAGTCAAGTGCTTGTTCCTGTAACAAACTGCATTCAGTTGCTTTCACCTGTTTAACAGTAGCAGCTTCTTTAGTCCACTTCTTCCTAGTACACAGTTTGCAAGTACAGTTCTTCCTGCCATGTTAGTTAAAGTTACCTTTAACTTCACCCAAGCAGGGGGAATGAAAGCTCAGTTTTATTTTTGGTAAGCACTGGGTCCCTAGAGATGGAAATGAGGTAACAGCCTTGCATACCCGCTATTGGGCAGGCAGATATAATGCCTTACATTAACATTACTCAGAAAATAAATTCTGTCCAATTGGATAACCAGCAGTTACCTATGGGATTGAGCCTGGCTTGAGAATCACTTCCTGAATTTCCTACTCTTTGTAATCAGGTAGGCTTCACAGCCTGGTAAACTGACTTATGGCCCAATTTTACTGATGCTTTGAAATCAGGTGGGCTTCACAGTCTGGTACTCTGACATGGCCCAATTCTGCTGAAAGGCAGCAAAACACACTCCACCTGTTTTCAGCAGCTTTTACAACTGTATGATAGTGCCCTGTTACCATAACTGGATGCCAAGATTGAGCTGTTATGTTGTTGGAACTTTTGAGGCATAGTTCTCTCTCAGTATGAATGAAGGGAAGCTATGAAAGCACAACTGCTTTGTTGATTACAGTCTTACAAAAAATTTCCTGCTTACTACTGTGTACTGAAAAATGACTTTGGAAGGATTAGAGTTGAAACTTTCAGCCCCCCCCCAGACCCCTGCTCCAGTCAACCTTGGCTGGTGTGAACTCACCTCGCCATGGAGGCTGGATCTGGCCTTTGTGGGCTAGTGCACCTCCGTGCACTGGCGCTGCTTACTCCCACGGAGAAACAAACATGCTTTATGACATGTTTATGACCCTCCTGGGCTGTTGCAAGGGACTTGTGCCAGCCCAGGGCGCAGTTAGGATTGCACCCTCAGTTTGTAATTTCATGCAGAATGCAATGAAACACACTGCACTGAAATATCTGTATTCTATCAAACGTTATGGCCAAATAACCAAAAAAAGGAAAACACAACTGCTTTCTCTAACAAAAAGTGGATTTCTTTAATTCAAAACTAACCAATGAAACTGACCAATGAAACTAGTTGTTCCAAGCACCAAGGAGGTTTTAGTATGACACAGCAGTGAACCAGTAAGGTGTTAGTATGAATCAGCTCTTATTTCCATGTATCAGAGCTAATGCTAGAACTTTTATTCTGTTGTGTGTCATCAAGTTGGCCTCTTGTTTTTGGTTGGTTACTGATTTGTTGAGTGACCTGTAATGTTATACTGGTATGCGCCACTTAACGGCAGGGATACGTTCTCCTATCCCTGTTGTTTTGCAATTAGGTCATTAAGTGAACACTCAGTCCAATTTTGCCTTTGTTGTGCAAACGGACACTTCCTACCAGACACCAGCTGGCTGCACAGGCTGCTGGAGATAGGTTGCCTCTTCTTTGCATTAAGAGCCTCTCTGTTGTGTCAACAGACACTACTGCAGACTTTGGGAGATGCAATTGCCTCATTAAGAACATTGTGCTTTGACAACCATCATATATGCGGCCTGTCGTTATGCAAACGGTTGTTAAGTGGTGCACGATTGTATATTTAAATAAATAAAGTTAATGGGGGTTACACTAATCCTAATGATACCACTGCATTTAGGTTGTGCATATGATATTGTAATTTAATCTGTATTATCTAGTATGGGAGGAGGTCCATCATGGAGATGACACAATGAGCTCTGGCACCCTAGTGCACACCCTAGTGATGTCTCTGTTGATATGATCCTGTTAAGTTTTGACAACTGTATGTTTTGTGTTCTTAGCTACCATGGAAGTCCTTAACAAGCATAATTGAGTATTATTATATGTGGAAAACAACAGATCGATACGTTCAGCAGGTAAGGGCAAGGCAGTGCATTTCACTCCCAAGAAACTGTAGTTATTTTGAACTCCTTATTGAGGGATCTCTTGTAGTAGGATTTTTAATGCTATTTTTAATCCTCAGTCTTATGGACCCTGTGATAAATGATTTGGGATTGAGCTCTCTTAAAAATAAGCAGAAATCTATTATTGGGGTATGCCTCATTACCTTCTAAAAAGGGCAATGTTTCATTAAATTTGGGCAACACCGACAACTTCCTAGAAAACATAGGCTGTCTGCCACAGTGATACAATAGTTCTTCGTTGAAACAGAAAAAACTATTTCTTTTACTGTAGGTCTTGTTCTTGATGTAATTAACCTCTGTTCTACCCATTTCCTGCCTAATTAAATTGCTATTCACAATCTTACATGTGTGTCCAGTCTTCTAAACCCTGTTTTTAACACATTTTTTCACCTTTTTTACTGCCCTTCCTCCAAGGAGCTAAGAAAAGTGTACATAGTTCTTGCTCTCCTTTGTCCTCATAATAACTCAGTGAGATAGGTTGGCTAGTGGCTAGTGATAGGTTGAGAGTGACTAGCCCAAGGACACCCAGGAAGCTTCATTGCTGGGTAGGGATTTGAACCTGGATCTTCCAGATCTAAGTTCAACTCTCAAACCACTACAGCATCCAAGCTCTCTCTGTTAGGGCTAATTAAAAACATATGATGCCATTTTGACCTGTGGAGGTCATATGTGGTTTTTCTACTAAAGTTCAGAGACTGTCAGCATTTTTCTAAAGGAGAAATATTACAGTTGCCAATTCTTTGACAGGAGATGTTGGGTATTCCAAGTCCTGCTATGCATGAGCACCCATGTTGTGTGATGTGCACAGATGACCACTCAAAAAACATAAGTTACAGATGAGGAAAATGTTTTTCTTTCTAATGTTTGGTCACTTGGTGTTGGGGAAGACTTCTGTTCTGAAGTATAGATTTTTTTTAAGCTTTATTGTGCGGTTCCCACTCTTTGACTCAAGAGGCCATTGTAAATCATCTGTGCAGTGATGGTCTGAAAATTGCGACAGCATTTTTTTCTAGATGGCACCTTGGGAGGATATTGTATACCTTGGGAACCTGAATTTTTGTTTCCCCTGGCAAATCTGTTAGGAACTGGCATCTCTCAGTGAGATTTTTGTGTGGAACTGACATGCCAAATAAACTTCTAGAAAAATAAAATGACACTTGCATTTCTATAGCTGCAGTATAGAAACTCCTATTTTTAAAAAATATAAAAACTGCTACAGCATCAAAAAGTAAGAGGAAAAGAGATCTATGTTGTCAGTGAGGAGAAAGGACTGTTATATTCTCAACTGCACCTTGCATATCTGTTTTCCTGATACTTGAAACATTTCCTACTCTTGAAGGAGTCCCAGGATTTCAACTCAACAAACCTTTATTAGGCATAGACCTAGGATTTCTTCTTTCTAAAGAGTGGATGTATGCAAGGAATGGCACAAAAAGTTTCCCTTACTCTGAAATTTAAAAAAATATAAAAAATCTTATTCTTTGCAAGAATTAGGGAAACTGTGAATGCTACCCAAAATGTTTTGGATTACTTTTAGCACCAAATGACAATTTAGTAGCTGAACACAAGCAATTTTTGTAGCTGTAGCTGCAAGATGCCATGAAGATAAGATAAAGAAGATATTTTGTTGGAGAAATATATGGGTTTGGGGAACAGAAATACTCACTACAAATATTTCTGAATTATGTTTGCAGAGTCAGAAGCTGTCAACCAGTTTTAACATATTAAGGGTGCAGTCCTAAACCCTTATGTCAGTGCTTTCCAGCACTGACATAAGGGCAGTGCAGCTCCAAGGTAAGGGAACAAACATTCCCTTACTTTGAGGAGGCCTCCGTGAGTGACACCCAACTGCAGGATGCAGCACAAGTCCCACTGGCACCGCTATGGCAGTCCTGGAAAGCACTGACATAAGGGGTTAGGATTGCGCCCTAAATGTATGTATGGATCACTACTTAAATATTTTAATAACCAAGGTAATTTGAGGATATTCTAGGGTAGCAATTTCTTTCATAGCATATGATATTGGTTGGAAAACTATCCTAAATATACTACCTTAATGAAGTGACACACACATTGTTTATATTGATGCATTTATTAACATTCTTTCATAGTGCTCCATCTATGATTAAAATTCTACTATTTTGATCTGCATTTCAGAACATATGAATTAAATATGTTCATGTACTGATTAATACTTTCAGCTCTGCTGATTAGTAGTATTCACAAACTACTGTATGAAGCCTATATAAAGCTTACTATACGAAGGCTAACATAAAGAAATGAACAAGAGCCACTGATTCCAAGAGGTGAATTGACTTCTTGTTCACCAAATTAGCTTTTGATGGTACATGCTGAGAAGTGGAAAATGGTTTGATATTCCTTAAGATTGATGATGGACTGTTTATGTTCTAACTGTTGTTATGTTCTAATTTTTGTGTTTTTATTAAGAAACGATTGAAAGCTGCAGAAGCAGAAAGCAAGCTAAAGCAAGTGTATATTCCAAATTAGTAAGTGCCTATCCTTACTCTTATTTAGTATAAAATAAAAATATAGCAACCTTCTTTGCCTGTAATTTAATGGGAACATTTTTAACAGTGGAACAGATGTCACAATTTCTAAATGTATCACATATATGTCAGTAGTAGGGCTGTTGTCATGACAGATGTAAGGAGAGTCTTCCTCCTTTACATTAGCAGCATAAAAGAATGTAAAAACAAGTTAAAACCAACAATATTTTGTTTTTAGAATTTGGAATATTTTATTTATGGTTGTGCTAGCCACATTTTATTGTTTTTTCTCTATTTTATAGTTTTATTGTATTTTATAGCTTTTAGGGTATATTTTATGTATTTTACTCTTAGCTGCCTTGGGTGCTGTTCAGGGAGAAAGGCAGGATATAAATCATATAAACAAATAAATAAATAAAATTCTGTTGGCTCAACTCCTTTGACAGAGGGTTATTAGTTAGGGTTGGGAACTAAATTACTTTTATGATAAAGTTTTGGTGAAGAGGTGGGGGAAGTGTATCTGACGGATATTGTCACATCCCCAAAGGGAGTGGCAATATTTATTCATAAACTTGTTTCATTTCAAATTTTATCCTGGACAACAAAGGCAGGTTTATTATTATCCTAGTACTGTATTGGTTTGGAGTAAAATTTGCTTTAATTAATTTATATGCACTAAATTTGCATATTCTGGATATGTTTCATGAATGTTTTAGTCACTTGGTCAATATCAGATTATCTTTTGATTGCGGGAGACTTTAACAAAGTATTAGATTCGACCGGAGCACATCTGCACCTAGAACATATTATACGGTGCAAACAGCACTCAAGCCTATGTATAGATGAATTCAGATTGTTGCAAAATGCACAGAACAGTGGTTTGCGCTAACTGTGGTTTTAGAACCCAAACATTTTAAACTTGGGAACGTAACAGGGAAATTATGCTTTAGAGCTATTTTGTATTCTCTCAGTACTCAACTTCGTACTTTCATTTTAGTTTCCATCGTGCTCAATAGTGTTGAACATAGCAGCCAACCATGGTTTGCAAGCCAACTTTCAACAATAGTTTCTGATTCTGGTTTACTATTTGATCACAAACCATGGTTTATAGTCAAGTTTCCTTTTAATCATGGTTTTGTCTATGTTGTTTGAACTGAGTCAGAGTTTACAATCTGATTGTAAGAGCTGAAATCAAACTGGTCCCTGAGCAGAAAGGCTTGGATGAGCCTGCAACTGAGAATCATTTGAAAATAATTTGAAACACTATTTATGGTCAACTGATCCATTATATTTGACTGTGGTAAGGGAGAGAAGAATAAAGTGAGGAGTTTTTAAAAAACAACACAATGACCCAATCCTGTGCATCTGATACAATGGCAAATCTTTTGGAATGCCACCAGTGTATCGTGCAGGCCACCATTGCAGCAGTTTCTTGGCCAGTCTGCAGAGTGCTCCTGCTGGCGTAAGGCCCAGAGGGCTGGCATAGCCTTGAGGAGTCCCTAAAGCTGCAATCCCATACACACTGCCCTGGGAGTAAGCTCCACTGAACACAGTGGGACAGCCTTACTTCTGATTTGACATATATAGGATTGTGCCATAAATTTCTGTTGGTCTTCAACAAGGTGGGATTCAGATCTCTGTTTAACAGTGAAACAAATTGGGTGAGCTTGAATAAGTTTCTGTCTCTCAGCCCAAATGTTTCACAGGGTGATTTTGAGAATACCATGTAAGCAGCCTTGAGCTCCTTACAGGAACAGCAGAAATGTGATAAATTGTTTTGTTTAGATGCAGCTAAAAAAACAGTAAGGACCATGACATCTGTCATGGAGTAATATCCATGACATCTACGAGTAATATCTGTCAAACTTTGTGCTTTCGAAAGTTTGACTTGTATGTGTGACTTCCAAATATTCCTTATTTCTAAATGGAATTGTAGTTCTTGAGATTTGCAAGGTGTTTTTCATATTTATTGATTTATTTTGTTTTGTAAACTGTTTTGTGAACTACTTTTTCTTTAAAAGCAATATATCATTATTCATAACAATAACATAATCTGAGTAGAGAGGGGAAATGGGGATAATTCTTTTCAGTGAAATACTTTTGAAAAACTAGGAATAGAAGTTATTCAAGTTTTATTTACCATGTTTGAAAGCCTAGTCGAATCTTATATGTTACAATAAACTAATTTAATTTTCTTTTTTGTCTTATGTACTAAGTAACAAACCAAATCCCAACCAGATCAATGTAAATAGCATCAAACCAGGAGTGGTAAATGGTACAGGAGTACAGGCACAGAACATGGGAGCAGGACGAGCTTGCGAAAGCTGCTATAGTAAGTGTTTTGAGAACATATATATTTGTGCAAGAACAGCAGGAATGTCTTTGCTAAACTGTCAGCATCCTTCCTTTCAATGTCAGTTTTACGTGCTTTTATTTTTTAGGACGGATATACATTTTGAGGCTTTGAATGGGGGCTGGATGCCCTTCCCCCTAAAAAACACTTAAACTTTATTTTGCTCTGTATAGGAGCCTGGTTTGGCTATAACTTGTGTGTATAGAAATGAAAATGCGTATGAGTTCCACTGGAGCAAAAAGATGAATGAGGAGCATCACAGGACACAGCTAAAATATGATGGGGTTGAAGCCATGGAGCTCTATTGCTTGGGCTTCAACATATGGCCTAGTAGAGAAAGGGAGGTAGAGGGAAATAGCACACTAGCAGTCCAATCCTATCTGCCAGCGGAAGCTCCACAATCCAGGTAAAAAGTACCTGGATCCTGGCACATGTCTCGTGACATTGTCATAGTCACCAGTGTTGTTGATAAGGAAAGGCCGCCAGCCGCCAGCACTAGGTGAGTTGGTGGCAGGAAGGGGAGGGAGGAGGAGGAACACGGATTTTTGGGGGAGGAGTAACTGGGGCAGGGAGGAGGCAGGAGGGGGCGGATCTGGTGGCAGTGGCACACACTGGATCTTATTCCCTCCTTTGAAAACCTCTCTGCCCCTTTCCTCTCCTGTGACATATGTCATCAAAATAGGTGGTGTATGTCTGAGGAGACCCAGTGGAGTTTGGGCAGCCTACTAGGAGGTAAGTACAAAATGCTTTTAGTTAGTTCCTACAGGCTGTCCAATTCCCCACCCCCACCCCCAGGTTGCAGCTCTTGCCTTTTGGGCATATGTGCTTGGGGGGCTTGGATTGGATTGGGCCTTAAAGAGGCTAGCAGAGTGGCCATAATTGGAAATCACTAGAGTTTCGGGAACTGAAGGACTTCTCTTAGCTTAGAATCCTTCCATATCTGGCTACCCAAAAAAGCACATCTTGCAGGTTCTCTCAAGTTCCTGTGAGAAAACATGGAGGATCCCTAATTTTGACATGAATCATATAGAACTAAATGGACTACTTCAGTCATAGCATAATATTAATATTAATTTCTGTTTATTTGTATGGTATATGCAGTGGCTCCTGAGTGAAGAGAAGGTGCTAACTTTCAAGTAAATCTTTGGTACGATTTCTTCACTTTTAGATGTATAGTTGAGACTATCCCCAAAAACCAGGGTACAATATAACACTTATCCATAAACCAGATTGATCACTACCCACAAAGGTATGCATGTTCTAAATGTAAAAGGACACAGTGGGAATGGAGAATGACAAAAATGATTGCAGCCTTACAGCCCAGTCCACTGTTAACTCCCCACATGGTGATATAACTGCAGTCCTGTGCCTCTCACAGGGGGTTTTAGACGCTTCCTCCTCTAGGGGAGGCCCCTGCCAGTCTAGTGGGTCTACTTGGACCTCCACCAGCAATATTACTGGGGCATGTCTATGTGGATCCATGAAGGTGTATCAAACCCAGGAAGGGGGCTTGGATTTGGTAGACACAGCCCCCACCAAACCTACCCCCTTCCTGGCTCCAATTCACCCTTCTCCCTATTCTTGTTGCCACCCTGTTCCTCTCACCCCCCTACCTCCCACCCCCTGCACATTCCTTCCTGGGTTGGCAGGTGTCCAGAGCTTTGTGGAGTCAGCTGCTCACTACTTCCAGGGGTGGCCAACCCGTGTACTCTGGCTTGTCATGTTTTGTGACAGCCAGAAAATGCCTGGCACTGCTGAAATACTTGTTCAAGAGGCACGAGGCATTGTTAGAATTGGGCCCCTAATCTATATACTCAGTGGGAATCTCTTCTAAGTAGCCATGCCTAGGACTGTGCTGTCAGACAACTAAAATGTACACACACCACTCTCATATAACCATTGGCCTTAATTTCTTGTAGCATCCTTAAACTTTTCATTCCTCTCTCACTTTTTCTGGCAAACTATAGCCAATTCATAATCTCCAACATGTCAACATATTATTTTTTGGCCAAGATTTCCTCTTTCATTTCAGAGTGAAAATAGAAATATTTCATAGTCCCTTAAACAAATATTTTTGGTATATGGATGGTGGAAGAAAAAGAAAAAAAGGAGAAAGGAATACAATTTTCAAAATGACCTATGCCACCTGTAGGCAACACTGGACATTTGGACTTCCTTAAAGCTCCCAAGGCATTTGGAAGACCACTCTCACACAATGTGGCTGGTCCAGTTGAAAAAAAAAATTAAGCCCCCATCTTGTGATAATTATAGCAAAATCACTACTGGATTCTTCATCTCATTGGCAATCCATTTGTTATATAGGAGCGCAGTAGTGAATCAAGATCTGAAATGATTGGTGACTCTTTGGTGATAACGGTAACTTACTGGAGTAGCAGTAACTTATCCAAAGCAACACCTCAAAACAGAACCTCATGGCTGCGCATGATAGTGAACATGAAACAAATTATTAATCATATTATAGACTTGTAAGTAATTGACGAAGTGGTTACTCCCCTTCTGCCACTGTAGCACTGTGAAAAGAAGAGAGCTTTTATTCTCTTTTCTTGCTTTAGAGTTATAAGCTCTTTGTCATCTGCGCTCTCTCTCTCTCTCTCTCTCTCTCTCTCTCTCTCTCTCTCTCTCATACACACATGCACATGCACACAACTCAACCAGGTAAACTTCCATAGCATTACATTAAACGAAGGGCAGTGCCTTGTGGCTGCAGCACTCATTCCCATTCTAGTTTTAAAGATTAGTAGCTTTGTGCAGCTTTTTTTTGTTAAAGCTACAATAGCTAAAAAGGGGTGTGCTGTATGTACACTGTATGTTGCTTGGTGTTTAACATAATGAAGCATGATGGTGGCCTATCTAGTTTTCCTTCTTGGTTGTCCTCCTCGTTTGAGCAGGAGAAGAAGCCATGCATGCACCTTTCATATCAATGCAGTGCATTGCTGTGTTGGTACCCTGCTCTCCACAGAGAGATGTAAAGACCCCTGTGAAGACAAAATGGAGTTTGCCATAAAGGTGTTCTCTGCTGCTAACCACCTGAGGCAAGCTGCAGATTCCACAAGTTTATCATAGAGACTTGCAAAACAATTCCCTATTCCCATGAAAATGCATGCCTGTTATTTTTAAAATTATTATATTAAGTGAAAGTTATTAATGAATTAAAGATATCAAGTTAATTTTCCTGTTATAATATGCTTGTACATAAATCTTGCTTCTCTGTATTGTATTGGAAAACTGAAAGCTAAATAATTTATCTCTATTTCCAGTGACAAAAACACTTGATAGACACACTGAAAATTAGCCCTCATGAATGTTTGTATTTCTATCTTTCCTATTCCCAGTGACACAATCTTACCAGTGGTATTCTTGGGGTCCCCCTAATATGCAGTGTCGTCTTTGCGCATCTTGCTGGACTTACTGGAAGAAATATGGTGGCTTAAAAATGCCAACACGGCTAGATGGAGAACGACCAGGTCCAAACCGCAATAACACAGTATGTGCTTTCATAGTATTCAGTTAGCAACTTGAGGCCCCACGTCACCACTGTGGATCATAGCTCAGAAAAATGGAAGTTAAGTCAGGCATGGGATTGATGAGCATTCCTCCCCCCCCCCCTCCATCCCTGCCTTGCCAGTCTCCCTAAGCAGTGGCAACTCATGGTTCTCTCTGAGGACAGAGATGCCATAAATGAAGGGAAGCAAAGAGCATACTACTCCTCTGCCTACCATATTACTTTTAATCCCTGTCAATAAAGTTGGTAGTCATAACCCTGCATGAAATTTTTCTCTAATCCTGTTTTCTTTAACCACCAGCTATTTTCTTCAACTCCATGCTTCTGCCAAGCACTGTCACCTCATTTTTACTTCCTGCAACCTACTTGGTCCTGACTTCTAGTAAGGTTTCTTCAGAGACTAGCACTCCTGTTTCTTTCCCTCTTGCCCCAATCCTGATAGCATATGCAGAAAACAACCTCTTCACCCTAATGGGAAGCCCTTGTATGAGTGTAATATGGCTTTGCCTAGTCAACTGGAAAGGCTCCACCATTATGACATTGTAACTTGCACATCCACTGGAAAAGACTTAACCTGGGACAGTGTCTGTGTGGCCAGTACTGATCCCTAGTACAGGTGGAACCTCAGTATCCACTGATTTGACTCCCCACTGATAACAAGGTCCACCTTTAATATGCCTTGTAACAAGGAAAAAAGCACCAAAATCCAATTTCCTACCTTCATGCTGTTAATAGTTGCATTTCACTAGATTCTATTATTCACCCCATCTAGTGGCTGAATGCAATATAGCATCTATACCAATGCATTCTGGGGCAACAATGGAGCAAGAAACCTGGAAGTAGGTCTTTGAAGCTATTTTTTATACTGATTTGGTATCCACTGATTTTTTTAATCCAGTAAGGATTCCAGAACAAAACCCCAGTGAAGAAAGAGGCACAACCTCTAGTACAGTATCATTCTTACACGCACCCACACATCCCTCTTCTTTCATACAGAACATATTCCCCCCCTTTTTTTCTCCATATACAGGTATCCCTGATAACTCTGGGTCTGCTTACCCATGATTCCACGCAGCCCCCCCACCTACTACCTTTGTTTATATGCATAACAATCATGCAAAATAGCTCTTGCTTTAACCAAGCAAGCAAGTACACAGCCTCTTGCAATTACTGTGTTCCTACCTCTTGCTTTAACAGAAAGCAAGCCAGTAGGCAAGAAGGAAGAGTGATCCGTAGATGACTCTCATTTTGCAGGGCAATCCTTCACAGCCTCTCTTGAGCACAGAGACCTTCCTCCAGGAGGACATCTTATTCATCTCTCTTATGTGGGGGTTCATAGAGAACACGAAGAAGCAAAACAGGTTGCTTTCCTGTGGCTGATGGTTCTCAAGTGGTCATCAGTGCAGTCACACAACCCTGCATTTTCCAACTGCAGCTGTTCCCCTAAGTTTTGTGGGGGACAGTTGTGGCAGTTAATAAACTGAGCAGGAAAGTACTTGCCCCACCATCTGTAGCTCCTGTGTACATTTTTGGGAACCCCCCTCCCCATATTCCAGATCCACTCTGTGCAGGTTCAAATCCTGTATGTATGACTATACAAATACCTGCTCAAAACATCAGTTACAGAAAATTAAATGTCTTAGCTTTTGTTTTTTGTTTTGTTTTTCAAGAATTCTCTTCTGACTGAACCACATTTCAAAACTGCCTTTTTCCAGAGTCCTCATGGTGCACCATTACGAAGCAGTGGAAGTCCCAAGTTTGCCATGAAAACGCGGCAGGCTTTTTATCTACACACAACAAAGTTGACCCGGCTTGCCAGGCGATTATGTAGGGACATCTTGCGTCCTTGGTATGCAGCACGACACCCTCAAATACCTATCAACAGTGCAGCGATCAAAGCAGAATGTGAGTCTTTTTCCAGCCTAATTGCACAGTGCTAATTTATCTCTAAGTAATTTTTTATTTTTAGGAATTTGATCAAAGAACTCAACTATACCATTGAAGTAAACCAGGGGTGCTCAAACTTTCAACTTTAGGGATGCTGGACCTTTAACAAGTGTATAGAAGAGAGAATTTCAGCAGGTGCAGCTTGTCATCCCACAGATGATAAGCTGCACCTGCTGAAATTCTCTCTTCTATACACTTGTTAAATGTCCAGCATCCCTAAAGTTGAAAGTTTGAGCACCCCTGAAGTAAACAATTCTAAGGTTGACTATCTTGAATATATTCTGATTAATGTCAAATATAAAAGAAAATATTAAATATTATATTCTATTATGGAGATTTAATCTAACTTGAAACAATCTTTAGGAAAAACTTATACTTTTTTCCACATATGCTATTTGTCAATATGTAAATGAAGCATTTTCTGTTCTAATATTGTTTTCAGGCGCAGCTCGTTTACCAGAAGCTTCAGAAAATCTGTTGTTACAAAAGCAAGTTGTTAGAAAACCTTTAGAAGCAGTTCTTCGATATCTAGGTAAGTAAACTACTGAGTAATTATCTGATCTATTATTAAATAATTGTAATTTGCATATTTTGGTGCTTTGTCTGTAATGTAGTCTGGAATATTAGTCATATTAATTTTGTTAGTAGTAGTTTGACAGGCAGGGAAGAATGAAAGTATGAAAGTATGAAAAGTATGTATTGCTATCCGCACTGACTATACCTGCTTCACTATTTGACAACCAGTTTTGTTCCTTATTACAGCATTGTTTCTGAATGCTGTACTTTTTTTTTCTTCTCTGGGAGTGGATGAAATAAAAGGAAGAATTTGGGATGGCCCTGCTTTATTTCCAGTTTCATATGCTCAAGACCACCCCAGTTCAGTATTGAAGGGTATGATGATGTAAATAGAAAACTATAGACATGTCTTAGATCAGTCTTTCAACCAGTGGTACAGGTATTCCCAGTGGTACCTGAGGTGGTGTCTGGTGGTACTCTCAGAACCACTAGATACCTGCCACCTGGCAGAGAGACCAGGAATGTGATGCAGCAAACAGTGGTAGGAAGCTCAACTTGGAGCTCCAAAGCATGCTTTTCCATGCTCAAAAAGCTCTCCCATCCATCCTGAGCCTCTTACTTGTGTTTGTTGCATTGCATCTGGCCTCCCAACCCAGAAGTAACTGTCAATGATGTCATCACCAGTTACTTCCGATGGTACTTCAAATAGGTAGACCATGTGAAGTGGTATGGCAGAGGACAAACCTTAAAAAACACTGTTCTAGGTTAGTGCTATCAACACAATACATTACTGTTTTAAAAAGTGGATCCCCAAACTTTTTAGCACTGTTACCCACTTTTTAAAACAACAATCTATCGTGACTCACTAGACCATAAAAGAGATCTAGAAAGAAAAAAATATTATTTATTAACATTAATGATCAATGATGGGGGTCTTATGTCCTATTAATATTTGGGGAGTGAAGCTGCTAGAGACTTTACTTAAACTATATGTGGGTAGACATTTGCTAGACTCTCCCTCACAATGGAGTTCAAGGACTGTTGTCCTAACCTTTACAGTCATTCCAGGGTACCCAGGAGGCTTAATTGGAGAGCAAGACATGCAGTTGAGGACTTCCAGGCAAGGCATAAGGCTGAAAGTGGGTTCACATGTGATCAATGGCATGTCAATTACTAGAGAAAATTAGAAAATGTGAACAATTTAATTTGGGAGTATGAAGATTACCTCCTACCACAAGTGTTAACATTCTAGCTATTGATTTTCTTCTGCAGACCAGGCAAGGGTACTTGCAAAGTTGTTTTTTTTTTTTTATGTTTTAAAAACTTTTCATGATCCACCAAAAATCATCTCACAACCCAACCTGTGGGTCCTAACCCACAGTTTGGGAAACACTGTACTAGATGAAAAGAGGCTACATAGGACCTCAAAAATTCAGATGCTGGAAGAGCACACCCCTCATAAGTATCCTGGTCAAGTAACTTTTTCTTACATATCTATTAAATACGTTCCGAATACATTTATTCCTATCCTTTTTGTTTGTTTGTTTGGGTCTGTGGGTGAGCCCAGGATAGCAACCAACTTTTTTCTTTAGTTAACTAGCTTTCTGTATATTATTATTTTTTGGTCCTTCTTATGCACAAATAGGTATTTCTAGCTGCTCGCTTGAGCAATCTGGTGTATGCTTACACCTCTTACCCTTCCAGAGTAAATTGAAAATTGGCAGGTTATATTTCTCATTAGATGTACACTCTTTATAACTAACATGTCCAAGGCAAGCAAAATAGGTTCATTCTGTTGTTCTTGTTTGAGAAGAATGTGGTGTCCTCCAAATTTTAGTATTAAACAGAAAGCATATAAATAACAGTAATAACATGCTGTTCACCACAAAGTCTAACTTTCCAGAATAGAGGAATCAGGTCGGTGTATCTCTCTCTCTCTCTCTCTCTCTGTCACCTTACCATTAAAGACAATCTTGCTCTTTTTTTTTAATTGTATACTTTGAGGAATACAGTTGGAGATACAGATACAAATTATTTCCTATCCTGACTCTAAGCTGTGACTGGTCAGACCTATCATTAATTAAGTTTGAGAACTTCTTGTGACAGTGGCATTTGTTTAAACTTGACTCTGCTGCGGTCACACATAGGCCTAATTTTTAGTACTAACTGGATGCACCCACACCATCCACCTGTGCCCCCAAGTACCTTTCCCTTCAACTGACCTCTAGTTCCAGATCAGCTAGAAGAAATGTGGGGATTGTCACGGGGTGGGGCAAGTCCCTTCCCCTTTAAGATGGGCTGGGTCAGGTGTAGGGTATTAACAACTAAGGAATAAAACCTGGGGTTGGGTGCCTGGAAAGGAGAGTGCAGGGGGAAGGAAGCTTACAGCTTGATAGTGGAAGCAATACTGAGATTTGTAAGTATAGTTTTAGCCTCTTTAAGATCTTTCTTGTTTTTAAAGCTATTGTGTTGCATATGGAAATGTTTTTATGGAGCAATTGAACTCCCTTAAGTTTAATAAAAATCTTTTATGTAAAACATTTGGTGCAGTAATTGACCAGGGCATGTATGATATTGGGACCTGGCTTGGAGTAAGCAAAAAATAAATAAGCATTGCTCTTGAGGGTGGTGGAGGGGGGTTGAGTCCTGGCTGGGTTGGTGTCTCCCCTGGTCCTTCCCTACCCCAAGGGCAATGTTTGTTACAGGGATTATGAAGGTTTTCAGTGGTTCCCAATCTTTAGGAGTTCGTGGACCACTGAGGCAGAAATTGGAATTATCATGGACCACACAACCTCCCAGTACACAAAAAATACAATTAAATTTGTAATAATTAGAGAATATTTATTATAAATTTATTAGATTTATTATTTATAGAGAAGATTTCTGGGTTGCTGCTTTTGTTGCCAGCTGTGGTTGCAGGTGGTCTGTTCTCTGCAGTGGGTGTCCCCCCATAGACTACCACAGATGGCAGAGAATGAACTACCCACAACCGCAGCTGACACTTCACTGATGGCTACAGACAGTCTGTTCTTCACCTTCTCTGGTGGTCTGTGGGGGAGTACTCACTCAGTGAGATGCTTGAAGTGATCACACAGGTGATCTTTTTTTCTGAGATCTCGCGGACCACTTCTCAGGGTCTCCCAAACCATCTGTGGTCCCCGGACCACAGGTTGGGAACCAGTGCTTTAGATGCTGTTTAGGCACTTCCTTTCCCACTTTATTCAGGCAGACAGATTTAAACAAACGTGTCAGCCTCTTTCATGTGTAGTTTGGCCCTATTATGCTTTTTCTCTCCATGCAGAGTCTCATCCCTGTCCTCTGAAACCTGATCCCACTAAGAGTTTGTCTGGCTCCCTCAGCAGCATGCCTTGTGCTAAGTTCACTCCAGTGATTAACAATGGATCTCCAACCATCTTGGGAAAAAGAAGCTATGAACAGCACAATGGAATGGATGGTAAATATTTTCTGATGCAAATATATTGTCCTTCATGCAAGGTAATTCTTGAGTAGATAAAGCTTTTGTTTTATCTCACTGCTAATAAGAATACTTATCATTGTGCTTGTCAGAATGGCTTCATAAGCTTTCTGCCTGAGAAATGTGTTCATAATTAAAAAGGGGAAAAAACCCTCAAGTAGTATCTGGCAGCAGTATTTATATTATTTTGCTGCCTTTCAGTGAAATAATGTAAATGATGCTGCTAAATATTACCAGTTTTTCCCCTTTTTGATTATCTAGTAATTGTGTTTGAGCAGTGGTTCTCAAACTTTTAGCGTCAGGACCCACTTTTTAGAATGAGAATCTGTCAGGACCCACCAGAAGTGATGACATGACCAGAAGTGACATCTTCATGCAGGAAAATTTTTAATGATCTTTGGCTGGAATCCTACCCAGCTTTACCCAGGAGTGACTATCATTGTTAAAAGCATAGACATAGTAGCCTGTGAAAAGTACAGCTCTGTAACTTTTCCCCAGATGCAGTCATGTACCATGGTAGCATCAAGTCTACTATATTAGAAACAGAATATTGAAATGAATGGGGACCCACCTGAAATGGACTCTCGACCCACCTAGTGGTTCTTGACCCACAGTTTGAGAAGCACTGTGTTAGAGCAAATACTGTTTCATCTGTCTTTAAATGTTCAGAGTTTCTGACATAGGAAACCAGTTTTTGTTAACGTCATTTAGCTAACTTGGCAGGCAAGAACCTTGGCAGAAAGTGCAGTGTTGGAAGAGAGCACACGGCACACTTTGATCTAATTATGGTGATAAATGTTCTTAATTTCTTTTGCCCTGAAAGTAATGTTATATTGCATCTTTACAGCAGGGGGCAGTATGGTAAGGAACATAACATAAGGAACACTTTATTAAGTGTGTGTCAGAGAGAGGGTTGGGGACTTGAGGGAGGGTTGTTTGAAAGATAGCTAGACAAAAATTGTGTAATGATCTACTGACATTTTTTTCCTTCTGAAAATCTTCTCAGGTTCCTAAAAATGTGAAGCTAGGAATTTTGAAAGTCTTTTTTGCAGCCCTGCCATAGCTACTGCCATAGCTCTTAGTGTGCTACGCTATTAATAAATCAGTATTCACCCGGAATTTCCTGTCTGCTAATTTTGGATTAAATTAACATCTGTATAGAAAAGAAGCAAACACCTGTACCAAGTAACACATGGCATCTTTTTGTTTGTAGGTTATGCTTGTAAAGTAATGCTATGGTTCTGATTGTTGATATAGTCATTTTTTTTTGTTCGTTGTGTTCTGTCAGGCAATGTGAAGAAGCGCCTCTTGATGCCTAGCAAGGGTAAGATCTTGGAGCTGTCTCCAGCTTGTGCTTAGGACATATAACATTTCTAGTTTCATCTGCTAGTTTCTCAAGTTTGCTTGCTTGCACTTATGACTATTCATGTTGTGTTGTCTGTAAATGTCCTTTGTATCCATATACATCCATATAGCGTCCATATACATAGTCTTCATTCATAATTCCCCACCCTTTCACATGCAATACAGTAAATTTAATTCCATTCCTTTTCCATGCCATGTTCCAGAAGTATTGTGGCGATTTTGTGTTTATAATTGGATTGGTTTCATTCAGAACTAATAGTGCTACATGTTAAAAATATTAAGCATACACTTTCAAGGTAGGTTTTGACAAGTATCCAAAGGAGGTTTTGACAAGTATCCAGACTTCCATAACTGTAGAGCCGCCAGCAATAACCCCCTCTCCTTTCATGTCCTTATAGAGGCTGTGGTATGCATATTCTGAAGTCAAATACAGTACATATGCTGTCTTATCTTTTAGAAACTGTGGTAGATTTAGGGGAAAATAACATTATTTAAGAGGCATATACAAGGCGAGAATTATTTAAGGCTTAATAAGTGAGGAACAGCAATTGAATTATGTCCAAAAGTCAATAGATAACTTACATGGGTATAATGCTATCCTGGGTGGCTGGTTTGGGCAGAAAGCTGGGAAATATATTTCAAAATAAAGGTTTTGGTCACCTCTCTCAGTCAGGCATGCTTTTTGTCTCCTTTGAAATCTGAGTTCAATCCTGTGTATTACAGTGCTCCAGTTTTACGATATGACTAGTAATTGTGTACAGAAGGCAGCCCACAGCTTAAGCTGCAACCTACTCAGGAAGTCAGATAAATGTACATATGACCAGGGAAGGCTAAGCTCTACCAGTGACAGCTATCCTCACTCACTGTGGGATACAGTAATAATCATGACCTCATATATGCCTGAACTTTGTTACAGTTGGCTTCTAGCACAACCCAGGTCCAAACATGGACCACAAAAGGAGACTAGACAAGGAGAAAAATGAGGGATTGTATCACGTATGGCCACTGTGGGAAACAAGATACTAGGCCTTTAACTAGGGTTGTTCTTGCATTTTAAAGTATCAGGTATTTCTTCATTTTCCATGCAGTCCTTTTCACTGGCATATTTGTTTACAAAAATAATGTAATCCCACTTTCCCACTTCATATGAATTGCTTAAGGCAGAAAACATTAAATGATTAAAAATAGTTTAAAATGTTAGAACAAAAAAGCCTACAGAAGAGAAGCAGATTAATAAAATGCACGCACACCTCTAAAGAAAGCCAGGCAAAATAAATCAGCAGCAGTCAGGCTAAAAACCTGTCAGTCTTCAGCTGGAATCAGATCACCAGTGAAGAGGAGGCGGAATAGATCTCTTGCAGCAGAGAGTTGAATAACAGAAAAAAACCGTTACGTTTGTTTGTTTCTTTCTACTGCAACTCAGGTGGTAGTAGGACACATAGAAGGGTCTCCCCAACTAACCTTGGTTGGATGAATAAGATTGTACTAGAGCCTGAAGTCCTTCAGGTTTTCTGGTTCGAAGCTGTGTAGGGCTTTAATGGACTTTCTGTTACATGTACTGAATAAATGAGAGCCATGAGAATATTTTCAAAAAAGGGGAGGAAGACAGAAACCTTCTCACTACTGATTTCTAGCCAGAACAGATGGGTAGTATCCATAAATTAATCAGAAGCATTGCAAATGTTACAGCAGTGAAAGGTTTCTGCCTAATTTTGGCTTCCCAAAATTAGTTATAAACATGAAAGAGAACAGTTTAGATAGAATCCATTATTGCGCAGAACAGTTATGGAATCTAACAGTTATGGTTAGAGAATTTTGATCTTGTGGTGCTCAGGAATGGGTAAGCATTATCCAGGTGTTTGGGAAGGTGCACTTAGTGCTTTAAAGTTCAGTATATGTGTGACAAGCGTTTTGCTCCAGAATCCCAACTTGTCAATGTAGAACCTTTTCTCACAGGCTAGTTTTGGGTGATTACAAGCTTATACTAGTTCAGCAGGCTTGGGTTCCTTTTGAGACTATTGTTCTTTGTTTTTGGTAGAGACTTTGTCTTGTTCTGAGTAAGAGGATGGTAACTGCAGGACTGGGGTGCTCTTCGGGGGGGGGGGGGGTTTGGGAACAGTTGATATTTTCCTTAGTATAGTCCTCACTTGAGCTTTACTAGGCAATTAATAAGATTTGGGTATTGTGGTTTGTGGTGTATTTTGTATGGGCATTTCTTCAGGTATATTTTAGGGAGTTACCAGAGGTGACTGCGGGGGGGGGGGGGGTGGGAGGGTTAATGTCAGTTGGATGAGGGCAGGGCAGGCCATTACAGGGAAGAGAGGTTAGACAATTGTATGCTTTCCCCTCTACTAGCTCTTCTTCAGTCTTTGGTCCTAGTTGGCATAGCAATGGCTCTCTTGATCTCAGGCTGCTGTTCCTTAAAGCCAGGTCAGTTAACAACGAGACTTGATGCACACCAGGTTTAATCCTACATGAGCAAGCCAGTCTGGCATGTATAACCAAAACCTGGTCAGGTGAAGAAGGGGTGGGAGTTCAACATCTGCTTGCCTACCAGGTTTTTAAGTGCAGCAGCAAGCCAGAGAGTGGAGACATGGTGTTGCAGTGGACTATCATGATAGCCTGTCCAGCAGTCATTTAGTTTTGAATTTGTGTACCTGGTGGTGGGTGACCAGGACTAAGACTAGTACGTCCTTTTGCCTAATGGTTTCCCTTGCTGAGACAGGAATGATTTTAAAGATGGTGTTTGCTTCCCCTAAACCTAATTGTGTTGGGGATTTCTACATGCCCACCAAGGCCCTCTATATGTAACAGCTCAGGACTCCATTACCTCCGTGACAACCTTGGGCCTGACTCAAATCATATCTGGCCCCATGCAGCTTGCATGACCCACACTTGATCTGGTATTTTTGACTGAACAGGACGACAGTGATTTGAAGTGGAGGAAGGCACTATGACTTCCTAGTCATAAGAAGATCATTATGTGATAGAATTTAGATTTGTCGGACCACTTAACCCCAACAAAATGGGGGGGGGGGTTCTTTTTGAACTGTCCTTCGCCAGAGATTGATGGATCCAAATGGATTCTTAACAGCTCTGGGGAAATGTCCTGTTGCCATGGCTGGTAGACATATCAAACCCTGGTTGATCTCTTAAATGGGGGCAATGGTCTGGACAGTTTATAAGATTGCTCCTAAGTACACTTTCTCAGTGGAACTTGGGGTCGATGGTTTTCTGAGGAGCTTAGGGTAATAACAGTTGGGGTGATGGCTGAATCAACCATTGATGAATTATGGCAAGTCTGACAGAGCATGGGTTAGAACTCATGTTACACTCTATTCTGCAGTGGTGATGGCCGTGAAGAAAGTATACTTCTTCACCACCATTGTGTCAGTGCAGAATTGTCCAGTAGAGCTCTTCTGTTAGAGGTTATACTTTTAAGAGCTCGGCCTCTTCATGTCTTCATAGGTCATTTGAAGTATGAGATTAATTAGGTCATCTTGAAACAGGAAACCTACGCAACAGTTTGGCCTGGGTGAGTAGGAAAGGGGAAAAAGTCATTCTTTTCCCCTTCCAGTCTAAAGTAATCTGCAGAACCCTTTAGGCTGCAAAAGGGGAGATCCCTTAAGCATGTACAGGTGTGCCCCCATATCTGCAGATTACGTATCTGGGGAACCCCTCAGCAGCTTCCCCAGCCCTCATAATGTTTTTTAAAGGCATAAAAATGCCACAGTTTTGCCAAAAAACCAGAAGAAACTTTTTTTGACCTAAACAGCAATTTTGAGCCCTGCAGACACCATGGGTGGATGCACGTGACCTCTGCAGGGCTCAAAAGAGCCTCCAGAGGGGGCAGGGGGCTTCTGCATTTGCAGATAATTGAAACTGATAATTGTTATGGGATCTGCGGGTGCAGGCCCCGCATTTATTTAGTATCATGAGCTGGTGTTGAGAAGTTACTGTTTAGGGATATGTTCCTTCCCATTCCCTGAAAGTTTTGGGCTGAATGTGCAACCAGACTGAAAATGGAGCACTGTGACACTACAGCACAATGGCACTGAAGTGTTGCGCTGCTCAGGTTTGGAGCTGATTGTGCTTGCTGCATAATCTGCTTGCTCGCTTTTTCTAAACTTCATGTGATGAGTTTGAGCAGCCTGAGGATCTTGAATAGTCTCCCCACCACAATGCCTCAATTTGTTTTAAATGATGTGAGTTTTCAGAGAATAGAAAACCTTCCTATTTTAAGGATCTGTAATCACCCATACCTTGGAATTACTGGCTCAGTGTTCTATGGCTTCAACCGTGCTGGAGTGCAGACACTCTTTAAGGATTGGTTCACACTTGCATTTATATTGCATGTATGTACATGGTCTTTGAGTTGCTTTTGGATAATATGCATATTCTGTCACTGGTGAATGATCTGTGATATCTTATACACATCACTTTAATTTCATTTAGGGTCAGGGGATGTTGCAGCCGTAGGTACTTTGTAGACTGCAGTGATGAACAGGCATCTGTGAACCTTTCTTAATAATGTCAAAATATTTAGTTTTGCAATTGGTTTTTCTCATGTGGACTTCCATTTTATATTTTGCCTTGAAAGTTGCAATTTTGGGGGTGATAAATATCCCTCCTCCACTCTGTTCTATTTTATCTCTGTAACTGTAGCCACTGTTTCCCTTCCCAATCTTCTGTTTTAAAATTGTTTTGTTTTGCTTGACTCCTCTTCAGGTATTCAGGAATCACGCTGACAATATAATGTTACATAACCAGTTGGGGTCAGCTATGTGCTGGTTTCACTTAGGGCAAATGAAGTGCATTTTGGAGGGAAGGCAATACTTTCAATATTGGTCTCATTGGTGATTCTGTGCAGTCAATGATCACTCTAACAATTGAAAATTCTTAGAAATCTTTGTAGCAACCCTTCCCCAACCCATTACCAAATGCAGAAGCCCCCTTCTAATACTATAAATATTTTGGGGAAAAGTTTAGTGATAACTGAACTTTCACAACTGATTTTGGTGTCAGAATGATTTGTTTCCTATGTTTAGGCAGAATTTGTATTATGGAACTGAAGGGTAGCAAAGTGCCTGAAGCTGGATATGACTCTGTTGGATGTAGGAAAACTCAAAAGACTGCGTTTTTCAAACAAAGAAGTCACCATTCTGTGACACTACTTCATGAAACAGGGATTGTTCTTCGTAGAGATGGATCAACTTGGAGGCAGTGACTATTTGGCTTCTCTTCGGCCAGTAGCAGTCAGTTAAGGTTATGCTACCATGTTGTTTCCCTTTAGAATCCTTTGCAGTGGACTGCTGCCTTAACCTTTAAAGCACCTGCTTGCTGGTTCCTAGAAGCATACAGAAATATAAGCCCTATTCAGACAACCTCCTGCAGTGAACTTATGGAGCAGTGAGTGGGAGGGACTCTGTCCTCTGATTGTTGCTCATTCATATGAACACATGAAAGGGGCCACAGTGTGATCAGGTTTCCAGAACACATGGAAGTTCCTACTTTCATGTAGTTGTGTGCACACAGTAGCTTCTTTTACTTACTGAACTGAACATGTGAGCATTTGGTGTTGTGTCCAAGACCAAATCTCATTCCTTCTTCCCCTGCAAGCAGCAAGGATCATCTGAATGGTTTTGTAGTGAAGGCCAGAATGTAAAATCTCCCTAGACATGCTTATGGTTAATTGTGGTTGAGGCCAGTGATTGAATAACCATGTGAAGTTTTTTGATTGAGTCCTTGTTTTGAACTGGTATTCCGTTGTGTGCAAGGGATTTTGCTGCAGTTCAATTTCAACTAAGGCTTTCTGTTCAGGTTCTGTTCTAGGAGTGTCAGGTGAGATAGTGATTCAGATTTTGATCCCAGTTCATTTTCATTTGGAATAGGAGGTTGCCTATTCAGGCAGCCTCCTGCAATGAACTTATGGGGCAATGAAATCCAGCCCTTGAGTCTGAACAATGCATTCTGTCAGTCACCATGAAATTAAATGACATTGTTGGAAAAGCGGGGTGAATTTTTTTAATTGTATTCGTTGTACTATTTTCGGACAGAATCTCACTGACAATGGAAAAGTTAGAAGGCATTAAAAATGTTGGAAGATTGATAGGGGAGAACTTTGGCAGCTAGAATGAGCTGGTATTTGTGTCCCTGCAGTATTCTTACCAGGCTGGTCTATACGTTCAGACAGTATAGACAGGTGGGTTCTGAGCTGTCTGTGACAGATCAGGAGAGAGATCTTGGTGTGGTGGTGGACAGATCGATGAAAGTGTCGACCCAATGTGCGGCGGCAGTGAAGAAGGCCAATTCTATGCTTGGGATCATTAGGAAGGGTATTGAGAACAAAACGGCTAGTATTATAATGCCGTTGTACAAATCTATGGTAAGGCCACACCTGGAGTATTGTGTCTAGTTCTGGTCGCCACATCTCAAAAAAGACATAGTGGAAATGGAAAAGGTGCGAAAGAGAGCGACCAAGATGATTACGGGGCTGGGGCACCTTCCTTATGAGGAAAGGCTACGGCGTTTGGGCCTCTTCAGCCTAGAAAAGAGACGCTTGAGGGGGGACGTGATTGAGACATACAAAATTATGCAGGGAATGGACAGAGTGGATAGGGAGATGCTCTTTACACTCTCACATAATACCAGAACCAGGGGACATCCACTAAAATTGAGTGTTGGGCGGGTTAGGACAGACAAAAGAAAATATTTCTTTACTCAGCGTGTGGTCGGTCTGTGGAACTCCTTGCCACAGGATGTGGTGCAGGCGTCTACCCTAGACGCCTTTAAAAGGGGATTGGACAAGTTTCTGGAGGAAAAATCCATTATGGGGTACAAGCCATGATGTGTATGCACAACCTCCTGATTTTAGAAATGGGTTATGTCAGAATGCCAGATGCAAGGGAGGGCACCAGGATGAGGTCTCTTGTTATCTGGTGTGCTCCCTGGGGCATTTGTTGGGCCACTGTGAGATACAGGAAGCTGGACTAGATGGGCCTATGGCCTGATCCAGTGGGGCTGTTCTTATGTTCTTATGTTCTTAAGTATGCTGTTTGTATTTGATCCATCATGATGTTACTCTGGTCTTTGCTTATGTTAGCACCATAAGGGAGGAGCAGAGTCCTACTCGTGAGTAAGAGCCCAAGGGTCAGGCATTTAAATCAAAGTTAAAAGTTAGCTGCACCTACGGTAGCACCTAATCGAAGGAAGGGAGGAGGATAAAGTGGAAAGCAGGTTTTTCTACTTGTTTAAATTAAACCTATACTTAACCCAGGTTAAACCTAATCTAAGTTAGAACATAACCTAAACAGTTCAGTAAATTGGGACACAGGATCTAGAGAGCAATAAATAATTAAACAAACCCAAATAAAAACTAGCTTGAGGTTACAAAAACAGTCCAGCCTAAGAGAACAGAACTAGGAGGGAAAGAACCTAGTAAGGGGCAATTCCCAACCCATTAAGAGCCCCATTAGGCTAATCCAAGCAGTCCATTCAGGAGCCTGCAGAGTAGGTTACGCCCATCAGCAGCCCTTTGCCTTCCTGAGCTTTTGTAAACTCACCTGGGAAGGCCAGCCCCCTTTCAGTCAGGAAGGAAGGAGGGAGGAGGAGCCAGCCAGGAGTATAAAGCTAGGCCGGCCATCGCATGAGGCTCTCTCCAGACGCGTGTGGCCTCTGGGAACCCAGTGCCTCGGGAACTAAGTGCCAGGTAAGGCACGAGAGTTTAGCATCTGGGCGAGTTCAGCAGCAGGGCGAGGAGGCCAGGGCCCCATACACTGCCCTTCCTCTTCCCTTGAGAAGAGGGCTGCTATACAGTGTAGGGTTTATAAAAGGACCCCTAAATAAAACAACAACAACAAAAAAGCTATGCAGTCAGACAGCCAGCAGCAGGGTGGGGGCTATCCAGTGTTCTGCATCGAGTGCCACATGTATGATTATATGCCTCTGGGGCATAAGTCATGGGTGTGTCCTCGGTGCAAGGAGCTCCAGGGTCTCAGGGAATGCGTCCGCTCCCTTGAAGCCTTGGTGGCTGACCTGGAGAAGCGCAGGCAGGCAGAGGAGGACCGTGGGGAGACTTCCGGGGACAATCAGGCTTCGTCCCAACCTCAGGCGTGCAGCTCCTCGGCTGACCGGGTGGGAAGTCTCAGGACTGGAGGACGTCATCCTGGAGAGGAGGGAAACAATCCCCTAGGGGGGACCCCTTCTCCAGGGGATGGGCCCGTATCCGAACGCACTCAGGATACTCCTCGGCGGGAGAGGGGGAGGGGGCTTCTTGTAGTGGGGGATTCAATTATTAGAAACATAGAGAGGGGGGTTTGCGACGGATGTGAGGACCACATGGTGACTTGCCTGCCTGGTGCTAAGGTTGCGGGCATCACTTCTTGTCTAGACAGGCTAGTAGACAGTGCTGGGGGAGAGGTAGCAGCTGTGGTGCATGTCGGCACCAACGACGTGGGCAAGTGTAGCTGGGAGGTCCTGGAGGCCAAATTTAGGCTTTTAGGCAGGAAGCTGAAAGCCAGGACCTCAAAGGTAGCGTTCTCTGAAGTGCTACCTGTTCCACGCGCAGGGCCAGCTAGGCAGGCGGAGATCAGGGGTCTCAATGCGTGGATGAGACGGTGGTGTAGGGAGGAGGGGTTTAGGTTCGTTAGGCACTGGGGAACTTTTTGGGACAAGCGGGGCCTGTACAAGAGGGACAGGCTCCACTTGAACCAGAATGGAACCAGACTGCTGGCGCATAACATTAAAAAGGTGGCAGAGCAGCTTTTAAACTGATCCCTGGGGGAAGGCCGACAGGAGCCGAGGGGCATCCGGTTCGGGACTCCTCATCCCTATGGGATGAGGATGGGGAGGTTAGAGAACAACAAGACAAAGGCAGGGTAGGAGAAGAAATTGGGAAAGGTAGGGTGATGGGATGTGATAGACGGTTTGGCACAATGAGAGGATGCGGGGACAAAGGAGCGAATAAGCAGCGCATCCTGGGGCATTCCGTGTACAAATGCTTTTATGCGAATGCCCGAAGTCTACGAGCAAAGGTGGGAGAACTGGAATGTCTGGTGACAAGGGAAAACATTGACATAGTGGGCATAACGGAAACCTGGTGGAATGCGGAGAATCAGTGGGATACCGCAATCGCGGGCTATAAACTCTACAGGAGGGACAGGCAGGGGCGTGTTGGAGGTGTGGTGGCCCTTTATGTTAAGGAAGGGATAGAATCCAGCAAAGTAGAGATTGAAGGTGGGTCCGACTCCACCGTAGAATCTCTGTGGGTTAAATTACCAGGCTTGTGCAGCGATGTAATACTGGGGGCGTGCTATCGTCCTCCAGACCAGAAATCGGATGGGGACCTTGAAATGAGGAAACAGATCAGGGAGGTGACAAGGAGGGACAGGATTGTAATCATGGGGGACTTCAGTTATCCTCATATTGACTGGGTCAATTTGTGTTCTGGTCACGATAAGGAAACCGGATTTCTTGACGTGCTAAATGACTGTGGCTTAGATCAGCTAGTCACGGAGCCCACCAGAGGACAGGTGACTCTGGATTTAATATTGTGCGGTACGCAGGACCTGGTTAGAGATGTAAACGTTACTGAGCCATTGGGGAACAGTGATCATGCTGCGATCCGTTTTGACGTGCACGTTGGGGGAAGAATACCAGGCAAATCTCTAACAAAAACCCTTGAATTCCGACGGGCGGACTTCCCTCAAATGAGGAGGCTGGTTAGAAGGAGGTTGAAAGGGAGGGTAAAAAGAGTCCAATCTCTCCAGAGTGCATGGAGGCTGCTTAAAACAACAGTAATAGAGGCCCAGCAGAGGTGTATACCGCAAAGAAAGAAGGGTTCCACTAAATCCAGGAGGGTGCCCGCTTGGCTAACCAGCCAAGTTAGAGAGGCTGTGAAGGGCAAGGAAGCTTCCTTCCGTAAATGGAAGTCTTGCCCTAATGAGGAGAATAAAAAGGAACATAAACTGTGGCAAAATAAATGTAAGAAGGTGATACTGGAGGCCAAGCGAGACTATGAGGAACGCATGGCCAGCAACATTAAGGGGAATAATAAAAGCTTCTTCAAATATGTTAGAAGCAGGAAACCCGCCAGAGAAGCGGTTGGCCCTCTGGATGGTGAGGGAGGGAAAGGGGAGATAAAAGGAGACTTAGAGATGGCAGAGAAATTAAATGAGTTCTTTGCATCTGTCTTCACGGCAGAAGACCTCGGGCAGATACCGCTGCCCGAATGGCCCCTCCTGACCGAGGAGTTAAGTCAGATAGAGGTTAAAAGAAAAGATGTTTCAGACCTCATTGATAAATTAAAGATCAATAAGTCACCGGGCCCTGATGGCATCCACCCAAGAGTTATTAAGGAATTGAAGAATGAAATTGCAGACCTCTTGACTAAGGTATGCAACTTGTCCCTCAAAACGGCCACGGTGCCAGAAGATTGGAGGATAGCAAATGTCACGCCTATTTTTAAAAAGGGAAAGAGGGGGGACCCGGGAAACTATAGGCCGGTCAGCCTAACATCCATACCGGGTAAGATGGTGGAATGCCTCATCAAAGATAGGATCTCAAAACACATAGACGAACAGGCTTTGCTGAGGGAGAGTCAGCATGGCTTCTGTAAGGGTAAGTCTTGCCTCACAAACCTTATAGAATTCTTTGAAAAGGTCAATAGGCATGTGGATTTGGGTGAACCCGTGGACATTATATATCTGGACTTTCAGAAGGCGTTTGACACGGTCCCTCATCAAAGACTACTGAAAAAACTCCACAGTCAGGGAATTAGAGGACAGGTCCTCTTGTGGATTGAGAACTGGTTGGAGGCCAGGAAGCAGAGAGTGGGTGTCAATGGGCAATTTTCACAGTGGAGAGAGGTGAAAAGCGGTGTGCCCCAAGGATCTGTCCTGGGACCGGTGCTTTTCAACTTCTTCATAAATGACCTGGAGACAGGGTTGAGCAGTGAAGTGGCTAAGTTTGCAGACGACACCAAACTTTTCCGAGTGGTGAAGACCAGAACTGATTGTGAGGAGCTCCAGAAGGATCTCTCCAGACTGGCAGAATGGGCAGCAAAATGGCAGATGCGCTTCAATGTCAGTAAGTGTAAAGTCATGCACATTGGGGCAAAAAATCAAAACTTTAGATATAGGCTGATGGGTTCTGAGCTGTCTGTGACAGATCAGGAGAGAGATCTGGGGTGGTGGTGGACAGGTTGATGAAAGTGTCGACCCAATGTGCGGCGGCAGTGAAGAAGGCCAATTCTATGCTTGGGATCATTAGGAAGGGTATTGAGAACAAAACGGATAGTATTATAATGCCGTTGTACAAATCTATGGTAAGGCCACACCTGGAGTATTGTGTCCAGTTCTGGTCGCCACATCTCAAAAAAGACATAGTGGAAATGGAAAAGGTGCAAAAGAGAGCGACTAAGATGATTACGGGGCTGGGGCACCTTCCTTATGAGGAAAGGCTATGGTGTTTGGGCCTCTTCAGCCTAGAAAAGAGACGCCTGAGGGGGGACGTGATTGAGACATACAAAATTATGCAGGGAATGGACAGAGTGGATAGGGAGATGCTCTTTACACTCTCACATAATACCAGAACCAGGGGACATCCACTAAAATTGAGTGTTGGGCGGGTTAGGACAGACAAAAGAAAATATTTCTTTACTCAGCGTGTGGTCGGTCTGTGGAACTCCTTGCCACAGGATGTGGTGATGCCGTCTAGCCTAGACGCCTTTAAAAGGGGATTGGACAAGTTTCTGGAGGACAAATCCATTTTGGGGTACAAGCCATGATGTGTATGCGCAACCTCCTGATTTTAGAAATGGGTTATGTCAGAATGCCAGATGCAAGGGAGGGCACCAGGATGAGGTCTCTTGTTATCTGGTGTGCTCCCTGGGGCATTTGGTGGGCCGCTATGAGATACAGGAAGCTGGACTAGATGGGCCTATGGCCTGATCCAGTGGGGCTGTTCTTATGTTCTTATGTTTAAATATGCCAAATACAGATTCCAATTCCAGAATTTTACCTCCAGTATAAGTTTGGACTGGTGAGCTCTGTGCTAGCTAAGGAATTGACATGTGTGTTTTTTTTCTAGCAATCATGATCTAAGCAGGACCCCATCTCTCTTGGCTGGACAAAAAGAAAAGGACTTCTATACTGCATGCAGTTTCTTAAGGTTACACAAGAAAATGATTGAATTGTTGCTAGGCCAAGCTGTGCATCTGATGAATCTGATGAAAGGGGTCTCAACCTTTTCACAAAATGGAACTACCCATTGCTACAACTTAGAATTTCGGCAAATATGAGCAAACCAAAGGACTGAAGTCCAGGAGAGTTTGAGCCCTGTAATGCTGCTTAAACCACCATTAAAACCTGACTTAATTTACTTCTCTTCAGTCACTCCACCTAAGGGTCAGGAAAAATACACCTGGGTGGGAAGTAGGAGAACAGAATTATTTAGTGTAGATTCCTAATGTGTTCCATGCAAATTAAAGCAGTGCTATATTAAAAAAAAAAGTTTCCCTGAGACTGCTCTAGCCTTGTTGCCTCTCTTTCTCAAAGGTCTTCCTTTAAAAATAGGAACTCTCCAGTTCCTCAAAGGAGAGCATACAAACCGAACTAATTAAGCCTAATCTTATCAGCAATAGGGCAGGCAAGCAAGCTAAAATGCACTTTTCTGCATCAAGTGCACACACCCTTTCTCTCCCCCTGCTTTCATTACCGCTTAACATAAAATGTTGCCAAGTCTCTTCTGACATTAGCCTATAAAATGCTAGGCAAGGACACACCATATTATTTACAAGTACCCTGAACAACTTCAGATTTAAATGCTGTGCAGAAGGTAGCTAGGCATAGGTGAGTTGCAAACAACGGTTCACTAAATTTCCTGGGGCCACAAATACTCTGGGAAGGGACCACAACCGACCCACAAGAATATGTTGTGCAGTCCTACTATAGAATCCTTTCTCAAATGTCTTTCCTGTAACTTTCTCCTTTTGTACCAAAGCTATAGTATTCCCTACTGAGAGAGTCTAGTCATTGTGCTTAATATTTTTCATTACTGCTTGAGCTGGCATGTTCCATAAGACTGTAGTGGCAAAGTCTGATTTTGCCTGTGATAGGTCATGGGCTATAGTTGGATAGGTATGATCCATCAGTAGTGCCTCAAGTTTTAAAGATAATAATAATAATACTTCGTCACCTCCTGGGGTACCTTAAATCCAGTGAAGATCCTGAAACACAAGGAATTTTCTAAACAAGCAAATATAGTTAAATACTACCAAGTGTCTGAGGTAAAAATACACCAGGCTTTGTTGGAAAGACAAAAGAATAAAATGAACAGTTTATTCAAATATTTTTGGCAATGGTTTTTAGATCAGTTAAAGAGACTGTCTCAGATAATTGCCAAAGGATGCAAATGTGGAAAGTTATTCCTGTTTTGGAAAGTGAGCCATTTGCAAACATAGCCATGCTGTTCTGCTTTTGTATTTTCATTTTTTGTCATGGAAAAGCAATGGTGTCTTACGAGCTCTATTCTCTTTCCTGTTTGTTAGGTCTGCCTAACCACGGACAAACCAGACAAATGGTAAGAGAAAGTTCATTTTAAAAAAGTACAGTAAACACCACCACCTCAAGCTCTTAACAGTAGATAGCTCTAAGGCATAGTTACTTCTGGCTGTGCTTTCTCAGCTATTCCTACAATTTTTACTTGGCTCTGTATGCTTAAACGAAAACAACACATGCAGACATCAAAAAGGCACAATAAAATGAATCAACAGTGTCTCTCTAGAGTAGATTGGTGTTTTGTACTCAGGCAAACATTTTGCAAATGGATTAGTACAGCAGTCATGAAATGCATGGTAGCAGAAATTTTTTTCTTTTTTTCTGAAGGTGAAAGAGGGGTGTGTGGGTGTGTGTAAGCATAAATTTGGTATTTTATTTTTAACTGAGTTAGAATTCCTTTTCTGCTTGGAAGCATTTTAAAAAGTGAAACTTCTCCCCAGCTTCATTCTTTACTGAGAGATCTTATCAGAGGACTGAAGTATACAGCCGTTCTAAACAATCTTCTAAGAAGCTCATGAATGTAGGAAAATATTACATTTTCATACAGAACAATAACATATATCCTCTGGGCAACCTGTGTAATGTATACATTTTCACAAAGCATGTGCAGAAGGGGATCATCCTTAGTCTTAATACTGAAAAAATACTAGAAAGTATTGTTCTAAGGAAGTTGTCCTGATAGGTAAAATAGCCATTTGTCCTTTTGAAGAAAAAGAAAGGCGTTCTTTCTGGTGTAACTCGTCCCATCAGACTCTGGAGGTAGGCTAATTAAGCGGAGTTTCCAGTTCCTCCAGTGATGCAGACCCGCTCCCAGTTTTTGTTCTGCCTTTAGCAGAATAGGATTTTTCCCCTTGGCTTTGTAGCCTCCGCGCCTCTCTTCTTTTACTTTCACTTTGGGGCTTCTCCATCTCTTCCACAGATAGAATAACCAGCAGGGTCAGTGATAGAGATGTAGAATAGCAGACCCAATGAGCTGCATGGCAACATCTGCTCATAGGGAGCAGAATGGAACCCCAGGGAGGTGAAGAGGCCACTGCACAGTCCAGTTTTTTACCCTCAAGGAAATGAAGAGAGAACTTGTCCCACTATCTAGTTGGGCAGCACAGAAATAGACTGGACTGCATATTCTCTGGCAATTTCTTGGCATGAGAGAGTGACCAGGAATACTGAACTTGACCGTTGCAGCAGGATCACCTTTCCTATCCACCAACTTTGGTTCTGGATGGCACATGTCCAGTTGGTACCAGGATAAAAAACACACACAGAAGGGTGATGAGCACAAATGGCATTGAGCATTCTCAACCATCATGATAATAAACTGTGGTGATAAAGATAACTAGGACCTGATCGTGTCCCCTTCATCTCTTCTTCCAGTGTTGTTGGTGGAAACTTGCACCACCAAGAGGACTACTGGTGGATTAGCCAGCAATTGGTGGTGGAACAAGGTCTCATCACTAAAAGCCCCTGTTACAGGGGAAAATCAAAACAAGCTTCCCTGTTCTTTCCAAAAGGCCAAAAACTGTGTTGAAAGGAAAGGTGTTGTTTACAAGTCCTGTTATAAAAGAAAACACTGCTCACATGGGAGTTCTAAGTTCATTTCTCTCCCTACCTATACCTCACTTCAAGGAAAGATTAGTCCCAGATGATTTGTTTCAGCAGACAACCAGTAGTTTAAAGGGACTGTTACTGCAGTGGTTGGGTCTGACAAGGATCACAAGAACATTTGGAACTTCTCTGGTGGACCTGTTTACTTTTCCCTATCAACAACAAGGTCTAGGGTTGGCCTTCTAGCTTAAGGGAATGGTGGGAATCATCTTCTGATTGGACCGTGTAATTCTGTTCTACTACTTTCTGCCCACAAGTGCTCTTTCCAAGCTGATCCAGAACATCAGGATAGGGAGGGTGGAGGTGATATATGTGCAATACCATGCTGACTAGATAGCTTTGGTTCTTAGACATGAGGGAATTGGTGGTGATGCTCCCCTCAAGGTTGTTAACAATCTTGGCTGGGTACCTCAGAGATCAGTTTATCATCATATTCAGTTTGGACCTGCCCAACTTCCTGGAGACTGGTCCCAGTGTCTTGGCTTAGTATATTCAAAGAAGGTGGTCAAAATTCTTCTGGCTTCACAGCACTCTTCAACCGCTTGAATCTACAAGTGTACCTGTTAAATTTACCTGGGCAGAGAGCAAATGGATTATTACAGCAGTCACGAAATGCATGGTGGCAGAAATGCATGGTGGCAGAACCCTCCAGGCCTTCACTTTGCAACCGGTATTAGCCTTACAGAGTGGAGGTATAGAGCAGTGGTTCTCAAACTTTTTAGAGGCCCTAGAGCAGCGATTTTCAATCTTTTATATCTCATGTCACACTGACAAGGCACTAAAATTGCCAAGGCACACCATAAGATTTTTGACAATTGACAAGGCACACCGTGCTGCCAGTGGGGGCTCACATCCCCCTTTGGCCTTACTAGTAAATGACCTTCCCCCAAATTCCTGCGGCACACCTGTGGCCTACTTATGGCACACTAATGGGCCAAGACACAGTGGTTGAAAATGGCTACCCTAGAGGCTGCTACCTGATTTATAAATACCAAGGGGTGTGGTTATTATGGTGATTGGGCAGCAGTGCTCCTCCCAGTAGCAGCTTGTTTAACCCATGGTGCACATAGCCTAATCTACCCTTTCAGTTTCGCGAACCATCAAAAACACAGGCCAACACACATTTTGCTTCCTTGAAAGTTACACCAATTCCTGTGTATATTTGGGGTGCCTACACCATGGTTTCCTCATGAGGAAGCTGATTGAACCATTCACTAATGAGGCTATACTATATCTCCAAAACTAGACATGATAGGGCAAAATGGATGCCATTTTTGAATCAGCACCCCAAATTCATATCAAACCACCATAAAGTTTGGGAATAACTGTTCTGACTCTCAATTTAGTAGGCCTATGTAATTGGGTTTTTTTTGAGAACCACAGTTTGGGAGTCACTGGCATAGAGCTTTAGAGCAAGACTTCCTCATTCCCTGAAGAGGCAGGATACTACTGTGTTTAGCATTTTGGAACCCTCCTTGAAGATAATCATGTTCATTCTTCTTGGAAATGATTCTTTGGGAGAGCAACTCTTCATCAATCATCTAAAATCTGCAGTACCCAACCATTCAGGCACTACGTCCATTGTAATGAGAATTTGTAATCCTCAAGATTCTGTTCTTAGCTGCAGTGATGTCATCTAGGAACTTTTGTCTCTTTCTGTGGATCCTCATATTCCGTAGGGAAGAGGAGGTCTTTTGGACAGTTATGTCATTTGGCAAGAAGTTTCTTCTGTGTTTCATGGGACCCAGGAACTGTGTGTACAATTGTTCTGGCCCAGCCCCAGCTCTTGCCTGGAATTGACAATCTCACTTCTGTTAGTCTTTCATTTTGTCATCAAAGGCCAGAAGCTATTCAAAGCCACATTGGGCAGCTATATCAAGAACTGTATTGTACTTACTAGCAAAGTACAATAGCCTGTACCTGGGAAGATTGATGCTCACTCTGTAAGGGGCTCTGCCACCTTTGCAGCCCTTGCCATTCCACATGATTGAACATATGTCCTGTCCATAAATGTCCTGTTTGTTGTTAGCCACCCTGAGGACTGTGTTTGACACAAAGATAGAGTACAAGTTATACAATAGAAAGTTTATGTAAAAGTACTGTATATACTGTTGTCAGCCTGCATTCCAGTCATGCTGGTTGAATAGCTATGCCTCTGCAGCTGCAGCATTTACCATTTTCCTTCTGCCCCTCAAGAGAAGGGCATCCTGCACTGCCCATCTTTGTTGGGTTTGCTGATTTCTACACAGTGAACGAGTACTAGTCTTTCTCACCCTCTATTCCGATGCACTTGGGAATCTGCAAAAAAACCCCTTCCCTATATTTTCTATGTTTATCCCTGGGTGCAATGTTGTTCGTGCAGTGCAGTTAATTTTCTGTTTTTATCTGGTTAGCACCCTCTTGCACACTGTATTTTTATCTGAGTGGATTTTCTAATGACAGTATGTCTGAAACTGGGAAATGACAAGACCACAGATGATACCACAGATGACAAGAAGTCTGGTTGATTAGTCCTGCCACCAAATTTGAATGGGAGGAGTTAGCATAGTCAGGATGTCCTCCTTACTGCCGAAGAGAAAAATTGTTCATGGTAAATTTAGTGTTCAGTCTTATAGTTGTATGAGTGATATCTGCCTAGAATTGTGAGTGCCAGCTACTGAAAAATTAACAGAAAAATCCTAGATATGTTTGGATTTTGAATAGCAGGTTTCAAATCTGGATAATGATCAAATGAGTTGTAGTGATTGGGGCTGTTATTTGGGAAATGCTATACTTTGATAATGGATACTTGAATTGTTCTATAACTCCCTTAAAGAGACTGGCTACTTGTTGATGTCTGCTACAAAAGGTAAACTTGTGGTTCTGCCGGGAAACTGTCATGCAGTAGTCTCAGTGGTTTCATCTGCAATGAATGGTGAGGAAGCTTAACTGTCTCATTTTCTGTTTGCTAAGAACATGTTCTCGGGTGGGTGGGCTTCACAGTGAGATTACTGTAGAAGCAGCAGCAGCATAGAACAGTCATACAGTTTCAATGGGGATCTTCACAGTTTCAGTGGATTTTCAGTATACAGTATTAATATAAATTGCCCTTTTGAATGCTTAAAAGCTAAAAAAAATTGAGAAGGATCCTCATGCTGGTACTCCATAAAAATTCTCATTCATGCAGAGTAGAAGATACACAGATATCTGTGTACAAAAGATACACAGTTCCCCCACAGATACAAAGCTTCAGTGTATTTTAATAAAACTATTCCTTGGCAGCACCTGGGCAATATTTGTATGAGCATGTGCATTGTATTATATTAAATAAAATAAATTCGTCCAAACACAAAGAATGTATGGTAAAATACTGCAGTGTGTTTATTATTGCATGTCCAGTATGCATCTAATGCTAATTCCATATGTCCTGTGGCATGTTTTTAAAAAGAAAAAACAATACTCAAACTTACATTAAAAAGCCAGCAACCATAGTTCTTTTGGAATATAGTGTCACATCAAGAAACAGAAACCAGGGTGGGAATATGCTGATGGAGGCTGGCTCTTGGTGAACTTAAGAACGAAAGCCCTGCTGGGTCAGGCTAAAGGCCCATCTACTCCAGCTTCCTTTATCTCACAGTGGCCCACCAGATACCTCAGGGGGCATGCTAGACAAAAAGATACCTGCATTCTGGTGCCCACTCCCTTACATCTGGCATTCTGAGGTAGCCTATTTCTAAAACCAAGAGGTTGTACTGGTTTATAACCTGTGATGGTTTATAACCTGTGATAACCATCACTGTTTATAACCTGTGATGGACTTTTCTTCTAGATATCTGTCAGATGCTATCACCTGTGGCAAAGAGTTCCACAGACTAAGTACACGTTGGGTAAAGGAATATTTTCTTTTCTCTGTTCTGACTCTCCCACCCAGCTCCCTCCTTTCATTTTACTGGCTGAACCAATCTCAGAGGCTGAGATATGCTTAAACAGGATCTTAGGTACGTAGAAGATGGGACAGTGTGATTCTGGTACAACTTAGGAGCAGCATAGGGTCTGGTAACAGACAAGCAGAAAAACTGCTGTCTGCTAGGCTTTCTCATACTAACTCTCCTCCCACACAAGAGAGCTGCCTTTCTTCACCCAGATCATTTCCTTTCTCCCAGTCCAACAATGTAATTTACAGACTCTACCTTCTCAGTCATGATGATATGAGAATCAGTTATTTGTCCAAAATACTTTGGATTAGAGCATTGTTTCTCAACGTTTGTCCCACACTGTTCCACTTTGCATGGTTCACCTGTTGGAAGTACCACCAGAACTAACTGGTGATTATGTCATTGCTTCCAGATTGGGAGGCTAGATGCAGTGCAACAAACACTGGTAAGAGGCTCAGGACTCTTTTCAGGAGGGCTTTTTCGAGTGCACAAAAAGATACACTGGAGCTCTGTCCGCCGAAATGAGCCTTCTACTGCTGCTTGTCACACTGTATTGATGGTCTTGCTGCTAGACAGAGTACTGTTTTGACCTAAAGACATTCTGACTTCTGGACAGATCTCTAGAACAGAACCAGTATGCATGCTGAGGACAGTGTACAATTACATATCGTTATTCTGTGCATATAATATATTAAAAGAATATATGTGTGGATTAAGCCAGTGACAGATTGCTTGTGGCTGGCTACTTAAAGAAGAAAAAAGTAATACCTTCTTCCTGATCATGTCAGAAATAAAAGTTTGTATAAAACTTATCAAAAAATAGTATAATACATCCTTAAATGTGGTATAGCACAATCCACTTTAATGGCCTAAAGTAAAAGACATTTAGCCCTTGAATAACTTTACAGTCTTTGATTATCTTTAAAACTTACAGTATTGTAAGGTTTTCAGCACAATCCTATGCATATCTATTCAGAAGTAAGTCCTGTTGTGTACATTGGGGCTTGCTCCCAGGAAAATGTTTATAGGATTGCAGTCTTTTGACATTTAAGGCAGGTCAATTCCCTCTCCCCATCCATTTTTTTCCCAACTGCCACCTCAGCCCATGATTCCTAGGGATTCCTGAACTTAACTAGTCAACCTTAGATTGTTGTTTGAGAATGTTGTTTGTTTTTACAGTGTGTATAAATTAAGTACTTCTGTTCACCTTTGAGTATGTGGAAGTATTATGTAACACTGACCTCATTTTGCTTTCAGTCCCATAGGCATTTAGCCATTTGAATGGAACATAAAGTAAATGATTAAAAGCTGGATGGAATCTTATAAAAAATTATAAGATTTTTTCATTATATCAACATATAAGAGTATGTTGTCCAGTAACAGTTTCAGAACATGTTGGGAGAAAATGCTACAAACAAAAATTGCAGAACTGGGTTAATTACAAATATTTACAAAGGGTTCTGATTGTTTTCCTTTCATATTAAAAGAAAATTCTTCAACCAGTATATACCATTAATACCCAATACCTTGCAAACCAAGTAAGATTTGCCCTGATTCAGCTGAGGATGATGTGCTTATGCATGATTTTTTCCCATAACCATTTGCTTATGTACTTGTAGCCTTCTTTGTGTCTATTGCTTGCTGGAGCCAAAAACAGGATTCTAAATCTAGTATACATCCTAATGTATTGTTTAATGAATAGCTGAGCGCCAAAGCTGCCTCTTCACATGTAAAGCATGATCAGGACAACAAGGCATCTAAAAGATTTTAGATAGAATTGGCCCATGTTTTGTCCCCCAGTCAGTCCTTGCTTTGTAATTGGTTTTCACTTTTCTACTATTTCCTGAAGGAGGAAACTAAAGTGTGGGGGGAGGGGAGAGATCCATGGTTAGTTTGTGTATGTGTCTATGTAAGAATTGGTACCTGAATTTTGCTTGTTTTTCCTTTTGTAGTGTGTCTATTAGATTGTAATCTTGTGGATAAGATTTGGGTTTTTTTGTACAGCACTTAAAGATGTTTAATGATATGCCATCCCAGTCACAACTGATCAAAGGTTTCCCTCCGTTTCCCCGCTAAGCCATAGCAAGGGTACATGGTCATGCTCAAGTGAAACTCTCCTGACTCTTTAGGGACACCAGTTGAAGCGGATATTCAAAGTAACAGGTTTACTTAGGGTTCAGATTAAGAGGTTTATTTACTTAGGGTTCAGATATGTAGAAACCCAAAGAAATAGGTGGTTTCAAGGCAAACAGTATATAAGAAAAATAAAATAATTTTGTTTCTTTTGCCATATATTTATAAGTCTGGTAGGCTTAAATAACTTAATAATTCTAATGCTTACAAATACTGCTTGAATTTCAGACATCTCTCAAAAGAAACAGTCTCAGCATTTTAATCCCATGCACTTAGCAAAGAAGATCTGTAGAAGGCTTGGCAAATTGGTCAGTTCTTAGGTTCTTGTCTTCACCAATGGGAAAAGGTGGTGGGCTGAAGTAGAGGCTTTGGGTTGGTTTTTTTGTAAATGGCACCCCTGTAGGTAAGGTGCATATCACTTGGAAACCTTTGACAAGAGCAGCTGACAGATCAAAAGGAGAAAAAAAAAGGATTGGAATGTCTTCTTATCTCCCTGAAGAAATCGAACTCTGCCCCTGCTAGATTTAGCCTGCTAGGAAGATGTTCTTAAGTTTAGGTTATTATCTTATATGCTATCTGTGTGACAAGCCACTTGGATTCTTGTGGCACTAAAAAGGTAACCAAGAAGTCAAAATGGTCTTTAAGAAGAGGTTCTTTAATCTGAACTTGGGATTCTACAGAGCTTGTACACATTTATTTATACTGCGCCATCAGTATGACACTTTACGTAGAGTAAAAAGGCAGGTCCCTGCTCTGAGGGGCTTACAATCTAGATGTATGACTGGTTTGCCCAAAGATACAAGTATTCTGGTTAAGAATAATGTGTGAGATATGTTCAGTAATAAATTATATCTTCCTTCTGGATCCAAAGTTACTTTATTGTTCTTATTAGTTGGAGTAGTGTGGAATTAACATGATGATATAATAACTAGTTTCCTAAAAGCAAAAGTTTCAATAACATAAAATGATTGTTGTTCAGCAGTATCTACGGTAAGAATGGATCATTGGTTTTTGGAATGTGGCTTAAAAGTCCAAATCTACAGAGTTTGGGAAGCTAAGGCCTAGTTCAATTTGGCTTGGTTTATTTGCATCAACCATATGTCATCACAGATTTAAAGAAGAGGACAATTTAACAGCAATATGTGTTTGTTCAAATGCCAATATAATTACATCAGTTCATTGATTAGCCAAGTAGGGCAGTGGCCAAGCACTCACCCCCATCAGAGGACCCATCAATCCAGGCCCCATTACTTGCAGTGGTTGCATTCATGTTGTTGTTGTTGTTGTTGTTGTTGTTTGGTATTGTTAAGAATATATAACTCTTTTCAACAAAGAATTTCACAAAGCAGTTTACTGAGAAAATCAAATAACTAAATGGTTCCATATCCCAGAAGCGCACTGACAGTCTAAAAGCCCCAATGCACCATCAGGGGATAATCAGGAAAGTGCCAGGGGGCCAGCCTTGCCCCAGGGGCCCTGCAGCCTTGTACTGGCAGATACCTCCAGCAGACGACACAGTCCTTCAACAGTTTATTTCTTAGTTTCTCAGCCACTTTAACAAATAATATTGATCTGTATGCAGTAAGTCAACAAGTGGAAAACAAATGTTCTGGGCTTCTGTTAAATCTGGTAAGTTATTGATAAAAACCTGTCGGATTCTCTCTCACTTGGGTCTTTTCTATAATGGGCCTTTGTGATGAAGTTGGGGGTGCTTTTCTCAGTTAGAAAGTCCTATGTATGAGTAACTTGGTGCTGGCTGCCGCAAGTCTGTTTTGGCAACATCTCCATTCTGACCTCAGCAACCTGCACGTCTGCTAGAAAGTTATTACATCAGACATGTATTAACACACCAGAATGTCTGGGCCAGGTCAGGTGAAATAAAGGAAATGGCCAGGAAATGGCCAGCACTGCATTAACACCTGGCGATTGGTCAAAACCATCTGTGTGATCATGGTGAAGGGAATTTTTGAGAGCTGATTCTTGATCAAAAGAGCAAGGGGTTGGATCACTTCTGAGGGAACCCCAGTCTTTTGGGCTTACCCAGATGGAAGGTGGAATGGGAAAGGGTGACCTAGTGTTGGGGCCAACTCCCTTTCTGGTGGCAGTATATCTACCCAGGTGTGATTTGCAGGCAAGTTACCTAGGGTGCATGGGAAAGTTCAGTCCATGGGCTGTTCATCTTGCTTCTTCTCAGCCTCAGTATACATAGGGTCACAAGGCTCCTTCCAGATCACTACATTTTTAAAAAAGATAATGCATCAGATTTTCAGCTTCATTATAGCCACATTCAAAAAATGCACATTTGGGAGAATACTCTTGTATTTTCCATTGATATATGCCAAAGACATGATTTAGAGCATCATTTGGAAAAAGATGGGGTGAACAAGTTCCATTAGATGCATTTTCAGCTCAAGGTTCTTGACACAAATTCTGCCTTGCCTCCGCTGCCAATATTTTTTTTATTAGGCATCCATGAAATCCAGTCCTATTATGATGCTGCAGCAAATATAATCATTTTCAAACCAGACATCAGTTACATCAAAGTGAGTGAGGTTCAGTATGCATTTAAGCTTTATCTAGGTTATTAAACTGATGAACATTTTTTTCTTTTTATCCAAGACTTAATACCTTTTTACTGTGTTTTCCTATCTAATTTTGGGTGCTTCGCTTTTTATCTTGTTAATAAATTTATTAAAAGCTCTGATATTACATAACTCGTCCAAAATTCATAATGTGCAGAAAATACAGGTTTTGGCTAGCAGGCATCTATTTTAATTCCCAGTTTTAAAAAATTTTGGTTTAAAAGTGAGGAAAAAGATGACAAATCTTTCAAAAAGAAGTACTGTGGCACCTTAAGCCTGACAACCTTTTTGTGGTATGAGTTTTAATAAACTATTAAAACTATTAAAATAAACTCAGATTGGCTTTTAAAGTCAGGTAACTGAAATTCGCTGCCTACAAGACTTGGATGAACTATATTGTGTTCATTGTTGAATCCTAAATGGGCCAGCCGTCATTGTCGCACGTCTTCTGCTGGCAGTGACTGCTGTAAAGCAGTCAGTGCAAGTCAAAAAAGGTGCTCCAATGGCATGCCCCTCAGTGTGCTGCCAGAGACGCTGGTGGGAAGATGAGCCTTCCCACCAGCACCAACCGATCCATAGCTGCCCACTGATCCAGGTAAGGTAGCAGGAGGGCAGAATGGAGGGCAAGGGATGGTAAAATGAAGCAGTAATGGGGTTGGGGTCAGGTGGAACAGGGTAGTTACAGGGTCAAGGGGTGGGCAGATTGGGGCCAGGAAGGGGGCAGGCTTGATGTAGCCACCAAATCCTAACCTTCCCAGACCTGGCATACGTCCATGAGAACCTGCACCAGCTATTTAGCTAGCACAGGTCTGAGTAGACCCCCTCCCCCCACACTGCAGAGGCTTACTCAGAGGGGATCTCCTGGACTGCCCCACCACCACAGGATGCAATGGTAGCCATTTTGGCGTCGCTGCATTGTCAGAGGGAGGACAATAGGATTGCGTTCATAGGCAGGTTTGGTATAATTGCTTTCAGAAAGATTCTGCAATTTCCACCAAAATAACATCAGTATTTCAGTGAGGATAAACCTTGCTCAGCTTGCATCGTTGTAACTGGCATACCACGGGGCAAACAGGTCACTGCTGTTTAAGTTAGCATGTGAATAGCTCAATACCTGTATTTTGGTTCCATATACTGTAATAACTGGGCAACAATTTTCCCCACAATATTTTGATGATTGGAACAACTAAACATCCCCATGAGCTATTGAGAATAGTCTGTACAGACAAAACGCTATCAACTTTTCTGTAGCTACATGCTACAAGATAATAGCTTGCTAAACAAAACACCTAGGTGCTTGAAATTTGGCACCCATTCTATCCTCATCTCAGCCATCAACTACTAGCGGTCACGTGGTATTTTCCCAAAGAAAATGCTTTTTTGCTTTGTTGTAGCTAATGGCAAGCTTTTCCTACCTGCAAAACCTATTGAGACTGCAATCTGTGAACACTTTCTTGGAAGCAAGCCCCACTGAAAACAGTGGGACTTACTACTGAATAGACATGCATAGGATTGTGCTGTAAATCTCTAATAGGTGTCTCTTATGTGGCATTTTCGCTGCTGGAATGTCATCTTGCTCAATCCTAAAATAGCTCTTGTCCTATTCTGTTTCTGTATTGGTTAAACTGCAGTCAGCATGAGCAACAGAAGATCTCATATGTTGACAGGTGCTCCATCAACTTAGTATTCCATGTCTACATAAACTGTTTTCATTTAACATCTCCATGTTAGAATGCTTACTCTATTAGAAAATCACTCATCACACAGAAGTTAGTAACTGCAAAGGAAGGTTCTAGATTAGATGAGCAACAGGCAGATGTTCCTGAGATTCTTTGGATGGAAATATCAGAACTAGAACTTGGGACCTGTTTACAAAGTGTTTTTGAAGAATGTGTACCACACTCAAGGGCACGCAAGGTGGTTTACAAAATAAAACTGTTGCAATTATAGATAAAACAATTCTAAAACATGAAACCACCACAGACCCCAATGGATCACAATTAAAATGTGTCAGCCCCTGGTGTCGGCAATCAAATACTTCCCTAAATAAAAGGTCTTAAGACCTTTAATTTTGAGCCTATAGCCCTTTCCATAGTGGGAAATGTTTGTATGAAGGAGACATGGATTTTTTTAGGTTTCTCAATTCATTGCAGCAGAAACCCTAGTAGTTCTGACTCCATGCAGGATCTAGTAGGCAAAGATGGGGCTGATACGCAAGGCACTGAATGGTACTGTCCTCATCTTCTCACAAACTTGGTCTTTTGTTCCATGCTACGGCTCCTTCTGCCCACAGTATCATGTTGGGGTCCAAATTGATTGGCCAGTTTGTCAGAAAACACCTTGATTTGCGGTCCTTGTCCTACACCACTCAGCTGACATCAACAGGTACGACATCTCCAAATCTTCCAGTTTTTAAAAGAGCTCCAGTGGATTCATCTGAGCTCCTGCATAGGTAACCCAAACTTAAGGAGGTAGTTAATGCTGTTGGCAGGTTGGGCATAGGTCTCAGTAGAGCTTCTTGCATAATTGGTAGAACGAGTATAAGAAATGCTCTGGAGTGAGACCCAACCTGTGTCAAGCCCATTCTTTGAAGAGCATAGTTATTTCTGTCCCCAACCCTCTCTTCAGAGTGACCTAATCATAACTCTGATCATCTGGAATCTCAGAGACTTCACAATACTGTAATCTGTCTAGGTCTGTTCAAAATTGGCCAGGATAACTCTTTGGTATTCATAGACAAGGGGAATGGAGGCAACTGGCACTTATTTTTCTCCATTTTGACAGCATGTGTCATACAACCCTTCTTCATCTGCTATCTTCTGCTTCTCTCTGTGTGTCTTCCCCCCCCCCCATCTGCCTCCAGCCTTTTTTGCTCAGATTCCAACTCCATTCACCTCATTTTGAGCCAGAATTTCGTTTGCTTGACAGTAATTCCAATCAAGGGCAACTGGGGATATGGCAGTGGAGGACGGGCAGGCTGTTACTGGAGGAGGAGGGTTGGTCGTAGGTAGACCATCTTTCTTTCTGACCCTTTTCTCTTCCCTTGGTAGCCCTAGCAGCAGCCCTGCAGGCTTGAAGCTACTGTTGCTAAATGCCAGGTCACTGAATAATAAGATCAGCCTGATCCACAATTAAATTCTGGAAGAAAACACTGGCCTGCCTTGCATCACAGAGACCTGGTTGGATGAGACTGGGAGAGGGGTTATTTTCACCTAGCTGTATCCACCAGGTTTTTGTGTGTTGCAGTAGTCACAGTGGCAGGGATGGAGGGAGACTGCAGGGTTTCTCAGTTGTGACCCACTTAGTGGGTTGCAACCTGATTGTTGGTGGGTCATGAGGCTTTAGCTGATAGCTGAGAAGGCAGATGGATGGAGCCCTATGGAAAGTGAAACTGAGCCATATCACACAGTTACTTGTGAGTAGATGAACTCTCCTTAGTTCATTGGAAAGGGCAGGCTGAGAGGAATCCAGCAACATCAGAAAGGTCCCAATCTGACATCCAAAAGACATCCAAGAAGGAAGTCCCTCCAAGTTGATGGACGTATTAAGCACCATGGAAAGCAAAACTAAGCATCATGGTTGCATTTACTCATGTATAAACAACTGTGACTTGGCTCGTGGTCAGGTCAGGTCAGGAGAAGAGGAATGTAAGGACACCAGAATGGTCCTGATTTTATGAAAGTGGAGCTCAACAAATACTCCAGAAGGCAACCCCCTCTCATAAAAAGAATCAAACAGAGGCTTGAGCTGGTAAGGTGAATTTTTTTTCTTTTTTAGACTTATAAAGCTAGGTGGGTCCTGATAGTGATATGGTTTAAAAATAAGAACTTAAATTGAACTGGGCATTGGGTAGGGCTGAAAATCTTATTGATTTATTTTGCGTGTGTGGAGGGCGTTATTGCAGGCAGGCTGCAGAGAAAATTCACTTGGTGGAAAAGGGCTGGCTCCCCCTTATTTATTTGTTTTACTTTAATTATTTATAATTATTTATTTTAATTTGCTTGATGATGTCACTTCCGGCCATGACAACCCTTCCGGTGGCTCTAGGACAGATTGTCATTCTAAAATGTGGGTGCCAGTGCTAAAAGTTTGAGAACCACTGGTCTCTTGGGAATCCTCCCTTATTGAGTGATCTGTACAGTAGAGGGTGTCACGTGCCTGAGTGTGGTGCCGAATGGGCAGGACAGGATAGGGATTCTGCTGGTGTATTGATCATCTTGTTACAAGGTGGAGTTCATATCTGAGCTGGCCAGGATGGTCTTGGTGGTGATGTTGGAATGTCCCTGACTGATCTTGTTGGGGACTTGTCCATGCCAAGGCTCTCAGGACAGGTCCAGCTCAAGATTTTGTGGCCGCCATGGCAACCATGGGCCTGTCCCAGCAAGTAACATCCACAATGCACATGGCCGGGCACATGTTGGACCTGATTTTCATAGCTGTTGATCTGGTGTTGGAGGAGATTAAAGTTTCTCTATTATGGACAGACCACGATCTGATGGGCTGAGGGCTGCATCTAAACTTCTGCAACGTTGGTGGACCCATTGGTATGTTCTAGCCCCAAAGGCTGATGGGTCCTGATGGTTTCCTAAGAGCTTTGGGGGAGTTTCCTGCCTAGTAGGGTCTGGTTGATCTCTGGAATAGGGAAATGGCAGCAGTGGATGAAATTGCTACTATGCAACCTCAGCCAGGCCATAGAGCCTGCTTAGCTCCTTGGTTTACTGAGGAACTGTAGGTGATGAAATGGCTCGGCAGATATCTAGAGAATCATTGGAGGAAGGCGCAGGATGAATCAATCCAAACTCAGGAAAGAGTAGGCAAGGGGACTTCTTCTCTGCTGCCATCACTACTGCAGAACGTTCTCCAGCAGAGCTGTTCCTCATTGCGTGGAGTTTGGCAGACTGGACTCAGATGGTGATGCTGGGGGATACCTGTTTGGCACGCTGGTTGCTCACTTGTGAGGTGCCTATTCTGTCCCCCATGTTGTTTGACATGTCCATGAAGCCACTGAGTGGTTTGGGCTTGAATAAGGGCTAACAGACAGAAATTAAACCCAGACAAGACATAGGTCCTTCTGGTTCAGAAGACCATGATGCAGACACTAGATCTACCACATGCTCTAGATGTGGGAGCACTCTTTCTGAAACAGCAGGTCCATAGCTTGGGGGGAGTCCTGGATCCACAACTGGCCTTTTATGGCCAGGTGGCATCTGTGACCAGAGGGGCTTTTGCCCAGCTTCAACTGGAGCATTGGTTGACACCCTATCTGAGTCAGATGGATCTGGCCACAGTAGTCCATGTCCTAGAGACATTGCTTAGACTACTGCAGTGCACTCTACATGGGGCTACCTTTGAATATGGTTCAGAAGCTGCAGTTAGTGCAGAATGCAGTGGCCTGGTTGGTCACAGGGGCTCAGTGGCCCCAATTCTGCCACGTCATTAATCCAAAAGCTACACTGGTTGCCCATCCCAAATTCAAGTCAATGTGTTGGTGATGACCTTTAAAACCCTGTAAGGCATAGAACCAGAATACCTCAAGGAGTGCCTTCTGCTATATAATCGTGCACACCGCCAACGATCATCAGATAGGGCTGTACTTAGGATACTGCCACCATCTGAAGCCAAAGGGATGGCAGCAAGATGCAGGACCTTTCCTGTTATGGCACCGTGTTTTGGAACCAGCTTCAAGAGAACCTGAGGACAGCCTCCCCTCTCTGTATGGTTTCTAGTGGGGGGGAAAAAATTTTATTTCTCTTGGCATTCAGAAAGGAACTGCCTAGTGATCTCTTTTTAACGCTTATAGGTCTTGGTTGCTGTTCTATAATAATTAAATTATATGTATTGCTGTTCTTACATCTTTTATTTTGCCCCAGTATTGGGGCTCCACTTTCCTTGATGAGCTCTGCTCCTTCCTCTCCCACTGCACATCAAACCCCCTTCAACGCAGCCATCCAACCTCCTTTCCCTTTCGAGACTCACCCTAAAAGTTTCCCAGATGAGAAACCCAAGGTGTTGCCGATGCCACCTCCCTGGCCCCAAGCCTGTAGAACTCAGATATTGATTCATTGATTGAATGCAATGGGGCTTACAAACATGGCCAAGGACAAACATCCCTTTTTACCCTTAGGGCAGGGGGTGGTGGTAAGGGAGTAGCAGAGGGCTGTGCAGCTTCTCTGAGAACTGGGCAGGAAGGGTCCCTCATATAGATGAGTGGGTGTTAAAAATCCTTTGGAAAGGTGACACACCCCAGGTGTGAAATGCCCTAACTATATCTCTAGTTAGTGCCCTGCTTGTGGAGCTGGGTTCATGATCACTGTCAAACGAAGATAGTTTATTTTCAGAGGCTTTTAATTGATAGTTTCTCTGCCTTATTATCTTACTGGTCCTATTGCTGTTTCCATTACACTGCTTGTTGTTTTGATTTTTAGTATTTTTGTTCTGAAAGAGTAATATGATGGTATTTAATATATGCAGTTGTGTTACAGTTAAGTGGTTGTGGGTGGTGGTGGTTGTTAAAACATATTTAGTGTGTCTTTCTGCCTCAAGGGTAGACAATCAAGGCAGCTTTCAACAAAGGAAAGCAGAACAGGAGCCCTTTGCTAATGTTAAACAGTGCCACAAGCCACAGGGAATCAGATAAAACCAACACATTAAACACTTTGCAGGCCAAATACCTGCTGGAACATATAAGACTTTGGCATCTTATGAAATGTCAGTAAGAAGAGGTCCATGCAGATATCTTGGAGCAGGGAGTTACACTGTCTAACCACAAGCCATAAAGAAGGCACTGTCAACTGAACTTCAGATGGGACATGCAAAAAGGGCCTCCTTTGGTGACTTTGGAGAGCAGACAGACAGATGTTGGAAAGCAAGTGGTTCTTTATGAAACAGAGTCCCAAACAATTTAGGGCTTTAAAGGTAATAAGTAGCAATTCAAACCGAGCAGACAGAACTCTTACAGCTTCATTCTGAACTAACTGAAACTTCTGGTATTCTTTTGGGGCAGCTCCACATGCAGCATATTGCAGTAGTCAACTTTGATAGTCAACAAAGTAGTGCAGCTTTGATGTAACTAACACCCCAATCCTATTTAAAAAAAAAACACCCAAGTAGCCACACCAGCAGAGAGCAGGCTGCATACTGGGGGGGGGGGTGGTAGTTCCAGAGTATCCATAATTGAGCTAAATGTTGGAATGAGTTCAGAGCAGCTTTCTGTTAAAGAGATATTTTTACAGCTTTATAAATTGCATTGGAAAAACTTGTTTTGTGTTCACCACTTAGGAAGGACATTACCAGAAATTTATTTTCTTTTGTGTCTGTTTCATATTGACAAGTACTGTAATCACACTATAGCAATTTCTAGATCTAATAGGCTTAAACTGCAAGAGGGGAAATTTTGCTTGAATACCAGGAAAACTTTCTTAATAGTAAGAGCAGTTTGACGTTGGAACTGATGCTTCTGTTTCAAGCAGGGGGTTAGACTAGATGGCCTTAAAGTCCCCTTCCAATTCTATGAATTTTCTTTTTATGTATCTGTAGCACTGTACAATATATGATATGTTGGTAACACAGCATGTTGTAATTATTAGTTTTATGATTACTGTTTTTTCAAGTACGGCAGTTCCCCAATATTAAAACCAATACATTTTTGGAGCTTGAATTTTAGTTCCTTTTCCTTGTGTAACTGAGGTTTGTAAAGAGTTTGCCTCTTATGTTATCCTTATTTGCAACTGTCTATTTTAGAATATTTTGTATTGTCTTTGTGATATAGATATTCTTGGGACTAATTTTTGTATATGCAAAATTGGTGCACTGGGAGCAAATTAGGACAGGTGACTGTATTTTTTGCAGAGCCAACTCAAGTTCTCCTTCTCATCACCTTTGCCATCATGTTCCATGTTTGAGTTTCTTTGCCCTAAATTCACTTCAAAGTTCCCATTTCATACTAGTCTGAGGACTAGTTTAGTGATGTGTGAAAGGATTGCTAAAATAAGATAGGCCTGCTGAAACTAAATAAGGCACCAATGCTATAGGCAGTTGCTCTCTCAAAAAATATGTGTTTATTAATTGGAGAGAATATAAACACAAGATGCATCTTGTTCCTTCTTGTAGATGCATCTTGTTCCACTGGATGCATTTTATTCTTCTGTAGTTTTTTGTGAGAATCCATAACTTTGTTTTCCCTTTTGCTTTGCATGTTGTATTAGGGACCAAGTCGAAACTTGCTGCTCAATGGGAGATCATACCCAACAAAAGTCCGGTTAATTCGTGGTGGAACCATGCCTCCAGTGAAAAGGAGGAGGATGAACTGGATTGATGCTCCTGATGATGTGTTCTACATGGCCACTGAGGAAACCAGGTAGAACTTGCCCTTCAGTTAGATCTATGATATTTGGCTCTTTCTGTGAAGACATTCCTCTGGAAGGTAGGATCAATTGAATGTGGCTTCAAATGAATTATGTTGCCACAATTTGGGGGGAAAGGGGATAAAATAGTGATTAAACAATCATATTCCTTTCCTAGCCATACCTTTTTTTTAAGTGAAACTTCCTTGTCTGATATTGCTTAACAAGTCTTGCTACTGATTATATACACTATTAAGTATTTGTACAACATACGATTATGTTGAATTAAATCCATTGTGCCTGAAGTGGCTTTCCTATACATTGTCTGATACTTTGAGTTGCTCATTTGTTAGGATAATGTTAGAGAAAATTATTGTCAGTTTACAGTGTCATCCACACTATCTCATAGTGGAGGAGGATGTTCTTAAATGGGCTATTTCTCCTACTTGCTCCAGAAAGCCAGACTATGTAAAGAAGCAGCTTTTAAGGCTTATAAGAAGAGCTACTCCCCCAGTTCATTTCTGTCCAAGGAACAGGCAGTGACAGAATTCTCCATCACATCCAGCATTAGTTTAGAAAAGGAAGGGGAAATTTTTCATACATTAAAATGAGACAGCAGGGGGAAATGGCTATCCAGTTCAACAAGATCTCCCTCTCAGAAGCCACAATACTGATTGGAGCTGCCTATATGACCAAGGACATGTCAGCATCAGAGTCACCTGGCAGAAATTAGACTCAATCAAGTAGTCCCAGAAGGGCTCACAATCTAAAAAGAAATGCACCTAAATTTCCAGTCTTACCCAGACTTTCCCACATTGGTTCAGTGATGCTGGTATGGATATGTTGCATCCCACAGGGACATTTAGCAGGTGGAAAGTCTCTTTGAGGTAAGGGGGCATTCATCTCCTTGCGCTGGAGAAAGCCCCAGCCACCACTGTGGGTCAACTCAGACCTTTGCCAGCTATATACCTATATAGCTGGCACAAGTTATGTTGATCCATGTTGCCAAATCAGTCTAGAAACACACACAAACTGATGGCTGCTATTTGGGGCAAAAAGAAAAAGCACTCAAGTGTCAGTCACATGCTTGGTGTAAGGTACGAAATGCATGTGTGAACCTCATAATTAGGCCATAGAGCTAAGAAAAATGAGATGGGCATGGTGCAGAGAGATTCATGCCCAGACATGAATGGAGATAGGCAGTGCTTTTTTTGTAAAAGAAAAGGTGCAGGAACTCACAACTTGTCAATCTTTTATTTATTTATTTATTTATTTATTTATTTATTTATTTATTTTTAAACCATTTTTTATTGGAGAAATAAAAAAATTTTATGTGCTTCCCCCTAAAGATGAACTTACTTCTGAGTAGACATGCATAGGATTGGGCTGTCAATCTCCACATCCCCTTCCCCCTAGCTACTTTTTCTACACATGGGGAAAAATACTGTACAGGTGTATTTGTAGCATGTAGTATGTAGTGTGGCACTACACTTCGAGGAGAGGAAGCAGTGAATGGATTCCGAAAAATGGCTTACATGAGTTCCATGTAGTAAAATTACTCTAAGCAACTGTGGGAGTAAGAACAAAAAAGGAATTCTTACAGGAGAGGGGTCCTTAGGTGCACATAGAAACAGCTACATTTGCAAACAAGTGATTAAATATGGTTTAATTCAGGTATCAGAATACTCTGTGTCTTTGGGAAGGCGCTTGGCATGCAACTGTATGTTCTCTGCTGCCCTGAGGAGCTGCAAATGCTGGCTGGCGGAGGACATGCTTGGGGAAGGATGAGGAGTATCTCTGGCAAGGCTGGACAGCACGTTGTACACACGTAGAATCCCTTTTCACCTGCCCTTAGCATGTGAAAATGGGTGCAGATATATATCGCTGCCAGGATTAAGAGCCCAATCCTAGGTATGTCTACTCTGAAGTAAGTCTAGTCAATGGAGCTTACTCCCAGGAAAGTGCCTAGGATTGCAGCCTAAGAGCCCAATCCTATGCATGTCTACTCAGAAGTCCACTTTAGTGAATGGGGCTTACTGTGGATAGGATGGCAGCCTCAGGGCTCAATCCTGTGCCTGTCTACTCAGAAGTCAGTCCCAGTAGAGGCAGTGGGGCTTCCTCCCAGGAAGGTGTGGAGAGGACTGCAGCCTCAGAGCCCTTCCTCTGCCTGTCTACTCTGGCTGCAAGGCTATGACACTTTCCCGGGAGTAAGCCCCATTGAACACAATGGAACTTACTTCTGAGTAGACATGCATAGGCTTGGGCTTTCAGGCTGCAAGGCCAAACACCCTTTCTCAGGAGCAAGCCCCATTGAACACAATGAGACTTACTTCTGAGTAGACATGCCTAGGCTCATGCTGCAGATTGGCACGGGGGCTGCACCAGCCAGCTTCCTTCCCCTCCTCCTCCGCCAAGCCAGTACCTGGGTGTTCCGTGGGTGCCGCAGCCCGTCTCCCTGGCTGGCTGTCCGTCCTCCTCCTCCTCAGCGTTGGCGCATGTCCCCCACACCCTCCACTGGCTTGGAAGCTGTGTGGGGAAGCAGAGCACGGGGGGAGGGGAGGCGGGCTGGGCTCAGGCGAGAGCTTGGGGATGGGGGCAGGAGGGGGTTGTTGTGCAGTCAGGCAGGAGCCAGGCACCCGCCCACCCTGCACCCCCCAGCACCCACCCAGCGAATGCCTCTGTTTTGCTCCCCCCCCCAGAATGCCTCCGAAGGGGAGGGGTCCCTGCAAAAAGGTGCCGGAACTCCGTCCCCCCGCGTTCCATTAGAAAAAAAGCCCTGGAGATAGGATATCACCCAAGAAGGGTGATAGGATATGGTGCGTGCCAGCACCACCGATCCCACCCCCCTCTTGGGTCCAATCCACCCATCCCTGCACTACTCAATATAGCACTTCCCCTATACACCGGGTGCTGTTCCTTACACTGGCACGGGTAGGATCTGACCTTCCCGCTGGCACTAAGTGACACACTGTTGTAATGAGCTTTATGATGACAGCTTGCGCTGGTGAAGCATGCTGGATAGGAATGGGCCATCAATAAATAACCTTTCAAGCATCTTAGAGTTTATTAATTGCCTCTTTAAGACTTTGAGTTCCAGAAAGCACTAGCAATTTTAATCATTCTTCTTTTAGCAGGCTTCTTTGCAGATAATAGGTACACTTAAAAGGGTCGAGCAGGAAATTGATAAAAGTGATCCTTTTAAGCCCACCCCCCACCCCCAACAGCTGCAGGGAGTGAGGTTCAGCATGGAAAAAGAGTGCACCATGAGAGGGAGTTTAAGGCTTTCACCTTCCACGATTTTGCAGTGGAACACCTACAACCACTATGGCAATTTGTGGAAATCACTGTTTTGGGGGGCAAATTGCTGTGAGTAGGGGATTTCCACTGTGAAAACAGTGGCAAGAGAGAGAAATAAGTCCCTTTCACAGAATCCTGTTCTTCTGCACTAAATCAGGGCCCTGAAACTGTGCAGGCTGCTTAAAAGGCCACTTTAGGTCCACTTCCTGCTTTAACGTCATGACTTGTTTGGCCATAAAACATGTTAATTTCTGTAGATTTGTACCATTGAACAGCAGAACAATTCTAGTTTAACCCTCTTATTGGATGTGTGTAGGAACAATTTAAGGAACAATTTAATACCAGGCTGAGGTCTCTTGTTATCTGGTGTGCTCCCTGGGGCATTTGGTGGGCTGCTGTGAGATACAGGAAGCTGGACTAGATGGGCCTATGGCCTGATCCAGTGGGGCTGTTCTTAAGGAACGGGGAACTCTGACTGTTGCTTTTCATTCCCTCTTGTAGGAAAATTCGCAAGTTGCTTTCCTCCTCTGAAGCTAAGCGAGCTGCAAGATGCCCTTACAAGCCCATCATCCTCCGGCCACTACAGGGGGTGCATCTGCGACAGCCTATGAATGATGAACCAATAATCATTGAGGACTAAAAAAAAACTTGAGTGATCCTTGAAGCACTGATGGAATTGCCAGAGGGTTTTCCTCAACCCACTACAAACTGTACTGTACATTCTCTGGCAACAGTGTTGGATCCACTGCTATTGAGAAGAAACTGATCCACATCTTTGTGAATCCTAAAAGGAACTCAGCTCTGTTCTGAGTTTTCATGACCACACACTGCGCATGAGTGCGCTTTCTTCTTTTTTATTTCGTGTAGCAGATTCTTTCTTTGCTTGTAGTTTATTCTGCTCCTTTTGTAAACAAATGCTAAGTAAATTTAACTTATTGAGAGAATGGGGGATAGTAATCTTAGTATATTCTGTTTTTCTCTTTTGACAAAGGGAGACCCAGGTGGCTTCATTTTGTGACTTGAGTTTTCCTTGCCAAGCTATTTTATGAGACTGTTGTAAGGTGATTTTTTTAAAATTTTGTTGACAGTATCATTTTTAAATTCAATTTATATTATTTCTTTGTAGATAAAGTGCCATTTTGTGTCTGTTATGTTTGGAAATAGAAGATCTGAAAACCAGCAACAAGTTTAGCAGACTTCTTGCTCCGTGTTCTTTTTGGTTTTGGATAACTTTTAGCCAATTCCTTAAACTGTAAATTAGTTTTTTGCTGATCTCATGAACATTTGCAGTCTAGGATTTCAAACCTGCAGTCTCCTTTTCCTTAGCAGCTGGGATACTTTTTTGTGGTCTCTGTGCATTTCCACATGTGGGGTTCTGTGGCTGCACAAAGCCGTCTCTGAGAATGTTCCAGAGTGCTAAGAAGCTGAGCTCTAAGGAGCTGACACTTCTGCTCCTTCCTCTTGAAGGAAGATTTTCAACTCTGTGCATGCTTTAAGGGCATGGGTACCTTTGTGTATTCTTCTGATAGTTGTGATAGTAGCAGCTCAGGGAACATTCTCTTAATGGCTCTTGCATCCAGTTACTCATCCTCCCCATTTTTCTTTTGTTCGCCATTTCTTTTTAACTGGGATCCATTTTGCATTTTTATTGTGGTGTTTGTTCTAATATTTTCCTAGCATGCCAGTGGCACAGTGAGTCTTGGCGTGCTCTAACATTCCATTTGAATGGGCAAAATCATTTAATGGCTACGTTGGTGAAGGACAAAAATTCTCTTCACTGTCAAAAACTCACTAAACAAATAAGATGCAACAATTTGTCTCATTCCTCTGGAAAAGCACTATAGAATCCCAGGTTGTGAGTACAGCGATACCTTGACTCTCGTCCACTTGACTTTTGTCACTTTTACCCTTTTAGCTGTTTTCAATTATAAGTACGTTTCAGATTTTGTGCATGTGCTTTCCTCTTTTGTCCAATTTCACAATGTTTGTCAACATTGTTGTGCTTCTCTTGTGCTTTTAATTATTGTGAGCTGCTCTGATAGCCTTCAGGAAGAAGACTGGGAACAAACTTCCCTGATGCCTGGAAGTCCATCTCCCTTTCCTCCACAGCTCTACATTTTCCACTGGCCAAAAGAAATTTCAAGCTGATGGCCCCATCCTAACCAGCTGGTGTGCTGGCAGAATACATGTTCTGCCTCCAAGCACATTGTGACAGTGTTACACACCAGCGGGAAGGCTAGAGCCTTCCTGAGTGCACCAGCAACGAGAAAGATACCTGCTGGACCAGGTAAGTCCAGCGCAGGGGTGGGGGGAAGATAGGGAAGGGGTTGAATAGGGAAGGGCAGCGAAGGGGAAAAGGGGTGGATGGATCAGGACCAAGAAAGGGGGCAGGATCAGCGGCACTGCTGCACGCCATACCATATCCCCCTTCCTCAGCCCAATCCACCTGCATGGATCAACTTGGACTTGCACTTAGCAATATAGCTGGCGCAGGTCCAGGTTCACCCATAACAGCTACTGGGACTTACTCAAAGGCAAGTGAATTAATAGAATCCTTTATTGGCATATAAAACACACAAACAAATCTTCAACTATATACAATTGCTCAATCAGCCAGCCAGGTAGCAAATCGACTTCTTGATTGCGTAGTTCAATGAGCTGATATAGGAAAGTTATTTCCACTGAAGAGTCACTTGGGAGGTAGCATATACTTACTGCATCAGTAAATCCTCCTCTTGTTCTTAATATAGGATCCAGATATCTTTGACAGAACTCGTTGTAGAAGGGACAATAAAGAATGGAGTTGGACAATGGTCTCCACACTTCCCATTCCACAAGGGCATCGCCTTTCAGCATGAGCTACCTTTCAAAATTTCCCAAAAAGAATGGCAGACGGGAGCACATTAAATCTGACAAGAGAGAAAGCTCTCCTTTTTTAATAACTAAGCAATGAGTATAAATCAAGGGCAAGTGGACAAATGTCCCTTTGCCTCGAGGATACCTCCAGCAGCCAAAATTCCCCTGTGGGAAGCTTTATAGCCCACACTGGCTCTTCTGTATCATTGCAAGGGAATTTAGTTAGGATTGGACTGCCCATAAGGCTATGCTTTGACATTCATTTATTTTTGACTTTCATCCATGCTCTGGTCCCTAACCAAATGAAAGTGCAAGGTATTGCTGTATTGACAATATATGTTTGGCTTCAACCTCTGCTACGTCTCTTACTTCTCTATCAGACCCTGATACTGTCTGGTCTCTGTGGGCCGCATGACCTCCCTGCTCAGAGATGGCAAGAGCTTTCCCTGGGATTGCTGTGGAGGGCCTGCTGAACTTGTGGGAGGGTGCTCAAGCTTGAGCCTATCAAGGCCGGCATGGTTAGGCTTCTGTAGGATAAGGCACAGGGAGGCCTCAGATGTTGTCCAGGGAAGGGGGCAATTCCCCCCAGGGTCCTACTCCCAGCCTTCGCAGGGAGCAGCTTTAATGGCTGCTCCCTGACTGGGGACCAGCTGCCTCCCTCCAAACTGAGAGCTCCCCAGACTGGCTATACCCCCCTGGACTAGGCCACTTCAGCTGGTCATCTGGCTGTAACTGGCTCTGCATGCCTTCCCCCAGCTGCTCCCTTGCCCCTTCATGCCTTAGAGAGGTAACTACCAGCCAAACTCAGCCACATAATCCCACACAGTGGCAGAGGAACCCAGGATGCCACTGCCAGCGGGTGCCTATGCTGTGGGCAGCTGCCTTCTGGCCACCCAGGTCATCCCCTGTGCCACGTCATCCTCATCAGCCGGCCCTTTGTGCCCTCTGCCATCCCTTGCTGTCTGTGAACCGATGTGGAATGTGGTCTTTGGTGGCTCTCCAGACTGATGACTAGAGCAGGTAAGTCCTTAACCAGAAGGATACAAAACATGTTTTAAGATCAGTGCCTCAACAAGCCATGATAATTCTTTCTTAAGCACTTCAGGGATCAGGATTGGAAACAAGCTTCTATCCTATTGTTTCTCCGAATTGTCAGGAAGAACCTAAAAATAGGGAGCAATAGCATGTTGCTGTCTCTACTTAGCCTACTCGCCTCACTTCTTTCCATGTGGCCATGTTACCTATCTCAATCAAAATTCCTCCTCAGTTGGCTAGTCCCTCAGTAGTACAGGCTGCTGTTACATCATATCCCATTTTGCTGGCGCCATTTATAGGAATATGTTATAGCAGTGTATCACAAGCTGCAGGTCAGAACCCACTAGATGGGTTGGGAGTCAATTTTAGGCGGACTAGCACCTGAGCTAGCACCTAGCTCAGCTACCATTAAAAATACAGAGCTGCTGGGCAGAACAGGCTCCCAGTGGGAGAGAGGCATGGTGCTTTGCCTGAATAGGTGGGAAAATGGGATGCTGGAAAGCGGGGGGGGGGAGGGCTGTGCAGTTGGAGAAGGATACAAGTTTGCTCCGACATCTGAACAAACCTAGACTTAGAATGTTTGAATTCTAAGCTATGCAAAATAACAGCACGAGCATACTGTATAATGAGACCTTTGGCTGATCGCAGCTTAGGTATGAAGCCTAAATTGATGATAGGACTTTCGGCCATGGCCTCACTTCCAGGTTAATGACATCATTTCCAGTGGGTCCTGATAAACTGTCATTCTAAAAAGTGGGTCCTGGTTCTAAAAAGTTTGAGAACCACTGTGTTATAGGACTATACATATATAGGAATACATTATTATAGAACTACATGTCTGTACCATGCATGAGTGTACAAACTTATTGCTGAGTATGCAATTGTGTCATGGGCAAGATTGTCAGCTGGTATTTTGACTCTATCTAATCCTAATGCTGCACAGCAAAATGAGGATAAATTTTCCCAACTCAAGTGAGTAGTCCCCTGAGGACTCAGTTTCCCTTGCGTAATGCACGCATGTTTTAACCCAAAGAACTACGCTAAAGAAAAGAGGTGTGCATTTGGTTTCTGTGGAGAAAGGAAAGAGGAAAAGGAGAGGTCAAAGATCATACTGAGTGGAGAGCTGTTGGCCTCTTACGGTTATTAGGTGGTTTGTCCAGAACAGCAAGTGTATTTTAAGAAAAACAGGCTCTAAAGCAGTGATTTTCAACCTTTTTCGTCTCATGGCACATAGACAAGGTACTACAAGTGTCAAGGCACACCGTATGTTTTTTGTCAATTGACAAGGCACACCATGCTGTTGGTGGGGGGGCTCGCATCCCTCAATGGCCCTACTAATAAATGACCCTCCTCCAAACTCCTGTGGCACACCTGCAGACCAATCGTGGCACAGCAGTGTGTCACAACACAGTGGTTGAAAACGGTTGCACTAAAGCAAGTGGGAGAGAGAAAACTGGGCATGAGATACAAAAAAATAGTGTGACCAGGGCACAAGAGCATGTAAATGGCTCGTGCATGCAGTGGATCATTAGAGATCATGAACAAAGGGTGCAAAGATTGGGGTGTGTGTGTGTGTGAGAGAGAGAGAGAGAGAGAGAGGAAATACCTGGTAGAAGGTCTGTTAGAACTCAAGATACAGGTTTTTATCCAAAATCATTTAAATTAGAAAAGTAGGAAGGGCAGGTTTGCTTGAATTTCCTTTCCAAATGGCTAACTGGAAAGAAGTGGAGGTGGGCAGTCCTGGGGTGTGTATAAAGACAACCCCCTGCCTTTTCAAGTGGTCTAGGGTTGGCAAATATTCTAGTTTGAATTACCAACCAGAATCACTAAGCTGAGTTGCTAAACTGAAACAACATAGGTTGAATGCTGAATCTGTGAAGACCACTTGTAAATACATCTGGTTCTGTTGGAAAAGTTGCATTATCTGACTTAACCTTCAGTCTTTGTTCTGACTGAGTACCAACCTACAGAAGTATCAACCATACACTGGGTTCATGGAACAAAGAGTCCATGGTCCCTCAAAGTTTTGGAAAGGACAGAATCTTTGGCAGGGACTGGTGGCAGGGGAGAAGTGACCAGACAGGTTGACAGTGGGTATCCCAGGATCTGCAGACAGGAACTCTGAGTTCTTGACAAGAGCAGAGTAAACAGGGTAGACACTGGATTTCAAGTACCTCACTATTCATCCATAGAAAGGGAGTAAACTCTACTAGAAGTACTCTTTACTGATGTCTCAGTGCCTTCAAGGGAGCATTGATTTTCATTCCTTTAGATACAAGAATTGTCCAGGACAGACATCTCAGAGGTTTTCCTTGTCAGCTTAGGAGAGGGACTTCCTTCTTAAGAGTTCATTGAGACCTGCATTAACTGGATCAGGACCATTCTGGTGGCGTTGTGTGCTCCTCAACCTGTACTTCATAGTGGACCAAGGCATGGTTACCTACTCATGAGTGCACACACGCATGCTGTTCTGTTTAGGTTCCATAACCAATTGTGACAAAATAGTTCAAATCTTTCAGTTAATTAATAAAAACATCACAGAAAAGCTGTGGCTGATAGAAAAATTCTGATTGTGTATTTGAATTCAGTGTGAAAAGCTATGTTAGAAACACCTTCATTGTTCCATGTGCCAAAAATTGTGTTGACTGGTGTTATACAATGCCCTGCACATTTGAATAATGCAGTTATGTTACATTAGGCAACTTTAGTTAAGCTCTGAAAATTAGTCACATTGGAGAAAATCACATACTGGCTCCTATTGCAAGCTTTGCTCATAATAACAAAAAGAGAAGGGAAGATTAAAGGCAACAGAAAAAAAGGCACTTTGAATCTGGTTCACAGGCTTCACTTTGGCTTGGCCTTGATCAATGTATCAAGTATGCAAGCAGGGTCAGCCCACTGCTTTCAGGGCTGGGTGCCAATCTGTAACACTTATTTTGGAGGGGAAGATGGTTTTCATTACTCTTTTAGTGGACAGATTATCAGAGCTCCCTCATGTTTTTGGAGGGATGTTCTATGAAGCCCAAGAATAAGCTGTCTAAGGAAGAAGGGGTGTAAAGAAGAGCCATACGGAAAATGACTCCTTTTCCTGCCAGAATTCTTTCTCATACTAATGTGGAAGGCAACATAACCCTTGAGCTCACACTGGTGGTGGAGGGCTTTCTCTGAGATCTTTGCTGCCATGCCTAAAGGAATCCGTTTGTTGTCTTCTTAGACCCAGGACCTTAGACCCAGCCCGACCTTGGATCCTACCTGCAATACTCTTAGAACAGGTGGTGCAAGCAGAGGAATCTAATCCTATTAAGGGCCAAAGTCCTGGAAAACAGGTTTATTTAACTTTTTGGACTGTCTAGTTTTGGTGAGGTAGAGCCCATGGATGGGCAGGAGGAGGAAGTTTTGTGCGTATGGAGTAGGAGGAAAAGACAGGAGACACACAGGCAGATCAGGTGCAAACTGAGATCAAGGGCTGCCAGATCTTTCAGAACCATGGACAGGTCAGTGATGGAAAAGGTACATGGCTAGAATAAAAGTCTTAGTTTAAAATAGTTGGCTGGTTTAATGCTTTGCATTAAGAAATGATGCATTGCACATTAGAAGATAAACTTCATATCATTTGTGAAAAAATTATCAAGGCTTCAACAAGGGATGTGCAAAGTTTGTTTCAGCAGCTGACATCTCTGTTTTCATTTATTCAGAATCAACAAACCATCTAATATGGACAAAAAATGCCAGGTAGTTTAATCATCACATTTGCCCACTAGCAAGGTGTGCTCAGTGTCTGTATTATGTAGAGGAGATGCTGCACATGGGGCAGAAGAATGGTACCACTTTATGGGATCACTTATATCAGGGGTGTCACACATTAAGGCCTACGGGCTGGATGCAGCCTGCAGACACTCTTTATCCAGTCCACATGATAGTTGGGTTCTCCTAGCACCACCATCAGTTGCTCTCAGCTGCTGAGCTACAAAGTGATACCTTGGCAAAGTGGTGCTTCTGAAAGGGCAGCCCACATGATATCTGAGCTCTCCCATATCTTATAAATAAGATTGAGATTTGCATATTTTCTCTTCTGTCATTTGCAGCTAATCAGTTCCTAAGTGAGGAGAAAGTGCTTATTTCTGGCCATCATCTATTTATTGATGTTACTTCCTGCTTAATGACATCACTTCTGGCCTCCAGCAGGTGTCATGAATGCTATCCAGCCCTGACTTGTATCATAGAGAAAGGGGAGGAAGTGTCAAGATTTTTTATTCTAAACGGGGCTACCCGACTTCAGTCTCCAATTTACTACAATGAAGGAATCAGAAGTGTTTGTGTTACTACGATGGGCTGCATGGGAAATTATTAATAAATGTTTCTCTCTAAAAAAAACCATGGAGGGGCCTTAGTAACACATCCATAGTAACACAACCTTCCAGAAAGTACATGAGTAAAATGAGATTGCTCCATCTGATAAAAGAGATCTTGGAGTGGGTACAAAATCAGCCTAATGCTGAAAGCCCAACTCCCATAAGGAAGAAACTGGGGGGGGGGGGGGAGAGCTTCCAATTTAAAAAAAAGTTTTTTAATGAAAGGAATTGATACAAAAAATTATATGCATCCAAAAATGCCCTTCACACCAGATCAAATAAAAGTATCAATGAGCCATAATTTTATATAAATGTGCCTACGCTGTGAAACGGATGGATGTTTGTTACATGTATTTGGTGTACCGGAGAAAAAGAAAAAGGACAACTTTCAGAGAATGCAGTTAAAGAAATCTTTACTCTTCTATCCCAGTCTGTAAGCCAGGGGCTCTCAAACCTATCAGGAAGTGAAACTCCCTCCACTGGTGCCAGTCACAGAACCTGGAAGTAAGTGGTAATGACAAGATGATATCTTTGGGTTCCATGACCTCAGCCAACCCTAAAATCGCCTTTAAACAAGTCATGGAGGGTGGGAGGGCCCCAAAACAGCACACCAAAATGACAGGCAGCACGCAGAGGAGAGCTTCTGCTCTGCAGTCAGTCATATCACAATCGTGCTGCCAAGTGACTTGGCTGACACATGCCCCACAGTATCCCTGGGGACTTGTCACAATACACAGTTTGGGAACTTCTACTCTAAGCTGAAGATGGGAAAGAGGAAGGGAAGGACAGAGGTATCAGATATTGGAAACCAAAAGCATTTTAAATCACAATTATAGCTACCTGAGCCTGATGTGGTTGGGAGGAGCCTTGCAAGGATCCAGAGGATCTGAGCAATGCGGAGAGGCTAACCTGACACATGAGAGCTGTTGCACTAAAACAGAGGATTAAAGTGCTCCATTATTTAAGGGCTTTGTGAGAGGCTGCCTACATGCACCTCTGGGAATAGGTGTTAGACAGCCCAGTCCTACATAACCCCCCCCCATGTGCCAATGTAGCCAAGCCAATGTGGCACATACTGTACCCAGAAGGGGGGTTTCAAGCCACAAAGGTCTCCTAGAGGTAAGGGAACATTTGGTAAGGGAACCTTTGCATCCTCACTAGGTCTACTCAAACCTGCACCAGCTACTTTGCTGGTACAAGTCTTAGTGGACCCAGGTTGGGGGATCGAGGCCAGGAAGGGGCATAGGATATTGGTGGCGCAGCTGCCACTGGTACCACTCCCTTCCGAGCCTCCATCCACCCCCCTCCATGCCCCAGTTTCCTCCCTGTTCTCCTCCTCCCCTCCCCATTCCACCTGCCCACACCCGCCCCCTCCTGCTTACTTATCTGCCCCAGAGCTTGTTGGGAGGCTGCTGGCATGCAGACCTGGCTGCTTGTCACTTTCAGTAGTGAGGTCTCACTGTATGCAGCATCAGCAAGGCCTGTAGTGACATGACATAAAGTATGCTGCACCACCAGAATGCAAATTTTGGTGGCATAGTGGTCCACTGCAATTGAGGTGTTAATCTAATCACAGGCCAACACACATTTTGCTTCCTTAAACGTTACACCAATTCCTGGGTATATTTGGGGTGCCGATTCCAAAAATGGCATCCTTTTTGCCCTGTCTAGTTTTGGAGATATAGTATATAGCCTCTTTAGTGAATGGTTCAAGTTCGGGGGGAAACTTTTCTGACCCTCAATTTTGTAGGCCTATGTTACTGGAGATTTGAAAGGACTCCTGAATCTTCTGTATTAGAGTATTAATGTGTAAACTGGTGGGTGAATAGCGTCTAGGTGGGCACTGATATGGCCCTCCCTGTAATGCAATTAAAAGGAACATGCCTTAGCCAGCTTCAGTGGGTTGATCCCAAATGCAGATGCAGCTCCAACATTTAAACACAAGTATAGATATTAGGCAAATATAAACAGTAAGTAAAGATTACGTAATGTGTGAGTGAGAGAGAGACTGGAAAATTAATGTTTTGGACTGGCTTGAAATACAGCATCCTGGCAAATTGTTCTAGTGAAACCTTCACAGTCGCACTCTTCCTGTTTCAACTGGTATTCTACACTGCTTTTCAGCTACTGTTCTTTAAGTGGTATACAAGCCAATTCCATACAGATGGTCAAAAAAAATCACACTTAAAAACTGATAACACCAGAACGATCACCAATCAGAACAGCTTACAATGATCCGATATGCTGATATGCTAGATGTCTTCTTCCAAAACATAGAGCCTGGATATCTATGGTATATTGAGGGACTGAAGGCAAAGAAATGGTTGGGCTGACAAGGTGGAGGAAGTCTTATAGCAAATCTGGCTGAATACAGCTAACATCTGATGTCGAGATCTCCTCTCCTGGAGCAATGGCAAGCAAGAAACTATCTTTTTCTGTTACTGTTGTGACTGCTTAATGCTTTTCCAGGTGGTGAGGTGCCTATTGAAATCTGACCAACAGAAACTGGGAGCTGAGCCCTTGATTGCCTGCTGTGACCAGTTTGCTGCATATTTTGCAGATAAAAACCTCTTGCTACCATGTCAACTTAGACTCCACTCCTGTAACAGAGATGGGTGTATCTAATGCTTCATCTGGTCAAGTAGTTATGGATACCTTTTCACTGTTCTGCTTGGGAATGTAGATAGATTACTTGGTGAACTGAGATCAGCACTTGTACCCTGGATCCTTGCACCTTATAGCTAATCAAATCAGCCAGGATTGGTCCGAGTGTATGGATTTTAGAGATGGCTAATGCCTATCTCAGCTTAGTTTCTACTGCCGAGGTGGTGCTGCCTCTCCTAATCCTTCTCCCCCACCCCAAAGGAGGGCAATTTATATAATTATTGCCCAGTTTAAAATCTACCATTCTTGGACAAGGTGTTAAAGTGGTTAGTGGTGATTACGCTTCAGGTGGGTCTGGATGAAACTGGTTACAGTATTTCAATTCATTAATGTTGGCTATATGCCAGGTTTGGGGCCTGAAACCACCGTGGTCACTCTGGTGGGTGATATGTACCAGGAAGTAAAAAAGGGGAGTGTGACCCTGTTGATTCAATAGCTTTTGATACCATTGACTATCTTATTCTTCTAGAGCAGGGGTGTCCAAAGTTTTTGGCAGGAGGGCCACATCATCTCTCTGACATTGTGTTGGGGGGAAAAAAGAATTAATTTACATTTAAAATTTGAATAAATTTACACAAGTTTACATAAATCAATATATTAAAGATGAACTTATATGAATGAATGAAGGTCTTGCAATAGCTCAAGACCTATAAAAGGCCTTGCACAAAGCAAGGCTGGCCTTTCCTTTGCTGCTGCTATTGCATCACAGACATGAAACAACAAGCATTGGAGGGAGCCCTCATCCCACAGCTCTCACGAGAGGTCAAACACCCTCACACTGAGAGCAGTTGCATCGGGCCAGTATGGGCTCCAACAAATCTCCAGAGGGCCAGAGGTTCATTGGAGACTGGGGGCTCTCTGAGGGCTGCATTGAGAGACCTCAAGGGCCGCAAGTGGCCCCAGGGCCGGGGTTTGGTCCCCCCTGTTCTAGACTGTGGGGTACTGCAGTGTCTCTGGATTTTCCTGCAGGGATCGTTCCAGGCGGAAGTGGTACACCTTCCGTTTAGGAGGTGCCACAGGGATCTACCTTGTTCCCCATACTTTCTAATGTCTACATGAAACTACTGGGTGAGGTCTTCTGCAGGACTTGGGCTGAAGTGCTCAACAATGTGCACATGACACATAGCTTTACTTCTCACTTCCAACATCCAATCCTAAAAAGGCAGAAGCTCTGAACCAGTACAATACTTGGAGTCAGTTCTGGTATGGATGATAACAGATCAGCTTAGCCCAGAAAGATCAATCCAGACAGGACAGAGGTCTTGACTGGGAATTCTATGTTCTGGAGTGGAGTGTTCAACTTGTCTTAGCTAGGGTTGGGCTCTCCAAGATTAAACACAGTATGCAAGTTGGAGGTGCTGCAGGTTCCAGTATTATCCCCGAATGCTGAGATGATCACTTGGACCATGTGTTCCTTTTACCAGCTTTCTCTGGTGCACCAAATATAACCCAATCTGTAGCAGGCAGACTTGGCTTCAGTTACTAGTGCACTGCTTATATCCAGAATGGACTATAACAGTGTTCTCTATGAGGGGACTGCCTTTAAAAATGGTTCAGAACTTCAGCTGGTGATCATCAGAATATGGCAGGGACAAGATGATCAGAGCGTATCACACTTATTTTATCCGAAATACATTGGCTATCAATTTGCTGACAGGTTCAGTGTAAAATGCTGGTTTGCTCCTATATGAGCCTTACATGGAGTTACCAGATACAAAGTGGGACAGAGTGCCTATGCCTTTAACCATTGTAGAGAAGAGGGAGTTTTGGCAGGTGCAGTTCAACATGGAAGGGTTTAAAAAGCAGCATGAACTTTAAATGCAGTTGTCTGGCCTACCTTTGAAAGACATTTTGCTGGTGAAGAGAAGAGAGAGGGCCTTTCCTAGAGTGTCACCACAATTGTAGATCTCCTTCCCTAAAGAGATGAGGCAGACTTGCTCTTCCTCTGACAGAGGATGAAGACTATGCCTCTTTTGGAAGACTTGTAATTCTGCTGTTTGTGGTGGTTTTGCCTTCTGCTGTATTCTTAGACTGTTGCTATCCATTTTTTAAACATTGTTTTTCCTTCATCTGCATGAAAATCATTATTTGTTGTTTTGTGAAGATTGTCTTCTTATCAAGAATACTTACAGAGAAGAGGGAGCTGCATTTATTGTGGTAACAGCTGCATTTATCAAACAGCAGCTGTTTCCAGACACAGCTCTGGTCTAATTGCTGCAACCAGCTGGACAAAGAAACTGCAGCTTTATTGATTTCTTTGGTTTTGCAAGCAGTACATGTAATGTTACATTTGCAGGAACCAGCACAGGTACAAGAGCCAGCAAGAGGGCAGGCACAGTCCTGAGAAGCCACCATCACAGTCAAGAGGTAGGGCCTGCCACTCACTTGCCTGAGCCCAGTTGAAATGGAAAGGCTGCCTGTTCACTGATATCCATTGGTCAATGGAGTAAAATGACTGCTATCCATTGCTGACTTTTAAAGCCTCCCTTGTATTATTTTTAAACATGTGTTGTAAGCACTCCGATATTTTTAATTTAAAAGTGGAGTATAAATGAATAAGTGAAAAACCACCTGGCAGGTTCACTATGGTTGTAACATTTTGGGCACCAGATATTGAAAAAGTGGTGCTGATGAGATTGCAGAGCAATCCTATGCGTACCTACTCAGAAGTAAATTCCATTCAGTGGGCTTACTCCCAGGAACCTGTGGATAGGTTTGCAGCCTTAATCACTGACACTTGCAAAAAGAACCATGAGATCTCCTCCTAAGCATGTTGTGTGGCACCCAAGCTCAGAAATGTAATGCTAGCAATGTGTTCTTGCAAGTGCCCAGGCCACGTTATGTTCCCACTCCTTTTCCCAACGTGAGGTTGGTCCTTGTATATACCCCCCCCCTTTGTAGGGTATCAGATACTAATCCATTGTACCAGCTGGTCTACATGGCTCCACTGAAGCTATGGGAGTGGGGAACTCCTTGAAACAAAGTTGACTGTAGCAGTCAAGTGTTACTGCAATGGCATGCAGAGAATGCAAGCAGTGTTCCAGCCTCTTATCCATTTGAAGAGCTGGCTGTGAAAGCACCCATCTGTCCTGCCTGGAATGATCACCTCCCCTCCTGCCCAAAAGCCTTATCAGATACTTCTGCTGAGAGGGGAATTAATCCTGGAGAAGGGATCAAATTCTTTCCCATCCCAAAGAATGAAGTAAACCATAATGGGCCTGTTTTCTGGTCGCAAGGAGAGGTTGAGATGGATTTTTATATTACATTTAATATCACTATAGTCCAGTGGTTCGCAAACTGTGGGTCAGGACCCACTGATGGGTTGTGACCTGATTTTTGGTGGATTGTCAATGGGTGATGGAAAGATCAGATAACTAATTTCCTCGAACCCTGAGGCTATCCAAAAAAGTAGCTGCTAATTAAACTGCAAAGAGCTGAGTCCTGCAGTTTGCAAGATAGCTGCTAACTGCCCTGCAAGGAGAGTCCTGCAGTTTTCAAGCATAGGGAGATAAATGTTTGAGGGTATTTTTCTGATTATTAATACTTATAAATAAATAAAATATTTCTTTTTAGAAACCTTTTTTTTAAAAGTTTGGTAAACCTGGGTGGGTCCCGATAGAGTGTTGTGTTAAAAAGTGGGTCCTTGTGCTAAAATCTTTGGAAACTACTGCTATAGACCTTTTCCTGCATACATATTTTTGTTGCTGTTGCTGTTGCTGTTGCTGTCTTAGGGCCCAATCCTATCCAATTTTCCAGTGCTGGTGCTGTTGTGCCAGTGGGGTGTGCACTGCATCCTATGGTGGAGGGGCAGTCACTGGGACCTTCTCAAGGTTTGGAAACATGTGTTCCCTTACCACAGAACTGCATTGTTGTAAGGGAACTACATCGGACCTGGAAAGTTGGGTGGGATTGGGCCCTTAGTGGGGTGTGGCTATGCGAGGGCAGTATCATGATGAGTTTCTGCACTTTAAGATTTAGCACTACATCACTACTGCTGAATTGTAAAGCTGGTAGGGACACAAGATAGGGTTTTCCTACTACTGGCACCCAAGTTGCAGAATCTGCTCCCCAAGGAAGCCCCATCACTCCTCCTTAAGCAGCAACTGTTACCCTGCAGATTCGTGATCTTGTCTGATCTTGGAAGCTAAGCAGGGTCAGGCCTGGTTAGTACTTGGATGGGAGACCGCCTGGGAATACCAGGTGCTGTAGGCTTATACCATAGTCTTTCGAGACTGAAGGTTGCCAACCAACCTCCTTAAGAAGCTAGTAAAGCCATTTCTCTTTCGTTTGGATTTTTGCTAGATATGTTGAGTTTCTGTTGTCTTTGTGTTTTCCACTGGTGTTCATTCCTGGGTTCTCACTGTGCTTTGGATCTTGCTTTATTTTTGTTGAATTTCATTGTTTAAGCTGCAATCTTATACACATTTTACTGGGAGTAAGCCCCACGGAACACAGTGGGACTTGGTGCTGAGTAACATGCATAGGATTGAGTACTAAATTGTTTTCATACTGGTGTTACGTATTTCTATGCTGTAAGCTGTGTTTGTGGCTCCTTTTAAGGGCCTGAAACACAGTAAGTAAAATATCCTTTAACATGATCAGCAGCAAAAATACTGAGAATATGACTTGTTAAATAATAACAATAATAATACAGGTATTTATATACCGCCTTTCTAGGTCCTCAGATTTCTCCTCAGACTTTATTCAAGGCAGTTTACATAAGCAGGCTAATTTAAATCCCCACAGGGATTTTTACAATTGAAAGAAGTCTCTATCTTTCAAGAGCCACAACAATTCAGATGTTTTGTTCTGATCTGGCCTCCATCCTCCCACGCTCAGAGCAGATGGAATAGCTCGGCTCAGCTTGTCAGCTGCTTCAAGGTCACACAGTGCCAGTGGCCTCGAACTGGCGACCTGCGGATGTTATCTTCAGGCAAACGGAGGCTCTACCCTCTAGACCAGACCTCCTGCCCATTCATTAAATATAAATAAACCTTTTGTATCAAGCATTTCATTTAAGTTTCTTAGTTCAATCCTGTGTAAGGACATTTACAGTGCAATCCTATGCATGTCTACTTGGAAGTAAGTCCTACGGAATTAAATAGGACTTACTCCCCTGTATGTGTGCATAGGATTGCAGTCTTATAGCCCAATTCTAGGCATGTCTGCTCAGAAGTAAGCCCCATTGCAGTCAGTGGGATTTACTCCAAGGTAAGTGTGGATAGGATTGCAGCCTTAATCTTGGATCATCCCTGACTTTACATAACTGTTTCTTGATTGATCCTGAAAATGTACTCCTTCTGCATGGCGCTAAAAAAATAATCTTCCTCGCTGTATGGGTTTTTCACATAGAAGAAATGCAATCCATATTAGGAGTTAATGAAGATCAAAAGAGTTCATAATATCCCAAATCACTTTTGACTTTGTGGTTTAAATAGGGCCCATCTGGGAGCAGAATATAACTTGGGGGGAGCTATATAACATAGGCTGGTTGATAGCACATTCAAGGTGAATCCTTGGTGTTCCCTTTGGTTTGCTGTGTGCATAACTGACTCCTGGCTTGGGTCAAAGCTATAAAGTAATTCAGACATTAATCTGTCTTTTCTAGCATCTCTTTCTCTATAAATAGAGTCCTCCTCTCTGTTCAGGACAGAAAGTCTCATTCACCCTCTAGCAAAATGTTCATCCTTAACTTTATTGTCAGTACCTAATCCTTCACAGCTTGTGGCCAGAGGCTCTGAAGGATAACCTCACATATGAGATAGCTCATCCCTTGAGTTCATCTGGGGGACCCTTCTGCATGTACCACAATTACACAGGACTACAAAATTGAGGGTCAGAAAAGTTTTTCCCAAACTTTATGGTGGTTTGATATGAATTTGGGGTGCCGATTCTAAAAATGGCATCCGTTTTGCCCTATTATGTCTAGTTTTGGAGATATAGTATAGCCTCATTAGTGAATAGTTCAAGCAGCTTCCTCATGAGGAAACCATGGTGTAGGCTTCCTCATGAGGAAGCTGCTTGAACCATTCACTAAAGAGGCTATGCCGTGTCTCCAAAACTAGACGTGATAGGGCAAAACGGATGCCATTTTTGGAATCAGCACCCCAGATACACCCAGGAATTGGTGTAACGTTTAAGGAAGCAAAATGTGTGTTGGCCTGTGTTATCTGAGGTTCAATTGGTAGCAACAAAACAGTCTTCTTCATAGCAGTGCCACAGTTACTGAACTCCCTTCCTACTGAACTAAGAACTGAACCTTCCCTCTTGGCATTCTGGCAGGAGCTCAAGACCTTTTTGTTTCATTCTGCTTTCTCACTCTTATGATTTGTGGCTTTTATCTTCCTGCTATTGATGTTTATTTTTTTGTGTTGGTTTTTGCATTTTATTGAGTGTTACTATATTTTGATATTCCTGTTAGCTGCCTTGGTCTCTTTGCTACAAAGGAGAAAGGCAAAATATAAATGTGTTAAAATAAATGCCTGCTGGCAACACTGTTGTAAAGTCATCGGCTTGGACCTTGACCTTGGTTTGGAGCCACAGATATGCTTGAACATGGCCAGTGAACTTGGCCAAATTGCCCTAAGGCCAGCCCTGACTGCAATGAGTACAAAATGCAGCTGCCAAAGTATTGACTGGTACTAAACTTATATGACCAATTTACTCAATTGCAGTTCCAGTGCATTGGTTACCAGTTTGTTTCTAGGTGTGCTTCAAGGTGCTGGTTATTACCTTTTAAGGCCCAGAGTGGCTTAGGGTCAAGGAGTCTTAAGGACTGCCATCCACCACATAAATTTGCCTGTCCTATAGGATCTTTCAGGGAGACGTCTTGTGGGCTTCTGTCAGTTGATGACCGGTTGCCTGTGACTCACGAGCAGACCTTCTCAGTGGTACCCCCCTTCCCAGGAGTTTGTGGAACTCCCTGTCTTTGTGAGACATGCAAACAGTTTCCTTGCAAATGTTTCTACTCCAGTTGAGAACCCTTCTAGTTGGCAAGTTTGCTATAAATGGGTAGCTATTTTGCTAGTTTGCTGTACATTGATTTGGAGATGTTTTCAGTTTGTTTTTGTTCCTCCAATGCCTGTTATTTTATTGCTTCTATTACGGGTAATTATTTGGTTGCTTTCATTTCTCTTGCTGTCAGCTGCATTGGATCTTTGTGATAGGGGTGAAATAGACATTAAAAAAAAATAAAAGTCAGTAAATATATAAATATCTTGGGATCCAGCCAGTATCCTCTATGCCCCTTCCCCATTCCATAATGATTATTTGCACCTCTTCTTTTCCACAGTGCAATGTGCTATATCTTGGTGTGCTAGATAAAAGTGCAGGCTCCTTATATACACCCATCTGTCTTGTACTCTAGCTAGAGAATGAAGTGATAGTAGCCCCATGACGCATTTTGCACCACCCCATAATCTGTAATGGCCAAGGATGCAGATAACACATTGCTGGCACAAGCCATGCTCCATTCCAACATACAGTATGTTTTCTTTTGGGAGGCCAAGCAAGACTATGAGGAACGCATGGCCAGCAACATTAAGGGGAATAATAAAAGCTTCTTCAAATATGTTAGAAGCAGGAAACCCGCCAGAGAAGCAGTTGGCCCTCTGGATGGTGAGGGAGGGAAAGGGAAGATAAAAGGAGACTTAGAGATGGCAGAGAAATTAAATGAGTTCTTTGCATCTGTCTTCACGGCAGAAGACCTTGGGCAGATACCGCTGCCCGAACGGCCCCTCCTGACCGAGGAGTTAAGTCAGATAGAGGTTAAAAGAGAAGATGTTTCAGACCTCATTGATAAATTAAAGATCAATAAGTCACTGGGCCCTGATGGCATCCACCCAAGAGTTATTAAGGAATTGAAGAATGAAGTTGCTAATCTCTTGACTAAGATATGCAACTTGTCCCTCAAAACGGCCACAGTGCCAGAAGATTGGAGGATAGCAAATGTCACGCCTATCTTTAAAAAGGGAAAGAGGGGGGACCCGGGAAACTATAGGCCAGTCAGCCTAACATCTATACCGGGTAAGATGGTGGAATGCCTCATCAAAGATAGGATCTCAAAACACATAGATGAACAGGCCTTGCTGAGGGAGAATCAGCATGGCTTCTGTAAGGGTAAGTCTTGCCTCATGAACCTTATAGAATTCTTTGAAAAGGTCAACAGGCATGTGGATGTGGGAGAACCCATGGACATCATATATCTGGACTTTCAGAAGGCGTTCGACACGGTCCCTCACCAAAGGCTACTGAAAAACCTCACAGTCAGGGAATTAGAGGACAGGTCCTCTCATGGATTGAGAACTGGTTGAAGGCCAGGAAACAGAGTGGGGGTCAATGGGCAATTTTCACAATGGAGAGAGGTGAATAGCGGTGTGCCCCAAGGATCTGTCCTGGGACCGGTGCTTTTCAACCTCTTCATAAATGACCTGGAGATGGGTGAGCAGTGAGGTGGCTAAGTTTGAGGATGACACCAAACTTTTCCGAGTGGTGAAGACCAGAAGTGATTGTGAGGAGCTCCAGAAGGATCTCTCCAGACTGGCAGAATGGGCAGCAAAATGGCAGATGCGCTTCAATGTCAGTAAGTGTAAAGTCATGCACATTGGGGCAAAAAATCAAAACTTTAGATATAGGCTGATGGGTTCTGAGCTGTCTGTGACAGATCAGGAGAGAGATCTTGGGGTGGTGGTGGACAGGTCGATGAAAGTGTTGACCCAGTGTGCGGCAGCAGTGAAGAAGGCCAATTCTATGCTTGGGATCATTAGGAAAGGTATTGAGAACAAAACGGCTAATATTATAATGCCGTTGTACAAATCTATGGTAAGGCCACATCTGGAGTATTGTGTCCAGTTCTGGTCGCCGCATCTCAAAAAAGACATAGTGGAAATGGAAAAGGTGCAAAAGAGAGCGACTAAGATGATTATGGGGCTGGGGCACCTTCCTTACGAGGAAAGGCTATGGCATTTGGGCCTCTTCAGCCTAGAAAAGAGAAGCCTGAGGGGGGACATGATTGAGACATACAAAATTATGCAGGGGATGGACAGAGTGGATAGGGAGATGCTCTTTACACTCTCACATAACCCCAGAACCAGGGGACATCCACTAAAATTGAGTGTTGGGAGAGTTAGAACAGACAAAAGAAAATATTTCTTTACTCAGCGTGTGGTTGGTCTGTGGAACTCTTTGCCACAGGATGTGGTGATGGCGACTGGCCTGGACGCCTTTAAAAGGGGATTGGACAAGTTTCTGGAGGAAAAATCCATTACGGGGTACAAGCCATGATGTGTATGCGCAACCTCCTGATTTTAGAAATGGGTTATGTCAGAATGCCAGATGCAAGGGAGGGCACCAGGATGAGGTTTCTTGTTATCTGGTGTGCTCCCTGGGGCATTTGGTGGGCCGCTGTGAGATACAGGAAGCTGGACTAGATGGGCCTATGGCCTGATCCAGTGGGGCTGTTCTTATGTTCTTTTTTGATTCCATTCATGTCAACCCATAGACTAGGGCAGGGCTGTCAAACATAAGCTTCTGCGGATGCTCTTTATCCACAGCTTGTGGTTGGTGAGGGAGAGGCTGGGTTCACCTGGCTCTGCCTGAGGTGGTGGCGGGATGCACTGCTGCTTGCCCCAGAGGTGGAGCCACTAGTCTTTGCCCCACTTTCACAGTCCTGACAGGCTGACAGTTTGGCAGGAGTTAGCTTGCTTGCCAGGGGCGTTGGTTTTCCCGTCAGCTCCCCTCTCTCCTTGGGGCACTGGCATCCATCACTGTTGCTGCCAGCAAGTCCAGGGGCAAGGAGCAACTCCTCTATTCCTGAGGCAGTTTGCAGAAGAAAATTGCAGCAGGGAGCCATCCAGATGGAGTGACCACACTCATGGCAGTCTCAGGAGGAGGTTGGGTGAGGCAGCTGCCCACCTCACCCAACCTCCTCCTGGGATTGCCTGACTCCACTTGAGGTTGGCAGCAAGGACACCCAGCCCACCCTCTTCCATGCCCATCCCAAGCCACTGCAAATGTGCAAGGGCTCAGGCAGCTGCATTGGTCTCCGCAGTAGCTTCAGAGCAGCCCGGCATGGCCACACATGTCTACAGGTATAGATAGTAGATCTTAAAATGCCTGATAAGCTGGTGTCAAAAACTACTGTTCTGATCATTTTATAAATGAGAATCAAAATTCCCGAGCATCATAAGATGTCTCTTCTTTCTTTAAGAATGTGGGGAACACATTTAGGAACTTGGTGTAGTAAAAAGAAAGGAGGTGTCAGCCACACAGAGAGGTAATCTAGGCCAAAAGAAAGCTTTAGTGTGGTTTTGAGATGAACATGGAGAGGAAGCTGAGTTTGTTTGCACTTCCTCTTTCCCTTCTTGTTGAGAGGATCTGAAGCTCTCTAACACAGAGCAAAGTTTTGGAAGCATCCTGTGCTCACATCTGAAGCATTTCCTTATTTAGAATAGGCCATCAGATGAACAGGAAAATGCTCTCCACCATCTGGGAACCATTCTTTTCTCTTTGGATAAAGGTAGTTAATATCCCCAATGACCTTGAGCTAAATGTTTTCTGCAAATTTCCTGTCACATTACATCCTGCACAGATGTAAAACCAATTTTTGCATATTGACAGCAGTAAATTTGGGGCTAAAAAGGGACAAAACGACTGGAAGATATCCACAATGTAATAAAAATTAGAAACAGTATTTAAAAAAAGAGAGACTAGACAGGGCAAAATATATGTAAAATGCATGACAACATTTGTTTGGTGTTTCACTTATAGTTAAAGTTGTTTATAGAGTTAGTTTTTGGCCCATCTACTGTGTATTGCATACCATATTTTCCATCACCAAAAAGCCCTGGGAAATATCCTTTTCAGTGCCCTGACTCGGTATTGTGGAAAAATGGGACATTTGGTCTTACCTTAAATTCCCCTTGGTAACCAGGGTGGCTCACTCTTTTGAATGTGGGAAGATCCTCCTCTTGTAGCAGGTATGGTCATGTGATCTGTAGAAGACCATGGGGAGGGGCTCAATCTTGATTCCCCAGACCAGGGCTTCCCAAACTTTTTAGCACCGGGACTCACTTTTTAAAATGACAATCTTTTGCAACCCACATAACTTTACTAGATTAAAAACGATACAGAAACATAATTTATTAATAAATTATTGATTTATAATAATCAGGGTCCTGTGTTCCTGAGGCTGCTAGAGATCTTACATGTGTGAATGTAGATATTTGCTAGACTCCCCCTAGAAATTGAGTTCAAGAACTGTTTTCCCAAGCCTTTACAATTATTCCATGGTACCCAGAAAGCTGAACTGGAGAACAAGATGTGCACTTAGGGACTTCCAGTCCAAACAAAAGGCTGAAAATGGGATCAAATGTGATCTACAGCATGCTACTTATTAGAGAAAATAGGAAAATGTGACATTTTATTTTGGGGGGCATGAAGATTACTTGGGTCACAGGGTGACCCAAAAAAAACAGAACCCATAAAAATTGTATTAAATCCTACAAAGGTCCAGTAAATTTCAAGAAACTTTTCCTTGGTTGACCAAGACATATTGGGGAAGATTATTGTTCCAGTATTTCATGCACAAAGTCGACTTGTATACCCTGACAGAAAAAAGAAGAAAAATTAAAATTAACAGTTTTATTCAAAGATTTGTGGGTTCTGTTTTTTTGGGGTCACCCTGTACCACAAGTTCCAGCCAGGAGCAAGCTCTCCATCTCAATTGCCCACTGCTGCAATTTTTTTTTCCTGCAAAATGGCCATGGGTGCTTGCAAAATTTTTAACTATTTCAGAAACTTTTTGTGACCCACCAAAAATGGGCTTGCAACCCACTGGTGGGACCTGACCCACAGTTTGGGAAACACTGCCCCAGACAGAACTGAGCATCTGGAGCCACCAGAGACATATGTAGGCACATGCAGGTAGGGTTTACTAGTACGACATATAAAAGAGATCTTGTTGCAGTGGATCACAAGCTGAACATATTTAGGAACTTGAACATATTTAGGGCAACCACAAGGCTGCTTGGGTGTGTTTTCCCGGGTCTGCCCTAGGAATCAGTTGCTGTTTCACAGAAAGTTCACCCCCTTACTCCCCAGTAAGTGCAGAAGGCCAAGATTCCTGGGATAATGTAAGTAGGCAGCAATAGGGACTGTATTTTTAGCTTGACACATTTAGGGAATTAATTTTGTTTTGCTTGCTTTGTCCACTTAAAGCAAACCTGCAAGCTTTAGTGATGTGCAGCAACATCCTGAGGTTTTGTGTGCTTTTTCTTACAAGTAGCTACCTGTCCCCTGCTGGCTGTAACTAGTTATTGCATTCTAAGCTATCTCTGTGTCCAGATAGCCAAGTTCAGATGTTTTTCACCAGCCTATGTTGTATTTCTCTTTACTGCTACCTTACATTATATTTTGACTCTTTGCCTGTGTAGTCCATGTTCCCTGGTCATTTTATGAGCTGGATTGTCAACAGGTTGTTACATCTGATTGCTCATAAGTGCTACTGCAATTTGTTTTGAAACAAGAACCATGGGGTCCTGGACTCTCCTGAGAGGGGAGATTTGACCCCCTCTGCCTGGTTTCCCTGGCCTGGGATGATGGCAGTGGATATATCTATCAATTAATCCCCCTCCATACAGCTGCTGCCCCAATAAATCAGTGAAGTGGAGACCATGACGGGGTGCGCTGAGCACTATTCTTGAGATGCCACACCTCTTGGTGAGCTTCCCTAGCAAAAGTCATGGGTAGAAATAGAATTGAAACTTAATATGAAGCACTTGGAAAATGTTCATCCTCTGTGCACTGTTGAATGAGTTGCAGATGATAGATAATTCCTCAATGCAAGTTTGAAGGATCTGGATGAAGAGACTTCCTGCCCCATCTGGATCATCTGTCTTTTCAATTTGGTAGGCTCTCAGGACATTTTCAATAAATGGAAACAGAAGTATCTATTCAGACTGAAAGATCTTTATGAGACGTGGCAAGTGTTAGCGTATAATAAGGTGACAGCCAAATTGGGTAATACAGTAGAAGTCTGAAATAGGTTCAACTCCATCATTTTGCGTTCTGCCCTACTGCCAAAATGCAAGCTACTAGGGACATCAGAGTCTTTGAGAGAATAATAGGAAATACCAGCCATTCAAAGAAGGGTGTAGTCTCTCAGCTGTACCCATTTTTGATTGACTGTACAAGTTCTTTTCTGCTGGCTTAAAAACTTTCTGGGAATCTGACTTATTTTCCTGGATGATCTCTGGGGAAAAAAACATTGGCACACCAACCCTCTTCAACTGGTGTCAGTATGCATTAGAGTAGTGCTTCCCAAATTTTTTAGCACCAGGCCCCACTTTTAAAAACTGCAATCTATTGTGACCCACATAGCTTCGCTGTATAAAGAAGAGATCTAGAAAGATATTTTTTTTTCATTAATAATAGTGTCCTGTGCTCCCAAGGCTGCTAGAGACCTTACAGTACAGTATGTTTGTGTGGACATTTGCTATACTCTCCCTAGAAATGGAGTTCAAGGACTGTTCCCCAAACCTTTACAGCCATTCCAGGGTACCCAGCTCAACGAGAGAGCAAGATGTGCAGTTAGGGACTTCCAAGTCCGACAAAAGGTTGAAACTAGGTTCACACTTGATCTACAGCATGCCAATTACTAGAGAAAATTGGAAAATGTGACATTTTCATTTGGGGGTATGAAGATTACTTCATACCACAGGTTAGCATTTCAGCCACAAAAGTAGTCTCTCCATCGAATTACCTACTGTTGAAGTTTTCTTCTGCAAACTGGGGAGGAGAGCTTGCAAATTTTTTTTTTTAAATTTCAGAAACTTTTTGTGACCTACCAAAAATTGGCTTGAGACCCACTGATGGTTCTGACCCACAGTTTGGGAAACATGTGTTAGAGAGAAGGGTCTTAAAGGTAATTCACAGATGCCACATTATGGTTATAAAACTTTGCAAAATATATCAGACCCCCCTCCCCTTTGAGTTGGAGAGGATGTGGAGAAATGGGTTCATTGTTCCACATGTGCGGGTTGTGCCTGATTGTTCAAGCTTATTGGAACCAAATCTTTATGGAAATTTCTGCTATATTTAGAGTCCCTTTCAATCCAGATACTTGTCTAACCCTTCTTGGTGTGGCCATAAAGGAACATGCTACCCATTACACCAACCTGCTCAATTATTGCTTTTTTGCAGCTAAGATGTAAGTTTCTTGTTCATGCAAATTATCTACACTGCTATGTATTCAACACAGGCAGGACCCAATCCTATCCAACTTTCCAGCACTGATGCAGCCATGCCAAGACTGCATCCTGAGATGGAAGGGCAGTCACTCAAGCTTCCTCAAGGAAAGGGAATATTAGTTCCTTTATCTCAGGACTGCATTGTGGCTTCATCAGGCTGGAAAGTTGGATAGGACCAGACCCACATTTATATTTTAAAATACATTTCTGTTTATAAAGTATTTATATTCACCCTTGCAGTGTTCCAGATGGCTCATAACATAAATTTTAAAAACAAAATGCAATAAAAGTTTAAAAAAAAAAAGCACATCATCAATATCCAGCAAACTGAGAGCCAAATCCTATCCAACTTTCTACTCCTGCCGTAGCTGTGCCAATGGAGTGTTTGCTGCATCCTGTGGTGGGAGGGTAGTTATGGAGACCTTCACAAAGGGAACATTTGTTCCACCGCCTAGAGCAAGGGTCTCCAAACCCTGGCCGGGAGCCAGATGGGGCCTGCAGCCAGCCTCTGATACCCTGAGAGCCTCTGGCCCAGTTGACCAAACATAACCAGAGTTGTACTTGTGGGGTAGGGGAATGGGGGTCCATTTAAGTGTGTGCTTTATTTCTTGGGCTGTGTTGGTGCTTGGAGAAATCCTAGGCATTTGAGCCCATTCATTGATTCATTCATCTAAGTTCCATCTCTAATTCATTTATTTAAATTTTATTTAATTTTTTTCCCCGGCCCACGACACTATACCAGATATTTGATGTGGCCCTTTGGCCGAAAAGTTTAGAGATCCCTGGCCTAGAGGGCTACATTGTAGCTGCACCGGTCCTGGTAAGTTGTATAGGATTGGGCCCTGAGAGAGAACAGCAATAAAAACATACTGGTACCAAAATCAACCAAAAACATATGATACCAGAGTCTATGGAAACTTGCACCAATAGACAAATTAACCTCACAAGTTTAGAATTTCTTGCAGGATTATTAAAACCCATTTTTGCCCGGCTCATAGGTATATACATTTGGTCCCTGTTGTGTATATGCAACGCTGGGCAGAAATGGCTTTAAGAAGACAGATTCCTTGTACAGTGGTTTCCTTTTGTTAGCCAATTCTAATATGCATCCAAGCATGTGTCACATTATGGAGGGCCGTTTAGCATTTTAGAGGGACATTTTGGCAACCAAATCTTTTCTTTCTTCTTGTTCACCTGGTGGGTGCAAACAGGTTGTCTCCTGTTTTCTCCACAATTCATTTTTTTAATCTCTGATTTTATCTGCAACTATAAATGTAAAGGATTTTTTTAAAAATAAAGCTTTTGTTTTAAACTAGTGAGTTAGAACTTGCAACAAGTACTGTTGGATTAGGGACAGAGTTTCCTAGGCAGTGGGGTCTGAAATGGTGCTGACGCAGAGAAAGCCTTAAGATTCTGAAAAGAAACCCAATCTGGGTTTCCCCAGTCTGGGGGAATACATCTTCTGTTCAGTACAGCGGACCCCTGTTTTACTATGGTAATCCCTTCCAGAGACACTGTTGTATTGTGAAAATATTGTAATCTGAACATCATAAAGCTTTGTTGTTTGGAAATTAGTTCTAAAACCTTGGAAATTAAAATCTCTGCCACAGAAACAAACTATTCCTCTCTCTACAAGATGATTTAGAAGGTACTATGGTGCTCTCTAGGGGCCTGGTTATCAGTTTGTTGTAATTATAAAACACAAATTACAAGGCAATTTGTACATACGGCCACAGTGTTAAAACACTGCTATTGGCTGAGATGCCACCAAATGCTTGTATTCACTTTGCTGATTGGCTCATCTATCACCAATGTGGTCCTGTTGGTGGGAATTCTAAGCCCATCATAAAGCAAATAACTTATCATAAAATGAACTTTGTTTTATTTCAGAGAGTCCATTGTATAATGATTTGACCATAACGTGAACCCATAGTAATCTGAGGAGTCCACTGTATTTGTAAATTCCAAAATAAGGTTTCTGATTTGCAAATCATCACTTGTATTTTCCTGATAATCTCTGCTGTCTTACTATCCAGGCAACATTTTTTGTGCTACACGTGCCTCTCTTTGTACCTGATCATGAGGACTCTGTAATCCCTCATCCAATTTTGTCCCTAATGATACCTTCACATGGTGGCTACAGCCAGTTCTCAAACCCAGGAATCTGTCCAAAGAGCCAGCTAACCATATGGTGCTCAAGGATATACATAGCACTGTCACATAGCATCTCGACCTTTTAAAGAATAGGTCTTCTGTGCTTTTATCAACTGTGCATCAGGCAGAAATTAGCCTGTAGAGCTTTCCTCAGTACGTTCAGGGAAAGTTTCATAGAATTCTGCATTTTAAAATGCATTTTTAAAACCCATTTTTGTCCGGTCCACAGGTGTACACATTTGGTCCTTGTTGTGTATTGCATATACGCAACAGGGACCAAATGTATATACCTGTGGGCCAACCAAAAATACATTGTGGCAACTCTACTCCTCGAGATAAAGTAATTTGGTCTTCACAAGCCATTCCTTCTGCTTGTCTTCCCACATTCCATGAGTCATTGTCACTCAACTTCTCTTTCGCTCCCTGACATACCTTCATGATTGATATGGTCAAGATACAAACAAGTCTGGACTTTTTACAGTATATTTAAAATGGCTCTGGTCTTGTTATGAACTCTTTACCTTTCACATCTCTCCACTCAGGGCACAGGGTGTGTCAACACCTTCAGATGGCCTTTCAGGACAGTTTGCAAGGAAATGCCATTTTGACTAGCACCTACCTGTCTGGCAAGAGACACAAACTAAGAGCTAGTTTCCCATGCTCTGTTAGATCATAGGCCAACTGCTAAAGGCTTGGGGAGTGTGTGCTTGCTGGGAATAGCTGGAGCCCTTTCTCTCCTCCAGCAACAGGCTTTGGTGCTGAGGATTGACTAGGTTAATTGTCTCTCCACTCACTGGAGGAAAGGTGAGAGGCCACCTTTAAAATTCCATTTCTGGTGGCACTGAATCTGTTCCCAAGGGTCAGGCTGGGACACAGTAGTGACAGCCAGCCCTTGAGGAACCCAAGAGTGGGATATCTGGCATGGGATGTGTGTGGGTCTGTCTCCCCATCACCACAAACATCAAGACTGAGTCCTGGAATACTAAAAACTGCTTCACAGCAAGTGCCGTGTGGCTCTTTCTCCTTCATCAGAGCGCGATACCATAGTCTTTCGAGACTGAAGGTTGCCAACCATTTAGCAACCTCAGTTTGCTCCCATACAAATAGGCTGCAACTCTAAATATACTTTCTAGGAAATAAATCCCACTGACTTCTATAAAAAATACATCTGAATTAAAGTTTTTTAAAAAGTTAGCATTGTATCATTAAAATTAAAATGCAAAGATGCAGCACATTCAGAGCAGATGACACTTAGGACCCAATCCTATCCAACTTTCCAGCATCAGGGCAGCTGCAATGCAGCCCCGAGAAACAAATTTTCCCATATCTTGAGGAGGTCCTGTGGCTGCCCTCCAACCACAGGATGCAGTGTACACCCCATTGGCATAGCTGCACGGGCACTGGAAAATTGAATAGGGTTTGTTCCTTAATTTCCTCAGTTTCTAAAAAAGTGTACAGTATATATGCAGGAACAATTCTCTGCAATGTTACTGTTTTTTAGGTCTTTTTCCAAGCAACTTACAGTGCAGTCCTGTGCATACTTACTCAGAAGTAAGACCCACTATGATCAATGAAGCTTTCAACACAAGTATAATGTCTACTCCTAGTTACCTACTCCCAGGTGGGGGCGTTCCTGTTTCTTTAGGAAATGTTCTTAGGACTGCAGACCTAATGTGGTCTAAGAGCACAACCTTATTTTTATTTACTCAGAAGTAGGTTCTATTATTTTAAATGGGGCTTTCTCCCAGGAAAGTGTGCACAGAATTGCAGCCTAAGTGTTGTATTCAAACAAATTCAAGGTTTTACTAGTTTTATTTTTATAATGTGTGTAATTTATTTTAAGACATGACAACTCAATAGCATCCACTTCCTTGCATTGTTTAAATGGAAAGAAAAAAAATTATAGCACTGAAAACTATTGTGCCAATTTGAGCACGCCTAAAGAGCTGGGCATTGTTAATTATTAATACTTGTATCCACCTAAGAGACAAACACCTAAAAAATGTTAGCAATAACTTTCTCCCCTACTCTTACAATATGTTGGCATCCTTCAGTCTTGGAAGACTATGGTATTGCGCTCTGAATGGTGGTTCTGGAACAAAGTAGGTATGGAGGATAGGCTGTTACCCATGCAGCAAATCCCCCCTCTCCATGTCGCTGAAATGGTCCAATGGAAAGGCAGAAGCCAATACGGTTGGTTCCAGCGGCCTAAGTCGCAGGAGTTGCCAGAACGTGACTATGTTCAGCCATGAACTGCCTCAGGGACTCAGGGACTCGATTTTGCCTCGAGCTTGACTCCTGAAGCCTTTTCCATAACTGGATGTAGCCACAAGGCAGTAGAGGTTTGGGATCAGAGTTTTTCTTCTCTCAGATGAACTGCCTTCCCAGGCTAAGGAGTCCCATCTACCCAGTCGCTGTTTAGTCGCCTCTCATGACAAGTACAGCCAAACTGAGGGCCTATTCTTATTTCCCAGGGATATGACACAACTATGACACTCAGAGTTTCACTCATGGCCTAACCTACCTTTTGGGCTGTGAGGATAAAAGGGGGTAATCTGTGTATGCCTGTCCTTGTCTAGCAGTATCCTGTACCATAGGTAGGAGAGGAGGTAAGCAATAACTCCTGCCCCCCCACTTGTGTGATCTTCCCCACTTCCATCAAGTGGAAATTATTTTTAAAACTGCCTTAATTATAAAGCAGCCCTTGGAAGGATTTGGAAGGATTCAAGGTGAATTTTTCTCCACCACTACTCCAGTTGTCTTCCCATGGGCAGCCATTCCACAGAAAACTAAATAGGTCCTCCACCCTTGTATTGTTAAGTCACAATAAGCCTAAATTTTATCAGGTAATGGAAAGTCTGGAGAGCCAGGCAATAGAGAATGGGGAGGGAAGGACAGTGTTGAGACCAAGCTGAGATGGATAAAAGAATGAATGTGTGCCTTTCTATATAAAGAGCAGAAATACATGAACACCAGATTTATATACAAATCAGGCAAACACATTTATTGTGTTGTACACAACACAATTGACCCCCACACAGGGCCAGCTCATCAATGAGGCCAGCTGATGTGACTTATATCAGCAGTAGGGGGTCCCACTAGAGGGGCAGTGAATTCAGGGTGCCTTTTACCCAGAGTCTACCACCACCTCTTTCCAACTTGCCACATTGATCTGCTTCCCTCTTGCTTGAGCAAGAAGCAGATCATTCATAAGAACATAAGAACATAAGAATAGCCCCACTGGATCAGGCCATAGGCCCATCTAGTCCAGCTTCCTGTATCTCACAGCAGCCCACCAAATGCCCCAGGGAGCACACAAGACAACAAGAGACCTCATCCTGGTGCCCTCCCTTGCATCTGGCATTCTGACATAACCCATTTCTAAAATCAGGAGGTTGCGCATACACATCATGGCTTGTACCCCATAATGAATTTTTCCTCCAGAAACTTGTCCAATCCCCTTTTAAAGGTGTCTAGGCTAGACGCCATCACCACATCCTGCGGCAAGGAGTTCCACAGACCGACCACACGCTGAGTAAAGAATTCCCTCTTACAATGCTCTTTGCGTACTGTTGTCAAACCCAGAACTTCTGGTTTTATTTACAGGGACAAGCTGGATGTGGATTAAAGGTTCAGGCTTAATCCAGATAAAATGGAAATCCTATTGGTAAATAAAAGAATGGATTTTGGAGGAGAGGTATAAACTTTCCTTTATGGGATAACGCTGCTCTAAAAGAGCAGGTGTGTAGCCTGGGGTGTTCCTGGAACTGACCCTACTTCTGAAGAGTTGGCAGTAGTAGCATCTAGGAACAGCTCTTCCTGTTTTCATCTGCTATGTCAGGTATGAACTTTCCTGGAATAGCGGGTCTTACCACAATGACCTATGTCCTGGTCACCTTCCATTAAAAGCTGTCCTTTTTATTTCATACTCCTAACCCTACGGCAGTCCAATGTTAATAAAATTTACCCTAAAAGGATTTCATTACCAGCAATTACTGCTATTCTGATATGGCACTCTGCTTACTTTGCAGTTTAATCCATACCATATTTCACGATGACTACATTTTTAAACTCTGCACCTGCTTGGGACTACAATCCTATCCACACTTGCCTGGGAGTAAGCCCCATTGACTATAATGGCACTTACTTCTGAGTAGACATGCCTAGGATTGGGCTCTGAGTAAACAAGTGATACAAACTGACTAAAACTATCCTCCATCTAGTGAATGCTAGGTATTCTGCTGTTAGGATCTCTACTACCCACCCACTCATGCTGTACATCAAGACCCTTGTAGTCATGGCAAGAGGCCTATGCAGTGAGCAGGTGAAGGGACAGGAGGGAGCCACAGGAGGGCTGGCCAGAGCCCTCAATGCTGCCTCAGAGCAAGCAGCAGAAAGGGGGTTTGTTACAAATGCATCCTAACATGCACTTTTTCTGTGGAAAATGCCCATTGCTACATGGATTTCTGCATGTGTGATATGGGCCTCAGTCTCTTAACAGCTCACTCCTATGCATATCTACTCCAACAGATAGTAAAGTAAGTAAGATAGTAGGAGTAAGTCCCATTTACTATCATTGTTAAAAGAATATACATAGTAGCTTGTTAAAAGCACAGGTCTGAAACATTTCCCCAAATCCAGTCACATGCCATGGTAGCATCAAGTCTAATATATTAAAAACAAAATATTGACATGAATGGGGACCCATCTGAAATTGGCTCATGACCCACCTAGTGGGTCCTGACTCACAGTTTGAGAAACACTGATGTATAGGATTGCAGCATCATGCTAGAAGCCTATGCATGTCTACTCAAAAGTAAGTACACTGTGATCAATGGGGCTTGCTCCCAGGAAAGTGTGGATAGGATGGGAGCCTTTGCCACTGTGCTACACTCCATTCAGCACTCCATTCAGCAAGAACAGGATGCCTTAGACTGGGCTGGTACCAGTGGCATAGCTAATGAATGTGTAGCCTGGTGCAAAATGATGCCCCTGAAGTGATGTCACAACCAGAAGTGACATCATGCCCAGGCTTTACAAAATGTGCAGATTGGGGGGAACCTGCTTCCTCCCCCCAGCAGTTTATCACCCACTTGATCTGTCACCTCTCCCCAGCCAGTGGCATCTATCTTAGATGGCCAGCCAGTGGCATCTAAGGCATCTATCTGCTACCTGGGATCAAAGAAGATTTTGTAGCTCCCCCATGACAAAAAAACAAATTTAAGTAAAAAAAATAAATAAAAAGTGTGCCCCTTATTGGTTAGAGACACTGTGCTGGGGTGAAGAGGGACTGTTATTCTCTCCCTGCTACATATAAGAGGAGCACCACTCGAATACAAGTTAGCAGGAGTAGCTGTATTATGATACATAGAAATGAGAGCTGACTCATATTAACACCTTATTGGTTCCATGCTGTATCATAATAGCATCTCATTAGTTTTCAGAACAATCAGTCTCACAGGGCAGCTTTGAGTTAAACAAATCCACTTTTTGTTCCTTAAGGCAGTTGTATTTTCGTTTGCTGGTTAATTGGCCATAACGTTCAATAGAAAACAGATATTCTAATGTGGTTTGTTTCATTGCATTCTGCATTAAATTACCTTTCCAATGATATCTAACATGATGGTATTATTCATACATACCAAGATTTTCACAATTTTGGCCACTAGTGTCAAGCTCAGCTTGTTGCCCCCCTAAAGCTTGCTTGTTGCCCAGTGCGACTGCTACCCACTGCACCCCCTTAGCTATGCCACTGGCTGGTACTATTGTTCACCTTACACATTTTTGGTGTGAGTGTGTGTGTGCTATTCCTGCAGGGAACTACCTCCTCCAGCTTGTGGAACAGCAAGCCCTCTCTGGGCAGGGAGTGAGTCCAGAGCCAAATTCTATGCATGTCTACTCAGATGTCCCATTATAGTCAAAAGGGCTTACTCTCAGGTAAGTGTGTGGCTAGGACTGCAGCTCCAGGCTACAATCCTAGCCACACTTTCCTGGGAGTAAGCCCCATTGACTATAATGGGACTTACTTCTGAGTAGACATGCCAAGGATTGGGCTCTGAGGTAGCAATCCTACTCACACTTTCTTGAGAGTAAGCCCCCTTGACTCTAATGGGACTGACTTCTGAGTAGACATGCATGGAATTGGGCTCTGAGGCTGCAATCCTAGCCACACTTTCTTGGGAGTAAACCCCATTGACTCTAACGGGACTTACTTCTGAGTAGGCCTGCATAGGATTGGGCTTGCAGAGGCGCTCGCAGCCTCTGGGCTCCCCCAAGTCTGCCCACCACCCAGCAGTCCCGGGCGCAGGTGAGCGGAAGGAGGCTCTGCCAGAGGAGCAGCGACGTGGCCCTTTCCCGCTCGCGCTGGAGGGAAGGCCGAAGGCTGCTTCCACTGCTGGGCTGGGACAGCCGCCGGACGGTCTGCAGTGCGCGGCAGGCGGAGGCGCAGGTGCAGAGCCAGCCTCCATTGCCCGTCCCAACGAGGGCGGCGGGGCAACTCGGGCTGCTGCGCTCCCTGCTGCTGCAGAGGGAGCCGCGACGGCTCCGCCCAGGGCCTTCCCCGTCCAATGGCGAGCGAGCCGGGCGGGACTAGAGCCGGCGTGGGTGGACGGGCGGGGAGGTGTGCTGGTGGGGCCGGCAGGCGGACGAGCTGGGCGCAGCGAGAGACCGAGACGCTGCGCTCTCCGCCTTCTCCCATCATGGCATCCAAGTGCCCCAAGTGCGACAAGACCGTCTACTTCGGTAAGTCGCTTCGGCTGCGTCTCCCTCCCTGGCGAGGGGGCGCTGGGCGCGCTGCTCCAGCCCCAGCCGCTGCGCTCTGCCCATGCTCCATCTGCTCTTGCTGGACCCGCCTTGGGCACTGCCTCCCCTCCAGCCGCTTTCGCGTTGGAGCAGAGCGGGAGAGTCGGTGGGCTGATGAGCATCGGAGCCCCTGGCAGAAGGGCTAGAGCCGAGCAGCATAGGTGCCTCTCCCAGCTCCCTGGCGTGCCCATCGTCTCTCTCGCGGGTTTCTTAGGGCGGAGCCCTAAAACACTTGAGTGCCTTTGAGCATGGGTGTCTCTGAACACGTGTGGAGTGCTTTCCCATACGGAAATAAGATGAAGGGCTTCTGATCCACAAATTATCAGCGCTCTCCTTTTGGAAACCAAGTCCTGCCAGGGTCCTCTCCTCTCCTCTGCGTGTGGCCCCGATTCCTCCATAGAAGTGGGTGTGATACAAAACTCCATCCCCACCCATCCAAAGCTGCTCCTAATGCCTTACTACACCCCCACCTATGCCCCTTCTATCAACCGGGATTGCTAAACGCAAGCTCCGTGTCCAAAGTCAATAGATCTCTGCGCGCTGGCAAACAATGGAGTGTCCATCATCTTCATGCCCTGCTTGTTAGCTTCTCGCAGGCATTTGGCGGACAGGATGTTGGACTAGAGGGGACTTTGCCTGATCTAGCAGGAATGTTCTTATGCAATGACCAAACTCAGCTCTGTCCCACAGGCACTGAAAATTTTTCCTCTTTACCAGTTCATTTCTCTTCCAGATTGCCCCCAAATCATTTTCTCCTTCCAAAAATCCATCCCCCATCCATCAGTTCCCACTGAATTCCTCCTTAAAAAAAAATATTATTATTCTCTGTCCCCCCCCCCCAATTAATTGTCCCTTCTGTGTTTCCTCTCCAATAGAAAGAGGAAAAAAAATGCTCTCTTGCCAGCTCCGTCTTGCTTAACCCTCATTTTTCTCACTGTTGCCAGGTTACCAGCTCTCCCTTCAGCTCCATCCTACTTTTTTTCACCAGAATAAAGGCGCCAAATTTACAATGGGCAACTTGACCAGTCAGCAGCTGCTCCCACCCCATGCCCTGCTCAACCACAGCAGCGCTTGTGCAGTTCTCAGCCCTTGTCTCTAGGGGCAGGCGGGCAGCATCCCTCCCCAGGAACCCTTTTCCCACACCTGTTTGAGCACCTTAAAGAAGCCAATTTAGCTGTGGGTTGGGTGTGTGTGTTCTTGTCAAACTGCTATTATAAGGTAATGCCGGTTTAAAAAAAAACAAAAACCTTTTTGTCCTTAATGATGGCAGTTCTGTGTGCTCTGAAAAAGCAGCCACCAATATTTGTGACTGAGAAGGCATGAAACTCAGATGTCCGTGGAAGAGGGATTGGCAGCTGGCCCACGCTCTCCATTACAGTGCCACCTTCTCTTGCCTTGTGTGGGTGAGAACAGCGAAACTTGAAGCCCCAACAGGACAGGCATTGACCACCCTACTCTTTCTGTATGTTGCACAGGAGCTTGAGAATCTCATGCAGGTGTCTTCCAGTATGACCACAATATCTTATTATCTGGCCAGAATGCTGTGGAACTGCATAAGTAATACATGCTCTGGCAACAGATACATAAGTAATACATGCTCATGGGCAGAAAATAGAGGCACGGAGAGATTAACCATGTGCTTGGATTTGTGCTAGCTGCTCTTTGACGGAGGCTTGGTTAACGGAGCAGGTTGGTCCTGATTACCTCTTGCTTCTGTGAATTCAGCAGGTGCTAAGTAGCTCAGAGAAGCAGATTTGTAAATCTTGGGTTCTGTTTTACCTAGCACTGAGAATCTATCCCTCTTGATTGTTTTTTGTCTCTTTGTTAAGGGGAATGTGCTAGCCTCTTGTTTCCCTGCTCATGTGTTTGTCCCCTATCTATGAGCCTGGCCAGATCCTTTCATCTCTCTAAATGGTATTTGTCCTGGAATTACTGTCACAGAGGAGCAGTATGGTAATCTTCTCACCGGTTCACTTTCTAATAGAATTAGCTTTTAGTGCTACCTTGCTGTGGCTAGCCTTGCCTCAATTCTGTGTTGAGGATCTCTCATGCATTGTTCCTATTCCTTTCCTGGGATTGGTTGTAATTCTGTGAAGCTTATGACATCACAATCATCCATCTTTCTAAATCCTCCTTGCTTCTCTCTGTTCCTGACTATTGCACAAGCCAATTTGCTTGTTTCTTTCCCACCATCTCAAGTAAATACACAAAGGAAGAGGGCTTGGCTCCTTTCTATTTAAAGATGTCTTCTATTTAAAGACATGGGAAGGGTGGTACTGAAAAAGCTTATAACATCTTTTCCTCTTCTTTGGGATGTTTGGACTGCAGTCCTAGACACACTTTCCTGGGAGTAAGCCCCATTGAACACAAAGGAACTTACATCCACTTACTTCTGAGTGGATGTGCCTAGGATTGAACTGTTAGAATGGAATAACATTTCTCTTTCTTACTCCGTGGAGGAGTTCTTTTGAGTGTGATAGAACAGACACAATCTAATATTTTTCTGTAGAACAATTCAGAGCAATTCCTCTCAACATATGGGAATTATTCAAGTCAGAGTGGAAAATCCATGTGGATCTCTCAGACAAGATCCTTCTGCATGTATATTTCCTGAAAGAGTTATTCCTATTTTTAATAATATTTAAACATGTGCTTTTTATTCCCTAGAGAAAAGCAGCAAGACTGGTTTGCAAAAGATCTGGTGCATACTCTTAATAATAATGATAATATAGATCCTTTTATTGTGTCTTGTCTCTGGCTCTACAAGCTGCCATGTGTTTTAAATGCTAAGTTCATATTTTGAATGGTATTTTTCTGGATGGAGTCCTCTGTATGTGGGCAAATGTCACCAAATACTCCCTCAGGGATACGTTCCTTTCCTGAATGAAGCAAAGGATCCACAATAAGAATGAGTCTTTTGTTGGTGGGAAAACTAGCTTACAGATTGCTTCTTGCCACTGAATCTATGGAAAATGTAGCAGGTCTTTTCTGAAAAGAAGTTCCTGAAGTTCTGAGTGAAAAGTAAAAAGGAATCTTAAAATAACTTCTATGCTGGGCTAATGGTAGAGCAGCTGTACCATTTTATTAAAATATTTATAATAAAGCTTGAAATGGGCAATGACTAACTTTGGGAATGTATTGGCAAAAACCCCAGTTCTTTCTTTGGAGTTCCTTGTTGGACCAAAGTGTTGCTTCAAGCTCCTGTGTTAAGTTTCTGTATTTCATTAACAAGGGCAGTTGCTGTATGGACTCTCTGAAGCACAACAAAATGTTTCTTAAGCAACTCTTATAAAAGGAATCTCCCAAATAGTTTTCAAGGGTCACTGCTTGTTAGTTCTGTGGGGGTTTTTTCAGGCTAAGCGGAACAGCATGTGGGGGCAGCTGCTGAAGACTGTTACTGCCTCCGAGCAGCACTGTTTATCACTAAATCCTGAAGGCTAAATGAAAATGTAAAAGATTAAATAACTGTGTAACAAATGTGTGTGGCTTACTGTTCATCACTGGGAAGCCTGGCAAGATGATAAGGAACATGGCCCTGACTGTGGCTTTCTTAAAGCTGTCTTGGCTGGCGGGATAGTGAGACTGGCTGCTGAATAAGGGAAATGGCATCTGTCCAGGAACAGAAAAGCATTAAAAAAACAAAAATGGATTGTGTCTGTGTATTTTTCTCTGTCATAAATAAAAGTAGATGAAGAAGGTAAGGCTTGAAGGACAGGGAAAGTTAAAACATGAGTTTTTTCAAAGTCTGATTGACCTTGATTGTACTCTTCTTGAGTTTAACATGGGGCATGAGTGCAGTTCTTCATCGTGAATTGTACATTCATTTTCTTTCATCTTTAGGTAAAGATGTTTCCACTTTTTAGTCTGCTGCTGGTAATTGTGAGAAGGCATTTCTCACTGTTCTGAGCTGGAAGGATTGGAGCTTGCTGTGGCTGGTGGTGGGAGAGGGAGGAACTGTGGCAAAAAGGAAGACTAGCAGAGGTTCAGGAGGTGGTTGTGAGTAATGTTGTGTGACCCGTGCCAATTTCCAAGGTTCCCTCATTTCTTTTTCAGTGTTTATATAGGAACCATTTGCGCCAGTCTTCATTCATTACTTTGTTCACAGTCACATTTTTGTTGCTTAAAAGAAATTATTTCCGGCAAACAATGATTCTCTGGATTGTTTTTGCCAAAGAATTTGTGTGAAAATTATACAGCTGTGGGAGTATCTGTATAGTTAAGGCAACTGTGGATTTTCAGGATTCTGCAATTATGATATACTGTGTAGGTGCTGTGGTGTCATGTGCCTTCTGCAGTAAGCAGGTAAGGTAAGTCAATTGGGGGTTCAGTAGTGTGCAAACCTGAGGCATACAGTAAGTGCTGTGGAGTTTGTACTGGGAAAATTTTGCCATTTCATATCTGTTTTAAAGAACAGTGACAGATGTCTCACATGTCCCTGATTGGCATGCATGCTCACTCAGTTGCCTTTTTTCTAATAGCAGGAGGTACAATTGAGTGTGAGCATGCAGTACGTACAGCACAAACTAATCCATTGCATAAAAACCAGTCTATGTGATCACACACTGAGGGTCTAACCATATGTGATGCATGAACATGTGAGATAACCCCAGTGCCATTTTTGAAAATAAAAGAAGCTGCTTTGAAAGGCAGAGTGGATAAAGGAGGGGGGAAGGGGGGGAAGATGACAAATTGACTTTAAAATCACAAGCCATTTTGATTTATATTGATAAGAGCAAAGACCAATTTAAATCAAGCTTCTCATTTTTTAATTCATGTATTTCTTGAACGAGTATGCGCTAAAGCCTTTGTACCTGTAGTCATATATGACAGCAGAATTGCGTCTTTTCAATGCAAGATAGATTTCTATGACTTTTCTTGTATACGTGCATGAATTCTAAGCAAAGTTACATACCTGAAGGCTGCAATCTTGTGCACTCTTATTTGGAAGCAAGTTCCACTGAAAGAAGGAACAGAAGTAAGGCAGATAAATATTGGGTAAAAATAGTGTTTCTTGAAGAGCTGGAAGTTAATGCCCATGCAGTGTAGTTGGTAGAATTATAAATATTCAGTTAGCTGGAAGGTATAAAATAGAAGTACAAGATCACCCATATGGCCTCTGGATTATGCTGGTGATGTACAGGATGGCATCTCCTGGATTCTAGCACCTGCTAGATTTGTTTGCTACAGCTCCTGGGTCCTGCAGGAGGCCCACATTAATACATTTAAACATAATATTGTGTCTTGTCCCATACATAACACAAGACATCAGCTATTTTCCCCCAAAATTATATTTCCTTTATGTAGAAAAGCAGCCTTTAACTTATCCAATTTGAAATATGGTAGTTTTTCAGTTTTAAGATAATGCGTGAGTATCTGCTCTATTATAATTACTTGTACTAAGATTTTATTTTAACCCATTTCTGCCAGCTCACAGGTGTACACACTTGATCCCTGTTGCATATATGCAATTTGGGCAGAAATGGCTTAAACCAAGTGATTTTTAGAAACACTGTAATTGACTTAAAAAAAGATCAAAGCTGCAATCCTGTGGAGACTTACCTGGGAGTAAATTCAATGGAACTTGCTTCTGAACAAATCAGTCTTAAATCTTTACTCACCCACAGTTTTTTTTCCAAATTGCCCCCCAAAGCCACTTTTGCCCCCATGAAGTTCTAAGCATATGTTTGTGAATTTAACCAATGGGTTCGAATGCTGCTCTCTTTAAATAAAGTGTTAGATTAAGTACATGTGACCTTGAATTGGACCTAGACCTGTAATTTCTGAATATTACAGAGAAGCTGCCTATGCCTTTATTTGCTTTGCCTTTCTAGCCAAGAAGAGTGGTTGTGAAAGTGGGAGGGAGCTTGAATTCTGTCTTCCTATGATAGCATCCCAATTATGTGTTGCCATATTTGGTAACATCTTTGTAGCTTTGCAGATGTTCAGACAGGCTGGGAATACCTATAAACTGTGAACAGTGACTTGTTGCTAGTTCTGTGATGCTGTTGGCTGCTTATCTGAGGGCTGGAAGAAAGGTCCCTTGGAAAACCTGTTCAGAAGCCAACTGAAGCCACCTGTGCTGAAGAATAGTGGGTTGTAGATGCCAAGGACCAACAGTTGCATGTGGGTTTATCTGACCATGTACCTCCATGCTTTGCTTGCACAGCAGAGGCCAGCAGGATAAAGCAACCATTTTCAACCAGTGTGCTAAGGCACACTAGTGTGCCACAAATGGTCCACAGGTGTGCTGTGGGAATTTGGGGGAGGGTCATTAAATTAAGGCAGTAGCTGCTTACCCTGCACATGCCCGATCTCATCCGATCTTGGAAGCTAAGCAGGGTCAGGCCTGGTTAGTATTTGGATGGGAGACCACCTGGGAATACCGGGTGCTGTAGGCTTATACCATAGTCTTTCGAGACTGAAGGTTGCCAACCATGACCATTTATTTGTATGGGCATTGGAGGATGTGGGAGATGGAAGCCCCTCACCAACAGCATGGTGTGCCTTGTCAATTGTAAAAAAAAACTGGTGCCTTGACAATTTTAGTACCTTATCAATATACTGCGAGTAAAAGATTGAAAATCACTGGGACAAAGGAACAGAAACCCCCAATGATAGGGTTTCACTTCTGCAGTTTTAAGTGTGGAATGTACCTGTTTTCCATTCATTTATAGAAGAGGTTGATTAGCTGGAACAAAGTACCTTTCCATCTTTGCTAAAGGGTTGGTGAATCTAATGGAGCAGCGGATAAAAATATTTGTAACAGAAGTCCATTTTGAATCTGTATGTTGGTTTTGGGCTTATGTGTTAAGTGCTCATTAGAGTGGAAGAATGTCAAGCTAGAGGTACCTCTTCAGTGAATGAATGAATGCCTGTACATATTTGGAGATGAGTGCAGCAGCTCTTATCTCTGACTTGATAAACCCTTCTGTGCTTGGCTTGGCTCTGCCGAGAATGAGAGAGGTCTAAGCAAGTATCTGTTATTACGTAATATCTTCTGGAATCCAGCTGTAAAAAACACACACAAAACAAATGTGATGGAAATACCAGTTGCTTTGCTAACAGCACAATCCTATGCATGTCTACTTAGAAGTAAATCTCATGTTCAATGAGGGAGACACCCAGGAAAGTACGTATAGAATTGCAGCCTAAGGCAATTAATATATGAGGTAATGACTGCCTGACATAAAGGCAGTAAAGGGCAGCCTCTTTGTTGCTTTCAATTAGTGGCATGTGATGTGTCATGAAAGGGTTGTTATATAATCTCCTATTTTGAGGCCAAAGTTGCTTTTTTTGGGATACAAAGAAGTCCATCTTGTGTCCTGCAAATTACGCTGGACTCTATCAAGGAGAAAAGTTTAATGTGGTGGTCCTGGAAGCAATTTGGTGCACCTGGCTTCAGGGTCAAATATGTCAGTAATAGAATGTGAACTGTGAAAACTTTAGAGAGTTCTAGGTGCTGCAAAGGCGGGGTACGCACCTTGTTGGAGCATGTGCTACTACTCTTTGTTAGTTCACAGCTTCTGAATGGTAGTGCCATCAGATTGCTAACAAGATGTTCCAAAGGGCTTCTCTCTTGGGACCTGTAGGCTTCAGCTGTTCTGCAAGATTGAGCATAAGTAAAGTTCTGTGGGGTCAGGCCAAGGGCCTAGGTCAGTGTTTCTCAAACTGTTAGCACAGGGACTCACTTTCTAGAATGAGAACCCACTGGAAGTGATGTCATGACTGGAAATGACATCATCAAGCAGGAAAAACTTTTAACAATCCTAGGCTGCAATCCTAACCCACACTTACTCAGGAATAAGTCCCATATACTATCATTGTTAAAAGTATATGCATAGCAGCCTGTTAAAAGTACAGATTTGTAATATTTCCCCAAATGCAGTCACATACCATAGTATCATCAAGTATAATATAATAATAAAATACTGAAATGAATAGGGACCCATCTGCAATTGACTTGCGACCTACCTAGTGGGTCCTGACCCACAGTTTGAGAAACACTGGCCCATCTCGTTCAGCATCCTGTTTTTCCCAAGTGGTCCAGTAGATGTCACTGGGCAGTCCATAAGCAGGTGATGATGACAATAGTCTGCTCCCCTGTAGCTAGTATTTGGATATGTAGTGCCCTGAATCTGGAAGTAGAATATAGCCTTAGTAACTAGTAGCTGGTGATAGACTCCATGAATTTGTCTAATCCCTTTTAAAGGCATCTAGGTTAGTGTCCATTGCCACTTCTTGAGGTAGTGAATTCCACAGACAAGACTGGGTTGTGAATTGCATAAGAGGTACATTTTTCTGAGAAGACAAAGCTGGCCTACCTAGCACTTACCTAGCTAACTTGGTGCATGCCCTTCTGTGATTGAGAACAGATGCAAGAATTCAGGCCCTCAGTTTATTGGAATGCATCAGAAATGAATGTGTGTAAGAAGTTGGCAAACCTGGGAACTTGTGTTAAGCTTCAGATGAAGGAGATTATTAGGCAATAATGGGAGTTCTTGGACAAGTGAGGAAAGACACCAATGAGGAGGAAGAGTACAAAGTATTTTTGAAAATGATTCAGTAGGTTTGATGAATCTCACAGGATGGAGAAATTGGACCAGTTGCCACATCCATGTGTGCACATGCCTTTGCTAGGGGACTTCATATGGGCTTGTAATCTCTGTGTTGTGTAAATTTTGTACTGGGATCTCACCTGCTCTTTGTTGTAATACCTTGGATATAGATGTGTTGGGATTGGTTTGGCAAAGGAACTACAAGCTTGATGAACCAGCAGTGTAGCTCCATCTTTGTGCTCTCTGCATCATCAGTGGTGTTTCTGTATGTCAGTCATGCAGTCAGTTGTGTAAGTCAATTGGAGTATTGCTCTTGGTCCTTCACAGGTGCTGTGTGGGTTGCAGGGATCAGATGTGCTGAATAAATACATTTGAGGCTGCTAAGTGGATAATTGTTTCAAGATTTTTTTAAAGAGTTCCTTCACATTTTGCACACTTTAATCTAAAAATCTATGTATTTTCTACTGGAAGAAAAGTCATTAGAATGGATATTAGAATGGATATCTTGATGGGTTGTGAGTACAGTTGGTTAAAGTTTCAGTGCTAGTGTGAAGATGGAAATCTTCAAGCTTCAGATTCTGAAAAAATTGCTGCAGTACAACCAAGCGACCTGAGTGTGTTCTTTCCCCTCTTTTCTTGCTTCTCTCTCTTCTTGCCAGCTCCTTCACTGTGTGTGGTCCCTTTTTGCTTTCTTCTGTAAAGTACAGAATGTCCAATGAACATATCAGATACCAAGATAGACTGCTGATACTCAGTGCACAAAAAAGAAACTTACTTTGGTTCTCTTTCTGCTTCTCAGTTAGGAATGGGTTTTGTCTACCCTAGAAACTACTGCTAGCATTCCACATGGGCCTAGATCCAAAATATGTCAGCTAATGCTAAACGGCTTTTAGAAAATATCCTGGGCAAACTCAAAGTTGGGGAGTAGCAACCCCATAGCAAACATGTAAACTTTTATAGTTTAAAGACCACGCAACAGAATTGCAATAGCAGCACCTGCGAGTGCCCTGCCTATGGGCCATGGTGACTACTGCTCTACTGTAGCAGGCTTTCAGAACCCTCAGTGAATGGAGAGGAGGTCATGAAGAGAGAAGATTGCTGTTCAATTCCCCTTGATAAAAGGTGACTGGTTAGTACTGCCCCATTGTGGGACTGGTTGGCACATGCCTGCTTCAATGCCAGGATGTGTTGGTTAGCAAATTTCTTATTCCTCCCCTTTCCCTGAAGCAGGCGTGGCTGTTTAGAATGCCAGCGTGGCACACCTTTGATGAAAGGGATCTTAACTGACAAAAGTGCATGGGCTTGGAAAACTCTTCATGCCTCCCCCTCTTGCGGAGTTGGGCAAACTGGGCTGTCTAGTCTAGTACTGTGATGAGGGGCTTTCAGAGATCCAGGAAAGGGTCTTTCCCTGTCCTGCTACCAGGGAATGTTTTGAACTGAAGTAGTTGAGGGCTAAACCTGGCAGCTTCTGCATGAAAGCTTGTTTTCCCAAAAGAGAGATGTACCTTCCTACTGCTGAGAAGTAACAGCTATGTTGCACTTTTTTGCATTGAGGAGAAAGGAACACGACTGAAAGACACTGCCTTTCAGAAGGTCACTAGGAGGGCAGAAATGATGATTATGCTGTATTCTGGAAACATCTGTACCTTCCTTCTTGAGGTAAATGGCGGCAATACAAAATCATCCACAGATCCCATAGCAGTGTAGAGGCAGGATGGCAATAAAGTACTTTGGGCTTGTTACTGGGTAATTTATACCCCGATCCTGCCATTGCAACCAATTTAGCCGCACCATGGAGGTGTGCACTGCACCCAGTGGTGGTGATGTGTTATCAGGTGGCCTCCTCGAGGTAAGGGAACTTCTGTTCCCTTACCTCTGGGTAAGCCTCTTGATGTTATTTGGGTCTCCTTGGCCCTACACCAGTCATAGAGCTGTCTTAAGTCCAAGGAGAAAAGGGGAGGGACCAGGTGAAGGGATAGGCATAAGGTGCTAGTGCATGCCAATGCCCTCCCTCCTCTAGTCCAACTCTGCCCACCCATCTCCCAGTCCTCCCTGAAACTCCCCAGTGCACAACAGCGGGTCACATTTCACGATGTCTTAAAGCACAGTGTGATGCCAGAACATGAGTTCTGGCAGTGCACGCAGCCCAAAGGGTCTGCCATCTCCCTATAAATACTACTCATAACTGATATCAGCTGTATTGGTCAAGTTGCTACTGATCATATACTTGGTGGAAAGCCGCTGGTGATCTTCACTCTCTGATGGGGGTTGTATATAGTGCAATACATATATGTTCAAAGACCTTTGTCATTTACATATTGCCTTCTTCTGAATAGGCTTAATAAATGTTGAGTGTCTAAAATGTTCCCAAAGAGAACATTTTATAGTATAGTATATACATTTTATAGTATATATATTTTATAGTATATATATATATATATATATATATATATATATATATATATATATATATTTTCACACACATGTAAGTGAATATATATGAATATCTTACATTATCAAAGGAAAAAACTGCAGTCTCTGCATCATCTCTTGCATGTTTCAGAGTATGTACATGCAAACTGAGCAAAATATTTCTGAATACATTAATTTATAGATTTCACTAGAAAAGGATGTGTCTGTTTACAGATGTCTGCCTCCCTTTCCTTTGGGTTAACAAAGAAGAAAAGATGAGAAAATTCCTTTTACCCTGAGTAGCATGCAAGTTAACCACAAAATTAATATGTTCTTATGAAACTGACATTTTAAAAAACTTGGGGTGCAATCCTGACCAATTTTCTAGCACCAAGGTAAGGGCAATGTAGCTCTGAGGTAAGGAAACAACACATTCCCTTACCTTGAGGAGGCCTCCCGGACTGCCACCCAATTGCAGGATGCATCTCATGCCCCATTGTTACAGCTATGTCAGTGCTGGAAAGTTGGGTAAGATTTGGGCCTTAAATGCACAGTTATTCAGAGACAAGTTCCATGGGACTCCTGAGGGAGTGGGTATATGATTGCAGCTTCCGTGGTTGTTGAATGTATAGGATGTGATGCCCTCAACATGTAGTTACAATGTTAACAAGGGAGGTTAGTCCTGTGAAATCTGCAAGGCAGGTAATTCCATGTTATGAGTTGAATGAACCTCATTCAGGATCACAGTTTTTCTGCAGAACCCTCCCTCCCCAAAAAGTGTCTTCATGCATAAAGTTAGGGGTGACTTAATCAACACTAGCCAATTTGTGCAGTGTAGTTTTGTGTGAATAATGCAACTGGCGTATAAGTATTGTGAACACATGGAATGCTGAACTGATCTTAAATAACAGGTCGTTACTGTCCTTAGATGTTGAAATTTTGAACATATGAGGTTAGAAGTCCTTACAGATAAACAAATTGGAACATGGGCTACTTTTCCATGTTTATAATTTTTGTTGCGTTCTTGGGCATGAGAACTAGAACCTTACATGGTAAATGAATGCTGAGATATTTGGGATTCTGTCCAAGATCTGTGGGCTTCACAAAACTGACTTGGGAGCATTGCTCTGGGTCTGCATAAAACTGTGTGCCTCTCCAAAGGCTGAAAAATGAAGCCTTTGCCTGCCCACATGCTGTCATAGTTGCACTTCAAACCCAATTCACATCAATGGGGCTTAGAATCATGGAGTTGGAAGGGACCAAATGACTGAGTCCAACTCCCTACCAATCCATGCTATCCACAGCAACAAAATCCTCTCCAGGTGGCCCCCCAGCCACTGCTTAAAGACCTCCAGTGATGGATAGTCTACTACCTTTGGGCTTTCTTCAAAGTAAACATGCATAGAATAGCAGCTGGAGCTTAGGGGCCCATTAGATGTGCACAGAAATGCGTGAAATTTAATTTGTGCTTTCATCCAGGAGCTCTTTTAAAAGTAAATGCATTTCAGAACTGAGCAGGGGAGCAGATTGCTACTTCCAAGGCAAATTGCCACCTCAAGGGGATGATTTTTGCCTTTAAAGTGACACAGGGGAAAGAGTGAGCCTCCCTCTTCCCATGCATTCTGGTCCCACCTGGGGTCACCACTCCCCTGTCAGCCAGCCAGGCTTTTTGTTTTAAATGAGCTACCAGTTGGAAGCACATACATCTAATGTGGTCCTTAGTTTTGCACCTGAGAAAGTTTCATCCTTTTAATAAGGTTCTACAAAGTAACTTGTGAAATGTGTATAGTAAGCCACTCGTGCATTCCCAAATATATTAATTTCTTACAAAATTCATACCGTGATATTCTGATTTTTAAAATCTGTAATTAATTGGAAGGGGAGTTGCTAAGTGAAAATGTCCCTGCGTGAGTCTCTAGGAGAGGCAGTTAAGTTCAAACATTTCAAACTTGTGACTGCTTAAATTTGTATACGTCATCTTGTCCTCAGCGCTATGAGATATGCATCGTCAAAGGCCAAAGCGTTGTCTTTTCCTAGGAACAATGCATGCACTGGCATTTTGGTACGATGTCTAGAGCTGCAAGTCCTAAGCTTTTAGTAGAAAATGTGTTGTAGTTTTCATTCTTGAAATATGTGGTGTCATGTAGGTGTTACTCAGGATTAAAATGCATCTGCCTAATGGCTGGAATGCAGCAGCAATTCTATATGACAATAAAATATTCCATACTTTTGCAAATGAAAGCAGCAGCAAGCTCTAGGGCCATGAATATTACTATATAGGCACCCCCCCCCATCCATGGGGGCTAGGTTCCAGTTTCCACTATGGAAAGAGGTTTCCACTACTAAACTGGAAAGTTCCAGTTTCCACTACAAAGAGGTTCACAAATCCCCCCCAATCGCACCAATGACTTAGCTGTGTCTAATTGCAACCCTCCTATTGTCTCTTGTGTCTGGCTGTCTCTGTGTTGTTTGTAAATGTTAACAGGTTGCTGAAAATGTAATGCTAACAGGACCCGCAAATATGGGGGAACCTGTATTAAATTGCACCCCTTCATAATATCCTTTCACTGTGTAGCAAGGTATTGTTTGTTTCCTAAATCATACAAAATGTGGTGGTTGCTTTCTAAGTATTCTGGACTGAAGCAACCATGTGCCATGGATTCTTGTTTTCCTCCTGTTTCCCAGGAGAGAGTGGGAAGTTAATTATCTTATGCAGGATGTATTTCTGCAGCTGTTGGTCACATGGGGCCTCTGGTTTTGGTTAGTGCAATTTAATGCCAGGTTCCTTTTTGCTCTCTGCTTTGCCCCACTTTTCTGCATTTTTTCAGCCAAGAAAAATTCAGTAGCCAGGCTCTGGTGGGAGGTGTGCAGCTTGAGTGGTAAACCATAATATGCGGGCACTACTTGCAACATCCCTGGGCTGCCATTTCACTCAGGGGCTTCCCTAGGTTCAAATCAAAAAGATTCTGAAAGCACAGAGCTCTTAAAAAAAAAAAAAATTAGAAATGACTTGGTTCCCAGTCAGAAGCTCCACAAGAAACTTGGGCTGTCCCCAAGGAAAATGTAGAGAAGGATGATTGACAAAAGCTGCCTTTTTTTTTAACAGTCCTTTTTCAGGGGCCACCCCTTTAAAGCAAAAGAAGCAGCTATAGGAGAAAATCACTGCTGGTTGTTCCTGAAGCCATACTTAAGGAGCTGCAACCTCTGAAATAGGAATGGGAAGACAGACCACCTCTCGTGGCAGCTGATCTTCCCTCCATCTTCCCTAGTTTTCCAGGAGTAACTTATTCCAAAGTTCCCCATTAGGTCCCTGTTTAATGAAATGGAGCTCTGGAACAAAACAAGGAGCAGGGAACTAGCAGAGCGGCTCAGCCTGGATTTAAAAACCAAGCGGAAAAGAATGAGAAGGAGAAGCTTTTGAGGTTGTCTTCTCCTTGGAGGCAAACTTTACTGAATCCCTGAAATGCATTTTTGATCTTGACTTCAGAGAACTTTGTCAGCTTCAGTAGTTTAACCTGAAAGTTGCCAGGTTATGAGGCAAAATTGACTGTTGTGGGGGGTAAAAATGACTTTAACAAAGCTGTTCTGGGGTGTCAGAAGTGTGTTTCCTGTCTTACTGGCTTTCAGAAACCCAGTTCTCAGTGACATGGCAGCCCAGGGAAGTTTGCAAGCAGTGCGCTCATATAATTTCTCTGGGTCAAGTGCCAGCTTGTCATACAAGCTCTTGAAAGGCTTTTTCTGTTTTTGAACAATTGGAGGCATGATTACTTGACCTGTAGCTTTTTGAGGTCCCTTTATTTAAACTCTGCTGCTTTCTGATTGCCTGATTTGTGGGTACAGCCACATCTACTCTGGGACCTACAGAGCCTATCAGCAGCACTGGTTCTCACTGTTCTTTGGGTTTCATTGTCTCTGATTATTATAGAGGGGAGTCCTTCTTTCTTGCTGGCACACGCTGTTGGCTTCTCATGCCTTTGAACATGACATGCCAGCAGGAACTAAGATCGTCCGGGTCTTGTAGTTCATGAGGGAGCATATTGCACAGAGTCTCACAATGCAGGTCCTAGGGCGAAACTGTGTTGCATTAAGCAGTCATTAGTAAGTGCTTTCTAATTATGAGTCTTTGGATGCGCTCCAGTTTCTAACGCTTTCCTGCCTTCTCTTATCTACAACTCTTTTTGCTTGTTCCTTCATCTCTTAGGAGGGTGGTGGCCCCACTGTAATTGCTTGGGTAAGCAGAGACTTAAATATTTTTGACTGTTGGGTGATGATGGTAGACCTGCCTCTGCACATGTTTCATTCTTTACACTCCATCCAACAAGATATTCTGATATGCAAGAGCCAAGAAGGGTGTTGCTACTTGAGAGGCTGTGTGTTTATCCAGTCAGTGTTTCCATAGTACTCATCATATGTTGTCATTAAGACGCATCCATCAGCCTGAAGAAACAAGATAGAATGAGTGCCAGCATGAGGCTGGGCTCTTCTCTCTCCATTTTTCTCTCTGATGTGGGGCAAAGGCTCTAAACAGATATGATACATGAGATCTGGGGTCAGATTTCCTAGTGGTCTTTTTAAAAACCTAGAAGTAGTTATGGAGAGGGGGCCCATGAATTGGTATCGGGGAAGGGGATATTTAAATCCCCCTCCTACTATTTTCAGTGTTGCCGTTTAAATTGCCCCCAAGCTGGTCTTTGTTCTTATTGTCAGAAAGAAATACAGGCATAAAAGCTGTCTCTCCCCCCCCTTCTCCAGCAGGGTTAATTGCTCCCCCTTAATGGGGAGGGAGCAGTTTTGATTAGAGAAAAGAGCTTAAATGCTCCCAGCCCCACTGCTGCTGTCCCAATCCAATTTGGGCTCCTGTGCAGCTGCTTTTGAGGTTTTTTCTTTATTCTTTTTTTAAAGTGGGGATTGCCAATGCTGGCTCTCCCAAGCCGTGCCTGTTTTGGCCATAAAATAGCATACAGCATGGGTCCTGGGAGGCCTTTCCACTGGCCCAGCACTTGCAGCCCAATGAGGGCGAGCTGGCAGACGGACACCTGTTCCCTGAGGGGGGATAGGCCGTCTGCAGAAGGAGACTACAGCAGATGGCCTAGCCTCTCGCAGGCTAATAGAGGAACATAATTGAGGCCAGCGTTCTGGCAAGCCCATGGCTTCACTCCCAGCTGCGCTCTGAATGCCCAGTACCCTGGAAACTGAAGACAGCTGAAACAAACTCTAAATGCTAAGTTTCAGGTTGGCATGAAGGGAGAGGCTGCCCATGTCTGGAGTCTCCCAGAGCAGCACCCAGGGCTGTTGTCCTCTGCTTCCTGAGGTGGCTACTTGAAGACTCTTTCTGTATACCCTTTCCTTCCTTTGAACCACCTGAGGCCTAGAGGAATCTGAGGGAATTGGAGCAAAGTCATGTTGGAGTTCTTGTCTTGGAGCACTTAGTGCACAGGCAGGCACGCAATTGGAGTCTCTCTATCTGATGAGACCGTGTTGCGTAGCTCAGCAGAAAGGGGAGCACAAGAGTGCAATAGAGCAGCAACAATGAAATCTTTGTGCTGTGCGGCTTCGCGTTTGGGAAGCTGCTTCTTGCTTTCTGAATTGTGCTTTTTCAGTCCTCCCCCCCCTTTCAGCTGTAAAAATGCAACCCCATTTCTTGGTGGCAGCAGAGTTCTCACTCCCTTTCCACTGACTTGTGTGAGGAAGATAACCAGGGTCTACAGCAGGTTGGCATAGAGACAAAAGGCCAATGGATCAGAAGAGGCAGAGCTTGTAGGAGAAGAGAGAGCGCATGCCAGACAAAGCCTTGATTCACAGATCCTCCTTCTGCATTCCTTCCAGTAGAGCTGTCGGGTGTGGCTGCATCCCGGCTGGGAAGGGAGCAGGGATGAAGCTGTGCCAACCAAGACATAGCTTGAATCAAGCCAGTTAGCAAGCAGCTGAAGCAGGAACCTTTCAGTCACATCTCCTGAATGTTTCCTTCAGAGGGTGGCGATATGCTATACAACAGTTTTTCAACTAAAGAATGGGTATGATGACCCATTTTTCTTGGCAAACTATGAATTGAGGATTTGTTTTTAACTTATGTAGGCTGCTTTTCTTCAAGTAGCATACAGCGTAACATTTTTAAAAAACCCATAATAAACTCAGTAAAAAGGTATATAAAGTTTAAAAAACACTGAGCAGCTAAAACCAAATTCCCACAGCACAGTATCGGGTGCTAACTGTAGAGAGAAACTACTTCAGCCAAAAAACTGATGAAACAAAACAGTTTTAACTGACTGTCATAACCTGTGTTCCAAGGAGAGAATCCCAAAGCCACTATCCAAAAGGCCCTGTCCTGTGTCACGACCAACCACAGCTCCAATGAGGGTGGGATGCAGAGCCTCCCTGATCATCTCAACCTGCCAGCAAGTGTTCAAGAGTATTTAAAGGACCAGCAGGGTCCTTGAAATATTTTTGCTCCAAACCATACAGGGCCTTGACAATAATCATCAGCCCTTTGTATTGGGCTCAGAAATGAACTGAGAGTCAGTGCAGATGGTACGGAAATGAAGTCACCTTTATCTATAATATGTCTTTAACAGTTGGTCCCAATAGTCTTCCAGAAACTCCTCTCCAGCACTTTGAGTAACAGGCTGTAAAAGCCCCCTCGCTACTCTGCTGAGTGACACAGTGCATACACCTTTTCCACTACTAATGTAAGATTCTTTGCTGCCATCGTTGCCAAGGAATAGGCCAAGAAATGTGCTTTAAAGCTGCACTTCATCAGATTAATCATGAGATTTCCTCCACTGTCATTCTAGCCATCATCTTTTCACAGCCCTAAAACATCTGATTCAGCTCTTGGAGGTGAAGAGTGCATTTAGACATGAGTGTCAACTCTATTAGCCATTTCAGAAGTGAACCAATGTTTTGATGGTACTTCCAGTTAATGATGACAGGAAAATCCTTCAGAGCTGTCATCTTAATAGGTCCTTGCACTGTGAGAATACAGGTTCTAGTGAATCTAAGTCCTATTCAGGAGGGATCTGTCCACGACAAAAGAGTTTTTCCCAAACTTCCCCGATTACAATGATCTGAGGTTGTAATCCTGCCCAGCAGAAAACACCAGATTGAGGGCATGTTCTGCATATAATGTGTGGGACCATATATTAACTGAGACAGACCCATGGAGGCCATGTAGTCCTGAACTAATTGGGTTGAGGAGGCCTCTATGTGGATCCTGAAGAACTGTCAGCTTGGGCGAGTCCACCACCACCTCTAAAATCACCTCTAAAATCACTCTAAAAGGGCTTGTGTAGAGAGACTTCTGGGAAGTGCAGGTGATGGTGGTATACAAACAGAATATCTGTTTTTCCTCCAAGTCCCACTGTTCAAGTCATACACTTGAAATTAGGAAACTGCTGAACTGAAGTCCTATGCAGCGGGATTGAATTAGATGGCTCACCACAATGTATGCTAGGTCAACTTGATCATGCTAGCACTTGGGAGGGGCGGTGCTCTTCCTAGCTCCATCATCATATCAGCATCCTCCCAAAGCCCCCCTCACTCTCCTTGATCAATACATGTATTTGTCTTCAATAACAAAAACAAGGTTTTTTATTGCAATCCTTCCTGATTGCAAGGAAGTCAGAGATTCAGTAATGCATCAGCACGGAGGCAGAGAGAAATGATGCAATTTTCTTTTAATTTTTTTTTGATGCTGCAGTGATTCATGGCTATTAAGCCTCTTTTGAAACCTGTTCACTTGACACTTTTCTGGTTTGGCCTGATCCAACCTTTTGGAGCTAACAGCTGCATGTGAGCACTCCTAAGGGCTCAACTACACTTTATGTTACGCACATACTTTGTGTACATACTTTGGCTGTGTGAATAGGAGCCGCAGAGGACCCTCACTGAGGATTGGAACCACAGTATGAGGGAGGGAGTCTTCTTTCTCTGACCACAGTCCCAGCCCAGACTGGGCCTTCCTGCATCTGCTTTTTATGTTGGCAAAAATACAAATGCAGCACCCACTCTGTTGAATGAAGCAGATAGTTCAACCCTAAGCCGGTGCTTGGTGGTACAAGTGGCAGCTCCATGGTGCACTTCCCCCATGTACACCAGCTACCCTCTTGTAGTTCATGGGTAGCAGATAGATGCAAGCCCTCCTTCATGCTGCCATTTGCAGCTACAGCCTGTCCACTGCCCTGGTTCTCAGTTTTTCCCAACTGAGTCCCCAGTGGAAAAGCTTGCTTGGAAACAGTAGCAGGCTGTCCATTTACTTCCTCCAGTGGTCTGGAGAAACAGGACATTTAGGAATTATAAAATGGTGCAGGGGGGACATGATGGGCTGCTACTGTTCCTCCTCCCCCCTCAGTCACCTGGTCTCCAGCCTGCTTATGTGGGTCCTGACTTATTGGGCAGTGGGGGGGGGGGGAAGCAGCAACCATAGTGGACCAGCCTTGCATCAGGCACAGGTGTGGACACCTTGGGCCCTACCTGCAAAACTGCTGCTGGATAGCATCAGGTTCCTTTTTCCTTCCTTTCTCACTAAATTTCCTGCCCTGGTTGCTGAAAGACCTGAGAAAAGAAAGCAGAAATTTATGTGGTGCTCTGTGAACTGTTGCACTCCATACAGTAGGAAACATTTTTTCTGTTTGGTGACTAGCTCAGTTTCCCCTCTGGAGAGAACACTGTGCTTCTGTCCAGGCTACTGGCGGGGTATAGCCTGGGAGTGGGACATTACATCACTGCTGCTTCCTGCGCTGGCTGGCTGACTGCTGGATACTAAAATTGGCTTTCAGGTCTTACTTTTGTTCCCCATACTCGAGGCTTTTCCTTAGCGACCCAGCAAGTTGGATGCTTGCTGTCTGGCTTCTATTTCTGAAGAGACACTGTCACTTCTGTCCTTGGTTATCTGCCGTGAGCCACTAACATGATTTTAAAAAGTCATAAAGCTTCCTGGGAACCTAACAAGTAAAGCTGTCAAAATCTGAATGCGTATTGTGTGAAGAGTGTATTGTGTGTAAAAGCAATTTTAGATTCTCTTTTGAGTACTTGCTTCAGAGAGTGCATAACTTTTCAGCTTAAGGCAGACCAGGGGTGCTAGGTGAAGTGCAGTGACTGTTTGGGGTGTGTGTGTAACTAGCAGTTGATTCAGGGCTGGGTATTATTTTATACCAAGGAAAGGGCATAGGAGTGAAAGCTTAAACACGCTCTCCCCCAGCAATATTTCCCCAGTCTCCCAAGCAGCAGTAACTTTGATGTAAAGGTACTGCATGATTGACCCTGCTCCTGGCCTCAAAATGTTATAGTAATACCATGGAATGAATCTTTGAAAGAATATTTGCACCATGGAAATGGAAGCCTTCAAAAGGTGCTTTGGTTAGGGCAGATTGTGTGATCATGTATGCCTGGTATCTCCTGTGTTGCCAGTTTGGTGCATAAGCACAGAATTTGTTCTAACCATGCAAGCAAAATATAAATGAACTCTGTGTATGTGTGTAACACACACGTTGTCTGCAGCAAACGTGTCATCTGAGCCTTGGAGCACTCCTAAAACCTCGAGAGGGTGATAGTTGGAGCAAAAAGAAACCATCAGCCTTGTTATCCTTTATCGCTTCTTTCTACTCTGGACTAAGTCACAACCTAATGCTGGTTTGGTTGCAAAACAAAAATAGAGGCAGGTATTGTCAACATATTGATGACTTCTCATCTGATCTCTGCACAGTCTCACCTTGCAGCTTACCGTAAACAGCAGAGGAGATAACACTGTTTCTTGCAGGGCATTCCCAAAGTGGCAGAAAAATTCTACCATTGCTGGCCTCTTGACCCCCCCCCCCAAAAAAAGAGAATTAATGCCACATCCTACAGTTTTCCAGCATGTGATGGTTAAAAGCTGCTGAGAAGGAACATCAGTGTTATCCTGGATCAGTTAATGGTCCTAGAGCTAAGCTAGAAGCCAGACTGGTATTGGTTCAAGGAAGGATGTGTTCTCGAGGAACGCCTGGAGTTTTACTCACTCCAAAAAGAAAACTTGAGACCAGGTAGTAATCGGGAAGGTGTCATTGCTGTCAAATAGGGTTTCTTCAATAATGAGGAGCCTAGTCATGCCTCCTTCAAGGGAGGGTGTATCTTTCCTCCCTTAATAATGATACTGTGTTGGTTTCTTCTCACATAAATCCGCTTGTCTTACTAAAATGAAACCACATCTAACTGTATTACTATTTGACCACAGTTGAATATTGCAAACTGGTTTTAGGTTCTCAATTTTACGCACACAAATGTAGGAACAGACACATCTCTCTCTTGCGCTAACTCGAGAAACTGATTTGCAAACAATTGAAGAGTACTGCTAGATCAGAACAATCCTCTAGGCCAGCATTTTGTGTCTAACAGTGGGCAGCAAATACCTCTGAGAAAGGCACAAAGGCAGCCACCACTCTCCCCAATATATTAAATTTGGAGGTATAGTGCCTCAAAATCTGTTTTGGCTCTCACAGAATTGCTGTTGATAGACTCCCATGAACTTGTCTACTCCCTTTTAAAGGACATTCTGTGGGAATTCTATAATGTGTTCTGGGAAGAAGTTCCTTTTTTGTCCCGCGGTCAAGCAATTTATCTGAATGACCTAAAGATAATGGGAAGCTTGGGCTCTTTTTCTCTGGTGATATGTTGGAAGCTCTAAACGGAAGTGTGACGCCAGTGCCCTGGAAGTGTCTGGAAGCTGCTTCCTTTTGTTAATGGAAAATCTGCTTCAATTCATCCTTAGGGAATACTTGTGTTCCTTTTGGAAGGGTGGAGAGAAGTCTTTGTTCTCAGCTGGCAGCTCTCTAACCGGCCTCCATGGATGACTTCCACAGGCACTAGGCCATCCTCCAGGGAAGGGGAGGAGTATTTCATGAAGAACATAAGCCTGAGCCTATCTCATTTTCTCCTTATTTCAGAACTTTCCCTAGCTGCCACATGACTGAGGGCAGGTTGAATTGTCAAGGAATGTCAGTGGGAGGATAGGCAAAGTAAAATGCGATGCAAGGCATTACTCACACACTTAAAAAATATGACTGTTGCTAGCATTTTGATCAGTGATTTTTTTTCAACCTTTTTTGTCTCACAACACACAGACAAGGTACTGAAATTGTTAAGGCACACCATCAGTTTTTTGACAATTGACAAGGCACACCATGCTGTTGGTGAAGAGCTCATATCCCCCGATGGCCCTACTAATGACCCTCCCCCAAACTCCCATGGCACACCCGCAGACCATTTGCGGCGCACCAGTGTGCCACGACACAGTGGTTGAAAATGGTTGATTTAGACGGACAATGAGAAAGTTGCCACGACTGCCTGTGAAAAGCATTCCTGAAGGCAGGCTATGTTGCAGTTCTTAGCATTGTTTATTCTGACCTTGTCTGTAGAACTTGCCTGGTGGTGCAGTGACCAGGAGAGCCATGTGGGACTTCTGTGTTCCAGGATCCTAATCTGGTGCTGTCATTCCATAGCTCTAAAAAAAAAAGAAAAAGGATGTCAAGGCCTCCTTAGTCTCAGTATCTCTCCTCTTTTCAGGACCTGTGAATTTCTCAGCTGCTGATTCAGTCTGGAAATCTGACTTTGTTGAAGTCGCATGCTCCCTTCCCTGAATTGGCAATTCCAAGCATGCTGTGGCTGAGGTCTAAAGTGGGGCACACAGGTGAAATTGATCATCCTTTCTTGTCCCCATTACTCAGAGGCACAAAAGAGAACTCTCATATACTCCCTAGCAGCTGATAGCATTGCAGTCAAGTCGGAAGGCCCACATGTGTGCACGCCAATTTGAAAACAGCCTGAAATATTAAAAGGTAGATACCTGATCCAGCAGCCAGTGTCAGGGAGGCCTTCAGCAGTAAGGATAACTGAGATGGCAGCCACTTGATTGTGTTCCCCGGCCTTTTGTGTTGGTGCTTCCTGTATCCTGACTGCGCATCTGTTGCTAGAGGTGTTCGTTTCCGGTGAGTGAGATAGGATTATGGCCTAAGTTGTACGGAACACAATGGACTTACTTTTGAGTAAAATAACACCGGTTTCAAACACCCCTGTCTGCTGCTGATGCAGGAGGAGATGGTGGTGGCATATGTTGTAAAGTGGCAATGAGAGGACTATGTCGGATGTGCTGTGAGGGTGCTCTGGCCTCTCTCCCTGTCATGACAGCAGCACCCCAGCAGTTTGTGTCTCCTATCTTGGCCTCCACAGCAACTATCAGACTTTGTGTTTGAGTGATGCAACAGGCTATAGTGAGTTTATTAATGCCTCTAGATGCAAGCAGACATGAGCACAAATGCTTGATTAAACTCATGACCTTTCAAAAAAACCTTTTCCTGTAGCTTCTACCTTTTGGACTGATTGACACTCTCTCAACCTTGTTTTTACTAAGAAGTTCTGTCTCTGACTACTGTATGATGGAATTTCCTCTCTGAGATATTTCCATGTCCTTTACAACACTACACATGCTCTACATTCCCCATTTCTTGCCTCTCGCTTCTTCTGTGACCTGCAGTCCAGTGAAAGTGGCTTTCTCAAATGCCTTGTCCCCTATTCTCTTTCTAGTCACTTCTGCTCTCTGCATTTTTCACTTTCAGTTTTTCCCTGCTCTCCACTTTAAATGCGTTCGCCTTGCTGGTCCACCAACCTATTCTAATCCTCATCTATGATTAATCTTCCTCTGATTCAGCAACTGCTCCTGGTCTTGTGCAACTGACTGCCCATGCAAGAGGACTGGCTGATTTATTTTTGTCCATTTTTGAATAATTTCTCTATGAATAATTTCTTTGAATAAATTATCTTTGAATAATTTCTTCCTTACTAAGCAACAATACAGTACTGCATCACCCTGATCCATACCAGTTCTAACAGTCTTCAGTTCTTCTCCTCTGTTTCTTCCACATTCTCTGTCCAAGACAAAACTACTACTACTACTACTATTACTACTCCTCAGTATTTATATACCGCCTTTCTGGCCATCGGATTACTCCTCTGACTTTATTCAAGGTGGTTTACATAGGCAGGCATTTCTAAATCCCTCAAGGGGATTTTTACAATCATAAACGGTTCTCTCTTTCAAGAACCACACAACATTTCAGATGGATCTTCTGGGTCTGATCTCACTTCTGGCCTCCAGTGCCTCCCAGGCAGGCTGACAAGCAGCTCCATCTCTCACATGGAGGGCAGCCAAGTCACTTCTTCGCTCAGAGCAGATGGAATAACTCGGATCAGCTTGTCAGCTGCTTCAAGGTCTTGCCGTTCAGGGAGCTACCGGTGTTCTTGAACTGGTGACCTTCTGATATTATCTTCAGGCTAACGGAGGCTCTACCCTCTAGACCAGGCCTCCTGCCTTAGACCAGGCCCTCCTGCCCTGAAGGAGAAGAAGACTCTGCTTCTTCTTTCAATATTCAATTTGAAGCTATCCATTTTGACCTTATGATAAGACTATCTCAACAGAGCAGGTTCAAAAATCTCCTTTTCTATCTGTGAATTTTTGCTTCTGGGTTATTAGCAGAGGTAGGTAGTTGCCACCAGTTCTCAAGGAAGGGTCCCACTTGAAGGATCACTACACGGGTCATAATCTGGGTGCAAAGTCCCTCAGGAATCCTTTTCCCCCCTGCCACACCATTCCTTCTGTGTGCCTCTTGGTGATCTAAATATAATGGCTTTCAGTGTCACCTGTACATTAATAGTGTCACTCAGTTCTGCCTTTCTACCCCAGTACTTCCCAGCATTTTCACATTGTCAGCAGCTTATCTTAACACTTTTGCTTGGGTATCTCATTGCTGTCTCAATGATATGTCCAAGATGAAGCTTTTAATTTTTCTTCCTAAGACTTCTCCTTATGTGCTCTGTATCCATTGACAATGTTTTAATTCACCTTCATTGATCAGACATAAAGCCTTGACTTCATCTTTGACTCTGCCCTCTTCTTTTCCCCCCCATATTCAGTTGAAACGCCAAGTCACATTGTTTTTCCTTATACAACTTTGCAAAATTCTGGCTTTTCCTCTCCTCTTCAGAAAAATCTCTAGTTCATGCTGTAGTCATTCTGTCTTAATTACTTCAACCTTGTCCTTTTGGGCCTTCTGTTATTGCATTAGAGTCTATGTGCCTCTCTCCAGAATGCTGCTATCAATATTCACTTCTCTGGTAATTTGGATCATGTGGTTCTTCATATCTCTGCACTAGCTTCCTGTCCAATCATGTATAAACTCCTTGACCATGCCCTCTATCTTTCCATCTTCACTTACTGATATATCCCTGCCTGTGACTTTTACTCCTCCAGCTCTGCTATTTTCTACTGGCTACAGGTCTTCTGTTCCCATTAACAACTCTGTCCATTTTTCCTTGCCATCTCCTATGCCTTGATCACCCTCCTTACAAACTTTGGTAATGCTGCTTCCTTCTCTGTCTTCAAATCCTTCTTAAAACTGACCTCTTCTGTGGAACCTTTAGGCGAGTCCTTTATTTCTGCTGTAAGAAAGCTCATGTAGAACAGCATGTGCCTATGTTACTCTTGCCTTTGTGGTCCTCCCTTTCTGCAGTATATCATAATGTTGGTATGTATGACTGTATCTCCTAACCTCCTTGAGGCAGAATGCTGTCTCCTGTGTTCTGTTGTAAAGTGCTATGTATGTTGCTAATAATAGTCCTTTGTGGTACACTGATAGCGTGACTATGGAAAGAAAAAAACAAACGCTCCTGACTTCTAAAAACTTTCCTACTTGATCACTTAGAAATGATTCTTGCTCCACACAGGTGACCAGGTAAATAGTCTGCACAGAAGACTTGCTTGACTGTCAGACTTTCCCCTGGTCATAGAAACTTCCTGTACTTCCCACTGGTTATAATTTGGGCATTATTTTGCAGTAAAATAAAGCCAGAACAGAACTTTAAACTAAGAATCAAAGTCTTTTAGGGAAAAATGAAGCAGGAGAAGGAAGAGCGAGTTACTGAGACATGAACAGACTGGTACAGGGGGCCTAAATGGAACTACCGATTGAGTCCAGTGGGGTGGAGTCTCTAATAAGCTGATTGTCCTCCTGGCCTAATGATACTACCTTTTTCTGGGATGTCTTAGAGAAATGGAGCAGAAGAAAACAACCTAGTGGAGATAACAACCTGGTGCTGTGTAGAACATGGCAAGTATGTTATGCAGCAGGTATAATTGGAAAAATTTGTATTTGTACATGTGGGGTATAATTAAGAGACACGGGAATGTTAAAGTGTCTTCCATAGCAACAGTAAGTCTGAAGTAGAGGCTTTGCTGTTGATGGCCGCTGACGTGTTTGGGTGTAATTGACTATCAGGATGTGACACTCAGCTTAGGGAACTGATAGCCTGTAGCTCTGTTTTTTGATACTCTTTTATCTTGTTTCTCTGTCATGCAGCTGAGAAAGTGACTTCCTTAGGGAAAGACTGGCACAAGTTTTGTTTGAAATGTGAGCGCTGCAACAAGACCCTGACTCCTGGTGGGCATGCTGAGGTAAAAGTCTTCTGTGATATTGGGTTTGGGAGAGATTGGTGAGGGAGGGGAGAGTGTGCTTCTGGTGAAACAGTGAAACTTCGAAACCTTTTGGGATAGCCCCGCTCTGCTCTAGGGTGGGCCTATAACTGGGCCCGGAGGTTGCCTGCCCAGGATGTTTGGGAATAACTAGGTTTAGCAGCAAAGTTGCTCTAGTTCTGCACTGTAGCAGTTTCAGAACGGGCCTAAGCTTTCCATCTTAAGAGTGTGTTGTCTGGAACTCCTTCAGATATTGGGACGTATCTTCAGAGTCACTTCACAAACACTGTTCATCCTGAGAGCCTTTTCAGTCAGAAATGGGCTGTGCTTCATTATTTAGGACCATATGCATAAGAAGAAATAAACAAAGGGGAATTAACTGGAAAAATAACTTCTGTCAGATTAGAGGTTGGTTCTATGCAACACAAAAACATGGTGTTTTCTATGCCAGCAGAAGGTGAACCCTTGAAAAGTCTAACTTCCTTCTTCTTCCCAACATCCGACCAAAAGCTGTTGATTTCATTGAGAAAATTTCCTACATGATTATAAAATAAAATTGGAAATTACACATTTTGCTGCCCACCCTTGGTTTTTATGTTTATCTTTCTCCCTCTCCATTTCTTCCAAGTTTTGTTTTTAGAGGGTGTTCCCTCATCTCTTACCTCTCTTAAAAACAATTTTTTATTTAAATCACAATTTGGGAGATGTGACAAATATTGGGAGCAGCCTTAGTCAAGTGACATATATATGAACATGCAGTTGATGAAATGCACACTTTCTGTGGTCAGTGTAAGTAGAAATGTAAAAGTTTCCCAAGTCAATGCCAGTCACAGCCATTTCCAACACAGACTCACTCAAAGGGTTTCCAAAAGTTGTAGTCAAGAAAGAGAAATTGACAGTTGTATCCACAGTACAAGGGTCTCACTAAGTGAAATTAAGGCAGTTTATGGTGAGGCCCCTCAGATCTATTCAAAAAATACTTAGCGGCCTACTTCTGGGTGTGTGTGCTTGCATACGTGCATGTACTGTTACTTCTAGTGGGGAAGCTTTTTGGTGCCTCTTCACATGCTGCAACAGTTTCATTTGTGCTTCAAGCACCAATAATGTTTGAGTGGGGCTTGCTATTTTTTTTAATTGGCTCCTGCTTCGTCATAGGGTCATTTCCCAGAACATTGTAAAGAGAAATGGCTACCTGCAAGAGCTGGCCTCTAGGAAAGCTAGCAGCACTTCCATGTGCTGCTGAAGGGGCCACTGCTTGCCGTGGAAACACATTTTTAAAAATTCGGCAGCAGCCACTCAACTACTCAAAAATTGAATATCGCCAGGGGCTCCTGGGCAAGTGGTTGAAAATAAGACTGAATTAAGGACTCTGAGCTGGAGGTTGTAGAAGATGCAAACGTATACCTAAAAAACTGAAATGTATGCACAACTTACCTGAGTTATAAGCATGTGTATACAGCATGTTTCTCTTAAAAGTTTGCATTTGGGGAAATGGAAGGACCAGTATCCCCATGGCAGAGCTGTTATTACATTCAGCTCTCTTGGTGCTGCTTTCTGTCCCTTTAGAAACTTGGTAGAGTAGGGGTTGCCAGTTTTACAATCTTAAATCCTTTCCATGCTGTTCTCTTTGGTTTCATACTAATGTGACACTTTGTTTTGGATAGAAAGACTGATCTAGTGTATTGCAGCTGATTTGCCTGAGACTATCTCTTCCCATCCCATTGTTGAAAGCCCCATTGTGTTCTTTCTGGGGCTTGCTCCAATTCCTGTGTCACTTAAGAAAATGTTTTTGGGTCAAACTAGAGTTATTAGTGATGTCTACATTTTGAACACTGTTCCATGAAACTCTCTTCTTATTCTCAATGGAAGTTGAAAACTGGGAAATCCAGGAATGGATAGTTGATCATTGTGCAGGCTGGACTTGAGGCAAGGTTGGAATTGCAGTGGGGGTGTATAGTGGCAAAGGTTTATCACTCTCAGCAAAATAATTGATTCCTCCCAATTGTGTAATGCAGTTGTAGCTAGAATCGGGAGGGAAAAAAACCCCTTGCTGTGTATATAGTGTGTCTGTATATCCTTGCAGTGCCAGGCTGGGAGCTGCATGCCCCCAATTCATAAGGAAACCCCCCCCCCCCAATCCTAATATGTGAAAACTGGGAAAAGTTCTATAGATGACTCATCTCAGCACTTTTTAAATGTGTGCCTCACCAACACCTGACTGCCAGGGAGTCTGGCAGATTTCTTTCTGCTGGGGCCACATTTTGGGGAAAGCAGCCACACCTAGCGATTTTCTGTTTCTTACTCCACTTCATGTGATGGAAGAGAGCAGAGGAGTATTTTGGCCCTGGCACTTCACAACTTCTTTTCCTGCTGACCAGTGAGAAGCTGCAAGCTGGAAGAATGTTTCTGGGGAATACTGGCTGTGTCTGTCTCTTCCTTCTTTAGCAGGTTTGATAGCAGTGCAAGTGGCCCAGTCCTTGCATCAAAAGAGTGACTTAAGGGAAAAAGACTTTCAGGTCTTATCACTGTTTCGGCCTAGGACCGAACTACACTTTGATGGTGATCGACATCACCGTAACATTTTGCAAATGGCAGCTGTGGGAGGGTCCCAGTTTCCGTCAGGACTTCAGCATGGGAAGATGATGTTGAAGCTTTTCCCAAATTAAAATCACATTCACTGAAGCTATTATTTACTCCGTTAGTAAAAAGAATTCGGCAACTCTGAGAGGGATTTTTGTTGGGAAAATGTTGTGTGGGGAAAGGTTTTAACCCCCTCACCTATGCTGCAGTCCTGACACACACACACACACACACACACACACACACACACACGTATATGCACTATTCAGAAACTTTAAATGGAGATGCATAACTAGTTTGGCCCTCAGAAATGAAGGAGTGGATAGTTCCACTATTGCATGCTGGACTGCTGAAGTGCATATTATAGGTTGTGATCTGGACAAATACCCCAAAATGAAAAAGCTTCCCAGAAATTGGGAGGGAGGGAGACAGTACGTGCTGTTTTAGACAAACAGTGCTTGTCTTTATTCATTTTGGTAAGTACTTACCAAGTATTCTTGCGAAAAGGAAAGGTTCTTTTGAGCCAGTTGTCAAACTTTAAGAGAAATGTAGGCTGGTGGTGGGAGTAGGCACGGCTGAGCAAGAAGGCGCGGGCTTGCCTGAAATGTGCCTGCAGTAGACTGATTGCGTGTGCATTATGTTTATACACGTACTGCAGTATGAGGGAAAGGCAACATACTGATGTTCCTAATAGCGGTAGAAGCTTAACCCTCCACTCCCATGCACACAGTCCCAGTCTGGGGGTCTTTCTCCTCCCTACCCAACATAGCTGGTGTTTAACAAACATCCACAAGACAAAGCTAGACTGATACAGTGAATGTCTTGTGCTGTTTGAGTTTCAGGATTTGGACATAAGCACTGCTCATGTGTTCTTTTGCTCAGTGTCATGAGGAGGTGCCAAGCTTCTTTCACTACTATGACATAGTGTGGTGTGATCTCCAGACTCCTTTGTAGTTACTCCCTTGTAGTGTACATGAAACATTTACTATCTTTCCCTTCATGCTCTAGTGGTGATCAGCTTAGACAAGGTAGTTGGTTGAAGCAAATTTTTGTTTGCCGAATCCTGGTTTATCTAATACTCTTTTTTTCTGTCTCAGCATGATGGGAAGCCCTACTGTCACAAACCCTGCTATGCAACATTGTTTGGACCAAAAGGTATGTTTCCTTTTTAGGCTGTTGGGTGGTTTCAACTTCAGACACAAATACTGCTGAAATATGCTCCCCCCCCAATGCACCATGGGCTCCTTCTGACTTTCAGATCATACCAAAACCAGTCAGAAGCATCCTGTTCTAATCTGATCTAATCCTTGCCTACAGACATCTTCGATGTGGCACATCTTGCCGGCTTGTGGTGTGCTTTGTTAGTATGTGAACCATTTTGGAAAGAAGCATTGCATGCTAATATATGTAAGAAGCATTGTGGGAGGGCATGATTTGCAACCATATGAATAGTGTGCAACTCTTCCCCTGCCCATGGCTTTTTTGCTGCAGCTCCCGACCCCTGCACAGAATTCTAAATGTATGTTAATCCACATACACATGCTTTTGCATGTAATATTTAGTTTTACCTCTTGGCAAAGATGAACCAGAAGACAGTCCGGTTTTTTCTGGTCCTCAACCGGAAGTTAACCTTAACTCAAGTTATTTTAGAAATTGTCCTGGGCAGAGTTCAGGACCCTGCTATACTGCTTAGCCTTACCAGGAGCCTATCTTGTGGGTTGAACAGGAAGTGTGGAAAGGTTACTGGATTGTTTTGCACAATATATCCAAGCCAATCCAATGCATGAGTGATGAGAGATTTTAATGTCATGGCCTATTTCCCTCTTAGTGCACCATTTCCCTTTTGTATGTGTGTTCATTATTATTTATATCATTCAATCAATATGCATGATGCTTTACAGAGAAGGTCCTGTGTGCTGGCAGAGGAGGTCTATGCTGAAGCAGCCAGATCCTTCTACTGCAGGGTCTTAATAGTTAAAGGAAGCCTCTCCTATCACCACATACAATACTGCTGGTACACAGTTTCACTGCTACATCTGCAAATCGGTTGGCAGTGACAGCAATAGGAAAATGAAATGTGGCAGCACAGGCATTTAAGAGAAAGAACTTCTTTGCAGTTGGAGAAGATTTTCTTCAGACATTGCAACAAGAGAAAGTACTTAATTAGCCAAGATGGCAAGAGGATAGACTAGTGAGTTTAGTTGTGTCCATGCTATGTACAGTACTGTGTAACTTTTCTAAAATGGGCAGCCCCAATACGTGCATCTGCAAAGAATGAGAGAGAGGAGTGGAGAGTCCTTACATCTTACCTTGCATTCCTTTTCAGGTGTAAATATCGGAGGGGCAGGGTCCTACATCTATGATAAGCCTCAGACTGAAGGGCAATTGCCACCAGGCCCTATTGAGCACATAGCCAAAGTGGAAGAGAAGAAAGTGAGTGCTGCACCTAAGGGACCAAGCAAAGGTGAGTAGTGGCACAGAGACAGGCTGGAATCTCTAAGGCAAGGGAATTGGGGGGAATGGTGCAGAGGGGTTTGGGATGCTGGGCAGTTTGACATCCTGTCCTCTTCACATCTCCAGTGTGTGAGGGACGGTGTGCTCAACCCAACATTTCTTCTTGCACACTTTTGCTTTTCCTAACGTTAGGAATAGACAGGGTTGTCTGCCTGCCTCAGTCTTGCAGGAGTAAAGAAAAAGCACAGATTATGGTATCGGCAGACTTCAACTTCCTAACATTATCAGCTTTCACTTGGAAAAAAAGAAAAGAAGACCCTGCAAACTTCTAGTCTATGTTTGAAAATGTGTAGGCAAGCCTACTAAAATCACAGAAGAAGGGGCGGGTGTGCATGTAAATGCACAGGCTTCCTAGAGGTTGAGGGTGGGATTCTAGAGTTTCCTCCTGGCCCCCAGCCCCATGACTAGCAAAACTGGAATAAAAGATGCAGAAAAGCAAAACATTGCTAATTGGATTATACAGAACTAACTATCCATGTGGGCTTCATTTGCACAGTGTTCAAATGTTGTAGAATTCAGGTTCTTTTGGTGAATAATTTTTAATTTTTATAATGCATAATTTTTAAGAACATAAGAACAGCCCCACTGGATCAGGCCATAGGCCCATCTAGTCCAGCTTCCTGTATCTCACAGCGGCCCACCAAATGCCCCAGGGAGCACACCAGCTAACAAGAGACCTCATCCTGGTGCCCTCCCTTGCATCTGGCATTCTGACATAACCCATTTCTAAAATCAGGAGGTTGCGCATACACATCATGGCTTGTACCCCATAATGGATTTTTCCTCCAGAATCTTGTCCAATCCCCTTTTAAAGGCGTCTAGGGTAGACGCCTGCACCACATCCTGTGGCAAGGAGTTCCACAGACCGACCACACGCTGAGTAAAGAAATATTTTCTTTTGTCTGTCCTAACCCGCCCAACACTCAATTTTAGTGGATGTCCCCTGGTTCTGGTATTATGTGAGAGTGTAAAGAGCATCTCCCTATCCACTCTGTCCATCCCCTGCATAATTTTGTATGTCTCAATCATGTCCCCCCTCAGGCGTCTCTTTTCTAGGCTGAAGAGGCCCAAACGCCGTAGCCTTTCCTCATAAGGAAGGTGCCCCAGCCCCGTAAACATCTTAGTCGCTCTCTTTTGCACCTTTTCCATTTCCACTATGTCTTTTTTGAGTTGTGGTGACCAGAACTGGACACAATACTCCAGGTGTGGCCTTACCATAGATTTGTACAACGGCATTATAATACTAGCCGTTTTGTTCTCAATACACTTCCTAATGATCCCAAGCATAGAATTGGCCTTCTTCACTGCCGCCGCACATTGGGTCGACACTTTCATCGACCTGTCCACCACCACCCCAGATCTCTCTCCTGATCTGTCACAGACAGCTCAGAACCCATCAGCCTATATCTAAAGTTTTGATTTTTTGCCCCAATGTGCATGACTTTACACTTACTGACATTGAAGCGCATCTGCCATTTTGCTGCCCATTCTGCCAGTATGGAGAGATCCTTCTGGAGCTCCTCACAATCACTTCTGGTCTTTACCACTCGGAAAAGTTTGGTGTCGTCTGCAAACTTAGCCACTTCACTGCTCAACCCTGTCTCCAGGTCATTTATGAAGAGGTTGAAAAGCACCGGTCCCAGGACAGATCCTTGGGGCACACCGCTTTTCACCTCTCTCCATTGTGAAAATTGCCCATTGACACCCACTCTCTGCTTCCTGGCCTCCAACCAGTTCTCAATCCATGAGAGGACCTGTCCTCTAATTCCCAGACTGTGGAGTTTTTTCAGTAGCCTTTGGTGAGGGACCGTGTCAAACGCCTTCTGAAAGTCCAGATATATAATGTCCACGGGTTCTCCCAAATCCACATGCCTATTGACCTTTTCAAAGAATTCTATAAGGTTCGTGAGGCAAGACTTACCCTTACAGAAGCCATGCTGACTCTCCCTCAGCAAGGCCTGTTCATCTATGTGTTTTGAGATCCTATCTTTGATGAGGCATTCCACCATCTTACCCGGTATGGATGTTAGGCTGACCGGCCTATAGTTTCCCGGGTCCCCCCTCTTTCCCTTTTTAAAAATAGGCGTGACATTTGCTATCCTCCAATCTTCTGGCACCGTGGCCGTTTTGAGGAACAAGTTGCATACCTTAGTCAAGAGATCAGCAACTTCATTCTTCAATTCCTTAATAACTCTAGGGTGGATGCCATCAGGGCCCGGTGACTTATTGATCTTTAATTTATCAATGAGGTCTGAAACATCTTCTCTTTTAACCTCTATCTGACTTAACTCCTTGGTCAGGAGGGGCCGTTCGGGCAGCGGTATCTGCCCGAGGTCTTCTGCCATGAAGACAGATGCAAAGGACTCATTTAATTTCTCTGCCATCTCTAAGTCTCCTTTTATCTCCCCTTTCCCTCCCTCACCATCCAGAGGGCCAACCGCTTCTCTGGCGGGTTTCCTGCTTCTAACATATTTGAAGAAGCTTTTATTATTCCCCTTAATGTTGCTGGCCATGCGTTCCTCATAGTCTCGCTTGGCCTCCAGTATCACCTTCTTACATTTCTTTTGCCACAGTTTGTTCCTTTTTATTCTCCTCATTAGGGCAAGACTTCCATTTACGGAAGGAAGCTTCCTTGCCCTTCACAGCCTCTCTAACTTGGCTGGTTAGCCATGCGGGCACCCTCCTGGATTTAGTGGAACCCTTCTTTCTTTGCGGTATACACCTCTGCTGGGCCTCTATTACTGTTGTTTTAAGCAGCCTCCATGCACTCTGGAGAGATTGGACTCTTTTTACCCTCCCTTTCAACCTCCTTCTAACCAGCCTCCTCATTTGAGGGAAGTCCGCCCGTCGGAAGTCAAGGGTTTTTGTTAGAGATTTGCCTGGTATTCTTCCCCCAACGTGCACGTCAAAACGGATCGCAGCATGATCACTGTTCCCCAATGGCTCAGTAACGTTTACATCTCTAACCAGGTCCTGCGTACCGCACAATATTAAATCCAGAGTCACCTGTCCTCTGGTGGGCTCTGTGACTAGCTGCTCTAAGCCACAGTCATTTAGCACGTCAAGAAATCCGGTTTCCTTATCGTGACCAGAACACAAATTGACCCAGTCAATATGAGGATAATTGAAGTCCCCCATGATTACAACCCTGTCCCTCCTTGTCACCTCCCTGATCTGTTTCCTCATTTCAAGGTCCCCATCCGATTTCTGGTCTGGAGGACGATAGCACGCCCCCAGTATTACATCGCTGCACAAGCCTGGTAATTTAACCCACAGAGATTCTACAGTGGAGTCGGACCCACCTTCAGTCTCTACTTTGCTGGATTCTATCCCTTCCTTAACATAAAGGGCCACCCCACCTCCAACACGCCCCTGCCTGTCCCTCCTGTAGAGTTTATAGCCCGGGATTGCGGTATCCCACTGATTCTCCGCATTCCACCAGGTTTCCGTTATGCCCACTATGTCAATGTTTTCCCTTGTCACCAGACATTCCAGTTTTCCCACCTTTGCTCGTAGACTTCGGGCATTCGCATAAAAGCATTTGTACACGGAATGCCCCAGGATGGGCTGCTTATTCGCTCCTTTGTCCCCGCATCCTCTCATTGTGCCAAACCGTCTATCACATCCCATCACGCTACCTTTCCCAATTTCTTCTCCTACTCTGACTTTGTCTTGTTGTTCTCTAACCTCCCCATCTTCATCCCATAGGGATGAGGAGTCCCGAACCGGATGCCCCTCGGCTCCTGTCGGCCTTCCCCCAGGGATCAGTTTAAAAGCTGCTCTTCCACCTTTTTAATGTCATGCGCCAGCAGTCTGGTTCCATTCTGGTTCAAGTGGAGCCCGTTCCTCTTGTACAGGCCCCGCTTGTCCCAAAATGTTCCCCAGTGCCTAACGAACCTAAACCCCTCCTCCCTACACCACTGTCTCATCCACGCATTGAGACCCCTGATCTCCGCCTGCCTAGCTGGCCCTGCGCGTGGAACAGGTAGCACTTCAGAGAACGCTACCTTTGAGGTCCTGGCTTTCAGCTTCCTGCCTAAAAGCCTAAATTTGGCCTCCAGGACCTCCCAGCTACACTTGCCCACGTCGTTGGTGCCGACATGCACCACAGCCGCTACCTCTCCCCCAGCACTGTCTACTAGCCTGTCTAGACGAGAAGTGACGTCCGCAACCTTCGCACCAGGCAGGCAAGTCACCATGCGGTCCTCACATCTGTCGCAAACCCCCCTCTCTATGTTTCTAATAATCGAATCCCCCACTACAAGAAGCCCCTGACCCCCCTCCCGCCGAGGAGTATCCTGAGTGCGTTCGGATACGGGCCCATCCCCTGGAGAAGGGGTCCTCCCTAGGGGATTGTTTCCCTCCTCTCCAGGATGACGTCCTCCAGTCCCGAGACTTCCCACCCGGGCAGCCGAGGAGCTACACGCCTGAGGTTGGGACGAAGTCTGATTGTCCCTGGAAGTCTCCCCACGGTCCTCCTCTGCCTGCCTGCGCTTCTCCAGGTCGGCCACCAAGGCTTCAAGGGAGCGGACGCGTTCCCTGAGACCCTGGAGCTCCTTGCACCGAGGACACACCCATGACTTATGCCCCAGAGGCATATAATCATACATGTGGCACTCAATGCAGAACACTGGATAGCCCCCTCCCTGCTGCTGGCTGCCTGACTGCATAGCTTTTGTTGTTGTTGTTTTTATTTAGGGGTACTTTTATAAACCCTACACTGGTTAGCAGCCCTCTTCTCAAGGGAAGAGGAAGGGCAGCGTATGGGGCCCTGGCCTCCTCGCCCTGCTGCTGAACTCGCCCAGATGCTAAACTCTCAGTTTACCTGGCACTTGGGGTCCCAGAGGCCACATGCGTCTGGAGAGAGCCTCACGCGATGGCAGGTCTAGCTTTATGCTCCTGGTTGGCTCCTCCTCCCTCCTTCCTTCCTTCCTGATTGAAAGGGGGCTGGTCTTCCCAGGTGAGTTTACAAAAGCTCAGGAAGACAAAAGGCTGCTGATGGGCGTAACCTACTCTGCAGGCTCCTGAATGGGAATTGCCCCTTACTAGGTTCTTTCCCTCCTAGTTCTGTTCTCTTAGGCTGGACTGTTTTTAATATGCATTAATTTTTAATTGTGCATCCAGCTCTGGGTGTAGCCTGGGTATAGTTGGAATAAAGTTCCAACAGCCAAAAGGTATTTTCTCTGAAATATGAGATCAGGAAAAAGCTCACTTAATGAGCTGCTTGACTGTAACATTAAACACACTCAAAGCTATACTTAGAAATTATTTTTACTAAAATCATGTAAATGATTTACATGTAAGATGTGGCAACTCAAATGCCTGCACTTCTCTATATTGTTTAAATGGTAACAAAAAAATGAAAGCACTAAAAACACGTAATGTTCTAATTTTAGCATGCCTATAGAACTGGGCATTAATGTTTATATTATGCATGCTCATATGTCACTACTCTCTGTGGGCGGTAGCTCCACATCATAGGGGTTTATAGAACAGTTAAGAGAAATACAGACCTGAGAACTAGGCAACTTAGGCCCAAATCCTAACCCACTTTCCAGCAGTGGCATAGCTGTGCCAATGGGATGTGTGCTGCGTCCTGCAGTTGGGGGGCACTAACGGAGGCCTCCTCAAAGTAAGGGAATGTTTGTTTCCTTACTAGGAGCTGCATTGCCCTTATGTTGGTACTGGAAAGTGGATTAGGATTGCACCCTTAACCGGGCAAAGTGGGAGGGGAATGAGATGCCTTCTAGGGGCCTCTTCTTTCAGCATCTGCAGGTCCAAAGTCCTTTCAGAAGGAAGGCCATTGTCCTGGACTCCAGTGTGCCAGAGGCTGAGCCCCTCCTCGCAGTCTCTGGACCTAGCTTTCTAGTTTTTGGAACTTGCTTTCTAGTTTAAGTCTTCCTTCCCAGGTAGAATTTCTCCGCCTCTCTTTGTAGCCCTAGATGATTGACAGCCACCTGAATATGGCCTGAATTCTAGCAGTCTTGAAAAGGACACACACTTCCTAGAGGCAGTTGCCTGGAAATGTAAATTACAACTCTGAGGGCCCATTCCTATCCAACTTTCCAGCACTTGATACAGCCATGCCAACAGGATGTGCATTGTATCTTGTGATGGTGATGTCATGGAGGTCTCTACATGGTAAGGGAACATTTGATCCCGTACCTCTGAGCTACATTGTAGCTGCATCAGTGCTGGAAAGTTGGATAGGATTGTGCCCTGAAACTGCTCGATTGGACTGGTGGCATTTCTCTTAATTACATTACTGATTAAGTTATTAGAATGATGTCTTTTCAGAACTGGAAAATTTTCTATGGAAAAATATAGAGCAGAAAACTTTCCACTCCACATCACCATCATGTGAAGAGTCATGTGTAAGCCACGGAAGCCCAGCCCTTTGCAATTCAATCATGAGAGCACTTCCTCAGGCCTCCTTGGGAAAGGGAGACTCCTACTTGAGACTTGCCTGGGTGTTGCAAATCAGGCTTCAGGCGGCAAACATTGGCTCATTGCTTGCTCCAAGTGAAACTTCTTAATCTTGGTAGAATTCGGTCACCTTTGTTCCCCACCATTTGTCAGGTAGCAAATCCAGGCCAGTTCTGCTTAGGACAGCAACAAAGGGCATGGTGTGTCTGTGGTGAACTTCCTTGTAGCATGCTGGGTTCAGAGCTTTTTGCTTTGAGGATGCATATTTCCAAGGAGGACTAGATTTGTCCTTGATCTTGTTCTTGGGCCTCAAGTTGGACGCCTTTGGGAACTCTCTATTTCTTTTTTCTTCAGCTTCTAGCATCACCACCTTTACTGGGGAGCCCAATGTCTGCCCACGATGCTCAAAGAAAGTCTATTTTGGTGAGTATTGTCTAGACTCCCTGCCTGCTCTGTGTCTGGCTGTTTATGCCTCTTGGGCACACTAAGTTTTTTTGTGACCCTGTGAAGGCAGCACTGCTAATCCCAATAGCGGTAGATGGTTGCTATCTGGAAGAGATGGATAATTTTTGGTCATTTTTGGTGAAGGGTCCTGTATCATCCTGGTTTTGCATGGGAAAGCATGAGCCAAATTTAGCATTATCTATAGGGTGATGCTGGGGCAAATAATTATCCAGTAAGGTGGATAGCTTGTAATCTCTTGCTTCTAGCAGAGAACTGGTTATTCAAATTTAAATCCAGGGTTTATAGATTGGCAGCTAGAGAGAGAACTCCTTCAGTGACCAGGTATGCACTACTTGAATTTGCAATTCCATTTGGTATGCCCTCAAGGGGTTGTAGAGTTCTAAGTATCTGCTAACTCCTGTAGGCATAACTATATGCTCCCCAAGGGAACAAAAATTGTGTACCTAGAAAAGTGAAATTCTGTGCCCTACATTAGTTATGCAGATTTGCATATTGTTTGTTTACTCAGGGCTTTTACCCTGACTTCCCCCCCCCCAACAGAGAGACACCTAAAGTAGCTTACAGCTAATAAAAGCAATAAATATAATAAAACAACAAAATACAAATATCATATAAATACAAGCAGTGCAATGAAAACTGATTAAAAGATCAAAAAACACAGCAGGAAAAACATCAAACTGCAGCAGAAACAGTCAGACAAAACAAGAATCAAAGCAGCAATTTAAAAAACATGGCAGGAAAAATGTCTTCAGAACCCAACAGATGGTCTCCAAGGAGAGTCCTGATGAGGGAGGGAACTGCATTTTTTGGGGTGCCATCATAGAAAAGACTGCCACCTTGCTGCTGCCGTTCCCTCTAACCTCAGTTAAGGGTGCCCCCCCCCCCAGATTATCTCAGGGATTGGGCCAGAAGAAGGCAGTCCTGAAAGTATTGTGGTCCCCAAGCCAAAAAGGGCTTTGAACATCAGAATCAGCACCATGAAATTGGCTTAGAAACAGCCTGATAGCCAGTGTAGCTGCTGGAGCAGCAGTCCAGTAGTTGAATCACTGAGCCCCAGTGATCACCTGGAATGCCACATTCTGTACTACCTGCAATTTCTGGATGATATTCAAGGGTAGCTCCACATAGAGTGCATTATGGTGATCAAGTCTTGATGTCACCAAGGCATGGGGAGCACTGTAGCCAAGTTCACAAAACTTGAGTGCAGCTGGAGCACCAGCCAAAGCTGGGCAAAAGCACACTGCCACCTGACAATCCAGGAGCAGCTATAAGTAAGGAGGGCTCCCAAACTGCAGAGGGAGTGCAGCCCCATTCAGAATAAGTTGCTAGTCCAGTACCTACATCCTGAATTGCCAGACCAAGCAAACCTCTGTCTGGATTTAATTTCAGCTTGTTAGCCTACTTCCAGTTCCCACCCTGCTCCAGGCAATACTCAAGGCCTTGATAGCATTATGCTTATTATGCATAACATATTTTGCTTCTGTTAGGAGCAAGGCACTCTGTAGGATTCTAACATCTCCTGACCCTATAGAAATCTGTGATGTGCCTTTATACCCTTCAGGATTTCGCCAGTTACTGGTCACATACTTGCAAGACTAGCTTAGCAGTAGAAAGAAACTTGCTTTAAAAAAAAAAGCTGAAATACTCAGGATACTGGTAATTGTGCCTCATACAACATTTTATGCTTCTGTGGTACACTTCAGACATTTGAACTTCTTTGAACACAGTCCATCTGGTTTTGTGGAATCTGATGCGTCCCTTTTGAGGCACAAGCAGTGTGGGAGGGCAGGCTTGGAAATTCTCATGCCCCAAAAGAGATGAGTTTGCATGTAGCTACTTGTCTGTTCTAGCTGAAAAGGTGACTTCACTGGGCAAGGACTGGCACCGCCCCTGCCTACGCTGTGAGCGCTGTGGGAAGACTCTAACCCCTGGAGGCCATGCTGAGGTAAGTCACAATGGGCTTGGACTCAAACTCCATTTGCTGATGCAGGTGACCTGAGCTTGGGCTGACTGATCTATTGCATCTTTGGGGCTGAGAAGAGGCTTGACCTGGAGACTTAGTAGATTTTGGCCTGATTCTCGCATGAATGTTTAATGTGGTAAAATTGCCAGAAAATGACTCTTAACCATCATTTTTGTGCGGTGAGTGTTTAGAAAGATTTTTTTTTCCACAGAATCATCATTATTTTCTTCTTACTTGGAGGTAATTTTGGTCTTTCACCAGAAGTGCGCTGTATTTGACTGAGCAGGGGCTGTTTTTTCTTGTATTCTGCTGTAGGTGCATTAATTTTTGGTTACTATCAACATTAGCTGTCTGATCTATTCATCCACAGCAATATAAAACTCTTGCACTACCTAATGCCTATGCATTCTGTTACCAATGTGGCCTCAGTGTCAAGAAAATATAATAAATGAGCTGAACCTCAGATGGACAGAAAATAAAGTTTGTGGGAGTGCATCAACACAAATTTGAGGAAAATGCACAGAACAATAAACTCTCACTAGTCACAGATTAGTAGGATTATCACAGATTTGAATGTGAAGAACTTGCATAGAATCTTTTGGGTCTAGAGAATGACAGAAGTTGAGTTCTGAGGGATGTGACTGCATTTCCCAGATTACAAGAGATGTTGTGAGCCAACATGCACCTCAAAATGAAACAGACACTTTTGTGTGTCAGTGTTTTTTGGGCAGTGTTTAATTTCCTTGTAGAAGAACTGCAGCTTAGAGACTGATTCAGCCCTGCTTGGCTTTTCTTTGTGGCTGCTGGTTTTCTAACTCCTTGAGGCCTAGCCCTGCTCAGTAGCCAAAATCCCAACTGCTGCTGCCCCACTGACAGAAGTTGCCATTGGTGGTAATGGCTTGCATTGCTCTTGCGCTGAAAAGCCAACAAAAAATATTCTGCTGTTATGTGTCCACAGTAGCATAGCTGTACAGCAGGGGAACAAGTAAAGAAGAGTGAAGGTGCCCTCTCGTGTCCAGGGAAGAGTTAGCAGGCAGAGTTATGTACACTTTTGTTCCTCAGAGAAGTCCAGGTTCCAACATCTCCTGTTCCATGCAGGCACAATATGTCTGTTCTTGCCATTAAGAGCTTTAAGGTTTACGGAATCTTGTGCACTGACTTACACCCTAGGAGAAGTTGGAGTGTGTGGGAATGTCAACATGGTGGGCCTCCTTCCATGAGGGTGGTTTCACATCATAGGGGGCCTGAAACTCAACTGTTTCTGAGTATTGGACTCTGCTATGGCAGTTGCTTATCAATAAAACTAGATTTTGATTAAATCTAGGTACAGTGACTTGGGAAGAGAGTGCGTCCTCCTTTTCTCCCCCCCCTTTTTGGTCCTGTCTTCCCACAGTCCTTCCATCCAAGTGTAAGCCATTCTTTCCACCTGGTGAGTCTAGTTATTGCCTTGGGCTTCCCCAGAGCTGTTTCAGCTTGGAAGGCTGACCCCATGTTCCCTCTGTTCCCAGGGAATCTTTCCCAGGCAGACCACCACCCTGCCTCACACCTCTCCTAACCACTACTGGATTCTCTTCCACTGTCCTTACCTTTCTTCAGTTCTCCACCTCCTCCATTTTCCTTTCTGGTCCTTGCATGGACATTGGTGTTCCCACTTGGTGGTGCAGTCTCACCTGTCTGTTTGCCCTGTAGTCTTGTCTCCTGTGGTTGAGCAATGCCTCATGATATCATTGACAGGTACCTCCAGCCATGTTCGCTACTATTTTTGCTGGCACCAGTGGTGCTTTGGTCACAGAGACCACTGAGCTGTCCTGATCCTTGTGTTGCACTTGCTCTCAGCCACAAGATTAGCATCTAAGTAAGCGAGGCAGGGAGTCTCTAAATTTCAGTAAGGTGAATTCCACTGGGATCAAACTGGAGGCTCTCTGTGCTTGCTTGAGCATTGCTGCCTCCTAGGGCTAGTGCCTCTAACTAGGAAGCCTGTCTTACTGGCCAGTATCAGATGGGTGTTGACACACAGTGATACAAAATGCTGACTGTAGGATGGATGGGAAATCTTACTCCAGAGTCACCAATACAAGGCTACTTCCTTGCTGGAATAGAAGGGCTTACACTGATGTATTATCATTTTCCCCCTCCAGCATGATGGGCAGCCTTATTGCCACAAACCGTGCTATGGGATCCTCTTTGGACCAAAAGGTGAGTGAAACCTAAAAGAATGCTTAAGTAAGGAAACAAAAAAGGATGGTGAGGCAACTGTGTACCATCCTATTCATTGTTGGGGGGGGGGGAATTCAATTGTAGGGTGGGGAGACAAACTGGAAAGGCCTCTCTGTATTTTGTTATACTTGTAATATAATTGTTTAATGTCAGTCATATGAGGCCAGGGAGTAGAAAGGTCTGGTTGGCATGATAGTTCTAGACACAGCAGTGTCAGCAGCAGCTGTGTTGGAGCTGGCAGAAAGCCAGAAGAGTGTGAGGGCAGTGGCCTCTGCTCTGCTTCCTGATAGCTGTGCCACTGCACTGACAATCTGGGTGAAGGCTTCCGGATAGGGAGGGTCTGTGAGTATCCATGCTTCCTTCCAATGACTTCTTCTTTACCTCCCCTCACTACAGCAATAACCCAGTGGCAACTATAGCTGTTAAGTTGATTGCTGGTGGCGGTGGGTGTAAGGGAGACCCTCCTTTGACCAAGATTGCTTTCATGCTGCTTGCTTGAAGCACAGTCAGGTCCTGCAATTGAGTTGGTGTTCACTCTTTATAAGGCGCTACTCTAAAGCCTGATGAAGGGCATATTAGCATCGCCTCTGTTTAGAGAGCAGTTAAGCCCTGTTGTGGAACTGTTGCTGAAGTTATTGGTAGAGGTGGGTGAAAACGGTTTTATTTTTTCAAGAATTTTGGTGTTTTCCAAAGGTGGAAATGCAGGAAGTGGTGTTACATGTTTTTATTCAAAATTTACTTTAAAGGTTTTCTGCAGATTTTGGAGTGCCTTTGTTTTTCACAAAAATGAGAAGTGCAGAAAGCAGTGTTATGTATTTTTATTTCATTATCACCATTTTCACCCACCTGTAGTTATTGGCAGCTTGTTGGCTGTTCTACTGCAGCAGTCATGAGGAGCCGGTGACAAGGCCCTTCACCACAGCTGGGGAATTCCCTTTGGTCAACTTCCTATGTTGCCTGTTCTCTGATCGGGTTTCTTCCTAGTGTTTAAACCCAGCCCTTGCATCCAGTAACTCAGGTTAGCAGGTGGGTGTGATATTGGAAGGAAGAGGTTGAGAGTTCTGGAATAGGACCTACAGCTTCTCCCAATGGTTTCCTATAGGTGTTAGAAAACATGGGGTGCTTAATGGAACTCTGTGGTACACTGTAAGCTGTGGGATCGAGCAGCATTCCCCCCACACCACCTTCTGAAACCTGCTGTGAGATTAAACTCCTTGCCACCACTGTAGAACTATTCAGAGTTATCCATTTTTAAAGGAACAAACTCCCAATTAGATAAATAGGAGATTTTTGCTGTATAAATAGCACCTCTGGCGCACCTCAGTCTGAATTGGGACTGCAGTTGAGGCAAAGAGTTAAGCCCCATCACCACAGTCCCATTCCAAACTAGGGATGTTATGCAGGTGCTATTTGCATGTGAAGACACAGCCAGGCAGGCTTCAGTTGCACCTGGTCCCCTTCTGCCTTGCAGATGTCTGAGCCTTGTGCCCTTCTTCTCCTTCCACTGATACCTCTGTTTTTTGTTTGTTTGTTTATTTGTTTGTTTGCAGGAGTGAACACTGGTGCAGTTGGAAGCTACATCTACGATAAAGAGCCTGAGGCGAAGGACCAGCCCTGAGAGTGTGCTCTGTCTCTCCACCCACCCCCTTGCTCAGGCCACTTGCACTGCATTCTCTTGACTAGCATCCTTGTGTGTTTAGAAGTAGTGAAACCAGCTGCTGGCTGAGACTCATAGCAGCAGTTGGTGGGATAGCTGTGTTCATTCTGCTGTCTCCTCTCTGGGCAGGCCGGCACTCTTTTCCTTCTCCGTTTTGTAATTAAGGCAATGCTATAAAATCACACAGAGGTATATCTCAGCCATGGAACACTCTCCGTGTTACCTAGTCAGCCATAGGTTGGCAGGTGTGTTCTAGGCAAACACCTCGGCTGCCATCGTTGACAGAATTCCTTGCCTGCCGCACAAATCTGTGTCCCAAGGGCAGCCCACAGCCAACTGCAGTCCTGACTGTTTGGATCCAATTTGCCCTTGTCCATCGAATAGCTGTGTACTTTCAGAGAGTAGTCACGTGGCCATGAACACGCTTTACAAAGGAGGTGGAGATGCTTTTCTCTTCAGCCACGTTGCCTCAGTCTATAATGGTGGCCGCTGGGTGCTTCTGGTATGCAGGTCTCCACTGACTACAGCAGGGGCTCTGCTTTCTCTAATGCTGCATTGCTGCCCCGGGAGCAGATGCTGGGAGGAGGATACAAGTGTGATCTGGCCTGTTTGGCAAGAGTTATATAGTTGTTGTTTGAAATCCAGTGTGTATTGGTGGGAACATTGTGGATGTTTTTAAGCCCTTGCTAATACTATCCCAGGACAAGTGTTGTCAGAACTTGGGAGAGGAGGCAGAGGCTGAGTTTGTCTGAGTACGTGTAGCATTCAGATCCCTGTTGTGTGTATACAGTGCAGTATCTGTGCACGTTGCTCCTTGCAGTCTCACAAGGGCATTTATGCCGCTTGTTGTAAGGTCAAGCAGACTGCTCTGGGGAAGGGGAGAAGCTTGAACTGGGAGTTTGTGGGACTCTTGCTGCTTGCAGATGTACAAGTTCAGGGGTTTGCTTTCCTAAATGTTTTTTGAAGTTTATTTATAGCCAGATAGTAATATGCTACAGAGAGCAGCTTGCCCTCCCAGTGTTTCTCGCTGCCTGGGACAGTAGCTCAAGGGCAGGAGGCACAAGCAACACTAACCTGGAGTGGGAACAAGGCAACACTAACGAATCTACCTTGCAAAGCCTGCACTACCCAAATTGCAGACCAGCTGCTTCAACCTGAATTGCCTCTTCAGCCTAATTTTATTTTATTTTTTTGCTGTTAATAAAAGTATTTGACAAGTACTTTGGAGTGTGATGGGGTCTTTATTCATGTGATGGTGAGAGCATCTTTCATACTAATCATCAGACTGTGCTAGTCCTAAGAGCTGTCCATGCTGTTCTTCTGTCCTTCTTTGAAACTGATTAATGTAGCACAAGCTCACTTCCAACTATGCTGGTATGAAAATAAACATACCAGCATCTGTTCTCACACTTAGAGGCCTCTGAAAGCTGCCACACAGATTTTTTTTTCCTACAAAGGTGTGAAGAAAACATGTTCAAAGCATGTGCATAATGCCAAAAAAAAAAAATTGTACAAATGGTCCTTATCCCCCTACTAATCCTTTTGGAAGGCAATGTGGCCATCCTTGTGTAAAGCTGCACTGGAAGGGCCATCTACTTCTCTGGGCTTTGCTTGCTTGCTTTTATCACCAGCAATGATACTTGGCTTCTCCAGTCTCTCTCATGAAGAGGCTTTGATTACAGGTTTTTCTCTTTTAAAATGGCAAAATTTTACTTATTTAAAAAATGCACTTGTTTTCATACTCCGAGGTGTAGCTCCATTGGGTGGCATGGTGAGCGCTCAAGGGCAGCCCAGGATGCTCGCTGCCTGGCAGCAAGGTCAAAGGTTGTGGAACAGAGGCTAGGCTCAACAGGCAGAGATTTGCACATCGTTTGACACCTGAAAAACCCATCCTAAGCCTCTGACCTCTGTTTTTAGGGTCCCATTGTTTCAAATCCAGAAGTAAGTAGCAGTGACGTTACTGCTTCACCACCACCTACTTCTAGGTGCCAACCTCCATGTTGGCAGCAGGAAGGGGCATCGTGGCACCAATATATTTGGGGACCACTGCAATAATGAGATAAAATTAGTAAACAAACACCACTTGCAGGAGCTTGCAGCTTACAGGGCAGGAACAAAACCAACATTGTGAATTGCCCAGACAAGCAATTCAGAGGGCAGATACTTGCTAATTCCTCAGCCAGGGTTAATGGAAACAATAAAATGGATTGAACCCACAAAAAGTGTTTAAAGGTACAGGGGTCATGAAAAGCCTTATCAGCACTTACCCCACAGAGCAGGCTAAGTTGCATTTTCATTTGATTATCCCTCTTCCCCCCTCCACAGAAATTTGAAAATTTATCAAAGGTTTATCCTATTGTCAGATTTATCCAGGTTGCTCAAGTTAGCATGCATGGTTTTCTCTCCCATTTTAACCTTGCAATAGCCCCAAGATACACTGTGAAGTAGTGACTTCAACCAAGGTCTCTCCAATTAGTTTAGCACTTTACCCGTTATGGAAGGAGGACAAAGTTCTTGCCCATAGACAATCTTGCCCATTTTCTGTTTGGAGCTCAGCAATTCACTCAGAGGCACTGTGCCTTTAATTCCTTTGGATCATAAATCAGCTCTGTTCTCTTCACAGGAAAGGCCAATTTCATATGCATGGAGTCACTGTGTCTTTAAAACCCTTTTCAGTAACAGCTGTGGTAACTGGGGGCTTTTTCTCAGCACTTTCAGTGCATGCTTATTAGAGGTGTGTGTGTGTGTGGTGGGGTATTCACAGGACAACAGCCTACCATTAACACTTGCCAAAGGCAAAAATCCTGCCCCTCCATAGCAAACCATCACCTGTCACAAATGCTATGTGAATCTGGGGTTCTCATCTGTATTTAGGCTCCAAAAGTCTCTCTTGGTCCCAAGGACCTCCAAAAGAAGCAGCAGCTTCAGTTATGGTGTACTGTCTGGTAGGTATTTGACGAGTCTGCCTATTCCTTGGGCATCTGCTATTTCCTATGTCCATGATGGTTAGCCCACCAGCAGGGAGTCATATAGCCCAATCCTATGAGGGCTGGGGATAAGAATAGGCCCTCAGTTTGGCTGTACTTGTCGTAAGAGGCGACTGAACAGCCACCGGGTAGATGGGACTCGTCAGCCTGGGAAGGCAGCTCATCTGAGAGAAGGAAAACTCTGATCCCAAACCTCCACTGCCTTGTGGCTACATCCAGTTATGGAAAAGGCTTCAGGAGTCAACCTCAAGGCAAAATCCGGAGCCGGAGTCTCTGAGACAGTTCATGGCTGAACACAGTCACGTTCTGGCAACTCCTGCGACGCCGCTGGAACCAACCGTATTGGCTTCTGCCTTTCCATTGGACCATTTCAGCAACATGGAGAGGGGGGATTTGCTGCATGGGTAACAGTCTATCCTCCATACCTACTTTACCCAGGCTTCGCGCACTGTTCCAGAACACTATTCAGAGTGCGATACCATGGTCTTCCGAGACTGAAGGATGCCAACTATTCAGCAGTAAATTCCATTATAGTCAATAAGGCTTACTCCCAGATGTGGATGGGATTTTAGGCCAAATTTAGATGGTTGCTGTAGTTACTGGTGGTGGTCACAGAAGCAGAACTGCTGTGCGTCACACAGAGCTGACTGAGCCAGTCAGTCGGTCAATGAGACAGTTTGTCTTGGCAGCAACAGCAGCTACCTTTAACTGCAAGTCGGCTTGGAATGCTTTGCTGGGTGGAAAAGTAGCCTAGAAGTACTGCTATAAATAAAAATAACCTCTCCTGGTTAACCTTTCAGTGGCAGTCTTTTTCCCTTAAAATGCAGGCGGGGGAGGGACCTTGGTCAGCATCAGAACCAGACTGGGCACAAAGTATTGAAGCCCCTCACGGCCCCACCATAGTCTAAGCCTGTTTCATCACCCAGCCCATGTACTTCTACTGAACAAAAGCCAAAACCAGCTGGTTTATGCACGTAGAGTCTCATTTAGCTTGACCCTATTCCCATCATGCAGGAGTAGAGACTGGGGCCGGGAGTGAGTTGATGCAAAGATGAGATTCAACCAGGGCAGTTCTGATGTGCAGCTCAGGCCCAAATCCTAACCAACTTTCCAGCACTGACACAGCTGTGCCAATGGGACATGTACTACATCCTGTGTTGGGGGACAGTCCTGGAGGCGGCCTCAAGGTAAGGGAATGTTTGATCCCTTACCTTGGAGCTGCACTACCTTTTACCTCAGTGTTGGAAAGTTGGTTAGGATTGCACCCTCAGTCTGTTAACTGTAACACCACATCGACTCTCTAATATGACTGCTGCTGCTGCAAGATTCCACTATGCCAGGTGTTTAGAAGAAGGCTTTAAACAGCCTCATTAGTAGAATGGGAAAATAACATTCTTGCAAGATCATATAATTTAAACTTCACATATTATATTCGGTTTATGGACCAAGGGCTATAGGCTAACTTTAACATTAAATTGGGCAGCATTGATTGAATACTGTATTAGAAAAATAAACCTCCCTCTCATCTTTGGACATGGGCCATTTTTCACTTTGTCATGATATAGCATGAGATTCTTTAGCTAATTTTTTTCCTCATTGCATGAAATGAGAAGTACTAAATGATTTGTAGGGCAGTTTTTAAAAAAATAGAATAGCATAGTTTCCTAATCTTTCACCATAAAAAACCCACTTATTTTTAAACTAGAGTGACCTTTGCTACAAGTGCTTTCTGTATGTATGGGGGACTTTTTGTTGAAAATCACAACAGGTCACAAAAAAAAAAAATGTGACCGCATGTGGGGAAGTACTGTTATTTCCACTGCAGCACTTTAAAACACCATTAATTTTTTTTTCTTTAAGGAAGTCAGGGTCAGGGAGCTGTGAAGTCAATAAAATCACCACCATCAAGGGAGGGAGTGATCAGAATTGCACCCCCCAGCTGTTTTCTCATGTGCTGGAAGAAAGGAGTGCCCTTGGGATTTTGATTATAAAAGCAGTCCAGAGGAGAGTTTACTGCCTCCTCCCCTGATATTGATTATCCCCTCCACACTGCTGCTCCAATCAGCTTTGCAGTTGGAATTCCCCCCCCCCCCCCAAGAAAGAACCTCAAAATTTTGTGTGGGTTTTGAGTTTCAAGGTGGTTAAATAGTACTTAGTAATGCTGTAGTGAAAGATACCACCTTCTCTTCCTTCCCTCCGCATTGGGTCTTCTTGTCTTGACTCTGATGGAAATGTTCTGGTAGCTTTCTTTAGAGGGAGAGCATTCCTGGAACTGGAACTGATGAGTTTTCATTGCAAAAAGCAAACTCAGATGCTGCACACCTACAGCTAACATTTGTAGTCTGTGCTTCTGGCAGGGAATGGGTGGTAAAGAAGACAATGAACACAAGAGTGAAGTGCCAGAAATTCACTGGCAAAAACAACTTGTACCAAAGTTTCTTTTCAACTGCTCAATCAGCTGTTGGGAGTAGAGAGATTCCTTCCACTGCAACCAGTTTCCCAGGCACTTAGATATTCTTAAACACAGTTTGTTTGGGTCCTCCACCCCCACTTGTGTTTGTTTTAATTGGGTATCCTGGGATGCTAGAATTCCATGACATTTGGATGTGGTATGGACAGAAATATTTTTCTGCATTTCTATTTCGGATCCTAGGCAAGTGACATAATTCCTTTTCCCAGCTCAGCAAATAACCTTTGTACAGAGAACATAGTAGAAGACAGCCCAGATGGAATGAAAATGCAGATCATATAATCTGTGGAGGTTTTTCTTCCAAGGGAATAAAATGTTGTTTTCTGTATTTTAAAATATTTATGTCCCACCTTTCCATAGATACACTTGAAGCAGCTAACATTGATAATGAAAACCCTAAAATACCACAATACAGTACTCACAGCAGAGGACATAAAAATCAATAGGGAAGTTTAAAAATTCAACACAGTGGATTAAAGGCCTGGCAGTGATAGCACAGCAATGTTTCCACACAGAAAAGGAGCAAGTTGGTCCCTGGAAAAAGTTTACACAGTCTAGGTGTAACTACCGAGAAGGTCCTCTCCCTCATCTTGTCCAAACACAATTCACAAAGAGGTGGGATGAGATGAGGAATATTTGTGCATTTTTAGTTCAGAAAAAAGAAGGAATAAAGGATCCAGATTTATAGGAGGTAGAGGTTGATGAAATTATTCATGGGATGAAGACCAGTTGCTGGGAGGGCAGCAGTGGTTGATGGCCTTCAGGTGCTACTTGTGTACGTTGGGTTGGGTTTCTGGTTCTGGAAGCATGTGATTAACCACTGTGAGAAACAGAACATTGGATATGATAGAACTTTGTTGTAGTCCAACAAGGCTCTTCTTATGTTCCTATGGTGCACTGTCTGCATTTATTTGCATTTTAACATCAGATTTTAATCTGAATTTTTGTTGGGATTTTGAATTGAAAATCATATTGTGTGCCACTGAGTAGAAAAGTGGTCTAGAATGCTTTAAAAATAAACTGAAACTCTGAAAGCATTGTCACAGGACACCAAGAGGGGCATAATATTAAATCTGAGACCTCCGCTTGGCTAAAGTCCAGTTACAATCAAAAGTTACAACGCTTTTGTTCCTACAGGCAATAGCTGGGGTGGGGTTGTGCCTGCCTGTCCTCCCTGCACTCCCAGCTGCCACACCCAGCCTCTGTACTTCTGTGACAGTTGCCAAGTGACGAGGATGTCTGCAAACACAAACTTTCTGCATTGGCAGGCTGGGCAGAGGCTCTCGTGGCTGCTGGCACTAGTGCCCTTGGACTCTGCTGAAGAAATAGCACTTACTTAAGGAAGTTCAAAAACTGCAACTTGTAAATCTGTTTCTCTCTGTTCTTATTTCAGCTACATGATTGGTTGCAGATGGTACTGATTTTTTAACAGATTTCTTCAGCAGTTTTATAAAGGGAAACTGAAAAATAAAAATGGATGAAATTTAACAAGAAGCTGAATTTAACAAAATGAAGTGGAAGAAGCAAATCTCTATTTCTTGTTTTCTGGATCAGGTCTGTCATTTGACTGCTCATTAATTGGCCTTATAGGTCAGAGGAAAATGTAACTGGGGGTGGTTCCCAACCCTGTACACCTATCACTGTGTTTTCCTGATGGGGTTGTCTGGTGCTGAGGATGTGAACCCGAATCTAGCAGCAACACATGGATCATCAAAATATATATAATGCATTTCACAAAGGTGGCATCAAAACATCATACATTTAAAGGGCAAATGGAAATGTTCTAAGCTGCAACATTTCACACGAGCAATCCTGGAGATATTATCCAATAATTTCAAACAAAATAATTTGGGTTGGTTCTCAGGATACTCCTGACCGGCCCTGAGCATCATGTGATTAGGGAGTGTACACATCTCAACCCTCTCTTGGTGCACCATTTTCCTTCACTTAGGGCGCAATCCTAACCCTTATGTCAGCACTTCCCAGCACTGGCATAGCAGTGCCAATGGGACATGTGCTGCATCCTGCATTTGGGTGTCACTCATGGAGGCCTCCTCAAAGTAAGGGAATGTTTGTTCCCTTACCTCAGAGCTGCATTGCCCTTAAGTCAGTGCTGGAAAGCACTGACATAAGGGGTTAGGATTGCACCCTTAACTGCATGCAGGAGGAGTGCTTATTCCAAACCACCCCATCCACAATTATGTGAAAGGGAATGGTGCAACCAAAATGTGTACATTCATGTTCCTAATTGTGTGGAGGAATGGGGCTGGCCAGTCACTATCTGAACCAGCTCACTGATGGCATTCTAGAACTTGAGTTACGTAATAGTGACATCCTGTATGCTGGCAATGAGAAGCCAGTCCACCGACCAGTCAATTCTTCCTCATGGATTCAAGCCTGGGTCTTACGCCTGAAGATTATTGTACTTCATATGAGATGATTAATCATAGCACCACATTTTAGTTCATGAGAGAACTCCTTTTATGAAAAAGTTTGTGAATCTTTTCGTTTTTTGTTTTTAATTAATGTAGGAGCTCTTGCATGTGAGCTGAACCACAACAGCTCCTATTTATGGTTAGCAAGTGTGTAGATATTGGCCTCCACCAGCAGGGGAAGCTTGTTGTCGATTTAAATGTTTTTTTATTGCTTCTCTCCTTACATCTGATGCACCTAGTTCAATAGCTTTGTTCTCTTGTTGTTTCTGCCTTTGCAACTGTGGATACAGTTGTTTCTGTGTTCTAGTAAAGCCCTTACCTAAAGTCAGTTTTGCTGTGTGTGGGGCTGCTTTAATCCCTCTATTTTGCTAACAGTGGATGCTTATAAATGCAAGAATTATCATTCATATCAATTGGTTTTAGTCAATTTAAAATTTGGAGACAATAAGAACTGTCAGCCTGTGACCACAGACTATTTCAGAGATGACCATTAGCAAAAATAGTTGTATCACTACCAACTACAGCTGTGGAAAAGTTCACAGTTGCAGACAACTATGCCAGCAGAGGTCAGAACTGATTCACATGTTTGTGGATTCTAGAACAATGGGTACAAATTGCAAGAGAGGAGATTTCCATTAGACATCAGGAAAAAATTCCTGACAGGCAGGGCAGTTCACAGTGGAACAGATTGCTGCGAGAGGTGGTGGACTCTCCCTCACTGGAGATATTAAAGCAAAGGCTCGACAAGCACCTGTTGGAGATGCTCTAAGAAGATTTCCTGCCTAATGCAGGGAGTTGAATTCGATGACCTATGAGATCCCTTCCAACTCTATGATTCTAAGATTCTATGATTGTCTTTGTGATGTCAAGGTCCCATAGGAGAACCTTAAATGCATATTGTGCAGCGGCATCCATGGAAGTGCAGTATTTCCCACAGAAAATAGCCACAGCCTCCCCTGTGACTGTGCATGTGCTCCATCTGCTTTCTGTGTGCACACCTGGAGCATGTGTGTAATCACAGGGGAGGCTGTGGCTATTTTCTGTGGATTATGATAGGGCGGTTCAGCCTCAACTGCCGCCCAGTGGCGTAGCTATTGGGGGGGCGGGGGCGGTCCGCCCCGGGTACCACCCTTGGGGGGGTGTAACACCATAAATGCCCCAACATTGCTAACATCATGAAGGTTAGGCATAACCCCATCATGCCATATACCGTTGGATGCAGAATTTTCAGCGGAATGCAATGCAAAAAAACCAGATTGAAATAGCTCCTTTCCATCAAACGTTATTGCCAAAAAACCAGAAATAAAAAAATGCATGGAACCCTATGGAAAATGAAACTCAGTCATGTTGTGCGTTTACTCGTGAGTAGGTGAACTTGCCATAGTTTGTTCGAAAGGGCAAGCTGAGAGGAATTCAATGACATCAGAATGGTTTCTATCCAATGAAAGCAGCCCCCAAAAAACACAAAAGAAGGAAGTCCCTCCCTCCAAGCAGACAAATGTATTGAGCCCTATGGAAAGCGAAGTAAGCCACAGGGTCGTGTTTACTTGTGAGTAAGCAAATGTGCCTTGGCTCCTGGTCAAGTCAGGCAAAGAGGAATGCAAAGCTAGCTGCATGATCCCCATCTAATGAAAGTGGAGCTCAACAAATGCTCCAGAAGGCAGCCCCCCCCCAAGAATAAACCAGAGGCTTGAGCTGGTAAGGTGGGCACTGGGGAGGGCTGAAAATCTCACTGCTTTATCTGTGTGTGGGTGTGCGTGGGGGGGTGTTATTGCAGGCAGGCTACAGAGAAAATTCACTTGGTGAAACAGGGCTGGCTTCCCCTTATTTATCTGTTTTTAATTATTTATAATTATTTTACTGTGGTTGACGATGTCACTTCCAGCCATGGCATCACTTCTGGTGGGTCCTGGACAGATTGTCTTTCTAACAAGTGGGTCCCAGTGTGAAAAGTTTGAGAACCACTGCCTTAACTCAAAACAGGCCAATGAGACATCTGGGGGGGGGGTGACATCCTAGTGACCAAAATTCTGGCAATTGTGGCTTTTAGGAATAATACCATCATGTTATATACCATTTGATGCAGAATTTCATCCATTGCTTGTGGGGAAATATTCACTGCATTTATTTTTTGGGCCATAATTATTATTCATTCCATGTAATGACTATTACTATCTCTGTCTCACCTACCTCACAGGGTTGTTGTGAGGACAAAATAAGGGGAGGAACCATGTAAACCACCCTGAGCTGCTGAGAGGAAGGGTGGTATAAAAAGTGAATTAATTAATTAAACAATATAATTATCAATTAATTTAATTAATTAATTAAACAATACAATCAATCAATTAAGTCATATGGGGTGACAAAAATTTATGGGCCCCGGGTGTCAAATGACCTAGCTATGCCTCTGCTGCCGCCCTCACATCACATGTCTCTGGTGGCATCACAAGGCAGGTGTGGCTGGTGTGGGCCACACAGGATGACATCCTCAGAAGGAGGTGACACCATACCACCCAAGCCTCTGTTTGGTGATCTTTGGCCCACTCCTGATCCAGCCACCTTGCACTCTCAGATGATTGTGCTTTTGCCACAAGAACATGAAGGAACTGGGCCTGGAGCAAGCCCAAGATTGTCAAACAGAGGCAGTCTGCAAATAAAGCAAAGCCTGGCAGGTTGGGGAGATGTGTACCTCATGACATCACCCCCAAACTTGCTGAACGTTGAGCTTCTGAAGGAAAATGCCACACTGGGTAGAACCTGCCCTCAGAACATTGATGATGTTGTGTCTATGTTGTACAAAGTGAGACTTTGATATTTGAGGCCCCACATTTTGTCTGTTTCTCTTCACTCACTGATAAATTCTGTGTAGGATTCCCAGCATGTCATAAAGCTTGTTTTCACTTTGACATTAATTTACAAAAGTAGCTGATATAAACTAGGTCTCAGCTGTTTAGCTTACAAGTTGGCAACATAAACAAAGTATTCAAAGAGACTAAGCACACTAGAAGTTTGTTTTCAACAAGCTTGCCCTGGGCCATTTTTGTACAAAACCATGACTCGGAAAACATTTAAATAAGTTATTGGCCCACATGGATTTGCATTTTAATTTTCATAAATATTTTAAACTCACCTTTTCTATCAAGTCTATTTGCTGTTTTAAATCCAAGGTTCAAAACAGCCATTTTCAAAATTTGGGTTAAACATAAGAAACTTATCTTATGTTTAGCCTCTCTCTTATGATGAGCCTCTCCAAAGGAGATGTTCCAGGTCCCAGTGTTTTTCTCCAGTGAACCCACACTTGTAGAATAACATGAATATGCCGATGTACAAAGTATTGGCACCAGGAGCCCTGGGAAAAAGTCCTGCACTGGGCCCCAATAACACCTCCCTTCTGCACCCTGGTAGAGTGTCTACTACTGCTGTCACCAGTTCCGAAGATTCAGCCCTGGGTCCCATGATGAGCATGGACCCTCAGTCATTGTCCAAGCTGGCTGATCCTTGATGCCACCCTTGCTGTACAGAACACACTTTCAGTCTTTTGCTGTTTTGTGAAGAAATCGGGTGAAGTACAAAGCAGGCACAGAGCCTAGTGTTTAGCAACTGGCACCTCATTCTCCTTTCCCCCTTCTGCTGGGGGGAGGGGCTGGGATTTATCTGGCAGTAAATCTCATTGAATTCAAAGGGTCTTGCTTCTCAGTAGATATGCACAGGATTGTGCTTCTGGAACAGTATATCCATCATTAAAGAAGTGAGTACAGCTCTAACCCATCCAGTTACTGATTGCTAACAAGGTTCATCCTGCCTCAGGAAGGGAGTGTATTTGTATTAGTTCCATTTAACTGTGACTGGTCTCTGGACCCCATACGTTGTGGATCACCACATTCTTGACTAGCACATTCCTTGAATGACATTGAATATGTTAGTCATCCCAGCAGTGTAAGTTTTATACTAACTTTGTGGATCCACTAACTACGCTGTGGATCACCACATTCTTGATTACCACATTCCTTGAATGACATTGAATATGTTAGTCATCCCAGCAGTGTAAGTTTTATACTAGCTTTTATGAGACATTTCCTTGTTCTAAAGTGTCACCTTTTGTCAATGTTAAATGGGTTGTAGTCTCCCTCCCACCACTAGCTGGTCAGAAGCACAGTTATTGTTTTAAATAAACCAGGGAGTAGTCACAGCACATGTCATTCTGTGGTCAGGACAAGCTTTTCCATGTGCTCTAAGAGGCTATAAACTTGCCTTCTGCAAATGGTAGTACTTTTTGCTAGATCCAAGAGTCAACTGTTGTAAACATACTGAGCTGCTTGAAACTTTTTGACCAGCCAGCTTGGCTGTTTTTCAGCATAGATGGATTAGATTAGAACCAAGCTGTGAATTTCACTTATAGACAGGCTTTATTAACCAATTCCCAGGACACCAATTAAAAATGGGCTGTTCATTGCTGATGCAATTGTGTTGGCACTGTACAGAACTCTGAAATTCCTGAATGTTCACCACAGCTAGCTCCAAATAGCTTCACAGAACATCTGGCTAAGATGGAGGGGAATGGGTGGGAAAATGAGGGTCAACAGATGCTGCAAATTCCTGTCTAGCAGTAGATTAAAGTGAGAAGCATGCGTCAGCTAGAAATCCCAGGAAATAATGTAGTCTAAGAGAAGCCAAGGCAGGATTTTGGGCAGAAGCTTCTCAGTAGGCAGCTAACATGTGGAGCAGTCACTCCAGCTGGAAGTTGGAGTTAGTGTATATTGGAGCCATATTCTTTTAATCTTACCACCCCAACTCTCTTGACTGAACTCTAAGAAAAGCCTTTCCCATTTCATTCCCCAGTCATACTTCATTCTTGTAGTGTATGGAATCCTTTTTAAAATGTTTAGCATACTCCAGTTCAGAAAACTGCTGTATGTCATCTGGAATTCCTTCAGCTTTATATTCATGTTTTCCCTGGTAAAACATAAGAAGAGTCCCACTGCATCAGCCAACAGTTCTGCCTAGGTATCCTAGCCCTGTATCCTGTTTCCAAATGTGGTCAGCCAGAGGTTTCTGTAAAGCTGTCAATCCCATGCAGAGGAGCCAATTTGACATCCTAAGGATTAATTGTAACATAGAAGTGTGCCACACATGACTGGTCACCTTGTTCTACTTTATTTGATTTGCCCAAACAAGGAAGAATGAATTGTCTTTCTGGGTCCTGTCCTGTAGTGAATGACTCCTGTTTCCTTCTCTGTGTTAGCTGAGGCCTGCACACCAGTGAAGCCCTTCAGGTGGTGGCCTGCTGCTTCTCTGGACTCTAGCCCACTGGTCTCCTCTGCCCACCAGTTCTCTGGGCCCAGGTTCTTATCAGCCCTTGATCCCCACTCTAGCTGCTGGTGTTCTAGTCTGACCACCAAGGTATACTGGGGTTCGGTAAGCACCCCTCTGTCCACTGTCCTGCCTCATGCTTCTCCAGCCATTCTCTAGCTGGCCAAGTTCTTTGTAGGTGTACACAAGCAGAGCCACAAACATCCCCTGATGTTTGCTTCCAGCATCTGGCAATCAGAGCTTTTGGACTTGAAGATTCTACTTTGCAGTTTTGGCCAATAGCCAATGAAATATATATCCTCCATGAATCTGTTCTTACCACTTTTAAAATTTTAATGATGCCAGTGGCCATTATAACATGCATTCGTCAATTCCATAAGCTAATTTTGTGCTGTGTAAAACATTACTTTTGTATGTTCTGACTCAACCTTAATCAAGTTCATTGGATGACCCCCAGTTTCAATTTTATGAGAGTCAGAGACTAAGGTCGCTGGTCTATCATTGCCTGATTGCTATGATTCTGTTGATTGAATTGACATTAGCTATTCTCCATTATCAGGCTTAGGCTACAAGCCTGGATGCCACACTGATAGCACACCAACATCAGTGCAACAATGGTCATATCCTGAGCTTGTCCAGACAATGCCACATCAGTGCAGTTCTCCCTTGCACATCCCTTCCCAGTAATGCCTCAGCATTCATGGAAATGCCGGCATAGCCCGTTATTCATGGAGCAGCTTCCTCGTGTCACTGTGTCGTCAGTGCAATGTCCAAGGAGCCAATCACAATGTCTATCCAGCCTCAATGCTGATAACCAGAGAAATGCTGCCAAGATAAACTGAGCATGGGCAATGGTAGGCATGGCCTGCCATGGGCAGCATTGGAGGTTCCCCCCTCCCTCCCCACTAGTCACTAGGAATTAGTAACACCTCACTCAGATACCACTGCCAACCATCTTTCCCATTGAAATTAATGTAATAATTGTTCTTATTATCCAGATTGTCACTGTAAGGGGTATTTTCAGGAACAAATTAGGACAGGGGTGTCAAACATAAGGCCCAGGGGCCGGATGCGACCCACGGAATCTTTTTATCTGGCCCTCAGGCTCTCATCTGGTGAGCAGTGCTGAGGTGTTACTTCTGAAAGGGCAGCCCACGTGAAAATTGGATTCTCCCATATTTTGAAATATGATCAAGATTTGCATATTTTCTGTTCTGTCATTTGCAGCTATTGAGTTTCTAAGTGGGAAAAAGTGTTTATTTTTGGTTATGACCTGTTTAATGACATCATTTCCTGCCTAATGACATCACTTCCAGCCCTCTGCAGGCATCTTCAATGCTATTCAGCCCTTGGTTTGAAACAAGTTTGACACCCCTGGATTAGGTACATATCTGTTTATACCAGTTTATAATGGTCCAGAGATGTGCGGTGAAGTCCAGGCCAGGGGAGGCAACATACACTCACTTTCCCCCTTAAGCTCAGTCTCTAAAACACACTCTCTCCCCCCTTCCCAGAAATAAATAAGTAAAGCTCAGTCTCTGGTGCACACTCTTTCTCTCCAACCCCTCCCCCCATAAATTTAAAAACAAAACTTCCCCCACTTGTTGCTGGAGAGAGCTCAGCACAGGGCTTCTGAAGCAACTAGAAAATGGCTGCTCCTGGTGCTTTTAGACTAAGAGCTGTTCCACTGCACAGGCTCCCTACTTTTCTTCATGGTTTTTTTTAAACAGAAGAGAAGCAACTCTTCCTGCTGCCTCCCTAGAGCTTAATGATGCAGACATTCTGCTGTTTTTTGATTGGCTAGCCAGTTGTTCTGCTTTTTTTTTTCTTCCTTGAAATATATAGCTTAATGTGCTGGAGGCAAGTCTTCCTGATGCCTCCATAGAGACTGATGACACAAGCGCTATCTTTTTAATTACTGGGCAAATGGAAGCAGCTCTTCCTGGTGCTGCTCCTCTCCAATATTTAAGTGCATTCCAACCTATTTTTTCCCTTGCAAGTCACCATAGAGACTGGGATGATTGGCAGCTCTTCTTATTCTCTCCATGTTTGTGTGTTTTGCTTTAAACAGACTGAGCCGAGCAGCGAGGAGCAGCTTCAGAAAAAGTTATGTTTGTTTTTTTAACATGTTGGGGTCTTTTAGTTTTCTTGCTGGCTTAGGTGAGGCTTTGCCTCCCTTACCTATCACTATAATGGATGTGAGAGTGACCCTGGCTTTTACTTTTTGCACCCTAACAGTGTATTGGTATTATCCCTCTCTTGTGTATGTCTGTGGGGCCCTTTGAAGTCACATTCCCCCCCCCCCCCACTAGTTCTGAATAAAAGAAAAATGTGATTTCAAGAACTGGAAAGTATGATGGGCCACAGCAAGTTAGTCTCTATGAATGAACAAGTTTCAGAACCTTGGATAGTGCAGATGGTTGAGGATCAGAAGTCTGAGATGTGACATCAGTACACCTTGCCCAGCAGGTAGAGTAGGAGCTTACATGAGGACACCTGCATTTACAGGAGGTTGTACCTTCCTTGACCATAAGAATGTAAGAGCCTACTTTGGAAGGCCCACAAGCAGGAGAAGAAGTCACTCTCCCCATTGCCTCCCTGCAACTGGTGGCATATCTCTGAACCTGTTGGTAGCTGTGGCTCTACTTTAGGGTTGAAACAGGCCCTATTCCTACTTAGGAGAGGGTGTGAGAAACAAGGCTGGAATCCCCATTGCATCCAGTGGACTATATCCCCTCCTGGGTAACTCCTACCTGGTCATCCCCCTAAGGGTTCAAAACCCCTTGACCTTGCTCTGGCACTCTCTTCATCCTCTGCTCCCTCCCCTTTCATGCCCTGCTGTTCCTGTCCCATCTTTCCTCTGCCTAGGCCCTGCCTGCTGACCTCTGATCTTGAACCCTCTTGGACTGGCCAAGCTGGTATGGCCTACTCTCATGGGAGAGTCTCAGGATCCTGCAGAAGGGCAGCAGGCAAGTCTGATGCTGCACAGTAGCATATAGCAGTTTGTTTCTCCTGAGTGTGTGTGTGTGTGTGTGTGTGTGTGTGTGTGTGTAGACTAAATTTGCCCATTATTGCTCAGAATTATAAAGGGCTAGAAAATTATTATTAAGTTTAACCCCTTCCTAGGCCATACCTGAGATAAATTTACATAATTCAATTAAAGCAACATGAGATGTTCAGGAGGGGCATTATAATATCAGGCAACATATTATATAACATATTATAATATCAGGCAACCAGTTCCTTTCTGGCTGCTGTCTACAGTTATAATTGCTATGAAACATTCTAGATGAGCATTTCTCAATGTTTGTCCCCCGCTGTACCACTTCACACAGCCCGCTTATTGGAAGTACCACTGGAAGTCACATCATTGTCAGTTACTTCCAGGTTGGGAGACCAGATGCAACAATACAAACACCGGTAAGAGGCTCAGGAGGGCTTTTTCAAGCATGCACAAAGCGCTCACTGGAGCTCTGCCCACATTGCTCAGCCTTCTACTGATGTTTGTCACGTGTTGGTGCTGGTCTCACCGCTGGGTGGTAGACATCTGGGGGTCCTGTAAGCACCACCAGGCACCACCTCAAATACCACCAGTGGTACCTGTACCACTGGTTGAGAAACATTGTTCAAACCAGGGGTCTCCAAACCCTGGCCCAGGGGCCAGATGCGGCCCACGGCCAGCCTCTATCCAACCTGTGGCCAGCCTCTTATCCCCTAAGAGCCTCTGGGCCAGTTGACCAAACACAACTGGAGTTGTGCTTCTGGGGTGGGGGAATGGGGGCCATTTAAGTGTGTGCTTTATTTCTTGGGATGAGTTAGTGCTTGGAGAAATCCTGGGCATTTGAGCCCATTCATTTATTAAATCATCTAAATTCCATCTCTAAATGTATTTATTTAAATTTAATTATTTAACTTTTTCCCCCCTGCCCTTGACACTGTACCTGCTATTTGATGCAGCCCTTTGGCCAAAAAGTTTAGAGATCCCTGTTCTAGACCTATAGAATTGCTGCAGGTTTGAACAAATTCTATTGACAATAAGTTACTTTCTAAAATAACACTGGAAGACGTTTAGAAAATTAGCATTCATGCACACATACAAATGCGTTCTTCTAAACTCACAGAACTGTACTCCTCAAGATAGCATCTGGTCCAACACTGGACAATCACTGTGATCAGAATCTAGTGCATAGCGAAGAAGGTTGAAGCTAAACTTCCTACGCACCAGGCAAAGCCAAACAATCTGCTTCCTGTTCTCTGGTGATTCCGTAAAAATGTTGTCTCAGTATGATTGCTTTCCCCAGAAAGCCTCACCCTGGGAAGGACTAGGATAGAGTTTCTCCTGGCTTGACCCATACTAGGGGCAAAGTGCCAACTGTATCTCAGTCAAAGCAATTCAGGAAGCTGTATGGTCTATCATTTGTGCTGATTCTTTGAATAGACCATTTCCCTTCACTCCACCACAGCCATTGACTTTTGCAGCTACCATTTCTAAAAGCTTGGAGTCAACAATATGTTGCCTGAGGAGGTCAAGTGAGTAAAAGCCTTGGCCATCACCAAGAAGTAGCCATTGAATTTCTATATTCCCCCCTCCATTGAGAGCACCTTTACTTACCACTAAGAGATACATTCCCCCCCCCCCACCGCTGAGATAGTAGAAATTTGGTTTCTGTTGGGTGTTTGTGTCCAAAGTTCAGAGTCTGAATACATGTGAGGACTCTGAGAACACTAACATTATAGAGTTTCCCTTCTTTTATTGGGTGAATCCTTGCTGCCCTGGATTGTTGTGGGATTTACCCTCCTAACTAGCTAAGATGCACTTTTTCAATTGGTGCTCCTCTTATATTTAGTAGGGGAGAGTAACTGTCCCTCTTCACTGCAGCCCATTGTCTTTTCTACTGGCTGTTCTTGGTGTCTTTTCTGCATCTTTTTAGACTGTGAGTCCTTTGTAACAGAGGACCATTTAGTTAGCTGATATTTTTTGTAAACTGCTTTGTTGAAAAGTTTGTTTGTTGAGTCAAGCCCTGCTGGATTTTCCCATTCCTGCCAAACAGTACACAGACAAACAAAACATACACCACAGGATGAACATGCATTAATGAACATACACTATAATGTTCCCTCAGCATTCCCTCCTCCCTCAAGTGGTGAAGAAGGTCCACAAAATATTTTCTTTTCACTCTCATCATTGCTAGCAGACTTCTGGACAGATGAAAACTCCTGTTCCTCCATTATTGGCTGCAGCATTTCGTAGTCCAGACTCCAAGCCCTTCAGCTGTTCATCCATCTCATGGAGTTCCTCCTGATTAGTCACTCTGCAACTGGTTTCTGGATCAGGACTGAGCCCTCATAGCATATGAACATGCAGCCTTGTGATGTATCTGGGAGTTATTTTTTTTAATCAGTTGTATCTAGGCTTTCTATCAGTTGTATCTAGGAGTTATTTAGGAGTTATTCAAGTTATTCAGTTGTATTCTGGGAGTTATTGACTTTGAGGGCTTCTTCCTGCTACTGTGACGACCTCCATGCCTAATTCAAGAGTTTAAGCCACTGGTTTTGTTGCCACTAAATCTTCATTTTATTTTGTTTCTACTTCAGACTGCTGCATCATTGGCTTCAATTGCTCCAGAAGTGCTGCTAATCCCTCCTTCATCCTGGCTTAGTCACACCAACTCATATTTTCTCCAAGGAAACACAATCCAACTTCCAACACCAATGTTATGCTCACACTCCACTTCCTCGCTTGGTGAGAAATTTCAAGGCTGACTAGATTCTGCCTTCCTTTGGAGGAGAGGAGTGTTTTTATAATAATAATACTTCATAATAACATTCACAGATGATTCACCTTAAGCTAAAAGGCATGAAAATGCCCTTTGATGAGGTGACCACAGAAGTACGTACTTAAACTTCTAGTAAATGTTAGCCTTCTGTGTTTTCCTCTCATTTTCCCCCTTGTCTTCACTTTTTTGGAGGGTGGGAGATGATTATTTACTTCAAGGTGTGGAGCTAAAGAAGGATCCCAGTGCCTTGCTGGGGGAGGGAATGCTATCTAGGACTAGATATCTGTTTTGGATAAATTATGTCAGCTGCGCTTGTTCTGCAAACTGCAGAGTGGGACATGGGAAGACGCAATTCTACAGCACAAACTCTTCTGAAGTTGTTCTGAAATTCTGGCAGAGTTCTCTGTGCTCCACAGGAAACCCTTTAAATGAGAAAAAAAAAACAATAGTCAAATCTTCCTCAAGTGCAGGTCAATTTCAGTTGTCTATGCAAGCTATACAAAGTTCTCAGCACCACAGGGGCTACTTTGTGCAGCCAATTCAAAACAGCTGGATTGTGATCTTGAGCTCCATCACAGAGAGCTTTTATGAACAAAGACACGAATCCTTCCAGAAAGGACAAATTGATGGTGGTTTGCTGTTGGACTGGCTGAAGTTAGTAATAGGTAAGATTAAGCTTTAGTCACTACTGCTGTGCTTCAAATTTATGATGATGTAATGCCATTTAAATTAGGTTTTCTAAACACAGGAGCATAAGAGCATCTGGTGTCTGTTTCCATGGTATTGTATGGAACTGTTGGAAGTATACCTGGAAGCCATGCCTTTTTCTCCGAAAGCCAATCCCAGATATTTGTGGGAAAGCTGAGACACGTATAGCTAGAGACACTCTTTGTTCTTATGACTTCATATGCTCCAAAGATGGGCTCTGAGACTGACAACAGGTTTCAGCACCAAGCGATGGTAAACTCTATTTATGTGGTCTGGGTTTATTATTATAATTAAAAATCTCTGGTCTTCCCACTAAACTCCTTTGTTTCTGTTAGTTTGCCTTGTTTGCAAGCTGTATTCACGAGCTCACAGCTGTGGGTATGACAGCTAGGCCACAGTGAGCAAGAGTGAACTCCTTCTGGAATGCAAGTCATCCCCCAAGTTGATCCCCAGCGTTTAGCATCCCCTACTTTCATTTTTACATGCTTTGGAACTGCTAGGTTGGCAGGAGCTGGAACAAGCAACAGGAGCTCACCCCATCATGCAGATTCGAACTGCCAACCTTTGAACTGTCACTTCAGCAGCAAGCTCCACCCACTCTGCACCATGAGCTCAGACACAAGAAAGAAAGAAAGAAAGAAAGAAAGAAAGAAAGAAAGAAAGAAAGAAGTGGAGACAACCCAATCTCACCCCATAAGCCCCACACAAAGCAGCTGACTCATGTTCACTCTGTCTTTCGCTCTCCCAACTACCATGCTTTTCAACTCTTGGCCTATATGCCCAAGCTCAGAGCCATGGAAATGACTAATTAAAAAAACAAACTCATTACTCCCCATTGGCCCACATTGCACATTCAGGTTTGGCCCTAAAAGTGCTCTATATATGTACTGTCTCAAAGATTTACAATACAATTCTACATGTTTTTACTGAGAAGCAAGTCCCGTTGAATGAACTGAGGGTATGCAGTCCCCCATTCATCATTTTGTTTCTCCATTTGGTCTGTAAGTTATCACCAGGTTAGCATAACCACACCCAGACAAGACCCATTTCCACTTCCCCAGTTATTTTCCTACATCTCACAGATATCATGTTTCTCAATATGTATTTTTATGGAACAGAGCATTAATACCAAAGTGCTCCCCACTCACCACTTCACCTAATAACTACCTGCTGTTTCATTTGTGATAACAGCTTCCTTCTGTGGAGTACTAATACATTCTTTTGACATTGTGTTGTTCTCCAATCTCATTAGCACTTGATGTTTTTAAAACACCACAGTGATGGAATCTGAACGCTTTCCTTTTTTTTTCTTGTTCCCATCGATCAACAATTTCTATATTTTGTTTTTAAACATGGTATGTCCCATGCAGTATATCCACATTTTGACAAACAATATTGGTTGGTTGACTACCCTAGTAGTAGACCTTGTCCTGGTAGTCCTGGTGACGGGGCTGCTGTTGTGACACAGCATCGGTAGGGCAGCATAAATCTTGAAATGACTGGCACAAACTCAGTCTTCTGGTTCCTCCTTCTACTTCCCACCATCTACTTCTTCATCCTCTTTCTGCTGATGAAAAGAGTCACACCTAATGTGGCCCCATCTACGTCTCTCTGCGTCCTTGCCAAACTATCAAGGAAACATGAAATTCATCATGAAATTCTTCTTTGTGCAGCATAAACTGTTCTGTATTGGTTGCGTTAAGCAGTGGTAATGGGCTTTCCCATTAAAGCACAATATTTGTGAGGGAGGTGATTCTCCACATCAAATGCTCCATGCCTGCTTATCTGTGTCTCAAGCATAAAACACTAAGGAGCCATGTTGAAGGGGGAGGGGGAAAATGCAGCAAAAGCCACTTCGGCCACAGGTCAAGGGCATGATTAATATGACACACCTGGCATGAGGGCAGGTGTGCAGCATCCCAAAATTGTGTTCCTTTGCTACCCTAACTTTTAGCATAGAAGGGTCATCTTCTTACTTAAAGAACTCTTTTTTGGTGTTCTTGGGAAGAGGTTCTTCTAACTCAGCACAGGAGGAAAAGATAGGTTGCCTGCATATTATAGCCAGCTTAAAAGCAGGCCTCCAGCCAAGCAATTCAGGGCCCAATCCTATCCAACTTTTCAGCACTGGTGCAGCCGCAATGTAGCCCCAAGGTAACATGCCCTTACCTTGAGGAAGCCTCTGTGATTGCCTCCCCACCACAGGATGCAGTGCACGCCCCATTGGCATGGCTGCTCCAGCACTAGAAAATTGGATAGGTTTGGGCTGTCTGCCTCCTCCCATAAGTGCTGTACTCTCATGTGCAGTGGCCACATACAAAGAGAGAAGTTTCCTTAGTAGTTCCAGGTGTCTCACAGAAGTTAAAATCCACCTGCTTATATTTGGATCAGGCCTGCACTGCAGTGTACGGGGCTCCAGAAAATGACTTTTCTTGCAACTGCCGTGGCAGAGAAGAGAGTGCTGTGCATCGCTTTCTCCATTTTGCTGCTTTCCTACACTAGCTGCAGAAGGCTGTCAGCCTCCCACCAACATACCCCTCTTCTGGGTGCCTTCTTTTTGGAGCAGGAAATGGGGAAATAGGAAGTTGGACACTGAATTTTTGAAAAAGGACATTTTGATTTGAAAATGAAATATGGGGAAAGGCATAGCAGCATACAGGAAAAGATGTCACACTGTTCCCCTTGTAGCGTGCTATGAATCACAGTTGCAATCCTGCATGTAGCTGAATGGATACAAACACCTAAAAGCTTCCAGTCTGGAAACAGGTAGCCCCAGGTCACCCATTCAAACCTCACCCTTATTTTTATACCAGTCATCTGCTACCTGCCCCTAGCACCATGGCACCCATCCTTTCTTTCTTTGGAATTGCTGCTCTCTCTCACCTAGAAAGCAGTTACATATTAAAAGTTACATTTTATACACATATTTTTAAAAAGATCTGTATATAAACCCCGTGGCGGACGGACACACACTCATCAATTGCAGCAGCCCGAGTAACATCAATTTACGAGTCCCCCTCCACAGTTGGTTTGGCACTAAACTAGAAGGGGAGGGAAAACACCAAAGGAAAGAGATAATAATGAGTGTGGCCATTCTCTGCAACATGCCCTCTTTGAGCCTGGGCTGCCCAGTCTGTTCTTTGAGCAAGTAGGGATCCAAATCAGGATTCTCTGACTTCTTCTCTGACTTGCAGGTATTAGGAGGCTGTCAGTGAGCGTGGCTGAAAGAAAACCCCCGCTTGCACTCATTGCTCTTTGTTCAGATGAAGTGATGCTTTTGTGGCATTCTGCTCTCTGGCACAGAAAAGGTGGGAAAGGCAGAAAAAATGGATTCCTTTACTCATCTGCCAAGAAAGTATTGCAGGTTTTAACACACTGAATGCCTGGGATTTCTATTCAACTTTCTAAGTAATAAGACTGAAACACGATATACAGCAGGAATGTTGCTGGCATTGTGGAAATTGTGCATAGGCTTGGAACAAATGAGAAACTGCAACAAATTAGGCATTCATTCCATTTGACTTTCACGACAAGCTAAAAACACAGAAGATACAATGAGTCCTGAGTGAGCAGTGATTCATTCCAATCGCCTTCATTCCTTGAGATGGGTGGCTCCTTGGAAGAATTTCTGTTCCTTAGCGAGGCTCAGCAGTTAGTTCATTTGAAATCTAGTTTCCAAAAACTGATCTACCGCCCCACTAAATTATTCCTTGTTACCACATTACTGAGAGGGTCACTGTGATGCTGGGGGGGGGGCGGCTACCTTCCCTTCATTTGAAATATTTTCAAACAACTGAACTCATCCACACTCTAGTCATTCCTTGTTCTCTCTTGACATTATTTAGAGCCTTTCTATGAGACCATTTTCAAAACGGTGACCCACTACATGGTATAGAGCTTACATTTCTCAGTGTCATATACAGACACACAGAGCTTAGGACAAGTGAGACCAGTGTCTTGATGTTCTGGTCTGATGGTCTCACTTAATAGTTTTGTGAATTCCTAACTTAAGAACAGGCCTGGTTCATTTACTCTCAACGGTCTGATGATTACATGTTATTGTACCTCTGGGTAGGTTTATTTCCTTGTTTTTTTGATTCAGTGGTTTCCCTGTCCTAAATCCTTTTAAAACAAATAAAAAGAGAAGTTAAACAAAAGAATAAGGAAACATTCCTCCTGAATGAGGTCCTCTAGCCAGGCCCCAGTCTCAAAATGTTAGCTGCTGGTTCAGTTTTCCACATTCATGACAAAGCTTGTGGCAGTGCTGCTGTCATGGCAAGTGTGTGCATGTGAAAGGCACAAGGATCCCTTGAACAATCAAGGTGGGGAAGGATTTGGGATGTGTGAGATAAAGTGGGCTCAGCAAATTGCAGGGTATTCCAAGCTATTCATTTGACAATCACCACCATAACCTCAGCAAAGGCATTGGCTCACATTGTATTGTCTGATGAATCCTTGACTATGGAATTCAGGCTCTAGACAGGCTGTGAAGAAAAATGGATGGAGGGCAAAAGAGGCACAGTGCCTGGCAGTTGGCAGCCCTTTCTCCCTTGCTCTTTGCTTCAGTATTCTCGTTTACTGGGAAATCGATGGTCTTCCCACAAATTGCTAGGAAGCCCCGACTGAAAGAGATCACCTTGGAGAGCCTCCCTCCAAGTGGACAGAGTGCCTCAAAATCTGGGAGTCCTCCTAGAAAGCAAACAGTAGCAGAATGTGACAGTCTGAGAGAGCCTGGCAAACTCCCTCCCTCACAAGTGAACTTAGATCCGGCCAGTAAAAAAGTTAAGAAAAAACTAAAGCATTTATTAAAAGACCGACAACAGCAACAGGGTAGATGCAAAGGATCAGAACAAGCCATGTATCAAAAAGCAAACAGTACTGACAAAGAAAAATTGTTGGTAAAGCCTTGGAAGGAGATTAAAATGCAAACAATTTCCTGACATGGTTAACTGAATACAGTATTGTATTTGACTTCTGCTGTCTCAGGATTCTGGTCCTATATCCACAAAGGTCAGCGGCATGCCTTGTCAAGCTGCTGCTGCTTTCAATGACAGACTGGGGGCGACACACCTAAGCATTCCTGTGAATGCTTAGATTCCAATTCTATCTGGCCCTTTATAGTGGCAGGAAACCCAGGCCATTGTCATGCACTTCTGGGGCATTGTCACAAACAGCAAGGGCATGCAACAGTGGCTCCCAGAGGTTCTGCTGCTCTAGAGAAGTTGGCAGTGGGGTCATTGTGGGCAGGGAGGGGGAAGGCAGAGGAGTTTGGGGTGTGGAAGGGGAAGGGAAGGATGAATCTGATGGCACCAACGTGTGCCAGGGTCCAATCCCCTCTTTTCCAACCTGTCCCACCCCTTTTCTCAAACTAATAACAACAACAACAACAACAACAACAACAACAACTCGGTATTTATATACTGCCTTTCTGGTCATTGGATTACTCCTCTGACTTTATTCAAGGCAGTTTACATAGGCAGGCATATCTAAATCCCTCAAGGGGATTTTTACAATTATACCAGCTACATAGCTAGCATGGATCTGAGGAGACCCATAGACTACTAGGAAGCCTGCGCATAGATAAATATAAAATATTTTTATTTACCTCTGGCAGGCCTTCTGATTACTCCTCCCACTATTGGATGTAGTGTAAGCTCTGTCAGCATGGCTCCATCATCGGTTTGTTTATTTATTTAGCGTATGGCATATAATACATGGACTTATATAACAATTAAACTAGATCAAATGTCAATGTCCAGTTTGTCCAACCATTCAAGGACAGAGTTACCTTCATTGAAAAAGTCACACCATGGGCCAGTATAAGCCCTCAGTTTGCAGCCAGACACAATGTGGTATACGATTTGGCGGGAAAACCTGTGGCAATCACACTGTGGGGTAGATACTAGCCCCCATTTAAACATTGAGTCCTGGTAAACACCATGTAGGGTACAGATCCTGTTCAAAGTTTTCTAGTGCTGGCGAGGTAAGTCGAAACCTGGCACCTTAAGTGTAGGATCGTCTATATATCTACCTGTTTCTGGGCGTTCGACTGCCCATTTAACTTTCCATTGGGCATTGATGTTGAAATTATTGTGCAGATGTTGCACGAGTGCCAGAGAAGGCTTTAAGCCTACCAATTGATAGATGAGGAAGATCAGTGTGCACTGGTAAAAGTGGGTTGTTGGTGATTTTTCTATATTCTTTCACTAAAGCCTCTTGTCTCCATAGGGTGGGGAATAGAATTGGGCAGTGAGTGGTCTTAAAAATCCTAGGATTGATTATATCATAGGTGTTCCCAATTGGGTGGTTTGTGACCACTTGGGTAACTAACTGCTTCCTGTACTGGTCAGATGGATTTGAATGTCAATCAGCGGTTGCATCCCAAACCTAGCGGGTTGATTGAGGTGGACCCAGATGATGAGACCAGCAATCTACAAAATGATCTGTCCGCTCTACCATGTAGCTCTGTTGCAACAGTGCTGAATTCTAAGAACACCATTGCCAAGGAAGCATCCCAGAACAATGGCTCTGCAACAGGATGCCATGGCAGTCTTTTATAGGATGCTGAGGTATCACAGAAGGTTCTGGGGAATTAGATGTGCCCCAAAATAGGAGAAAACTGGCAAAAAATTAGGGAAAAATCTAGGATTTTCACCACACAGATGTTGCTCTTCATGCAAGTCTGCAGCAGTTTCTGCAGAAAGAAGTGTCTTGAATCTCTCTCTCTCACACTCATACACACACACACATGGGTGACTCACTGAACCTTACACATGGCAAACCCTTGACTCACTGAACCTTAGGAAACCATGGCCTCTGGCCTCTGAGATTTTGGATGCACCATTTCGGCTGTTTGGGCCTGTCCTCTTTCTGTCTAGTATGGCTTCAGTTGGGGGTCATTTGATGCCCTTTTTGCAACTTTTTCATGCGCAGGAGGAAAGAAGGCTTGGTGCCTCTGGCAGGGATGGGGGGCGAGAGAGAGAGAGTGAGAGAGAGTGCATGTAGAGTGAGCAAAACAGGGTCCTGGAGGTTACCTCTGGTCACCCTGCCCCCATCCAGAGCACATGGAGAGCCTACAGGTCAAGAGAAGCTACAAGGAAGGTTGGGAGAGATTTCTACTTGTACTGGCAGAGGGGGTGGGGAGGGTGCTATTCTACTGTGGAACATGCTAGTTACTATGAAGGTATTGCTGTGGGGGACAGAGAGAAATGTTCTGTTGGGCAAAATCATGCTGGGGTTTTTGCCTTTCAGACATATTTTTAAAATTAATGGCTGCTGTTTGGGGCTGGGGAGACCCTTTTTCTGGTGGAGAAAGCATGGAAAGCATTTGCGCTAAAGAGAACCAAGAACTTAAGTGTGGAAAAGGTTCTAAGCAGGGGCGGATCCAGGGGAGGCCATGGGTGCATACCCCCACCCCAACTGTCCTGCCAGCAGGAAAGGGCACCCACCGGGATGGAGAGCAAAATCGGGTGTCAGGGAAACACCCACTGGGTGGGTGCCAAGGAAATTGCTTGGAATGGGAGCCCAGGTCTACCGATCCAACAAATAGCCACAGAGGCTATAAACTCAGTTTGGAGCCCAGGTCTACCCAAGCAGGTAGCTGGCCCACCCATGAAAGCCCCATTAGAGTCAATGGGGCTCACTCCCCAGGTAAGTGTGGATAGGATTGCAGCCTGAAGCCCCATCCTATCCAACTTTCTAGCACTAGTGAAGTTGCAATGCAGTCCCAAGGCAAGGGAACAAATGTTCCCATACCTTGAGGAGTGACTGCCCCCCCTTGGCACAGGTGCACCAGCACTGGAAAACTGGAGAGGATCCGGCCCTGAGTCGCCTCAGGGAGCTGCTTGGCGGGGCTCCTCACCTCTGCGAACCTCCACTAAGTGGGGTGGAGAGCAGAATGGCGGGCTGTAGCATCCCTTTCCTGCCACACTCCCCCTTCCGCTCCCTGCCCCGCAGGCTTTGCAGAACAAGGGGGTGGGAGGGAGGAGCCGAGGCCGGCGCGCTGCAGCGTCGCATGTTGCACCTGCGGGGGAGGTCTGGGGCCGGTCCTGCACTGTTGGTTAGCGGCTGCTCCCTTCGCTACCCCGCGCAGCCACCACGCGGCCAGCTCAAGCCTGCGCCGTGGGGAACAGCCCTGGCCCTCCCGCCCCCGCCGGCGGCGCGGGCGTGGCTGGAGAGGCGAGGCAGGATGGGGCGGCCCCGGGCGAGGCCAGCGCTTGTCAGCCGGCAGCCTCGCATAGCGGCTCGTTTCTCCTCGCGCTCCGGTCTGCTGCGTCCTCGCCGCCGCCATGCCCAAGTGCCCGCGCTGTCAGAAGGAGGTCTACTTCGGTAAGGCTGCGCGCCGCGGGCGCCTTCCAGCCCAATCCTAGGCATGTCTACTTAGAAGTCAGTCCCATTAGAGTCAATGGGGCTTACTCCCAGGAAAGTGGGGATAGGATTGCAGCCTGAGAGCCCAGTCCTATGCATGCCTACTCAGATTTAAGTCCCATTAGAGTCAATGGGGCTTACTCCCAGGAAAGTGTGGCTAGGAGCCCAATCCTAGGCATGTCTACTCAGATGTAAGTCCCATCAGAGTTAATGGGGCTTACTCCCAGGAAAGTGTGGATAGGATTGCAGCCTGAGAGCCCAGTCCTATGCATGTGTACTTAGATGTAAGTCCCATTAGAGTCAATGGGGCTTACTCCCAGGAAAGTGTGGATAGGATTGGGCTCTTCCTCGCCCAATGGGGCTTCCTCTTCCTGCCCTTCCTCGGCAGGGCACTGGCTGGGGGGGCCGTGTAAGGAGCGAAGCGGGAAGGAGCTCCGGCAGGCGCGCTGGTTCCCTGTTGGCGGGCTTGGCGCAGCGGTCCAGGCAAACTTGGTGAGGTCCCGGCTGGCCACGTGGAGGGAGGGTGGCGAGGTCCCTCCCTGCTAGGATTTTACTTCAACAGTGCAAGCCAATGCATGTTTACTCAAAAGTAAGTCCTACTGTAAGCAGTGGAACTTAATCCCAGGAAAGCGTGCATAGGGTTGCAGCTTCCAAAAATGCTGGAGAGCTGCTCAGGGATCTCCCACCAAAAGCCAAGGGTCCATTGAAGTACCTGGATTCAGTGGGGATTCATCCACTTTAGTCGATTTTTAATCTAGGCTGCCAGAATTGGTCAGTTCATAGGAGGGATCCACCCAGCCCAACTCTCCACTCACGTCTGGAAGGCATCCAGAAGGAGCCTTGCAGTTGTCTGGCACTCTTTCTTGCCCGCTGCTGCAAACACGCCCTTGGAACCTCGTGGACTGGGCTAGAAGGCTTGGAGGCAGCAGGGCCTCCCAGAGGAGTTTTACAGGGGGTAAAAAAGTTCCACCAAAGCGGGAGGGGTGGAGGCAAAGCAGAGTAGGGGGAGAGTGGTGATGGGGGCAGGCAGAAAAAGGGTGGGGAAGAGTGAAACGGAGCAGGGTGAATATGGGCAAAAAAGTCTTTGGAGCCCAGGCTTCCAGGCGGTGGTGGCAGCTAGACCCAGTAATTCAGAATATCAAACACACTCCTAAGTCTCTTTAAAATCTCTCTTATGTCTCTTTTAAATATAGAAAATCATTGCAGAAAGTTAGCACCATCATATTTAGACTTGCACTAGAATGGAAACTGTCCTGTGTGTACCCCAACTTACTTCTGCAGTAGCTATAGCCCTGCAGCTGTGCCTCTGAACTCCTATTCACTTCTTCATGGTAAGCAGATGCACAGGCCAAAGAGCTACTGTAGCAGGCCAGTTTCCTCCCAGATTTGACACTGTGTTAAGAAGTATGTGTGCATTCCTGGACCTGGCACATATGGTACCTACATACCCACGGTAGTGCCCCCAGCATCCCACATGGGCAGTGAGTCCAAGTGAGATCAGAAAATGTAAGATAGCAGGAAATTTCTGGGCCCCCTCCTTTGGCTCCTGGGCCCCCTTTTTGATCCTGGGAGAGCCCACTGTAGTAGAGGGGAAAGGGTGGTCTAGGTGGCCCCCCCAAAGCTGTTTCTCTTTAATTATCCTAGTCAAAGTGCAGAACTATGGTAGTCCTAAGACAGGCATGGGAGAACCTTTCTCCAGCTGCCTGTGAAGGCTGTTGCCCACTGAAGCAAGGGACCACTGCAGGCTCAATATGGGGAGGGAGAGCTTGTGTGTGTTGAATTAACCACCCTTTTTGTGATATGCAAACATGCACAGGGACATTGCTGCTAATAGCCTGGTGCACAAATCCTGTCACCGTTTCCAAATCACTGTTGTGAAGAGTAATGTAAAGAGCCATAAGAGCTGTCCCCCGTTGGAAGAGCTGTCCACCACTCTCTTTCTCTCTCAATTACACTTAGGCTACACTGTAATATGTAATGCAAACTTCCTGGTATCTAGATGTTTTTATGTTTTGCTGGAACCAATCAGAGGCATTGGTAGAATACAGTGAGCAATATTTGCATAATGATCTGCTGGCCACCCCTTGGGGGGGGGGAGAGAGAGAGAGAGTCTGTGTATTCTTGTACAGGAAACTTTAGGGCTTGAAGTTTGAGGACTAAACTATTTCTTAAACATGTCATTGTCTAACTTGGGGTTTTCGTTTCGTTTACAATAGTAGTTGCAGGGACCCCAAATCTGAATTGGGAAAAAGAGTGTTTAATTCCTTGCTATTTTCCCACTCAAAGTGGGCATTTGCACCAGAAAGTGTAATTGCAGCAAATAGCGCCTTTGAGGGGAAAGGCATGCTTGGGTGAACACTCTTTTCTCCCATACTGCATCACAAATATCCTCTTCCCTGCTATTTTTAAAAGGAAAAACCCTAAACTAGATGAATATATATCAAGATTGTCATTCATTCTACCTCTTCTCTGAGAAACAGGGCCGAGTGTGCCACCCTAGGTGATGTGTTCTCTCATGAGCTCCCAGAATTCCTTAGTTCCTGCCCTGTGCAGACAAAAGGAATCAGTAGTGTTTGGCACCTATCAGGCAGTTGGAGGGAAGGAACAAATACCATTATAATCAGAAACATTGCCCCTTTTCAAGTGTTTGGAGGGGTCTCAGAGTGCATGTTGGTCAGGTGGTGACATGCTGTATGTGGGCAATATGTTTATGCATATCGAAGCATACACATGCAGGTATATTGGAGATGTGCATCATGTGTACTATAGGGCAAGGCTTGTCATGCAGTGCCACATCATATCCTATACATGTTCACTGAGTACAAAGAGCCCCTCCTAAATGTTTGAAAAGCCATTAGTTATTTGATTTTTCTCTGTAAACCGCTTTGTGAACTTTTGTTGAAAAGCAGTATATAAATACTGTTAATAATAATAATAAAAGTCTGTTGAGATTCCAGGGACAGTGAGAACAAATGCTGCCGAGAGGATTAACAGGCCACAAGAACATATTCGAGCACATGAGTTTGGTGCCCTGTCTCCAGAGTGCATGAATGCACCTGGTGCAAGACTCCAGGGACTGGGAATAATGTCTAAAGGGCACATGTTACTGGAATGTAATGGCTACCATGTTTGGCTGTACTCACAAGGCATGTAAAGAAGCTAAAGGATGCAAGCAATCCATTTTTTTGCACAACAAACGAGTGAGTGAGTGAGTGAGTGAGTGAGTGAGTGAGTGAGAGAGAGAGAGAGAGAGAGAGTGTGTGTGTGTGTGTGTGTGTGTGTGTGTGTGTGTTCGAGTTTGTACTGGCCCCAGAGAAATGATGATTGGTCACTCCTCTGGGAGGATGTTGTACATAGATTGTATTTGGCTCAAGGGGGACCATTTGCAATTCACAGCTAGGTCTTGCTCCAGTATGCATCTCAGAGAAATGACTAGTAATGGCATCTCTCTTCAGGGCAGGAGATTCATATAGAAAGGTTAAGTCTCAGCATGTGCAGGGCACAATTTCTTCATCTCAGTCAACTTCCTCTCTGAAGATGTGACTTCCAGACAAGAATGCATCATGGCACTGCTCTTCTTAGAAACGCTATTATGTTAACTTTCTTAGGCAATGGGGCCTGCTGAACAGGCAAAGTTAATGAGACTGCTCTTGGCATTGATATCAGTTTGTGGGAAAATCACTAAGGGATTGTTCTGCAGAAGAAACTGACTTGATGCTGCAGGCCTTAGCTGGCTTCTTTTGTCACCTTTTGCCCTCATGGTGCTGCTGATTTCAGTTTCTTCTTAGCTGTTAAGGTGTAAGTCAGGCAGGCACAGAGATGGAGCAATGCAGCCCTCATTCAAGACATCTTTGCAAAGCAAATTAATTCAGTGTGGGAAGTGCAAGTTTTGCCCGTGCTTGCAATGATGTGAGTTACACACTTGCAGCCGTAGTTTTACTGATGGTAAGTGCAGAAGAGACAAATGTCCCTTGAAGACAAGTGGGTCTAAAGCTGTGTTGAAGGCCTTAGGACCTGACCAGCGCTCATTTTCTTGGAGGATGTTGGAAGGAGGACTAAGTTGTATAGTTTCAAACTCTTAGTCCTCCTTCCAACAACCTCCGAGAAAATGAGTTTATCCTAGTTTAACTGTGCCCTGATCTGGGAACTTTTTAACTAGAAGTTTTTGTCCTGGTATAAATCCCTTAATACAGTTGCACAGTTTCATTTCCTGCTTTGAGTGTATTTGAAGAGCTGTACCTACAATTGTTTGTTTCCAGCTGCTGAAACCACTAACAGAAAAGCAGTGGTTCTCTGACTTGTTTTATGCAACACTCAGGAATACATGTGCATTTTGTTTTAATTAATCTGTAATAGCTTCCTGCTTCTTTACTCCTAGTCACTCACATTATTATTGTTGTAGTTTCATCATCAAAGTGTGTGGCATTTTGCAAAATGTAACATATTTGTAATCCCCTTGAGGCAGATTTTTACCTTTAAAATAGCAGATACAGGTCCAGCCTATTTATACACTGATTTTTTACACACGAATTTGACTCAACATGAATGGCCACTGCAAATGAGAAGGAATGTGCTGATCCCTGGAGAAGGGGAAAAATGCATCCCTTTAAAATCAGTTTTAAAAACTGAACAGTCCTTAAACCAGCCATTTTCAACCTTTTTCAGCTCACAGCACACTGACAAGGCACTAAAGTTGTCAAGGCACACTACTACTTTTTAATTACAGTATCATGTTACAATTAATTTAATTAATATAACTAAGGGCACAAGCCTAACCAGGTCTACTCAGAAGTAAGTCCTATTTTGTTCAGTGGGGCTTACTCTCAGGAAAGTGTGGTTAGGATGGCAGCCTTAGATCACTACATGACAGTGAAGCTTGTCCCCAGAAGCTTGGAGAGGGAGGTGTATGTGGTTTCTGGAAAGGTTTTGAAGCAGGTCTGTTCAAAGTGTTATCAGTTGGTGTGCTCTGATATGCCAGGAAGTGGCAAAGAGAGATGAGAGTGAGCACACTGGAGAAATCGAAATGTGCTGTGAGGGACAGTGAGGAGATGTGGCTGAAACAAGTGCAGGATTCACTGGGGTGGGGGGGAGAGAGAGAAAGGGAATGGGAGGCACCTTCTGAACTTTGGAAGGTGGTGAAGAGGGAGGGGAGGGGCAGAAAGAGAGGGGTTAACTGCAATTATGATGGGGGATGTGTGTGCAGGAGGGGAGGAGGTGGGGTGGGGGGAAGAAAAGCATCACTTGCCTGCTCATTTATTCAAGAAAGAATGCAACCAAGCCTCTGTATGTCTACTCCGAAGTAAGCACCATTATAGTCAATGGGGCTTACTCCTAGGTAAGTGTGGATAGGATTGTGGCCCAGTGCCCTTCCTGCCAAAGCCTTGCCAGGGGAGGCAACGAAGGCAGGGTCACTTTGGGGTATTGCAGACAAGGAAAAGGGTCTCTCCAGGATCCTTGCCAGCCAGCTTCTTCTGGCTCCTACCTGCTTCCACCTTCAGGCTCGCTCTCACTCTCACTCCCTCCTTCCTCTCGCTGCTCGCCCTCACTCCCTCCATGTTCTGCCCACTGGGAGCTCTTCCAGGCTTCTCGAGCTGCCTGGCTGGCTGCCCAATCAGCGCGTGGGGCAGTCACCAGCAACAGCAGGAGCGTTCAAGCCCCTGCGCAGCTGCCCCTTTCTCTCCTGCAGCCGCGCGAGGCTCCAAGCCGCAGCTGCTTCTCCCCCGCGTGCAGCTGCTGCTGCCGCCACCTGACTCCTTGGACCTGCGGCACACCTAAGGCAGCCTCACGGCACACCAGTGTGCCGCGTCACAGCGGTTGAAAACTGCTGCCTTAAACAATAGCCTCCTTAATGAGGGGGGGGGGCAGCTGGCTGACAATCCATCAGTCCTCTCTCCAGCAGACCCCTCCCTTCCCCCTGAGCACGTGAAAGAAAGGTGATCACTTTGCATTGGTGAAGGGAGGGGCTGAGTGAAGCGCCTTTGTAAGCGCTTGGAGGACGACTGATTGATGGATTGTCTTCTTAATGACTCTTATCTTGCATCACAAAGGTCAGTGAGGCTGTTTTAAATCACCCGAGCAAAGAAACTTTGTTTTTTAAATTGATTTGCTATAGTGCATTTTTTTGCCATCCACCTGAGTGCTTGGAACGCAACCCACACGAATAATGAGGCTCAGCCTGTATGTTGCCATGTTTTTTTTTTAATTTTAAAATATGGAAACAGCAAGTTGCTGGTGATGGTGCACAAAGCCCTAGACTTCTGTTTGGACTGTTTCTTTGCGCATCCTTATTTAAGTATAGTGAATACGTTGAAGGTGTTGCTGAGAAAAAGCTACCCCTAATCACATTGCAAATATTTGTGAGCTGCAGCTGCTGAAAGAAAGAACACATCAAAATCACACCCTTTGTACTCAGATTAAGGTCTCCGTTGTGAGTGTAAATATGTCCAGGACGAGGTGGAGAAGCAGTGTTGGCAGTGTTTCAGATCTCAGCATTACTTGTCTTGACCTGAAGAAGTGTCTGACCGATGTGTGGAAGTGCGTTCAAGTGACTCTTGCAGTGAGAGGCTCTGGTGGCAGGCAACCCTCCAAGAGCTGAGCAGTCAATGATGTGTATATATATGGACAAGCATTATTGCAAATTCCCACACCCTTCTAACTGTGTATACTTAACTGGGAAGCCAAGCTTGGTGCGTGTGCACTTAACTGGGAAGCCAAGAAGGCTGTGACAGGTGGTCTGTCATAGCTGAACATAGCAAAAGATCAATGGCTTCTGTGGGTCTGATGGGCAAGAACAGATAGGAGACCACAGCTTCATGCCAGCTTCAGTCTCTAGCATCTTCAGGTAAGGATATTAAGTAATAAAGCCAGGGAAGATCCCTGCCTGAGTCTTTGGAGAGCCACCACAAGACAGAATAGAGTAGCCAATAGTGGGCTCAATGGACCAATGGTCTGACTCCTCATAAGGCATATTAATATTTCCAGACAAGAACAAGTACAGGACAACTGCCTACCTAAGGGAGACCCCAGCCTTTCTTCAAGACATGACTGCTTTAACAATCACTTTTTTAAAGTGCCTCTTTCCTTATGCTGTTTTTACCATGTTCTTCATTTGTGTCATTCTATGACAGCTGAAAAAGTCACTTCTCTTGGGAAAGACTGGCACCGCCCATGCTTGAAGTGTGAGAAATGTGGCAAGACCCTGAGTTCAGGTGGTCATGCAGAGGTAAGTGTATGCTTGAGATGGCCTCTTGCCCTTTGACGTCAAACCCAAGCCAACCTGCATCCACACTCTACAGACACCTGAGCTTTTCTTTGGCCCAGACGTGTTTCAGTAATTTGCCACAAGCACAGGCTGTGCTTCTACGTTCATGACAGAGTGTGCAACCCTCGAACCACAAGCCTGGGGCTGTCTCAAGGCTTGTCCATGCACAGAGGGGAGCAATAAACTGACCTTTATTCTAGGATTTCTCGCTCTTGATTTTTAGTGTTCACTAACCACATGTGCCTTATTGGCTACTCCTCAGGACAAAATTTAATGTCATTAAAAGTGGCTTGGAATTTTCCTTCAAGAAACCCCTTTCTTTCCGGTCTCACACACCACCCACCTGCTTAATTCAGTTATAACTTTTTTTTCCCCTAGCAGTACTGTATAATATTTCCTGCTGTAGCATTCCAGCCTGGCTTATATAACGTATTGTATTTTTATTGTTAACTACTTTGAGGGCCCCTGTGGGCATAAAGATAGCAAGCTTTTTACAGAAGAGCTGAAGGAGAGAGAAGAGCAACTGAAGAGGAAATCCTTACTAGATCAGAGGGAATTATGGGGGAGGAGGGTGTCACCCTGTTCCTTAGAGATCTCTTTCCACTGCCAGGACATGTGGTTTCTGTCTTACTAGCTTTGAATTAGTAAATCCGGAGCACGAACAGACCAAAAGTCTTGTGTTGTGGGTCTGCCTCCATTTTCATGGGCTATTGGCCCTGATCCCAATAATCCTGAGGAGGCCCCGCTAGCTGTCCTGTCATTGGTGTTTTCTCTGATCTGTTTGTGTTGTCTCTGCAGCACGATGGGAAGCCTTACTGCAACCACCCTTGCTATGCTGCATTGTTTGGACCCAAAGGTAGGGTTCCTGCAGGGAAGATGATGGGTATTGGTTCTTACTCAGTGGGATTTTGTCACCAGAGCATGATAGCGTGTTGCAGTGACCTGCTAATTCATGCAAGACCTACGTGGGATGTCTTCACACATGAGATTTAATTGGGGTTTCTGCTTAGCTTTGTCCGGGATGGAAATGTCAACCAACACTATAGTACATGGGTTAGAATGTCCTTTATGTTTAAAAATTGATCTCTCCACTGCTTTAACAACAATTGCATGTGGCTAGTGCAGCTTTTTGCTGTTAAGTATGAAAATTGCCTTGCAGTGTAATCATATGCATGGTTACTCACAAGTATGTCCCACTGTGTTCAATGTGACTTAGCGTGGGTACTCACGTATAGAAATTTCATGTATGAAATTTTTGCCAAGTAATCAAGCTCCAGTTCTCACTTTGTGTTATCTCCGGGTCAATCAGAGGGCAAAGCCTTTCAACTCTGAAAAGTTTCCTTTCTCAAGGGCAGACAGGCGCCAAGTTTCTCAAGCAGCAGGCAGGCACAGCTCCTTAGAAGCAATTTGTTAACCTTTTATTCTCCTTCCTTCTGCTGCAGCCTGGTTCTGCTTTGCAAATGGTTGCAAAGCAGGTCTGTTTTTTGAAACACCAGGATGGGACCCTCCGTCCCAGGCTACAATTCAGTGCACCCTTACTTAAGAATAACACCCATGGAAAGCAGTGGGTCTACTTCTGAGTAAAAAGGGCTGCAAATATATGCAGATGCATCTCTCTGTGATGCATGAATTGCATTGCACACTCCCAGTTATGTGCTATATGCTGTACGTAGAGCTTCTGGCTTAACGCACCAGACACCTTAAAGGTGGATTTGATTCATGGTTCAACCTTTTTCACTTGCATATCCCTTGGCAGCCCATTTCCATAAATTGTACCCTTTCCATTAGCAAAATGTTTGTGATTAGTAAGACAAGTCCTCATCAACTCCATATGAAAGCCCAGACTTCATGTATTCATCACATATTTTCTCTTTTCATCTATTTGAAGAAACAGAAGACTCTGCCTTTGCACTGTTTTGCACCAGAAGTGAGAAATTCTGGGTGATTGATCACTTTCCATATTATGTTTCAGCTTTTTTACTGTGCTGGTTTTCAATCACTGGTTCATACATGAATTGATGACCAAAAACTAGCTATTGGTGGGGCTTTCACAACCAACTGGCTACCTCCCTTCCAGGCTGTGCGTTCTGGAACACGGCCTGCCTTTTTCTGCCATTCTGCCATTCTTTTTCAAGCACCCCTAAAGGTCCTATTGAGTGTCCCTGGGAGTACATGAATACCAGATTGGGAACCACTGGTATGTTGTTTACAGTGCACTTACTCTGATAGTGTTTACAAAAAGGTGTTTAAGACCAGAATTTAAAAAAGAATAAAAATATATCTTATGATCTTTTACTGTGTTTTTAATAAATTAGAGACTACAGTTCTTAGGTAACAATTAGTGTTAGGTTATTTTTCAGGATCTGGCCTCTGGTAAAATTAGACAAAACTATAGTCAGACACCCCCCTAAGTTTAACCCCTGACTTATCCGAGGGTCATAGAAAATTCCGTGATTGTTGGCTCAAAACCTGTCCTTGACTTATCTGTGGGATTGACTTATAGGCGGGTGTCTGTGGTACTTTTAGGTGTGTATGTATAGGATTGCATCCCTAGAGAGTACCAGAACAAGCCAGTTCCTTCCAAATAGGTTTTGCAACACCGCTGGGACTCACTTTCTGTATCTTCACACCTACTGTGCATCTGAACCGGTTCAAAGACATGCCAGATACTGGGAGGAAAATCAGAATTTCTGACAGTAGTGATTGAATGAATAATAGTTCACATAGAAGCTGGTTGGCACATCAGAATATTATTTAGTATAATACGACCACTAACTGGACAAAGAGCAAGGGCAGCATGACCTGGGACACTGCCCACTACCCATAAGGCTAACTGGGGGGAAAAAGTTCCTTTTTTCCCAGGACATTCCAAATCTGCCATCTCCTCTCTCCCACCCCATCTGCTGCTGATGCAAGCCATATTGGATTGCTTCATGGCTGGGCTGGCGGTGACAAAGAAGCCCTGTTACAGTAGTGACTCTTATATGTAGCAGGGTGAGAGGAATTTTCCCTATTCATCCCTGGATAGTCTCTTTTCCAATGGTTTTCTGTTGGTGTCTCATGTGTTTATGTGTGTATATGTGTGTGAAGATTCTGAGTTTCTTTGAGTCAGGGAACCATTTTCTCATTCCTCTGTTATGTTTACCACTTCAAAAATGTTTTAAAGTTGAAAAGCAGTTAATAATACTTTAAAATAATATTTCATTCAGAAGAGATGATTAGTAGTGTATATGGAGCAGTGTCAATACACGCTATAGTTATAAAACTAACAGCCCAATCCTTTCCACTGTCACTCCATAGCATGCATGATGGCCTAGTCCAGTAACTTGCTTTGTGCAGTTCACTGACAAGCTTTGACACCGATCTAGTCACTACCCAATAGAAACGTTGTCTGCTTTCTGTCTCTCTTTCAGTAGAATTTTCAGACCTTTTAGGCTACTTTGCACAAGACACTGAAGACAGTGAGCGAGGGCTGTTCCTCTGTTTATGGGGGGAGGGGATGACGACGACACGATCCTTCCCTTATTTTCTCTTGAAGGACTACATTCTTGTCCAGGGGTGCCCAAACCCCGGCCCGGGGGCCACTTGTGGCCCTCAGGGACTCCCAATCCGGCCCGCGGGGAGCCCCCAGTTTCCAATGAGCCTCTGGTCCTCTGGAGACTTGCTGGAGCCCATGCTGGCCCAACGCAACTGCTCTCAGTGTGAGGCCAACTGTTCAACCTCTAACGTGAGCTGTGGGATGAGGGCTCCCTCCACTGCTTGCTATTTCACGTCTGTGATGCAGCAGTGGCAGTGACAGAAAGGCCAGCCTTGCTTTGTGCAAGGCCTTTTATAGGCCTTGAACTATTGCAAGACCTTCATTCATTCATATAAGTTCCATCTCTAATATACTCATTTATGTAAATTTATTCAAATTTATTCAAATTTCAAATGTAAATTAATTCTTTTTTTCCCCCGGCCCCTGACACAGTGTCAGAGAGATGATGTGGCCCTCCTGCCAAAAAGTTTGGACACCCCTGTTCTTGTCCATTGTGTATATAGAGATGGAGGGAAGTGCGATGGCTCTCTATGATCTATATTTGCCTGACTTGGGTTTCTCTTCCAGGATTTGGCCGTGGAGGTGCTGAAAGCCACACATTCAAATGAAGATGAGGTGATTGTCGTTGTCCCCCCCATTTGAATCTTGGCTCATAACAAGGAGATCTTTATGGCCATGATCCCTTCAGCTCACAGTACTCTTTTCCTCTTCTTTAGGGCTGGAAGAATGGGGCTTGGATCCTGACAGCTTCGCAAGCAGTATAGCCTCAATGCATTTCCCCCTTGTAGCCAGCGAGTATATGTTAAAAGCTTTTCAAGGAGATGTCATGCTAAATGAATGAGATATTTCCTGTTCTGTATCAGTTGAGTTATATGGTGGATAAGAGTTTGAGATGAAGAAATTTTGCTATTAATAACACAGAGAGCTTCCTGAAGAGGAGGAGTTGTGACCAAAAAACTTGAGCCTGCTTTTAAACCCTGCTCTGTAGTAATGGTGATTCTGACTTTAATAAAAGTTTGAATTAATATGTGTGCTGTAGTTTTTGTGTAGGAAGGTGGACATGAAATTTGTATTTGTTGGCTGTCAGCCAAACTAGCTGACTAGCTGGAAACTTTTTTTCCCAGCTTGTGTGCAGGGGCCTGAATTGGACTGTATGGGGGTAGGGTTAAAGCATGTAGAGAAGTAAAGTGGGGTTACATTCCCACCACAGTCCTGATCTAGATCAACTCACCACATGTGTCATTTACAGGGGTGGGGAGGAAGCTAGCACACCAGGGCCCATGATATGATTAAAATCACACCTAGTTTTGGCTCTTCATCAGAGAGACTTCTGTCTCCAACCTCCATTTAGGTGCTGACATTGAGTCAGCTAGATGTGTAGCTAGTTGGATTTTAAAGAGGCATGCTTCATCCCAGAAGTGCCTCTCCTTTAATTAAAAACAGTTCTGGGATAGAGGTGGATTCCGATCAGGACCATTGTGGTCAGGGAGGGAAGGGTGTTCAGCCTTTTTCCTGGTGCCCAACAAAGTTGCTCCCAAAGTTATTTGCAGGCTAAAGAATTGTGAAAATTGTTCTTAAGGGTGTCGGCCACATCTATCATGGGTCCAGGTGTGCAAGCATTTTAGTCAGAATGTGTGATACATATGTAAATAAATTTAGTACTGTTGATCTTGGTTGATCACCTTTACTATCAGAACACCAAACTGCTGCCAACAGCATATTACATAAACTGAACAGTGTGCATCTCAAATGTTCTAGGAGCCATTTGGTGCTCATTCAGATGTGGGCTCAGAATGGGGCCAATTATTTATTTCAGTTTGGGTCCTGCTTTTCTCCTAAATCATCTCGGGACAACTAACAGCATATTAAAAACATACGGGTATCAAAGGAGAACAAAACCAGAGCTATCCCACAGATGCAGTAAATATCCACTAACCAACCAGAGCTCAAATGGCTGATAAAATAAGTATGTTTTTAGGCTGGGAGAGAGGGACCATCCAAATGATCCCACAGGAGGAGCTTTAAGAAGTTCTTAATTTTTCTATGGCTTGGATAATATAAAGACAAACTGGATGGAGTGCTTTGCATGTACCAGGGAGATCCTTAAGTGTTCTTTAGGATAGCATGCAGTTTTTTCTGACTCTAAATGTTTGTTTCGGAATGTGAATGTTGTTGCTGTTAATAGTTTTCAACAATCAATTGCAACAGTATCCAGCTCTCTCAAGGTGTCTCGATGAGTGCACAAGTGGTTTTTCCATTTTTATCATCTCAACAACTCTAACACTTCATACTTTGTACTCAGTACAAAGGAACGGGACGGAAAGCATTAAAACACAGCATATGTTAACGCAGTGTCCCTGTTCCTTTGTACTAAGTACAAAGTATGATGAGTGTATGTAGCATAACATTGGACAGTTTATATTATTACTGTTTGTCAGTGCTAGTTCAGGAGGACACTGGCAGTCAAGCACAAAGTTCCCCCAGTTACTCTGATTACTGCTGGTGCTGCTACCCCTGCTAATTAGCATTTGTCCTATTATCCTATGGTTGCTTAGTAGGAGCCTTTGATGAGAGACTTTTGAGAATTTAACAACCCAATCCTATACCCGACCTAGTCTAGCCCCCGATTTTTATAGTTACCAAACAGCTTAGATAATAATAATAATAATAACAGGTATTTATATACCGCCTTTCTTGGTCTTTATTCAAGACTTTGTTCAAGGCGGTTTACATAGGCAGGCTTTTTATTTAAATCCCTTATTAAATAGGGATTTTTACAATTTCAAAGAAGGTTCTTTCTTTCAAGAACCACTACATTCAGGTGTTTCATTCCGATCTGGCTTCACATTCTGGCCTCCATCCTCCACGCTCAGAGCAGATGGAATAGCTCGGCTTCAGCTTGTCAGCTGCTTCAAGGTCGCACGGTGCCGGTGGCCTCAAACTGGCGACCTTGTGGATGTTATCTTCAGGCAGACGGAGGCTCTACCCTCTAGACCAGACCTCCTGCCCAGCAGATGAAACAAACTGCACAACCCAGCCTGATTTGTGGACTACTACAGATAATATAAAAGTTAAGGCTGCAAGTTTAATTGGTTAAGGTTCCAATCCTATCCAGTTTTCCAACTCTGATGCAGTCACAATGCACCCCTAAGGTAAGGGAAACATGTTCCTCTACCTTGAGGAGACTTCCATGACTGCTACCCCACCACAGGATATAGTGCATGCCCTGTTGGCCTGGCTGCATCAGCACTGGAAAGTTGGATAGGATTGGGCCCAATTAATCAACAAAAGCTTTAACTAATGAATCAGTTGGGCCTATTTTAATCCATGATGGAATTTGAATCCATTGGTGTTTGTTTTTTTAAAGCACCTATTTTAAATCTACACATACTCTGATTTAGGGACATCCAAATTATGGACGGCTGTGTTGGCATGTTTTTGCTGGACCAATACATCCAATACCTCCTTTGCTGGTGCTTCCACTCAAGCATGATAGGGCTGGGCCAACAAGAACTGGTTGTTCCAACCTACACTGGTTTCAAGTTATGGACTATGGAGTACAACCCCTCTGTGAGTAGGGGATTATTATTATTATTATTATTATTATTATTAACAGTATTTATATACCGCTTTTCAGCTAAAAGTTCACAAAGCAGTTTACAGAGAAAAATCAAATAACTAAATGGCTCCCTGTCCCAAAAGGGCTCACAATCTAAAAAGATGCAAATGAATACCAGCAGACAGCCACCAGAACAGACAGTGCTGGGGGGAGGTGGGCCAGTTACTCTCCCCCTGCTAAAAAAAGGAGCACCCACTTGAAAAAGTGCCTCTTACCCAATTAGGATTTGGTGTATTTTGATTGTAGTAGTGTGTTACTGCAATAGGATATAAAAAAAATAAATATTAAATGTGATAGTTCAAGTGGAAACTTCAGTTTAATAAACTGTAAGTTATCTTTCATTGCATTCAGGGTCTTAAAAAAGGCACCTCTAATGAGATTTGGGTAATGTGCAAATTTATCAGTTTAAGACCCAATGTATTGGAATAGCAGAAGAGCTGTCGAGGAGGTAGGGTGTGGTGCCAGCAGTGGCCTCTTTAAGGGTAAGGTGTGGGCATTCAGCAGAGAGTGTATTCCACAGCTGCAGCCACTTGAAGGCAATAGGGCCCTCAGGCATAAAAGCACCAGATGAAGGGAGAGTTGGGTGTGGGTAGCAGAAGGAGGAAAGCTTGAGGAAGGACAGACTGGATTAATGGCTAATGGAACTGCTGATGGACTGATAGGTGAATGGACTTTGGAGACTGCTGGAGACACTGAGATCGGTGTTTGGCACCACACCCAAGACCTGCTGAGGACCAAAGTGCTGCTAGGTGGGAGGAGCTGCTGGCAGGAGAGGGGAGGAAGGAGGACCTCTGCAGGTTAAACAGGCAAGCTACCCTGGTGGTGGGGTCCAGCAGTGCTGCAAGGCAGAACTAGGGACATTCTTGGGGGGGGGAAAGGGGGAGCTAATTAGCTTAAAGTGGGCATAGTTCTCTAGGCAGAGCTTGGCTTTGGAATCTGGCAAAACACCCAACCATATCCCCCACCAGTCCATAGCACACAGTGCTGCTGCTGGAGCACGTGATGCATGCTATGGGCCTAGGAGAAGTAACTAAAGATTTTCCTTACTTCCGTGTAGGCTGTGTGGCTGCCAGTGGGTCTCCTTGGACTTATTCCACCTATTTGGTGTAAGTCCAAGGAGAACCAGGGGATGTTTTGGGGTGGTAAAGGGGGCTAGGAACTCAGCATGCATGGCTGCCATTGAGATCCTCCCACTCCCTGCCTGACCTGCTTCCCATCCCAAACCACTGATAATCCTCCCCTGAATAGTCACTGCTGCTGACTGACCTGCAACAGAGCATTGAGGAACCACTGGTATGTGCATGGGGCCTCTGGTAATTTGCACCAGCAGCCTCAGCACACATGACAGCAGCATGGCTTTTGCATTGCTGGTCCAGGAGAACCACCACTGAGTAAGAGTGGGCTGTAAAAAGTAGCAAATTAACCAGCTAAGCAGGCTTTTCAAGGTTGTCAGTCCCAGCAAGGATCTGTGCTGAAAGCTTAGATATCATTGATAAAACAACCCTTTTTTAAGGTCACCACAGTGGGGCAAGGTTTGGATACAGTTCATGGAAGGGAATAGACATGTTCTATTCCCAGACAATTTCTTGACATGGCAAACCGTTACCAAGCAAAGAAAGCAGAGAACATAAAATGAACTGGCAACTTCTGCTGTGGTGTTATTTCAGAAGTTTTGTGGAAATTCTGGTTGCTATAAACATTAAGTAATCAAAGCCCCAAAACAATTTGGGTGTGGGTAGAAACGGAAAGATAATGAGTGGAAAGAGCCAAACAGGAAGCTGGCAGTTTCTGCAATAGACGCACAGTTAGAAAAGGCGGAGACAAGAGAAAGGCTGTTTGCCAGTTGTCGGCTTTGGGTTGCTTTTGCTCAGATCATTTGAAATAGCTTTCATCCACTAAGCTGCCTTCCACTAATAGTTTTTTTACTTCCTTTTTAACCAAAGTGTGATCCTTCAAAGTGCTGCTCTGTCATGTTACATAGAGGAGTACAAAGAAGCTGTTTGCCAAGTCATTTATTCACTTTCACCAAGTGACTGAAAACATATTGGTTGAAAGTTTAAGGCTGGGTGCCATTTCAGCGTGCCACTTGTCGATAATGGCTTATATCTGGGGATTTTGAAGATCATACTCTTCTAGGTGTAGAAAGGTTTCTTGGAAACAATTCCTGGAAGAATACCAGAGGAGGGTAATGCAGCCTGGAAGGAATGTGCAGCCAGAGATGTGGTTGCTTTTGTAAAGAGCTATAATCAACAACCTATCATTGATCTCTATAATAATCTGTGTCATTCAACCTCATAGTAACCCTCATAATACTTGGCATTCTTATCACACATTTTGTGTTTTGCAGACATTCTAGTAAACAATCCCATCAGCCTGGTGATTATTGTTAATAATTTATTAATAATTAATATTTAATAAAACATTGATAAATCTGTTTATATACCACTTTCCAACAAGATGTTCACAAAGTTGTAACATAATAAAATACATTTTAAAAAATGTATTGGAGCTGATAATCTCAAAAAGATATTAGCAAACAGCCTCTGAAAGAGATAGTATGCTGAATAGAGATAATTGCACCCCTCACTAAATATATGAGAACCACAATTTAAAAGGTGCCTCTTATTCTTAGTTAGCAGGGATATTGTTATTCTCCTGTGGGGCTGACTTTAAGTTACACTTAACTGGGAGTAAGTCCCATTGAATTTAGCGGACATAGGATCGCACCAGCCGTCTGAAAGCAAGCTGAAGTGAGATTTGCTCACACTTGTGGGGTCTTTTCATACATAACTCACATTTGAGCTCCTCTCATGTTTTTTGCAACACACAGGAATGCTGTTAATACTGGAACAAATTCAGAAAGAAAAATGGAATGTATATCCTAGCCCAGTGGTTCTCAAACTTTTCTGGCCCACAGCTCCCCTGATCCTTGTGGCCATTGGCCACGGCTCCCCATTACATCAGCTCACCTCGGTTACCCCAAAAATGGGGATGAAGGTGTTATAATTATACACTAGAAACAAAAAAACAGCTGCCAGCACTCTGAGGTTGCAATCCTAACCACACTTACCTGAGAGTAAGCCCCATTGAACACAATAGGACTTACTTCTGAGTAGACCTAGTTTGGATTGTGCTCTGAGTTTGTTAGCAGCACACCTGGAGGGTTTTGGAAAGGGAGGGGGGAAATGATGAATTTGCTGCGGGAGAGGAAGACTTTGTTTTGCGTGTATCTGCTAATTGCAAACTGATGTGAAACTCAGACCCAGAGATTGTTTGGCTGCAATCCTGACCTCTCCTTCCTGGGAGTAAGTCCCACTGAATACAATAGGACTTACTTCTGAGTAGACCTAGCCAGGGTTATGCCTTTTGTCTTATAATAGCAGCCAACATGGGAAGTACCACCTCCCTCCCAAGGAGACAGGAGGTAAAAGGGGAATGGCTGAAAAGGATTGAATTTTTTTTAAATCAATTTTTGAAGACAAAGCTTGACTGATCAAGGGCGGCCTTTTTTTCTTTTTTGAAGGGGGAGGAAAAAGAGAAAGGTAAAGATCCTTAGTTAAGCTGACACAGACCCCAGCCTATGTAGGTCTACTCAGAAGTAAGTCCCATTTGAGTCAATGGGGCTTACTCCCTGGAAAGTGTGGATAGGATTGCAGCCACACCAAGCAAGATTACAACCCCCTCCCAAAGTAGATGGGGGGCTGTTCACACACATACACCCCAACATGCAGATGCCACTCCTATTCCCCCCGCCCACTAAGAGCAGGCTGGGCTCCCTCCTTCCCAAGTGGAGGAAAGCGCTGCGCTGCCTGTACTTACTGGTCAGGCTTCCCTCCCAGTTTGAAGCCTGCCAGGAGCACCTCTGCAGCTGCCCAGCCAGCCTTCAGCCATCCACCACCTCCCCCCACCATGTTTCCCATGCCCTCCCCACCTCACTCTGCCCCAGCCACCTCATTCACAGCTGAAGAAAAGCATTAAGCAGGGAGGCAGCACCTGCAGCTGAGCTGAGCAGCTGTGGCCACCTCTCTCCCTAAGATGTCCCTGGGGCTAGCCACGCCTCCCTAGGGAGTGCCAATGCATAAGAACAGCCCCACTGGATCAGGCCATAGGCCCATCTAGTCCAGCTTCCTGTATCTCACAGCGGCCCACCAAATGCCCCAGGGAGCACACCAGATAACAAGAGACCTCATCCTGGTGCCCTCCTCTACATCTGGCATTCTGACTTAACCCATTTCTAAAATCAGGAGGTTGCACATACACATCATGGCTTGTACCCCATAATGGATTTTTCCTCCAGAAACTTGTCCAATCCCCTTTTAAAGGCATCCAGGCCCGATGCCATCACCACATCCTGTGGCAAGGAGTTCCACAGATTAACTACACACTGAGTAAAGGAATATTTTCTTTTGTCTGTCCTAACTCTCCCAACACTCAATTTTAGTGGATGTCCCCTGGTTCTGGTGTTATGTGAGAGGAAAAAGAGCATCTCTCTATCCACTCTATTCTTCCCATACATAGTTTTGTATGTCTCAATCATGTCCCCCCTCAGGCGTCTCTTTTCTAGGCTGAAGAGGCCCAAACGCCGTAGCCTTTCCTCATAAGGAAGGTGCCCCAGCCCCGTAATAATCTTAGTTGCTCTTTTTTGCACCTTTTCCATTTCCACGATGTCCCTTATGAGTTCTTTGCATCTGTCTTCACGGCAGAAGACCTCGGGCAGATACCGCTGCCCGAACGGCCCCTCCTAACCGAGGAGTTAAGTCAGATAGAGGTTAAAAGAGAAGATGTTTCAGACCTCATTGATAAATTAAAGATCAATAAGTCACCGGCCCCTGATGGCATACACCCAAGGGTTATTAAGGAATTGAAGAATGAAGTTGCAGATCTCTTGACTAAGGTATGCAACTTGTCCCTCAAAACGGCCACGGTGCCAGAAGATTGGAGGATAGCAAATGTCACGCCTATTTTTAAAAAGGGAAAGAGGGGGGACCCGGGAAACTATAGGCCGGTCAGCCTAACATCCATACCGGGTAAGATGGTGGAATGCCTCATCAAAGATAGGATCTCAAAACACATAGACGAACAGGCCTTGCTGAGGGAGAGTCAGCATGGCTTCTGTAAGGGTAAGTCTTGCCTCACAAACCTTATAGAATTCTTTGAAAAGGTCAACAGGCATGTGGATGCGGGAGAACCTGTGGACATTATATATCTGGACTTTCAGAAGGCGTTTGACACGGTCCCTCACCAAAGGCTACTGAAAAAACTCCACAGTCAGGGAATTAGAGGACAGGTCCTCTCGTGGATTGAGAACTGGTTGGAGGCCAGGAAGCAGAGAGTGGGTGTCAATGGGCAATTTTCACAGTGGAGAGAGGTGAAAAGCGGTGTGCCCCAAGGATCTGTCCTGGGACCGGTGCTTTTCAACCTCTTCATAAATGACCTGGAGACAGGGTTGAGCAGTGAAGTGGCTAAGTTTGCAGATGACACCAAACTTTTCCGAGTGGTAAAGATCAGAAGTGATTGTGAGGAGCTCCAGAAGGATCTCTCCAGACTGGCAGAATGGGCAGCAAAATGGCAGATGCGCTTCAATGTCAGTAAGTGTAAAGTCATGCACATTGGGGCAAAAAATCAAAACTTTAGATATAGGCTGATGGGTTCTGAGCTGTCTGTGACAGATCAGGAGAGAGATCTTGGGGTGGTGGTGGACAGGTCGATGAAAGTGTCGACCCAATGTGCGGTGGCAGTGAAGAAGGCCAATTCTATGCTTGGGATCATTAGGAAGGGTATTGAGAACAAAACGGCTAGTATTATAATGCCGTTGTACAAATCGATGGTAAGGCCACACCTGGAGTATTGTGTCCAGTTCTGGTCGCCGCATCTCAAAAAAGACATAGTGGAAATGGAAAAGGTGCAAAAGAGAGCGACTAAGATGATTACGGGGCTGGGGCACCTTCCTTATGAGGAAAGGCTACGGCGTTTGGGCCTCTTCAGCCTAGAAAAGAGACGCTTGAGGGGGGACATGATTGAGACATACAAAATTATGCAGGGGATGGACAGAGTGGATAGGGAGATGCTCTTTACACTCTCACATAATACCAGAACCAGGGGACATCCACTAAAATTGAGTGTTGGGCGGGTTAGGACAGACAAAAGAAAATATTTCTTTACTCAGCGCGTGGTCGGTCTGTGGAACTCCTTGCCACAGGATGTGGTGCTGGCGTCTAGCCTAGACGCCTTTAAAAGGGGATTGGACGAGTTTCTGGAGGAAAAATCCATTATGGGGTACAAGCCATGATGTGTATGCGCAACCTCCTGATTTTAGGAATGGGTTAAGTCAGAATGCCAGATGTAGGGGAGAGCACCAGGATGAGGTCTCTTGTTATCTGGTGTGCTCCCTGGGGCATTTGGTGGGCCGCTGTGAGATACAAGAAGCTGGACTAGATGGGCCTATGGCCTGATCCAGTGGGGCTGTTCTTATGTTCTTATGTTCTTATGAGATGTGGTGACCAGAACTGGACACAATACTCCAGGTGTGGCCTTACCATAGATTTGTACAACGGCATTATAATATTAGCCGTTTTGTTCTCAATACCTTTACTAATGATCCCAAGCATAGAACTGGCCTTCTTCACTGCTGCTGCACATTGGGTCGTCACTTTCATCGACCTGTCCACCACCACCCCAAGATCTCTCTCCTGATCTGTCACAGGCAGCTCAGAACCCATCAGCCTATATGTGAAGTTTTGATTTTTTTGCCCCAATGTGCATGACTTTACACTTACTGACATTGAAACGCACCTGCCATTTTGCTGCCCATTCTGCCAGTTTGGATAGATCCTTCTGGAGCTCCTCACAATCACTTCTGGTCTTCACCACTTGGAAAAGTTTGGTGTCGTCTGCAAACTTAGCCACCTCACTGCTCACCCCTGTCTCCAGGTCATTTATGAAGTAGTTGAAAAGCACCAGTCCCAGGACAGATCCTTGGGGCACACCGCTTTTCACCTCTCTCCATTGTGAAAATGGCCCATTGACACCCATTCTCTGTTTCCTGGTCCAACCAGGTCTCAATCCAGGAGAGGACCTGTCCTCTAATTCCCTGACTGTGGAATATTTCAGTAGCCTTTGGTGAGGGACGCCTTTGGTGAGGTGTCAAACGCCTTCTGAAAGTCCAGATATATAATGTCCACGGGTTCACCCACATCCACATGGCGGTTGACCTTTTCAAAGAATTCTATAAGGTCTGTGAGGCAAGACTTACCCTTACAGAAGCCATGCTGATTCTCCCTCAGCAAGGCCTGTTCATCTATGTGTTTTGAGATCCTATCTTTGATGAGGCATTCCACCATCTTAACTGGTATAGATGTTAGGCTGACTGGCCTATAGTTTCCCGGGTACCCCCTCTTTCCCTTTTTAAAGATCAGTGTGACACATCCAATTGTGCAGATTGAATACCTCAGTCCTAGCCAATACAATTTTATTTTCATAGGCTACACCAGCTCCCAGAATGGCTTGGTAAAGACTATTTCCAGATTTGGGTTCAACCATCATTGGTTGGACCTACTTCTCCATTGTTGAAGGGACTGCCATCAGTCTCCTGCAAAGCACAAAGTTTCCCTTTATGTTCACCAGACACTTGAGCCTGATCCAACCGGCATTTGCAATGAAATGATCTCTTGCTTCTGCAAGTGTGTGTGTGTGGGTGGGGGGGGCAGGATCCTGTCAGAGGTGTTGTAAGCCTGGTCAGTCTTGGGCTAGGCCACTCATTATCTTCACACATAAGGATTCTTATGGCAACCTTCAAAAAGCAAGACTGATTTTTCTTCCGCATTCTAGTGCCTAAAACCAGAGTTGCCTTCACTGTTGAATTCAGGCAAGAAGGAATATATAGAGCCTGTTCAAAGTTAACATCTACTCACTATGTTGCTGTCTATAGTTAACATCTGCTCACTATAGAAAATTAGAAACTGACTGTTTTCAAGGTTCATCCCAGGCAGAGCACATTCCATTAATAGCTTGGATTTCTTATTTACCAAAACAGGGCACATTAAGTGCTGATATTTTTGTGCTGACACTGAGGGGGCCTGGGAAAAGCAGAACCTCATCATAAATATATCACAAGACTTGGGAGAAGCTGGGAAAACTGCTGGGAGGGCTGACATGGGCCAGTTAGACACATTCAGAGATGGATCAAATTAGCTATGGAGGTCTCCCCAAAGAATGTATTCTTAAATGAATGGACTAAATCCAGACCAATTATACCCAAAAGGCTATGAAATCTGAACAACTCTATAAGATTCACTCCTGGACCCTAGTAAGTCCTCCTATCCCAGGGCCCAAGCTGATCCAACTTTCCAGCTCCAATGTAGCCACAATGCAGCCCTGTGGTAAGGGAACACATGTTCTCGTACCTTAAGAAGACCTCAGTGACTGTCCCTCCACTACAGGATGCAGTGCACACCCCACTGGCACAACTGCACCAGCACTGGAAAACTGGATTGGATTGGGCCCCCAGTCCCAAGCAAATGCCAAAATAGAAGCCTGGCTGCAGCTTCAGCCTTCTTGCACAGCCACAGACACTAGAGAAAGAAGCAGCAATGGAAAACAGAAGGGTCACAAGAAGAAAAATAGCCTTCCCCCATCATCTCTGCCACACCTTTCTACAATTTAACTGCAAGAGAGGTGCAAGTGTTCTCATCTCAGGGCCCAGTCCTATCCAACTTTTCAGCACTGGTGCAGCAGCAATGCAGTCCCAAGGTAAGGGAACAAATGTTTCCATACCTTGAGGAGACCTCTGTGACTACCTTCCCAGCCCAAGATACAGTGCACGCCCCATTGACATGGCTGCACTGGCACTGGAAAATTGGATAAGATTGGGCCTTCACCTGCTTGTAAACCGGGATAAGTTAGTCCTGGAGAAAGTAGTGCTTGTTGTTGTCATTGTCATCCCCATCCCTCAGGCCTGCAAGTGAACTGCTTGCATGGAGGTGCATGTACTGCTCATCCCTGCTCTCCGGCTGGAGATGGCTGGGGATGAGAGCAGCCAACTCTCTTCACAGGGTTGATGTGCTCAGTGCTATGTTTTAATAAACAAAGAGTGTGGTTTCCTTCCTCTGTTTCCCCAGTTTCTAATGTGCTAGCAGATATACAGATGGAACTTCCATCACTTGTTTGCAAAGTTCAGCTGTCTGTTCTCCATGGTGAGGAGGATCCCAGAGTGTGTGATTACCAGCAGAGATGTTGTGGGTTGGAATTGCTGCTTATCCTTTCCTCGCCTGTAGCTTCCACCCTCCACCCATTATCCCCTATTGCTTTTCTCTACTTCAGGTCTCTGATGTGCATCGGCAATGGGTCTGGATCCTCTGCCAGAGGAAATACACCTGGGAGAGTGGAGGGAGGGAACAGTGATGCACTTCCTTTCACTGCACTTGTCCCCAGAAAATCATACACTTCCCAGCAAAAACGATGTGGCAGCCAAGATTTCCCCACAAAAATGTTCATCAGTTTGCAAGAGGCTATGACGCTGCCAGGTTGGACTACTGCTGCTTCTGTTGCCCACAATGACAAATTTGTAAGACCTGTTGAAGATAAACATCACTTGTATCCATAGTGACTTAGACATCAGTTATGTCAGAGTCAAAGGTGGAGGTAGCCAGTGTATTATCTGATCATGGTGCTATGGATTCATTTCTGTATGTATCACATGGGGATGTGGTCAGATTACTTGGTACTCTGAAGGCTGCCATTCACCTGGTGGATTCTTGCCCCTCCTTAAAATTAAATCTACCAAGCATGGACCGGGCATGTGGGTGTCTGAGGCAGAATTCTTCCCTCAAGAGGATGCTGTTCCCACCCCATTAAAAGAAGTTGTCCTTTGCTCCCTGTTGAGAAAAAGAAAAAGCCTTCCTTGGGGCAGGGAAATTTGAACAACTACCACCCAGTTTCCAATTTACTCTGATTGGGTGGTGGCAATTCCATCCCAGATGATTATGGATGATTATTTGGAGTCATTCCAGTACAACTAGCAGGCAGAAACTGCCTTGGTTGCCCTAGCGGAATCATAGCATTGAAAGAGAACTTCAAGGCCATCCATCCAGCAATCCCCTGCTTGATTCTAGCTTACAGAATCTCAAAAAGGTGCTGGGTCAACCTCTTCTTGAAGAGCTCATGCAAGGGAGAGAAATCACATCCCTTGGTAATTGTCCCTGTTCACTGGGCAAGAGGCACTTTTTCAATTGGTGCTCCTCTTGTATTTAACAGGGGAGAGTAACTGTTCTTTTCACCCCAGCACAGTGTCTTTTCGAATGGCTGCTGGTATTCTTTCTGCACCTTTTTAGATAGTAATTTTTGGGGGCTATTTTATTTTTATCTGTAAGCAGATTTGTGAACTTTTTTTTGAAAAGCAATATAGAAATAATATCCATATCAATAGTAGTAATAATAATACGGTCCATTGTTGAACTGCTCTTACCATCCAGAATTTCTTCAAGATATTCAAGCAAAATCTGCCACTTGATATCTGCCCATCAGATCTAGTTCTACTTTCTAGGACAACAAAGAACAAATTTTACCTTCTTCCATGTGGCAGCCCTTCAGGTATCTGAAAAGTGCTTCACATCCAGCCTCAGCCTCTCCCGGTTAAACACACCAAATTTCCTCAACCTCATAGGCCTTATTTTCCAGACCCTTGACCATCTCTGAACCTGCTCCACAAGTGCTCTTTGTGTATCTCTCTCCAACCAATTGTTAATCCATCAAATGGTTGTACCATTAGCCCATAATTTACTAGCTTGCTGATCAAGATATAATATGGATCCTTGTCAAATTATTGAAATCAAGGTATAGTAGATTGCCTGTACTAGGAGAGACAGTGAGTGCAACTTTGTTGCTTCGCCTGGACCTCTCATTGATTTTTGTGCTCATGGTATCCTTCTGGGCAGACTCTTGCTGTTGGGCACTGTTCTGCAGTGTCTCCAATACTATTTGAAGGATAGGACAGGGAGGATGGTGCCCCATTATTTTAATATTTGAGATGCTACAGAACTCTGAGATAATATCTGAGATACTATCTTGTCCCTGTACTCTTCAACATTCATATGAAACTGCTAGGTGAGGTCACCCAGAAGTTTGGACTGATGGAAATGTTAATGACCAGGTGGAGGAATTCAAGCTGCTTTGGATGGGATTGCAATTCCCCCTCAAACAGCAAGTGTGCAACTTGGGAATGTTTCTAGATCTTGCACTGTCCCTGGAGGCTCAGCAGGCAGTTGTCACCAGGAGTGTTTTTTATAACTTTGACTAATTCACCAGCTGTAGACCTACCTAGAAAAGTCAGAGGTTGCCCCTACGCTGATCACATCCAGGTTAGACTAATATACTGTGCTACACATAAGAATAACTTTGAAAACTGGGAAGCTTCATCTGGTTCAGAACAATACTGCCAGTTTATAAGGACAGATAAGTGCATATAGCAGAGGTGGCCAAATGTAAGAGCCACATACAGTAAACTTCAGATGTTTTAGAGCTGCAATACAGGTGGCACCTCAGTATCCACTTGATTTTTGTATCCACTGATTTGACTCACCACTGATACTGAGGACCTTGTAACACTGATACTAATGCCTTGTAACAAGGAAAAAAGCACCAAAATCCAATTTCCCACCTTTGTGCTGTTAAAGCATTATAATTTCATTCCACTAGATTCCATTATTCACCCCATCTAGTGGCGGAATGCAGTATAGTGTCAATACCTATGCACTCTGGAGTGACAATGGAGAAGCAAGTAACTTGGAAGTGGGTCTTTAAAGCTATTTTTCCACTGATTTGGTATTTACTGATTTTTTAAAATCCACTGTGGGTTCCACAATAATGAACCCACTAATTGAATTCATTATTCAATAATGAATAATGAATGAACCACTGTGGGTTCCAATGAATAATGAGGCATGACCTGTATTTAAGAAGCATTTAAATTCTTAAATATAGTTACTCACCATGAACAATAAACTTTTAATCCAGTTTATACCTGGCAAATACCTGGACTCTCAGGTTATACCTGGCAAATAATTATAATGCTTGACAATCTTATTTACCTTTTATGTTTATCATGATGCAAAAGGAGCTCAGCCTACATATTTCCGAGAGCTGCACATTATTAGCCACCCCTGGCATATAGCATCTATTTTGCACAATCTACACTGGTTACCAGTTTGTTTCCAAGTCCAATCCAGTGTTGACCTTTCAAGCCTGTAATTATCTGGGACCACATTCTTCTGTATCAGCTTACCTATTCTCTGAAATCTGCATTGAAAGCCCTGCTCTGCAAGCCACCATGGAGAGAAATCTGATTGGTGGGCACAAGAGACAGGGCCATTCTGCTGATCTAAAACACTTTAGGAAAAAGCTAAAAATGTTATTTGACAAGACCTTCTTGTAATTATTTACGATTTTAATGTTATTTTAGTAGTTAATCATTTTTGCATCATGTTAATATCAATTTTTAGTAAACCACTTTGATCTAAGGGAAAAGTGTTCTAAAATTTTAATTAAAAGTGTAGGTGTATGTGTATGAGCTTGCCTGCTTCTGTTGCAAACAAACAATCACCTCAGTTTCTAGAGAAAACCAGCCTACTAGATTCAGAGTACTGCAATGATCCTTTGAAAACCTGAAGCTATATTGTTCCAGAAAAGGGGCCAACAACCAAGAAAAGCAACAGTCTTGAAACCAGACACATACATGAAACTAGGTGGGTGTTCTCTGCCTCTTCCAAACTTTTACATTCCAAAACATGTATTGGCAAGGAAACCACTGTAGACAGAAGATTACCTGGCAGGAAGCAAAGTGACCCTGGGCACATGTATAGGTATAAACCTGCCTTCCAGGCAGTCGCGCCTAGAACAGATGAGGTTCAGTAATAATCCACATAGCATGCTTTAAGTTAAGAACATAAGAACAGCCCCACTGCATCAGGCCAAAGGCCCATTTAGTCCAGCTTCCTGTATCTCACAGTGGCCCACCAAATGCTCCAGGGAGCACAAAAGACAACAAGAGACCTGCATCCTGGTGCCCTCCCTTGCATCTGACATAGCCCATTTCTAAAATCAGGAGGTGGCACATACACAACATGGCTTGTAACCCATAATGGATTTTTCCTCCAGAAACTTGTCCAATCCCCTTTTAAAGGCTTCTAGGCCAGATGCCATCACCACATCCTGTGGCAAAAAGTTCCACAGATTAACTACACGCTGAGTAAAGAAATATTTTCTTTTGTCTGTCCTAACTCACCCAACACTCAATTTTAGTTGATGTCCCCTGGTTCTGGTGTTATGTGAGAGCGTAAAGAGCATCTGTCTATCCACTCTATTCTTCCCATACATAATTTTGTATGTCTCAGTCATGTCCCCCCTCAGGCACCTCTTTTCTAAACTGAAGAGGCCCAAACGCCATAGCCTTTCCTCATTAGGAAGGTGCCCCAGCCCAGTAATCATCTTAGTCGCTCTCTTTTGCACCTTTTCCATTTCCACTATGTCCTTTTTGAGATGTGGCAACCAGAACTGGACACAATACTCCAGGTGTGGCCTTACCATCGATTTGTACAATGGCATTAGCTGTTTTGTTCTCAATACCTTTTCTTATGATCCCATAGAATTGGCCTTCTTCACTGCTGCTGCACATTGGGTTGACACTTTCATCGAGCTGTCCACCCCCCCCCCCAAGATCTCTCTCCTGTCACAGACAGCTCAGAACCCATTAGCCTATATGTGAAGTTTGATTTTTTGCTCCAATGTGCATGACTTTACACTTACTTACTTTGAAACGCATTGCCATTTTGCTGCCCATTCTGCCAGTTTGGAGAGATCCTTCTGGAGCTCCTCACAATCGCTTCTGGTCTTAACCGCTTGGAAAAAATGGCACTGTTTGCACATATGGTCACTGTAGATATGGTCTCCTCACAGCACATGAATTCAGCTATTCATGCTTCCTGACCATTTTATGCACTAAAGATGCTACTTTAGGTGAGTGTACAAATCAAGCTTCTGTACGTGACTGAAAGGACAGTCAGGATTTAACTATTCCTAGTCTTTTCTTTATGCATATGCAACTGATTAGCTATGTCACAATTGCACATCTCTAGGTAAGCCTCTGCAGATCAAATTTACTAGATTTTGACTGAAACAAGTAAATACAGAATAAAGGTTGTAGCTAGTGCATGTATTCACAGCCTGAACAACAAATGAGATTTGAACAGCTCTATATGCCTCATGATTACAGAACCCTCAATTCTGCAAAAGGCTTCTGGAGAGTAAACTGGGTTTCCATTCAGAATCTGGGTGCTAGGCAGAGGCCTGCCCTTCGTTAAGGAAGCAACCACCTCAAGCTCACATTTCAAAGTTATTAGGACAGACGCAATGAATGTTCATGCCCACCCTATGACATGTAATGCAACTTATATTAAAGACCAGTTCCTTTATTTGATCAGAAAATCGTATTGAAAAAGGTCTGCACAGAAAAAGCAGCAGAGATATCAACAGCCTATTTTTGCCAGATGTCCGGTTACCACCCACAGGCAGCAAGGTATCAATATTAATAGCTGCCAGCAGGCCAGCAAGATGGGCAGCTTCAGCAAGCACCTACTGAGACTTTTCCCCCTTTTTTCCAACTGCTCCCAAGGACAGAAAACTGGGAAGGAGGCATAACAGGAGTTGCGTGTGAGCGTTTGCAAGAAGGCTGTGGCCTGGTAAGCTGGTTCTTCCTTTTCCTCTTTGAAGAGGGATGGGCAGAAGAATTCAAAGCATTAAGGAGAAAACAGCACGGTCATCCTCATGGCACAGAGCACTACAACTGATTGGTAACTAGAAATAGTTGGTTGAGCCAGGGCTGTTAGAACACCGATTCCACGTTGCCCATCTCCACACAGACAGTCTTCAGTTGGGAGTAATACTCAATTGCCGCTTTTCCATTCTCTCGGCCAAACCCTGCAAAAAAGAGATGGCTGATGAGACTGCAGTTATATACTGTACTTCTCTTTGCACAGCAGCAATTGCACCACAAAATGCAGGATGGGGCATCTAAAAGGTGAAGCTTGCAGGACAGACTCATTTTTTCAAACCACGTCTTACTTTTCAAAGTTCTATCCCTTTCTTAGTTACAGAAAAAAGTGTATTGGCAATTCAATTAAATGAAAATAGGAGTCAGTTCCTTTTTCTGCAGGGTGAAGCCCAGTTTTCTCCTGCCTCTCCACTACAAATGACAAACGCATTTGCCTCCCTATCAAATGTTGATTCACTTATCACTTTTACTGCCTGCAGGTTAGTTGCCTGCCTTTTTATTGTTTAAAATGCTGATTGCATGTTTATTGATAAATCAGATTTTAATTTTTAAAAAATATTTAGAGCAACAGCTCTAGGAAGGGGCAGAGAACCAGTTTCTGCTAACTAGCAGAGCTTCTTACCCCTGAGCTCAAACCTGAAATCAGCCCTAACCCTGTATATCTGAACAAAATGTAGTGAGTGTACTAACACAGAGATCCCACCTTTCAAATTATGCACATCTGTACACACACTAAAATCACTCTCTCTGGCCTTATGGATCAACCCTACTCACCACTGCAGGGAGAAAAAAGTTTTAATTCTGCAAAACACAACCTTGTACAGATGTGCAATTACAGATTTGTCCTATTCAAAATTTCAACTCCAATTTTCAGTGTTAAAAATATGAAATTTGTGACCACGGATAAATACAAGGCCTAGTACAGTTTAAAGAGAAGAACCAAATGGCATCAGATCCTTGGGCAAGACAGCTTCCATTATGCTGCAGCTCTCTTGGGCCATAACTCAGGTTTCGTAGCTTGCCATTAGCTTTTGGCAAATGTTTCCACTTTCTTTGCTAGCTCCCATACATAAGGGCTGATGAGAATAAAAAGCCAGATACTATGGCCATGACTAGTTTTGAGTGGGTCACCTGACATCTTGTATCCTCCAAAGGGCAACTCCACAGGGCTGACGTTGTAGTTATTGATGAAGCACATCCCAGCCTGGAGTCCAGCTACTACCCTGTGGGCCCGCTGAATATCCCTGCAAAGCAAAGAGATGGGGTTAAGCACAGCGCTCTCTTCTGCAGTCCAGAAACCTTGTGCTGTTCCCTAGACTTCATTTTCTGTGGAGCATGATAGAATGGGCCAAATGTTGATAGGTACAGCTATCACTGAAGCAAGGTGATAGTAGATGAAGCTGGCACCCACTTCCTAACAAACAGAAGAAATTGTTTAGTCAGCAGTTCTCTACCATGTTCCTTCCTGCAAATTGATTTGCAGCTTGCACAAATGCTATATTACAGAGTACCAAGCACCAGCTGCTGTTCAGACTGGCTTCATACTTGCCTCCCATTCCTCCTTCTCCTGAAAGCTACTCCCTTTCTTGATGGTACCTGGTGAAGACGCCTCCTGCCAAGCCAAAACGGGTTGCATTGGCTCTTTCTAAAACTTCCTCTTCAGTGTCAAAAGGTAGGATAGACATGACAGGCCCAAAAATTTCCTCCTTCACACATGTCATGTTGTCCTTACAGTTTCCTGGGAGCAACATAGGAATGACCAATCTTTAATGACAGCCAATTATTCTGAGTGTATATGAAATGAGAAATAGACCCCTCTAGTTACGACTATCATGTAATCAGGAAATACTTCAAATAGCCTCTTAAAAGCCCCAATTGCTGTTTTAGGTCAGGGCAAGTCACTGACTTAGCAGCCTAAAGCTCTGCATATTCATTTGGAAGTAAATCCCACTTTGTTTAATGGGACTTTAGTTGCAATTCTATGCACATTTACATGGTAGTTGTGATGAAATCATTTAAAAATCAAGCTACACAAGAATTGTACACTGTTTAACTATATCCTGCAGAAAAACAAACAAGTCAGCAGAAGATATCTAGGTCTTATTACTTCTCTCAATGCAGGACATTCATGATGGAGTATTCAAACATACACTCCTCCACTAGTAATCTGTAATCTGAACTGATTTTACCAATCATGTAGCTCAACTACAAAAGTAAGAGCATGCTGGACAGTATTTCTCTCTATGAAAAACCGGCTCTCATCTCTTCTCAACTTCAGAAAGGAAGATAAGGCAGTCAGTTCCTTCAGTTTAAAAAATGGCATTGCCTCCTCACCAACATCAATACAATTTGAGTGTGTACCAGCTTGTCTTACTGCATAACCAAGCAAAGTGCCTTCATTACATCTGAGAGTTTCAAGTGAGGTTCAACAACTGTATTCATACCTAGCACGCAGGGAGACATGTAAAAGCCATTGCTCAGCTTGGGATCATCTGGTACGTATGCGGTCCCACCACACAGCACCTCGGCACCCTGAAAATGCAGTAGAACAGAAGGTTGAGGTAGCCTGTCACAACGATCTTAGTAACATGAGCGTCAGCCAAAGCCGCCAATGAACAGGCTTAGCAGGTGCCACAAGGAGACTAAAGCTGGAATGGCTACAGCAGAAGAGACTACTTACAAGGATTTCACTGTTGGCATAACCACACAACCAACGGTGATGGGGACAGGCTGGAAATTTACTCTTTACATGGCATTTGGAGCCATGAAGGTCGGCGGAACTATGCTCCATTCTGAACTAAACACAGGGTTAACACAAGACATTCCAGGTACCCTGTAGATGAGGTGGATTCTTACCAAAAAGCAAAGTAGGTTCTCTGCTTTTGAAGCCTCACTCTTTCGACAAAGATTACAATCTGGCCCTAGCCCACAGCTTGTGTTTGCTCTTCAGCACATACTTCTAAAAGGGATACCCATGTTGGAAAGAAAGGGATAGGAACAGATGTTTGTGGAAAGTGGCCAGCAGGAACAGGAAGGACAGCTGGCCTCCCCAGAACATCCCGAGAAGAGCAAGAAGAAAAGGTTATGGAGCAAGAGCTTCCTTCCTGACCAGCAAACCGATCTAGCTGAATCCCGGACCTCAGCACATCCCTGATTTGAGCAGAGGACATTTGTACCATCCCAGCATATCATGAATGTTCTTTGTCAGCTGAGAGCAAAATGCATTTTTAAGGCTCCCATTCAGTTCAACCTTCACAAGTCTTCTTCACAATTTACAGCATTACTCACTCCTAAGAAGAGCAGGTCTAAGCATTATGCAAGCAACATCGTAATGCTTGGCGCTGGATAAAGGGATAAAGTTATGCCCTCTAACAGACCATCTCATTGGACTGTCTGCCAATTGGACTGTCATGCCCTCTTGCACATGAAAGGGTGAACAATATGCTCTTGGTCTGGTGTTCAGTCAGGCATCTATAACCCTTTTTTGGTCCAATAGTATATAGTAAGAAAAAAGACACTCAAACAGGATCTGATGCTTCCAGATAGACTGACAGCATTGCCTCCACTGAACTCTGGGTCTTGCTTATTAGTGAATGCACCACATAGCAGAAAAACTGTGTACTCGTGTACAGCTACATATTTCAGGTGGAAGTGTTATGCTTATGGTTGGCAACCTTCAGTTTCGAAAGACTATGGTATAAGCCTACAGCATCCGGTATTCCCAGGCAGTCTTCCATCCAAGGCAGTAAATCACGCAGGGGACACTCACACAGCCCAGAGGGAGCTCGTTAAGACTCAATGAAATCAAGGAGACTCATCAGTAAAGTTTACACAACTGCAACCTTATGGTAAAACACCCATCAAACGTGAGATATTTGCCGAATATACAGTTATTTTTATTTAAAAGATATGTATACTGTCTTTGAATCTCTGCTTCTCAAGTTAAATAGATCCAATCACTAGCACTATTTTTTCCAGAGGCATTCCTTATGACATTAAAGATATCCTCATCAAAGTACATCACAGTCTCTTAACATTATCTGCACAAAACCTGAGAGAATGGTGCCCGTATGAGTTAGGGAGGAGAGACCTACAAACAACTAGCATTCCCAATCGTCTCTCCTGTTTGATAAAGCCCAGTGCTCTCACCTGCTCTTTTGCTTGTTTAACAAAACTCAGCACCTTCTCCAGGTGGGGACGGTTGATAAGTGGTCCCATCCTTGTGTCTTCCAGCAGGGGGTCTCCAATTCGGATATTCTGGGTCTGTTTCAAAACTTCCCTGACGAAGGTCTGTAGAATTTCACGTTGCACAAACACTCGAGTGCCATTGCAGCAAACCTACAGCAGGGAGAAAGACCTAAGAAAGAGCTCTCAATCACACTTCAGAAGCTCTGGAAGCACAAGTGAGCTACCTACTTACTGGATCTGCTGCACTAGTTTACCATTGACTGGAAATGAAATCTAGCAGCGTGCACAAACAGCCTCTAACATCTAGACACATGTGCACAAGGGTTTCAACTCAAATGAAGTAGTACTGTTCTTTGTATGCTACCCAAATGCTAACAGCGGTCTTGAAATATTCCCTTACATGTACTCTGAGCATTGAAAAACTCCGATCCAAGCTGGGCCATCTTTTAGGCAATTGGGGAGATTTCATCCAATTGGGCCCCATGCATGATGGGGGCCCCGCACTGCCCTTCCACCCACTGCTGCTTCCAATTGGCCTGAAACTGGATCACTCTGGAAGCAGCTCCTGTCCACTGTTGCTTCCGACTGGCCCGAATTTGGTGCCATGCAGGTGGCAGAATGCGCGCCTCACTCTCCCCATCCTTGCAGTTCCCGGTGCCATCCTCTCCCACGTATCACTCCAGAGTGAGCTGCTGCGGACGGGGCAGCAACAGGCTAGAGTCCGGGCGCTGTGGGCTGGGCACACGCTGCCTCCTTCCCCTGGCTGACCTCCCAGGTGCCTATTCTGCAGAATCACTAAAGGTACAGAAGTCCTATCCACTTGCACAGAAGTAACAGATTTTTTTTCTTGTCCTGGCTCCATTCAAGCAAAGAGCTAAAAAAAATTAGTAGAGGAGGCCCCACAGCTCCTAAGCCTGGCACTAGATTCAAGCATACAAGAATAACAGAAGCATGATTTTCTTAAAGCTCTTGGTGCCACCATGTGGGGAAACTGCAAATACCAAGAGTGCTTCCTCATATGAGGCAAGGCAGAGGTGCCCTGGGATATTCTGATGACAAAAATCCAAATAGCACCTACTTCCCAAATGGTAAGAAGCAAAATAATGGCCAATTTGCTTTCTTATAATAATACTCCAATGCAAGCCTTGAGTTCAATAAGCAAATGAGATTAGTCCCCGATCAGCAGCCTCATCAGGAGCTGTCCAGCTTCAATAAACTCCAGATACAAGCACTCATTGGGGATTGCGCTCTAGATGGGCATCAGACCAGGAAGAGCCACTGAGTGAGTAAAGGGATCAGTTAGCATGAGTTTAATCAGTCGGAGCCAAAAAGGGACAGGCCATGACACCTTGGTCCACACTGATGGGAAGATGTCCACAGAATAGATGCTCTATCCTCATGACGATCACACGCACTTGTTCATTCAAGAAAAAAGAACCTTCTTACATTACAAAATCTGGCAGATAGCATAGTAGTTTTCTTCTCCAGCCGGAGAAGAACATTGCTACTAGACCCAAAGTGGACTTTCCTAATGACAAAAGCAACTCTTAAACTTCCTTTCTCAGGAGCTGCATACTTCGCCTTGGGTTAGGAAGTTGGCCATGAGGGCTCCTTTTACAGCATTCTCCAGGACACAGTCAGAAAAGATGATCAAGGGAGACTTGCCCCCTAACTCCAGAGTGACTGGTTTGATCCCTTTGGCTGCCAACTCCATAATCTATTAAAACAAAAGACAAGGTATATAAAAACATGAACAACTCTATCATAATATTTTGAAGCTGAATGGACCATTCAAACAATGAAAAGGGTCATCCTAAATGAAGCCTAATCAATGAGTGTCTGCATCAATCCTTTGATTACAAGAGAGGCTATATAGATTGATGATAAAACAAAAAGCACTCAAAATTTGTGAGAAGTACCTTTCTTTCATGTTACCATAGGGTTCCAAGAATGAGAGTGGATTCCAGTGGATGAGTTGTTGGGGGGGGGGGAACCTACTTGTGTTAAGACAACAAGAAGTCCAAAAACAAGACAGAGAACCACCAAAAAGTGGTCTCTCCTCCAGGGAAAACAAGACATAAGGATATGCTATACAGGCATTTACTCTCCCTCGCTCATTTTACATATTCCACAAGTGTGGAGGTTTCAATGAGGGATTTTAGTTATTACAACTGGCAAATGATAAAAACTTGTCAAGGGGTCTCTTAAACTGGCACCTCCTCTGAAGTTTTTTGGGGATATTCTATGGGACTCCTGAACTAGCTTTAGCATAGCCTGCACACACTCTTGCAGATGACTGGCTAAAATATGTACAGGATGCCAAGCTGCAACCACATCCCTGAGGAAACCACAAAAGAGGCTCAACTTGTCCAACAGTATTGGCATTAAAGTCTTGTACCTTGACACCTGTAGGTACACTCCCAGTGAAAGAGACCTTGGCCACATTTGGGTGCTGGCACAGGAATTGGCCTGTGGCAGCTCCACCTTGCACGACGTTGAAAAGCCCCTGGGGTACACCAGCCTCAGTGTAGATCTCTGCCAGCATCACAACGGAGATAGGGGTGAAGGGAGAAGGCTTGAAGACCATCGCATTACCTAGGTGACCCAATTTATATAGATAAATTGGAGAGAAGAGAGAGGGATGTGCATTATTTTTATCTAGAAGAGGTTAAGTTAGCAAAGCAAATTGAAGAAGGCTAAGGAGAAAAGAAAGAGTATGAATCCCATAGATTTTCCCATTTTTTTTTTGCCACTAGACAAAACAAAAGTAGTGTTTTAGAGTTTTTGTTCCCTGCTCCAGTGACAAGACTGTACTAGAACCCACAAAGATAATGCAAGGTCACTAGCTCTTGGAAAAGATGTGAGCCCTTTCACTCCCAACAGAGCATTTCCTTTACCACAAGCTAAAGCAGGGGCTGACTTCCAGCAGGCAATCTGGAAAGGGTAGTTCCATGCCCCAATTCCAGCACACACTCCAAGTGGTTCTCTTCTGGTGTAAGCAAAGGATCCCCCGGGAAGCTGGACATGCTGACCTGGGCAGGAAAGACAAAGTGAGAAGATAATGAGCTGTACAGACTGACTGCTTTCAAACTAGAGCCTTTTAGCGCATTTTGGTAATTGCTTTTCCACAATTAGCTTCCCCTGCTCAATGCAAGAAGAGAACCACTTTGAAAAGTGGCTCTTTGCTCAGTTAGCAAGGTAGGTAAGGATATATGAAGAGTCTTGCTGGATCAGGCCAAGGTCTCATTTAGTCCAGCTTCCTGTGATCCACCAGATGCCTCAGAGTACAGTCAAGACAACAAAGTACTGTTACCCTACTGCCATTCCCTTGCATCTGGCATTCGGAAACAGGCTACCTCTAAAACCCAGAGGTTGCATACAGACATCAGGACTTGTAACCTGTGATGGACTCTTCTTCCATTAATCTTTCTAACTCCCTTTTACAGGCATCTAGACCAGGTGCCATCATAACATCCTGTGGCAAGAATTCCACAGATTAATTACTCGCTGGATAAAGAAATATTTCCTTTTGTTGTTCTGATTCTCCTGCCAGATAATTTTAGTGGATGACTTCTGGTTCTGGTGTTGTGCAAAAGAAAAAGAACATCCCTATGCATCTCATGCATAATTTTATATGCCTCAATCATGTCTCCCCTCAGGCACCTTCTTTCGACTAAAGAGCCCCAGATTGTAGCCTTTCCACATAAGGGAGGTGCCTCAGCCCACTAATCTTTGGTCACTCTTCTGTATCTTTTCCAGTTCCACTCTTTCCTTTAAGAGATATGGTGACCAGGACACAACACTCCAGATGAGGCTTTATCACTGATTACTACAATGACAAGTTGATGGTAATAACACATCTGAAATATTGCATCTAGTTCCAACTGTTCCATCTGAAAAAGGACATGGTAGAATTTGAAAAGATGATCACAAATAAGAACCATTAAAGTGTTATTTCTAACATTAACTGAAAGATTCAAGTTTGCAGGTTCAACCCATTTTATTTCTTCCTAAGGAATGCTGAATTGCTCCTCAGTAAGTTTGTGTGTCCCCCTTGTGAATACAAGTATCAATTATGTTTTCCCATCCATTTTAGCAAAATAGTTCTATTTCACCAGAATGGAAAAAAGCAGAAAACAAAGAAAGTAACCAATAATTTAGTCCCTTCCCTGGGAGAAAAATCTGAGTAAATAAGAGGTAATTCAGCAGTAGCCCCCAGACATACTGATTAGGAAAGCAGTAAAAGAGTTGAACCTCCAAACATGAAGCTTTCAGTTTAAAGGAACAGTTCCTCTCAAAAGCCCTAACAGAATGTTGCTCAATTCCTTTAGACAGGCTGTTGCAATTGTATTTTATAGCAGCACTAGTGACAAAAAGGTACATGTCAGGTCTAAGAAAGGCATAGGAGGACAACACACTGAAATGCAAACATCACATAACACTGTTATGTATGTGGTGTACCTGAGGGGGCAAAGGGGACAAATACCCCAGGGTGCCAGGCTTGGGGGGGTGTGGCACTGTGCTGCCATTCACCCCCTTGCAGCACTCAGTCAGCTGGCAAACCAATCCAAGGACCTTCTCTCAGAGGCGTTCTGAGGGCCAGGGAAGCAGTGCGCTACCTCCCTGACCCTCCAAAGGCCTTGTAAAGCCCTCAGAGGGCTGAACAACATCACTTCTGGTCTCATGGAGGAAACTGAAGTCACGTTTTTAAGCTCTTAGAAGGCCTTCTGAGGGCTGGGGATGAAAAACCCCTTCACAATTGCCACAGATACTCGCCTATAAGTTGATCCCACAGATAAGCCAAGGGCAGGTTTTGAGCCAACAACCATGGAATTTTCTATGACCCCCAGATAAGTCAGGGGTTAGGGGGGTGTCTGACTATAGTTTTGTCTGATTTTACTCGAGGCCAGATCCTGAAAAATAACCTATCACTAATTGTTACCTAAGAACTGTAGTCTTTAATTTATTAAAAACATAGTAAAAGATCATAAGATACATTTTTATTCTTTTTAAATTCTGGTCTTCATCACCTTTTTGTAAGCACTATCAGAGTAAGTGCACTGTAAACAACATACCAGTAAAACAGTGGTTCCCAACCTGGTATTCATGTATTCCCAGGGACACTCAACAGGACCTTTAGGGATACTTGAAAAAGAATGGAATAATGGTAGAAAAAGGCAGGTCATGCTCCAGAATGCCTTGCAAGACAGGAATGCCTTGCAAGGACCAGCAAGGTAGGAAGGGAGGTAGCTAGTTCGCTGTGAAAGCCCCACCAATAGCTAGTTTTTGGTCATCAATTCATGTATGTATGATTGAAAACCAGCACAGTGATTGAAAACCAGTGATTGAAAAACCAGCACAGTAAAAAAGCTGAAACATAATATGGAAAGTGATCAATCAGCCAGAATTTCTCAGCACACTTCTGGTGCAAAACAGTGCAAAGGCAGAGTCTTCTGTTCTTCAAACAGATAAAAAGAGAAAGCACTGTGATAAATACATGAATTCTGGGCTTTCATAGAGAGGAGATGAGGGCTTGTATTATTAATTACAAACATTTTGCTAATATGAAGGGTATAATTTATGGAAATGGGCTGCCAAGGGATATGCAAGTGAAAAAGGTTGGGAACTACTGCAGGAAAACTATGAATCAAATCCACCTTTAAGGTGTCTGGTGTGTTAAGCCAGAAGCTCTACGTACAACATACAACCCATAACACATAACTGGGAGTGTGCAATTCAACTCACAGCAGAGAGATGGAGCTGCATATATTTGCAGCCCTTTTTACTCAGAAGCAGACCCACTGCTTTCCATGGGTGTTATTCTTAAGTAAGGGTGCACTGAATTGTAGCCTGGGACGGAGGGTCCCATCCTGGTGTTTCAAAAAGTAGACCTGCTTTGCAAGCATTTGCAAAGCAGAACCAGGCTGCAGCAGAAGGAAGGAGAATAAAAGGTTAACAAATTGCTTCTAAGGAGCTGTGCCTGCCTGCTGCTTGAGAAACTTGGCACAGAGACGTGCCTGCTTGAGAGATGTGCCTGTCTGCCCTTGAGAAAGGAAACTTTTCAGAGTTGAAAGGCTTTGCCCTCTGATTGACCCAGAGATAAGGCAAACTGATAGTTTGAGCTTGATTACTTGGCTAAAATTTCATGTACTATAGGCAAGTATCCACGGTAAGTGAAATTGGCTACTGCATATACTATATAGGAATATTCTGCAGCGTTGCCCAGCCTCTCTGCAAGATGGAGTTCGGCTCCTCTCTCCACCAGGGTACTCCTAGAATATTCAGGTGGAGAGCAGAGTAGAGCAGCAGTACCAACAAAGCCTTATCAGGCAGAGGTTTATGGACTAATGGAGGGGAGGGTATTCAATTTTAACAGACTTTTGAGATTAAATGGACACCCCTTCCCCCACTAGTCTGTAAAATCAAGGATTCACTGTAATTTTTAAATATTACAGTTTTATACGCAAAGGTCTGTAATGCCTACCTATACATTATAACATGCATAGTAGTCTTTAATGCATAGTAGTCTTCAAATCCAGAAGAGTTGGTTCCCAGACACCACTGCACAAGTAGACTTTGTGAGAACTCTGAAGAAAAGCCCAGTATGCCCTTACCTGAGGGGTGCCCACAGCTGTGGACACACTGTGCAGCTAACTCCCAAGGAGGCAGGAGAGCCAAGCGGACACGATCGTTTCTCTCAGAGGAAGAGTTGCAGGTGGGAAATACATCTCTGCTTTCCTCCTTGCTTTCTCAGGCATCAGGAACCATTCCCACTTTCCTCCCTCCTCAACCTTCCCCCTACACCATCACGAAGTCATCAGTTGTCAAGCTTGAGAATTAAATGAATTTTCCCCTAACCCAGTGCTATTCAAACTGGGGCATTGCGACGCCCCAGCATGAGGGCCCTGGTCTCTGCCCCCTTAATGGGCGGGGGCAGCCTAGATGCGGGGGGAAGGCAGCGGCACGATCCCCAGGAATGTGCCGCTCAGGGGGCTGCAGGGGCTTGGGTGCACTGACCCACGCCTCTTGCAGCCTCCCTGGGGTGCAGGGAGCCCGGCACAACTTCTGGCAGGGCTCCCCACAGCAGGGAAAGTGGATGCAGAGCGGAAGTGCCCCACTTCCGCTTTAGTGGGGGCGGGCTGCGCTTGCTGCGGGGAGCCCTGTCAGAAGTTGCGCCGGGCTCCCTGCACCCCAGGGAGACTACAGGAGGCTGCAGCCCCGAGTGGCGCGATCCTGGGGATCACGCCGGTCTTCCCTCCACCCCCACTGCCTCCTCCCCCTGCCCCTACAAGCACTTACTGGCTCTCAAACTCTCCCAGAGAGTTTGAGAACCACTGCCCCAACCCATAGCAATCTCATTGTTTCCTATGGGAGAAATGCTTTTAATTAACAAGTTTTCAATATACATGAAGATTTCATGCAATGCAACCCGAGTAAATTGAGAGCTGCCTGTACTTACTCACTGCTTGACTTCCGCACTCAGAGACTCAGAGCAGATGGGGAGAATTACAGAGTTCAGTGCAGCCTCTCACCTGCAAGGGAGCCAGCCAAACCAGCATAATACTGCAGACTCTGCCAAGATACGTCAATGTCCACTAGGGCTTCAAAGATGGATTTCCCATTGTTGATTGTTTCCATGGTGGCGATTTCTTGCCTCCGCTCCTAGAATCCCAGACGACACTATAAGTTATACTGTTTGGTATAGCTCAGAATATGATAGCAGCCAAAGGACTCAGCCCTAATCCTGGTGTTTGTGTTGTGCAGAGTGGAAGAAAAACTGTGCCAAAGAAGCCCAAACTGTTGTCAGGATAATGGCCCAATCCTAATGGGACCTTGTGCTGCCAGAACTAGCATTCTGGCAATGCAAATTCCTTTACAGCTGTTGAAAATGCAACATACCATTCAGTGTGGCCAGGCCACCACTACAAGTGGCTGCAGTTGTGTGCCAGCAGCTGAAGAAAGGACCCCAGGCACTGGTAGTGGGGGGGGGGGAAGGAAGGTTGTGGTATGAAACTGGGTTAGGAGAGGGAGGAATGGGGAAGAGACTGGTTTGGGGAAGGGACAGATCAATGCCAGGAAGGTGGTGGTATCAGTAGCAACAACAACACCAAAATCCTATGCTCTGTCCCAGTCTCCATCTGCCTTCCCAGGTCCACTTGGATTTATGCTTTCTATATAGCTGGTGCTGGTCCAGGTTGATGTAGGCCTAGCGGGGCAGATCCCTGGCCAGAGGAGACCTCTGGGGACTGGCCCCCTGCAGGATGCAATGCATGCTTTGGTGGCACAGCTGGATCAATTTTTTTTTAATAGGATAGGGCTATTAGTCATACATATCTGCATATATTTTCTTGTGCCTCCATCAATTCTTCCCTGAGATTTGGATTTATCAACATTCTGGAATTTGTGCTGGGTGGGGCCAGTATAGGATAGAATTTCTTTTCATCACTAGAGCATGTTCTTCCAAAGTACAAATAATAGAAGTTCCCCAAGTATGTGCAGTATGCAGTATGCCTTTCCCTCATCAGGGAATGACAGAAATGCATGCTTCTGAATATGTACAGAGATTGAAATTTAGGGAGCATTAAAAAAACCACTGGTGTGGGTTTGAACTCAATCATCAAGGAAACTGGTTTCCAGGGAGATGGTGTGGCTTCTTAGAAGGCTGGGATCCTAGCATTTCTCTTTCAAACAAGTTAAGTACTGAATATAGGGACTGAAAAGAGCAGCTGCTTGGAAGAGTTCAGAATATGTTTATGATTCTGAAGGCTTAAATTTTCCTTGCTGGATGCCACGCTAGCTATAAACCGCTACACAGTTTCTGGGTGCATTCCAGGCATCTTCCAAGGAAACCTAAGCGGCATTTTAGCCTCACAATCACCAAGGTACAGCGACATGGGGTATTTTGCAGTTGAGCAGCAGGAATTGCATCTGTGTTTCTTGTAACAAGGAAAGTCAAGTCACTATTCTTTATTAGCAAGAGAGGTCAAAGATTTACTTTTTAAAATGAAATTATCAGAATTCCTAATATGCATCAGGCACTAGATGTGGCATTTGCAGAGCAAATCCATAGGGCATGGACCAACAAACCACACTGCTGCAGACCTCCTGTGTGACTTTGAGAATGGTGCACTGTGCAAAAACAAGGCCTGTGAGTTTTCAACAGAGAGAAGTAGTGGGGTCAGCCAAAGGCCTGTTCTGATAAACATACTCGTTTGAGCAAAGAGCTCACTAACAGGCTGTAGAAGTGGGAGCAAAAAGAATGTCAGTGAAATTACAAAGCGCAAGAATTCAGAGGAAGATCTTTGAGCAGCATTAAGATGCCCTACATGAGCTAAAAATACAGTAATTTTGGAAGCAGTTTCCAATTAAATCAAAGGTATTGAACATAACTATGCAACTCTCAGGCATACTGCAATATCAGGGATATTATTGAACTGGAGAGCAAGTTAATTTGCACAGTTAGGCAAGAGGAGTTACTCCTCTAGAAAGACCGCCTTTCTATCAATCTTTCATTTCTATCAAAGCTATTGCACCAGGGACACATGCAGCCAACATAGCAGAGGACCCCTTTTCCTATATTTTAATATCACCCCTCCTCCAAGGAGGTCAGGGCAGTATATATGGTTCCTTCCCTCCTTTTCTCACAACAACCCTGTGAGGTAGGCGAGGCTGAGAGACAGTGACTGGCCCAAGGTCACCCACAAAGCTTTATGGCTGAGGAATCCTTGAAGATAAGCCCTGAACTTGGGAGTCTTTGCTTCTTATCACTCCCACCAAAGAGGTAGAAAGCAAACTTTGGTCTATGATTAAAACTTTTATTGATTAACAGCACTAGTTAGTCAAATAGAACCAAGAATTTTCCCTCTAAGCAGTGCAAAGTGCATTTCAAATGAGTCATAACTCTGAAGTAATCACCCTCTTTCCTCTCCCTCTCCATTATCTTTTCCTCTCTCTCTCTCAGTATCTTCTCCTCAGCCCTGCACATTCCTACCCTTCCTATCTCTTGTTTTCTGTCCTTTTAGGATGTGTTCCAACAGCAGCTTCCCACTCTCCCAGACAGAAATTAAGTGCTATGAATTTCCAATTTTAAATATCAACACATGTATTTACAACATTTACTGTATTTCTTTAGAAGCAAAATATAATTACAATGAATATGCAAACAGATCATATTTGCTTAAGTGAAATTCCCTGTACCTGCCCAGACAGTGTTGAAGAAGATGGAGGAGGTCACTATAGGAGTGGGCCTAAAACAAAAACGGGGTGGAACGCGAGCACCACTTCAGGGAGGTCTGACTGTAATGCTGATGTTAAGATGACTTACAATACAATCCTATACATGTAGCAAATTCATTATTGTCAGTAGCAAATTCAGTAGCAAATTCATTATTGTCAACACACAGGAAGCCGAGCTTTGTAAAGGAGTTGATCAAATATCACCCCATTCCCTCAAGTATCTATCAAAAACCACCCCATTCCCTCAAGCACATTCTCTCAAGTATCTATCAAATACCACTCCATTCCCTTAAGCACATTTTCTCAAGTATCTATCAAATACCACCCCATTCCCTCAAACACAAATGACCATGGCAATTGGCTAGGGAAAAGTCTTAACAGTTAAACAGTAGTATAGGCATACACACGTGCAGACTCTTTATTTCTGTAGGCAAAAGCCCTGAATGTCAACAGAGTACTTTTCCATTAATACTACTACAGTTCTTCCATAACTGAAGCAGGCAACAAAATAATTTTATAACTATAATTTCTTAAAATCAACTTTCCTTATTTCATTTCTATCCTGCCCATTCTTAAGAATGCTCAGAATGGCACACATGCCCACCCCCTTTTATTTTCACAATAACCCTGTGAGGTAGATGGGACAGATTGTGTAACCAGTCCAAAGTCACCTCAGTGACTTCATGCCTGAGTGGGGATTTGAACTAGGCGCTGCCTGCTCTTGATCCAACATTCTAACCACTATCACACTCTATCATTCGTTTTACTCTATGTTTATAAGCTGCCATGAGTTTGAAAGCAACATATACATTTGCTTAAAACAATGAGCAGCCAGCAACAAAGCAGAAGCACTCTAAATACAATCTTATGAAGCACAAATGGGCTTCAGAAGTCATGCTAAGTTAGAGTTGCACAACATGGCTTGATAAGACTTGGTGGTATGATAACCTAAGGTTCATTGCCCCAAGCAAAACAGTCCTGATCTGCCAGCGATTCCCATTTTTAAAGTATGCATTTCTGGACTTTTGAGCATTTCCTAACAGCATTGAGCAATCCTAACTGGCACTTATGCTGGTAAAGGTGCCCCAAAGGAGTAACAAACGTGCTGTATAGCACGTTTGCATATCTTTAGGCAGGAGCCACGTCGGTGCATTCAGATGCGCCGACATGTGGATGGAGGCAGAAGCCTCTGCTGCGGCTCCCATGCTGCCACTTGTGTCAGCACAAATGCGCTGACACAAGCAGCAAAGGTAGGTGTGTGGGGCGTTTCTGGGCGTGGGGAGGGCGGGCCCAGGGGCAGGCGCGCCGGGAGCCGAGGGCAGGGCTGGGACCCGGCAGTCATGCTGGATCCCAACCACTGTCCCTGGGGTGAATGGAGCGGCTTCCAGCCACTCCGTTCTCCTCGGACTTGCGCTGCCTGCAGAGGTGGTGCAGGTCCGAGGAGACCCATTGGGGCATGCAGCTCTTACCCATGGATAAGGGGAAGAGCTTCCCCTTGCCTGTAGTTGAGCCGCTGCAGCCAACCTGTGTTGGATGCAGTGCAAGCCTCCTGACTTGCCTGCTCCAGCACAGGTTAGGATTGTGCCCTAAGTTAATTTTGTACCTACAGTTTGTAACATTAATTCTGCGGCTACCATATTCCAAGATGGCAGACATGTGACTGTGGATACATGATGGAGAGCTGCTTTGCTTTTAAAGCTGAACTGTTTTTAACCCCTGCTAGTTGGGTAAGAGGCACTTTTTCAAGTGGGTGCTCCTTTTTTTAGCAGGGGGAGAGTAACTGGCCCACCTCACCCCAGCACTGTCTATTCTAGTGGCTGTCTGCTGGTATTCATTTGCATCTTTTTAGATTGTGAGCCCTTTTGGGACAGGGAGCCATTTAGTTATTTGATTTTTCTCTGTAAACCGCTTTGTGAACTTTTAGTTGAAAAGCGGTATATAAATACTGTTAATAATAACAACAACAACAACAACAACAACAACAACCTAAATGTGAGCTACCTTCAGGGCTTCTTAAGAGACAGAAAGGTGGTATACAAATGTCTCAATATTCAAAAACAAGAAAATAAACTCACAAACAAATGTAGAAGGTTCGTTCTGGTGAGAAGATGTATTTGTTGGGCAGAACAACAGTTATTACCAGTGAAGTGTAGTGGATAGAGTACTGTGTCAGGAAGATCTGGATTCAGTCATGAAGCTCACTAGATAGCCTTGAACAAAGCACCACTGCTTTAGCATATCAAGGCTGATGTGAAATAAAATGTAAATGTGCAGTGCTGATTGGCTTGATGAAAGGTGGTACAAAGCTTCCTTTGGTGTGCACACATTCAGTTTCTTATTAATTTATGCATATATTGGCAGGCAGCATAGCACCCCTGATAATATCTTGTGCAAAAATGAAGTGTTGGGCTAGGAGGGATGCTAGGACATCTTGAAGATGACAAAGTCTGGCAGCATGGATACATATTTGCTGTAGACTAGTGTTTCTCAACCAGTGGTACTTGAGGTGATGTCAGCTGGCACTTGCTGGACCCGTGGATGCCTGCCACCCAGCAGCAAGACCAGGAATGTAACTCAACAAACAGCGGCAGGAGTCTTGGTTCAGTGGGTAGAGCTCCAAAGCATGTTTTTCTGTGCTCAAAAGAGCCCTCTTGTCTACCCTAAGCCTCTTAATGATGTTTGTCATTTGGATCTGGCCTCCCAACCCAGAAGTAACTAGCAACCATGCCATCGCCAGTTACTTCCAGTGGTACTTTGAATAGGTGGACCTTGTGAAGTGGTATGGTGGAAGATGAACCTTGAGAAATACTGCAGTAGACAAAAACTGCAGCACAAATCCCATTTGTTATTCATTTATACATATATTGGGACATACTTACATGGAGGTAGTACGTGACTGACATGATTACTTGGTCTAACCACTGAGCTTCACAGCTGAGTAGGGATTTGAACTTGGGTCCTGCTGTTTGGATGGCTATTTGTTCTTCTGTCCCTGTCAGGGTCATGGGGGAGGCAAGACCCCTTAATAACTACCCCATTGCCACCAGCCCAAGAACCAGAATCACTAGAGAGATTCCCTGGGCTAAATCCATCTTCCTTGTTATATGAGCTAATTAATGGGTTCTTTTTAATTCCCCTCTTTTACTCCCTATGAGGGAAGAGAGCAATGGTTCCCAGATACCTTATTGAGACCCAAACAAAGAGGAATAGAAAACAGAAAAACTGGCTTCTGCACAATCCAGATGCAGTTGGCTAAAGATACAACAGTTATAGAAGGCTCCCAAACCTGCAGGACTCCCCCATGGCAGAACCCTTTTATGAACTTGTTGAAAACAATGACGAAAACAAAAACCTAATTCATTCTAACCCTTTACTGACTAATCAGAATTAATTTAACTTCTCTCATTTACTTACACCACCAGAGTAAGGCTAACTCTCCCTTAGGTCTTATCCACCAAGAAAACAACAAAGTTCCCTTCTCTAAAGGTTTTTCTCCTCTTCTCTAATGAACCCAACCATTCTCACCTGAATCTTTTACACTCAAGGAGCCCCAGCTACTCTAATACCAATGTAAGAGAAAATAAGAACCCATATGAAACAGTTTCATGACAATCCACCCACCCAAAACATATTTTGTCACCAAGAGGAACTTTCTACATGCAATGGTTCATTAGTTGATTACATTTCCACATGCCTGCTACCTTAAAAAATGGAAGCTGCAGGATGCCACAGATTAAGCATGGCTACCCAAGTTAGTTTTGTACCAACATGGTCTAGAAACACATACAAACTTCTCAGTACTATACCTCTATTTTGTTTTTGCTTTTTTTAATAGGAGTCTATAGCAGATCCTGGACTAAAAGTGACTTTCCATTATTTGGCGATCTTAATACGTTAACTGTTTTAGTATAGCACCACAAGCAGGACTCCACGATCTGGTCGCCATTATGGTCACTGCCTTGTGATGACCACCCCTGCCACATACAGCCTACACACAAATATCCTTCCCTCTGAGAATTGTAGGCAACTCAGGGAAAGGGAGAGGATGTTAGTAACTATGAATAGTTAACTAGTGAGCCACTCAACATGCTTGGTGGGTAGCCACCAACATAGCCTCTAAGGAGATTGAACAGGTCTGTGCTCTTATCACATACCTTTATAATCCTGGCAGCCTCCAGCAAGATACTGCCCCGTTCCATGCCTGATTTCTGACTCCATATTTTAAAGGCAGCTTGTGCACTTTGCACAGCTAGATTCACCTCCTGCTCTCCAGAGAAGAGAAACTTCCCAATAACACGGCCTGGGGAAGAAAAGTTACATTCAGATGTTTAAAGCTGGACACATTTCATTATAACAGTCACTTATTGAAGTAGAGCCCATGTGAGTGCTGAAGGCAAGCAGTGCCGTACCAAGACGTAAATGAGGAAATCTTCTCAAAACACTTAAAAAACCCCAACAAGACATGCCTAGACAAATGTCAGTGCTACGCTATCTCCACTACTGTATTTGTGCGTCTTATTTACCAATTGTGATAAATGTTCTTCTTTCCCTCTCACATTTTTTTCTTATTTTTTTTCTTATTTTTGGACATTTCAAACCCTCCCCCCCAAGGTGTCTGTGATGGCTGACCAGACTAAAACCTGTTGGGATATTCTGCAGTAGCATTTATTCTTTCTTTAAAATGCCATTTCCAAACAACCTCATCTGACTGATATGTATTACTTCCTAAGTCTAGTCTTCCCTCAGTGACAATAGCTCATAGTCAACATTCTTCCTGAGACTGACATGTACCCATGAACTGGGCAGTAAGCCCATCTGTTCCGTTAAAGGGTGGGATGGAATAGAAAGGGAGTTTCTCCTAATCTAATCAGATGACCCTGTGACAGTGGTATTCAGACTGGGGCGTTGCGGCGCCCCAGCCTGAGGGCCCTGGCTTCTGCCCCCTTTAAGGGGTGGGGTCAGGGGGGAAGGCAGCAACACGATCCTTGTTAATGGGGTTGCAGGGACTGGGATGTACTCACTAGTCCCTGCAGCAGCCTTCCCAGGGTGCGGAGAGCCCTGCGCGAACGCCTGCAGGGCTCCCCAGCTGGTTCAAAGTGGAAGTAGAGCTATTGCGCTCTACTTCCAGTTTTGCGGAAGTGGAGCGTGATCACTCTACTTTCACTTCAAAGCGGCTGGGGAGCCCTGCAGGCACACATGCAGGGCTCCCTGCAACCCAGGAAGGCTGCTGTAGGGATTGGTGAGTACATCCCAGACCCTGCAGCCCCCCTGAGTAGCACGATCCTGGGGATCACGTAGCTGCCTTCTGCCTTCCTCCTCCCTTTCCTCCCTTGCAAGAATTTGCTGTGCTTTCCAAACTCCCAGAGTTTGAAAACCACAGCCCTATGACATATGAAATCTAGGTTTCTTAAGAAGATGCTTCGGTTTGCCTGTTGCTAGAAGCAGCTGCTGGTTCTAGAAGGCACAGTCACTCTCCAGTACATGTAGAAAGCTAGCATTCATGGGACAATGTAAGCTATCTCTCTGCATCCATCCATACACTTTTCACCTGCCTGCTTGTTGTACTTTTCTCCTCTCCCCAATTCTGCTCCATTCCTTTTTCCTTTGGAATTTACCTGGAATTTTTACCCACTGTTTTACCCACTAAACTGGCTATATTTTGACTCCTTGCCAGTAAACATGGACTTCATGGCAGAAGGGTTGCCAAGAGGAGGAGGAGGGAGTAATACAAGTTGTGAAGGAGCAGGAGCAGGCAAAAGAGGCTGAAAAGTAGTGCCAAGAAGATAAAAGAGCAAACACAAAGAAAGACAAGGACCACTGAGCCAAGAGACAAAGCTGCATATGAACGAACTCCAGGCTTCAGATACTGAGCTGCACTAGGCTGACTGCCCTCGAAAGGGTTCAACTGACAATAGAGTAATTGGGCAATCTTAACATAAGTAATCCTAAACCTTTCTATAATGAATATAAAGCTTTCATAGTACTTGTGTCTGAAGCAGAGACCAAGCTCCTCTCAGAAAAGATTCCTGGGGTGGGATGGGCTAGAATCCGATTACCTCTGGATAAGTCACAGAAATTTTACTGTGACACTATGGCCCTTGGTCTGCCTAAGGTTCAAACTACTGAGGGATGAATCCTATTCAAGTTTCCAGTGCTAATGCAGCCCTAAGGTAAGGTAACAAATGTTCCCTTACCTTGAAGAGGTGTTCCCTTATCTTGAAGAGGTCGCCAAGACTGCCCCCCAACTGTGTTCACATCCCATTGGTATGGCTGCATCAGCACTGGAAATTAAATAGGACTGGGCCCTAAGAGAATCATGTGTTTCAGTTATCAGCACTGCAAGTTCATGGTCATAAAGACAGAAACCATGCAAAATGCTCCACTGCATTAGTGTCAATAAACTACTCCAAAGACCAACAGAAGTTTATTTTTGTTCCCATTCCTTCCAGTGTGAATACATCTAATGGCAGCTAATAATTTACAAACAGTGTAAATGTTGCTTAAGTGGTGTGCCAGTTAATGCCAAACTGATATAAAATAGTGGTATGTAGTAGAATTTTGAGCCAGCTGCTGCTGTGTCTATATCAGGGGTGCTCAATAGGAGGATCGCGATCTACCGGTAGATTGTGAGGCAAAATGAGTAGATAGCGGAGCCCTGTCTCTCCAAACTGTTAATATGTCAGTTTCATCTAGTGACTAGACAAAACTGACATATTTAGCTGACACTAAACTGACACTGAAACTGACACTTTAGCTGCTCTTCAGGCATGCAGCAACAAAACTGACGAAACTGACTAGTCTCCAGCAGGGGCTCCATACATTAAAGAAGGGTGTCTGTCAGACGCTTCCTTCTCCCCTGGTAGATCTCCGGTCCTTGCTGGGTTTCAAAGTAGCTCTCGAGCCAAAAAAGTGTGAGCACCCCTGGTCTATATGAAAGATCAGCTGCCACACATTTGTACACCTTGACTGCACATCCCTGAACTCTAGACCTCCAGAGTATCATCCCAGGAGATAACTACCAGTTGCTGGTTCATATATTTCATCGCTGTGGTCCCCATCTACAGGCTCAACTCGGGCACCATCTCGGTAATTGAGAGGTTGCTGTAGCTCATATGTGCCAGTGATGGTGCTCATTGTAGCACAACGAAGTAGGCGCGGAAAACCAGGTAGCAGTAACAGCAAGTTTGGACGGAGAAGCATCCAAGGGCTGGTGCACAGACACAAGGCTGCAGAAGAAAGAAGAAAGCCTATCAGTTTTATGCATGTGAGGGAAATTTTAGTATAACCACCTATATTTACACAGTCCTTTGACCACTGAAGTGTCCTAAGACCTTTATGTACACACCTTCCTCAGATCTACAATGGAATGAATTGTGTGTATTAAAACACATGCTGAAACAGCAACCTATAAAGGTACAACACAGTTCAAGGCACTTTTGAGCCCTCCAGGATTTTTCAAAAAGCACTTTTAAGTCACTTTTGAGCATCACTTAAGAGAAATTGGAAGATGACATTCATATATGAATCTCTCTCCTTCCTCCTCCAGAAAGTTGAAGAAACAAGAATTGTGAGTAAGGAGAGAAAGAGACTGAAGATGGGACATGGAGCAGGAGGAACAGCACACTCCCTCATTGGGAGGCTGTACCCATGGTTGCCTGCATAGACTTGCCCTCACCATGTGTTGCTATTTTAGCCTCCATGAGACAAACATGCAAGCTGCTATCATGCAGGTTATCATGCAACCTGCTATCAGCAGTGCACATGTCCAGGTGGCCACTGAACTCAGCAGCAATAGGTTCAGGCAGGGCAGCGATTCTATGCCTGTTGCTCAAGTCTGCAACAACCTTCTGAGAGTCAAGCATGATAAATATTAGGTATGCACGTCGACCCTGTTAAAAACGAAAAATAAGTATGATCTTACCTCCCATAGTGCAGGGGCATATAATCCCTGGGAGTTGAGGACGACATGAAACGGTAATACATGGGAGACACAGTTGAACAATTAGGTTGGAAACTGGTACCAATTGACTACAATAACTGTCCCTTACAGCCAAGACAAAGAGTGCTGTGGCAAAACAGCACTAAAACAGTGGTTCCCAACATTTTTTCACTTGCATATCCCTTGGCAGCCCATTTCCATAAATTGTATCCCTCATATTCACAAAATGTTTGCAATTAATGTTGCAAAATATTGCGGTTATTTCAAATTTATGTTTTGAACTACTGCTCCATATCTGATAATACTGCACATGAATTGATGACCAGAAACTAGCAGTTGCTGGGGGGTTTGCAGACAGCTAGCTGCTTTCCTTCCTGCCTTGACAGCCCTGCAAGGCATTCTAATACAGACCTGCCTTTTCCCGCCATTATTCAATTCTTTTTCAAGTACCCCTAAAGGTTCTTGCAAGTACCACTAGGGGTACATGTACCTCAGGTTGGGAACCACTGCACTAAAGGAAACTATTATTGAAAGTAATACTGTATAATTCATTTTATAATATAATATAATGAATTATATAATTCAGTATAATACTGAAAAATCCATTACAGGTTACAAGCCATGATGTGTATGTGCAACCTCCTGATTTTAGAAATGGGCTATGTCAGATCCAAGGCAGGGTACCAGGATGCAGATAACTCTTGTTATCTGGTGTGCTCCCTGGGGCATTTGGTGGGCCACTGTGAGATAAAGGAACCTGGACTAGATGGGCCTATGGCCTGATCCAGTGGGGCTGTTCTTATGTTCTTATAATAAGTTTCAGTGTAGAAATAAGGCACAGGGGAGGGGGGAACCACTAAGTGATGCCTGGCTGGAGAGGGAGGTGACATGGTGAGCTCCTGCCCTTCAGAGTCTGAAAACTACATCACTGCATCCCTTGCTAAGGCAGGACCCACTCCCGTTTCATACAATACTACTAGGGCAGTGATTGTCAACCTTTTACATCTCGTGGCACACTGCCAAGGCACTAAAATTGTAAAGGCACACTATTGGTTTTTGACAACTGACAAGGCACACCTTGCTGTTGGTGGGTGGCTCGCATCCCCCAATGGCCCCACTAATAAATGACCCTCCCCCAAACCACTGAGGCACGCCTGCAGACCATTCAAGGCACACCAGTGTGCCACGGCACAGCAGTTGAGAATGGCTGTACTAGAGGGTGGCACAGCCTGAAGGCAGAGGTCACAACTAAGCGGCTCTCACTCTAGAAGCTGCCTGGGTGGGGGTCCAGTGGAGTAAGCTAGTCTCTGAGAAAGTGTGGGGCACACGTGTGGTGTGATAAATATAGCACTTGAAGAACACTTGTGCACTCCATGGGCCACCCTTAAGGCAGCCACACTGGACCAGCCTCCTTGCAAGTCAGGTTCCCAGATCAGCCAATGCTTGGGGGACAGCAGCACTGACACCCTGCCCAGGGCTCGCCTGAGGGGCACTTCCAGTGATGGAGCAGAGGGACGTCCAACCGCAGGGAGAGGGAGGCTCCCTCGCTAGGGCCGCACAGAAGGACAGCCAGCTCCACAGCGCCTGCCCCGTCCCACGCAGGCCCCAGACCAGAAAGCCCACAGGCAGGGAGGGAGGTGGGGAGGGGAAGCCCAAAGGGGGTCAAGGCGAGCACCAGGGAGAGGCAGGCAGGCGCCCCAGGACAGGTGGCAGCTGCAGGCCAGGAGGGAGGCGCCTCGCCCCGGGAGTGAGAGCGCTCGGCTGGCTGAGCCACGGGAGACCGACCCCCGACGCCGAGGAGCCCCACCTGTCCGTCCGTCTGTCCGTCCGTCCCACTCGCTCGCTCCTCCAGGTGCTGGTGCGCTCCACACACGCAGAGCCCGCAACGGCCTCGCTTGGCCTGCTGGAGATCCCGCCCCTCCCAGAGGCCCTGGCTCCGTTTCCCTCACGCCTTGCCGCAGGGGGAAGGCACTGGCTCCCGCTCCCTCTGGTGGGCGGACTGAGTCTGAGGGGAACCTTGGTCGGCCTCCACGTGGGCAAGGAGGCGACATGCAAAAGTGCGCACGCGCCCTGCTGATGAACTAGCAGGTCAGGGCAAAATCCAGCCCTAAGCTTGCCTTCCCGTGGCTGAAATCCTATACACCCTTTCCTGGGAGTAAGGCCCCTTGAAGCTAACGTGACTTACTCCTGAGTAGACATACAAGGGCTTGCTCTCTATGTGGTTTTTTTTAACCCCCAGTGGAGGCACATTTGCTGATTTGGCAGCCTCCCACTGGCAGTCTGACAAGGCGCAGCCCAGGGATACCAGCCCTTTGAGGGCCCCATCCTAGCCAACTTTCCAGCACTGGTGCAGCTGCAATGCAGCCCCGAGGTAAGGGAACAAATGTGCCCATACCTTTGAAGAGGCGCCTGTGATTCCCTCCTCGCCACAGGATGCAGCGCATGCCCCATTGGCCTGGTTGCATAGGCACTGGAAAATTGGATAGGATTGGGCCCCAAGAGCCCAATCTTATCCAATTTTCCCGCACCGGTGCAGATGCAATGCAGCCCCAAAGCAAAGGGAACAATTTTTCCCCTCCTTGCCTTGTGGATTCCTCCATAACTACCCTCCCACCACAGGATGCAGCATACACCCCATTGGCACAGCTACCCCAGGGCTGGAATGTTGGATAAGATTCGGCCCTGAGAGGTCTGGGGCAGCAAACCCCTGCTAACTGGGCAAGGCACATTGTTTGAAGTGGTGCCCTGTTCTATTTAACAGGAGAAGAGAGAACAATTGTCCCTCTTCACCCCAGCATGACATCTTTCCTAGTGCCTTTCGGTTAGAATTTTTTCTGCATCTTTTTAGATTGGGAGGCCTTTTGGAAAAGGGACAACTTCTTTATTTTGCTGTATAAACTGCTTTATGAACTTTTTTTGTTGGTAGTATTGTTGGAAACTGGTATATAAATAATAAAATGTCTATAAATTTCCTCTTCTTCTTTGCCCCCTTGTGGCAAAGTCCTTTTCCCCATCTTGCTTGCACTGTTCACAGCTCCTTCTCAGTGCTTTTTCAACCTGAAGACATGACAAGATTCTTGAAGTGGTAAGACCTGTCTCTGTGCATACAGGGCCCCTTCCCTTCCTGATTAAAGTAGCCAGTCTGTGGCTGGCAAACAGGAGTGCTAAGCTTGTTAACAATTTGTGGAGAGGGCATCATATAAAATTCTTTACTATATTCACAACCTGCTTTTTGGTCAAGATTAGTTTCCAATGCCACTATCCATCAGAAAATCCAAATAGTGTAATCAAATCACTGTGTATTTATACTGTACATATATTGGGGAGGGTTAAATTTGCATCTCACTGTTCCAACTCCATGTTCTTCATTCTTATGTTTTGATTTGCCTTTGCTATAGGCTGCTGGATTAGTTTATTACAGCTGTGCATTTTTAACTGTCATCAACTGTCAAATCTTAAATCAAAAAGTCACAATGTGCTTTCAAATGAATGCAGTGAGACATATTACCTTGTTATTTCTACACAGGGCAGCACCTGTTTAAGGCTGGTAGATCACTGAGAAAGAAATGCTGTTCACTGTTGAAGATGATGATGGGAAAGGCATCTTAGATGTTGGCCACATCTCTTACCCACAACATTCCAGGTGCTGGTGGATGTTAACTGCAGAGTCCTATGTTGTTCCTGCCCAATTACAACAGCTTCCTGCTGTAACAAAAACAAGGCAGCCCAGATGGGAGAAGCCAAGTAGCTACTGAGAAATGGGTGCTGCAAACTGCTGGAGATGTTGGTTAGATGTTTTGAATAAGCATTACTGCACTCTTGTTGAAAAAAGCACTACAGACTTCTCTGACTTAAACAACTATAACCACCCTTTCACACTCAGGACTTAACTTTGTACTCAGTACCCATGCAGGCCTGCTTTACTTACATCCAGTTAGCATCTAGTATTCTCACTGACTGCATTTGTTGCCAAGTTATCACACTATTGTGAAAAATAACATTATCATAGGTATGTATATACACAAAAAACAACTTCCAGTATATATAGGATTTGCTACTATTCATGGTTTCAGGCATCCACTGTAGGTCTCGGAACGTATCAGCCACAGATACCGAGGACTACTGTATTTAATTTTGCATTTTTAGTATATAACTTATTCCACATATCTTAATGGAAGTCTGGAAAGAAATATTATTCCATGTAGGAGATTTCCAACAGGAGTTTTGATTGGAGGAAATCTATATTATATAAGGAGGGCTTGTCTTAGGGCTTATTCCTTGTCGGTTGCCACTCCACTATATGAAAGCACAGCTCGGCTCAAGTCTAGTATTGGCAACCTTCAGTCTCGAAAGACTATGGTATCGCGCTCTGAAAGGTGGTTCTGGCACAGCGTCTAGTGTGGCTGAAAAGGCCAATCCGGGAGTGACAATCCCTTCCACACCGGGAGCAAGTGCAGTCTGTCCCTGGTCTGTCTCCCTGGCTATGGGCCTTCCTTCTTTGCCTCTTAGCCTCAGACTGTTGGCAAAGTGTCTCTTCAAACTGGGAAAGGCCATGCTGCACAGCCTGCCTCCAAGCGGGCCGCTCAGAGGCCAGGGTTTCCCACTTGTTGAGGTCCATCCCTAAGGCCTTCAGATCCCTCTTGCAGATGTCCTTGTATCGCAGCTGTGGTCTACCTGTAGGGCGCTTTCCTTGCACGAGTTCTCCATAGAGGAGATCCTTTGGGATCCGGCCATCATCCATTCTCACGACATGACCAAGCCAACGCAGGCGTCTCTGTTTCAGCAGTGAATACATGCTAGGGATTCCAGCACGTTCCAGGACTGTGTTGTTTGGAACTTTGTCCTGCCAGGTGATGCCGAGGATGCGTCGGAGGCAGCGCATGTGGAAAGCGCTCAGTTTCCTCTCCTGTTGTGGGCGAAGAGTCCATGACTCGCTGCAGTACAGAAGTACTACAGACGCAAGCTCTGTAGACCTGGATCTTGGTATGTTCCGTCAGCTTCTTGTTGGACCAGACTCTCTTTGTGAGTCTGGAAAACGTGGTAGCTGCTTTACCGATGCGCCTGTTTAGCTCGGCATCGAGAGAATGAGTGTTGGAGATCGTTGAGCCAAGGTACACAAAGTCATGGACAACCTCCAGTTCATGCTCAGAGATTGTAATGCAGGGAGGTGAGTCCACATCCTGAACCATGACCTGTGTTTTCTTCAGGCTGATTGTCAGTCCAAAATCTTGGCAGGCCTTGCTAAAACGATCCATGAGCTGCTGGAGATCTTTGGCAGAGTGGGTAGTGACAGCTGCATCGTCGGCAAAGAGGAAGTCACGCAGACATTTCAGCTGGACTTTGGATTTTGCTCTCAGTCTGGAGAGGTTGAAGAGCTTTCCGTCTGATCTGGTCCGGAGATAGATGCCTTCTGTTGCAGTTCCAAAGGCCTGCTTCAGCAGGACAGCGAAGAAAATCCCAAACAAGGTTGGTGCAAGAACACAGCCCTGCTTCACTCCGCTTCGGATGTCAAAAGGGTCTGATGTGGAGCCATCGAAGACAACAGTGCCCTTCATGTCCTTGTGGAAGGATCTGATGATGCTGAGGAGCCTGGGTGGACATCCAATCTTGGGGAGAATCTTGAAGAGGCCGTCTCTGCTGACCAGGTCGAAAGCCTTTGTGAGATCTATGAAGGCTATAAAGAGTGGCTGTCGTTGTTCCCTGCATTTCTCCTGCAGTTGTCTAAGGGAGAATACCATATCAGTGGTGGACCTGTTGGCTCGGAATCCACACTGCGATTCTGGATAGACGCTCTCTGCAAGTACCTGGAGCCTCTTTAGTACAACTCGGGCAAACAGCTTTCCTACAACGCTAAGGAGAGAGATGCCGCGGTAGTTGTTGCAGTCACCCCTGTCACCTTTGTTCTTGTACAGCGTGATGTTTGCATCCCTCATGTCTTGAGGTACTCCACCTTCTCTCCAGCAGAGACAGAGGATTTCATGCAGTTCAGTGACGATGATCTCTTTGCAGCATTTTAGGACTTCAGCAGGGATGCTGTCTTTTCCAGGTGCCTTGCCAAAGGCAAGGGAGTCCAGGGCCACGTGAAGTTCTTCTAGGGTTGGTTCACTGTCAAGCTCTTCCAGCACAGGCAGGCACTCAATGTTGTTCAGTGCTTCTTCGGTGACTACATTTTCTCTGGAATATAGCTCAGAGTAGTGCTGCACCCAGCGTTCCATCTGCTGCGCCCGATCCTGGATGACCTCGCCTGTGGCAGACTTCAGAGGGGCAATTTTCTTCTGTGTTGGACCTAGGGCCTGCTTGATACCATCGTACATCCCCTTGATGTTGCCCGTGTCAGCTGCTATCTGTATCTCGGAACAGAGCTGGAGCCAGTAGTCGTTAGCACATCTCCTGGCAGTCTGTTGGACTTTGCTGCGAGCAGTTCGGAGGACCTGCAGGTTGCGCTCACTGGGACAGACCTTGTATGCTGCTTGAGCTCTCCTCTTTTCCTCAATGACTGGTGTCAACTCCTCAGAGTGGGCTTCAAACCAGTCTGCCGCCTTGTTGGTCTTCTTGCCGAATATGGACAAGGCGGTGTTGTAAACGGTATTCTTGAAATGTTCCCATCGGCTCAAGTCTATACACTCCATTAAAACACTTTTATAAAATAGGAGTTTTATCATACTCCCATGTTTTTTGGTGCATGAGTGAATGTGCCTGAATGTATTTTTTAAATTGAAGAATTCTTTTTATCCTAATATTACTGAAGGTTGCCAACAACAACTTTTCTAAATTATCTGTAACTACCATAATTGCTTTGCAGATACTTTACACCCTCTGCTTCTGGTGAACTGTGTGGTCTGTGGGCACTCTGCAAAACCAAGTACACAAAAATGGTTCATGCTTACTTGGTGCCATAACTTTTAAAATGAGTTTGCGGTTCTAAGCACAGGAAGAGTATGTTCTTGTATGGGGAAGAAGGTACTTCTTGCACAGGAGTCATGACAATTTGGTGCCAACTTGCTTTTTGAATGGATTTGGTGGTTATACTAGTGATGCTCCAGTGTTTAAGAGACTATACCTCTTTGTAAGTCAGCTGAAATGGATTAGATGACTTAGATTTGCTTTCCTAAATGCTGCATGAACTGGTTTTTATTGAGAATATATAACAGAAATGGTTCCTTCCCTAACAATCCCCCTTTTACTAATTTTGCTAACATGTTACAATTTTTGAAGGGATGTATTTGCAGTTTTCTGACAGTCTTCTGAAATATGAAGTACCTGCTGCCACCTAATGGGCTGTTTGTGAATACCTGTTCCTCTAGACCCAATTGTCAAGAAGGCTATTAACTTCATGACAATACAGCACTGCTGAACATTTTACAATAAGCATCTAAATGATAGTTGCTGTGAACCCAACTATACTAGACATTCTGTGTCATTCATCCACTTTTCTGTGTGTAAGAAACTGCTATTGTGAAGACTTTGTACATATTTTCCCTCGTGATGGAGAAGAACTGGGAGAGAAGATACTGGCTTGAGTGGGTACTCACTTAAGCTAGTGTGCTGCTGTGTCCAATAGATCTTTTTCCTCAGGAAGCTGCAGAAACAAAGTGGTTTATCCTTGTTACCTGAAACTTTCTTTTCCAGCATGCTTTCCAAAGTCCATATAATATCATGAAGGATGTTGAAAGTGAAGCACATATCATTCTGATCTATGCACAAGAGGCCACCCAAGAACCTCATTTAAAAATCTACTGTTCATTGCTTGGTAGCTCTTTTTATTGCCAGGGCTCAGTCCCTGACCACAACAAAGTGCCACTGCTTGCCAAGCATGTGTAGAGTGCATTCCCCCCTCCCACACACAAATGATAATGACATTAAGGAGTCCCAACCAACTTAGGAAAGAAAAAAGTCACGAGAAGGCATGATATAAATTTATGGTGTAGAAAAGTGGATATACTTTTTTCTTTTCCAGCAGTGCCAAAATGGTGACCACTGTATCCTATGGTGAAGGGGCAGTTCAGGAGTTCTCCTCTGGGTAAGGGAACAATCATTCCTTTACCCAGGGATAAGCCTCTGTGATGCAAGGTGGGGAGGAGTCTACCAGAACCTGTGCTAGCTAAAGAGCTGGTGCAGGTCCTTGTGGACCCACGCTGCAGGACTGAGTCCAGGAAGGGGTTAGGATTCAGTGGTCACTGCTACCACCAGACCCATTCTGCTCACCCTCCCACCTCCATCTGCTCACCCCTCCAAAGGCATTGGCCTTCCTGCCAGTGATCCTGGCAGTGTGTTAAGTAACGCACAGTCAGAGCGCCTTCTACAACTGGGGCTCACTGCTTTATGGCAGTTAGCACCAGTGGAAGAGGAACAATGACATCACAAGGTAAGTATAGGATTGTGCTCTAAGTACCACAGATGTTGATATGGCCACTAGCTTAGATAATTTTCAGAGATTAGACAAATTGTGGAGGATTGGTCTATCAACCGGTATTAGTTATGATTGCTAAGTGGAACCTCCCATTTTCAAAGGCAGCATCTTTTGGGTTGTGGGCAACCAAATTCTGAGCCAGGTGGACCTTTGGTTCAGTTCAAAGAGGGACATTCATATGTTTTAGACAGAAAACAGCTTGCAACATCAGTGGCAACAGGAAAAGAGATGTGTGTGTGTGTGTGTGGCAGGATGTAGCAAAACAAAAACAGATGCCATTGACAGCAAGTCTCCCAAGGGCCAGGGAGGTAAGAAACACAACATGAAGATTCTTCTAGATTCCACTGATAAGAACACTGAAAAGGGTGGAGGTATGTTGGAACTTACGAGTCAAGACTTTGACTGCAAACTTTTGATATATAAAAAAAATTCTCAACAGTGTCTGGTAAAAAAGCACATCAAGGGTAGAACAAGACACTTTTATAAGTATCTGGTTAAAAAGCACATACTCATTTTTTGAAGCTGCTTCAGCATTAAATCACATAAAATGTTTTGCCATGATTAACAGCTAGATGAAAAAGTGTCAAGATCTACTACTGCAGGAGAAAGGAATATAAGAGCATATGAAAGGCCCAGAATTCTGTTTCTCACAGTGGCCCACCAGCTGCATATGGGAAGCTCATAAGCAGGCCAGAAAGAAATATTTCTCCCAAATACCTAAAGAGATGCCAAAATTCATTCCAACAAGCAGTTTACATCAACACTAAATCCCTATGTACACTTAGGCTTCAGTAGTCTATAGGTAAGTTGCAACATGTGTAGTTTGAAACATCTGGCTCTTGCTGGCTCAGTGCTATTGTGCCTGTACAAAAGCACCACTAAAAGCCAAACTGCACCAGCAGAAAACCGTTCATAACTCAGATGTCATATCTTGTGGAGCCAGTGTATACAGGGAATCTGGTACATTCTGCAGGTCTCAGACTCCTTCACACTTGCCGTAATTGTTTTGACAATCTTAACCAGTAAGTACTGGTTAATCTAAACCAGCAAGTACACTGATTTTTAGAAAAGCGGGATAGAAATCTAATAAATAAATGTTATTGAAGAACTCTACAGAAGTGAGCAATTGGAAAGAATCAATGTTGTAGAATGTAGATCTATAGCAGTAAGGCCTGAGAACAGTCTCTGATGGAGATCAAACTATATTAAGCAGTAAATAAAAACACAGGCAAAGCAAAATTACTTTAATTTCATCCTGAAAGATGGATTCCATCCTTTACTGCTGCTTAGTTGTATGGTTCAGTCATGGGCCAATGAACAATTTCTCTTCACAAACTGAATAACTTTCCTGCAGTTTTCAACGAGGCAATGCAGCACCCTATCTTATGTACTACTAACATTTCTCATACACACCCCAATGGAATAGCTGAGATTTGGCCAAATACATATGTTTCAATGATGATCACTTTGTAAAACACAGCTGTCACAGTTGCCCTTAGCTATTCAAGTATGTTATGAAAGCCTTCTGTCAAATCACAATTTCTTGCAAAACAGTCAAGACATGTTTCCACTTTGTCATCAGTGAAGTGCAACAAATTACTTCTTTGATTTAGGAGAACTTCCCAGCTTGAGGTGGTGGACCAAGAAATCCTCCTGCCTGTTTGGTGGCCGCTCGGGAAGGAGCCAAACCCAGTAGTTTCTGAATATTCTGAGGAGACAAGAACAGAGAAGTGTTTGAAGTAAAACTTCTTTACTTAGGGCAAACATTCGAGAACACACCAGGTTAATTGGAAGTAACTCCCTCTGTCATTACTCAGATATGTTATTGTTGCTTCAAAAAAGAAATAAAGAACACATTTTAAGAAAAAAGTATACAAGTGGGACTTTGGTATCTACTGATTTTGTATCCATTGATACAGAGGTCCACCTTTAAATACTTGTAAAAAGAAAAAAGCACCAGAATCCAATTTTCTACCATCACGCTGTTCAATAATTATAATTTCATTCCATTAGATTCCATTATTCACCCCATCTAGGCAGGAGGTCTGGTCTAGAGGGTAGAGCCTCCATTTGCCTGAAGATAACATCCACAAGGTCGCCAGTTCGAGGCCACCGGCACCGTGCGACCTTGAAGCAGCTGACAAGCTGAGCCGAGTTATTTCATCTGCTCTGAGCGTGGGAGGATGGAGGCCAGAATGTGAAACCAGATCAGAGTGAAACATCTGGACTGTTGTGGTTCTTGAAAGATAGAACCTTCTTTCAATTGTAAAAATCCCTATGGGGATTTAATCAGCCTGCCTATGTAAACCGCCTTGAATAAAGTCTTGAATAAAGATCAAGAAAGGCGGTATATAAATACCTGTATTATTATTATTATTATTATTAGTGGTTGAATGCCTTATAGTGTCTATATCAATGCACTCTGGGGTGACAATAGAGGAGCAAGAAACCTGGAAATGGAACTTGTAAGCTATTTTTCCACTGATTTGGTATCCACTGATTTTTTAAATCCACTGAGGGTTCCGGAACAGAACCCCAGTGGATAACAAGGCATGACCTGCATAGCCTCTGCAGACAACTGCTAGAGTATCAGATTAAGGCTGCAATCTTTCCTGGGAGTAAGCCTCATTGAACACAATGGGACTTATGAGCAGACATGCATAGGATTGTGTTGCCAAATTTTAAACATACTTGGAGGCCTAACTCTTTTGCAGTCTCCTAAACTGCAGGGAGACCCAGGTTCAAATTCCCACTCAGCTATGAAACTCATTGGGTGACCCTGAGTCAGTCACCATCTCTCTCCTACCACCAGGGTTGCTATAAGAATAAAACAGGGAAGGATAAGAACTTTATTTGCCACCCTGAGCTCCTTGGAGGAAGGGTGGGATACAAATGTAATTAGTAAACAAACAGGCAAAGTGGGAAAATGCAGTCACTGGAATGTTGTATTGCTCAGACAGCTTCCTTTATGCGATTTCATGCATGTAGTATTTCATATGGATATCCTTCCACTGAGTTTCTGGAAAAGTTCTATTTTTAAACACACTTCCAGTTGTCATGGCTATATGCACCATGTACACTTCATTGGCTTTCTGTTGTCAGTGCACAACAAATATTTTCAGGAACATCCACAATCCTAAATGGTGCCAAATGTCTCACACATCCTGTCACATCAGACAAGAAGAATTTTACATAAAATACTTCCCACTGGCCCACACATGGTGACTTATTTAACTGCCAAGTCCAAGACAACTTTTTTGAGACAATGACACAGTCCTCCACAGAAATGACACAGAAACTGGGTAAAACACTGAATTCTTCCCAAGAAAACCCAGTTCAAGTCATTATCTCTCAGCCCAAGTTCTCACAGCGTTGTTGTGAAGATTAACAGGATAACCCACCACATATTGCCCAAAATAGAAGAGTGGAATTGAAAATAATTCAACCTACAAAATAGGTTGGCACAATTATTTATGTAAGGAAAGATGAACTATGTACCTTTAAAGAGGACAAACTTAAACATACCAAACTGATTTTAAGCCAGGGGGTGGGTCTGTAACTCAGTGGAAGAGCACATGGCTTGCATACAGAAGGTCCCAAATTCAATCTCTGGCATCTCCAGCAGAGATAGAGAAAAGCCCTATCTCAAAACTGGCAGAATCACTGCCAGTCAGCTTAGGTTATACTAAGCTAAATAGAACAATGGTTTGACCCCAGTATAAGGCAGTTTCCTATGCCCCCTGTTGAACCTAAATGGCCAGGTCATAGCTATTTTGAGTGCAGAGAACTAACAAATCTTAACATCCACTGAATGGATGAATATTTTGAAAATATTAGTAGGTTTGCTTCTCTCACAGAGAACATAAATGGGCACAGTTTGCACTGAGTTCAACAGTAAACAATACTTTCATGCATGCAAAGTTAGAAATCAATGTTAAGGTCTGAAAAGTTTAAGAGGAAGGAGAAAGCTTCAGTTATCAATGGAAACCACATGTAGAGGACACATGTGAGAGAACATAAATGGGCACAGTTTGCACTGAGTTCAACAGTAAACAATACTTTCATGCATGCAAAGTTAGAAATCAATGTTAAGGTCTGAAAAGTTTAAGAGGAAGGAGAAAGCTTCAGTTATCAATGGAAACCACATGTAGAGGACAGCAAGTACAAGTGTCCTTATTTCAGTAGGTCCCACCAGACCAGGGGTGTCCAAAGTTTTTGGCAGGAGGGCCACATCATCTCTCTGAGACTGTATTGGGGGCCAGGGAAAAAAAAGAATTGATTTACATTTAAAATTTGAATAAATTTACATAAGTTTACATAAATGGATATATTAAAGATGAACTTATATGAATGAATGAAAGTCTTGCAATAGCTTAAGGCCTATAAAAGGCCTTTCGCAAAGCAAGGCTGGCCATTCCTTTGCTGATGCTGCTGCATCACAGACGTGAAACAACAAGCAGTGGAGGGAGCCCTCATCCCACAGCTCATGTGAGAGGTCAAACAGTCGCCCTCACGCTGAGAGTAGTTGCTTCAGGCCAGTGTGGGCTCCAACAAATCTCCGGAGGGCCAGAGGCCCATTGGAGACTGGGGGCTTCATGAGCGCTGCAATGAGAGACCTCGAGGGCCGCAAGTGGCCCCAGGGCTGGGGTTTGGGCACCCCTGCACCAGACCAAAGCCAGGAGCACAACAAGAAAAAGGGATGCAGAATATTATAGTGCCTATTTGAAATTTTGCTGAAAAGTTTCAAATGTGTTACTCCTGGTCAGATACAGTAAGAGTTGGCATAGTAGAAAAGCAGGCTTGCACTGCGGCCTCCTCAACCCAGGAGCAAATCTGCAAGAGCACAAGAGATTTCCCAATGGCACTGGGAGAGTAAGCTATACCTTATTTGCTTCCCTGGGATAGAATTGGAAGAAGTGAATAGGCTATACTCCATCATCCTCTCATACTCCATCATCCTCTCCATCCCCACATTTACAGAATGCAACATCATAATTACTCTATACTTGCTTGACACATTCAAACAATGCCCTAGTGCGGAAATACAAATCATTTTCTCACAGAGTGGTCTCCTACACATGCACGTGTGCACACAAGATTCCAACTGAATAGGCTCCTCTTTGCTTCCTCACTGCTTGCTACCTACTCTCTCCCACACTGGCTGTATTGCCTCAGTCTGTTTCTGGTGAGCATAGACCAAGAAAAATGAGCTAGTGTTGATATTTACCAAGGTGGGAAAGGGATAACAAGCCATGCTCCTTCATGTTTGCATTTGCTAGGGAAGCTCACAATCAATCTGCTCACTTACAGGAGAGAGAATAGGAACAACTGGTGTTTTAGTCATGCAGGATGTAACATGCATGGGGCTGGGGAAAAAGAAGGAGACTTGATGTACATCTTCGCACCTAATCCAAATGTTGGACAACTTTCCCAACCACTTAAGGACTCTTGATGACTTGCCTGTGCATCTCTTCACACCCTCAACCGGAAAGCAGGAAAAACTCCATGAGAGGATTGACGTGCCAAGGGGAGATGGAAACAACGCAGAGGAAGTTGCTCATTGTAGAGAGATATTTCAAGCAACATTGTCCTTGGGTCAGAAGTGAGTAGTGTCCCAGCCAAAGCTTGAAGCACTTCCTCAACATCAAAATATCCAAGGCCAAATCAACCAGCAGCAAAACCGCTTCTTTCTCCGAGAGGCCATCAAGGTCATGGCCTCAGAATTCTCTCCCAAAGTGTGAATGAAGTAGTCCAATGCTACTTCCCTCTCCCAAGTGACATAAAAAAACAATCTCAGTTCTATACACTGCATTAGCCTTCCTATACATCTCCATTGATTCTCTACACTGAGTCTGTTCAATACATATCTTACCAGGAACCACCATTCAGAGCGCGATACCATACTCTTTCGAGACTGAAGGTTGCCAACTAAAATATGTTCCTATATGCAGCTTCTCATTTGAATTGTGTCCCATCTTCAGGTAAGCTAACACTACCTTTTTTGTGATGTGAATTTAAAAAAGGGAAGGGGGAAAGAGAGAATTCACATTTACAGTCATCTGGAGGTTCTTCTCACTTGAAATAGGTCATTTTCCCCACCCCCACTAACTATTTACAGGAGTGATGGAAATTATCAAGCTGTACCACTTGGGAGTATTATTAAATGGGTGATATGAAGAAAAGCAGCGGCAAAAAAACCTGAGTGGAACCTGAGTATATCAGGGAGGAAAGTGTGAGAGAATGAGATGGATGTCTGCATCTGACATCCTTTGCCTTCTGTCTACTTTTAGATTGTGTCTTCTGTCTACTTTTTGGATTGTGAGCCCTTTTGGGACAGGGAGCCACTAGTTAGTTGATTTTTTTTTTCTGTAAACCACTTTGGAAACTTTTTGTTGAAAAGCGGTATATAAATACTGTTGCTGCTGCTGCTGCTGCTGCTGTTGCTATTTTATTACTACTTCTATTGCACCAAACTAAATGTAGCAAGCTGTTCCAAGTTATTTATCAGAGTTCACACTTGTGACAGTCACCTTATGAATCTGAACTATCCTAGCTCTTTCAGCATTTCATATAGACAGCATTTCAAATTCCATGTTATCTTTTACTGTTTTAGGGCATTTGAAATGGGATTATTAGGTACGAATATTATAACTCGATGCATGGAGACATCACTGAACCTCCCAATACTTCCTATCATTATTTCCTAATACTCCCGAGGATGATTTGCCTTTTGGATGACTACAGTGTTGTCCTTGGGCAGCCTACTAAAAGGAAACACCAGTGCAAGTATTTTCTTTTTACCTACTTTTAGTAGGTGGCCTATAGATGGCAAAGGTGAAGCTCAAGGGAAGCTAAGGGGATATACCATTCCCACTCTTTCAACTGTGTGTTTTGTCATGCCCAGACACTCTGCTAAACGTCCATGGCAGATACTAAGAATATCATAAGGAGGCAGCTGCAACTGTTCACTTGAAATAACATAGAAAGGGAAAAAAGAAAGATCCCAAAAAATAAGCATGAACCGGTCTTGACATCAGAGGTCCTGCAAAGGCTCTGAATAAAGCAACCCTCCATGATACAGCACTTACCTGCCGAATAGACATGGTGCAGAGAATGTAGAGGAAGATGAAGGAACAATCAGTATAGTCCTCACCCAGAAGATTACGGTGGGACAAACCTTGGATGTAGGAAAGTGGAACAAAGGGGAGTTTTGCAACCACTCGGCCATCAAATCTGGGAAAGACAAATGGAAGCAGTTGTTGTTTGTGCAGCTCAAATTCAAACCCCACCAGGAAAACATTACCCACATTACCCAAAGAGAATCAATTCAAGCAGACAGAACCCAACTTATCCCTTGGGCACATTCTGGGCCCCACACCAGTCACCCTTTTTGATTCTGAGCTCAGTAGGTTGACCTGAAAGCTACTGTTCCTAAACAAAAGGTCAGCAACACCCTCAGGAGAGGAAATACTAGAAAGTTTGTACTGGTAAGAAAAGTTGCAAGAGCATACATAAGAACAGCCCCACTGGATCAGGCCATAGGCCCATCCAGTCCAGCTTCCTGTATCTCACAGCAGCCCACCAAATGCCCCAGGGAGCACACCAGATAACAAGAGACCTACATCCTGGTGCCCTCCCTTGCATCTGGCATTCTGCATAGCTCATTTCTAAAATCAGGAGATTGCACATGGCTTGTAACCTGTAATGGATTTTTCCTCCAGAAACTTGTCCAATCCCCTTTTAAAGGCATCCAGGCCAGATGCCATCACATCCTGTGGCAAGGAGTTCCACAGACCAACCACATGCAGAGTAAAGAAATATTTTCTTTTGTCTGTCCTAACTCTCCGAACACTCAATTTTAGTGGATGTTCCCTAGTTCTGGTGTTATGCGAGAGTGCAAAGAGCATCTGTCTATCCACTCTATTATTCCCATACATAATTTTGTATGTCTCAATCATGTCCCCTCAGGCACCTCTTTTCTAGACTGAAGAGGCCCAAACGCTGCAGCCTTTCCTCATAAGGAAGGTTTCCCAGCCCAGTAATCATTTTAGTGGCTCTCTTTTGCACCTTTTCCATTTCCACTATATCCTTTATGAGATGTGGTGACCAGAACTGGACGCAACACTCCAGGTGTGGCCTTACCATTGATTTGTACAACGGCATTATAATACTAGCCGTTTTGTTTTCAATACCTTTTCTAATGATCCCAAGCATAGAATTGGCCTTCACTGCCACCACAGTGAAGACTGGAAAAGATGCATAGCCACCACCACCCCAAGTAAGATGTTTGTGTTTTATTTATAAATTATTTTATTTATAAATTAGCTTCATTCCCAGGTATAGAATTCACTAGTCTTAAAACAACTTCACTGACTCCTGTGGTTTTTTCCACAGTATGTTTCTGTTATGCCTATTTTATAACTTCAAGTATGAAAGGTAATGGCTGGGAGCCCAGATCTCTCAGATCCAAGTTCAGTTCAACTAACAACAGTAAAACAGCAAGTTATCCAGTACATAAATTAATGGACAAGGTCTCAGCACAGAAAAATCTATAAACCAGATGGTTCTGAAAAGTCACACATATTAACACTTAACTCATCAAGTATCCATCAGATTACAAGCAATCCCCCACCATAAGGTACTTGTTTCTACATACACAGAGGACTGCCTGGGTATGTCTTAGTACATATATTGTAAATGAAAAGTGAAGGTAACCTCTGCTAAAAAAAACACCTAGCCATATTATGCATGCTCACTGTCCCCAGGAAGCACTGAACGTCAAGGGGCAAATGTAAAAACCTAGCAGCAAAAAAACAAAGTGGAGGGCTGAGAAGAGAAGGAATTGGCTTTTGTCATCTTGAGATGGACATTAAGGCTGGGAAGCTGCAACATTTTGTAACAGGTCTCACTTGATAGCCATTTGCTAAATGAGAAGCAATTCCAAGTTCAGTTCTATATGGATAAAAATGCAACCTGTGTATTTCAGGTTCCTAGAAGATGCAGACTAAGTTTCACTGAGGGCGCAATCCTAACCCCTTATGTCAGTGCTTTCCAGCACTGGCATAGCGGTGCCAATGGGATGTGTGTTGTATCCTGCAGTTGGGTGGTACTCACGGAGGCCTCCTCAAAGTAGGGGAATGTTTGTTCCCTTACCTCAGAGCTGCATTGCCCTTAAGTCAGTGCTGGAAAGCACTGACATAAGGGGTTAGGATTCCACCCTAAGTTTCTTTACAAATGAACGTGGATTTCTCATTCAAGGTCTGCAATAACAGAGTTGCTACATGCATCTCCTACACTGTGCAGCTGTTTGAAGCACTAGCTTGTCTCACGCATTTTTAGCAGGTGTTTCTGATACTGTAAACTTTTAAATAAGCACTTGTTGGAGTCACACAAATACAATGGGTTTGAACTTCCAACAAGTGCCAACACTGCTGACAGCAAAGGCATTTTGGCAGAATGACTAGAAACGGATGTTTGCCTCCCTTTGATGGCCCCCCCTGCTGTTGTGGTATTCTACGTGGTTCCTGCCTCCTCTTCTGGACCCAGCTAAAAGGGGGGGAAAAAAACTAGCAGGAAGTTAAGAGGGCATAGGTCTCATGTCTTTGACACTGTTAGGGACACCAGCTTGATGCTGGAATGCTGAGAGCCAAGAGAACATGAGTGGGACATTCCTGTTTACCGGTGTGACGAAGCATCGCTTCAGTAAAGAATCCAACATCTCATCTACATCATGAGAGTTACTGGGGACCCAGCCTCAGCAGTCTCTTAAGAAACATCACTGTAGCAAACATATAAATTATTCAAAACATAGAAACATCAATAAAGGAATATCATTTGGAGCAGCTATTTTTTGATTTGTACACTAATTACAGCTGCCCTCTTGGGGGGGGCAAAACTGGTTGGGACATGACCGGCACTCAACAAAGCTGCACATGCCAAGAAGTTTAGCAGTTTGTTCACTTAAAACAATTAAGACTTCCAGTGGCAAGTGTGAAGACTGTCTCCCCCAGGAACCAAAATCCTAAGTAGGAAAGGAAATGCGTCCCGAGTATCAATTCCAGCCCCACTATCTCAAGTGTTTCTCTGAACTTCAGAAGAGCCTTGGTATTCTAAGTTACGGTTCAGGCAGACATCCCAGAAAAAAAGGGAAGCAATTTCTCTGTTCCATGATCCTTTCAGTCATGATCAATATAATTCTTCTCTTTCTCAGTATTCCATTGTGTTCCCAGTTTTTTACACAAAACATTCTATATTGGGAAGTGAAAAGCAAACCTATAGTAACTTGTTTGTTTAGATTCACTGCTTTAATGAAGAAATTGATCCAGTGAAGAGCTGGAAGCAGTGACCTGCTGCACCCTCCAAAGCCCCAAATCAACTGCATGGGTTGGGGGAAGGATTCAAGAAAGTAGTGAAATAGACCAAACACTTGATGTGCCTCCATAGGAGGCTACTGCAAGGAAATCTCCCCAGGCAGCCACAATAAGTAGACCCACAGCGCTGGTTAGTGAAACTGTCACATAACTCATTATTCTAGCCAACAGGAGTTACAGAAGATAAAGTGATAATAGGGTAAGCTACAAGCTGCCCATTAAAAACCCAGATTCACATATCCAACCACTCACAAAACTCACTTGATAGGCTGCACACAATTATCTCTCAGCCTAGCCCTGCGATTCCCAAAATTATCATGATGCCCTGCAGTTATGAACTGGAGGTTGTCTTTGTTACTTTGTGTACCTTGGCTCAAAGATCTCCAACACTCTCTCAATACTGAGCTAAACAAACGCATCAGTAAAGCAGCTACCACTTTTTCCAGACTCACAAAGAGAGTCTGGTCCAAGAAGCTGACGGAACATACCAAGATCCAGGTCTACAGAGCTTGCGTCTTGAGTACACTTCTGTACTGCAGCGAGTCATGGACTCTTTGCTCACAACAGGAGAGGAAACTGAACACTTTCCACATGCGCTGCCTCCGATGCATCCTCGGTATCATCTGGCAGGACAAAGTTCCAAACACAGTCCTGGAATGAGCTGGAATCCTCAGCATGTATACAGTGCTGAAACAGAGACGCCTGCATTGCCTTGGTCGTGTCATGAGAATGGGTGATGGTCAGATCCCAAAGGATCTCCTCTACGGAGAACTTGTGCAGGGAAAGCACCCTACAGGTAGACCACAGCTGTGATACAAGGACATCTGCAAGAGGAATCTGAAAGCCTTAGGAATGAACCTCAACAGATGGGAAACCTTGGCCTCTGAGCATCCCACTTGGAAGCAGGCTGTGCAGCATGGCCTTTCCCAGTTTGAAGAGACACTTGGCCAACAGACTGAGGCAAAGAAGGAAGGCCCATAGCCAGGGAGACAAAGGACAGACTGCACTTGCTCCCAGTGTGGAAGGGATTGTCACTCCCGAATCGGCCTTTTCAGTCACACTAGACGCTGTGCCAGAACTACCATTCAGAGCGCGATACCATAGTCTTTCAAGACTGAAGGTTGCCAACAGTAATAGTTTGCATTTCAATCCAAATTATTCAAAATACTAAACAAAGTAGGAGTCCCTTTAGCCCTCTGATTGAAAAAGTAATTTGCTAAAAGGCATCCCTGTGCAGTACGTATAATAGAATGCCAGTATCTGAAAGCATATATTTGCTTCCTTTCAACTCCATAGCCCAGGGGTTCTCAAACTTCTTAGGAGTAAACCTTCTGTGATAAGTCTTTGTGGGGGCAGGGAAAAAAGGCAGTGACGCTGTCCCCAGGATCATACTGCTACAGGGGCAGAGTACGTTTTCCAACACATCTTACCTACTGCCGGGGTCCAGGCAGTGCAGGGAGTCCCACAGAGCTCTCTGCAGGGCTCCTCACAGCTTGCAGAAAGTGAAAATAGCAATCGTGACCTGCTTCGGGATTGAGATCATGAAATTGGTAGTGGGTCGCGATCGCTATTTTCACTTTCTACAAGCTGCCTCCCCCTTTTTGAACATTTATTATTTTAATGACCATGTTGAACTCAAGACAACACTTAATGCAAAATTTTAAAAGACTTCCACTTATCTCTACTACAGGCTTACAAACATACATAATATCTATCCTTATAATATTTGATACAATAAAGATTAAACTCTATTAGTTTAGAAGAGTTTAGAAGATCTCTTTTATTCAATCTCCAAACCCACAGGCATATAATTCATTATAATCTAAGCTGTGCAGGAAAATCACAAATGGCTTCCACTCAGTCAAGAACGAATCTATTTTCTTTTCTCTAATTAAAGATGTCAATTTTACAATCTCCGCAAGCTCCAGTATCTTCACCAGCCAATCTTCTACTGTTGGTATACTGGAGCACTTCCATTTCTGTGCATAAAGTAAGCTTGCTGCCATTATCATGTACCACAATAATACATCGTGTTCTTTTTCCAATTGTTTGTCCATCAAACGTAACATGAAAAACTCTGGCTTCCACTGTATATTTAAAATCCAATTTTTTTTTTGCTAGTTTGCAGGACCACCACATATGATAAAATGATTCCTCCTGATGTTCTCATTTCCATCAACATCCCGTTCTGTTATAAACTTTAGCCAATTTCATGGGAGACAAATACCAACGGTACATCATCTTGTGAAAATTTTCTTTAAGATTAATATTTAAAGTAAACTTCAAACCTCTTGTCCACAAACCCATCCACTGATCCACTGAAATATTGTAACCAAAATTTTGAGTCCATTTTATCATGCAGTCTTTTACTTGTTCTTCTTCCAATTCAAATTTCAGTAAGAGTTTATAAATTTTAGCAATAATTTGTTTATTGTTTAAACATAATTCCCTTTCAAATTCTGATTTGTGTTGTTCAATACCAAAAGTTTTTTTTGTGTGCAAAGTTTATTTATTACAGATACAGGTAAGGAAAATGGGTTAAACATGAGGGTACTGGCCATAGATTACAACATGTCTTAATCCAAAAAAGAAATCAACAACGACTAAAAAGACAAATAATCATTTATACAAAAATTATCATATTTGTCATTATACTAATTAATGATTTAACTAAACAATCAATATTGTTTAACTAAAATTATTTATCCAATCATAAAAAGGCTTCAAATTTTACACATACAATATTCTTTCTGCTATACTGATATGTACAATAAAATGTTTCTTATATTGGTCTTCAATTTCTGATATAACATTTAAGAAAAATATTTCCAGTTTGAATAGTACTACACAATTCAATATCTCTTGTAACAATATATATCATTTTCCAATATTTCTTTACTTTCCACATATCCAAAACTTATAATAAAGAATTCCCTGAATCTCTTTGCATATCTAACAATTATTTGATAACCCAGGGTACATTTTTGCTGCTTCCTCTGGAATTAAATATCATCTATAAAACAATTTATATAAATTATCTTTAGAAGATACCACTTTAATTATCTTAATACCACTTTAATTATCTTAATATTTGTATTCCAACTTTGTTTTCATTTACATCTGCTTTGATTTAGCATAATTAATAGAATACTCCTCACTTCTGAGGAGAATTCAATCCATTAATATCTACAAAAAAATTTCCACTTGTTATTCAGCCATTTTCACTTCCTTAGTATTTTCTTTGTTCTCTGTCTTGTTGATATTTTCCTTCTTGCTCCTCTCACTCCTTCTTCTTCCTCTTAACTTTCTTATATTTCTTGATCTCTCTCTTTTCTTCTTCCGTTTTCTCCATTTTATTCTTTTTGAATTTAATCCAAAAATTGTTCTTCTTGAAAGGACGCACTCTCTTTCTCTGAGAGTTCCCTCTTTTTTATTCCTGAAAATTCTGAGTTATAATAATAAATGCTGCTTTTTCCATCTTCTGTCTCATCACAAAAATCTCTAATTCTTTAGTTTCATCTGACATTTGGTCCATTCTTTTTTCCATGCCCTCCATACTTTTCTTTGTTTGTCCGTCAGGGAGGAGTTTATTTGTCTCATTTGTTCAGATAGTTTTCCAACCTCTTGCTTCAATTCACTTCTGAATTCTTGCAACATATCCATTAATGAGGTCTGGCTTTTGCTAACATCCTTTAAATTTTTTGATATCATTCTTATCGGTATCAAATCAAGCCGATATAACTCTGGCTATAAAAAAGAAAAAGAAAATGGCCCAACAATTAAAGAATCAACCAAGTCTCATTAACTTGCTTCACCTTCTTGTATGGCTAATTCCCAATTTTTATATCTAAAAAGAATAAGTCAATAATCCACTTCAAGTCAATATCAGTGTCCAAACATAAACACAGTTAAAGAGTCATCCAATTCTTATTATCTTGCTTCTCTTCTTGTCAAAGATAATCTTTAAGTTTTTATATCCAAAAGGGGTGGGTCAGTAATCCAATTCAAGTTAATAACACTGTCAAATTAAGTTAGTATACCTTTAATTGTTCAGACCCGAGTCAAGCCTTTTGCGGCAAAAATGAAAGCAAAAGTTATTCCATCCTTTAAAGATTAATTGTTAATTTCTTTTCCATGCATATCATTCCAACAGGGTGATCCATTATCTTCCCTTATTTACTTTTCTTCCAATCATCCTTGTTACAAAAAAGAAAAAAAGACTGCTCCAGCAGGGGCTTCTTTAAATCCACATTGGCTCTTTTTCCCCTCTGGGTGGCTGCAAGCCAATGTAAATAATCTTAAAGTTGTCTTTCCCTCCTTCCAACCTCTTGCTTGCAATTCTTTTTATAGCCTTTTAACTAACTGGTTACTCACAGTTAAAGGCTTTGTTCGCTTTCATGTTTTATCTACGCTGTGTGGGGGGGAGTCCTTAGCTGTCCGAATCATCTCTGAAGATGGCGTCCGGGATACGATGTGATTCAGCATAGAGCAATCGGGGAAAATATCTCTGAAACCGCCATCTCAAGAGACTGCCCCATTCAAGCTCTCAGCCTTCGTTCCTTCTTCTTGGCAACAAAGAATACCACTGTTAAGGTCCTTGGAAAACACATCTATTTAAGCAGTCCCCGTTCGTGTCCCCCCCCCGGAACCCTCCAAGGTTCCCTGCTACTTCACTGAGTGTTAACTCCGTCCCCTCAATACCAAAAGTTCTTTTGTCTACTCTAAACCTTTCCTGAATTTGTAAGTAATGAAACCACTGACACACATATCCTTCATCTAATATTTCCTCTCTTGATTTTAACATACATTAAAATTTTAACATATCACGATAAGTCAACCAATTATGTGTAGTTATCATTTCTTTTCTATGTAAAGCTCATTGTGGTGATAACCACAATGGAGTGTTCGGGCAAAATCTAACTTTATATTTATTCCAAATTCTCAAAATGGCACGCCTAACAGAGTGTTTATTGAATTCTACATTAGCCTTAGCTTTGTCATACCATACATACCCATGCCAGTGAAACCTCAAACCATGTCCCTCTAATTCCAGTAATCTTTTATTTCTCAATGTTATCTATTCCTTCATCCAAATTAAACAACAAGCAGTGAAATGTAGTTTTAAATCAGGTAATCCCAACCCTCCTCTTTCTTTAGCATCCTGTAGGATATTTAACTCATGGTTTTTTCCCTTGCCAGATAAATTAGGATAAATCTTTTTGCCATTGTTTAAATGGTATATCTGATGTTAAAACAGGAATTGTCTGGAACAAGAATAGCATGCTTGGTAGAATGTTAACATTAAGAGAAATGGAAATTGAATTGAATTATTTGAAACAAAGGTCATTTGAATTTGCAAATAAACCAGGGAGATGGTTGGCTTATAAGTTACAAAAGGAAAGAAAAAACGATATTGAAAATAAAGGAGGGTGATTTGATTCTAACAGAAAATATGGCAATAAATAAAGTATTCCAACATTAGTACTCAAATTTATATAAAGGACATGAGGTACCTACTAAAAAAATAGATGAATACATTGGGAAGCAAAAGTTACCCAGGATATTACAAGAGCATAGGCAAATCATGTACGGCCTCATAACAAGAAAGGAATTGGAAGAAGTTATTAAAAAGATTAAATTAGGGAAGGTACCAGGTCCAGATGGACTCCCGAGCATATACTATAAGATTTTCGAGAAGGAGCTCTTATATCTTTTGCAGGAAACGATGAATTCCATTTTAAGTGAAGGACAGATGCCCGAAACTTGGAGAAACGCAAATATAACATTAATACCTAAGGAAGGTATACTTTAATACCTAAGGTAGATCCAACTCTACCACAAAATTATAGACCGATATCATTACTAAATAATGATTACAAGTTGTTACAACAGTATTAGCTGAAAGATTTAAGATAGTTTTGCAAGACATTATTCATGAAGATCAAAGTGGATTCTTACCAAAAAGACAATCAAGAGATAATGTTAGATACACTGATAGAGTTGTGTTAGATACACTGGAATATATGGAGAAACATAATGAGAAGCAAGCAGCATTGATATTCTTAGATACACAGAAAGCCTTTGATCTGAACTGGTTTTTTATTTTTAAAGTTTTGGAATCTATGGGCTTTGGAGAAAATGTTATAAAAATGGGTGAAATCAATTTACACTATGCAAACAGCTTAGAAAATAATTAATGGTGAATTGACAAAACCATGTAAAATGCAAAGAGGTATAAGACAAGGTTGCCCATTATCACTTTTGTTGTTTATTCTTGCCCTGGAAATATTGAGTAGGGATATAAGGCAAGACAATAGGATTCAGAGTGTAAAGATTAAGAAAGAAGAGTATAAGTTGAGAGCACTTGCAGATGATTTAGTGTTGATATTGGAAGATCCAATAAAAGGGATTGACATTTTAATGGCTAAATTTAAGGAATTTGGAGAAGTTGTCGGATTTAGGATTAATAATGTGAAAACTAAAATCTTAACTAAAAATATGCCAATACAAGATGAACTAAAATTGTCAAATAAAACAGGTTTCAAGATTGAAAAGAAGGTAAAGTATTTGGGTAGCATTTTGACAAACAGGAACTGTAGGCTGTTCCAAAATAATTATGTTATGGAGTGAAATAAAAAAAGATTTAGAAAGATGGGATAAAGTCCAATTTTCAATTCTGGGAAGAATAGCAACAATTAAGATGAACATTCTACCAAGCTGCCCCCCTGAAGGGGGAAGGGGCCAGGGCTCTCAGGCTGGGGTGTCATGACGCCCCAATTGGAAAACCACTGCTGTAGCCTAATTTGATGGCCACTAAAAGAGAATATTAAAGTCTACTATAAAGCAGCTAAACATTTAATACAACTTCAAATAAATGGTTGTTTCTTAAAACAGATATATCAAGCGGCAATATCTATTTCTTGACACAATATTCAATTTGTAGATGTCAAAGGGAAAAAAACTATAGTTAAAATTTTAGCTTAAAGGCAACACACTGGTTAGTATTACCATTGATTTAGATATTAAGTAGACAACAACCAAGGATGGATTTAACATTGTGAAATGCATGCATGTAACAAGGCTCAAGGGACAAGAATGGTCAGTGTCTGTGGAAAATGAAGATATGGATGAGGATGATCAGGAATTTCACTCCACTGACAGCTGGTCTTCCTAATACGATTTCAACAAGATGTGTAGTATGCACTTTTCTGCTTCCTGTTCAGGATGCCACGAATGCTTAATAACAACTGTGTTTACAAGTTAAGAGCTGCAACTGTTTTAAAAGTTTGTGAAAGAAGTTGCCTCAAATGATCCTCACCTTTGTCAGAAAACGTGGAATAAATCTCAAACATAGAGCTAGCTACGTCGATCCCATTGAGAATGCAAGCTGAATGCTTTTGTGCAGGCCATTTTTAGCTGAGTGGCAAACATTTAAAGTCGGAGCTTAGTAAGGTTAAAGAAACTTTAGCAAATGTTATTCTAGTGAAAATATCTGAGAGAAAAAGACAATGATGATTTTATCAAATACAAGGGATTACTGAAACCTGATTGAGAGAGCACAGAAGTATTTTTCTGTGCTTAGTAATAACAAAAATTGTACTTTGGGACAGGCCCCACTACCAAGAGCTGATAACAACAAAAACAATTTGAAATACCACACTGAGAAGATGATAAATTTGATCATTTTCTACAGGTGTGAGAAAAGCACAGTTTAATCGTAGCTAGAGATTCTATTTCTAGTTCAGCCTTGCCAAATTAAAATATTTTTTGAAAAAGTTTTGGTTTCTACAGTGGAATGTATTGGATGACGAAGATCTACCATTGTGCTACTTTAAAAAACGTTGAGGAAACTGTGCAGGAATTATTCTACACAGGACTGCCTGTGATACCAGTGAGACTGTTTTCTGATCTTGCTACATGCCAACTACCCCAGACTGAGACTGGATACAAAATGAGTTTTTAAAGTAATTTTTAAAATTTGCAGTACTGTATGAAAATACATGTTTCTTTCCAACTACAACTAACTTTTCAGGTGAATAAATATTTATTTGCAACAACTGAAAATCAGCATTTCATTTAACTAGAATTACTATAATATGACTAACAGAAATGCAATCTGGAAACAAGAAAATGTTGGTAGTGCTGTAGCTATTAGAATTCAAAATAATTTTTGCACTGAATTCCAACTACAGATTTAAGCTTCTTGAATATTTGGATGACTAAAGGTTGAAGATTACTGTGAAGATGCACATATATTTGGCATTCCATATATAATTTTCAGAGGATACCTCTTATAACCCAATCCTAACCAAGTTTCCAGCACCACCCCACCCCTGAGATAACAGAACAAATGTTATCATAGGAGGACTCTATGATTGCCCCTCAAAACCACAGGATGCAGCACATGCCCTGCTGGTATGGTTGCATTGGTACTGGAAAGGTGGTTTGTACGGGGCTGTTAAGCTAAGAAGTGCGATCTAAAAGCCAGAGCAGAAATTACTGCAGCACAGCACATAACATGGGGAATAATGGAAGATCACAACGGTTACCTCTGTGATTTTTCTAATCATGAAAGCAGTTACTGTGGTCCCCATGCTGCACATTATGCTGCTCATACCAAAATCAATCATGTGCATGAAGCATGATCTGTACCACCATGAATTTGATACAAAGGCAGGACATAATTTTTAAATAAATAAATATTGATGCAATTAACTAGGTACTCAACACTATTTTCTCTGATGCAGATTCCATATGTTTCTCAGGCAAACACAGTAAGCTCTCAAAAGTAAATATTATGAAAGAAAAGCAATATGCAGTTCTTAAAGAAAAGTGGAATGATGGCCACTTACATAGAATTGAACATTCCCATCAGAGCCGTGAAACAAAAACCAATTGCAAACATGGACTTCATGCGAACCTGCAAACAAAAGGACGAGAACCCTTATTAGTATTTGGGAAATGGAGGGCTCATGACGATTCACTCTGGGGAGAGGGGAGATAAAGGCCTTCAGTGCTTTTCCTGTTTTGTTTCTAGAGCAGTGGTTCTCAAACCTTTTAGCACCGGGACCCACTTTTTAGAATGACAATCTTTCGGAACCCACCAAAAGTGATGTCATTAACCTGGAATTGATGGCATGCCCAGAAATGAGATCGTCAATTTGGGCTTCAAACCTAGGCTACGATCAGCCAAAGTTCTCATTACACAGTGCGTTCATGCTGTTATTTTGCATAGCTTGGAATTAAAAACAGAATGTAGGCTTGGATCTTTCTCAAATCACATAGCCCATCCCCCTTCCTACCAATTCAGGGCAAAGTACTAGGCTTCTTTCCCATAGGGAGCCTGTCCTGCCCAGCAGCTCTGTACCCTGTATTTTCAGCTCCGTACTTTCAAAGACAGCTGAGCTAGGCGCTACATGACCCACCTAGTGGGTCCTGTCCCACAGTTTGAGAAACCGCTATAGAGTATATATAGCATAGCAATTAAACTATAAAATAGGAACGCCCTGATTTAAATTTCACTTCCACCATTCACTCACTAAAGATGCAATCCCACACACTTATGTAGGAGAAGTGCCACTGAGTTTACTTCTGAATAAACATGCTCAAACTGCACTGCATGTGGCCTTAAGCAACTCATTATTCACCAGCTATAATAAAGGATTTTGTGATCTGGCAAGACCACCATGGCCCACTGTGTGGTGTTGGGGTGGGGTGGGGAGAAGAAACACACACAACCTGTGTACCTGATTTTTCCATGCCCCTGGTGGTCCATTGCAGGAAGACTGAAATCCTCTAGAAAAAGGGATGATTGCTGCCACCAGGATGAGAAAAGACCTCCCATCCCAAAAAGTGGATGCCTTTCTTTACCCTACCCCCCATTTGGGGAGAACCCAATTATTGGGGTTCCCTCAGAACAGAAGTTAGCTGACAGAAGAGCGATCTAGGAAGGTAGCTAACCTGGCTGATCCCACTCCTCTGCATCCTCATGCCTTTTGCATTAGCCCCAAGAGATCAGCCAGAGACTGAGGGGCAATAGGTCTTGTAAGCTGGGCAAGACAGGTATCATTCCAAACAGTCAATGACTGTTATCCTGCTCCCTACCTTTTGATGAAACGGTAAAAGATAGTTCACTCTCACCACTCAATGCTAAGAGTCCAGACAAACAGAGGTCATCCTGGAAAAGCCTCCCTTTCCCTTTAACAAGGAGCCCCCAAATACAAGGGGCCTCCTTAAAATCAAACAGTAGTGGAATATGGGCAGGTTAGGAGACATGGAAAGGGACTCCTGAGCAAGCTGAAACCAGGCAGGTAAAAACCAGTAAAATGTAAGAAATATATATTAAAAGGCACAAAAATATCAAAACAATGAACTTAAGAAGCAAGAGTAAGAAGTCTCCCACTCTTTAACAAGACAGGTGGACAAATCCTTATGAAGCATCAGCTGCTTCACAACAACTGAGCATTTGGGAAACTGCAAAAAGAAGGTGTGCATGACCCTGTTTTTTTTATAACCTCTGGGCATTAACCAGGTTTCACCTGTAGGATTGGGTAATGGGACACCTGATTCCCTGGATTTTCCACAGAAATAAGGTGGGCTTTACATTCCAATGCCCAGGTTTAAAGTCAGGACCTTTGATTACCAGTCAGTTGGGGAAAAAAGCAATAACTATAAACACACAAAAGGGCAAACATGGCTACTATCTTCAAATAATGCAGCTGCCCCTTCAATATGCTGAGGCATCACAGAAGCCTCTGTAGTGCTGGCAAGGTACAAAATAAGGGGAAAAAACAGGAGCCTGTGTAGGGCTTCCAGGCCTGTGAAGGGGGTTAGGATATGGTGGAGGCTTCACCTCCACCATCCCCTCCCCCCCAGGTCTGAACCACCCCCTCTCCAACTCCATTCTACTCTCCCCCACCCCTACTCTGCTTGGTGCTGAACTCACCAGTGCCAGAGGCGGTTTCTCAGGATCCAGCACTGGCAGGACAATGCAGGGCTTCCCGCCAGTGCTCCTTACTCTAAAGCAGTGTTTATTCAATTTCAACCCAATTTCAGGTGGGTCCTCATTCATTTCAATATTTTATTTTTAATATAGTAGACGATGCTCCCATGGTATGCGACTGCATTTGGGGAAATGTTACAGACCTGTACTTTTAACAAGCTACTATGTATATTTTTTAACAATGACAGTAAATGGGACTTACTCCTGAGTAAGTTTGGGTAGGATTACAGGCTAGGATTGTTAAAATTATTTCCTGCTTGATGATGTCACTTCCGGTCATGACATCACTTCCAGTGGGTCCCAACAGATTCTCATTCTAAAAAGTGAGAACTAAAAAACTTTTTTCTCATTCTAAAAAGCCTGTGCTAAATGTGTGAGAACCACTGATCTAAAGTCATTGTATAGTGCTTTGCGGCACTTTTGGGATGCCTAGTACCAGTGCAGCCACTGCTGCGCCAGAGCTAGGAAAGGATAGGATTGGGCTGTTAGTTGCAGTTTGTCAGAGCAATCACCCCCTATCCCCCACTCCAGCAGGTTGTCTTGCAAAAAGCCTTGGCCAGCTTTTATTTCTTGAAAATTGATGAGCAGCTGCCCTTGCTGGCACAGCACAGTTGACAAAAGCCACATCCTGAAAGCTTCCTGACTTGGAGTAAACAAACTTTTTTTTTTTTTGGTGCTGCTAACAAGAGTCCACAACCGTACCTGCCCCACCAACTCCACAGCTCAATTCAAACAAGGAGTCCATGCTAATTGTGCCACCAGCTCCCAAACCTAGCTGCCAAATCCTTGGTAGGGTCCAAAACAAGAGATGAGCCAAAAGTAAAGCAAGTCAGTTGTGAGGGTTTCAGTTACGCTGGGAAACCTAAAACAATATTAGAACTCGGCAAACACTGACTATCTATTGGAAGGCTATGGTGGGCTGCCAGAAAAACAGCTGCTTCCTTTCCACATATTCTGGAAAGTTCAGTTGGGCAGAGGGGATGTAGTAAGTGGAAACAGTACAATTGGGTAAGAGGCACTTTTTCAAGTGGGTGCTCCTTTTGTTAGCAGGGGGAGAGTAACTGGCCCACCTCACCCCAGCACTGTCTGTTCTAGTGGCTGTCTGCTGGTATTCATTTGCATCTTTTTAGATTGTGAGCCCTTTTGGGACAGGGAGCCATTTAGTTATTTGATTTTTCTCTGTAAACTGCTTTGTGAACTTTTAGTTGAAAAGCAGTATATAAATACTGTTAATAATAATAATAATAATAATTCCAATGCTAACCTATCAGTGATGCTGATCACTGATTTTTGCAAATAAGCAGCTCCTAATACAAATCTTCACCTGCTTGTAATGCTTGTTTTTATATGCTAGGCACCCTTACTCTGAAACATTTCATCCATCCATAATTAATAACAAGACTTATTTCAAGTGGATCTTCTGCATGTGCACACGTGCAATTGGCATTTTTCAGACTAGGCTAGGAGCCACATGCTCAGCACTTAATTATCTTCAGCTGCAATCCTATGGACACTTACCTGGGAGTAAGCACCACTAAATACAATGGGACTTACTTCTAAGTAAGCATGTACAGAACTGCACTGTTAAGTCATTTACTGGGTGAAGAAAGCTAGGCAGAGAATTCAGACATGACAAGAGCTTTTGTGTGAAGGGTGGGAGAAGAAGACAGAGCATTAGCTGTTTCACTGCTTAAGAGAATGCCAAGTATGCAAAGTCAATTGAAAAAAAAAGATGCTCAGCTGACATTAACAAAGGAAAAACAAAATGCAGAATGCCCACTGTAACTGGGGCAATGAGGCCATATATAAAATTGGGCACCTCCTCATTCCAATTCTACAGGCCAGTTGTTTGCACTGCAGCATCCTAGAAAAACACTGGAACATGAAGACTTCCTAAATAAGGATCACTGAGATAGCTTGTAAGAGTTGAACTTGTATACATCCCTACAAATAGGAATTGCCCCAGTTTGCCACGCCACCTCACCATTGACAGATCCCTGTTGTTGTTTTTCAGTTTCTCCTCTTGTCTCTCTGAAAAACAATGGAGAGGAAAAAAAACCCCATCATACTAAAGGTAACAGTCAGAAATTCACTTCTAATAAGGCTGTGATAAACTAGATCTTAAAAAGACTCTGCAGCAGGAAATGCAGCCTTTGAAACATTGTCTTGGTGTAACAGAAGAGCATAAAGGAAGACTGAGGCTTATATATGTAGCCAAATACATATGAGAGCCAGGGTGGTGTAGTGGTTTGAGAGGTTGACTTAGACCTGGAAGATCCAGGTTCTAACCCTCCCCCCCTCAGCCATGAAGCTTCCTGGGTGACCTTGGGCCAGTCACTGTCTCTCAGCCTCACCTACTTCACAGGGTTGTTGTGAGGACAAAAGGAGGGGAGGACCTGTGTACACCATCCTGAGCTCTTTGGAGGAAGGGCGGTATAAAAAATGTGAAAAATAAAATAAATACAAACATGCAAAGGTCACCAATGACAACAGATACTGCGACAGGGAAAACAAAACCATCTTTCCTCCTCTTCCAACACTTAGTATGGACAGCTTTTTGTCTCAAGGATGCGTGAAACTGGCTCTTTTGAGTAAATTGTGCAAGTATTGCGATATGAATGAACAACCTCAGTGGTTCTCAAACATTTTAGAGGCCATAGAGGCTGCTGCCTGATTTATGAATGTCAAGAGATGTGGCTATTATGGTGACTGGGAAGCAGTGCTCCCCCCAAGTAGCAGTTTGTTTATCTCTTGTCCAAATAGCTTAATCTGCCCAGACAGTTTTACGAACCACCCAAAATTGGGTCATGATCCACTGGCGGGTCCTGGACCCACAGTTTGAGAACCACTGCACCTTAATTGGAATATTCTTGCACTGTAACCACAAGTGCTAGAAGCTTATTTCTGTAAAACTGGAAGTAAGTTTTTAGACCGTTTGCCTTAATGGGTTGGATTCAAATCCTGTCTTGCCCAAAGAGTATTCTCCATATCCAGGAGTGGAGGGAGATCACAGTTTTTTAGTAGTCCCCATTCTCTCACCAGCTGCTGAAAATCTGCTCCTGAGAATGGGGGAGGGGGGCTTCAGAAATACGGGATGTGGCACAGGTGACTAGAAAGCAAAGGGGGAATTGGGGAAAAACACCCATGTGTAAGCATTGAATCTCAGAATATTAGAGTTGGAAGGAATCTTGGATATCACCTAGTTCAACCCCTTGCTCAGTGCATGAGACAGCAATTGTACAAGACAAGGTTTGCATTTAGCCTCAGGGTAACTATACTTTACAGCAGAACTTAGGGCCCAATCCTATCCAACTACAGTGCTGATACAACCGTGCAAATAGGGCTTGCACTGCATCCTGTCATAGGTGGGGTAGGGAAGTCATGGACGTCTCCTCAAGGTAAGGGAACATTCCCTTAACTTGGGGCTGCACTGTCACTGCATCTACGCTGGGAAGTTGGATAGGATTGGATCCTTAATCTTGTCACAGGCTAGGGAAGACTACTTCCCCTTAACCCCCTTATTTTATTTATTTTTCGCATGTTTATACTGCCTTTCCTCCAAAAAGATCAGGGCGTTGTACACAGCTGCTCCCCTTCTTTTGTCCTCACAACAACCCTGTGAGGCAGGCAAGGTTGAAAATGACTGGCCCAAGGTCATCCAGGAAGCGTCATGGGTGAGGGGGGATTTGAACCTGGATCTTCCAGGTCTAAGTCCACTTCCCAAACCAGTACACCACCTTGGCTCTCTTTCTTTCTTACCTTATGAAAGTGTAATCTGAAATATAAAGGTACCTCTCACAGAGTTGAATACACAAGCGCATGTTCACACACCCACACTCATCAGCCCAGTATTACCTATTTTCTTTTTCTGCTGTCGGCCAGCTGATTCTGTTATCGTTTCCTTCTTTTTTTCCACTGCAAATAGCAGACAAAACAGTAAGTTATTTTCAAATAGAAAAGCCCCCCCCCCTTCTCCCAGCCCTTGCTAAATATCTGTAGGAAAACTAAGACAAATGGGTAGGGCAGCAGTTAATAAGTTAAAACAGGAACTACTTATTTTTTGCCAAGGTGAGAACAACATCAGTATCAAGAAGTAGTAAACATTAATAAACCCAGCATCATGAAGCACAATACATTCTGTCTGGAAAAAGGCTTTGCTAAGTTGGTAGTATGACCAGTACAACTTCCTCTTTACTCCAAAGAATGCTAATTATATGCCAGAAATCCTCAAATTCTGTACATCAACATATCTTTAATATACTATACCAGTTGCATTACTAGGAATATAGTATTTGAACTACAGAATATGGAATTTTTGGTCATGCAGAACTTCTAAAACAGTAATGGTAGCCATCATGTCTCTCCATGACAAAATCAGACACAAACTACTCACTTTCAAATACGTGCTGAAAACTAGAATGTCACACACACACACTTCAGTACCTTTATTGGCATATTAAAAGTTTACAGAGAATAAATAGCATAATAAAATAGAACAGCTTTGGGAATGTTAACTTCAGACTTTGGCCTTAGAGACTACCGCTAAAAATTCCGCCACCAGATTGGAAGTAGGAGGGGAATAATCACTGAGAAGAATTGGGAAAGGATCAACAAGGGAAACAGGAAGAGAAGAAAGAAAAGAATCAAGTAAGTGGGACCTGAGGTTGTGATGAGCAGTGCACCGAAGAAGGATATGATCCAGAGTATCTGGTTCAACTGAACAAAATAGACATAATCTATTTGGATGAGGAGTTTGAGGGTCAGGGCTTATAAAATTAAAGTTTAAAGGGGGTATGGATTGGGTTGTTGCATCCACTAATAAAAAGGAACCAGGGTGGGAACAATTTTCCACTATACAATTTGGGTATAAAGAAATAACAGAATTACATGTTGGAGAAGATGGTAAAGAAGTACATCCCTCACAGGCATAAGTGAAACTGGCTGAAGAAGGTGAAACAATGGGTTTAGTCAAGGAGTTTAAAATCACAGGAGAAGTTTTAAAGTTAAAAACAGGTGAGGGTTGAGCTAAATTCTCAAAAGTCTTTCCCTGAAGGTTAGGATCATCAGTTTCCATTTGAAGAAGGGAAAAATCAAAAGTTGTTAGTTGCTCCAAAGAATTGGTCTCAGCTACTGAAGACAAAGGAGGTTTCGACAATGGTCTCTGGTTGGAAGATGAGGGAAGAGTCGAAGTCCTGGATTCATGCTTACAGGGAATAAAAGGAAGGAGGCTTGTAACTTGGGTATTCCTGAAGTGTCTTTGGAGAAGAATTCCATGTCTCCTTAAAGCTCCTGCACACCAGAGCAGCAGCTTCGGGATGCGGATGGAAGAGAAATATAACAGGAACCTGTCCATGGAGCTAGTTGGAAACAGTTTTTCGATTTTCCCAAGATCAATAAAGGAAAAAGTTGTTCCTAGTAGAGTAGCCAGATGATTCTTGACTGGCCTTAGTTTACTCCAATCAAAACGATTCCCTTCATGCCGAGGAATTATAATTGCAATGCAGTTTGGTTTGTAAATCAGTTGAGCAGGTTTACTCTCACGGGTCAGTGAAAGTGAGTGCTTACATAAGGAGTTTGCATACAGCTTTTGTTGTTCCATGTGGCAGCAAGGAGCACTTAACTGCAATGAAATAATTGTATGATGCAGTTCCTTTAAGAGTCCCACTATAGTCTCAGTTTGAGAAAAAATCGTGCTTACCGTGCGAGAGGTTAGGAGAGAATGTTGAGATTGCTGCAATAATAGTTGAGAATGCTACAACAATAAATTCTCCAGTTCATGCCATTTATCAGCTCCATATGGGGATGCAGGAGGATGCAGCTCATTTCTATCGGAGTTGTTTGAAGCCAAGGGCGGCGCCGGAGAAACTGCTTGAGGGGGGGGAGATAAAGAACTCGGTAATGCAGCTTCTGAGAGCTGAGGCAAGGAGAAAAATGTCTCCAATCTAGTTTGTTTAAGGTGGGGAGTTGAGTCAGATTCTGCATCCCCTGGAGAAAAGGTTCTTTTCCCCCCCATTAAATTAGGAGGCAAAAGGTAGAAATTCAATGAAGAAGGTTACTGACAGGTCAGAAAATATGGAGGAGTTAATCACCCAGCTGTGTTACCAAAAAGGGCTGTTATGTTTTAAGGGGAATTAGTATATTACCCTTTTTGGAAACCTCAGAATCGCAGGCTGGATAACAAAACAGCGTAATGCAGAGAAAATCCCTTGTTTAGCTTAAAGAGGAGACTGGGAGAAAGATAACTTTCAATCAACGATTATATTTTTATTACAAAAACACATAGGTAAACATAATGCACATGGAGAATTGATAAGTATAGGTTTCTATTACTTGTGTCTAGTGTACCTAGCTTTATGGTGGTTGCATGTGCCGTATATTTGGTGCATCCGAGAAGGAATCAGAAAAGGATAGGTTGTAGGGAAGGATTTTAGGAATCCCTAGTCTGCATAACCCAGTTGCTAACTAAGATGGGGGAGAATGGGAGAAATAGGTAGGATAGAAGGGAAAAGATTCCAGACGCAATATATAGTTACCTGTCCTGGGAAGCAGTTGGGGGGAGAGGGTGGAAGAGTCCTATGGAGGACCTGTGCCTTGGGGGGCAGCCAGAGAGAGAGAGAGACCATGTGGCCGGAGCTTCCTCTTAAAGGGTTTTTGCTGACCTGGAAGCTGGATGCGAATCACCCGGATGTGGCCTCCTGGATGCGCATGCTCACTACACACAGTGGAACACATGGAGCATGTAAGGAAAGGATGACTGGGTATCAGCCATGACTGGCCTCCTGGGGGGGGGGGGGGAGGCAGTTTGCATAAGGAGCTTAAGAGTGATAAAGCTACAACAATAGAACAACAGACTTCTTCCTCCAGAGGTGCATGCTTGTTTTGCATAACAGTGATTGAATCAGGAGGCATCCCTGCATTGCTAGAGGTTGTGCAAACTTGTGACTTCTACCAGGGCCTTGGAAAAGTGTACTGGGGGAAGGGTGTCCTGTATTCTGAGGTTTGACCTGCATGGGTTTTAGTCCATAATGCATACAAAATCACAACTTGGAAGGGAAAAGGAGATTTTCACGTAACAGCTGAGTCTGCTAAGCTCCTGATAATGAACTCCGAAGGAGTCTAGTAACAGGCAAAGTAAACACCACAAGATTTACGAACCCTCAAACAGTCCCTTTGTAGGAAACAAGGTCCAAAAACAACATAGGAGATAAAAAAAAGGAATTTGGATGATGGAGCTTCAGCTTCAGCGTCCTTGGCATGGAATGTCCCACCGGAAGTCGATCAACTAGAATGTCTAGAGCAGCCATTTTCAACCACTGTGCCATGGCACACTGGTGTGTCACGAATGGTTCCCAGGTGTGCCGTGGAAATTTGGGAGAGGGTCATTTATCAATAGGACCACTGGGGGATGTGAACCCCCATTGACAGCACAGTGTGCCCTGTCAATTGTCAAAAAGCTGATGGTGTGCCTTGACCATTTTAGTGTCTTGCCAGTGTGCTGTGAGAGGAAAAAGGTTGAAAATCACTGGTCTAGAGACTTGCTTTCAGGGTAGAAGTAGACTAGTCAAGATGAGTTGATGCTAGTACAGAATAAGCTGCAACAAGTACAAATAGTTGGCTGTTGTTGCACATTCAGATTGACAACTCGCAGACCAATTAATTACTTTGCAGTCTGCAATGCAGCACATCAGTTATCAGTTTTCATTGCAGAATCTATACTGCGGGTCAGAGTGTAAAAACAGCGATTTTTCTCTCTAACAGAATTGATTATGTCAGCACAGCTGAACCTGTAACTTATCAGGAATCAAGCTGGCCTCCTCTTCGTTCAGTGCGCCATGACAATGCCAAAATTCATGGCAAGTTTTTTCTATAAGAGCTGCACATCCCCAGATGAGTAAGCAGCAATTATGCAAGGCTGATGACAACTGAGCAATTTTTCTCAAAAGGTCAGGGAATACACTCATAGCTCAACACAATGTTATTTTGACACAACAGCACTTCAAATCTATTCAACTTTACCCATTACCAGTTAGAAGGATTGAGCAAGGAAGCCCATGGAACAATGGCTACATTAACATGTCTTTCCCAATTATCCCCTCCAGCTTGCATTCTACTGCAGGGCAGAAACCAGCAACACTGAGAAAAAGAAAAGCTACTCTGGAAGTGTTTGGCCATATTAAAACACTATTTTTGTTTCATAAAATAGGGTGAATCTCTGTTTCCCAAGAAGCTAAGTCTACTGATTTCCTTAAAATTGCTTTATTTCAAAATAAGTAAGATGAGTACACAGGAACAGTTTGTGTTTATATGAAATAAACTATGTTTGCAGCTTGATTGAAACTTTATTTTCAAAATAAAGTCAGTGCTCTTGGATGTCCTTAACAGTTGAAGGGAAAGGGAACATCCTGCAGAAACTACTAACGCCAGAAAGACAGCTACAGAGATTATCTTTCTGTACACAATAGTATAGGTGTAACCATTGCAGTGTCATCAAGATGGCCGTCAAGTAACATGGCTAAAATGTGTGTGTGCTTGCTAACAGCCATTACCCCAAAATCCTCATAACAAAGCAACATGAAACTTCTCTTGAGGTCCATTTTAATGGTCTTTGAGGTTCTGAACATTTTTGGTTCAGTATTACTGGTACACCCAGCAGCTTATGCTACTTAAAACGTGGAAAACAGGGCCACAAATACCACTTCTGTGAAATAAATTACATGGGCTCTGGCCCACTTCACCATTCAGAGCAAACATCTGGAGTTTCTTGCTCTTCAAATAAGCAGTAAATAAGATACACACATTGTCACCATATATCACAATAAGTACACAATTTCTCACAATCAAGGTGGTACACATCAGACCTTCCTTGTGTTCCAATTTCACCAACCACAAGATAGCATAAAAGCTCTAGTGCCAGTACACAAGAATTCCCTCAGTAGTAAGGATGGAGTGCCTTTGCACACCATTAAAAGTCATATTAGCAGCAGCCCTAGCTTGCTGTAAAGAAGGCAGCAGGGGAATTTGTAGCAAAGGGGTATAACCAGCTGACCCTACTTCAGCTTGCAAAGCACAGGATTGCACTTTGGCTTTAGCAGTGCTACTGCTGCTAAAGTGTACCCAAAGGGTTAGGAAGGGCATTATACTCTGAAATAATAAGTAGACAGCATAAGTAGACTAGAAACATAATACACTGAAGACCTCATCTCAACAAGCTCAGAATCAAATGTTCCTGTAGCAGCAACATATTCTGTTGCTCTGCTTCCAAGCACAACTCTAAAGGTTGTTTTTGAACTGCCCAGACTTTGGAATTTACTTTCTAAAGACATATAACTTGGTAATTTTTGCCAAATGTTAAAGACAATTTTGTTGTGGAAAGTCTTTAATTTTTAGAGTTGTTTCATTTATATTTTGCTGAATTATTCCCTGTTACTTTAATTGGTACACATGTCTTATTGCTTTCTCTTTTTTTGACACCTTGGGCATCATCTTTATGATAGGAAATCAAGATACAAATGCCTAAAATAAATAAATGCTGTCAATATGCATTTGTGGTAGCACTTACATTTTTTACTCTGCTTCTCCACCTCTGCTTTCAGTCGCTTGTATTTGTCCGTTCTATAAACCAGTACCCATGTTATGCCTGAAACAAACAGCATACACAATCAGGAGAGAGAACAGCAGCATGGACCTCCAACATGAGCAAGAAACTTGACTGACATCTAGAGCTTAAGCCACTCATTGGCTCCAGAAGTATGGCAGTTTATGGAACCTGCCCATGCAGATGTCTGGAATAAGCTGTACTACACTGCCACTTCTGATTTCACACACTCAAGTGTCAGTATGACCCACCTGCAGAGTAAGAAAAAGGAGACCTAGTGAGGGAAAGTCCTGCTACCACTGGTCAAACCAGTCAAGTGAGTCAGACCTGGCCAACTCTCAATGCCAGCCTTGAGCACAAGCTTTCATGGACTAGAGTTCAAATCACGCATGATGTGCTATCCTCAGCTAATACACACACATAGAGAGAGAGAGACAAGAGTGGTTAAAGTTGGAGTCCACTGAATGGAAAAGGAACGATCAGTGACAACTGACTGTAAGGTGGTGGAAAGCCTCATCAAAGATAAAAATCCTAAAACATAAAGAACAGGGGTGGCCAAACCCGCTTAACGTGAGCCACAAACTATAAACTTCTGATGTTTGAGTACTGCAATATATAAGAAGCATTTACATTCTTAAATATATTTACTCACCATGAACAGTTAAACTTAGGTTTTAATGCTTTCTCAGTTTATACCCAGTACATAATTATAAAGTTTGAAAATTTTTAATTTACCTTTTATATTAGTTGTGATGCAAAAAATGAGCTCAGCCAACATATTTCCATCAGCCATACATTATATATCAAAGAGCCTCATTCAATTCATGAGCTGCGGTTTGGCCACCACTGATACAGAGAACAAGCTTTGCAGCATGGCTTCTGCAAGGGTAAGTCTTGCCCCACGAACCTTTTAGAATTCTTTAAAAGGTTAACAGGCATTTGGATATGGGTGCACCCGTTGATATTATATATTTGGCTCCTGAGAAAATTCCACAGTCAGGGAATAAGAAGGCAGGTCCTCTTATGGATTAGGAACTGGTTGAACACCAGGAAACAGAGAGTAGGTGTCAATGGGTAATTTTCACAAAGGGGAGTGGTGTGCACAATGGGGAGTGGAAAAGTGGTGTGCCCCAAGGATCTGTCTTGGGACCAGTGATTTCAACTTGTTCATAATTGACCTAGAGTCGGGAAGAACAAATGAGTTGGCCAGGTTAGCAGATGTCAGGTAGTAAAGAACAGAAGGAATTGTGAAGAGTTCCAGAAGGATCTCTCTAAACTGGAAGGATGGGCCGCAACATCAGTAAGTGTAAAGTAATGCACGTTGGGGCAAGAAATCAGAACTTCATGTATATACTATGGGTTTAGAGCCACATTGGGCAGGAGGTCTGGTAGAGGGTAGAACCTGTTAGCCCGAAGATAACATCAGAAGGTCGCCAGTTCAAGGACACCGGCAGCTCCCTGAACAGCTGAGAATGGCAAGACCTTGAAGCAGCTGACAAGCCCAGCTGAGTGATTCCACCTGCTCTTGGTGTGAGCAAGAAGCATCTTGGCTGCTGTCCATGTGAGAGATGGAGCTGCTTGCCAGCCTGCGTGAGAAAACTGGAGGCCAGAAGTGAAAAGATCCATTCCGAAATGTTCTTGGTTCTTGAAAGAGAGAACATCTATGTTTGTAAAAATCTCCTTGAGGGATTTAGAAATGCCTGCCTATGTAAACCGCCTTGAATAAAGTCAGAGGAGTAATCTGATGACCAGAAAGACAGTATATAAATACCTGGTTATTATTATTATTATTATTATTATTATTATATGACAGATCAGGAGAGAGATCCTGGGTGGCTGGTGGACTGCTCGCTGAAAGTGTTTACCCAGTGTGCAGCGGTTGTGAAGATGACCAATTCCATGCTTGGGATAATTAAAAAAGGGATTGAGAATAAAATGGGACATTATTATTATGCCATTGTACAGATCAATGGTAAGACATTTGGAGTATTGTGTACAGCTCTGGTCACCACATCTCAAAAAGAATATAGTGGAAAAGGTGCAGAAGAGAGCAACCAAAACAATTCGTGGGTTGGGGCACCTCCCTTATGAGGAAAGGTTACAACATTTGGGGCTCTTCAGTCTCAAAAAGAGGCACCTGAGGGGGTGAGACGTATAGAAGTCAATACAGTGATGTTCTTTTTTCTCTTGCACCACACCAGAACCAGGGGACATCCACTAAAATTGAGTGGCCAGAGAGAGTTTGAAGCAGGGACAACCCATGTGCCTGCGCCTCGGCAGAATTTTTTGAAGGGCACCAGTGGGGAGCCTCTGCCTCCCCACCCACCGCACGTCCCTGTTAGAGATACACTTCCACTTAACATGAAGTTTCTATTTCACCATCATTAGTATGTATTTATTTACATAATTTTTACTCTGCTTTCTCTCCCTGCCGGGCACCCAAAGTGGCCCATCATGGCTTATTACTAGGGGTATTGGAAAATGGTTTCATCTTTTTGGCAGACCCCATGATTTGAAAAAGAAAAAAAATGAAAAATTTGGGGACTTTCTCCACCCCCACGTTTGACTTCCTCAAGGTAAATTCCTCGAAACTCAAGAGCAATCTGTGTGGGTCCAAACCTTTCTTTTAGGGTCACTAACAGTTAAAAAAGCCTCAGGCCTGCTGGGTTTTTCAAGGTTCCACAGAAGGGGGAAGTCTAGCAGATGCTGCTTCTCCTACCCCAGCAGAACAAGAAGATGCACAACCGAAAGTGGGCTTCCTCCCTCCCTCCTCTTCTGCATCCAGCTCTCCCAACTCCCCTTCCTAGATGCACAGTCAGGTCCAGCCACCCCTCAGTCCCATCCCAGAGAAAGGAAAGCTCAGTCTGGTGGCCTCTGGAGGACAATGGGCGGGGGGGGGAACCTTCTGCCTATTCCCCCCCTCCTCCTCCTCTTCCTCACTCACTCCCCAAACCTATGCATGTCTACTCAGAAGTAAGTCCCTTTAGAGTCAATGGGGCTTACTCCCAGGAAAATGTGGCTAGGATGGAGCTGCGACTCACTCACCCTCGGCTAACAGCGCGGTGCACACCGAGATGAAGACAATCAGGACGGTGTCAGCGAACATGGTGCTCATCTTGAAGGCCCAGCCGACCCAGGCCAGTCGGAAATGACGTCCGCCAAGGCCCGCACCCACGCGCACTGCTGCGCTTCCGGGTTGGTGCAGGGCGCCCTCCCAAGGCGCGTGGTTCGCAGGCTGCGGGTCAGTCTCTGCAGCTCAAGGCTTTGGAGTGCGCTTTCACTCGGGTTTGGGGCTGGCTGGTGCTCTAAGGGTATGCCTACTCAGAAGTAAGCCCTGTTCTGTTCAATGGGACTTACTTCTGAGTAGACATGCCTGGGATTGGGCTCTCAGGCTGCAATACTAGCCGCACTTTCCTGGGAGTAAGCCCCATTGACTCTAATGGGACTTACTTATGAGTAAACATGCATAGAATGGCGCTCTGAAGCTGCAATCCTATCCACATCTTCCTGGGAGTAAGCCCCATTGACTAGAATGGGACTTACTTCTGAGCAGACATGTACAGAATGGGGCTCTGAGGCTGCAATCCTATCCACACTTTCCTGGGAGTGAGCCCCACTGACTCTAATGGGACTTACTTATGAGTAGACATACATAGAATGGGGCTCTGAGGTTGCAATCCTATCCACACCTTCCTGGGAGTAAGCCCCATTGACTAGAATGGGACTTGCTTTTGAATAGATATACATAGGATTCGGCTCTCAGGCTGTAATCCTATCCACACTTACCTGGGACTAAGGCCCACTGACTTGCTTCTGAGTAGGCATGCATAGGATTGGGCTCTAAAAGGGCAGTTGAACCAGACTGAACTGTACTGCAACCTGAGGAGTACAGTATTTTCTATAAGGGATTTTTTAAAAAGGAAATTTAAACTAACTATGGACAAAAAGTGACTGGGAGAAGTTAACAACAGCATTTTAAAGTTGCTTTTAATACTGGTTTTCAAACTAGGTTTTTTAATAGAAATGTTGTGAGGGGGCTGTGAAGTTGTTTGCAGTAGCAGTGCTGGTAGAAGATGTGGTCAACACTTTCCAAATAACAGCTTTGGTCAAAAATCTCTTCCACCACCCACCCCCAAAGAAAGTCACCAAGAGACTGAGGGCCCAATTCTATCCAACTTTCCAACACCAATGAAGCCACAGTGCAGCCTCAATATATGGGAAAAAACATTCCCTTGCCTTGAGGAGGCCTCTGTGAGTGACCCACTACTGGGGTGGTGGGGTGCAGACCACACCAGATAACACCCTTGGGATGTGTGTGTGACACCACCTATTGCCAAAATTGTGAAAATCTCAGTATTTTCAAATAATATCATCATGTTATATATCATTTGATTGTTAACAATGAAAAATGCAATGAAACAAACCACGCTGCAATATCTTAATTCTATCAAAATTTATAGCCAAGTAATCATAAAAGTAAAACACAACTGTCTTATGTAACAAAAAGTGAATTTCTTTAACCCAAAACTGAACAATGAGTCTGATTGTTCTGAGAGCCAATGGGGTGTTGTTATGACACAGCAGAGAACCAATAAGGCGTTAGATTGAGTCAGCTCTTGTTTCCATTTATCAGAGATAATACTAGAACTCTTATTCATCATAAGTGTCATCAAGTGAGTGTCATCACGTTGGCCACTTGTTTTTTGTTGGTTACTGATTTGCTGGGTACCTGTACTGTTCTATATTAAAATAAAGTTAATGGGGGTTATACCAACCCTAGTGGTGCCACTGCATTTAGGCTATGTGTATGATTGGTGTTGGCATCCTTCAGTCTCGGAAGACTATGGTGTCACGCTCTGAATGGTGGTTCTGGAACAGAGTGTCCTCTCCAGTGCGCGAAGCCTGGGTAAAGTAGGTATGGAGGATAGGCTGTTACCCATGCAGTAAATCCCCCCTCTCCACGTCGCTGAAATGGTCCAATGGAAAGGCAGAGGCCAATACGGTTGGTTCCAGCGGTGTCGCAGGAGTTGCCAGAACGTGACTGTGTTCAGCCATGAACTGCCTCAGGGACTCCGGCTCCGGATTTTGCCTCGAGGTTGACTCCTGAAGCCTTTTCCATGAGTGGATGTAGCCACAAGGCAGTGGAGGTTTGGGATCAGAGTTTTCCTTCTCTCAGATGAGCTGCCTTCCCAGGCTGACGCGTTCCATCTACCCGGTGGCTGTTTAGTCGCCTCTTACGACAAGTACAGCCAAACTGAGGGCCTATTCTTATTTATTCTGTATAGTCTGGTACTATAGGAGGTCCATCATGGGGGTGACACAATGAGCCCTTGTACTAGGTGATGCAAACTCTGGTGATGTCTCTGTGGGTTTTGGTAAATGGTGTTGACCTTTAATGTCTTCCTTGCTGATATAAGCCAATTGATACCGCTGCCCCCTTGTCTACACATTCACATTTGAACTCTACTAATCATTTCTTTCCATCCAAGGAAGAAAGTTTATTTAGAAGGAGATATTGTGCCCAATCTATTTGTGATGAATGTTTCATGAACATATGAAGTTTCCTCCCAAACTGAGTTAGATCATTGGCCTATCTAGGTCAGTATTGTCTACAATGGCTTTCATACACAAGCAGCTGCTTGGCATAACAGCACAGGAGGATTTTTGCCTTCATTTCCTGCTTGGGGGCTTCCTGGAAGTATCTAATTTACCACTGAGTGAAACAGAATAACTTTTTATTAGAGAATGTTTCAGTTTTACAAGCAGAAAAACGACTGAGTAGAAAATACGAGATCCCAAAACACCGTTACATACACTGAGAGAGTATTGTCAATCACAAGCTCAGAGTATTTGAGTCTGGTATGTAAGTCCGTTCCAGGGGATTACAGGTGGTGGGTTTGAACTCCATAGGTCACTAGGTACAAGGCTAGAGAGCAAGACATTCTCACTCTCACCTTGCACGTGGCTAGCTGTGCCAGGCCAGGCTTCTTCTCCCGATGGCAGCCTCTGGAAGTGGGTCCTGGGTCCAGGGGGTCCTCTGTGGGTGGTCTCCACGGTTGTCACCGGCATGTCTGGCTTCTGGATGAGTTTGCTACACTTTGGTCTTATCCAAAAGGGCTCAGTTTGCAGATGTGAGAGGGCGGTACAGCAAAGATCTGTTTTGTTAAGTGCATATAAATCACCATTTTCTGAGTGTCCAAAAAATCTGACAATACTGTATGTAATTCCCCCCCCCCCGTTTTTTCTTTACATATACTATATTTGCTGAAATCTCAGTTTAGCAACTGTCACAGTAATTTCTGTCAGTGTCAACATATAGGAAAAATCAATGTTAAAATAGTAGTTTTGGGATGGTTTGAAATTACACCTGCATTAATAGCAGAATCCAGGAAGTGACAATTTCTTGCTTTTTGTTTAAGCACCTTATCAAGGACCCCACCCCACTCCACTCACTCACATTCCTCTCCTTTTCCAGTGCAAGGAAGTAAAAGTCAGTGGGCCCAATCCTATCCAACTTTCTAGCACCGGTGCAGCCGCAACGCAGGGAATAAATGTTTCCATGCTTTGAGGAGACCCATGTGACTGTCTCTCCAACATAGGAAGCTGGGCATACCCCATAGACACAGCAGCACCGGCACTGGAAAATTGGATACAATTTTCTTGGGAAACAGACTTCTTTTTTGACTCTGTTTTAGACCAAACATTATAACAAACTATTTGTAGAGATCCTTTCCACATTTGCAGAAGAATGTTGCTTTTTTTTTTTTTTAATTATACACCACTTTGGAAAGGTATATTCAAAATTACTATAAAAATCTCAGAAATACATAAACGCGAGTTTTTCCTAGAAATGTGAGTGCTGCAATTCTATCTACACTTACCCTGGAGTACACTTACGCTTATCCTTCATGCATAGGATGGGGCTCTAAGGTTGCAATCCTATCCACACTTTCCTGGGAGTAGGCTCCACTGAATATAATGGGACTTGCTTCTGAGCAGATGGGCATATGATTTGGCTCTCAGGCTGCAATGGTATCCACACTTTTCTTGAAGTAAGCTGCATTGATTATAATGGGACTTACTTCTGAGTAGATAGACATAGGATTGGGCTCTAAATATCTCTATTGGAGAACTGGTGCCAGTTAGAAGGACTGTATTGGCTGCAATCCTGTTTTTGTGGCCATCAATTGCAAAACTCCCAGGAATCTTAGGGAAGCAAGACAGCAGCCATGGGCAGACTGGACAGCTCTTGTCCTTTAGACATTTCCTAACAGTGGTTGTCACACACTGGACCCACTTTTTAGAATGAGAATCTGTCAGGACCCACTGGAAGTGATGTCATGGCTGGAAGTGACATCATCAAGCAGGAAAATATTTAACAATCCTAGGCTGTAAGTCCCAGGAGTAAGTCCCATTGACTATCATTATTAACAGCATATACATAGAAGCCTGTTAAAAGTACTGGTCTGTAACATTTCCCCAAATGCAGTCACGTACCATGGGAGCATCAAGTTTAAGATATTAAAAATAAATTGACATGAACGGGGACCCCCCTGAAATGGGCTGGGGACCCACCTAGTGGGTCCTGACCCACAGTTTGAGAAACACAGTATATTAGGAATTGGAATAAAGCCCAGTTGGGAAAGACACTTGTCCTGTTCCTCCTCCCCAGCCTCTAAGGGATGCCTCGCGGCTCCACAGGAAGCTGGCCAAGCCGGCTGCAGCAGCACGGCTGGGATGACGCAGCTGCCGCTCAGCCCCTTCTCCAGGAGAGGCGGAGACGGGGGCGGCCCCTGGCAAGGAAGCGCGCCGTGCACGCCATGCCGGGGCCGGGAGGTGCAGCGGGCGGGCACGAAGGCACCTGAATCCATCGGTTCAGGCGGGCGGATCTGGGCCAGGTGGCTGCAGCATGGCTGGGGACAGCGAGCAGAGACTGCAGGGGCACGGGCAGTCTGGAGGCGGCGGCGGCGAGGAGCCTTTCCTCATCGGGGTGAGCGGGGGAACGGCCAGCGGCAAGGTGAGCGCTGCTCTTCCACGCGTGACAGCCTGCTTGGGGGACCCGGCAAGGCGCCTCTGGCTGGCCCGCTGGCACCTCGCACGTGTCCAGAGCGGAGCCTGCTGCTGATAGTCCACGGGCCCTTGTCCTTCGGGGCCGGCAAAAACAGGATCGGGGGGCTGAGCCCCCCAACCCCGCATCGCGGCCGCGTCTTTGCAGGGGCGGGCTGACTGGCTGGCTGGCGAGCAGCGCCTTGGGGAGCCTGGGGCTTGTTGGCACGTGGCGCGCCCCGGCCCGTCCCGGCCTTCCGCTTCGACCACCAGCTGCGCGCACGTGCCGGGGGCTCAGAGTAGGGCCGGCCAGGGGCTTTCCGCCCAGAGCGGCCGGGTGGCTGACTGACAGCGAAGCAGGCTGGAGCCCCCCACCCCCGGCGTGCCTGCAGCTGGCCACCGAGGGGGATGGGGCGCGCGCGCTCCTGCCAGGCTGGCAGCCACATGGCATCAGCAAGCTGGTGCGCTTTGCTTCGCTTCGCCGCCTGGCCGGCCTTTGTTGCTGCACGGCGGGGGAGGGGGCGCTACGGGCAGGACTGAGCTGGCAGCGGGTTCCTGGGGTGCCATTGCTGTCGGTGGGCAGAGAAGGCGGCAACGTGCCCTCCCTTTGTCCTTCTTTCCTTTGGGGTCCATGTGCTCGCCCTCTCAGTGGGGCATTACCCAGGCTGGTAACAGGGCTGGACACGGAACTTGGCTTTAGTGCTACTGCTCAGTTTTCTAATTCCCCCCCCCCTTTCGGGACTCAGGGACCGATCCTATCCACACTTACCTCGGAGTAAGCCCCATTGACTATAATGAGACTTACTTCCAAGTAGACGTGCATTGGATCGGGCTCTCAGGGCACAGTCCTACCCAGCTTTCCAGCACTGGTGCAGCTGCAATGCAGCCCCAAGGTGAGGCAACAAACGTTCCCATCCCATAAGGAGGCCTTTGTGACTGCCTCTACCACCACAGTCCACACCCCTTTGGCATGGCTGCACCGGGACTGGAAAGTTGGATAGGATTGGGCCCTCAGCACTTGGGCATGGAAAAGAATTGGAAACATAACGTCTGGATGTGTCCTAAATTCCTGTCTCTTGTGCCTGAGTAACCACCGCCTGTATCCCAAATATCTGTAATGAAGCCATTCTCGCAGGCAAAACTGAGTATTGTATCTTTCGTTTTCAAACTTAAATATTGTATAACAGATTTGGAACCTGTGTTGTTTGGATCTTATGCACGGTGAGAGTGTCTCTGAGCATATGCATAAATTCCTCTCTGTCTTTCTCAACTGGCTAAACATGGCCCATCAGCAGTTGTTTGGGACTGGATTGGGTGCTTCTAGGGTACTGGGTGTGGCTTTCAGGCAGGTTTGGGCACCAGCACCTCTCTCCTTAGCAACTAACCACTGTTCTGGTAAGAAGCTGGGCAAGGTAAGCACCCTGTGCTGCAGCCAGCAACCCTAGCCAGGCTCATTATGCAGCTGGGTTCTCTGCCTTCCTGTCAGACAAAAGCTTGATCCTGAGTACCCTGTAGCAGGAGCAGACAAAAGGCCAGACTGCACTGGAAAACATCCAGTGGAGGCAAAGAATGCTGCACTGCCTTGCTATGTTGCCTTATCATTAAAGGGTGGAGGTGGAAAGAGAGTCATTGGCCTCTTCCCTTGTGGGTAAAGCTGGCAACAACGGGGCAGCTAGAATGCCTGGTTCAATTCTGTTGCTTTCTAAGACCGCCAATATCTGCTTGAATCTTTTATGCCTTTGCTTACAAAGCTAGCTATATGTCCAGGGGTGGTCCAAGATGATCCGGCACCCAGAGTGCCATCAAATTCTGCTGTCCCCTGCAAGTGTGTCCGCTTCACTAGCTTCAATGCAAGCACCAGCACCCAAGCCAATACCAAGCATCCCAGTAGGAACATCAGTCAGCCATCAGCCCACCCTGCCCCGCCTGCAGCAGCCAGAACCACCTCTCACTGCCATCTAGAAGAAGTGGCTCTAGAGGAGGAAGTAAGACCTCCCCATTCTCTTCTCCCTTGCTCTCCAACAGAGTGAGTAGAAAGAGGGTGGGGCAGCAGTTGGACAGGTGACTGACTAGGGCAAGTGGTGGGCAAATATGAAGTGCAGGTGGGTTCCAGTTTGCCACCTTTCCAAACCTGCTGCCTGAAGCAAGCACTTTAGCCAGCCTGGCTCTATATGTGTCCATAGTAAAAAGCTTTAAAGAAGACTTGTAACTGACCTACAAGCAGCTATATGCTCCCAGGCTTTTCTACAACCTGTTTGCTTTTTCCAAAATACACTCAAGTCTGGTAGTAGAGCAACATATTGGACTCTGGTTTGAATTCTGGACTACTAGCTTCATTTTGCACTGTTTTCCTTAGTGACAGATGGTAGTTTTATGTGCTCTGCAAGGCAAGGCTTGCCTTATGTGCAGTGTATATGCTAATGCTAGAAGCTTCTGTGCCAAGATGACTAAGAACGCAATCCTAACCCCTTATGTCAATGCTTTCCAGCACTGACATAAGGGCAATGCAGCTCTGAGGTAAGGGAACAAACATTCCCTTACTTTGAGGAGGCCTCTGTGAGTGTCACCCAACTGCAGGATGCAGCACGTGTCCCTTTGGCACTGCATGGTAAGCACTGACATAAGGGGTTAGGTTTGCGCCCAGAGTGAGCTGCAGTGCATGGTGCTAAATGGCAACCTAGATAAAGTGGGCATAAATGAGGTCTAGTGGAATGAAGAGAGAACAAGTAACTATTGCTGGATACAAAAGGTGGGGCATACTAGTATCAGAAGGCACAGAATCCAATAATTAGAAAAGTTAACCAGAGCAGATTCTTCTACAGAATTGCTATTAGAGTAACACCAGGCTCTAAAAGTAATTTAGTATTGTGGACATACTATTATTCAAGCACTGAGTGTACTCTTTGAGATGGAGAAAAAGTTTATTTTCACATTCACATTTCACATTCATATTTCAAGCCAATCATGTTTGAATTTGAAAGAGGAAACCTCAGAAATTAGGGAACTGGTTGAAGGAGTTGAAAGGGAAAGTTAAGATGGTCAAAATTCTCCAGATGCTGGGAGGCTATTTAGAACCACAATTAAGATAGAATGTATATCACAGATTAGGACAGTTACCACCAAGTTCAAAAAGATGAGCAGAGTCAAGGAAGCTGTAGAAAGCAAGAAGTCTTTCTTAGAAAATAAAAGTTTTTCCAAAATGAGTACCAAGAAAAGCACAAACGGGCAAAACAAGTATAAGGTAATGATAAGGCAAGCAGAAAGGGGGGGACAGACTATATTTTTAAATTCTTGATGGAGTGATTGTACAACAAAGGAGGGGAATGCTAAAGGAGGATAGGGAGATTCCAGAGATGCTGAATGAATCTTTTACATCTGTCTTTCCTGTGTCTAAACTGACTTTCAGTGAAGGATTCTGAAGAACTGGGTCAAATAAATATCAAAAGAGGTGGAGTTCTGGGGATTATTGAGAAATATAAAATTAACAATTTGCTTCATCTGGATGGCATGCACTTGCATGTTCGCAAAGAACTAAAGTGTGAAATTGTTGACCTTCTTAACAAAACAATTCAATATCTTTAAGTTCAGGGGACTGTGTTTCTGTTTGGCATGCAGCTAAACAATTACCACCATGTGTCTCAGAAATTTCTTACAACACATCTGCAAGGTAGATTAGTATTATTATCCCCAAATTGTAAATTTGAGGGGGGGGGGCCTTGAGGGTTTGCCTAAGGACAGCTAATTTGTTTCTTGCTAATATGAGTGTTGTATCAAAGATTTCGCAACTCTCACTTTTAGCCTCCAGCTATTCTGTGTGCATAAACTAGAAATACTTTTGCATAATTCCATATGAACCTTAACTTCTATTTACAATTTGTTTCATTTCAAAAATTTCACCTTTTTACTACTCTAATAAAAGCTAGAGTATGAAATTCCTATGTTCCAGCCTTCATGAAGCCTTTTCCAAGCAGCTTCCTGGACTCCAGGATGTTGAGTTTCCAGGCAATGTTTGAAAAAGGCTTCAAATGCCTGATCACCTGTGAGCCTTGAAATTTAATTTTTCTTTAGGAATATGAATGTTTAAAAGACTATTCTGCAGCACTAGGATCTTTTAGTTCTGATACTATATTCCACTCCTATCCTGAAAATTGAAGCTAATATTAGAACTGGCAATTTATTTTGTTTCTAGCCGTGCTTACTGATCCGTATATGGCCTGCATAAGTACCTGCCTAAGGGCACAATCCTAATCCACTTTCCAGCACCAACATAAGGACAATGCAGCCTCCAAGGTAAAGGAACAAACATTCCCTTACTTTGAGGAGGTCTCCATGATGGCCACCCAACTGCAGGATGCAGCACATATCCCATTGGCACAGCTATGCAGGTACTGGAAAGTTGGTTAGAATTTGGGCCTAAGGCTGCAATCCTATCCACACTTTCCTGGGAGTAAGCTCCATTGACTATAATGGAATTTTCTTCAGAGTAGACATACATGAATTGGGCTCTAACCCCTTGTGGCTTTTTGTCATGGAAGTTGGTGTCAGCTGCTTGCAATTCTTTTTGGTCTATGCTGCAATATGGCTTAGATGCTGCTGTGACAATCTGATTTGTCTACCCCCATTTTTTTTTTTGTAACAGCCAGTCAATCTTTTCACTTAGCCCTGCATCTCCTCCTGCAATGTCTTGCAAAGTCTGAAAATTCCACAAATATGCAAACTGAGTTGTCTTGTGCGACAATTACAGTTTAGCACAGATGCCTCACTGTACAGCTTATTTTAACCACAGAGTATGTTTCCTCCTTGGTTAAACAACTCAGATTCCGGTATTTTTCATCATGATTATCAAGGCCATAGTGAACTGGAATTATTCTATCCATAGCCTTTGTAATATGAGTATTCTGGGTTATGTGAATGCTTGTTGTATGATTATGATGCTCTTTAGCTTTCTCAGCAATATTATGTCTGTCTACTGAAATGTTGTGTCTGAGGAAGGGGCTCTTTAGGAGGCAATGGCATTTCAAAAGCCACAATGTTCTCTTAATCTGAGGCAGCTGGCACTTCAATAACAGCAGCTACGTTAGGGACATTCTCAGAAAAAAAGGAAATAATCCCCATTAGCAGGAAAACAAGGGTCCTTCTACTTACAATAAATTCCAAGATAGCCATCCCCGCCTCATGCTGCAGTGATTAATTTTAATAATTCAGGGGCACCTGTACTCAGGTGTCAAGACTCAGGGCCCAATCCTATCCAATTTTCCAGTGCCAGTGCAACTGTGCCATTGGGGCATGCACTGCATCTTGTGGTGGGGCAGCAGTCACAGAGGCCTCCTTAAGGTATGGGAACATTTATTCCCTTACCTTGGGGTTACATTGTGGCTGCACCGGTGCTGGAAAATTAGATAGGATTGGGCCCTTAGTCTGCAAACTGGGAATTATGGGGCTTGTTCTCACATCACCTTCTTATGAAATGTGAGAACAATACCTGCATATGGTCAAAGGCATACTCTCTTTATATTCTTACTTGTTGGATTGAATTGATCTTGGATTTGAATATAGATTAAGATCAGGAGTGCTGAGTGTGAGAAGTAAAGAAAAGCATATCTGTGGCTTGGGGCTACAAGGAGGAATAGAAAGTTGGATAGTAACAGCTGTGGCAATGTTCGGTTGAAGTTGTTGAATGTTGGTGGGTAGCTCATCTGCAGGCTGTTTGTGACCTGAAAAAGCAGCAGGAAGGGCCTGGGATAATACTAGAGTTGAAATGGATGGGGGGCAGGGAATTATTCTGACTTGCAAGTCGATGGTCTCTTTCCCAACTCAGTTACAGATGCTGGTTAGTTATAGTTATTAGGAAAAACAAGATGTAAAGATACCAGTGTGGCACTGGCCATAATACTTGCTAACAACATGTTCTTTAAAAAAAAGCAAAGGGAAAAAAAAACCCTCAGGGTTCATTTCAGAATTCAAATTGGGCGGGGGATGTTTATTTTTGCATTTGTGCAAAAAATCAATTTGGTTCTGCTTCATTCTATCTACAGCTTTGTTTTTCATGCTCAGTTTGTTCTCATCAAAACTAGACAGACCAGGCAACAAATGTAACATGTTGGTTCTGATCTGACCAATTTCCATCCCTATTTGGGGGAATGGAGTTGGGGAGAAGAGAGTCTCTCTAAAGAGGAAGAGAGACTCTCGGGAATGAGACAGTGTTGCTGCTGCTATAGAAATCAAGGTAAATGTTGCTTTTCAGAGTTGGTAAATGATAAAGAGTCAAAAAACAAATACAACATGCTAGTTATAATACATAGGTGCTAATGATAGGGAAAACGTGCCCTCTCTCAGTAACTGTTAACGGTGACTGCTGTGACTGTGAGTAGGAAGAAGTGTGTTTAAGGCTCTTCATTAAGAATTGTCATTCGTATTGCATCTATTGCTGTAGTAGGCACCATACACAAATTAGGAAGACGTGGTGTTGCTCATAGGTTTACATTCTAATACACTTCTTCCACTCACAGTATATGTGCTGTTGGAAAAAATGTTTGGCTGGTTCTTCCAGTGCTGTCAAATTGCTTATAAATCCCACCAGGGATCTTGATAGCTGTCTAGACAGGATAAAAATGCTTGGAGAATGAGGCTAAAGAAGGGTTAGCATGTTTATATCCAGATGAGGAGGCAATGACATGGTGAGCTGTGGTTACATGTCCCCACGCCTGTCCTGATCATTGTCTTTTTGAGAATCTCTTTTTATAGAAGAAATTAAGAGCTGGCTAGGAAGGGTTGGCAATTTCTTGGGCAAAAAAATGTGTTTGGACTGCATGGGGGCTTCCGGGGTACCCAACACCCCCACCATGGGGTTTCTACACTCACATTGCTCAACCTTTGCCCTGTGGGGTGGATGCATTGAATTCTCTGGAAGAGTTCTGTCAGTGAGAAAACCGAAAGGAAAAAAGAGTGGGGGGGATTCTACTCCTCTCCCTTTTCTTTGGCACCTAGGACAGGTGATGGAAGAGAAGGGGTTATATGGTTCCCATGTCTTGTTATTTGACATCTGTGAACATATTTCTGAATCTTCCATCATAATTTCATTTGAAAATGAACTAAAACATAACTTGAACCTCATACTGGCCTTCTGTATAATAAATGTAGTAAATAGAAGGTAATAAAAACAGAAGAATATATTAATGCCTAAACTGTGGCTAATTAATTTTTCCAAGGAAGAAAATCAGGCTAATTGCGTAGTTAAAATCATACAGTAATATGTTGGCCCTGGACTGGGGTTGTAAGGGGATCTTACCCCCCACACTATGGGGTCATGGCATGCAGTGCTGCCAATCATGAAGAACAATACACAGGTTCATCATGGAAAGAACGTAGTTTCCAGGCAAAGTTACTTTTTTTGGTGCAAGTAAAAGTAATAACGTGTAGGCGTTTCTAACAAACAGTTGTCCTTAGCTTGTTCAGAGGAAAGGGGAATGGAATCCTCTCTTGCTTCTGCTAGAAATTCCCAAGCTTGGTAGTTAGCTGTACTGAGCAGGGGTTTGAGCAGAAGACCTCTGAAGTCCCTTCCAACTCTTAAGAGTCTATGATTTCTTGCCAGATCTAAAACTGAAGCAAAAGTGGTGCTTGACACTACAAACCCCCAAAGTGATTCTTCTGGGCTCAGGGCCATTCGCTTTCTGCACCTTGTGGGTAAGAAATGATTGGGGTTCCTACATGGGGTATGGAATGTTTGGTAGGGAAAAAAAGTTGCAAATGAAAAAGAGCAAAGGGTCTGGGAAGTGTGCAAGAGGAATGGGGAAGGGACACAAGACAGCTTGTTTATGTGCTAGGAGAAGCAACTTCTCACAGCAGGAATGTCAATAATGATGGGTAGCAACCTCTCCCAGGCTGATAAAGACAGAGAGATAATGAGGGAGGACAGATGAAAATATACCCATCACAGACATAGAAAACATGGGGAAGGGGGAAAGCAAAAGTGGCCATCGAGTGGCTTCCAGGAGCCTGAAAATATTTTGAACCTGTGTGTGTGAGATACTTGCTAATTTATATAGTTATTGATGAGCTATTATTGGATGAAGGATGAGGATGATCCTTGAAGCACAACTGTAATGTCAGCTGGGCATTGCACACTTTCTATGTAAATGACAGGGCAGAGTGGGGAAGTTGGCAGATGGTAAAGGTGGCTTCAGTCTTATCCTGTTCTAGAATTGCTGGAGATCCTCTCTGGTCAAGGCCATCATGGCCATAACATATGGGAATGAGAAGGGCCTGGGAAGAAACTGAACCAAGGCTGTTAAGCCATTTCTGCCCAATGTTTCATATACGCAACAGGGACCAAATGTGTGCGCCTGTGGGCTGGGCAAAAATGGGTTGCTAATTTGGCAGCCTGTGGGCTAGACTGGTCCCTAGGGTATTTTGAAGTGGCCTGTGGCAGTCCTACTGATAAGTGTTTGTGATAAGATGGAAAAGTGCAATAGAAATTCCTCACTGTAATGTTTATGACATTCATATACAGTACTGTCTTTCTTTCTGTGTACTCAAGGTATCTTGCAATCTAGTAGTCATGATTTTAAAAAGGTAGAAGAGATACAGTGAGAGGAGAGGAAATTTCTGCATTGAAGTACCAGTTCTTATGTATGTGTTAACAGAATCAAGTGAAATGGGGGGTGCAGCTAGATGAAATCTCTGAAACATTTGATCTGTCTTTTGGATTTTGTATGTGAGCTATTGATGTCTCCATTGATATGTAGTCCTCAGACATGACACTTGGACTCCACAACTGAAGGCCACATTACATTAAAAAAAAAAGCTTAAATAAATTACACTAATAGTAGCTTCCTCATTACTCCACAGTATTTTATGGAGAGGTTTTTGCAGGACTGAAGAGTGTGAGGACGGAGTTAAATAATAATAATAATAATAATAATAAATAATAACTTGGTATTTATATACCGCCTTTCTGGTCATCAGTTTACTCCTCTGACTTTATTCAAGGCGGTTTACATAGGCAGGCGTTTCTAAATCCCTCAAGGGGATTTTTACAACCATAGCGGTTCTCTCTTTCAAGAACCAACAACATTTCAGAATGGATCTTCCTGGTTTGGCCTCACTTCTGGCCTCCAGTTCTCCCATGCAGGCTGACAAGCAGCTCCATCTCTCATATGGAGGGCAGCCAAGATGCTTCTTGCTCACACCAAGAGCAGGTGGAATCACTCAGCTGGGCTTGTCAGCTGCTTCAAGGTCTCATCATTCTCAGCTGTTCAGAGGGCTGCTAGTGTCCTCGAACTGGCAACCTTCTGATGTTATCTTTGGGCTAACTGAGGCTCTACCCTCTAGACCAGACCTCCTGCCCAGTCTTCTCCCCCAGTCTTCATTGGGGCTTGCTGCATTTTTTAAAAACACACACAGGCCCCAATTACATTAATGTTATGTGTAGTTTGATTCTGAGAGGTCCTGAAGGCTAGGTGGTGCCAACCTGATTAGAGACTGACCGCTATGAAGGGATAAGTTGCTGCAGCAAAATGCTTCTGGCTGCCAGACCCCTGTCTAGAGAATAGAGTGACCCCCATAATACAGACTGTATAGTTGAAAGAGACCGAAACTCCTTGCCCATGCACACTTGGGAAACTCTGTAGTACAAAGTGCACACACTGTATAAGCCTAGCTTGGGAGAAGCTGGAGGGAGTGCTACTGTGCCCCAACCCTAGAACCTGGACCAACATCCTCCCTACCCAGAAACAACCCTTTAAAGAGCAGGAGAAGATAAAAAGAGACAAAGTTAGCCCCTACTATAAACAGCGGTGAAGTAACTGTGGTTCCCTTAACTGTGGTTAAGGGAAAGATCATGGGCTGAGGATTCATCATGGGCAATAACAAAAAAAAAAAAGAGATGCGCCATGTGTGATTTCTTCCCAATGGAAGTTGCTTCGCTAGACCCACTGGACAGGGTCTTTTTATTGTTGGCACCCCCTTAGCATACTTCTTGTATTTCAGGCAGATGTTGCTTCATTAACTATCCGGAGGAGTCCCCTGCCACTTGAACAGTGGCAGAGGAGGTGGGCTCTAGGCAGCTGGAGGGAAACCTTCTGCCCTGACGGTTCTTTAGGCCAATTCTGATTTCTTTTCAAGTGCCAGGATTTTTGCTCAATTTCTCTTCTTTGAATCTTCTGCAGTCCTCTGTTTGTGCCAAAATTGTCCAACTGCTGGGACAGAATGAAGTAGACCATCGCCAGAAGCAGGTTGTGATTCTGAGCCAGGACAGCTTCTACCGAGTACTCACCGCAGAGCAAAAAGCCAAAGCCCTCAAGGGCCAATTCAACTTCGACCACCCAGGTGACTTGCCATGGAGACTGGGAGGGGAATGGAGAAGCAAAACAATCTCTGCAGAGTGGTAGAGACCTCAGTTTGCACCTCTGCTGTTGGCGACCCAGAGGCGATCTTGGGAGACTGGGATGTCATAGTAGTGTAATGTTTTCTACTCCAGATGGAAATACTGAGAGCTGTTTAGAAGTGAAGCAGATTATGGGTGTCATTAAAGGTGGCAAAACAGAAAACATAGCCTGATTTGTGGCTAACAAAAAATTAAATTAAAACAAAACTATACTGTATTAGGAAAACTTTTTTTTAATTCTCACCAAAACCTAAAATAGCAGGCCCAAGCCAAGCCACCTGGTGCCTAAGTCAAAGGTCCAGCATCATTCTCTCCAGTCCACTCTGTGTGTGGTATACTGCACAAATGTTTTTCTCTGTTGCCCTGCTCTTTCCTGCACCTCCTCAATATAATCTACTTACTAGCAACTCCTCCTCCTATGTCCACCACTTGCATCTAAAAAGCCAGAGAGGTTGAGGAAGGGGGAAGTAAAGATAGAAGACCGGCAACCTTGAATGACCTCTCTCTCCACTGCACCACTTCATCTCTCCCTCACCTTCTCTGTCTTCTCAAATGGTAGGGAGCCAGCATCCAGGAGGAAGAAGGTAGCAGTGGTGCAATAGTGATGGTAGTATCTTACTTTCCATGCTACCCTCACTACCAAGGCACAAGGCTGTCCCTCTAACATGTCTCCAGGGACCCATGATCACTAAGGCTTATTAATGGGCCAACCCTGGCAGCGGGGAAAAGGAACAACAATAATACCCAGCAATAATCAAATTAACAGCTTCCCAGAGGTATTTCCTACAGAGCCATATCTTCCCTATGTAGTGAAAACTAAACACTGAAAGAAGTCAGGTAGGTTTCCCAGTAGGCCTTCCCAGGGAGGATATTCCATAGCAGAGGTGCCACTACCAAAAAGGCTTCATCTCTTCAACCTCCACATTACTCTATCCAGGACCTCTGGATTCTTCTCTGAGGACCTCATTGAATTAAATAAGAGCTGTGCAAAAGCATAGCAGCAAGAGGCTGACCTAGGAGACTGTACAAAACCTTAAGATACAGTAGGAAAGATGGTGCTTCTCCTAGAAACTGCTTCTACCTCATTAGGCAGGCCTGAGAGTCAACACCATTCAACATTTTTTCTCTTATTCTCCCTGCAGATGCCTTTGACAGTGAGCTGATTGTTAAAACACTCAGGGAGATCACAGAGGGAAAACCAGTTCAGATACCTGTTTATGACTTTGTTTCCCATTCTCGGTAAGTGTGCATGCTTGGGATGCGGTGCTGCATGTCTATGTCTACATCTTAGTGGAGACTGTCAGTGAGCCCTTGGAACAGGGGATCTGCATGTAAGACCTTAGCTTGGCTTCAAGCCAAGTTGCACCTAAATTGTAATGCACATAAATAGGGGTCAGAGGGGCTTGAGGCAGCAGACAGGATCACGGTAGGCTGGGTTCAACTACCGACTTCAGTAGAAGATGATCAGAAGGGACAAAGCTGAGATTTGAAGAGGACATATAGAGGTAGGATGAGAGAATCTGTATTGCTACTCTGATAAATTGTTTGGACTAAGGAACCTGTGCCTGAATGGTTCCTTATTACCTGGGCAGAATTATCTATGCCCCTGTTGGCTCTGCTGTAGACGGTGGTGAGGGGAGTGCTGCGATGCATTAGAGATCAGATCAACAGCTTTCTCTGTCTGGGAAATGCTCTTGTGGTGCAGAGGATAAAGTGTCTGAGCTCTGCTACTAAGGTACCTAGTTTTAGACCTCACCTCACATTACAAATGCTACAACTCTGTCTATAAGTTTAAAAAGAACATTTAAAATCTGGGGGAGTGGAAAGAAGACTTGGGGGCATGCTGTCAAGCCTGAAATAAAACCCATACTGGTTAACTTGAGGAAGATCATGCCTGAGTGTGACTAATCCCTCCCCCCATAATTTCTTGCCTTTACGTTTGTAGAGAGGAGCGAAGAACTGCATGCTTCATAGGAGGCGTATGAGAATTTTTCTCTCTCTTTCACTGTATGATTGCTTGCAAATGGGTGTTGGGAAGACGTTTCCTTAGCTGTCACAAACTTGATCGATCAAGCATGGGATAGATCCCATTTTAGACCCTATTCTATGGTGATGGTGGCAAACAAATATTACTTTTCTGCCACCTTTGCATCAACACAATGTCAATCAGTGGAGCTTCCTTTGGGGTGGTAAAAGGCCTTTTACATCTTTGTTCCCAAGGGAAGCTGGAAAAATCCTCACAGTCTTCCTGTGAACAATTTGCAAATAAAATCATCTATATCTTCTCCAGCTCGGACTCTTATTGTACTGGCTTAGTCCTGGATGAATTGATGGCTCGTTATTGTGTTTCCAAGACCACTTGAAGATGTGGTCAGGATTCTCGCGACAGGCCTCACCTTTCCATGCATCCTTGGCCCTTGTTCTTTCTGACTAGTTCTGGAAAAGTCAGATTGAGGCTAGCCCATTGAACAGCAGAGGCTGCTATGGTACCTCTCTGAGAGAGGGTGCGATCCCAATTGTATTGAAGAAGGTGTAGGCATGGCTCCTGCTAAAGAAATAGTCTTTGTACCCCTGTGACTTGAACATGTATCAGCCCGTCCTATGCATTCCATCTCTACCATTTCAGTGTGAAATGGTAACCCAGTTTGAGAATTTTCTCAGGATGCTGATTATCTATATCAGTTTCAGTAATGCTTCAGTCTGCTTTTGGAACTGAAATTGTCTTGACTTCCCTAGTGGATGAGCTACATTGAGAGGTAGGAAATCCTGTTGATTTTGCTGGATCTCTCAGTTGTGTTTAATTCCATTGTCTCCTCCTGGGTAAACTTTCTGGAGGAGAGCTTAAAAGCAACATATTTAGGTGTCTCTGGTGGTTAGATCCCAGAATGTGCTCCATTGCTGGTGGTTTGAAGGGTGCTATCTTATTTCATAAGATATGAAATGTGGATGCCCAGAGGAGCACCTTGTTCCCCATGCAATTTAACATCTTCCTGAAACCATTCAGAGATCCAGAAATTTGGGCTGAAATGTCATCAGACTGAGACACTGAGAACTCATTTTCATCTAGGAGACAGTGGGTATTCCACTGTCTGGGGTCAGTATGAACTGGGTGGAACTGTTGCAACCAAGGTGAATCCAGATGCAACCAAGGTGTTGTTGGCTTGGGGGAATAGTTAGTCTAGGATTAGGTATAAAGTCTGTTTTATATACAGTTCTTAAACCTCTGCCTTCTATATTGGTCTCCAATTTGTTCATTAGACAGCTGCTCAGGGCCAGCAGTTGCATTCTCAGTCACACCTGTTGCTCCTTCATTACCTTGATTAACTTTATTGGTCTACTTATGAGTGTGAGAGAATACTTGACAGTACCAGTTGATGAAAGATCTGTGAATTGGAAAGTTCTCTTGTAAAACTCACTACCCATCCATCCTGGGTGCATTTTTTCCAATGACAAACAGAAGGCACCAGAAGTGAAGTTGTGAGTTTTCATATTTACATTTCTCCACACCAGTATCACAGGTGATAAACCTCATCATCAGATTTTATTCCAAGAATTGTGGTATGCTGCCTTTAGCAGTTTGTAGAGACTGCATGCTGTGATTTGCTGTGTTTATGTCTGAGTGGCACCTGAAGCTGACAGAACTGTGGTGGCTGTCCTAAATAATGTAATCCTTGCATGTGTTCACATATATACATAAACGTACATATATACATGCATGAATGCATGCACATGCAGGGATTCCATCTTGCACATATTTATATCATCTTAATTACTATATATAAGAGAGGAGGTATTTTAATTACTGTAGTGTGACAAGTTTGTAAATAAATAAAAACACTACTGTAATTAAGATATGATTGCTGTAACTGGAGATTTAGGCTTGGCAATAAAGGTCCCTGTATATTAACCCCTTTGAATTTTCAAGTGGCTAATATTTTCAAGAACTATGCCACACAGAGAATGTTCTTGTCATGTTTGATTCTTGAATCAGAATTTGAATGATTCTTATGAATCTAAGAATCTTTCTTGCATATGTTAACAGGAAAGAAGAGACTGTAACGGTGTACCCTGCAGATGTGGTGCTATTTGAGGGTATCTTGGCCTTCTACAACCAGGAAGTCCGGGACCTGTTCCAGATGAAGCTTTTTGTAGACACAGATGCCGACACTCGGCTCTCCCGCAGAGGTAAGTTGGGGGATGTCTTCTCCTTGCTATATCTGCACAAGTAACTAAAACATGCACTGAGCATGTGAGCAAATGATTCTCTTCAGATGCATGGGGACGTTGTGATTGTGTCCACATAATTAATACAGCTGATGTATCTTGGTGTAGGGGCTTCAATGTATATCCATCAGCACTGTGGAGTATGTTGGCTTCTGCTCTAGGCATCCGAATAAATTATGCGCTTGCTGCTTGTCTTTGGAGTAAAGCAGTGGAGCTAACTCTACCAAGCAAAGAATTTCGACTTATCAGCTGGAAGCATCTTATGCTGAGCACATTGCTATCATGGACTGGGCTCTGAAGGAGTGCTGTGCATAGCCTCCTAGAGCTTTGCTTTCTTTGTTCAAGGCAGCTGTTTGCCCTGCCAGAGATTCTTGCCACTCTTAAACTGGCCACATTCCTATACACACTTACCTGGGAATAAGTTCCATTGAACTCAATGGAGGTTTCTTCTGAGTAGACATGCATAGGATTTAGCTTTAAATTCATTTTGGGGGCCAAACTAGACAGGATGCATAAGATCTCTGATTGGAACGTTGCAAATTTTTTCAAAATTGACCATGCTCTTCCCCTTGCCCCCAAATTGTGGCTTGACGTCACCAGAGGGTTGTCCCTCCTTCTGCATGAATTGCTGTCCTGAACCAGACACCCCTGAAGAATCTGTTAGCAGCAGAAGGGAAAACTTGCAGCTACACATCTTCTCTAAATTGGCTTTTTAATATATGATGTGAAATTTCATAATGAAGCTGAACCTCAGCAGGGTTGTCTCTGGTCAGTGCCTAGTTGGGAGATCTCCTGGGAGGCCCTGCCCATGTGTGCTGCTTTGGGTTACACTGGGGAAAAAAAGCAGGATCCATGCACCCTAGTTCCCAATATTCTAGTGCATCAGAAAACAGAACCTCTTCTAGTTTGGTGCTGCGTTTCAGAATGTGGTGCTTTTTGCACTTCACACGCATCCCTGTTCTACTGATTTTCAAAGACATAAAGCCTGTCCAGGATTCCATAATCTGCTTGGCTGGTGGCCTGTGAGTACAGCTGTGCGCTGGCCCTGCTGTGTCATTCACCTGTTTATTTATTTCCTGCTACAGTCCTCAGAGACATCAGTGAAAGAGGCAGAGATCTTGAGCAGATCTTATCTCAGTATATCACCTTTGTCAAACCAGCCTTTGAAGAATTCTGTTTGCCTGTGAGTAAAGGAAATGCCCCTGTCTCAACTCTGGGTTTGCAAGTTTGTGGGTGGCTGTGAGGTTTAGAAAGGGAAGGAGATTTGGCTGGTGCTCCCTGTTCCCAGCTCGAGAGGTATGCAGCTTTTCCTGTTCCTGTAAGAGGTCAACTCTGAACGGTTGGGTGGGGGTGGTGTTGGAGAGGATGTTTTGGCCACCCACTGAGCTGAGAAACATTGATTGCTGCATTGACGTACCATGGCAGGGAGGAGGGAAGCTCAGGTTATATAATTTTGGACATTGCCCTCCAAAATCTGTGCTGGGCAACCTGCAAATTGGAACTCACAATAAATGTGGCTTCCTTTGCACAAAACCTGTTTCAACTAGACCTCAACAACAAACAGCCAAGCTGAAAATGTCTTTCAAATCTTTGGCAGTTGTTGCATTTGCTCACACTTTTCTATGTAACCCTTGGGGGTGGCAGGCAAGAAACTTGCATGAATGTACCCACTGCTGCGAACCCCTGTGGTTATTTCTGCAAAGCTTCATTGGGCAGCGGTGCAACAGCTGTCGAATTTCTGTGACTGTTAGTGATGAAGGGAGGGACAGTTCTTCAGGCTCCTTACTGAAGCATATCAATCCTGACAAGAGGAGAGGAGAGTAAGAGAAGAGATTTCCAGCTTTCATGTGTTACTTGACCAGCAGTACTAGGAAATATCTGCAGTCAGCTCTCTACTGTGAACAACAACAACAATAACAACAACAGTATTTATATACCGCTTTTCAACAAAAAGTTCAAAAAGCGGTTTACAGAGAAAATCAAATATCTAATGGCTCCCTGTCCCAAAAGGGTTCACAATCTAAAAAGATGCAAAAGAATACCAGCAGACAGCCACTAGAAAAGACACTGCTGGGGTGAGGTGGGCCAGTTACTCTCCCCCTGCTAAATAAAAGAGGAGCACCCACTTGAAAAAGTGCCTCTTAACCAGTTGAACAGAAAGTAACTATTCATGCAGGTCCCACTGCAACTCTCTGTGACATATTTTTCTTCTTTTGGGCAGACCAAGAAGTATGCTGACGTGATTATCCCAAGAGGGGTGGATAACCTTGGTGAGTGGTGGTGATGAGGTGATCGCTACATAATCTTGGTGGGTGAAGGCCAACTGGAAACAGAAAAATGTTAAGACATTTCCACATCAGCTGGCATTCCTGGTACAGCACTTCTGGTGTGTTTGTGTATTCCTGGAGCAGGTATATGGGGAGGGAGATAGACAGTACTGGACTTTCTAGAAACTTGAAAGCACTGCAGTGATTGGGGTGGGAAAGCTGAAAGGCTCAGTGTCGGGGGAATATCTGTTTTTGGAATGTGCTGAATGTCTGTTCCCTCAGGTAAGAAAGCATAACCAGCTCTACATGTCTGTAATTAGAGAGAAAGTTGACCCAGGTTGATCTAGTTGATCTAGGTTGATGGGTATGGCTTCAGGCAAGCCTGGGTCTCAGCACTTCTCATTCTAGAAGTCTCCTTTCTGTGAAGATGTAGAAATCTCATTAGCTGAAAAAGAGGATTTACCTTTAAGGGAGGACTAGGAAACTATGAAAGTGGCAGGGAGCACTATTGTGTGGTGCAAAGGCATCCACATCTTGGATCTGTGTGGAGGGAGATGAAGAATTTGAGGGAAATGTCTTTCCTGATTATGACACTTAAGGACACACTCTGTCTTGTATGGCATAACAAGTGTTGTATTTTGGATTCTGTGTGGACTATATTAAGCCCTTTTTTTCTATACAGTGGCCATCAACTTGATTGTGCAGCACATCCAGGACATCCTGAACGGAGGCCTTGGCAAGCGCCAGCCCAATGGGTACCTGAATGGCTATACTCCTCCCCGCCAGAGACAGCGTTCAGAATCAAGCAGCCGGCCCCACTGACCTGAAGGCTGCAGGGAGGCCCTGCAATGCTGCCCCTCACGCACTGCATCCTGCCCTGTATTTAAGACCTCCCTAGCAGGTCCTGATTGCTTGGAGAGGTTGGTGGGTCCATACAGATGACCCTCACCTGCCTGCAGTGGCTCTGCCCCAGAGTCTATCATGATGGAATAAATTTCTTTATTAAAGATACAGGTGATTTCCAAGTTTTGTGCAGTGGGAAGATGACATTACATTCTTTGTGATGAGTTCATGCTATTGTTGGGGGACCCATGATTGTATGCAAGGGTGTGGGAGGGAGAGAATTGAACCTATGCTGGGTAGCCAAATGGTTGCCATTAGTTTCAAATGGCATTTGAACTTCAGCTTTGTATTAATGCTTGGACACACAGCAATGAGGGCATGTGGGTTTTTTTTCTTTACTATGACTTGATGCATTCTGGGGAAGAGCAGAGATGGTGGGAGTTACACAGGAGGTGCATCTGATGACCTAGAACAGGGGTCTCCAAACTTTTTGACCAGAGAATCGCATCAAATATTCCAAGGCATCTCCTTTGCCTGCAAGACCTGTTCTTCGGGGAGGTTTGTCAGAGCGACATCACCTGCATGATGATGTGGAACAGGGGAAACCCTGAGACTTGGTGCTCTTTCGGTGGTGGTTGCTTTTAAGATGTGATGTACTTCCCCTCACCCTCAATAAAGATGGCATGAAAGATATTTTTGGCTTTTGTTTAAAACATAACCCATACTAGTTATACCATGGTGTTTGTCTTTACAGGAAGAGTACCAAAGACTTAGAATTCTGTATTCTGAATTCTGACCTGAAATAAAAATACAGATTGAATTAATTTGTGTAAATGTACTGTATCTGCACATTTAATGCATATATATGGTTGGTCCATATCATACATGTGATTGATTTATGCTTGCCCATCCCCCAAGACAGAGAAAAACAACAACTTAAATACTGCAGACAACTTAAGCCCAAATCTTAACCAGTTTTCCAGCACTGGCATAGCTGTGCCAATGGAACATGTGCTGAATCTTTCAGTTGGGTGGCAATTACTGAGGGCTCCTCAAAGTAAGGGAATGCTTGTTTCCTTACCTTGGAGCTGCATTGCCCTTATGTTGGTGCTGGAAAGTGGGTTAGGATTGTGCCCTTTATTTATGCCCTGAAGCAAGCCTGAAATCAGAGAATGAAGCTGCTGTTCTCTCAATCATCTCAGTTCCTGCATATCTCTCCTATAGTACAGGTTGAGCCTCATTATTCCAAGCACTCGTGGATGGCAAAAAACGCATTTAAAAAACAAAGTTTCTTTGCTCTGATGATTTAAAAACAGCCTTGCTGACCTTTGTGATGTAAGGTAAGAGTCATTAAGAAGACAACCCATCCATCAGTCATCCTCCAAGCGCTTACAAAGGTGCTTCACTCAGCCCCTCCCTTCACCAATGCAAAGTGATCACCTTTCTTTACATGCTCAGGAGGAAGGGAGGGGTAGCCTGGAGAGAGAAGGATTGATGGATTTTCAGCCAGCTTGCCCCCCCCCCCCGCTCTCATTAAGGAGGCTGTTGTTAAAGGACTGTTCAGTTTTTTAAACTGATTTTAAAGGGATGCATTTTTCCCCTTCTCCAGGGATCAGGACATTCCTTCTCATTTGCAGGGGTGATTCATGTTGAGTCAAATCCGTGTATAAAAAATCTGTGTATGAAGAGTCTGGACCTGTACTGTGATTTTAGTTCTTAAAGAAACAATAAGTATTTGTTGCATTTAAGGGAATTTTGACTATATGCAATTTTGGCTTTTTATGCTCTGATCTTGGAATGTAACCACTGCATCGGTTGTGGCTGACTGTCATTTATGCTTATACTCTGCCTTTTGATCAAATGATCCCCAGGACATCTTACAATAGATTGCAATGAGCACACACTCCAGATCAAGTTGATGACTGAGGTCAAAGGTTGCTTCCTTTTTGTTCTGCAGTTCTAGAACAACTGACAATTCTTTTGGTAGGGGTAGAGTTTTTGTAACGTGTCTTGCAAAATTGAGAATACCTCTGTGAATAAAGGATTTGGGGATGTGGGGAAAAACCAGTTTCACGTTGTCTTTATGAATTTATTGTATAGAAGATTGGAATCCTCAGGAACACTAAGGGTGCAATCCTAACCAACTTTCCAGTACCGAGGTAAGGGCAATGCAGCTCCAAGGTAAAGGAACAAACATTCTCTTACCTTAAGGAGGCCTCTTTGACTGTCACCCAACTCCAGGATGCAGCACATGCCCCTCCCCCCCCCGTTGCCACAGCTGTGTCAGTGCTGGAAAGTTGGATTTGAGCCTGAGCCCTCTGCTTCTGTGTTGAACTCTGTGTTGAACTCTTGAACTTCAAGGATTTTAAGAGCTTTCTTTAAGTGGTGTTGTGTAGGAATCTGTGTGCTATTTCATGGTGAGTGAAAGGTGGCATTAGCATCAAGCAGCAAGTCTTTAATAATTGTGTGTCAAAACCTATCTACAGATTACAGTTTGCATAAGTGGTTTACATGCATAAATATTGTGACATGGGGTAAAAGGAATGGGAGATGCAGTGCAAATACTATAGATTTATGAAACTCTAGCACCCCCTACTGACAAGTAGCTGCTGTATCTTCTGTGAAAACGTTTGTCCCATGCCCAAAACAGAAGCAATATATGCTTCCATGGACAGAAGTAATCTTAGTAGCATCTAACAGGCCTGGTTTGTCCCAGAATTCACCTTGGCTCCTTTATTTTATCTATCCAGACCTAGCCTGGCTACACCTCTCTGCTTGGATAAGTGTTCCCCAATGTCGTGTCTATGAGATGAGATGATGGATAAGCTTCTGGTTTTCAGATAGGATTTCCCATATGTGAAACTATATTTGAAACATTCAATAGGTGGAGGGTCACCACAGTCTGCATAGTAGACATTAAGATCATCCTGTTTGTGAAGGTGAAGGTACGTAGTGAAGTAATCCTACTGGTGAAGGTAGGAGAGGAACCATGCTGAGGTCCAATGATTGATCACTGTCTTTTCTTCTGGGATGCCCTTCCCTAAATCCTTCAGCAAATGCAATAGACATGGATCCCATGAAAATAAGGTAAAGACAGCAGCGCTGTTGAGTGCCCATAACATAGGTAAATCGAACTCATGATAGAGGAAAGAAGGATGTTTTCTTCAGGAATAGCTCTGCCCAAGATTAAGGAAAGGCTTTTCTTGCTGCAAGAGAGCTGAAAATATTTTTGTCCATATCCAGAATGCACTGCATTCCCTGTAATAGCCAGGAGGTGGCATCAGTATGTTACATATTCCTTTCTTCAAATACCTTGAGGGTGGAGCAAAGGCTGAGAAAAATGAATTTCATGCCACTGATGTCTTATTAAAACAGAGGAGGTTTCCTAGTTAAAAATTAAAAAAAAAAATAGGTGTGTTTTCTGCTAAAAATGTGACAGGAACAGTGGAGATGTCCAGTGGAGAAGCAGCTGACAAGCCAAGCTGAGTGATTCCATCTGCTCTTGGTGTGAGCAAGAAGCATCTTGGCTGCCCTCCATGCAAGAGGTGGAGCTGTTTGTCAGCCTGCATGCCAGAACTGGAGGCCAGAAGTGAGACCAAACCAGGAAGATCCATTCTGAAATGTTGTTGGTTCTTGAAAGAGAGAACCTCTATGATTGTAAAAATCCCCTTGAGGGATTTAGAAATGCCTGCCTGTGTAAACCACCTTGAATAAAGTCAGAGGAGTAATCCGATGACCAGAAAGGCGGTATATAAATACTGAGTTGTTGTTGTTGTTATGATGTCCAGTGTGTGGCATGAATGTGCATCAGATGTAGAGAAGAACGTTAATGGCATTTCTGGGATATATCCACTTACACTATTCTATGTGTTGACAGCTTTTACTGTCAACACATTAACAGGACATTTTGCCCTGCGCCCTTCCTCTCCTATCATCTGCTTCCCCTTTCTCTCCCCCCCACCCATGTCTCTTGCTGACCTGCTCATCAGCAAGAAAGTTTCACTTCTGGAGCCCAGAACTTCCAGGTTCAACCAGCAATGGCCAAGCCAGCAGATATCATAGCTACAATCCTAAGCAGGTAATGTTCTGAACAGGAAAGAGGTTATATGAGGAACAAGATGGCCTGTCATACCCTTACGCCACTGTACCTTGTACTCACCATTGGCTGCCATCATGGCATGGAGAAAACATGAAAGTGAAGTATGAGTTCTGTGTTTTGGCAGTCCCTTGGAACCTTCTACAGCTAGCTCCTACAGGGTATCTGTCTTATTAGCAATGTCTTTCTCAAAGCCTCCAGGACTTCATGAATTTATTAGTAATATCTATTTTGATTGCAGCCTGCAACAGTGAATTCCACAGCTTTGTTTTCAGGCTAAGTCGATCTTAAAAGCTAACTTGGTTTGTGTTTGCGTGTACTCTGACATGGAAGTGGATTGGGATGATCATATTCGAATGAAATATCCAAGGAAAAGGGCAGGTATTTCTCATTCCTAGACAAAAATTAAGGGTTTCATGTGTCTTCAGCCAAGCCAAGCGAAACAGTTTGGCTTCAGCCAAGTCAACAGACTATCAAGTGGTGCTAGGAATGTGTATGGTTGTTAGATGTTGGAATGATGAAAGCTCACATATAGGTAACTGGGAATGTTACATACAGAGAAGAGTATTAAGTCAGATGAAAATAGTAAATATTTTCATATTTTCAAAACATATGAAAATGTCACATCTCATGAAAATTGGGGAGTAATCAACCTGCTCCTGATCTGTGTGCATAGCACAGAAATGAAATGCAAAAGATATCATGGTATAGAAAAGATTATTCTGCAAACCCGCTATGGCAACATAGCGGATCTGACCAGGTTCTTCAAAACATCAATTTAACTCAAAAATAAAAAGACCAGGTGTGTGCTCACATTTGCTATGCTGCACAGATATGGAGCATGTGAGAGTAATGAACCATTTACCCCACCTTCCATCTGTGAGCCAAAGACTGAGGGAAGTTCCTAGGACTGTCAACATATACCAATCACAGAAAGTCTCTGTTCCTGAGTGGGATGGCTCTATGCAGGGGGAAATTATTCTTTCTAATAACCATGGTGGAAGGAAAGGTGAGGAATACAAATGAGGGTTAATTGAGAATGAGAAGAGCCACGTGGTGGTGGAATTATTCTGAGGGAATGGTGCATCAAGAAAGACTTGCTGAAGGAGTGGACTCCCAGACTGGAAGAGCTGAAAACCGGATCCCAAGGAAACTGTCCTAGGTACTGTTGTCATAAGTCAGGTGACTGTGGGTGGTAGAGCGCTGTCCCAGGTCCTGAAAGTCAGCAACACATCAGTTGGGACATCTGTGTAAATCTGTATAACTATGAGCCTGATATTGTGGATTGACTACAGGTGGCTCAGTAAACAGTCTGCAAAAATCTAATTCATGAAGCATTGCATAAATGTTAGTCTGTGTAAATAGCATATTTAAATATATGTGTGCATTAGGTAAAGCAGCAGCAGTTAAATGGCTGTGCAAAACATTAAATATAATGAAAAACTGATGTTTCTAAAAAAAAATCACAGGTTTTTACTAAAGCCTTGGAAAAACTACTTAAAATATGGCACTAGGAATTATTTCATCAAGAATCATCTTAAAATGCAAACCCCTCTCTAAATTTCAAGGTTTTAAAAACTAGTTAATTAGAAAGCTAGTTTAAAAAGTAGTTAAAAACTACAATTAAAACATAAATTAAAAAAATAGAAAATAAGTGACAGTTTGTTTCACTGGTGATGAGTTCATTTTAAGCAGCCACAGTTTTTACCTCAGCAATATTCTTGTATAAGAAAGTATGGAATTTTGAATTTCCTACCATGCAGGAATGCTTTTTTTTTTTTTTTTTAATACACCAGCTAGAGTGTTTTCAGCAGGCCAGAATCAGATTGCTATGGGGAAATGTTTCCAACATCTCGGGTTGTGGAAGTATGGGCCCTGGATCTCTAATGTGACATTTGAGCAAAAAGTATGGGCAACTCTAACATTACATCAAAAGAGGTCAGCTATAGCAGGAAGCACTGGCACTGCCTAAAGAAGCACTGTTCATCAGAGTGGAAGCACATCTCTTATTGCAGGGAAAGAGGCAGGCTTGGCCTCAGTGCAAAATCAGGATGGGCACCAACACATCATTTTTCATTGGCTGTGCACATCTCACTCAAAGCAAAAGATTTGGACCTGAAGAAATGGAGCTCTCCTGAGCCATTGACAGCACCACTATTGCTGTTATGATTGCTGGGTGGAATGTAATTTTTAAAATGTGAGGACAACAAGAAAAATAACATCAACACCCCCCCTCCTCAGCTCACCTCCATAGTGACCCATTTTCTGAATGCTCAGTTTTATTTCACCACATTTTTATTTAATTTTATTTTTTTAGTTTGTTTCCACTGTAATCATCAGACTATGAAGCTTGGCATCCATGTTCCTCCTTTGTGGCAGAAATTGCCACAGCCCCGATTCTTCCTCCTAAAAACCTTCTGTCTTTAAGCATGATCACTTCCCTTATTCAATTACTTGATGGCAGAAGAAGATGGCTATCAAAGAATTGGGCACCTGGTAATTGTTCAGACCTGCATTGCTAAATGAAAAAAAGAGATAATAGTTACTGGCACTACACCATACTTTGGTGGGGGTCAAAGCTGGTTCCGCTCCTTCCCCGCCCCCCCCCCAGTTCCTTGGAGAGTGAAAATACAGAATTCTAGAAGAGGCAAATCTCTCAATCTCCCCTATCATCTGAACGCATTTGCTGGAGGAACTTGAACAAGATTAATTTAGCATGGCCTTGTTGTTCAGCAGTGACCAAAGAAGAATTGCATGCAGGAGGAGTGCCTGATGAGGGAGACTGGGTGAATTAAAACAATCCATTCCATTTAAATGATTTATATGGTGACAATCTTATCGCTTAGAAATTTTATTCCCATGAGGAAAAATGTGGTGAGTCACAACGTAATGAATGCTTTAAGGAGTGCATGAATGAGTCATATTTCCAAGGTAACACGTGAGTAGGGGAAACTGAATCTCCTCTTGAGAGATGCATTTATGTCCTCATGCATCTCACCACTAGAACAGTGGGCAAGTTTCTTTCTTTCATGTAACTTCAGAATCACTCCTGATGTGGCTTCTTGGCATGTGTGAACCACCTCCAATGCTCAGACAAGAGGGGACAATGGACAATGATGCATCGAACTGTTGCTAGGCAAAAAAGTACCAGGCACATTTTTAGCACAGCTAATTTCTGTGTGAGTGCTCTCCATCTCTAGTTTGAGCTGGATTAATGGAAAGGCACACCAAGACAGCCATCTGGCTGTTCTCCTCTTCCCTTTGCTGCCAATAGTAGCAAATGAGTCGACGGTTCAGCTGGAGGGAGTTTCCTTCTGTTTTAAGTCAAGTTGGCATCACAGACCATAACAATGCTTTTCATTATACCAGGAAGCCTCAATTATCATTGCATTTATCTCATGTGTTTAGCATATCATTCCATGGCCATTTGCTCCCTTTGTTTACTGCCCTGGACTCACCTGTGTAGGCTCCAATAGGAAACTATTGTTCCTACCTCAAAAATTAATTCAGTACAGCCAAGGAGGTTGCTATTACTGTTGTGAATTGGCACTGTACTCTACATCAAAATGGTCACTTGAGGCCCGATCGTATCTGAGCCTTCTGTTGGCAGAACTTGCATTCAGCTGATGGAAGTCCTGGGCTGCTGGTGGGGAAGCTGCAACAATGACATGTGGAATGGGACCACCAGCGTGACTGGATGGCAACTGTGCATGTGCCATCAGAGCACCCAGCCACTACTGGTGCCAATAAGTTGGCAGCAGGGAAAGAGTAGGGCAGGAAGGGGGAGGATTGGGTGGAAGGCTATCTAGGGTGTGTAAGGGGATGGCAGGAGCAGCTATTGGTGAGAAGGGCAGTATCCATATCCAGTGCCCCCTCCCAGGCCTCAACATGCCCTCTTAAGCCCACTCAGACTTACATCAGCCAAAAAATAGGCACAGATCAGAGTAGATTCATTGGTGACCATTGTGCAACAGAGTAGGTAAGTAAAAAATACTTTTACTTACCTCTCTGCTGTGGCATGGTCTCCTGCTGGCCCACAGCATGCAGTGGAGGCCACACAGGCATTCCTCCATGCTACGAGCAGGCCAAGGATAGGATTGGGCCATTAGTGTACCTTCCCATTCTAGAACCATTCAACCCTACCTTGGACAATGGTTTTTGTCTTTCCCATCCTATTATTTAGAAAGACCTTAAGACTTTTTTTTTTTAAATTTAAGAAGGCTTTTAACATACTGTGGGCGGGCACTTTAAATGATATGCATTTTAATAGTTGTGTGACCTGGGATGTTTATGTTAATGTTTTAATTGTTTTTAATATTTTATTAAATTGATGTTTTTAATATTGTTTTAACTCGATTGTTCTGTTTTTATATTGTTAGCAGCCTTGAATCCCCTTCAAAGTGGGAGAAAGGTAGAATATGAATGAATGAATGAATGAATGAATGAATGATGGTGTGGAGTGCCAGCAGAGAATACTGGCAGACCAGCTGCCTTCTAATGCAGAGGGCTGGCTGGTGGCTGGCAGCAAGGAATCACAGATGGAGGCGTGAGTAATCCAGGAAGATTCTTAATGGAAGAATTCCCTAGAATAAGAACGTCAAACTCGTTTCAAACAGAGGGCCAAAGTTAGCATTCATGGTGCCTGCTGAGGGCCAGAAGTGACATCATTAAGCAGATAATGGCCAGAAGTAAGCAATTTGTTTCTCACATAGACACTCATAAGCTACAAATGACAGAAGAGAAAATGTGCAAATTTTGTTCATTTTTTCAAGATATGAGAGAGCCCAATTAGCAAGCTGGGAGAGCCCAATTATAATGGGGGAAGGCAGAGAAATTGCTGATGGGGGCCACATTTGGCCTGCTGGCTTTATGTTTGACAACCCTGCCCTAGAAGAATGAAACGCTTCAATGATGCCCTCAAGTAACTGTTACCTGAGGAGAGAGGCAGAGAGGTAAGGTGACACATTCCCCCTTCCTCACTCAGGTGGTCTGTAGAGGAAAAGAACAAAGGAGACATTTTCTTGCAGGGGGGGACTACCAGCTATGTGAAAGGCAATGGACTAGAATGGAGAAGTTGGGTGAGTTCAGGCCAGGATCCAAAACACCTTCGAATCATAAATGCCTGGCTGATGTAGCTTGATATTTCTTGCAGGGGTGTACTGCTATCTGACTCCATCCAATACTCACCTTATACATTTATAAATAAAGCAGATATTATACAATCACGAAAACAGCACAATCCTCTCAGCAAGTTCCATTGTGTTGTGTCCCAGGAAAGTGTGTATAGGATTGCAGCCCAAGTCTCCAGTAATCTTTTCTCCAAAGAAAGCCAGAACTCTGATAGTGCTGCACCCCTGGCACTTCTCACCACATAGGTAACTGGAGTTGCCTATATTGCATGTAGCAATATATATCTGCCAATGGAGGATGCCATTTCATGCACCTGATGAAGCAGAACTTAGTCCATGAATGCATGTTCTGAAATAAACACGTTATTTTCCATCTCCTGGGTTTCTCTTGGGCTAGGAACACCAACATTTCCTAACAGGTGGAAGTTCCAGGAAGTGCAGCAGGCACTGACCAGATTTCTCTCAATGTGTGGAACAGGATGCACCAGATGATCATCCAGATCTTTTTGGCTCAAGGATGCTATAAATTCATTGTATAGAAAATCAGGCCTAGAGAACAGGCTGGAAGCACATGGTGTTGACACATTTTAAAAACACAGCAGATCTTAACTTGGTTATCATTTGGATAAGAGGCAACCAGGGCAGTCCTGCAAACCATTCTGAACTTCTCAAAGGACAAATGGGTTAACCCATTTTGAACACTTCCCAAAAGTGTCTTGAACGCCTGTCCTCTATTTCCATCACCTTTTAAAATGTATTCTTTCAATAAACTCTTTAAAATTTTTCCATGGTTCCACCTACTGGAGCTGGTTACTCCATCTTCTCAGACAATCTGCCTCCATTACTGTCCGGCTTCTAAGGTAGCTCTCTGGGATTTGGGAGTTCTCTACCCTGCTGGGAAGAAGGTTCGACCAAGACAGTCTCCTTAAGTCTGGATCCTCCTCTTGCAGGGTGGCAGCATAAACTACCGTCCCAGTTTATCTTCTAAGATGAAATGAGAGGCAGGAAAATGGGGCCAGTTGCTAGGTGCTGAGTCCTGTGCCCAGTCATCCACTGCAGGGTAGAATCTACCTTGGCATGAATATGCAGTTTGGCCTTGAGGAAGTCATGAAAAGGTTTCATCCATATAAAGACAGGTCTACATTTTCCCACTTATTAGATTAAAAATATCAATGTTATAGTTGAAACCTTTGGTTTTGGGATTTTCTGCTATCAGACATGTTCACATCTGCTGAATAATTGAACCATGTCCAGTGGTGACTAACATAAGCAGACAGGCCAAACAAAGTAAATAGTAATGAATAGTGGAAGAGCTAGAAGGTTCTTAATCTGAAGATGATGCCTTTGAAGTCAACCATCACAGGGAATGCTTTCTTCCATCTGCACCTACCAAGACTTGGAGATCTGCCAGAGATCCTGCCCAGAATGTCAGTTTTCAATGCTGGCACCAGGTTTCTAGGAGCCCTAGATCAAAGCTCTGCTCTGCACCCCACTTTATGCCCCTACTTGTCCCCTGATGATGCTTTGGGTTCTACCACTGCTATTGGTACTAAGGATTCAGAAGCCGGCTTGGCTGGGTGGGTCCTCTGATGGGAGTGGGTTGCAATAGCTATTTTTAGCTTTTTGGGTGTTTGGGGAACCCTGCAGAGAAGTCCACGGGGCTCCCTGCACCTCCCTCCCAGAGGTTGGTGCTGCCTTAGGCAAGTCTCTGAAAACTGCTTTTGGCCCTGACAATGACATGATTGTATCACTGCCTTCTCCATTGTCCCACCCCTTAAGTGGACAGAGACAGGGCTTCCCTGGCTGGAGAGTCATGATAAGGGTAGTGAAGTGTCCTCTAAAGTGGTTAGAAAACTAGAAATGCATGTACAAAGTCAGGCCACCTGTGGGGTAAATGATGGTGGTAGGAGGCCTTGTTTTATAACAGCTTGTTTCATAACAGCTAGTGAGTCACATACTACAAGTATTTTGACATCTTTGCAGATGACCACATGCTGTTTGTGTTCAATTCCTCAGAATCTTCCATCCTCCAAAGAGAGTTCTTCCTCTATTAATTCTCTGCAATAATTAATTTCCATTTATTTTTAATTGACTTTCATTTTAATTTGCAGAGCCTCGGTCATTTTATCTATGACCTTGAGGCAAAGGAGTCTGGAGTTTATGAAATGAGCCCACAGGTTGCCCTGAAGAATTTCTTCTCCACTTGGTGCTCAATTCTGACCTTCTGCTTGAGACATCCGAAACCTCTTTTCCCACCAGCCACCCCAAACCCCCTTGCACCTCAGAAGCTGCAGAGGAAATCCCAGGGCAGGGCTTTCAGATGTTTTCAGCTTATAGTTAAATGGTGGTGCTTGAGGCAATGACAGTCAAGCCCGCTTCAGGGTCAAGGGCTCAGTTAAGTTCTGAATTTAGTCAGTTACATGACCCTGTGAAAAGCCACAGGATTTGAGCAACTGATTCATTAGCCCAACATTGATCCATGTTGACAGATTGGACCTGGCAAGGGGGGTAGGAAATGGCACATGCTGGCACTGCCAATCCTGCCTCCTCCCAGGCCAATCCGCTGACTTCCACCCTGTCACCACCTTCCCACCTGTGCTGAACTTACCTGCTCCGGCAGACATTCCTCCATCCACCAGCAGGCAGACTCTGGCCTTTCCACCATCACTGCTAGAGGGTGCACTCTCACAAAGTGCTTTACAGTACTTTTGCAACAGCTTGTGCTGGTGGAGCATGTGCTCTGCCAATGCAAGTGGGGGATAGGATTAGGCCACAAGTTTCTGCATAGTTCTCAACAAAGCATGTTTACATTGAACTTCCATGTGAAGACCATCTTTCTTGCATTTGTCCTAAAGATCAGGTTTGAGCTTTTTCCTTTAGGGCTCAGCTGTGCAAATTTGACTTCAGCAATTGCTTAATTAAGAAAAATAAAACTTATAAAAATGCAGGCTGGAAGTGCAACCATTAGGCAGCCTATCTGCTTCTCCTCTGAATTAGACTTTGTTCAATTATCACTTATGGCTGAACTTCAGTAACACAGGCCACAAAAAGCAGAGAAAAACTGCCATTGTGCAATTCTAGTTTTTCTCCCTTTAAAAATAAATAAATTAAGGGCTAAAACTAGCTATGACAGCCATACTTTGGTGGGGGCCATTTGGGACTAGAATGACTTAATTCTTTGCACAAGATGCAAAGTCCAATATAGCATAATTGCCCAGAACAGACGGTGAGGAATGTGGTGCCTCTGCACCAAATGTTAAGAACGACCCAACACTGTACCAAAAGCACAGAGCTCCCTTGTTGGACTGACCTGCTCTAACATTCTATCATGCAATCAGGTTTGCACTTGCATCCTTAACTCCTACGTCTACAACAGGGCCCCAATGCGCTCCTGATTCCCACCATAAGTTTTGTTAATGCTGTGTAAAGGAAGGGAAGATGGCTATGTAAAACATTACAATTTTTTGGTTGCTATTTTTAAAGGCTAGATGTTATCCCGCTCCAGCACTTATGCGCATCTCCCTTAGAAAAGCAATTTACCTTGACATTTTTTTTTCTTCCCTGGTTTTGTGCACACTAGTTATGATGTTAGTGTCTTTGAATCAGAACTTAGGTGGAGACTATTATAAAGGATTAAAGAAGGTGCTACAGAGTGCTACAGCTGAGCTAATCAAAGGTTTTCCAGTCTTAATTTCAAAGGAAATTGAATTTCCAAAAATGTCTTGGTTGCACCAAGAAGTTCAACGGAAACCTTTCTTTTCCTTTCCCAAATGTTTCTGTGGTTCTGCAAACCACAACATGAAACCTATACCATCCCCCATAAACAAAGGAAACTGTTTTCAGTTTTGCAAGACGTAGTGTATTTCAACAATTTCTTAAAATCCCAGAGAAGTGGAATGCAACATTGACTGACCTTTGTAATATCCAGAGACAAAGAGCTACACCCCTCCCCACCCCAGATGTGTTGTTTTAAGGCACTCTGCAAAACCAGCTTTCTTCTTTTTTCCAATATTATCCAAGTGGCAGAATGCCTGACTTCTCTCTCCAAAGTGATTTCCACATGCTCCTGTTCTTATCAATATCTCTGGAAACTGACAACATCAAAACACAGTAGGAGTTAAAGGGAAAACATAAAAGGGAGGCAAATGAGGATGTGAAGGAGACAAGTGCAGACAAGGATATGGAAGGAAAGTCGCACTTAACAGCTGTGACACCTCCCCCTTCCTTAGCTTAGCAGGACTTCTGTTCATACTGCCTAATCATGTGGCAAAGAGACAATGAGAAACAAGGTGGACGCTTAAGACAATAAGCAGCATATATGAGAAAACCATGTCTCGCTGTGTAGCTGTTTGCTTCAATACAAACAACAAGCATCCACTGTAAAGAGCTTTTGTACTAAGGAGATTGTCCCGGAGCTTTGCAAATAGGGAAAATGCCTTTCAAATAAATAAATAAATAAATAAATAAATAAATAAATAAATAAATAAATAAATAGGCCTGCACTTAAAAATGGTTCCTGTTACAATCCAGAGAACGATGAATGCTTGTTTCACGAGTACAGAATTTGGTGTGGAGCTACATGGGATGCAGTTTGTGAGGGCTGTTCCTTTAGAGCAAATGAGAGGCTGGCGGCAGCACAACTTTCCTGCATGATGTGCAAGGAGCCAGGTTTCCATCACACAGCAGTGGGATCAGCGAGAGCCAAAGATGCTGCTGCTTCTACTCCTGAGGATCCACATAACACCGGATACGAAGTTGGTGGGATCCATTATCTGGCTCCAGTCGGGAAGTGAGAGGAGGAGCTCGTTCCTGTTCTTTCTGCCACTAGTCAGACTGGACTGAAGCAAGAGGAGTCTTTGGGAAGCGAGTCCCATGCAGCCAGCTCTATTGGAGGTGGAAACTCAGTGGTGCAGAGGCACAGGTGTGAAAGTGGACAAGCACAAAAAGGAGTCAGGCAAGGAGGACTCTTAAGGCCAGTTCCAGATGCAGACAAAGCTTGTAGATTCCCATTTCTGTGACCTGGTCCTCTGTTATTCCCTGAGATGCTGGGCCCTTTAGGGGACGGAGGAACCATTTCAAACAGGATATGGTCAATTGATAAGATCACACACATCTGGCAGAGGCAACAATTATAAAGTGGGAGAGTTGGAAGGGTCTGGTAAGTACAAGTCCCTGCCCCAAGATAAGATCTGCTACAAGGCAGCCTCCTGAAGATCAACCCACCAAATCCAAACTACAGTAGGCCACAAGTTGAAAGCAGGTGCCAACAAGATGTACAAAGACTAAAGCAGTATGAAGAAGGCAGAAACTGCCCTGGCCACGAGCCTCTCTAGCTTCCATTGCATCACTCCCACAGCAGAAGAGATTTGGAACAGCCAGGGCATCTTTCACTGGGCCAATTTCTGTCGCTAAGTGAGCAGAACCAAACTTTTGAAGCAAAATGGATAGAAAACTCGCACATATTTTTAGGTTTTACAAGTGAATTAGAGGTCTAATCATAAAACCAAACCCCCCAAAAATTGCTGCACCAGGCACAAGCATGTACTACTGAGTCTATATAGCCTAGCCTCCACAAGCTTAAATATACAAAAGGAAGCTCAGTCCAATGAGAACCGTGCTAACCTCCTCATTCCTTTTCAGTCTAGTTGCCGCCACCAAAATCCATTCTTTAAAAAAGTCTCAATGGTGCTCTCAAATAAACAGTATTCAGGGTCACGTTTGGGGGGGTCACCATCAAAAAGGCTAACCATGCCTTCCTTGTACCAATTGAATGCACGAATGATTCCACCAAGAGAAACCTCAGCAACTTCGAAGTAATATAATTATTTATCTTCCCAAACTCTATAGCTTTGCTTTTTTCACAGCTGAAAATCTGGATGATGGTGATTAAATGCAAAGCCTGCATACTCTCTACAGCCATTTTATAGGATAAAATGACAGTAAATGTTTGCAATCAATGACCTGTTATTTCAATCAATTTGTGGATTTCATCCCTTCTCACCTCTTCCATTTTGCAACCCCTTTCGGACTCCTGCCTCTTGCCTTCTCCTCATTCTCCTGAAGCACTTTCAAGCATTGCTTTCCTAGCTCCCTTCCTCTTTTGGCTCTTTCCTAGGATCTTCTGCTTGCCTTGGTCTTTCTGACAGTCCTTGGCTTGTGTTATGCAGGCAACTGAGGTCACTCCTATAGGTTTCATCAGTATAATCAATTTCCTTTGCACATTACAGTATAGGTAGCTTTTTCATGACATTGATGATGATGATGATAGAACATCCCAGTTCAGTGAACCTAATGTTAAAACATAGGCCTCATGAGATAGGGAGGGCCTCATAACTGGGGGGGGGGGAGACATGGGCCAGTCTGAGGAATTGCTCTCAAAAACATATGTGAAAGCACATTCAGACTGACTTCTGTTCTACTTTTTTCATACCTGTAAGACATGACAACATACATATAACATATTGGGCTCATTCTTCTTGGGCTTGCTCTGAGAAATGAGCCCTTCCCCTGTACCTCGTTTTGGGCCAGTCCCATGTTGCTCTTTCACACCCAAGCAGTAGTGAGATTATGCAGTGTGTGCAGGAGGAACATTCTTAATAAATACCCCTGAATTTAACTTCATGTGAGCAACATGGTGTGTTTTTTAAATATATAAAACGAAACACAAACACACAAAAATTAAGCAAAACAGTACAATAGCCTGCACTGAAGGCAAAGCAGCAAGATGAACTGAATTAATGCCTATGTGAATATTTGCCAGTTTGCTTAGGTTTGTTCAGACTCTTATGCAAGTGTTCCCAGTTTTCTAACACTCAAGAAAATGGACATTTCAGCACCAATCCTCAATCAGATTTGTACATCAAGACATGTTTGCTACTTTGCAATGGTAGCCTGGAGAGTCTATAATTGGGACGCCTTTGGCTTTTCCACATATAACTTTTAGTACCGCTCTCCATGGATAATCCTGTCAATCGATCTTTGAAGAGGATCAACCATCAGGGAACTGCTTTCCTGGCAGGCTTCTCATCCCAGGGTGTCAATATCACACAACAGAACAAAAGTAAGGAAATCAGCGGGCACAGCATTACACTGAGAAAGCTGAGCCTAGATGGCAGTATGCCTACACCCAACACACAGCACAATCCTAGGCATGCATACTCAAGTCTCATTGAGTTACTGGGGGCTTAGTCCTAGGTAAGAATGCATAGAATTGCAGCCTTAGGGCCCAATCCTATCCAACTTTTCAGAACTGATGCAGCCTTGCCAATGGGGTGTGCTCTGCATCCTGAGGTGGGGGGAGCAAACATGGAGGCTTCTTGAAGGCAAAGGAATTTTTATTCCCTTACTTTGGGGCTGCATTGCAGCTATATCAGTTCTAGAAAGTTGGATAGGATTGAACCCTTAGTTTCTCTAAAATGCGTCAAAAGGACCTGTGAATTTTGGGTTGAGATACTCTCACCAACACTGAGAGTAATGGGAGGGATCTTCCACCCTAGCATTCAAAATAGACTATGTCTCTTCTCCCCACAAAATTTTATTTTCACCCACATTTATCATTCATTTCAAATGAGTTGCTGCCAAAATAATTTGGCCAGTAAAATATCCTGTAATTATGCTAACTTGCAATAAAAACTGTTCCATTTTCTTTTTAAAAGGAAATTGCAGAAAACAGAGACATTTTCTCTTCAATCTCTACGAGGCCATTTTACAATGTTTTGTTGTGTATAACGTTCCCAGGAAGAGCTTGTACTAGCCTTCCAGAGTATTGGGGATCCTAAATTACCCTCTGGTTTGCCTAGGTAATGGAGGACAGCAATTAATCCCAGCCACAGCCAAGCAAAGGCACAAGTCTTTCAAATCTGAGCAAATTTGGCATGAAGACTTTGGTCTAGGTTCCACTATTCAACATTCTTGACATGTAAACATTTAAGAAATCCACCAACAATAACAGTAAGAGGATATGTAAAAACTGTGCTGTGCTAAATGACATTTAGAAGGCACAGGACTGTGAGGTCCCTCACCCCCCAAGACAATCCCCAATTCTTTCCCCCCCCTACAAATCATAAAAAGATGGAGTGTATATTGTCAAAGTATCACTACGGCAACATCCACCACCTTGCACATTGGTTTGCCCCGACAAACCATTTTTCTGCCAGAAGCAGTGGTTGATTCCAAAGTTTTCTGTGAAAGTGTAGCAGAGCTTCTGAATGTCTAAAGGAGCCCTGCAAGGCCAGCATCACCTACGAAACCATAGGAAGAGATGGCCCAATCCTAACTTTCTTCTGCTCAGGCAGAACACATTCCATCAGAACATGCTGCCACAAAAGTGCCATAAAGCACTTTGCAACATTGCTCATAGCTGGCACACCAGCATGTCACGCACATGCTAGCAGAGAGAAGGACGCCTGCCAGACCAGGTAAGTCTGGTGCAGGGTAGGGGGAGACTGGGAAGAGGGTGAAAAGGGGCAAGGGAGGGCGATGACAAGGGCGGGCAGATTGGGTCTGGGACAGGGTGGAACTGGTGATGACTGTGTGTACCGTATCCTATCCCCTTTCCCAGTCCCAATCTGCCTATACAGATCAACTTGGACTTGTGCCAGTGGTATTGCTGGCACAGGTCCAAGTTGACCCACTGCAGTTGCTGGGCTTACCATACAGAAGGCAGCAAACGTCCCCTTAACCCAAGGAGACCTCCAGCAGCCAAAATTCCCCTGCAGGACATAGCATAGCCAGCGCTGGCATTGCTGAATAGGAATTTAGTTAGGATTGGACTGTCATTGTAGTTCTTTATATGTATATGTACAGACCCTTGCTATACCAAGGATGCCACACACAGCTCTATACTGGTTGATCATTTCCCATTAATTCTTATGTGGTGGACTCTAAAGGACTGTCATGGAGGTCAGAATCATTATGCGTTTTCAAGAGTGTTTGCACTGAGTCTGTGACTGAAGGCCCCTGACTTAAGCATTTATATAGCATTTGAGTGTTCAAAGCACTTCACATGAAAGACTATAGTAACCTTCCAAGGGACGTGGCTGCAAGAAACACACGTGCCTGCTCAGCTGCTCAGCAATTCTTGATATATGGAGACGAGGACCAAGTTCCTCAGAAGCATGACAGAATGAGAGAGCAAGAGTGAGAGAGCAGGTAGTGAGGCTGGCTATAATGCAGGACAGCACCATGTCAAGATGAAGCCCTAATATGCTGGGAAGAGGAGCTTAAGCCATTTCTGCCCAACATTGCATATACACAACAGATGTGTATACCTGTGGGCCAGACAAAAATGGGTTAAGCTTCCTGCATGGCAAACAAGATGCAACTTGGAGCATTTCTGGGAGAACTGCAAGGTTTCTTCCCCTAGAACACCACATTCTTGCAACAGTACTTATGTTGCCAACAGAATGATTGATGTTAGAGAACACTAATCTAAACAGATGGCTGATACCAGAACATCTGCAAAAAGATGGCAAACTCCTCACTGGATAATGCATCACTCTCTTTGAGTGCACCAATCTCCACTCACCCAAGAATGACAATACTTCATTCTATTAGATAGCTACTTATGGAATTCATATGGGAGTCCACTCAGATGCCACACATTCTGCACCACTATCAGCTCCTGAAAACAGCAAGTATCATCATGAGCCTCAATTTACTTTGCATCTCTAAACTACAGTACACATTCATACAGCAGTTACTACCCACAACAATGTATTCCACATACTATTTTGCCACAGAAGTTAAGGTGAATCATTTTTATCCTACACAAGAATTTCCTGCAGCACCACGTTTTCTCACAAGTCTGTTAAAGCTCCATTCACAACGCTGAAGAATCAAAGAAACAAGGTTTGGAACTACAGTCACCTGTACTACTTTTCTCCTTCATGATTCCTATAAGGGGTGATTGCATGGGAGTCAAAAGAGTAGATAGAGAAGAAAACTGAAACCAATCTCTAGAGATCTCATGAGCTAACAATCATAGGTTCTCTCCCCTTTTGTGTTTTGGCATCATTGCCACAACAAAGAAGCACGCTATCAAAATGTGGCTCTGATAACAAGTGCTCAAGAAGATTCAGGAGAAGGCAAGTTTCTATTATCCCCCCATGTTCATTATCAAATTTCATTTCATTACCCAATTAAGATCAATGATTCCGCCTCAAATAATGGGAGAACTAATAATACTTTTCTTTTGGCCATGTGCAAAATGAGGAAAAAAGAATTTTCAGGAAAATGTTCCACTAAATCAGGGACGCAGGTAGCATCTGACCTTGTGAAATCATTCTGTCTAGCTATGACTGTTCATGTACCAGTTTTCTTGCTTCATGAGTGATGCAGAGCCAAATCACTTCTCTCCCAGTCCCTCTTTCCCCATCCATGCACAAGGCCATCACTGCCAGGGAGTGGTTAAACACATGCTGAGACTCTAATAAAGTACCAAGTACCAATAAAGACTCCAATAAAATAACACTACCAAGGTGGTTTGGAAATGTTTCTCCAGCCTGGACAATGAGCCACATTGTGCCCAGACTACTTTTGAATACCTTTTAGCAATCTCTCTCCATGCAAAATATAACCAATAACCTCTTCCTCCTTAGCTGGAGAAACATACTTGTGCAGACCAACTTTTGACCTACAGGTTAATTTTGTTTGTATAAAAAGCAGAATTGGGCATCATGTGTGTTGAAACAACAGTGTCTTTTAAATACTCAGGTGTAACCAGTCCATTTACCTTGGATTTCACCCAGAGCATGGAAAACTATGGCAGAGCTCCTACATTTACAATTACTTGAAACACACTGTGAAACATGCAAAAAGTCTTAATTCTGTTTGTTCAAATAAATTATCCCCAGGAAGAGGGAGGGTGGTGGACATTATTGGTAGTTCAAGTTGTGCTTCAGTTCAGCACCATAGACAGTTCCCTGTGGACAGAGCTGCTCTTTCTACAAGAGCGAATCTGAACAGATGGCATGAGCAGCTTTTTCCCCTTTGTAAACATTCTCTTCATTCCAATGAGAAGGGTGATAATTTTGATTATCAATTAAAAATGCATAGGTATAATGTTGTGGTAATATGCCATCCCATCCTGTCCTATCCCACCAGGTCAGAAAGTAGGCAACATACTGGAAGCTCATGAATGTCTGGTAAGAACAGCCTCCATAACTACATTTAATTGGCTGGGAAGCAGCATTAGCCACAGGCACTGGAAATCATGTTCTTCATCCTTGTGTTTCACTGTTATTATAAGAAAGCCTCTTTCCCCACATGAATACCCTTCAAGGGTAGACCCACACAGATTCTTCTTCCAAAGTCCAGAGGCTCAACTATCCTGCAACACAGCACTGGCTGTTACCATGTAACACTTTCCTGAAGAAGCCCTCTTCCCACTTGCAGTTGCAAAAGGCAGGTGAACTCGAGAGGTCTTCTTTGGCTCAGGTATCCACACCGGTGGTGGCAAAAGCCCTCAGTTGTACAGTCGTAAGACGATCTCTATTTGGGTGGTATCACTACCAAAGGCGGGCCTCGCTTAGGCCTCCACATGAGGACTTGGGCATCATTGGCATTCGGTTTCACTAGTGCATTTGGTGGGATGGGTTCCATTCTGCTCAGAATTTTGGGTTGCTCCTGTTGAGTCCTTCCCACCAGCCGGGCTCGCTTGCCCAAGAGCTGCATTGGATCAACTTCAATGTCCACTCGCATCCTCCATTTTATAGTCTGTAAGATAATTTTTTCCTTGGTGGTCATATTCATGGCTACTAGCCATGTAGTAAAGCTTTGGTCCCGTTTGATCCTGGTTAGCAGTGGCACATTGCTGTCACTTACAGGGACAGCCCACGTCACACTGGGGTAGAAATTATCATTCATACTGACTGAGAACCTGGAGACCTTGTTGGTGGGGCCAATCAAGGTAACTGTTTCTGTGGTGTTCCCATACCAGGGGTAGCTCACTCCATCAGAGTCACTGATGGCTTTTACACGCCCTTCTCTCAAGTCTGGAAGTTCCCAGCTTGACCTAGAGGAGCAAATCAGAAAATAAGGTTAAGAAAGCAAGTCGTGGAGATTGTTCTTCACAAACAGGACACAACAGTAGCATCACTGCTATTTGTTTAAAATCCAGTTTTTAAAAGGAGAAAAACAAGAGGAGAAAGTACATCTAGAAAAAAACAACAAGTGGTTCCTGCTTCAGGCTGGGTTTGCTAATGGAGACCACAACCAAAATGCTGTAACTACTATTGGAGATGGCAAACCAAAATGCTGTACAATGATCTAGAAGCAGACACCCTACTAAGCAATCCATTTGACAGCTTGTGCTAATTATTATGCAACTGCCTCACAAAACCACTATTTTCCTATTGACAGTTTTCGCAAAACTCTCACCTAGTGAATAATGATCCAACACTCTACACTTTCAAGTGCAACATATTAAACTTACTCCTTGATAAACAATAGAAAGGATATCCAGGTAAGCTCCCATTTTTACGTATTCTCTTATGCCACAGTGTGTCCAAGAAACCCAATCCAGCTGAGAATGGACACAGATTTGCCCTCACAGAGACAAATGCATCACTATGGGGAGGAAGCGGTTTTCGCACCCACCCCAGTACTATTCCCCTGTCCATGCATCTTTAACCTCTGCCAATGTTAATGAATTGCTGCCAATCACTCCTCTGGGGAAAATAAGTGATGCACATTCAGACACTGTTGCATCTTCTAAAGCGTGTTTTCGGCCTCATCCCTGGTGGTGCCACCTTAACCAACAGTGATCCCACAGGGCAGTGAAATGCATCTCTATGAGTCCAAGGGAAAGAGAGAGAGAGAACTCACAGGAGCACCGTATCCATGCAGCTTCTAACCTCTCTCATCACTTTCCTGTAGAGACCTTGGAAACAAGTCTATCTCTAGGCCACACAGGGCTCTGACCTGAAGTGCCAAAGAAATAAGTCCCAGAGGACTTCCAAACACAATTCACATGCTCCCAGATGATCTGCACACTCAACAGTACACACCAATTACCTCCAATAAATCCAGCCTAGTTTCATGCAGCTACCCCGAATCAGTGTCAGAGAAATAGGTTGGAATGATTATCTTCTTTAATGGGTTAGCAACCTTGATGGGGGGAGGGTGATGGGGATGGGTGGGATAAGGGATGACCACAATATTTATGTCATGCTCACTGACAACTGCTGCTTGAATTGTCATTTGTGATTGCTTATCTCGAGGTGGTTTGTAGCTGCTCCTAGGCAGGTCCATCTGGGTTAAATCTTCTTCCACTGAGGTGACAAAATCTATTTGCTCAGACTTTCTTCAGCACTCTGAAATCAGTTCAAAAATAATCAACTCTGCTCTCTGAAGGAAAGGAATTCAGTCAAGCATGCGTTTCCCAAGACACCCCAGATAGCAACCTATGACTGATAGGCAACAGGAAACCATGCTTATGGCCCAATCCTATGGTTTGGCTATTTAGAATCATAGAGTTAGAAGGGATCCACAAGGTATCTAAGTCCAACCCCCTGCCTGTAATCCTCCTAGAGCAGTGGTTCCCAAACATTGGCACCCACCTAAGAAAAAAGTTTCACTTTACCAAATACTCAAGCCTCTGTGGCTATAAGTATTTTCCTTGTAGTCTCAATGAGAATATAGATTATGCTTCATAAACAAGATTATATTGGAGATAAACAGACAAAACATCTTGAGATACAAATGGAAAACCAATTTTTTTCCTCTTGTCTCTTGCTGGAGTTGAAATTAAAACAGTTTCTTTTTTGAGTGTTTGCAAATACAGCCCTATATCTTTAACTGATTGATATCTATGAAGTATAAGAATGTCAGGTCTTGGCAACAATAATTTTTTTTTTTCCAATTGCTCACTTTGCAGGCTTTCATCCTGATGAGTTTTTTTGCTTCTAAGAGGTACAGAGACTATACATATATGTATACCTATATACATTCTATGCCTTCTTGAGAGCAGTACACTAACACAATTCCCATTGTAGAGGGGAAAAAAGATACATTAGTATAATATACCATGTTTCATTTTGTTTAATGTGTGACTTTTTGATGCTCTTATGGGTTGCATTTTCAAATGATTTAAACATTTTTTTCAAACACTAGCTTATTAAATAAGGTTCTTATTTAATAGCATGTTTAAAAAGGTTCTTTTGAATTTTTGTACAGGTTTAGTCTTATTATTTGTGAGAGTTCCACTCCCATTCCCATTCTCATGTGGAAGGCAAAAATGACATTAAAGCAAATCCATTTGAAAAACAATGTCCCTTTGCTAGGCGATTTAAAAACAGCTTTTATGATGTAAGTCAGAGTCATTAGGCAGACAATTCATTAATCAGTCTCTCTCCAGGCGCTTTACTTGGAGTCACTGACCCCTCCCTTCACCTAGGGAGCTGGGAAAGAATGCAAAGTGATTATCTTTCTTTCAAGTGCTCAAGGGGAAGGGAGGGGTTGCAGAGAAGCCATTCTAAGTGCCTGGAGAGAAAATGATTGATGGATTGTCTCCAATTAACTATTGTAGGCTATTGTTAAACAACTTTTTTTCCTTTAAAGGGCCCTTCTCATTGCATTGAGAAAGAAAAATCCATGAACTTTTCCATGGGTGACAAATCCATGGATAATTAGGTTATACCTGTAATTGCTTGCACGACTGTCTCTCTACAACAGTAAGAAAGTCAATTTTTTTTTAAACTGTAATTTTAAAGGGACGCATTTTTCCGCTTCTCCAGAGATTAGCACATTCCTTCTCATTTGCAGTGGCCATTCAGGTTGAGTCAAATCCATGTAAAAAAAAATCTTTATTTTTTTTTTAAATTTAAAAAATTTTTAAATTTAAATTTTTTTTTTAAAATTTAAAAGGGTAAACTTGTATATATTTCTAATTAGAGTTTTGATTCAATATTGTTATCATTAGTGTTTGCTATTGGCACAGAATTATCAGGCCAATGTTTAGGAATGCACTGTGAGGATCAAACATGGAGCCAATGGCAGCTTCCCTCCCGAGGGAAGTTGCAGCACCAGGACTGCAGTGTGGGAAAAGAGGACTAACCGCCCTGCCTCCCTAATAATCCCAATCAGTCCCTCCTACAATAGTACTAAACCCACACATGCTTCTCAAAACACTATGACAAATTCAAAATCTCATCTAGAAAGTGCCGAAGACTGAGAAATCAAGAGCTTTTTCAATAAAGAGGCGAGGAAAAACTGAGACGGGGGAGGGGGGGAATGCCAAGCAAAAATGAGTCTGGCATTGTTGCTCACCTGTGGACATTGGCACAGTTAGAAGAGAGAAGCCAAGGCCAGAGGATTACTCTCCTTCCCCCACAAGAGCCAGTATTAGCATTATCTTTCACACAGAAGGGAGGAGGTGGGGGTAGAGAGCAGGTAGTTTGGCAGTTTGCCTGGCAAGCATTTTAACTTTTTCTAATAAACTGAAACTTATTCTGGGAACAAAGCCAACTTTTATGCAACAATTATGGTGATCTATTGTGAGCACTGCAGCTAGCTGGAAGAGGTAAATGACTTGATGCTGTAAAATTGGAAAGGGGCCAATGCATTATATTTGCAGGAACAGTTAACTAGAGGGAAAGAAACAAAGTGTCTTCTGGTCTTCTTTCCAATGGGAAGGGGGGGGAAGATACATCTTAGCGAAACCACATAAATAGAAGTGAATAAAATGGTTCTGTGTGATATCTGAAGCATGGTACTCTCTCATATGCAAGCCCATACATTATCTGTTAGGTCTAGAGGTGTTTGGAAATGGTATTATTTATTTTAATCTGAAGTAAAGCCCTTTGTGTTCAGTAAGACTTAGACTGTGATCCTATCTTACTCACTGGAAACAAACACTTCTAGTTAAGTCCTTATTTAAGTCCTACTTTACACAATAAGAATTCTTCCTTATACTGATATAAAAAATACATTGGGTCATTACTGACAGCCTATATTTGTGATCATCTATAAATTATCTCCTCAAACTTAATTCATTTCGGATCCATTCTTTTACATTTATCCTGCACTCAGAGTCTCATTTGCAAAAATTGGTACATGGGAAATTGTGCCTTTTTTTTTTAAACTTTTAACCAAACGAATAAATTCTTCAGTTTTCTGTCACTTGTCACAGCAACTCAACTCCGTCCAAAAGCTGCTTTCAAGGTATCTATATACAGAATCCCAGGGTCATGCTTCTGAAGTAACTATGGTTTCAAAGCTACTGTACTGTATTTCTAATGTAAAAGCCCTGGTACACAAAAAATTTCTGTGTGCACATGTATGAAGCATGTACCAATGTCCCCTCACTGCTCACTTGTTCCTTCTCCTGTTCAGTTCTTCACCTTCACCCACTTACTAAATAGCCAGGCCACGAGGCAGACATGGCAATGGGTGGTTTCTAGAGGCTCCTCGGAGAATCCCACTGGATGCTGTAAGAGTTGTAGCAGCCACAAAGTTCACTTGCAAGTTGCACATAGTATTAAGAAAATGTAGAGTCAAGATGCAACTCTAGATTTTCCGAAGGGAACTTTGAAGCTAGTCGCAGCCCACTGGGAGCCTTGAGCCCCTAGCAAAAGCCTAGGCAGATCCACCCTCTGGAGCTGGCCCTGCCCAGATGGCAAATGAAAAGTGTGTTTCCTTGCTCATACCTCTGACTTAGAGCACGGTCTAACTGCACTATATCACTTATCACCAAACTTCATAATCTGGACCAACTGCCATTTAGGAAAAAGAGAGGTTTTTCCTGATTCAAATGGGGGTTGAACTAGACCTTGAAGGGCCCTTCCAACTCTAGGATTCTATGAATGGGGCACCAGCAGAAAATAAAATGCAATTATAGATGCTTCAAATACAACCTTGTAGATTCATGCTGCAAGTGGCAGGCTGCTGAACACCGACAACAACAACGGCACCCATGAATGAGAAGATCTTTAGGAATGGAACACAGAGGACTCTTGGGGTAGAGGAATGCAACTGGGAGGAAGGGACTGCCTCTTGGAGGCAGGGGAGGGGAATTGCCCACATTTGGTAAAACTGTAGCTGACTTACTTTCAAATTAAATAATCTAAAACAGTGGTTTGCAAACTTTTAGCGCCAGGACCTACTTTTTAGAATAAGAATCTGTCAGAACCCACCAGAAGTGACATCATCAAGCAGGAAAATTTTTAACAATCCTAGGCTGCAATCCTACTGACCCAGGAGTAAGTCCCATTGACTATCATTGTTAAAAGCACATACAAAGTAGCCTGTTAAAAAGTACAGATCAGTCATATTTCCCCAAATGCAGTCATGTACCATGTAGCATCAAGTCTAATATATTAAAAATAAAATATTGAAATGAATGGGGACACACTTGAAATTGGCTCACGACCCACCTAGTGGGTCCCGACCCACAGTTTGAGAAACGCTGATCTAAAAGAAAAGGTTCTATGGAAGGTGGCACCACCACTTAGTTGTGGACCTACCATTGCAGTCCATGGGGCAAATGCGTCAGGCGAGAGGCTGTCGGTTCCTGCAAAAGCCTTTCTGAGGCTCCTGACGGGATTGGAAACTGCGCTTCCAATATTCCGGAACTGGGTTGCGTGAGGCTCTGTGAGCCTCAGGTGAATGGGGGGAGGGTTGATTTGTGCACGGGGGCAGCAACAGTCTGTGGGGGCACCATTGTGGACCTCTGCCCCGGGGCGCGGGGCTAAGGAGCTCCACCACTGCCACCACTACAGAGAATGGTACATTTGTAGTAAGAACAGGTGCATTCATATGCTACCTGCTACACATAACATGACACAAAGATGTGTGCTTTGTCTATCCAGGGGTGGTTAACCTTTCAGTTTTAGGGCTCCTGGACCTTAAACAATTATACAGAAGAGGGCATTTTAGCAGGTGCAGCTTGCCATCTTACAGACAACAAGCTGCACCAGCTTAAACTCCCTCCTGTACACAATTGTTTAAGGTTCAGGAGCCCTAAAACTGAAAAGTTAACCAGCCCTGGATAGACAAAGCACACATCTTTTCTTTGAGTCATGTCATGTGTCATAGACTCAGGAAAGATCAGATCAGAAAAACATTATAATGCACTCCTGAGATTGTGATTACAGGTTTTTGTTTTTCCACTACCTCGGAACTGTCCATATTCTCCAGCATGAAACATGCCTTTTGTCTTTAAGTTAGGTCTCAATCTGGCCCATCTATCCCAATCACACACTAGAATTAGTAATGTTGTCTCCTTCAGTTATTACACATCAGCTTGATGAAAGCACCATACTGACAGGATATGTACACAACACTGAGTACACAAGGCACATCCAGCACCCAACTGGATGTCCACTTGCACTTAAAAAGTAAATTTTATTCAAAACTAGCTGTTTAGTAATTCAGTCTCAGTGATTCCATGACTCTTACCACGTTGCCCCTTACATAGAGCAGACAACGCAAATCCCAAATTACCTCAGCATTGCCAAGCAACACAGCATTTACAGAGTACGCCTTTATCTGCACAGATTCTACAGCACACTCATTCCCATAAATAGCTGACAAATTTCCCCGCCCAAACAATGCTCCTAAGCAATTTTGTGTGGACAATGGATGTTCACAACAGGCCTCTACAACTTGTGACCCGTCAAGTTAAATGCAGCCCACCAACCATGTCATGTGACCTGCTTCCTGGTTTTATAGTCTTACAGCCCAATCCTATCCTTACCCTGTCACTGATGCAGCTGTACCAAAGACAAGCATGCTGTAACCAACTGGGGGAGGGGGGAGATCCAAAGGCTCCACAGGGGAAAAGGGAATTGTTTCCCCTTGCCCCTCTGTAAGCCTCCCTTTCCACAATGGGTCTCTTTGGATCTGTGCCACCTCTGTTTATGACAGTGGCCAGAACTACCCCGTCCTGCATCCTCCCTTCATTTCCTCCACCCTCCCAACCCAGTTGTGCCCCCTCCCCACCCTGATAGAGTGCTCTGTGCACAGTTGGCAGCCATCCTGCAACACTAGAACTGCTTTCCGCTGTCACAACATGCTCTGACTGGCAGCCCAATCCTAGATTGTGCTGCTAGGCAAGTATGGCAGCAAAAACAGCAGTGTCTTCAGGATATAGCGATGAAAAGAATAGCTCTACAGGCCTGGACTAAACGGCAAAGGTTCTGAAAAATAAAAAATAGGTGAGATGGAGAAGAAGTGGAATGGTGATACCATAGTAATGGTAGCCTACAGCATATAGAGGCTAACAGCCCAATCCTATCGTGGAGTTACAACAGAAAAACTCTTTTGTAAGACTTGCGTTCCACTGTTATAAACAGCATGGCACCACTATAAATGGTGTACTGCTGCCAAGTGAGAGAGAGAGCTGCCAACGGATACTACAAGTGGCTCCCTGCACACATTGATGCAGGCTACACTGGAGGAAGTAAGGAAGCGAGGGGAGGACAGGGGATGGTTTGGGGACTGAAGGAGTGGATCCCTGCAGCGAAAGTGAGAGAGCCTATCTCAAAGTTTCCAACCTGACCTGCCCCCTTCGTCTCTGGACTTATGCGAGCTACAATTTTTACTTACCTCTCATTGGTTTTTTGGTACTGTTCCCACCACCCCACGGCATGCAGCGTGCACTCTGTTGACTCGGCTGCATGCTATAAACTGGTGGGTGATAGGGCTGGGCTGTTAGTGATTGAACTATAGAGAGCCCCCGGTTTCATCTTGCTTTGGCCACTAATTCACTAGATTCACTTTAAGCAAGCCACTCTTCCTCAGCTTCAGCTCCCCTGCTGCAATATGAGAAAAATGCTACTGACCTTATAGAAGTATTGCAAGAACTACATCAAGAAAGTTCATGTGATTTTTTTGTACACTGTGATGGGTCCCCTTGGCTCTGCCTCAATCTAAGGCAGGGGTGTCCAAACGTTTTGGCAGGAGGGCCACATCATCTCTCTGACACTGTGTTGGGGGCCAGGGAAAAAAAAGAATTAATTTACATTTTAAATTTGAATAAATTTACATAAATGAATATATTAGAGTTGACACTTATATGAGTGAATGATGGTCTTGCAATAGTTCAAGACCTATAAAAGTCCTTGCACAAAGCAAGGTCAGCTTTTCCTTTGCTGCCACTGCTGCATCACAGACATGAAATAGCAAGCAATGGAGGGAGCCCTCATCCCACAGCTCATGCAAGAGGTTGAACAGTTGGCTGTCACGCTAAGACTAGTTGCGTCACGCCAGTGCAGGCTCCAGCAAGTTTCTGGAGGACCAGAGGTTAATTGGAAACTGGTGGCGCCCCACGGGCTGGACTAGGAGTCCTTGAGGGCTGCAAGTGGCCCCAGGGCCGAGGTTTGGGCACCCCTGATCTAAGGGAACAGTTTGACATTGTATGGGGAGGGGCACGATACGGTAGAGTTTCACTGTGCAACAACAAGGAGAAAAAAGGAACTTATGGAGAGAGGATGATGCTCAAGGTTGGTCTATTCCCAGGAGTTGTCTTACAGTTTCACTTTTGGGTTCTAAATACTTTTCCAGACCCCTTCAGGCCATTAGTCGAAGTAATTCTCTCAGCTTCCTCACTGTAGCTACTAAAGAGAATTCCTTCATTTTGGCTGGTGGCTGCTTGGGGACCTTCTACACCCAACTATGCTGTGTTAAGGGTGGTTTAGGGTTTAATCGTGCAGGCACAAATGGGTTCAAGGGATGCAAAGGCCTAATAGCTTCTGCTCACAGAACAGCTACAACCTGGGAGGAGCTGCTTGTTTTCTCCCCCACCTAACTCAACCCCTAACTTGTTCCTCAGTCCTTTCATCTTCTTCTTCTCCTATGTATCTTCCTGGGTCTGCTTCCCTTTTCCTCCTCCTCTCCACTGTACTTCTTCCAATCCCTGACTCCCCAGTCATTGCAGCTCACCCCCCATACCTTCCTTTATTGCCTTCCTGTTTCTGTTCTCCCACCCTCCTCTTCAGGTTTGCCTCCCCTGCTTTCACATTCACTTCCCTCTCTACCTCCCTTAGTCTTTGGGGAATCCCACCTCCTTGTTCTGTCCAAGTCTCCTTTTTCTGCTCCGTCTCCCCTTCTCTACTCTTTCCCCTTTGCTCCTCCTCACTCACCTCCCCATTTCTCTCTCTCCACCCTTACATTTCCAGCCCTTCCAAACTCTGCTCCCTCCTTCGTGGGAGGCCAGCTGGGGCACGACTCTTAAGGAGGCACAAACATGCTTTATGGCACGTTTGTGAACCTCCTGGGTTGGCACAAGGGACTTGTGTAAGCCCAAGGTACACTCAGGATTGCAGCCTTAGTCACACAATCAGATCAGGTCTGGCCTGAATGAGGTGGACAGAGGCAGTTGCTCACCATGGCTTGCCTCATCTCACCTGCCCCATCTCACTTGTGCTGCCACTGAGTCACATGGCAGCAGATAACAGGACATGCAGAGCTGTTCTGTCCTCCTCCTTGGCAGGCTATATTTGAAAAGGAGGAAGGAAAAGGAGCAGAAGATGGAAGTCTGGAAGAGAGGGGTGAGCTAAAGAGTCTTCAAGATAGTGGGGGAAGGTGGTGAGCGCCCTGTCCCAGGTGCTCAACATGCTCCACTTCAGAACCAACATAAATTGACATAATGGGCTATGCCAAAGTCCATAGGACAAGTGGTGCAACTCTGTGGGTACTTGAAGTCCAGACCTAAATGGAGCCTGATTGCTGAGCATTCTCTCCTAGGGCTCTGCTCCCCCTCCTTAATTAACAAGGTGGGGAAGGGAGCCGTGCAATTTTCAAACCCCAGAAAGAAAGGGGAAGAGCTGCTGCTGTCTCCTTCAACCTGTCAACAACAAGGTTGTTGTGGGGGAGGAGAACTATCTGGAACTGCTTATACATGTCTGTGTGGAGAGAAGGTGCCTGCATTTTTGTGGGGCAGGGTTGCATGCTTGGCTGCTGCTCCCATGTGTGACAGTGCGTTTTCATCTATTATCGTCTTTCAATGCTCCTGAAAAGAAAATTCCCCTTTTAGCTGCTATGATTGCAAACATAGCAGATAACTTAGAGTAGGACCTAGGTAGTTACTTTTTAAAATCACTTTTTGGTTCACTCTTACCCCCTTTAAACACCCTACTCTACTCATCATAATGGCTAACACAGGGTGTAATTTTTTTTTTTTTTAGAATCACATAAGTAAATATAAGGGTGACTGCGATAATGAAAAATTCACACTGAACCACGGGATAGCTTGAGTAAGCAGAGTTGTACGGGGCAAGTGGGTAGAGTCTAAAGCATGACAGCATTTTGGGCAGGGGAGAGCACCAATTTCTGTAGGTCTCCCCCAAATTCCTATTCTAGAACTTCTTGCACAACTCAAGTAAAACAAAGCAGACACATCAAGCTATGACACAATCCATATGCCTGACAGTTGAGAGAAAAAAAGCAAAACCCAAACCAACTGTGATATATTAAAAGATATATCCAGGTCCAACTGCCCATGTCCTTTCTGTTGGTACTTGGAGAAATGCCGAGGCATTGGATAAGGGACCAGTTATCTTGCAGATGACTGAAGCAGTCGTTGCAATGACAAAATATTCATGTGCTATGGCTGCTGTAGGCACCCAAAAGGGACGTGCACTTCCATGCCCAATGAGAGCAACTTAGGCCATCACCCAACACTGGTGCGAGCTTAAGCTCACTGATTTTAACTGTGGCCTTTGGAGGATGTGTTTCGGTTGCTATGGTTACTGGAAACACCAGCACATCTTGATTATATGGGAGAGAATCAAAGCCTGTGAGAAGGCAAGGGATGTGGACAAAATTGTAGATTCCAAAAATCCTTTTTCTCCTGATGGCTCAGTCAAGCACAGCAGGGCCTAAGAGGGGGAATGAGGCCACAGGGAGTCACAATCTGGTAGGCAGTAACTGCTGCAGTCTCCTTGCCTCAGTTATTAATGGCAGAGAAAAGGGAATCCCACAGTGACTAGAAAATGGATAAGAAGCATTTTATAAGAAATATGCTGAAGGAAGACATTGCAAGACTGTTTTGTTTTTTTTAATCCAATCCTCCTGGATTAAATAATTACTAGCCAGTCTCTCAAATTCAGTTCTTAGACAAGGCAGGTGATGGCAACAGGGAATCAGGTATTTCTTAATAATGTGAATTATTTTGATCCACATCAGTGTGGCTTGAGAGTTGGTTTTGGAACTGAAACTGCCTTGGTTGCCCTGGTGGATGAATGAATGAATGAAGCTCCTTTGTTCGTGGATGGGCCACCCCTGCCTTTCTTGTATGTATTCCACTGTTGTTACACTGAGGAAAACACAGAAACTATGGATGACATATACACATCTTGGGACTCCAGCCCAGTCAGGATTTCCAGACATTTGTTACAGGTGGTTTACATGTTTATTGCAGGAAACAGTGTACCACTGCTGTAGACGCAGATTTTTTCGCAGATGAAATGCAGATCTGCCCTAAATGTTCCTGAGTTCCCAGACTTGGCACATGTAAGTTTAAAAACATTTGCATGATGTTCACACTTGATGTGCTTGCTGTCAGAAAGACTAGTGTAATGCCACTTTTTCCAACAGTAATTGCAGTGTTTACAGTAGAAATGAGCTGTGAATCAGCAAGTCCCTGATTTAAGTCTCACCTCTGTCATGAACTTACTAGAAAGCCGAAGGCTAGCACTATCCTTCAATCTTCCATCTGCCAAGTTCAAAATCATTATTTGTCACATTTTTATACCACCCTTCCTCCAAGGAGCTGGTATACATGCTTCCTTCTCTCCTTTTGCTGTCAACAACCCTGTGAGGTAGGTGAAATTGAGAGATAGTGACTGGCCTAAAGTCACTCACAAAGCTTCGTGGCTGAGCAGGGATTTGAACCTGGATTTTCCAGGTCTAACTCCCAAACCATGGCATCATCCTGGCTCTCCATATCACCCTCCCTTCTAATAAGGGATCCCTTCTAAATTCAGATGGTCAAGTGGCTATCCGTTTAGAAGCAAAACAGGGTTATAACATTACCAACATAAGATAGTGGTTTCTACATAATTGGATACTCCCTACGTATGCCAAAATTTGTAAAATTGAAAGGAGAGGGGGGGAAAATGCTAAACCAGCAGCTAGCCTTGTTTCCAAGACCTTTTGAGATTCTAGGACCTTAAGAAATGTTGAAAGCAGAGAAATGAAACAAATGTTCAGAATCATTAATATTGTCTGGAAAGGGGGAATTTGGTCTTTGCTGGTGGCCTTTGTGGTGGAGCAGAGACATATCATTGCCATCCAATCACAACTATGCTAAATACATGGATGCCTCCATTGATTTCTATGGGAAGGTCTCCCTTCCATTTTAGGGGAAAACAAAAAGGATCTAAGAGGGCAATCCTCTGAATGTCTACTTAGAAGTATGATCCATTCAGCTCAGTAGGGCTTTCTTCCAGGACAGTGTGCACAGGATTCCTCTAGTCTGTACAGATCTTTCAATAGTCTCTGGATGAGAACAGTTGTTAGGGTTCCAGCTGAACACAGGGAAATGGAGGGTGGGGGGAGGAAGTGAATCGATCTACTCAAGATCTTAAACATTTATAGTAATTATCTTGGGGGGGGGGCAGTGGCAGACCTGGAGCAGAGCAAATGGGTGCAAATGCCTCAGGTGCTGAGCCCGCGCAACTCCTGACGCAATTGGAAATAGTACTTCCGGTTTTCTGGAAGCACTGTTTAAGACAGTGGGGAAGCCTCAGAATGCTTCTCCAGTCGGTTCTGGAGGCACAAGAGGCTCTATTGCACTGGGTAAGTATGGGGGCGGCATCGCGGACCTTTGCCCTGGGCACAGTGAGAGGTAAGACTGTTGGGGGTGGGACTAGAAGCCAGGGAATGCACACTATGAGATGAAAAACTTTTCCTTTTACTGTATAGGGACATTTCAGAAGGAAAAGAGATTCAGAAGAAAAAGAGATTTCTTCTTCTCTGCTTTCCAAAACTCTTACCAGCTCCTATACACAACAACAAAATGCTCAGTCAGGCAGCCTCAAACCTGACCTTCTAATACTATACAGCATCACACAGAAAAGCCTTCTAATGTGAGTAGGAAAGGAAAAAGGTGTCCTGATCCTGAAACTTCCCTTCCCAAAACAAACAGTACTACAAAGCTCTGCGCCAGGAAATCTCCTTTATGGGACCGGGGAGTCACTGCAACATTTTGCTGCAGGTTGTGGAGCTCTAAGGGAGGGCACCAGGATGAGGTCTCTTGTTATCTGGTGTGCTCCCTGGGGCATTTGGTGGGCTGCTGTGAGATACAGGAAGCTGGACTAGATGGGCCTATGGCCTGATGCAGTGGGGCTGTTCTTATTTTCTTATGTTCTCTCATCACAAAAGATACCTATGAAGGAACTCCTAGATTAAGTTAGGAATTCAAGAGTATCATATGGTTATCCCAAATGCTGAACAGGCCCAAGGAACATATGTTTTGTTAGTTTAAGTCTTCTAATAACAGCAGATGGCACTTGCTGCAATTAGGACACATTCATACTGCCACTTCAGGTGCAGGGAGAACATGCAAGTCTGTAATTGTTGGGATGGCACTGTCCAAGGTGCTTTCTTTGGTGGAAGAAGAAACTGGGACCCATTACCAGGAGCACATCTGCCCAGGTAGGTGTCCACTAGCATCACTATGGATCCGCTCCCCTCACAAGGCCATATTTCTGCATATCTTGGAAAATCAAAGAGGGGCACATTTGCATAGGCAATCATTGTGGGTGAAATGGCACAAGATATGGTAGATCTGTGATGCGTTCTGAGGACATTTCTATTTTCAATTAAAAGAGGCGAAGGGCTCTTAGAACCTAGTCCTATCCAACTTTCCAGCGCCAATGCAGCCACAATACAACCCTGATGTAAGGGAACAAATGTTCCCTTACCTTGAAGAGACCTCCATAACTGTTCCCCCTTGCAGGATGCTGTGTATGCCTTGTTGACATGGCTGAATCACCACTGGAAAGTTGGATAGGATGGGGCCCTTAGTTGGAGGAGCAGTGCTGGAGCATAGGCAATCATTGTGGGTGAAATGGCACAAGATATGGTAGATCTGTGATGCGTTCTGAGGACATTTCTATTTTCAATTAAAAGAGGCGAAGGGCTCTTAGAACCTAGTCCTATCCAACTTTCCAGCGCCAATGCAGCCACAATACAACCCTGATGTAAGGGAACAAATGTTCCCTTACCTTGAAGAGACCTCCATAACTGTTCCCCCTTGCAGGATGCTGTGTATGCCTTGTTGACATGGCTGAATCACCACTGGAAAGTTGGATAGGATGGGGCCCTTAGTTGGAGGAGCAGTGCTGGGGGAGGTGGGTGAACCCTTTCTCCCTTTGCCTTATTCCTAGACTAAGGACATAATCCTATCCAACTTTCCAGCACCGGGGCAGCCACAATGCAGCCCTAAGGTAAGGGAACAAATGTCCCCATACCTTAAGGAGGCCTCCAAGACTGCCTCCCCAACCCAGGAAGCAGTGGATACCCCATTGGCACAGCAGCACCAGCACTGGATAGGATTGGGCCCTAAGGCTGCAATCCTATGCACACTTTCCTGAGAGTAAGCTCCACTGAAGACAATGGGACTGACTTCTGAGTAGATAAGCAGAGGATTGGGCTGTAAGTCGGTTCTTGCAGTGACTATTTCACCAAGGGAATAAAAAACCTATTCTGAAAACAAATTTTTGCATTTAGGAGAAAATAAAATAATGCAGGGAGGCAACACCACCTGCTCTTGCAAAGGAACCGCCTCCAACACCTTGGAGCACCCACAGGGGACCTGTTGCTGTAGTCAGGAAGACAGGACACACACACACACACCATTCATCTTTTCTGGAAGGGCACAGGCGCTGAGGGTTGTCTGTGTGAGGGGCATCCTGCAGCCCCCGGGCAATTGGCCGCAGAAGCCACCTCCGCCTAGTTGGGGGGCAGCTGCAGCCGCACCCCGGGCTACCCTTTGCACCGACAGCCCTGCCTCCTCGGGTCTCGGGGCCGGTGGGTGACCCTCACCCCTGGCTGCAGCGGGGCAGCCTCTGCAGGCCCCGCCCTGGCGCCGCACTTACATGCCCAGGTCGCTGTAGGTGTTGTAGAACTCCATGTGGTTGCAGGCCTGGATCCAGCCCACCACCCAGGTATGGCGGCGCGGGATGGGCGGCATGAGGACGCGGGCCGCGGCGCGGAAGTAGGGCGTGCGGTAGCGCAGCACGATGGGCGACGTCTCCTCGATGGCGGTGGCGCCCGGCTCGATGGAGGCCGACACGTCGTACACCACGATGTTCTCCCTGCGCACCCGCGCCTTGCACGCCACGCTCTGCAGGCAGCCCATGGCCGGGCGGCGCCTGCCCCCCTAGCCGCCCCTGCCGGCGCCCCTCATCCGGCCGGCCCCGGGAGCAGCCAGCGCCCGAGCACCGCCCCGGCTCCGGCCCCGGCTCATGGCAGCATCCGCACGGAGGCGCGAGCGCAGTGCGCCCCTGGCTGGCTGCCGGAGGACTCTACCTGCTGCCCAGGCCGCCGCGCCTCTCCCGACGTCAGCCAGCCTCCCCAGCAGCGCCTGCACGAGCAATGCAGGCTGAGGCGGGGGGGCACCGCGGGCACGTGCGCGCCTCTCTCCGCCAAGGGAAGGGGCTGGCAGGCAGAGATCCCAGCAGGGCGGGTCGCAGGCACGTGTGAAAGAGGCAGTCACGTGAAGACGCGGAACGGGTGTAAGCGCTGGAAGGGTCTCCCTCCCCTGCAAGGCGTGCATCGAAGGAGCCCCCACCCCAGGCAGGCTGCCTTCGGAAGGCTTTTCTGGAGCAGTGGAAGGAGCTGCACAGAAAGCATGACTTGGATGGCACGGGGGGGGGGCTGTGAGCAGGAGTTGGCCACGGTTTTTTCCCACATGCTAGACAGCTTTCTGCCCAGCGTTGCATAGATGCAACAGGGACCAAATGTCTACACACCTGTGGGCCGGGCAAAAATGGGTTAAACACGAACATCTCAGTATTGGCGACACTTCTGTCATCTACTCCCTCCCCTCCCACCACGTCCTTCCCAGATCTTTTAAATCACACATTGCCCATCTGCAAACATCAATTTGAGACTGCAACCCTATGCACACTAACCTGGGAGTAAGACCCACTGAACACAGTGGGACTTACTTTGGAGTATGCATAGGATTGCGCTTCGAATGTGCAAATGTAAATTACACTTGTCTTCTTTAGTATGACATTCACCATTTCAAACTATTTCAGAGGACCCTTTAGGATCCTTTAGGACAGTGGTTCTCAAACTTTTAGCACCAGGACACACTTTTTAGAATGAGAATCAGTCAGGACCCACCAGAAGTGATGTCATGACCAGAAGTGACATCAAGCAGGAAAATTTTTTGACTATCCTAGGCTGCAATCCTACCCACACTTACCCAGGAGTAAGTCCCATTTACTATCATTGTTCAAGCATATATAGAGTAGCCTGTTAAAAATACAGATGTGCAACATTTCCCCTAATGCAGTCACATACTTTGGTAGCATCAAGTCTAATATCTTAAAAATAAAATATTGAAATGAATGGGGACCCACCTGAAATTGGCTCACGACCCACCTAGTGGGTCCCAACCCATAGTCTGAGAAACACTGCTCTAGGAAGCTTACCAGCAGCTTCTCAAGGAGGACAATCGTGGAAGACCAGTTTCTGTGAAAGTCAGCTTGTGGATCACTGCACCCTTCTTCTGCAGTATGAAGCCACAGAGGGATACTGGGTGGATTCTAGAGCAACTCTCAGGTGACAATCCTGCATGCAGTTGCCCAAAAGCGAGTGCACTGCATGCACTTGAAATGGGGCTTGCTTCCAAGTAAGTGCACACAGTGATTACATTATGTGTTTGTGATAAATGGATGGAATATGTGCCCTCCTCATATGTCCTAGGATTGCTTTCAGTGTGCTGAGGTTCTTTGGCTGATGAGTTGTTGTGGAAAGGTTTCCCTGATGGTTGAAGATGTTTAAAAATCTGTTGTAAAAGAATATTAGGTGAAGTGGCTTTCATGTTTATGTCTAATAGTCAAAGATGCAGTACATTCATTTTAATTTTGGATTTTCCTGAATGAATCTTGTTTCTTTCTGAGGTCTTCAGTTAGAATTTTTGAGTAGTTTGATGCAATGTTCATAACTCTATTAAATTGGCAGTTTCCTAATTAGGTTGAATCTGAATGATTTTGAGTGCATAGTGGATGGATAATGTTCAGAAATGCTGTCTATTTGATCCAAAGGGTCAGCTAGACAAAAGGAGCTGAGAACTCTGAATGTGTGAATGAGATGGTGGTGTTGGGAGAGGAGGTTTGGATTGTAGGCACTGGGAAACATTTTTGGACAAGCTGAGCCTATACAGGATCCTCTTGAACCAAAACAGAACCAGACTGCTGGTGTTTAAGACAAAAAAAAAAAAAAAATGCTGCAGAGCAACCTTTGGGGGAAGGTCTTGGAGAGAAGCCAATAGGAGATGGACATCTTCAGGTTTGGGCAGAAGTAACCCTAACAGATGAGGTTGTTATGTTTTAGATAGTGGTTCTCACGCATTTAGCACTGGGACCCACTTTTTAGAATGAGAATCTGTCAGGACCCACAGGAAGTGATGTCATGACCAAAAGTGGCATCATTAGCAGGAAGAGTTTTAACAACCCTAGGTTGAAATCCTACCCACACTTACCCAGGAGTAAGTGCCATTTACTATTATTTTTAAAAGAATATACATAGTAGCTTGTTAAAAGTACAGGTCTGTAACATTTCCTCAAATGCAGTCACATACCGTGGTAGCATCAAGTCTAATATATGAAAAATAAAATATTGAAATGATTGGGACCCACCTGAAATTGGCTTGCGACCCAGCTAGTGGGTCCTGAACCACAGTTTGAGAAACACTGTTTTAGATCATTCAGTAGGAGAAAAGATTTGGAAATTAGCATATGGTAGGACAAGTTAGTGAGTCAAGGAGCTTAAAAGGCTGCAGAGGAAAAGAGGCATGCCGACAACTTTTGAAAGAGGACACAACATATAGGGTTCATATGCAAATGCTAGAAATCTCTGAGTTGGAGTAATTGATTACAAATAAGAGCACAGATATAGAACACTGATGGAATGGAGAAAACCAGTGAGATGATGTTATTGTGGGATACAAAATCTATAGAAAGGACAGGGAAGAGCATTTTGAGAGTTGTACAGCTTTGTTTGTCATTGACTTGTATGTATGAATGTGTGTCATTGAAGGTATAGAACCAACAAGAAGAAAGGAAGGAGTGACTCCTGAGTGCAGAACTAGAACCAATAGGTTAGAATGACAGGGAAGTAGATTTAGGCTAGGCATGAAGAAGAATTTCCTAACTGTAAGAGCTGTCCAGCACTGGAAAAGGCTGCCTTATGCTTTTCCTCATTGTGTGCTTTTCCTCATTGGAAAATCTGTTGAGAAAGACGGTACAGGTCTGACCTCAGTATCCACGAGGGGTTCTGGAAGCCCCCATGGATATTGAAATGCAAGACCCAGTTTACTCAAGACCCAGTTTAAATGTCTTTAAATAGAAACAAAGCATGTGAAAACCAGGTTTCCTACCTTCACATGGCAAAATTGCGCCATTTCCAAGCCTCGCAGGGCTAAAAAAAGCTCTAGTGGCTGAATGCAGTATATAGTTATCTTTCTCAGATACTCTTCTGCCTGGTTTCCACTACTGTTATCTACCTGTTCCCCCAATTCAGCTGTGAACCCAGTAAATCAGTGAAGCAGGGAGATGTGTTGATCACTAACTACTAAGTGTTGCTCTCTTTGATCAGTTTCTGGCTTCCCTAACAATTATGCCATGTTGGAAATTCCCAGATGATCCGTTAAAAACTGCAGGACTTCTTTCAGTCGCACCTGAAGATTGATGCAGATTCTGGAGATTACTGGCCAGGCCTGGAGAGTTTGCAATGCAGCCAGGACTGGTCAGTTAAGAGGAAGTCAAATAAAATAATTACTATCAGGAAATAGCTGGAGGCTGACTGAGGGGCACAGCACTTTGTGGTTAGCTCACAGGGCACACCTTCCTGCTCTCTGGATTTACTGAGTCAGCAGCTGAATGGGAGCGAAACTGGTAGATCTATCTACTGCCACCATCCCAGGTTAAGGAAACCAGGAGTAGGGGCCACCTGGGAAAAACCAGCCCTCCTCAGAGAGCACAGAACCCTGTGAAACTTGTTTAAACTTAAATTGCAATAGTGTCCACCAGTGATCAGGCATGACAACGCACTGAATTACCCATGAACATGGACTAGGCAGGCAAGGAGTCAATACATAACCAGTTGATTAAAAACGTCAAAGGGAAAGGAATAAAAACAGAATGGGAAAGGGGGTAGAAAAAAAGTAATGAAAGCCGGCTAATGAAGAGTGCCAGCACTGGCTAAATCAGCGGTGGCCAAACTTGTCACTGCTACACAACGGAAATGCAATCCCTGTTCAGGCCGCATCTTTCTTTTCTGCCTGGGCACCATGTGTTGTCTTCCTCGATCAGGAGACAAGGGCGCTCTGGGCAGTCGCATCTGCTGCCCAGCGTCCCATAAGGCCACACGAAGGATGTCTGGTCAGACGTGACTGCTCAGAGCGTCCCTGTCCCCTGATCTAGGAGAACTACACATGGTGACTGGTGGTAAGGTAAGGTCTGGTAAGGTCGGCTCACCATGTGGACGGATTCGTCCAAACCCCAGATCCGGCCCCTGGGCTGGGGTTAGAGCAGTCTTGGACTAAATCAGGGGTGTCCAAAGTTTTTGGCAAGAGGGCCACATCATCTCTCTGACACTGTGTCAGGGGCTGGGGGGGGAATAATTAATTTACATTTAAAATTTGAATAAATTTACATAAGTTTATGTAAATGAATATATTAAAGATGAACTTATATGAATAAATAGCTTGAATAAATGAATAAATATGAATAAATAGGTCTTGCAATAGCTCAAGGTTTATAAAAGGCCTTGCACAAAGCAAGACTGGCCTTTCCTTTGCTGCCGCTACTGCATCACAGATGTAAAACAGCAAACAGTGGAGGAAACCCTCATCCCACAGCTCACTCGAGAGGTCAAACAGTCGCCCTCACGCTGAGAGCAGTTGCGTTGGGCCAGTGAGGGCTCCAGCAAGTCTCCAGAGGGCCAGAGGCTCACTGGAGACTGGGGGCTCCCTGAGGGCCGCATTGGGAGTCCTCGAGGGCCGCAAGTGGCCCCAGGGCCGGGGTTTGGGTGCCCCTGGACTAAATGGACACAAAGAGATAGCATGACCAAATTGGATTTAGTAACTAGTTATGCCCAGCAGAGGGAGCAGTGTAGCTACTTAAACAGCACTACATTGGTGAAGTTTGCAGGCTGTCTTGGAGTAAAAAGAGCAAATAAAACAAGATTTCTTAAACACAGCTAGCTAGAAATATAGTCTTTTACATTGACCCTGGCCTGCACCAGTGCACCTGTTGGAAACAGCACAGAGTAAGCTGGAGGAAGATCTGGGTATGCCCCCCCCAGCAGCTATCCAGGGACCCCCAACGTAGTAGCATTTCCAGAGGTGGGGCAAATAGCTAAGTTTTGAAGGATGCCTCAATGTGCCCTGTAAAATACCCCTCTTGGTCTGCAAGAGCAATGCAGAGGCATCTCCTCCACATTGCGAACCAGAATGGTTCTGAGGGGGAGGGGCAGATTACATGGCCTTGTTGAGGTACCCTGCAAAACATAGCGCTCCCCCCCCCGGGAACACTACTGCCCCAATGCACCTGCCAATGTATCCAGGCTCCAGCCATGTATCAGGCCTCTGTGGAGCCCAGAGGGGCCCCTCCTCATTCTTGAGAACCTGGTTGAGGGCGCTATTGTAGTCCAAGTCGGTGCCCAATTTGCCCAAGTAGCTTTCCAGAGCAGGCCCAGTATGCCCATCACCTGCTTGTGGCAAGCCTTCCCCATTCATTGATGGAAGCCCCATGTGCCGATGGCCTTAAGGAGATCTGGAGGGCCATAAGAAGATCTGACCATCAAGGAGATCTGAATCTGAAAATGCCCCATACAGCAAAACCAGGTCAGCCCACATCCAGTGTGGTATATGGGAGGCCCGAGCCCATTCCTCCTCAGCAGCAGGGGTGGGAAAAGCAGGGGTAGTGGGAACAGGAACAAGGGTGGAAGCAGCAGCTGGAGTAAGGTTGGGCCCCACTAGAACGGGGTCACGATGGCCAGTGGCAGCTGCCATTGTGCAAACCCTGAATACCAGACATCTAGAGTGAACCAGGGGCACATGCCACTTGTAGTCTCAACCTGGACATGCACCAGACACCAGAAGGCTATACCATGGATACCCCAGCTGGTGTCACAATGGGACCCACCCTGAAGCTCCCCCAAGTGCATGAGTAGGATAGAATACCTACAGTGAGGATTCTGGAAGGGCTTAACACAATGTCTTGCTACACATATTGTGAAGGAAGTGAGCTTTCCTGCTCTGGAAAGCTACTCAGGCAAATTGGGCACAGACCTGGACTACAATAGTGCCCTCATCCAGGTTCTGGGGAAATCATCAGCCAGGGGCCAGGGGCCACATATTGGGTGCTAATGACAGGAACTCCCCTGATGGAGGATAGAGGCTCCCCTGTTGGTTTAGATACAAGCAAACTTAAATGTGGGGAATAACAGTTCCCACACCTGGCTAGAGAGAACGATAAAGCAAGGGGACCACTGTGACACCAAGGGGTGGAGCGTATTGAAATCGTGGAAGATGTTGCGAGGAGATAGGCTCTGGTGTCTGCAGTGGCCCTTTGTTCTGGTGAATCTGGGAAGCATGGGGTTAAAGCCTGGGCTTTCAGCAGTGGGTGTGCTGCTGAGCTGTAGCCACTAGAGGTAACGAGGTCTTCAGGGAGATTTGTGGGTTGTAGTTAGAGACAGGGAGTGGAAGAGGAAAAGGAGACTTGCTGGCTTATCAGACTTTCTGGCACACTGACTTTGCTTAATGTGGGCATAAGTTCTCTAGGCCAAGTTTAGAACAGGAATTTGGAACAAGACATGTATAGGTTTGTCCGTGTCAATTACACAACCAAATCTATAGTCTTAGCATTAGTTCCTCAGAGCTGCTAATACCGATGACAGTATTACTCTATCCCAGTGATGGTGAACCTTTTGGGCTCAGTGTGTTAAAAATTTGGACAATGTCTAACTTGACTCTGCTGATGTATCAACCCCCTCCTGAACAAAAGACAAACAAATCTTTACATATTCATTTATTTTTTTAAAAAGTCCATTCATGTGTGGTGCTATGTATAAAAGAAACATCAAATAATTACAAAAGTGAAGTACAAGGCGACCCTCATTATCTGTGGATTTCGGGGTCCACAAGCCCTCCAGACCCAACCGGAGCTGTGCTCTGGCCAGGTCCAGAGGCCCTTCAGAGTGCCGAAAAGCACAACTTCCAGTTCACTTCTGACTCTTCCGACTTGTAGTTCACTTAATTCTGAATTAAAATATTCCAAATCAGAAGTCAAAGCAGGACGCAGACTTAAATTTTTCTCTAACCACATTGCCCTCCCCCCTTTCCAGTACCCCATCCTCCCACCCATTTAGGACAAAGCACCATGCCACCAGCAGCCCGCCCTGCCCAGCCGCTCTATAACCTGTATTTTCAGTTTCTGTATTTTCAATAGCAGCTGAGCTAGATGCTATGTGACCCACCTGAAATTGGCTTATGACCCACTTAGTCGGTCCTGACCCACAGTTTGAGAAACACCAGTAGGGCAATGGTTCCCAAACTGGGAGCCATGGTTCCATGGGGAGCCTTGGAAACCAGTCAGAGGAGCTGCAGAATCCTCATGAAAAATTCACTGCCCTATCCAATGTATTGGATTGTAGCCCTAATAGGAAACCCACGGCCAATGGCCCAGTACGTCAATGGAGCCACCAGTCAAAAACATTCTGGAGCCACCGGTATAGAGTGTTCTTGTCTTCTCCTCTCTTGTGTAAGGATAGTAACAAGGCTAGTGGCATAAACATTTGTAAGATGAAGGGATCTTGTGAAACCAGGGTTCCACAGGATAGGCTCACTGATCAGAGCCATCTTGATGTCAAGCAAAGCAATCTCACATGGAGCTCCCAGATGGTTTGGCTTGCTTCATTGAGCAACTCTTTCATAAGGTTGATATTGGTCTTGAAGCAAGATCTGAAGCTGCTGTAATACTCAGGCCTGCAATGTATCCAGTGCAAGTTTGGGGCTGACTGCAGGCCAGTCTGGGGCACGGAGAAATAATTCCCATTACCTCAGGTAACACCGCAGAAGTCGCAATGGTGCTACTTGAATTTGTGCCACCTATAGGGGTGGCACAAATCCAAGCAGCCTGCGTCTGGCCCAGACTGCTTGGGAACAGGTCTAGGATCTGGCATAAGTGCCAGATTTGGGCCTCACCTTCCACTCCCCGCCCACCTGTCCACCCACAGGACTGCCCACCGCCCACAGGAAGATCAGAGTGAAAGATTAGTAGCTACTCAGCAGAATGCTTTGTCTTGGTCACCGAGCGGAGGGTTGAGAATGTGCACCGTATTTGGCCCTTGGGCCATGTTTTGACCTCCCCTGGTTTATATCATCAGGCATATCTTTTATTTTCAATTAATTTTTGGGAGTACATCCAAATAATGACAAAACCCTCTTCGGCATGTTTAGAAGCTTCATATTTGGCACCCTTCTCTAAATGGATGGTTATGAGGTCCAAATGGCTCAAAATTGTAGGTGCCCCATCTATGGTCATTTCAGTAAGACATCTCTGGTCCATTATTGCTAGGAAATATAAATTTGACCCTTATAATCACAATTGGTTAACATTCTGGGCTAACCCTGAGTTGAAGATTGGTAGGAAGCCCTTTTTATGGAACACCTGAGCTGACAGAGGAATTTTTACTTTGGATAAGATGACTGATCAAGATCAAGAATTTTATTGCTTTACTAAATTACATGATAAATATAACTCACCATCCACAGCTATTGGCAGTACAGGTCGTGCCTCGTTATCCACTGGGCTTCCATTCCGGAACCCCTAGTGGATTAGAAAAAATCAGTGGCTAAAAAAACAGTAGAAAAATAGATTTAAAGACCCACTTCCAGGTTTCTTGCCCCTCCGTTGCTCCTAATGGAATAAGGTTTTGCCTCAATATCTGCAGGGATTTGATTCTGAGACTCCCTGCTGATATCACAAAATGTGTTAAATAAAAGTAGTTTAAAAAAACAATAAGTGCGTCCATTTATAACTGCGGTTTAAAAACAGCTTTTCTTACTGTTGTAGAAAGGCAATCAGCAATTAGAAATGCAAAGGACCCCCTGCCTTTGCCTGGCTCAGCTGAAGAATGGAATGATCACTTGCATGACTGTCTCTCTAGAACAGTAAGAAAGGCATTTTAAACTGTGATTTTGAAAGGATGGATTTTTCCCCTTCTCCAGGTATCAGTACATTCCTTATCATTTGCATTAGCCATTCATGTTGAGTAAAATCTATGTATAAAAAATCCGTGTATAACAAGGTTGGACCTGTACTTACAGTTACAGCATTTATTAGTGACTAAATTTGGACCAGCTGCAATTGCAGCTTCTCAGTCTCCGCCAATATTAGAAAAGCTTATTGAAGCCAACACCAAAAGGAAACCTACAACATTTTTATATAAGTATTTAATGTCCTTGAGTATATATGATCTTGATTCTCTACAGGATTTGTGGAACAAAGAGTGGGAGTATCCTATTCTATATGAGCAGTCGAAAACGGCACTTGCAACTGTACTTGAGGCCCAAATCCTAAACCAACTTTCCAGCACTGGCATAGCGGTGCCAATGCGACGACTGCTGCATCCTGCAGTTGGGTGGCACTCACGGGTTCCTCTTCAAAGTAAAGGAATGCTTGTTCCCTTACCTCGGAACTGCATTGCACTTGCTGGTACTGGAAAGTCGGTTAGGATTGCACCCTAAGGTGTCTATAGATCTTAAACTAAGCCTGATTCAGCAAAAGATTCTCTTTAGAGTTTGTTGGATTCCATTATGTCTTTTCAACAAAAGCCTTACAAATGAAACTAACTGCTTTGCCATGTGCTTTGATCTTGCACAATTATTCAATCTTTTTGGATTGAAGTTATTAATTAAATCAATGTGATATTAGATCAATCATTAGCCTTCATTATTGAAATTATCAGATGGTCAGCGGAAATGGATTCTCTGTGTCTTTACAGTGGCTAAAAGACTTCAGGTCCAATCCTATCCAACTTTCCAACTCCGGTGTAGCCACAACGCAACCTCATGGTAAGGGAACACATGTTCCCATACTTTGAGAAGGTCCCAGTGACTGCCCCTCCACCACAGGATACAGCGCACACCCCACTGGCACAACTACACCAGCACTGGAAAATTGGATAGGATTGGCCCCTTATACTGAAAGGATAGAAAGATAAATGCCCACCTACTATGGATGCCCTCCATTCAATGGATGGAGGAACTCTCAACTCTCTTTCTATTTGAATCAGTTGTTTATAGAAGGCAATTTTGTATGGATAAGTTTATGAAGATCTGGAAACCTTTTTTTAAAATATTCATCCATAAAAGTTTATTAATGAAATATTTGAAATTATTCGTTTCTGTTATATAATCATGTCTTTTTAATGAAATACTTTTTTCTTTTTTCTCCTTTTTCTTTTTTCCTTTATTATTACAGCATATTAAGTGTTTAAATTTTATTATTGTATCATTTTTAATAAAGGTTGTTTGTTTTTTTTAAACTTAGTGCTTCACAGAGCTCCCAGTCTTCTGCCTATTGTCCTCTCACTGGTGCTCTGCCTGGGGTTTTTAAATCCCATGCAATATGCCACAAATACCCAACTGTGTCCATCCCCTGGAACTAGTAGTTCCTATTGCCCTTTCGGCGGAGCCATGGAAAAAGATGTGTGATTCAAGAGCTTCAGCTGCAGTCAACCATTCTGGTCGTGTTTTCACCTTTGGATTGCTCTTTCTTTTGTCCCAGGGGTAGGCTTGAGTTTGTCCATCCTGGCTCAGGCAGTGGTACTGGACACTTTGAAAAAAAACTTTAAAGAATCCTAAGCAAATTGCTTGAATTTGCATGCCCAAACTGGGAATCGTTTGCTAAGAATTCCATGCTAAGAATTCAAAAGCTTGTCAAGCACATTCAGAGGGTGAAGTACCCCCCCCCCCACACACACAAATATACAGTAAATATATAACACAAAGCTCTGTCAAGTATGACCATGACACATGTCCTGTTGAATAAATTGTGCTGGTGAATACAATAGAGAAGTGAGAAATTCTTTGTTTCCTCTTTGCATTCTTTACCACATGCATCATGCTCATGTTTGACATGAACTTTATCTTGTACACTTTCTATATAGATACCGGAAATAGTATCCGGTAAGTATTTCTGGTTGTCTAGAACAGGGGTGCCCAAACCCCGGCCCCGGGGCCACTTGCGGCCCTCGCAGACTCCCAGTCCAGAACTCAGGGAGTCCCCAGTCCTGAATGAGCCTCTGGCCCTCTGGAAACTGGCTGGAGCCTGTGCTGACCTGATGCAACTGCTCTCAGCGTGACAGCCAACTGTTCAACCTCTCAAGTGAGCTGTGGCATGAGGGCTCCCTCCACTGCTTGCTGTTTCACGTCTGTGATGCAGTAGTGGCAGCAAAGGAAAGGCCAGTCTTGCTTTGTGCAAGGCCTTTTATAGGCCTTGAGCTATTGCAAGACCTTCATTCATTCATTCATTCATTCATTCAAGTTCCATCTCTAACATATTCTTTTATGTAAATTTGTTCAAATTTGAAATGTAAATTAATTATTTTTTTCCTGGCCCCCAACGCAGTGTCAGAGAGATGATGTGGCCCCCCTGCCAAAAGGTTTGGACACCCCTGGTCTAGAATAATGATTAGCCTTCTGGTTCCATGCTCACATTACTAGTATCAATTACCACCCTCAAGTAGCACGGCTACTTCCTTTTCCTGGAGAAGGGGACAAAAGTCCCCTTCTTCCAAGGTACCGCTCGTGGCTGCTGTGGGTGCACTGGATGAGATGGCAACTGTTTTCAGTGCCACTGCAGCCGTGTGACATGGCCTGCCTTTCTTCTACTAAGATATGGATTGTGCAATTTTTGAGACAATCTATGTGCAACCATATTCTATCTGTTGCAAGGCAAATGAGCAACGTGGAATGTCAACGAAGTTGTATTATGCTTTTCCATGATCTGCCGCCTCAGGTTGCTCAGCAAAGATACAAATTAGGAAAGCTCATGGCGAGAGATCTTAAGATAAAATATTTTACAAAATACCCTGCAACTCCCTGCATTGAAAGGGAAGAAGGCATAAAACAGTTCAGAATCCCAGAATCAGCTGAATCCTTTCTTGCTGGTCTATGTCAGGATATGCCTAAAGAAAACTGAGTTTCTTCCATGCTGAACCACTGGATAATTTTTTTTTCCTATCCTTTTCCCTCCCACTATTTCCCCACTATTTGGAACTTAGCACTACTGGTGTTGTGTCAGTTTTGTTTTCTCTTTATGTTGTATCAATAATATTCTGGGTGTCTTGCCAAGAAGACACTCCAGGAATCCTGAAGGCCACAGATTTTTCTTTTTCATCTCTCCCTTTATTCATTCTAGTTTTCATACTTTTTTCATTTTTGCGGGTAGATGACCATTTAAGGTACTTGGCTTAGAGTATAGCAAAACAAGCAACATGTAACAACCTGACAGCCCAACCCTGAGCTGCCCCGGATGCATGGCTGCAGCGGCGCAAAGAATGGTTCCTGCCGCATCCTGCGTGTCTCAGCCTGCTGCGGGTGGTGCCTCAGGAGAAGGGGACTTTTGTCCCCTTCTCCCAGATAAGGGAAGCAGCCCTGCAATGGGGCTACTCACTTTACTGCTGACCAAAAGGTTGGCGGTAAGGTAAAGGCGTTCATGTAGGACACCGAGCCTGACACGAACGCCTTGGATCTGGTGGAGCGGAGCTCCCCGGGCCCCGCCTCCCTCCCGCCTGCCCTTTCTCCGCCTCCCACCTCACCGTCACGCCTCCTCCCCGCCCTCTCTCTTTTATATTTTAAAATGTTTATTTATTTATTACAGAAGCAGGGCAGGGAAATGGGATTGACTTAGGGTTAGGTCTACACAGGTTATACATCAGGATAATGGCCTTGGGTTACAGCATGCATTTTTAAAGAAAAAACATCAGTTTAGATATTATCTCATTTATCATTATAATACTTAAATTAATCTAATCAATCAATAATATTTATCTAACATTATCCAGTCATAAAAAGGCTTCCAATATCTTCTTGTTTTACCTAGATCTATCTCTTTCATTCTTTCTGTTAAAACATCCATTTCTGCTATTTCATAAATCTTATCTATTAATTTTTCTCTGCTTGGGAAGTCTATGGATTTCCACGTTTGCGCATACAATATTCTTGCTGCTGTACTAATATGTACAATTAGGTGTTTCTTGTGTAGGTCTTTAATTTCTGATACTATATTTAGGAGGAATATTTCCGGTTTAAATGGTATTTCACAGTTTAATATCTCTTGTAACATTTTGTGTATCATTTCCCAATATTTCTTTGTTTTTTCACATGTCCACCACATATGGTAAAAAGTGCCCTCAATCTCTTTACACTTCCAGCACTGAATACATTTTTGCCATTTTCTCTGGAGTCAAATTCCACCTATAAAACATTTTATATAGATTCTCTTTAAAAGATAATGCTTTCGTTATCTTAATATTTTTATTCCAGATTTGTTTCCAATCGTCAATCAGTATATTATATCCAAAAATTTTTGCCTAGAGCACCATTGAGTCTTTCACTATCTCATCTTCCATTCTCATCTCAAGGAGAAAGTTGTACATTTTTAAAATGTATTTTCTGTCATCAGTCAAGAATACTTTGTTGAAGCTTATATCTTCCTCATAGAGACCTATTTTGTGGTCTTCTCGTATTCTTGATCTTATTTGCAATTCATTCCACCAGTCCAGACTTATTTCTTTCTCTTTCAGTTCATTTTTACTTAAAAGCTCTCCTTTAGTATTTAGCAATTCACTGTATGTTCTATTTTGATCTTTTTTGATTCAATTTGGATTGGTTGCAATTTCCAGTGGTTTTATCCATCTGGGGAGTTTATAATATTTTTTATATCTTATCTGTGCCGACATCCAATTTAAAGATCTTCCTAAAATATTGTCTAAAATATTCATGTTTTTTTACTTTATCATAAAACAGGAACGCATGCCAGCCTATTTGTAAGTCATGTGCGTCTAATATTAGTATTTTTTAATTTGGCATGGTTCCCCAATCTTTTATCCAGTTTAGGGCTGCTTGATAATATAGCTCCCAGTCTCGTAATCCAAATCCTGCTCTTTTTTTATCGTTTTGAAGTAGCTTCAGTCTTATTCTCGGTTTTTTCCCTTGCCAAACGAATTTTGTTGTAATTTTATTCAGTTCATCAAAAGAGGTTCTCTTTAAAATAATTGGAATAGCCTGGAATAGGAACGTTAATTTTGGTAATATGTTCATCTTTAATAAGGAAATTCTTCCAATTAGGGACAATTGTAATTTATTATATTTCTCCAAATCTTTTTGATTTCTTTCAATATTTTGATGTAATTCTCTTCCATTAATGTGCTTGTCTTTTTAGTAATTATAATTCCTAAATATTTTATTTTTGTTGTTATTTATAGTCCAAATTGTTTCAATCTTTCTATGTCACTCTCTTTTATATTTTTAAGTATCATTTTGGTCTTTTGATAATTTATTTTTAAACCTGCAACTTCTCCATATTCTTTGAAATCTTCCATCAAAAATTTTATGGCGTTGAGTGGATCTTTGACAATAAATACTAGGTCATCTGCGAATACTTCTTGACTTTTAATTTTAAGAGCTTCACAGCCCAGTCCTGAGCTGCCTGGGGTGCCCAGCCTTGGCGGCACCAAGAATGGCTGTCGCTGGATCCTGTGCGCCCCGGGCTACCGTGGGAGACGCCTTGGGAGAAGGGGATTTTAATCCCCTTCTCCCGGGTAAGGGAAGCAGTCCTGCAATGAGGCTATTCACTTTACTGCCAACCGAAAGGCATGCTTCCTGCCTGCCCCCGTCCCCACCCCCCACTCCGTCACGCCTCCTCCCGCCCTCTCTCTACCCCCCACTAGCCCCCCTCCCCACCCCCGCTTGAGACCACCAAGCAGCGGAGGACAGGCACCCTAGCACGGGCGGTAGCCCGGCGGTAAGCCTCGCAGATGTGCCTTACGGAACATTTGCAGCAGTGCACTCTGGCGGAAAGCTGGAGCGCCGAGCTCAGGATTGGGCTCTGAGTATCTTATTTTTAGATTATATCACCAGCAGTTTTTTTTGTTAAGTAGTCCTTCCCCCCCCCTTTTAATATCTGACCAACAGAGGTGATGCCATCTGTGCATATCTGTACAGACGCCTCGCACAGAAAACTTTCAGATTATAATTGTTATCTTTTTTTTCTGTTTTTTATATTGGGTGGTGGTGCACTATTGGGTTTTATTTCTTAGGGTTTTTATTTTTTCCCCTACATATATGGGTTTTTTTTGTTTGTTTTGTTATATTTCTAAAATGAAGTTTAATACAGCAATCAGAGCAATTTGTAGTTTGTATTTTCTTGAAATGGTACATCCTCGTGCAGGCCTAGATACTATTGATACCTTTGTATGTATTGAATGAGGGCAATTTTTCAAAATTATTATTATGCAATAATATGAGGGGCAACTCCGAGATAGATTATATCAATGATATTGTAATAGTTATGTTTAAAATGCTTTCATGGAAAGTGAAGGGCATTAGAGACATACATAAATGTCAAAAAGTACTTTCCAGACTTGGGGAAATGAAACCAGGAATTGTGTCACTTCAAGAGACACATCTTTTGCCTGGAGGGGAAAACCTCTTGACTCAGGCCCCAATTCTATCCAATTTTCCAGTGCCGGTGCAGCCGTGCCAATGGGGTGTGCACCGCATCCTATGGTGGGGAGACAGTCACAGAGGCCTCCTGAAGGTATGGGAACATTTGTCCCCTTACTCGGGGCTGCATTGCGGTTGCACAAGTGCTGGAAAGTTGGATAGGATGTGGGTGAGGCTTATCTTGCAGGTGACTCTATGAGCTCAAGCGATGTGGCTATTTTGATTCATTGGTGTGTAACTCTTCAAGTTTTTCAGGTCATAGGAGATGCAGAGGGTAGATATATAATCTTAGTGGTCAAGTGGCAAGGCGTAACATTCACTATTTTCAATGTATATGGTTTTAATCAAGATAAAGGTGTTCCATAATTGTTTTAATCACCCGGTTAATATAGATCAGGGGTGCCCAAACCCCGGCTCTGGGGCCACTTGTGGCCCTCAAGGCTTCTCAGTGGAGCCCCCAGTCTCCAATGAGCCTCTGGCCCCTGAGATTTGTTAGAGCCCGCACTGGCTCGACACAACTGCTCTCAGCGTGAGGGCGACTGTTTGACCTCTCATGTGAGCTGTGGGATGAGGGCTCCCTCCACTGCTTGCTGTTTCACATCTGTGATGCAGTAGTGGCAGCAAAGGAAAGGCCAGCCTTGCTTTGTGCAAGGCCTTTTATAGGCCTTGAGCTATTGCAAGACCTTCATTCATTCATATAAGTTAATCTTTAATATATTTATTATGTAAACTTATGTAAATTTATTCAAATTTTAAATGTAAATTAATTCTTTTTCCCCCCCGGCCCCCGACACAGTGTCAGAGAGATGATGTGGCCCTCCTGCCAAAAACTTTGGACACCCCTGATATAGATTATCATTATCTGGTCCTTGCAGATGATTTTAATGAAGTCTTATCCTTATCTCGAGTGTAGTCCCTCCTCTTTCAGAATTAATACTAAAGTTCGGTCAACACTTAAAATATATATTGAAGATTTAGACCTGATTGACCCCATGGCGTGCATTGCATCTTTTAGATAGAGAATATAAATCTGTCTCCCCAGTCCACCATACCTGTTCTAGAACAGATTATTTTTTGGTATCCAAGTCTTTTTTTTATCTAAGATTATGCAAACTGACATTGACCTTGCTGTTTTATCAGACCACTCTCCAGTTTCGATATCCTTCACAATCTCGGATGACGCGAAGGTATTTAAATCATGGTGTTTAGATATATCCTCCTTAAATGATGAAAACTTCAAGCATATGATAAATAATGAAACTAAAGAATTTTTTGAATTTAATGAAGTGTTTCATCACAATTTTCTTTGTGGGAGGCATATAAGACATGGAGAGGTAAAATTATTTCTTATTCTTCCTATAAGAAAAAATTAAAGGCAATGCGAGAGGAGACATTAAAATCAAATTGCAATATCTAATTCACCAGTTGGCTACATTGCCTTCACCTGATACCTATGCTCAATTACAAAAAGTGAAAATTGAATTGGAGAAGATAATTTCTGAGAAGGTGGAATGTGCAATGATTTGTTTATGTCAGATGTATTGGGAGAGTGGTGAGAGATCAGGTAAGGTTTTGTCTCATCAACTAAAGCAGCAAGGACTTAATAAACATATTCCTATTATAAAGGATGAGGATGATAATCTTTGCTCTAATCTTAATGGAATAAATGAGCAATTTTTCAGATTTTACTCTAAGTTCTATGGATGTGACAGGGAATCTCTGAATGAGGATATAGAATCCTTTTTCCTAGATGTGAAGCTGCCTGGATTAAGTATGGACCAACAAATCCTGGCTGACCCAATTAACAGCCCAATCCTGAGCTGCGGCTGAAGGCCTGTGCCTCCCGCACTACCGCGGGAGGCGCCTCGGGAGAAGGAGACATTCATCCCCTTCCTTCGAGTAAGGTAAGCAGCCCCGCAATGGGGATACTCACTTTACCGCTGACAAAAGGTCGGTGGTAAGGGAAAGGCGCTCCGTGCCGCCGACCACAGGATTGGGCTCTAATATGGAGGAAATTAAAAGTTCAGTTTTTTAAGCTGTCATTAGGAAAAATACCAGGGCCCGACAGATTCTCCATGGAATGGCACAGGATGTTCTCTGATGTTTTAGCCCCGCTGTTATTTTTGTTTTACAATGAGATTTTCACAACAGGTATGTTCCTTCTATCGCAGAAGCCTATATTACACTTATTCCAAAACCAGATAAAGATTATACTGATTGTGCTAATTATCGTCCTATATCGTTAAATGAATGTGGGCGCTAAAATTTTATCTGTGATGCTAGCCAGTAGATTGCAGCAAGTTATTAAAACACTTGTACATCCTGATCAGATTGGATTTATACATGGTGGGCAAGGGGTTTTAGCACCTAAGATTAGTAGTAGATTTGATTGGAATCTAAAAAAAACCCATTACAGCCCAATCCTGAGCTGCCAGGGGCGCCCCGGCTCGGTGGCACTGAGGAGGGCTGCCACTGAATCCTGGGCCTCTCACGCTACCACAAGAGGCGCCTCGGGAGAAGGGGATGTTTGTACCCTTCCCCCAATTAAGGTAAGCAGCCCTGCAATGGTAAAGGTGCTCATGTAGGGTGTGCAGCCCTCCACAAGTGTCTTGGATCCTGTGGAGTGGAGCTCTGTGGATCTGCCTCCCATCCCTCCCCCAGGCATGCATCCCGCCTGCCCCCCTCCCCGCGTCACACCTCCCCAGCACACCTCCCTCCACCTTCTCTCTGCCTCCGCTGGCCTCCCCCCTCCCCAGAATGCCTTCTCCCCGCCCCTGTCCACGCCCCGCCTCCCATTCCGCAGCCTGGCGGTCCCGGAGACTGCTGAGCTGCGGAACCTGTGCGACTGCCACGCACTAGCGGGCTAGCACAGGCGGGAGCCCGGCAGCGAGCCCCGCGAACGTGCCTTATGGTACATTTGTGACTGTGGTCGGTGGCACGGAGCTGTGCCGCCGAACACAGGATTGGGTCTTAGTTCACTATTATCTCATTGAACGCTGAGAAGGCCTTTGACTGGGTTCAATCGAAATTTATTTTATCTAGTCTCATAAAATTCGGAATACTTCAAGAGTTTTTACAATGGGTTCAGATTTTAAACTCTCAGCCCACATCACAAATAATAACAAATGATTGCTTATCTCCCAAAATATATTTGGGTAAAGGAACCAGGCAGTGTTGTCCACTCTCCCCTCTAATCTTTGATCTCTGTTTAGAGCCTCTTGCCTGTGCAATTAGGCAAAACTCTAGGATTCAAGAAGTTAAATATAATCACTAGTGAATTGTAGTGATTGTTATGTATACTGATGATATATTGCTATTTATTGCAGACCCCCTTGTGTCTGTACCTGAATTACTGAAACTCATTAACATTTTCAGTAGTATTTCTGGCTGTGCTATTAATTGGAGCAAATCCGAAGTATTGCCTCTTGGGGACAGTATTTTGCAAGACATATTTAGTGTGTGGAACTTTAGATGGTGTCCTGAGTTTATTAGGTATTTGGGAATTTTTATTCCTAGAGATATCAAGCAGATGATTAAATTGAATCTTGACAAGCTGATACCTGATATCTCATTTGATCTTGATAAATGGGCATCCCTAAATCTGTCTCTATGAGGAAAAGTGAATACATTAAAAATGAATATTATTCGTATTATAAATGTACTACAGGCAATTTTTTTATATATACCACAAAGGGCGCAATCCTAACCCCTTATGTGTGTGCTTTCCAGCACTGACATAAGGGCAATGCAGCTCCGAGGTAAGGGAACAAACATCCCCTTACTTTGAGGAGGCCTTCGTGAGTGACACCCAACTGCAGGATGTAGCACATGTCCCATTGGCTATGCCAGTGCTGGAAAGCACTGACATAAGGGGTTAGGATTGCGTCCAAAGTTATTTTAATAAGTTTTATATTTCTTTTAGGAAGTTTTTATGGGACTCTGCAACACCAAGGATTTCCTTAAAACAGATGCAGATGTCGTATAAGGAGGAAGGGTTTGGACTTCCCGACCTTAATCTGTACCATTCTGCATACCTACTAACTTTTAGCAATAGATGGGACAACCAGCAAAGTGAGATACCATCATAGGTGGCACTAGAAATGTCTGTGTTAGCCGCATTGTGTAAATTGATAGCATTGGGGTCTAAACATGTTAATAATTGACAAGTGCCCATGACAGTAATCTTGGCTAGGTATACTTGGAATATGATGGCATGGAAGTTTGAATTTGATCCCTATTCCCACTGTAGACTAATGTTATGAATGAATCCAACTTTATGGATTAATAGTGAATCTTTTCTATGGAGGAGCTGATCTGATAGGGCAATTTTTACATTAGATCAACTTATTGATCAGGATCAAGAATTTTTCTCATTTGATAGACTTAGTGAACAGTATGATCTTCCAAAGTCCGCTAGCTGGCAATATTTACAATTGCAACACTTATTAGTTTCTAAATTTGGTCCCTCTGCACTATCTACCTCACAGACTCCTCCACTTCTAGATGTACTTTTGCAGTCTGTTGGTATGAAGAAGCCAGTAATATTTGTTTATAAATATCTAATGACATGTTTAATACACTATTCCAAACTAAATGGAATTCTGAATTGGAATGCTCTATCCTGGGTGAGCAATGGGATGTGGCACTTAAGAATATACACACAATATCTAGAGATCTTAGATTATGCCTAATACAGCAAAAAATACTTTTTAGAATATATTGGACACTGCAGAGGCTATACCTTAAAGGTTTTAGCAATGAATCCAGATGCTGGCGATGTTTGAGTCTGAATGCAACACTTACACATGTGTTGTGGTCATGTCCTGTTATTGTAAGCTTTTGGGATGAAATAATTAACATTATAAAGACTGCTGCAGCAACCTTTGATTTTTATGGATATGTACGTAATCCTCTTTCTTCTATTTGGAGACTAACAGCCCAATGCTATGCATGTCTACTCAGAAGTAAGTCCCATTAGAGTCAGTGGGGCTTACTCCAAGGAAAGTGTGGCTAGGATTGGGCTCTTAGACCTGGACAAGTGAAATGGACTCTGTGCCCTCACAGTAGCAAAAAGACTTATATTACTTCATTGGAAGGAAGGATGCTTACCTACATATGCCCAATGGATGGAGGATAATTTGCATTTATCAGTATTCGAGTGAATGGCATATTGGCGTCAGTTGCGTATGGATATATTTGAGGATATCTGGAGGCCATTCCTTGATATAACAACATACGCCATATGTAGTGTTGATATGCAGATTAACTTTGGTCATGTATATGTATATATATTTTTTCCTTTTTTTAAACCTTTTAAAAAAAGGTATGTAACTCTTTTTTTTGTTTATGTAATAAAGATTTTTTTTTTTAAAGGATTGAACTATGGCCAGTGTTCCCTGCACTGGGGTCTGCACCAGTGTATGGACCCCTTCTATAGCTGCAAGACATTGTGACTGCACCTTCAGACATTTGGAAATGATGTCATTGCCAAATTTCTGCATTGCAGAGCTCTGATCTGTGCAGAGCTCAGCCTGGAGGTGCGCAGAAACTTGACTGCGCACTTGAAACTTGAGAGGGAGTAGTGACTCTAATTAATAATAATAATAACAATAATAATAACAGGTATTTATATACCGCCTTTCTTGGTCTTTATTCAAGACTTTATTCAAGGCGGTTTACATAGGCAGGCTTTATCTAAATCCCTATTTAAATAGGGATTTTTACAATTTCAAAGAAGGTTCTTTCTTTCAAGAACTACTACATTCAAGGTGTTTCATTCCGATCTGGCTTCACATTCTGGCCTCCATCCTCCCACGCTCCGAGCAGATGGAATTGCTCGGCTTCAGCTTGTCAGCTGCTCCAAGGTTGCACGGTGCCGGTGGTCTCGAACTGGCGACCTTGTGGATGTTATCTTCAGGCAGACGGAGGATCTACCCTCTAGACCAGACCTCCTCCTGACCTCAGTATAATTCCCCTCTTGCCCTTGGCAGAACAGTGGGTGGATCTGGTCCTGGACAAGGGGTGGGACCAGTGATGGGTCCCGTGTCTCATACTTATTTACTTCATTTATTTATTGGGCTCATGACACGAAAAAGGTTGAAGACCACTGCTCTAAAGGAGTAACTCTGGAGGGAGGTCTTGATGTTTTCTCATTTACAGAAAACTAAAGCAGGCCTCTACCTCATGATCAACACTTGTAATAATCAACTAGTAATTTTCTGCCAATCTAAACAATTACAAAAAGATTTCAAAGAGGAAAAACTCATTTGAAGATGTTGTTTTTATTTGTTCAGTTTGCATGCACAGTTAAAATGACTACTAAAGCAGTTGAAGATATCAGAGTGAATGAGTTTCGGTGTCAATCTTGACTTTGGACTCTGGTTCAGGGTTAAATAATTCAGTTGCAAAAGCAAACCTTTGTATCCTTATGGTACCATTACAAAGGTTTTTTGGTTTTAAGATCATATTAAACAAAAACCGTATTTTGTGCTTGGGTGCTTTTCTCCCTCTTTTATCATATTAAGAACTTGGGTTGAAATAAAAAGTTTGCTTTGAAGCAGTCAATTGTGACAAAGCAACATAGATTTCTCCTCAGACTTATGCCACCTCCCGAGGTGGTGCAAGGCTGAGGAGACCCATTGGGGACGTGGTGGCTTACCCAGGGGTAAAGGGAATAGTTTCTCCTTGCCTCCGGCTGAGCCACTTCTGGCCCCAATCTTGCGCTGGATATAGCGTTGGCCTCATGGCTTGCCTGTTCCAGCACAAGATAGGATTGCGCTATTATTTATGTATTTAACTTGTTTTTCTTCCACTTACTGCCCAATTCAATCATCAGGCTCCTTTGCTGGAACTCATATGCTAGCAGCACAGCCCAACTTATAGTGTTACAAAACGCAACATGCTGCTGTGTGCTACCTGGCCACTGCCAGAAACAGTGAGTGCTGCTGGCTGTGTGGCAGCGGCCCTCTTCAATCTCCCAGTGCCCTGCAAGTCAGTGGCAGGGGTGGGCTATGGGCAGGGAGGAGCAGAGCATTTTGGGAGAGAAATTGGGGGAGAGAAGGAAGGGTGGATCCAGCAGCAGTCACACACACTGGCTCTGATTCCCTCTTTTTAAAATCTCCCCACCCATTTTCTCTCCTCAGACATACATCACTGAAATGGTGTTTGCCTTCAAGACACAGATGTTAGCTCTGAGTTCTGAGTAAGACAAAAACACAGCTAAGGAATTGGTCCAGGAGCAGGTGCAGGCTGCTGAGCCAGAAAAATCAGCACACACCTGTAACAGCCACACCCTGGGTGTAACCAAGCCTACGCTGATTGGCTGACCACACCACTTAAGGGCTAGTATGCTGAACCTCCAGTGCAGCAGTAGGGGAGTGGTTGGAGACAACTGAGGAACTGCTGCCAGTGACTGTGGAGGCTGGATATATATGTATAAGTTTTGTTAACATTGGACTGACTGCTCTTCGTGCTGACTAGGACTGTTTATTGACTAATCTGCTTGTGATATCCCATGCTCAAAATACAACTGCCGCTTGAAAGTTCTCTGCTGTTTCTTGCAACCTGCTCAACTTGGGCAGAACACAGGGACCTAACTACAAAGAACCTTAACAACAAACATTCCTATGGCATGCAGTTCCTTTGAACTTACAGACCGGTCTTATCCTTCCAGGCACCCATGGCTCCAGCAGCACCAAAATGGCGTCCACAGATATCCTGGGTGCTGGGATACTGCCAGAAGTCTCCTCAGGGGAAGGGAGTGTTTGTAGACAGCAGCTGGCATCAATGGGTCTCCTCAGCTCTGCACCTGTGTTTGAGTGGGTGCAGAGCCATGCAGACCCGTGTCAGGCTACCCAGGCTGGGAGGATAGGATATGGCATCAGAGCCTGACTCCATCAATGCCCCCCTCCTGGGCCTGATCCTCCCCTCCTTCTGCCTTATTCTGCCCACTCCCTGCTTCCCCCCTGCCCTGAAAATACACATGGCTAGCTGGCTGGCACTGGAAGAGCACCGGCCAGCCATCCATGCAGTGCTAAGACACAGTGCTGACTGGTGCTGGCCCAGCGCTGGCACTCCCTCTTCCCCCAGTGCCTTATAGCACATTTACAACACCTAGCGCTGATACTGATGTGTTGGGGGCCAGGAAAAAAGGTTAATTTACATTTCAAATTTGAATAAATTTACATAAATGAATACATTAGCGATGGAACTTATATGAATGAATGAATGTCTTGCAATAGCTCATGGCCTATAAAAGGCCCTGCACAAAGCAAGGCCAGCCTTTCCTTTGCTGCCACTGCTGCATCACAGACATGAAACAGCAAGCAATGGAGGGAGCCCTTGTCCCACAGCTCACACAAGAGGTCGAACAGTTGGCCGTCACGATGAGAGCAGTTGTGTCGTGCCAGCATGGGCTCCAGCAAGTCTCCTGAGGGCCAGAGCTCATTGGAGACTGGAGGCCCCCTGTGTTACCAAAAGGGCTGTTTTGTTTAGGGGGAATTATTACACTACCCTATTTGGAACCTCAGAATCGCAGGCTGGATAACAAGACGGCGTAATGCAGAGAAATTCCCTTTAGCTTAAAGAGGAGACTGGGAGAAAGATAACTTTTAATAAAAGATTATAGTTTTATTACAAAAGCACAAAGGTAAACATGATGCACATGGAAAAATGGTAGGCAATGTTCCTTGGTCCTAGTACTTGAATCCAGTGTACCTAGCTTTCATGGTGGTTGCATGTAAAAAGTATTTGGTGCATCTGAGGAAATTAGAAAAAGGGAAAGGTTGCAGGGAAGGATTTTAGGGTTCCTGGTCTGCCAAACCCAGTTGCTGACTAAAGATGGGGAGAGAAGGGGAGAAAAAAGGGGGGGGAAAGAAGGGAAAGAGTTCCAGACACAAGATAGTTACCTGTCTTGTAGAGCAGTTGGATGGGGGGGGGGGAGAGAGTCCTGTGAAGGACCCTCTGACACAACACAGATGTGTTGTGTCCTTGAAGGGGGGGCAGAGAGAGAGCATGTGGCAGCCAGCCCTCTCTTAAAAAGGGGTTTTTTAGAACGTGCTGAGCTGGATGGTAGCTTTTTTTACCACCACCCAGCAGGATACTTTGAGTAAGTAAAAACAATGAAAGGATCAGGAAGTCAGTTATCAGCAATGGCTGGCTTCCTAGGTGGGGGGAACTTACACAATACAGTGACTACAGTAACCCAGGAAGGCAGTTCAAATTTGCATAGAGTACTTAAACAGTGATTGAGTTAGGAGACACTTTTGCAAACAGTGATTGGGTTAAAACAATACAATGAATAGGAGTGCGGCTTTTATGTAAGGCTGACTTTATGATTTTAACCTGAAATGGCTTTTATACTTTATTAAACCTTTTTAATGAAATCAGGCAATTAAAACTTCTTATAATAGCTCCTATATGTCTATATATGTTGGTTACATCTTTTAGGGACAAAACTATTCAAAACATTGAAGAATAAGTGGGAGGCAAGCAAACATAATGATATACATATAAAGCTTCTTAGCTAAAACAATAACACTTGTCCTTTGGTTTAAAAAGCTTGTAAGAATAATGATTTTAACTGCAAACTGTTTAAAACGTTTCTCTAAACTGGAAAGTCTCTGTGCTTGATATCTGCCTTTAGTTTGCCCACAGAAAGCCTATTGTTCCTCTAAGTTATCTCTCTTGTTCTGCAGCCAAGAGCTACTTGACAGTCTGCCAATTTTTAACTGTCAGCTTGCAATTTTCAAACAGACAGTAAAAATGGCTTTTACGCTTTTTTTAAGCATATGAGTATCCCTTATTAAGCTTCCTAGCCCTAATGATTTACCATAGTGGCTTAGCATAAATGGTTTTCATTCTATACCCTCTGTCACAACCACCTGTCTGTTGCAGTTAGCCAGCAGTTTCCTGTTTTCCTTTTAACTGCAAAAGTTCTGCAAAACAACTTCTTGCGGTCAAAGCTTGTGTCTGCAACACCACTTCCTCTTTAACACAGACACAGGGGTATGTCCAAGCATTCAGCTGAACTAAACAACCAAGTACAAGGGCCTACTTTAGTCAAGCACTCTGTGCATGCTCAGAACAGGCTCAAATAACTCTGCTCATGTACAAAATCCCAGAAATTTCCACTAGGCTCTTCCCACAATGTGAAACCGTTAACAAATCCTATGTATCTATAATGCTAATCATAATGTTGTAATGAGCCTCTGTAAGCCTTGAACCTCTTTGCAACTCGCAGTTGGGTATTATCTTACTATAATCAGGGTGCAATCATAATCCCTTATGTCAGTGCTTTCCAGTACTGACATAAGGGCAATGCAGCTCCAAGGTAAGAGAACAAACATTCCTTTACTTTGAGGAGGCCTCTGTGAGTGACACCCAACTGCAGGATGCAGCACATGTCCCATTGGCACCACTATGCCAGTGCTGGAAAGCACTGACACAAGGGGTTAGTAGTAGTAGTAGTAACTTTGTCATTGTGCTACAGCACAACGAAATTTATGCACCTTTGAGATATAAGCATAAATATATACTACAATTCCAACAATCACACTTTACACACTCACCCACACATTCTATACAACATGCATCATAATATAAAAAGAGTATAACAAACCATAATGCCCAGGAGCATGGTAACAACTATATTGCCTTAGTCAACATAATTATGGCTGTGGGATAAAAACTGTTCAGGAATCATGTGGTGCATGCTCTAATAGTTGAATTAGAATTGCACCCTCAATGTGTTATTTATTTTACTAAGGGTGCAATCTTAACCAATGTTCTAGCACTGGCATAGCGGTGCCAGTGGGGCATGTGCTGTATCCTGCAGTTGGGGTGCAGTCATAAAGGCCCCCTCAAGGTAAGGCAATGTTTGTTCCCTTATCTTGGAGTTGCATTGCCCTTATGTCAGTGCTGGAAAGTAGATTAGGATTGCAGCCTATGTTTGGTAAGTCTTAAAATGTAATCCTATCTTATCAAATCAAATACCTCTAGTCATATGACTCTCTGAATCCTCCACAGTGTGCCATTACAGGGCAGCTTGAAGGCCATTTGAAATTCAGCTCAGAAGCCTCTGAGATGTTGAGGCCATCCCTAAAGCATTTCAGAAAGATACTGGCCTAACCCTTGCTTTAACCCAGGGGAAGAGTTCCCACAACCTCTTTAGGTAGCTCTTCCTGTTCTGCGTTACCCTTACAGCTAGGAAATGTTTCTGGTTATTCCTGTTTCCTGAAAGCAGAGGGTTCAGTAAACTGCTGGGAAATTGAAACAGGCATTTATTTCCTCCAGCAGAAGGGAGAATCACAAGCATGTTTTAGATTTAGTTAGGAATTATAGCCCATCCTCTCTCAAGGACTTCACTTGATGACTGTTATACAGATGTGAAAAAGGTTTCCCACTGTAATGACTGACAAACTAGTCCCACTTTCTTGAACAGTGAGATGTTAAAGGTGTAAGGGTTCGGAGACAACAACTCTGCCTGGCCTTCTAGGTTGTGATGATAGCACAACATATGAGGAGATCATAGGGTGCGAGCGGGAGCTGTCCCTTTTCTTGGCACTATGGGGGGGAGCGGAGTTGTCCTATCTTTCAATTTCTTGCACTGTCCTTGCACTGGAGTCCTTTGAAAAGGGTGGTGTTAGGATGTATTGCCCCTTGTCATCCAGGGAGAAGTGTGCCTCTCCTGCTGCCATGTGTCTGTCAGGGATGTGCAGTGGGATGTGCAGGGAGGCAGGAGAGTCAGCGTCTCCCCTCGGGAGTCCTTCGAAAAGTGGCACCACCATGTGAGGCACCCAAGCACCCAAAACACACATGCTCTGCACTCCCTCCCTCCTTGCTCTGTGCGTTGTGGGTGCTTGGGTGCCTCATACGGCGGCAGCACTTTTCAAAGGACTCCAGTGAGGAGGCTCTGCCTCACTGCACATGGGTTGTGGGTGCTTGGGTGCCTCACACGGTGGTGGTGCTTTCCAAAGGACTCCGCTGGGGAGGCTCTGCCTCACCTGCCTCCCCACCCACCAAATCTCCTTGGTGGCCCACAGTCAGCACAGCTGGCTGCAATCCTATCCATAGTTACCTGGGAGTAAGCCCCATTGACTATAATGGGACTTACTCCCGAGTAGTCACGCATAGCCTTGTGCTCAGTTGCTTTCTATGGGCAGTTCCGGGCAGACACAATATGGGTTCGAACGTCTAGCCGGAAGTTCGATTCTGCCCGCAATTCCTTCGCCCTTCCCGTGTCTTTCTCCCTCCCCCCACCGCGGCTATGGCTTCAGCATAGTCACGTGGGGTGGCGGATGCGGAAGCGTGGCTGTCTGGCCTGGAGGAGGGGGTCGCTGCGGTGTCTGAGGTTGCTAGGTAACGGTCGGCCGGACTGGGGGGAGGGGCATTCACGGGTTCATGACTGGTTATGCTAGTGCAGCACTGGAGGGGGGGCGCGCTGAGTGGAAGGGGCTCAGCTCGCTGGCCAAAGCCATGGGGAGGGCGCCCTGTGGAGTCGGTAAGGCGAGGTGCGCGTGGGCGCCTTGTACGAGAGGCATCTCTAAGCCACTGCTGCCCAATGTTGCATTTGCGCAACAGGGACCACGTGTGTACACCTGTAAGTGGTTGCAGTGGCTATAAGGGGGAGGAGACAGCCTGGGAGCCCCCCTGGGGGTTGGGGCTCTCTCACCACCCCGCTTAACACTGGGGGGACGACGACAAAAGGCACCCCCCCTTTTAGGACTTGGGGATGGGGCAGCACAGAAATCACACCAGTGGGAAACAAGTGTGTGAGGAGGAGCTCAAGCCTTTCCCAGGGAGTTCTGCCTCCTTCTGCCCCTGAGCCTTCCAGCCACAGTCACACATCCTGGGGAGGGGGTGGCTGCCTATGCAGGCAGGTGTGGTGGGTGGGGAGGCAGGTGAGGCAGAGCCTCCCCACTGGAGTCCTTTGAAAAGCTGCACCGTCGTGTGAGGCACCCAAGCGCCCACAACCCACGCGCTCTGCACGCCCTCCCTCCTCGCTCTGTGCGTGGTTTGTGGGTGCTTGGGTGCCTCACTCGACGGTGGAGCTTTCCAAAGGACTCCAGTGGGGAGGCTCTGCCTCACCTGCCTTCGCACCCACCGCACATACCTGGGCTGCTACCTGTTCAGCCCCAGGTAAAAAATATAGTTGTGGGGAGGGAAAGGGTTCTTGCTGGGACTGGAGTGCTAACTAGTTACCTGAGGAGACTGTGGTACCTCACTGTGCCCAGAGCCTCTTGCTGAGGGCTGTCTCACATTTTGCCTGAGGTGGTGAGTTGATTGTTTCAAATGTGCCCAGCCTGCCAATTGTGCTCACTTAAAATGCGTTGCTATGAGAGGGCTGATCTCAGGATTGCATGCTCCGCCCTTGAGGCTCAATGTTGTGTCACTTGTGTGAGTCCTAGATACTTGTGTATATAATTGTGTTTTATAATTGCTTTTCACTTAGTCAAGGACACCAAAATCTGGCTTCTTGGAAATACCTTGCTTCTCATTTGTTTCTAAGATTGCTGCCATCAGGGCTAGCAGGACCCCCCACTCAAAGATGAATAGAATAGAATAAAATCCTTTATTGGCATGTATAACATGCTGACTATATACATTAGAACTATATACATTAGATCAGCCAGGAAGCAAATCACCTTCTTGGTTGCACAGCTCAGTGAGCTGAGGCAGGAAAATTGCCACAGTATCAGTTATTTCCACCAAAGAGTCAGTCAGGAGGTAACATATTCTTGCCACATCAGTAAATCCTCCAAAAAAAGATGTTGAATTTATTTATTGGGCACATTGAATTCTGCACTCCCAGGCCAAATTATATGCTGTGTGCTGCAACTCCCGAACTTTGGCCTATGCACCAAATCAATTCCCACATATTTGAACAGTAATAATAGGTCATTTATGGGGTGACTGAAGCTGATACTGCCTCAGCTCAGTGCTCCTAATTAGACTACTTTGGCCATTATTTTAAAAACACCAGTTTGCTAGTACTTGTACAGTGTGGAAAATGCATAACTTATTTGTAGTGCTTTTCTTGTGATACCAATCAATCTTGTGATACCAATCAATGATGTTGGGAAGCACATGTGCTTCTTTGTCTGAGCTCTGGATCAGTGGTTCCCAAACAGTTTAGCACTGTGACCTACTTTTTAAATGGCACTCTATTGGGACCCGCCTAGCTTTATGAGACTAAAAAAAAAAGTCTAACTTTACCAGCCACTCAAGCCTCTGTTTTTATCCATTTTACTATGGGAGGGGGTGGATTCTGGAACATTTGTTGAACTCCATGTTCATCAGATAGGACCATTCTGGTGGGTTCGTGTTCCTTTTTGGAGGGCTTTCAATAAGAGCTGAGGCACGTTAGCCTACCTGTGGGTAAACATGCACATGTGGATCAGTTTCACATTCCATAGGTTTCAATACATTGTCACTGTTGGCTATCAACTTGTAAGTTTTGTGAACCACAGAAAATCAGATTGCAACCCATTGGTGGGTCCTGACCCACAGTTTCAAATCCACTACTCTACATTCCTTTGTTCAAGTTAAAATAGTTTCTGGAGCACAAAAGAGAGAGAGAGAGAGAGAGAGAGAGAGAGAGAGAGAGAGAGAGTTCTACAAGCATTGTGATTTAACAGATTAGCTGAAAAGCCATGTTATGAAAACTTTAGTGGATGAATTGCACAGCTGTTTGGTTAAACTGCCCTGTGAAAACTTTCTCTTTCAACAGATTGACCCCACTAGTACTATCATGCCCAGCCCTCGGAACAGCCCAAAGAGCAGCCGTGAGAGACGGGCTCATAGCAATAGGTTGGAGTTCTTATCGTTGATGAGTCCACGAAGTCCCATGCCCCCAGAGAGCCCCTCACGTCGCAAAGACTCTACAGCCAGTGCTGGTCCTCCACAGGCTCTTCCTGAAGAGGACTGCATGAAGCTCAATCCATCTTTTCTGGGTATTGCCCTGCGCTCCTTGTTGGCCATTGATCTTTGGGCCTCCAAACAGCTGGGGGTATGTGCTGGAGAAAATTCTTCTTGGGGCAGTGCCCGTCCTCTCATGAAGGTCATAGAGATCTCAGGGCATGGCATTCCTTGGCTAGCAGGCGCATTGTATGGGCTTTACAGAAGCGGTAGCTCAGCAGGTCGTGAAGTGCTGATCAACCTTCTCTTTGGTAAGAGCTCTCATTCCTGTCTGTTCTTTACCAGTAAACACCCTCTGTCTTTTGAAATTGGTGACTGGTCTTATTATCCATAAACCTGGGAAAATTGAATAGTGAGGGAGGGCAATATCCTACCTCTACCCATCCTTGTGTACCATTTAGGGGAAGGACGTCTTATTGCAGTACTTTCTATTCACACATTTGAAGCTTTCCAAACTGTTGGAACTATATAAAGTATGCTTGACATAGGTTTACCAAAGCTAATATTTATTGTATCCTATTTTATGACTTTCTACTTCTGGAAAAGTATTGGAGGACTGGAATGTACTTCAGACATAAATTCAGAAAGTTTCAGATATAAATTTAGATATAAATTCAGAAAGTATGTGGGGTGATGTATCGCCAAGTTGGAGAAGGCCTTGTATGTCATCCAAGTCCAACCTCCTGCTCAAGACAGGAAATCCAGAACCAGAGCATCTCCAACAGTCTCTGCTTGAAGACCTCCAGTGAGGGAGAGTTTTCTGCTCCCTAAGGCTGGTGTTCCAAAAGTTCTACTCAGACTTTGGGACTGAGTAGTCTTTGAGGGGAAAGGGCAATGGCAGTGACGTGATCCCCAGGATTGTTCTTCTGCCATGGACAGAAGGGTTTTTTTTAAACTTACCTATGCCAGCACTGGCCTTTGGGAGGTACAGGAAGCCCCGTTGACGCCTCCACAGGGCTCTCCAAGACTCAGAATGACTAAAAATAGGGCTTGGAACCCACTTCCAGTTTTCAACTGCAAAACTGGAAGCGGGTTCTGAGTGCTATTTTTAGTCATTATGAGGCTTAGGAGCCTTGCGGAGGTGTTTGCGAAGCTCTCTGCATCCCTTCCCTGGAGGCTGGTGTTGGCTTAGGTAAGTTTTTAAAAAAATCCTTCTGTCCCCAGCAGCAGCGTGATCCTGGGGATTGCGCCGCTACCATCCCCCACTCCAACCCTTAAGGGGCCATAGCTCTTGCCTGGCTGGTGAGTCACAACCCACCAATTTGGGAACCGCCGCCCTAAGGCAATTATTGTCATTGTCGAACTGCACTTACTGTTAAGAAGTTTCTCCTAATGTTCAATCAAAATCTACCCACCTGTAATGTAAGCCTATTAGATCTATTCCTGCACTCTGATGCAGCAGAGAATAAGTCTTTGCCTACTTCCTTGTGACAGCCTTCCCTTTGAAGAGTATTGTGAGTCTTTTCAAAAGTATCTTAGTCTTTTCTAAACATACTCAGTTGCTTCAACTTCCTTATAAGACTTGTTTTCCAGACTCCTAACCATCTTCATTGCCCTCCTCTGAATCTGTTCCAGTTTATCTACGTCTCTATGAAGTGCAAGTAAAAGAACATGGAGTAGCAGGAGCTCGGTGCCACTCCTCTGCCCCCATTTCACCCTTAGAAATGGAATTAAATGGGAACAATCATTGCTGCAACTACCTAAACCTAGCAGTAGGAGGCTACTATGAGAAAAAAAAAATTCCTCTTAGGTCAGGAGAGTCCCCAAATCCAGGGGCTTCCTTAATACCAATAGCAGAAGGTTGGCCTTCCAGCAAGGTGAGGCAACCAGCTCCCTCCTGAGTGGACCAAAACCAGACTGAAAGAATACTACAATATAGGAATTTTATTTACAGAGATTGAAAATACACCAAAACAAGGGCAGGAGAATGACAAGGAGAAAACAAACCATGTTCAAGGAGTAGGCAATGATATGAGCATGAGGTGGAAGGATTTGACCAAAAGGAAACAGAATAAAACAAAGCATTACTGGATATTTCTCCTCCCCTTACTTGTGTTACTTTAGGACAGTGGTTCTCACACTTTTAGCACTGGGACCCACTTTTTAGAATGAGAATCTGTCAAGACCCATCAGAAGTGATGTCGTGACTGGAAGTGACGTCATCAAGCAGGAAAATTTTTAACAATCCTAGGTTGTAATCCTGCTCACACTTACTCAGGAGTAATTCCCACTGACTATCATTGTTAAAAGCATATACATAGTAACCTGCTCAAAGTACAGATCTGTAACATTTCCCCAAATGCAGTCACATACTATAGCAGCATCAAGTCTAATATATTAAAAACAAAATATTGAAATGAATGGAGACCCACATGAAATTGGCTCGCGACCCACCTAGTGGGTCCCGACCCACACTTTGAGAAACTCTGCTTTAGGAAATTAGGCTTTCCGCCCATACCTAGGCAGGTAATCCCCATCAATGCATTCAATACTTGGATGAGAGACCAGGGCAAAAGTGTAAAGGGGAGTGCATGACTCTGCTTTTCATAACCTGTGGACTTTGGCCAGATTTTACTTGTGGGATTGAATATTGGGGGTAGGGGATGTCATCTAAGCCTTTACTTTCCCACTCTTGGGAAGCTTCTGAGAGGAAGAATGTGCAGTCTCCCAATGACCTTTAGCACTCTGGCATATCCATTGAGACACTCCTTGCCTTATTCACATCCTGACCTTTTCCTCTGTTGCTGGTGGCTTTTGTTTCTAATTGTATTGCTTGAAGATTGGCAGATGTGATGTGGTGCTGTTTAGGTGCTGATCACAATGCATGCCTTTTGGACCACTGGTGAAGAGTGTATGTGGTGGCAAGAAGCCTCAGCTTCTGAGCCTTTCTATTGTCTTCAGCGGAGGATGCTGAAAGTATATACAGGTCCAGCCTTGTTATACACGGCTTTGACTCAACACGAATGGCCCCTGCAGATGAGAAGGAATGTGCTGATCCCTGGAGAAGGGAAAAAATGCACCCCTTTAAAATCACAGTTTAAAAAACTGCTTTTTACTGTTGTAGAGAGACAGTCATGTAAGTGATTACAGGTATAACCTAAATATCCACATATTTTTCTGTTTCAAAGCTGATGAGAAGTGTCCTTTAAATTAAAGGAAAACAGTCATTTAATAATGCCGGAGAGGGCAGCCAGCTGACAATCCATCAATCATTCTCTCTGCAGGCTTCTCCCTTCCCCCTGAGCATGTGAATGAAGGGTAAATGGCAGTGATTATCACCTTCTCCATTCTTTCCCCCTTGCTGGGGCTCCTGGTGAAGGGAGGGATTGCCTCCTAGTGAAACCTAAGTGCCTGGAGAGACACTGATTGTCTCTGTGTGCATTACAAAGGTCATCAAGGCTGTTTTTAAATCACCAGAACTAAGAGACTTTGTTTTTTAAATTGATTTGCTATAGTGCATGTTTTTTGCCATCAACCTGAGTGCTTGGAATGGAACCCTCAAGAATAATGAGACTCAACCTGTACTCAAGCTGCAATCTCACCCACACCTCTCGGGGTCCTTATGGGAAAGGCTTGACGCAGTTTGTTGCTCTAAGAAGCCTGAAACTTCCAATGGGCTGATCTTACTGCTCAAAGATGGGAGTGCTAGGAAGGACTCAAATGAAAAGGTTCTTGGTGATATTTTCTTGGCAATATTGCTTGTTCTGAAGTTTAGCTGTCTGCCTGTGTAGTGTCTTCCCAGGACAGAATACTTTGGTTTGATTTGTTTCTCCTTGAGCTTATTCCTTTATGGATATAGATGAGCATTCTCTTCTACAAACATTGCTTAAATTTGCTTTCCCTTACTCCCTGCTCTAGAATTCTCAGAGCTGAAATTCTTTTGAGGAGTTATGACTACTGAACAAAATGAGCTTTGTACTGCTGATGTGAAACCGATAACAAATCCTGTGTATAATGCTAATCATAATGTTGTAACATGAGTTTTTGTAAGCCTAGAACCTCTTTGCAACTCGCAGTTGGGTGCTATCTTACTATAATCAATTCGTTAGTCCCTAAGATTTGTTGTTTATGCTATTGCTCTTTAAAATGTCTGAAAATTCTTTATTCACTTGTCTCCTAGCTCTGGTGCTCGATGTAGTTTTGGTGGCGGCAGTGAAAGGACTGGTAAAACGAAGGCGCCCAGCCCACAACAAGATGGACATGTTTGCCACTATCTCCGTGGACAAATATTCCTTTCCATCAGGCCATGCCACCAGAGCTGCCATGGTTTGCAGATTCATTCTACATCACCTCGTACTGGCTGTCCCCTTACGTGTACTGCTGGTACTATGGGCTTTTGTTGTAGGAATCTCCCGAGTCATGCTGGGAAGGCACAATGTATCAGATGTGATCTTTGGGCTAATCATGGGCTACGTGCAGTACAGCATAGTGGAGTATTTCTGGCTATCACCTTTCAGTGCTCCTGCTCTTTTTACAGCATGGAGTTGATGATCCTTAATAATACAGTTCCAAATGTAATTAGGTTGATTGTTGCACAAACAGTAACCATTCATTAAGCTTCATCATATGATGGGTAGGACTGACAAGATTATTTCTGGTTTATTTTGGCATCACTTGAAAAGGTGCCATCTTGATGCCATCCTGCTCTCTGAATGTATTGCTGGGTTGCAGCATGAACCAACCCAATAAAACTGCACCTAGCATCCACTCGCAAAGCTCTTTGACTTTTGAGATGACAAAACACGGGAACTCTAATGCAGTTCTGACGCCAGCTAACCAATCATAGCACCCTTATGTTTCATATGATTTTTGATTGTCAGCAATACTGTGAACTGGCAAAATTGGTGTCTCTATAGCACAACTATTATATTGGTACTATCTTACATGAGTGGTAGATAAAATTTTTAAACAAAGATTGTTTGTAGATAGTGTGTAAAAGAATTTCTGTTTTGTATATTCTTGCTGGCTTGCTTCTGAAATTCTGATAATGGCGTGTGCTGTGGTTGTTTAACTTTCTGACATGAGTAGAATGGCAGGCTTTCATTTTCTGGATGCTTTTTGTGAGCTCCCACTTCTGCAGTGTTTTCCAGAGAAGGCTGAAAAAAATTAGGACTTCCATTTTTTTAATATCATGGCAAGTTGGGGAAAGGGATAACTTAGCAGTTAATCTTCAATTTATGGAGCTATCAGTGTTCATTGTTTTTGCATGATGATAGATAGCTGAGTATTCCAGTACTCTCGAAAGCATTATGTGAACCAACTGGGTTTTTAAATTCTATATTTGCTTATCTCTGACAGTGTATTGTATACTTACTGTCACAGAATCTAGAAGCTTTCAGTAGAAGTATTCGCTGCTACTCATGTCTATATCTAAGAGTGAACTGTGTATACCTGCAGGTAGATGGTTTACAATGTACAGTATTTTGTGTTCTAAATAGAAATGAATTTTGAAGCCACATAAATTGTGCTGGAATTTCGGGGAAAAGTAGAGATTTTTGTCAAGCACGAATTGCTCTACCACTTTTAGAACATAAAATGTATAATACAAATTTCTTCTCCCCCATCATTACTATTTTGTAAAATAAACGGTATGTAGATTGTAGTCAAACAACAATTTCATATATACTCAGTGTTAAGAGATAGAACTGCAGTTGCATATCTGCAAAAGGAAAATGTATTTTTGCCAATTGATAGTCAAGAATATAATAAATTTGAAAGTCTATCAAAACAGTAAACCAAAAGGAAAATTGATGTGTGTGTTTTTTTAAAGCACATGTATTTCAACATTTCAATGCAAAAATGAGTTCCTAGAGAGGTTGGGAAAAATCTGTATAAATGTAACTAACTCAATGTCATCGATCATTCTAAAATAAAAAATATTTTATAAGAGACATTGGATTGAATCCAAATTAAGTTTAGTTGTGTTAAATATTTATACATACCGATTTTCAGCAATAAAAAGTTCATAAACTGGTGAACATAGCAAAATCAATGAAAATATGGTTTCCTGTCCCACATATTGTGCTATAATTTTTTCTGTTGTATCCAACCAGAAACTATGGAGGATGCCGCTTGACGCCAGTTCTCCTCAGGCATATTCCCACAAAGTATGATGCCATTGGCCTGGTGCACAGGACCGTTGAGAAATATAAAAGACAGAGATAGAAGGCAGCCAACCTGGCATCAAAACTGGCATCATCCTCCATTGTTTCAGGATTAATACACAACAGAGAAAATTATAGCACAATATGCAATACAGACAGGAATTACCTCTTCATTATACTGACTTCATGGAAAGAAAATGCCTTTATTGATGTCTGTCTCTTTGTAATGCAGGGCCCTTGCTTCTTGAGGGCCACTAATTCTTTTTCTGTAAATGACTTATTAATGAACAAGCATACTGCCTCTTTTCTATTAAACGGTCAGTTTAGCAGGCCCTACACTGCTAATGCTAGCTTGCTGTTTTCAGTGCAATTCTAAGTACTCTGTATATCAGCTTGCTCAGTTATGAGCTGTTTTACAACTGTTTGTTGAAATCAAATTTCTACATGGTTTTTTCTGAGTTTTGTAAAAGTTTAGTGTAGATCTCATGTTGTAAGTTTTATATATTTGTTGCTGAGCTGGGTTTCCTGTCTTGCAAACAATGTATGTGGCTCATACAACTGGCAGCTAGATGATTATACTATGACAGTGATGCACTGACTGCTCTGTACTGGTGTGTGTGTGTGTGTGTGTGTGTGTGTGTGTGTTAAATGAGCTTGTGCTAGCAATGTCCTTTGAGAACAGATGTGTTATCTGTCAAAAGATAACAAAATAATTCTTTCTGGCCATTAGGTTTCATTGTGATGTTTCATTCTACAGTCCAGGAATGAAGTATTGTTGAATTTCATATCTTCCTTTAATATTAAAGGGTCAACCATTTACTTATACATTTGTCTAGTTGTTTTAATACATATGCTCTACAAGGAAATGTTAAAAAAAAACAAAGAACCAGCTGGGAGTTGCTTGGTATGGATATGACTTTGCAAGTAGTCTTTGTCTCTGCCACTTGCCTGCTTTCTTGAAAGTGGGGATAGTGCTTAATCTTTTCCAGCTGCTGCTAAATTAATATTCCATTATTCTTTCAGTCAGAACTCTTTCCTTTATATCTTTGCCAGAGGGACAGTAAGATGTGAAACATATGAGTTGAGGCAGATTGTATTGGCCCTGCTCTTCCATCCCACTCCAGCTGTGTCTAAAGGTGCACAGAAATACAGGATACCTGAACACGGATAGAGAAATGAGAAGTGTTATGTTTACTGTATTAGCTATTTAGAGATCTGTAAGGGGCATACCCAAACTGTGCTATTGCTAAGAGCTTATTTCTACACTGCACAATTAACAGTGTTTGAAAATGGTTGTGTTTTTACTCGGAAGTGAGTCCATTGTGTTCAGTAAGACTTGGGCTGTAATCCTATTTTATTCACCAGAAACAAATATCTCTAGCAAACATTTCCCTGTTTTTCTGGAAAGTGATCAGCCAAGGTGTATCCAAAGTTAGGTCGTCATCCTCGTTCATACCTCATGTGGAAAGAGCTCTGACCCAGGCTGTGGCATGAGAATGCTTTTAAGTGTCCTCTTGTGTCAATGCAAATCATTGTTATCTCCCAGTACTGATATCAGTACTTAGGTGGTTCATAAAAGAACACAGCATGACTCTGTGTCCTCTGTAATTAAGAGGACTGAAAGAAAAATACACCTTCATGTATACATAGATATAGTCTAGCTCTCATCTGCTCATGGTTATACTGCTGTTGAAAGACTATGGGGCAATGTAAAGAAAAGCTTAATGAAGCAGATTAACTGGACCCTTTTCAATCCAGTTTCAGGCCAGGCTTTGAGATGCAGATAGCTTTGGTCGCCTTGATTGATGCTCTGTGCCAGGGACTAGACAGTGGGGGATGCATCTCTGCTTGACCTCTCAGCAGCTTTCTACATTACCAACCATTGTGTCCTTCTGTGCTGATTGGCTGTGTTGGGACTTGGGGGCACTGTTTTGCAGTGGTTCCATTCCTTCCTGACAGATAAAACCCGGATGGTGAGGCTTGGGGGGGGGGGGGAGAGGTACTGGTTTGGCATCCTGGCTGCTGACTTGCAGGCTGCCACAGGAATCTTTTTTCCTCTATGCTGTTTAACATCTACATCAGTGGTTCCCAACTTTTGATTAGGTGCTAACCCCTTAAGGAGGGTAGTGACCTTACCAGGGAACCGTAGATGCCATTAGTATTGCACTTCTGGGTTTTGCCACCACTGTCTACATGAGTAAGTAAAAAATTCCTTTTTACTTGCATTTGGTGGCATGGTGCAGTGAAACCCAGAAGTGCTGTACTAATGGCACCTATGGGTATCCTGGTCAGGTCACCACCCTCCTTAAGGAGGCAGCATCCCAAAAGCAAACATGAGCGCCTGCCCTGGTGGGTTTTGACTCTCTGGTTGGGAAACACTGATCTACATGAAGCGGCTGGGAGTGGTCATCTAGGGATTTGGAGTTGGATGCCACCAATAAGCATATGACACTCAGCTCCATCTCTTTTTCACCAGTTTTCAAGGGAGCGGTCAGAGTTTTAGGGTCCTGCTTCAAGTGGTTGTGGCCTGGATCAGGCTAATAAACTGAAATAAAATCCAGTAAAGACAGACACCCTCATGATCGGAAAGGCCATGATGTGGTATCTAGATCTATAGATTGCTCTAGATGGGGTAACACTCCCTCTGAAAGAGAAGGTTCATAGCTTGAGAGTCCTCCAGGATCCATAACTGTCCCTGGAGGGTCAGGTGGCATCTGTGGCCAAGGGGGGCTTTTGCCCAACTTTGGCTGGTGTGCTGGCTTAGACCGTATCCGAGTCAGTCAGATCTGGTTATAGTGATCCATGCCTTAGTGACAGCTCATTTACTGTAATGCACTCTATGTGGAGCTACCTTTGAAAATTCGAAGTTGCAATTAGTGCAGAACACACTGGCTCAGGTGGTCACTGGAGCTCGGCAGGCTGAGCCTGCCATGCTGCTTCTGCAACGGCTACACTAGCTGTCCATTCCTTTCCAATCCCAATTCAAGGTGTTGGTGATGACATTTAAAGCAGTATAAGAACCAGCCATATAGAACCAGGACACTTCATGGACCATCTTCCCCCACATAATCCTGCACATCCTTTATGATAGTTGGATAGGGCTCTGCTTAAAATAACACCACCACCTGAAGCCAGAGGGATGGCAGCAAGGTGCAGGGCCTTTTCGGTTGTGGCAACACATATCTGGAACCAATTACTCTTGAACATTTAAGGACAGTTCCCTCTTTTTAATGTGTTATGGCAAGGTTTAGTATCACTTTTAATTGCTTTAAGTGGTTTTATCCATATGTTTTTATCTTTTGTATTTTTATTCTATATTATACACTGCCTTAAGTATAGGAAAGGCAGTATATAAATCTTTAAAGTAAATGTTAAGTGCACATGAACCTAAAAGTAGCGGCGTTCAGTTCATATCCTCACAGGTATAAATGGTCACGCAGTGAATCATAGCTCAATCCCACCTAACTCCTGCACCAAAGCCATAGGGACACCAGTGCAGCCTAATCCTTTGCTGGCAGCTCTAGCTTATCCCAAAGGAAAGCACAAAGCTGGGGCTACCAGTGCATGTAAACAGCAGGAACAAAAGAAACAAGGCACAGATGAAAAAGAAGCTGCGCTGGTGTACTGACCAAGATGCACATGCACAGTGTGCAACTGGACAAGGCGTGGCTAGCAACCAAGTGGAGCATGTGCAGGCACTTCCTGGCAACTGAGCCATGCATGTGCAGTGATCAACCGGCAACCGAGGCAAATGTGCTGAGGCAGTGAGGCCAGTGCACCTAACGTGCACAGTGCCCTCCCATGCATTCCTAAGCACTAGTTAGACCCTCAGCAGCCAGCTGAGCCCCACCCGGAACAATGTGTTGTAGACCCAAGGAAACACGCCGAAGATGGCACTGACAATGCCACCTGCTGTGAGGCCACCAGCGCATGGTGAACTCCCATACAGATGCTGCTGGTCAAGAGCTCCAGAGCCTTATCTAATGCACATCAACCCAGGAGTACATAACATAAGAACATAAGAACAGCCCCACTGGATCAGGCCATAGGCCCATCTAGTCCAGCTTCCTGTATCTCACAGCGGCCCACCAAATGCCCCAGGGAGCACACCAGATAACAAGAGACCTCATCCTGGTGCTCTCCCCTACATCTGGCATTCTGACTTAACCCATTCCTAAAATCAGGAGGTTGCGCATACACATCATGGCTTGTACCCCATAATGGATTTTTCCTCCAGAAACTCGTCCAATCCCCTTTTAAAGGCGTCTAGGCTAGACGCCAGCACCACATCCTGTGGCAAGGAGTTCCACAGACCGACCACGCGCTGAGTAAAGAAATATTTTCTTTTGTCTGTCCTAACCCGCCCAACACTCAATTTTAGTGGATGTCCCCTGGTTCTGGTATTATGTGAGAGTGTAAAGAGCATCTCCCTATCCACTCTGTCCATCCCCTGCATAATTTTGTATGTCTCAGTATGTCCCCCCTCAAGCGTCTCTTTTCTAGGCTGAAGAGGCCCAAACGCCGTAGCCTTTCCTCATAAGGAAGGTGCCCCAGCCCCGTAATCATCTTAGTCGCTCTCTTTTGCACCTTTTCCATTTCCAACGAGTAAGTCCCGTTACCCGTCCCGTTATATATTGATTATTTTGACGTGTTTTTCTTCTTGACTCCAGTTATGTCTGGTATATTGTGCAATAGATGTTTGTCTGTCTATAGCTGGAATATTTTGTCATTTTCATTTTCAACAACTTTTTTCTATTTTGTGATCCCACCAGTTTCTGACTGCAGTAGCTTGTATCATCATCATCACTACCATCATCCATTTTCAAATAGTCATATTGTTTTTGACTGGATTTTTTATATATCCACCTATTGAGTCCTTCCCAAGGGCCTAGGAGAGGCAGCTATTTTTGTTTTAATATTGTTATGTTACAAATATTGTGGTAGTATATGTGCTGTTCCTAGTAAGGTGGCCTTTTGTAATTGACTGATAGTGCTTGTGCTCATCCTAATGGTGTCCAAGTGCTTTTCCAGACTTTCTATCCAGACTTTCTTATCCTTCTTGTTGATGATGATTATGTCTGGTGCGTTGTGTGGCAGATGTTTATTGGTTCGTATTCTAAAATCCCAGAGCACTTTGTCTTATTCATTTTCTACCACTTTTTCAGTTTTGTGGTTCCACCAGTTGTTACCTGCAGGCAGTTTATACTTTTTACACAAGTGCCAGTGAATTCTTGTTGCAACTTTGTTGTGCCTTTCTTTGTAGTCAGTATGCACGATCTTTTTGCAGGAGCTGACTAGGTGGTCAACCGTTTCATCAGCATCTTTACACAAGTGACATTTGCTGTCTGTAGATGTTTGCTCAATTTTGGCTCTGCATACATTCGTCCTTAGTACCTGAGTGCCTGCCTGTGCTGGAAGAGCTTGACAGTGAACCAACCCTAGAAGAACTTCACGTGGCCCTGGACTCCCTTGCCTTTGGCAAGGCACCTGGAAAAGGCAGCATCCCTGCTGAAGTCCTAAACTGCTGCAAAGAGATCATCGTCACTGAGCTGCATGAAATCCTCTGTCTCTGCTGGAGAGAAGGTGGAGTACCTCAAGACATGAGGGATGCAAACATCATCACGCTGTACAAGAACAAAGGTGACAGGGGTGACTGCAACAACTACCGCGGCATCTCTCTCCTTAGCGTTGTAGGAAAGCTGTTTGCCCGAGTTGCACTAAAGAGGCTCCAGGTACTTGCAGAGAGCATCTATCCAGAATCGCAGTGTGGATTCCGAGCCAACAGGTCCACCACTGATATGGTATTCTCCCTTAGACAGCTGCAGGAGAAATGCAGGGAACAACGACAGCCACTCTTTATAGCCTTCATAGATCTCACAAAGGCTTTCGACCTGGTCAGCAGGGATGGCCTCTTCAAGATTCTCCCCAAGATTGGATGTCCACCCAGGCTCCTCAGCATCATCAGATCTTTCCACAAGGACATGAAGGGCACTGTTGTCTTCGATGGCTCCACATCAGACCCTTTTGACATCCGAAGCGGAGTGAAGCAGGGCTGTGTTCTTGCACCAACCTTGTTTGGGATTTTCTTTGCTGTCCTGCTGAAGCAGGCCTTTGGAACTGCAACAGAAGGCATCTATCTCCGGACCAGATCAGACGGAAAGCTCTTCAACCTCTCCAGACTGAGAGCAAAATCCAAAGTCCAGCTGAAATGTCTGCGTGACTTCCTCTTTGCCGACGATGCAACTGTCACTACCCACTCTGCCAAAGATCTCCAGCAGCTCATGGATCGTTTTAGCAAGGCCTGCCAAGATTTTGGACTGACAATCAGCCTGAAGAAAACACAGGTCATGGTTCAGGATGTGGACTCACCTCCCTGCATTACAATCTCTGCGCATGAACTGGAGGTTGTACATGACTTTGTGTACCTTGGCTCAATGATCTCCAACACTCTTTCTCTCGATACCGAGCTAAACAAGCGCATCGGTAAAGCAGCTACCACGTTTTCCAGACTCACAAAGAGAGTCTGGTCCAACAAGAAGCTGACGGAACACACCACGATCCAGGTCTACAGAGCTTGCGTCCTGAGTACACTTCTGTACTGCAGCGAGTCATGGACTCTTCGCTCACAACAGGAGAGGAAACCAAGCGCTTTCCACATGCGCTGCCTCCGACGCATCCTCGGCATCACCTGGCAGGACAAAGTTCCAAACAACACAGTCCTGGAATGTGCTGGAATCCCTAGCATGTACTCACTGCTGAAACAGAGAAGCCTGCGTTGGCTTGGTCATGTCGTGAGAATGGATGATGGCCGGATCCCAAAGGATCTCCTCTATGGAGAACTCGTGCAAGGAAAGCGCCCTACAGGTAGACCACAGCTGCGATACAAGGACATCTGCAAGAGGGATCTGAAGGCCTTAGGGATGGACCTCAACAAGTGGGAAACCCTGGCCTCTGAGCGGCCCGCTTGGAGGCAGGCTGTGCAGCATGGCCTTTCCCAGTTTGAAGAGACACTTTGCCAACAGTCTGAGGCTAAGAGGCAAAGAAGGAAGGCCCATAGCCAGGGAGACAGACCAGGGACAGACTGCACTTGCTCCCGGTGTGGAAGGGATTGTCACTCCCGAATCGGCCTTTTCAGCCACACTAGACGCTGTTCCAGAACCACCTTTCAGAGCACGATACAATAGTCTTTCGAGACTGAAGGTTGCCAACTACTGTTAACAGCAGCCGACCTATCACCACTGAGCAGTATCAAATGCGTCTTCCATTTCGCCATTGATATTTGCACAAACAGACATTTTTACCGATGCCTGATTTCTAGGCACTTCAGTATCCAATCATGCGGCAATGAGTCAAACGCTTTTTTGTACTCTACCTAAGCTACTTTAAAATTTGTTCTCTTTTTGCAGTTTTCAGAATCATTTTATCAATTAATAGCTGATTTTTTTGCTCCCCTCGTATTTGGGCAAGTTCCTTTCTGCTCATATAGGAAGAGTTGGTTCTTTACAAGATGCTGCTGGACTGCATCAGCTATTACACTAGTTAACAACTTAAATGTTGTTGGTAGGCAGGTGATTGGTCTGTAATTACTAGGAACTGCTCCTTTTGCTTGATCTTTTGTGATAGGTTGCTTGATCTTTTGTGGTAGGTTTTGCCAGATGTCGTTCAGACTTCAATTTCACCTCCTTGCAGTGTGTTGTTAAACTGTTGGGCAATGCGTGGGTGCAAGATTGTCAGGTGTTTAAGACAAAACCCATGCAGTTCATCTTCTCCTGGTGCAGACCAATTTTTAATTTTTTTCATCCTTGTGCTAATCATTTCTGTTTTTATAACTAGATTTTCCATTTCAGCTTTCTCTTTTCCTTCCTGCTTTCTTCTCTTCCACTTCCTTTATCCAAGCTGCATTATTATTATTATACAGTGGTACCTCGCATAACGAATGCCCCGTGCAGCGAAAAACTCGCAGAACGAAAGCGTTTTGCGAAGTTTGGTAACTCGCACAACGAATTTTTATGACCTATGCTTCGCAAAACAATTTTTTTTTGTTTTGCTTTGGTTTGTCTTAAGGGGGGGGATCTTCATGTCAGTTTATGATCCCGTTCACCCTAGTAAGGGGAGGATCTTCATGTCAGTTTATGATCCCGTTCACCCTAGTAACGGGAGGATCTTCATGTCAGTTTATGATCCCTTTCACCCTAGTAAGGGGAGGATCTTCATGTCAGTTTATGATCCCGTCCACCCTAGTAAGGGGAGGATCTTCATGTCAGTTTATGTAAGTAAGTCCCATTGTGCTTGCTCCCAGGAAAGTGTGCACAGGATTACAGCCTTCAAACTCCCCACTCAGCATCCCCCCCATCGCTCATTCACCCTCTCACTGCCCCATTTCCTTCACGTTTCCCCCTATGATCACGGCAAAAGCAAGCTATTGAGTGCAGCTGCTCTGTCTTCCCCAGCTTAGAGCACAATCCTGTGCATGTCTCCTCAGAAGTAAGTCCCATTGTGCTTGCTCCCAGGAAAGTGTGCACAGGATTACAGCCTTCAAGCTCCCCACTCAGCATCCCCCCCCCGTTTTTGAAATCCTCTGTACAGTATGTATGCCTTTAAAGAGCACTTAATAAACACTTTGTAAACCAAATTTGACTTTGTTCTGACTTTTCTTGCCCATAGGAACGCATTAATTAAATTTCAATGCATTCCTATGGGAAAACGTGTTTCGCAAAACGAAAAACTCGCATAACGAAAGGACTCGTGGAACGGATTAATTTCGTTATGCGAGGCACCACTGTATTATCATTATTTTTATAATATTGAATAGTACTATGCTAATATATTAATGTATTACATTAATAATACATATTCATAATAATGTGTAACTGATATGTTGTAAAGTTAAATAATTACAGTAGAAGAACCACATGGTTTTTTGGCACCTTAAGGTGAATTTTTGCATTGTAATGTTGTTGTTGGCAACCTTCAGTCTCAAAAGACTATGGTAAAGTGCTCTGAAAGGTGGTTCTGGAACAGCATCTAGTGTGGCTGAAAAGGCCAATTTGGGAGTGACAATCCCTTCCACACTGGGAGCAAGTGCAGTCTGTCCCTGGTCTGTCTCCCTGGCTATGGGCCTTCCTTCTTTGCCTCTTTGCCTCAGCCTGTTGACCAAGTGTCTCTTCAAACTGGGAAAGGCCATGCTGCACAGCCTGCCTCCATGCTGGCCGCTCAGAGGCCAGGGTTTCCCACTTATTGAGGTCCACTCCTAAGGCCTTCAGATCCCTCTTGCAGATGTCCTTGTATCGCAGCTGTGGTCTACCTGTAGGGCGCTTTCCTTGCACGAGTTCTCCATAGAGGAGATCCTTTGGGATCCGGCCATCATCCATTCTCACGACATGACCGAGCCAACGCAGGCTTCTCTGTTTCAGCAGTGCATACATGCTAGGGATTCCAGCACATTCCAAGACTGTGCTGTTTGGACTTTGTCCTGCCAGGTGATGCTGAGAATGCGTCGGAGGCAGCGCATGTGGAAAGCGCTTGGTTTCCTCTCCTGTTGTGAGTGAAGAGTCCATGACTCGCTGCAGTACAGAAGTGTACTCAAGACGCAAGCTGTATAATACTTACTTTTTTATAATTAATTATAATTATAATTATATAATTAATTATAATTATTTTAATTATATAATTATATGTATTAATAATTATAATTATAATTATATAATTACATATAACATATAATAATTATATATATATCATAATATATTATAATAATATATGTAATTATATAATTATAATTATAATTATTAAATATATTATATATATTTATATATATAATTATATTATAGTATTATTATTATAATTATATAATTAATTATAATTAATTATAATTGCATTGTAATACTTACTTGATATTCCTACAGAACAGAACTTTTGAGCGCTGCAGAATTCTTCATCGAGCTAGCAAGCAATTTGAGGGTAGGGGACATGTTGTGGATACTCCAACAAGTTGCAGTTTGTAGGACTTTGGGTGAAATCCTATCCACACTTACTTAGGAGTAAGCCCCATTAGCTATAATGGGACCTACTTCTGAGAAGACATGCTTAGAATTGGGCTCTATGTAGACTGTAGATCCTAGGTGAATCTGCTAATCTCTTGACATCCAGTTTGCCCTTCTGTTCAGTGAATTCACACAGCACAATATTTCCCTATTTTTCACATTGTCCTAATTTTGCATTTACTTTTGAGAGCTGAATTAGTACATAATAATTGCATGCGAGGGACAGGGCATTTGCCTGTGATGGTATTTTTAATACTAATTCTTCTTGGAACTTTTAACTCGGCTCACAATTTCAGTCCAGTTATGCTGAGATACAGTCACAGAAGCTTCAGTAGTAAGAGGGGAGAACAAAGTACTGGTGAAGTGAATGCCAGTTCAGCCATCTCTTAGTTCTTGTAGTTTGTTGTATTTTTTTCTTTCTTTGACACAAAATTAGCCTTTTAGGATAGGGTTTAATCCACCAACAAATCCCCTGTGCAGGCAGACCCCAAGTAGAAGAGCACAGTAATACGTAAGTCTCTAATAAGTAACAAGTAATAAGTAATTACTTACTTATCTAATAAGTAATAAGTGCAGGAGGACTTCCCAGGAGATTGAGCCCTGGGAGAGTGCCATCTTCCTTACCTACCACTGACAGCCGCCGTGTTATGGATCTCAAGAGAAGATTCCTACCCCACCCACAGGAAACAGAGACACATCTGTCAAGGGATGTGTGTGTGGGGAAGGTTGCTGGCTCGCTCCATTTGCAAACTGTTCTGCGGCTTTAGAAGGAAAAACAAGAGGAGGTGGGCATTTGGAGAGAATGCTTGGCACTTTTAGGAAGGCTCAGATGACGACAGGAAGACAATCGTGCACAAGTAGGCGGATCTGCCATGAGGGTGTGTGCTTACTTCTGCCTGGATCAGCACGCACTATTCTCACTGTGAAGCCTGAGCCCATCTGTTGCTCTACCTGTTCTTCAGCTCTTCTGCTGAGTGGAGTCCTCTCTCCCTCTGTTCCTTCTCAGTGAACCTGCTTGACAGCAGCAGCAGCATCCAGGGTGCCTGCCTAGTGTGCACCTCTCCAGCCAAACAAAGAACTCTTCAGCTGGGGGAGTCCCGTTAAAGATACAGGTAAGAAGCACTCCTTGGCTCCTTGAGTTACTTAGCATTACAACAACACTGTTAGATTTTTCAGTGGCTTTAGGGATTTTTTAAAAAAGAGAGAAAAACTTTGGCAGGAAACATAACTACCAAAACAGGATCCTGTCTCTTTTTTTTTCCTTTTCTCCTTCCCAAACTTCTGACTTGCCACCCTCTTTTTACTTTCTTCCCAATCACACGATACTGGGCAGGTATACTCAGAAAGTAAGTTCAATGGAGCTTACTCCCAGGAAAGTGTATACCGCAGTGTTCTCAAACTTTTAGCACCAAGACCCACTTTTTAGAATGAGGGTCAGTCAGAACCCACTGAAAGTGATGTCATGACCAGAAGTGACATCATCAAGCAGGAAAATTTTTAACAATCCTAGGCTGCAATTCTTCCCACGCTTACCCAGGAGTAAGTCCCATTTACTATTGTTGTTAAAAGCATGTACATAGTAGCCTCTGTAACATTTCCCCAAATGCAGTCACATACCATGGTAGCGTTGAGTTTAATATAGTCAAAATAAAATATTGAAATGAATGGGGACACATTCGAAATTGGCTTGTGACCCACCTAGTGCATCCCGATCCATAGTTCGAGAAACATTGGTGTAAAGAATAGAATTGCAGCCCAAGTCTCAGCTGCCTTGTATTATTTTCTGCCTTCTTAAAAGTTCCAACGGTTCTTTTGAAATGCCCACCATCCCTGCTGCCACTTACAAATGCATTTTGTTGTTTTTGCTGCAGCTTTCTCACATGACTATCCTTGTAAAACTTATGCAAGATCATAAATAATTATGATGCCTCAGTAAAGCTTCTATGTCATGCATAACTTCATAGGATGTGCTTGTATATCTTTTCTATGGCTATCTTTAATATAAAAAGGAGTTTCAGTTAAGCCTCTTAACAGTTAAGCCTCTTGATATAAAAAGGAGTTTCACATCATTTTCATCACCTTAGATTAGTGTTTATGAAACTTTCTAGGAGAGTGAGAGCCACTAAGTCTTTAGCGGTGGAGGGAGGAAGGTAGCGGAGGCGGGCGGGGGGGAATGATGCAATCCCCAGGATCACAGCGCTCAGGGGGCTGCAAGGACTGCCATGACCAGCAAGGCCTAGGAGAGGGGGGTAAAGGGTAATTTGTACCCAGGCCCAGGGTCAGAAAGGGAGCCCAGGAGCCAAAGGAGGGGGCCCAGAAATTTCCTGGGATTTTCCATTTTCCAATCTCACTTAGGCTCACTGCCCATGCAGGATGCTGGGGGCATTACTGTGGGCACATGGTAGTGACTACTGCCACAAGCCATATGCACCAGGCCCAGGAATGCATACATTCCTTAACTGTGTCACATGTGGGAGGAAACTGACCTGCTAAAGTCACTCTTTGGCTTGTGGATTTGCTTCCCATGAAGGAGTGGATAGGGGCTCAAGGACACAGCTGCAGGACTACAGCTGCTGCTGCTTTCCGTTTTGGTATACACAGGACACTTTCCATTCTAGTGTGAGTCTAAATACAGTGATAATAATCTCCTGCAGTGATTTTATGTATTTTAAAGATTTTAGAGAGACTTAGGAGTGCGTTTGGTTTTCCATATTATTGTACCTAGCTGCCAATGCCACATGGATGGGTAGATCTGGGCTCCAAAGACTTTTCCAACTATCTTCACCCCCCCCACCCTGTTTTGACCTTTCCCCCCATTCTGCTTGTCCCATCACCACCCTCCCCTGCTCTGTTTCACCCCCCCCCTTTGCAAAGGGGCCCAAAAGAAACTGCACCCCCTGATAAAATTTCTCTCAGAGGCCCTGTGTATTGGAACCGCAGAAGATCTGGCGAGGAGGTAGAATGTGGTGTCTGCAGTGGCCCCTTTAAGAGTTAAGGCCTAGTCTTTCAGCAAAGGGTGTGCTGCACAGCTGCAGCCACTAGAGGCAATGAGATCCCTAAGGATATAAGGAACACCTGAGGCAGGAAGGGGGGGGGTTGTAGAAGGAGTGCAGGTTGGAGAGGAGACTGACTGACTTGGCTTATTGACTTTGGACTTTGACTTGGATACTCTGCCTTGTGGACTGACCTTCTGGGTAATTGACTAACAGACTGACTAAGGGACTACTCAAGCAGGCTTCGGAGAGCTGAGGTGTGCTGCTATACCTGGAAGGACTGCTGCCTTAGGAACTGGGAGGAGTGGTCCCTGCAGTTTAAACAGGCAAGCTACCCTGTTGGTGGAGTCTAACAGTACTGCCGTAGAGAACTGGGGCCACTGTTGGGGAACAAAAGGGGAGCTAATGAGCTTAGAGTGGGCATAAGTTCCCTAAGTGAGGCTTGGATTTGGAATCTGGCAGAACACTCTGCTCACCAGTCCCTGCAGTAGCCTTCCCGGGTTGTGGGGAGCCCTGCGTGAGCATCTGCAGGGTTCCCCAGGCTTCCAAAAGTGAAAGTGGAGCGATTGTGCTTCACCTCTGCAGAACTGGAAGTGGAGCACAATCACTCCACTTTCACTTTTAGAAGCCTGGGGAGCCCTGCACCGCAGGAAGGCTGCTGCAGGGACTGGTGAGTACATGCCAATCCCTGTAGCCCCCTGAGCAACGCAATCCTGGGGATCACATCGCTGCCTCCCCCCCCTCAGTCCCGCCGCTTAAGGGAGCAAAGGCCAGAACCCTCAGGCTGGGGCGTTACGACGCCCCAGTTGGAAAAGCCCTGCCTTAGACAGAGATCGGGGATCTTTCCTAGCTGTACTGGGAAATGCTATCCTGGATTGGATTGGGACTGTATGGTACTTGTGCCTTTTATTAACTGGGAGGGAAACTGGGAGGGAAATGAGATGGTTTCTACCTCTGTAAAACAAGAAATGTGTCTGTACCTTTTACGTGAAAGAAAAAATACTCTCCTAAACATAGACAGAAGTACTAGAATGTTTGCATTAGCAATTTCCATCTGTTTGCAAGAAAAACCTGCTGACTTGGGGCAAAGCAGTAGCATGAGAGTCAGGGAAGCATTTCCTCAAGTGCGTTCTTTGAGGCGAGGCAAGTTGTTTGTTTGAATATCCCCATCCCAACCCCAATGCAAACAAAAGAAAACCTTCCCATTTGGAGGCAGAAATATGGTTTACAAGGAAGAATGCTGGGCTACACTTTTCTCCTTGACACGCTCCTTTTCTATGTGAAGAAAGTATGATTTTCCAGAGAGAACCAGAAAATAGAGACTGTCCTTGGTAAATACTAGCAACAACTGGAACATATGCTCTGATACTGTTGGCATCCTTCAGTCTCAGAAGACTATGGTATTGCGCTCCCAATGTTGGTTCTGGAACAGAGTGTCCTCTCCAGTGCGCAAAGCCTGGGTAAAGTAGATATGGAGGATAGATTGTTACCCATGCAGCAAATCCCCCCTCTCCATGTCGCTGAAATGGTCCAATGGAAAGGCAGAAGCCACTATGGTTGGTTCCAGCGGCATCGCAGGAGTTGCCAGAACTTGACTGTGTTCAGCTATGAACTGCCTCAGGGACTCCGGCTCTGGATTTTGCCTCGAGGTTGACTCCTGAAGCCTCTTCCATAACTGGATGTAGCCACAGGGCAGTGGAGGTTTGGGATCAGAGTTTTCCTTCTCTTAGATGAGCTGCCTTCCCAGGCTAATGAGTCCCATCTACCCGGTGGCTGTTTAGTCGCCTCTTACAACAAGTACAGCCAAACTGAGGGCCTATTCTTATCCCCCAGCCCCTAGGGGTTGCTGATACTGATACTATTGTGAAGAAAAAACCCTCCCAGGCCTGCTGTCTCAGTGGATGAGGTCATTTCAATTATTAACCAGCTAAAACAGGGTAAAGCAGCTGGCCCAGATGCAATTCCCTCAGACATCTATAAAGCAGTGCCAGACTGGTGGGCCCTAATTATCGCGGAACTGTTCACAAGAATCGATAAATTTGGAGTAATTCCAGAATCCTGGACCAGATCAATCTTGGTCCCTATTTTCAAAACAGGAAATAAGAACCTTCCCTCTAGCTACAGGCTGATAAGCCTTTTGGATGTTGCAGGGAAAATGTATGCATCCCACTTGTTGAGGAAACTTTCTTCCCTGGATATCTGATTATAACATCATAGGTTCAGAGCAAGCAGGTTTCAGACCAAACAAGCCCACTGTCGACCACTGTGTGATATTGTCCCATTTAATTTTCAAACAGGTGACTCAAAAGAAATCTTGATTCTATGTGGCATTCCTAGATTTAAAGTCTATTGCATTTGACTCTATTGATAGGGACAGACTCTGGGAAAAACGTAAGAGGATGGGACTTGACAAAAGATTTTTAGAATTAATTCGTGTTCTCCATCTAAACACTTCCTGTCAAGTGAAATTATCCCCACAAGGTGACCTTTCGGCTCCAATCCCGATCAACAAGGGGGTCTAGCAGGGTTGTGTACTGGCACCCATTTTGTTTATCCTTTTCATCAATGATTTGACCCCCTTCTTAACAAAGTTTGACACCCATTGCCCCAAACTGGGATCGGTGAACGTCCCTTTACTTTTATATGCTGACAACATGGCTCTGATCTCACGTACAAAAATAGGGTCAAACCCTGCATTGAATATTTTACAATAAACGCTTTGCAGTTAAATTATGAAAAGTCTAAAACTGTGGTATTTGGGAACTCATGGAAACCACAGTCTTGGCTTTTCAGTGGAAAATTAATACAGCAGATCAAGGAATTCCAGTACCTTGGTCTTCGGTTTCATTACAAGCATTCCTGGTCCTCTCATCTGTCAATTGCATTTAATTCATTCAAACCAGTGGTTCAAGCCATAACTCGCTTTTTCTTCTCCTGGGGCAACTGGTTTGTACCAGCTGCTTTACAAACTTTCAGTGCCAAAGTCATACCACAAATTTTATATGGCATCCCAGTATGGATGCCGGCATTAAATAACACAATCGAAAGGATTCAATCTAAATTTCTTTACAAAATTCTTGCCTTACTTCATTGCGTTCCCTATGCAGCACTCTGCCTGGAATCAGGTCAACATAGATTAGAGTTACATGCATGGTCCAGCTTTTTAAAATACTAGGCCAAAGTCTTTTTCAGGGCTGATAACGATTTGCTGCTAAAGGGGCTGTTGACTGATTCAACGTTAACTCCTTGCCTAGTACTATTTTATAAAAAAAATTCAACAGATGGGCCTTGAGGCCAATCTACAAGGGGCCCCCTCTCCTGAAGTTATCACCAGGCTTTTGACAACAAGACTATATGATATACTTAGAAAGGCAAGAGATTCTAGGTGCAGCACAAAAAAAAGTTCCCCTTTGAATTTTCAACTCAAAATTACAACTGGTCAACAACCAAAATATCTGTCCTTCCTAATGCACCCCCTGGAGAGAAAGCACGTTGTAATGTAACCCCCTTTAATGACTTTCTTGGCAGATTCAGAAATGCCTCCTGGGAAGAACGTTTATGTAGCTGCAATTTAGGCGAAGTAGAATCATCCATACACATTATGTTGCGCTGTTTCAGATATCAAGCGCTAAGACAGCAACTTCTATCTCCCTTGCTCAACGCTAAAACAGGGCATTCTGAGAATGCTATAATTCAATTCCTTCTGGCAGGTGACTTCGAGCATACAACCCTCTCAGTCGCACAGTTCTTAAATTTGAGTAATTTGAATCGAGCCAAGCTTTTTGTACCAAGCAACCACTGAGTAGATTACATCTTGGCAATGTCTGTAGAGTAATTGATTGTTTTCTGTCTTTTAAATATTTCATGTGTGTATGTATAATGGAATGTATGTTTATATCTGTGTGTACACATAGGTGGGCACATATACATATATTTGTGTATTGCTTAGTCATGACCATGTCATCTTGGAATTCTCAATACCAAGGGAAAGGAAAGCTAATAGTAGTTGGATGTGTACCCTGGATTTCAGGAAAGCTGATTTTAAAGGGCTCAGAGAAGAATAAATATCTCATGACTAGAACTTTTAAAAAACAGTCCAAGGGGAATGGGATATTCTGAAAAGTGAGATACTGAAGGCACAATTGCATACATTTCCCAAAAGAAGAAAAATTGGGATACCAACAGGGTGTGTACTGCATCCTATGGTGAGGAGAGGCAGTCAAGTAGGCCTCCTCAAGGTACTATATTTGTTTCCATACCTCTGGGCGGCATTACAGCTGTATTGGCGCTAGAAAGGTGGATAGGATTGGGCTCTAAGTTAAACCTGTAGGGTTGTATTGTATGGCTGTACAAAACTGAGGAGCAAGAAGAATATGTATAAGAAGTGGAAGGAGGGAACTGTACTTAAATATAACTAGCTCCTGCAGGGATGATGTTGAGAAGGCTAAAGCATAGGATGATCTGAGGCTGGGAAGGTTATGTTCAAAAATAAGAGGAAAGTCAAGGAAGTGGTAGAAATGTTGGGTGGAGAAGATACGCAAGTGGTAACTGATGATGGGAGGAGGCAGTTCTGATTTTGCATCTGTCTTTTCACACAGAGAGAAGTGTGAAAACCTAACAGTAGCTGCACATATAAGGAAGGAGGAGGCATCACAAGACAGGATAAAGAGAGAAAAGAACTTCTAGTTAATGAATTCAAGTTTCCAGGGCCAGATGAATGACACTGCAGGGTCCTGAAGGAGCTTGCAGATGTGATCCCAGAGTTGCTAATTGCTGATAACTGAAGAATGGGTGAAGTGAAGGCAAGCAAATGTTGTCCCTCACAGACAAATCAGTTTGATGCCAGTATTGGAAAAGATCCTGAAACAGATTATTACATGGAAAGTCTGTGACTACTTACAAAATAATGGGGTGATTTTAGGAGCCAGCATGGGTTTATTAAGAACAAGTTATACCAGATGAAATCATATCTCTGACAGAGTGACTAGTATGGTAGTTTAGCATTTTAGAAATGATTTAGATGAAGGTCCAGAAGTGATTCCAGAAGGAAGCCATGTAATTTAGTAGGCATGGCTTTGTTGGAATTTGGAAACCAGCCCTCCTGGTTTAATTTTGCAAGACTGCAAACTAGCTGTATCTTTAGGGCTCACATGAAAGATGTAGTATTGAAAGTACTTTTCAAAAGGCTGTTCACTGGAAGAATGTAGATGGGATATGCAGACATGGAAGAAATATTAGGTGGCAACAGAGCCTGTATCTCTCTTATATAAATATTCTAGGGTTTTTTAAAACTGAAAGAAGAGTTAAGTGTACATAAATCTAATCATATGACCAAACTCAACGTTCTAAACGTATCTGCCTCAACATTTATGCCATGTAAGCAATAAACCCATAGTACAGACTTGCATGTTGTTCTGATTCACAAATTAGCCTCCAAGCGCCTTGTGGCAGCCTCACCCCTTTCCTGCTTCTCCCCACGGGGCGGGAGGAGGTAACACCACATCATGTGGGTAGGGGAATGATATATTGAGGCAGAAAGAAGACAGAGAGGCACAGAACTGATGCTTACAGGCTTATTGGAGAATAGAAAATTTTATTTATTTATTTAAAACATTTATACTCCATCTTTCCATGGCGGCTTACAATATTCAATAAATATGGGGGGGGGGGGTTGATAGCTTCTTCAAGGTCTACCCTGGCCTCACTGCCATTTGTTTTAAACAGCGGGTCAAGGGTTGCCTCCTGGGATCTAGATGGAGGCTTTTAAAGAGCACTTGGCTTGGTTTCCCACAGTACTCTAGCACTGCAAAGCAAATCAACCCATAAGGAAAAAAGTCCAGTTGGGTCTGGTTCTGAAGGCTGGGCAAATAGTTTGACATGGCCAGGGGATAAGACTCTGGGATACTTGATCTTCCTCTTTCCCCTTTCTTCTCCCCCCCCCTTTTCCAGCCATCTCTTCCACCTTTCTCCTAGTTCTGCTCCTCTCTTTCATGACATATCCCTCTTCCTCCATGACCTTTCTCCACAAACTTCCTTCTTTCCTCCCCACCTTATTCCCTGTGGTACCTCCTCCAGCCTGGAATCTATTCTGTATCTTTCCCTTACTTTGGATTCTCTCTTGCTTTCTCCATCTCAATTTTATGCTTTGCTTCCTCAGTCTCTCCTCATCAGCAAAACTGGGGCCGGCAGTGCTGCCTACTGGGTCTGGAAAGACTTTATTGCCTGGTGGTGATGTTGCTGAATGCACCAAAAATGAAGGCTACAAAGTTCAAGAGCTGGGGGGGGGGGGAGAAGAGGGAGAAGGGTCAATTGTTGCTTCTCTGTTGTGTAGCAGAGAGAGAGAGAGAGAGCATAACCAGAAGCACTAGTACACTATGGATGATTGTGTATATACCCATTTGGAATTTCTGGATTCATTTGTTGTGATCTCACATTTGGAGCACATAAGACTTATATCAATAATCAATTACAGGATATAGACCTACAAACAGCATGGGAGTAATTGCTTCTTCAAAAAAGAAGACTGACAGTCAAATGACAGGCAGCCCAATCCTGAGCTTCCCTGAGTGCTGGGCTGCTGTAGCGCCAAGAATGGCTGCTACAGCATCTTAAACTCAGGCAGCCACCGGCAGCTCCTCAGGGGAAGGGGATGTTTGTCCTCTCCCCCCCTGGTTAAGGGAAGTAGCCCTGCAATGGGGCTATTTGATTCTATGGCAACCCTTGAGTCACTGTAGAATCAGGAGCCTCCGTGTCGGGCGGTGGACCTGACATGGAGGTTCAGGATCTGGTGGAGCAGAGCTCCACTAGTCCCGCCTCCCTTCTGTCCTGCTTCCTCCCCCCAGCACACCTCTTCCCTGTTGGTGGTGTGAGCTCAGGATTCGGCTCTGAGATATTTGCTGTCATGAGCAGTACAAATAGCACAGACAGCAAGACAGCTCCATTTAAATGGGACCAGTGGCTACGAATTGTGGAGATCAAACTGATTTTGTACTTCCTGCATAAGCTGTCTAGGTGTGAGTTGTATGATGATCTGTGTTGGGAGATGGGCATGGGGAATGGAATGATCACATGGGATGGTCACATGCAAGTTATCTACAAATCTTTCACGATCTTTACCCATTTGTCCTCCCCCATCACCTGAATTAAGTCCCCATATTTCCCCTGAGTGTTATTATGTACATAAGCCCCACCACACCAAGTTTTTTTCTTTAACTCTCCTCAGTACAGTCAGATATCAACCTTCTTGACTTATAATGACATCACTTTAGATTCCAGAGGGGCAGCTGTGTCAGTCTGTAGCAACAACAGTATGCTGCCTTAAAGGCTAACATTTATTTCAGCATAAACTTTTGTAGATTACTGGCCGTTTTATCAGATGTATGAAGTGAAATCCTCAGTAGGCAGGTATATAAACAGTACTCCTTTGTATGTGGATTTTCTAACACTATAGTGAGGAAATTTGGTATGAGAGATTTACTTGCAACTTGAATCGAGATAAGTAGTCATTGAGCAGCAAGGATCTCTGTAATGGGAGCCTTTTAGAGGAACTATTATTAAGAGTCCAATCCTATCCACTTTTCCAGCACTGGTGCAGCCCCAACGTAAGGGAACAAATGTTCCCATCCCTTAAGGAGGCCTCTGTGACTGCCTCCCCACCACAAGATGCAATGCATGCCCCATTGGCACAATTGCACTGGCACTGGAAAATTGAAAACTTTCCAGCACTGATGCAGTCACGATGCAGCCCCAAGGTAAAGGAACAAACATTCCCTTACCTTGAGGAGGCCTCCAAGACTGCTCTCCCATTGCAGGATGCAGCATACTGACCATTGGCATGGCTGCATCAGTGCTGGAAAGTTGGCTAGGATTGGGCCCTCAGCCATTTCTGCCCAACTTTGCGTATATGCAGCAGGGACCAAATGTGTACACCTGTGGCCCAGGCAAAAATGGGTTAAAAAGAGGCCTATCAATATTGGGAATGAAGCACAAATTGGCCCTATATGCTGATGGTGCAGATTTCCCCTCCCCCTCCACCCTTAGAAACCTTGTATGTCCTTTGAAAAAGTAGGTAAAAGTATTGGGGGAGTTTGGTATGCTTTCAGGGAATCAAATTAGTGCATCAAAACCAGAGGTTATTGGCATATCCATGCAAGAGAAAATAATAGCTTTAAATTATGCAGAATGGAGGGAGAAAAGACTGAGATATTTAGGTATTAGGACAGTTGAGAAACAAAAGAGATTTGTCAAGGACGATTTGGACCCACTAGTAGAAAAAAAATTCAAAATAAAATAAATAGATAGAAGATGTTTAAACTCTCCCGGATCAATACAGATGAATATTCTACCAATTGGCTTGTTTGAATCTTTCACTAACTTCCAATAACAGCATAACAGGTCAAGAAACTTCCAAGATGTTTAAAGTGATGCAACAGAAACTGAAACAAGGGTATGTCTTAACATCAGAGGCTAGTCTACTCATACTTTCTATCGCTCGTGATCTAAGGGCAGCCAAAGAGAACCTGGCTCCAATGCTTATTAGAAAGATGCAACTCGAAACAAATATTAAAAATTTGATTAAAGAACGGTTACATAAATGGGTGATGCACTAGCAACAGGAGCATTGTAAACAACACCCCTTTGGTTTACTGGAGATTTTGAATGGTAGCCAACAGACTTCAGTGGGGAAGATTCCAGGGCACACCAGTACAATTCATCATCTATTGCTGAAAATCCAAAGTGCATTTGCTTTCTTTTGGGGATTATATACACTCTGTAAATACAGTCTGCTGTGAATGTGGAAGTAGAATTATGGTAGGAGAACTTGCCCCTGAAGAGATGGAGACCTATGTGCATACAAACTACATGCCTGTGAGTTCTACAACACAATCAGGGCTGCGCTGCACGATGTTAATGCACAGACTCTGTGCTGAAGGCATGATCTTTGTATGTTGTCAAGTATGGGTCATCACTGCTGTCCTGCTTCCCCCCGCCCCCATATTCAGTGTAGAGTCAGGGTGGTGTAGTGGTTTGGGAGGTGGACTTAGACCTGGAAGATCCAGGTTCAAATTTCCCCACGAAGCTTCCTGGGTGACCTTGGGCCAGTCGCTTTCTCTCAACCTCACCTACCTCACAGGGTTGTTGTGAGGACAAAAGAAGGGGAGCAGCTGTGTACACCACCCTGAGCTCTTTGGAGGAAGGGCGGTATAAAAATGTGAAAAAATAATAATAAATAATAACACTACTTCCACTTGTCTGAGCAAGGCTAATGACATTTAAGCGTTCTTGATGTTCATAGGCAACTAGCTGTAAAATGTGTGACTTCAGGAAAAACACAGGTGCCTTGCCCAGTTTTTAATTAGAGAGTAATTGTAGGGTTGCATGGATAACACTGGGTAGATCTCCATATCTTTTAATTAGAAAAGTTCCCAAGACGTTTTGCATTTTTCAAGTTGTGCTGCGCACAGTAAAAAGCCAATCATCTCTTCACCTGCAGTAAGAAGCAAATTCCTTTTAGTGATCACCCACTCTTTGGTGGTATATCTTCCTCTCTGGTGCGTGTGTGTGCCTGCAAAGGTGTTTATAGCAAGGGTTGTTGCGTTTGCTTGCCAGGGATTTTTCTTTGAACCCCGTGCTCAGTCCCCAGATTTTCACTATGGAGGGTGTGAGTGAAACTTTCTCTTTCTCCCTCTCAAACTGTGAGTTTCTAGCTTGAGATTTGGGAGGAAACGAGATACCAGCCCCCTTCCTGTTCATCTTTGAGCATGGTGGGATTGGATAAAGGAGTGCATGGGGGTGTTCCTTGGAAGAGAGTTGTCTGCCTCTGTTTTATTTACAAGGCTAAAGTGCTAATAATGCACAAATTCATATACTGTCTCTCAAAATATGAGCCAGCATATGTTTGAACTGCCATAAAGAAGGAATCAAAATATTATGTCATTTTTTAAAAGTTAAAGGACTTTGACAGTGCCATGTAAGAATGCATTTGGCCCTGCATTTTCATGCTTTAAGATGAATAATTAATATACAAGTTGATTAAGTCAGTGATAGTTGTTGAAACTTTGTAATGGTTCTTAGGTAATGTGGTTGACACATCTGGTGCGGTATCTAAATGTTTGTTGATCAGAATTTTGCATGACCACGTGGCCTGACACTGAGCTCTCAGATTCTGCAGCAGCTCCAGAGCTGCCATGGAATCAAATAGCTCCATTGCGGGGCTACTTCCTTTACTTGGAAGAAGGGGACGAATGTCCCCTGCTCGCAAAGAGGCAGTGGCGGCTGCCCAAGGTGTGCTGGATGCAGCGGCAGCTGTTTTGCTGCCGCAGCAGCCCTGCACTCCTGGCAGCTCAGGATTGAACTGAACACAATGGGCTTACTTCTGAGAAAAGTAACTAACATTGTTTTCAGATACCTCTACTGATAAGTGTTTGCTTTCTACTGTTAAGCTCCAGCAAGATATCTCTGCATTTCCGAAACCTGTAAAAGTAGAAGTGGTATTAAGTAGTATTCTGAACAAACTATTTGTTTTGTTGTTCAACACTGAATTTTCTGCCTTATTGTTCTTGAATGATTTGCATTGCTCTTTCTGTAGACAGTGGTGTTTAATGGATTAAATAAATAATGTTGTTGCATTTTCTGTTGTTCACATTTTCTATTCCTGGTGTACATTTTGTATTTCACCACTGAAAATCAGTTAATAGTACAGTTCAAACATATAGTATATTTTAAATGTTTAGCCCCCCCCCCCCCATGGATACCAAATTCTGTGGATAATGAAATCTGCAGGGGTGCCGCATGTTATTGCAATAACATACCTGGGGGTTGCACCCGGCCCTCTGGAGGTCATGAACCTGCCTTCCCGTGCGTGGCCTCCCTCTATCTCAAAATACCTGCTGGATGCTACTGGAAGTCACTTCGGTCATATCTGGGAAGTCTTCTGAGGCCCTCCAGCCTCAGCGGAAGCCTCAGTTCAGCCCCTGTGGAACTTCAAATTTAGGGCTGCTTTATAACATATGCTACAGGCCCTGCACTAGCTTTAGCTGGACCTGCCAGAAAGCTGTGCCGCAATTTTATTTATTGTGGTGATGGTTCAAGCTCTTCCAATGATGGGTGCTCACTTTGATCTCAGCGGGTTTGGCAAATACTCTACATCTTTATTTGTAAAGTATTTGCCAAACCTGCTGAGATCAAAGTGAGCACCCAAAGAGCTGCTCTTACTTTTCAAGTTAATCCAGTTTGAGATTGTCGCTTACTGAACTTTGTTTGGCTGGTCGAGCAGAGTATGTCCCAACGTAGCTAGTTGCCACAAGTCTTATCAGGAGTTTGTAAGGATAGGGGCAGAACTGGTGGAATTCTTCATTGATCTGAGAGAAAGGCATTCACCACATCCAGCAACTGGTGTCCTTTGCTGAGGGCCAGCTAGGTTGAGCAGAGCTGCTACTGGAGTTCAGAGGGAGGAGACAGCAGCTGGTGGAGGATCCAGCTTGGGATGTGGATTTGCCCAGAAACTTTGCAAGAAGGTTATAGTGAGTGAATGAACAATTGAATGAAAAAGTGTAACAATTCCAGACTAACAACCATGCACACTTGATCTGGAAGTAACCTCACTTTTTGCAGGCTGTGGTGAGAATGATTACCACAATCCTAGACCAGTGTTCAAGAGTGCCAGCGGTTGTATCAGTACTGCAGCTAAAGCACATTCACAGAGCTGGCTGCTGTGCTGAGCTTAAAAGGTTGAAGTTGTTTGCCTGCTGGACTATAAAAGGCTTTTTGGGATGAGAGCCATGGTCCAAACTAGTTTAAACCATGGCTTTCATCCCGAAAAAAACTTTAATAGTCCAGTATGGAGTCCAGCCGTGAAAGCCTTAGTATGTCTGTTTGCCTGTTTTAGCACTGTCCTTGCAATCAGTTCTGCTACATCTGGATCTTCATTTCTGGATGTATCCCAACTGGAACCTAAAGAATAATAAACAAAGAGTGCGTTTTTCACGTGGTTGAGCTTCTGTGTGTCAAGGCCACAGAAAGAGTCTGTTAAATATTTTCAAGTTCATCCCTCCTTGGCTTTGCTCCCTTAATGGATTGCTTGTCTGTGTACAAACAGCTGGGAGGGACTATTGCTGAATAAAACTCTTTGAAAGATCTGTCTTCCTCCCTGAAGGCAAGGATCAGTGTGGGAGAGACAGAGAAGGCAGCACATCTACTTCAGCCAGAAAAACAAAGCCCATTTGTTTGCTTGAGCATTTGCATTGGAGCCTTTTCAGGTTTGTAGCACAGCTTCTATTTGCCTGTATAACTTGTCTGATCCCCTTTGCATATGTGAGGGTTGTAGTTGCAGGTAGTGAGCAGAGGGACAGTGTTGCTTGGCCAGTAACCGAAAGGCATGATAGCAGTGGCGTAGCTAGCGGGGGGGCGGTTTGCCCCGAGTACCACCCTTGGGGGGGTGTAACACCACAAATGCCCCAACATTGCAAAGGTTAGGCGTAACCCCATTGTGCCATATACTGTTGGATGCAGAATTTCCAGCGGAATGCAATGCAAAAAACCACATTGAAATATCTCCTTTCCATCAAAAGTTATGGCCAAGAAACCAGAAAGAAAAAATGCATGGAACCCTGGAAAATGAAACTGAGCCGTATCACATGTTTCCTTGCGAGTAGGCTAACTTACCATAGTTTGTCGGAAAGGGCAAGCTGAGAAGAATCCATTGACACCAGAATGGTTTCTATCCAATTGAAGGAGCCCCAAAAAAACACCCAAGAAGGAAGTCCCTCCCTCCAAGCAGATGAATGTATTGTGCCCTATGGAAAACAAAAGTAAGCCACAGGGTCGCGTTTACTCGCAAGTAAGCAAATGTGCCTTGGTTCCTGGTCAAGTCAGGCAAAGAAGAATGCAAGGCTAGCTGCATGGTCCCCATCTAATGAAAGTGGAGCTCAACAAATGCTCCAGAAGGCAGCCCCCCCCAAAGAATAAACCAGAGGCTTGAGCTGGTAAGGTGGGCACTGGGGAGGGCTGAAAATCTAACTGATTTATTTGTGGGGGGGGTGTTATTTCAGGCAGCAACCCCCCCAAAGAATAAACCAGAGGTTTGAGCTGTTAAGGTGGGCACTGGGGAGGGCTGAAAATCTCACTGCTTTTTCTGTGTGTGGGTGTGCATGGGGGGATGTTATTGCAGGCAGGCTACAGAGAAAATTCACTTGGTGAAACAGGGCTGGCTTCCCCTTATTTATCTGTTTTTCTTTACTTTAATTATTTATAATTATTTTATTTTGCTTGATGATGTCACTTCCAGCCATGGCATCACTTCTGGTGGGTCCTGGACAGATTGTCATTCTAACAAGTGGGTCCCAGTGTGAAAAGTTTGAGAACCACTGCCTTAACTCAAAACAGGCCAATGAGACATCTGGGGGGGGGGGATGACATCCTAGTGACCAAAATTCTGGCAATTGTGGCTTTTAGGAATAATACCATCATGTTATATACCATTTGATGCAGAATTTCATCCATTGCTTGTGGGGAAATATTCACTGCATTTATTTTTCTGGCCATTATTATTATTCATTCCATGTCATGACTATTATTATCTCTGTCTCACGTACTCACAGGGTTGTTGTGAAGACAAAATAAGGGGAGGAACCATGTACACCACCCTGAGCTGCTGAGAGGAAGGGTGGTATAAAAAGTGAATTAATTGATTAAACCCTATAATTAATAATTAATTAATTAAGTCATATGGGGTGAAAATTTATGGGCCACGTGTGTCAAATGACTTAGCTATGCCTCTGCATGATAGGCTTGTCAATTACTTTATAATTATGTGTTCATTTGTGCAACATAAGCAAAATTGTGAACAACTTTATTCTGTAATAATTGAAAGACATTATAGAAATGTTTAACTCTAAAATAGATAGTAAATCACTCCCTAGTGAATGTACTGTCTGTGGTAGCCCTGCTTTTTGGTTGTGTAAAATACAAAATGGGCCTCAGAGCAGCTTGGGGGGGGGGGGAAAGCTGCATTTGTATTAGGTGTATTTTACTGCTTGCATTTCACATTTTACAAGAAGTTACAATTTGCATTTACATGAGTTGGAGAAGAACATGAGTACGGTTCTATTAAGTACTATACTGACTGTCCTTTACTTCTGCACCTCCAAAGTGCAGCATCAAGGCTGGCCTTAGGAGCTGCAAGACCCAAGTGGAAACATTTTTTTTATGTGGCCCAGATTCACAGCTAAGGTCTGTGGAATCTTAGAGATATAAATAAAAATTTAGTATAGACTTTATATCTCTGTGGTAGAGTGGAAAGCAATCAAAATGTGTGCTTAAAAAGTGCATGTGAATTAATGGACCAAATAGATCTAAGTACGTTTTAATATAAAATTGTATTGCATGTATGTAAGCCTTCAAATAAACAAACAAAATGTATAGATTACCATTGAGAAGTTAAATAATTGCAAAACCACTTTTTTTAGTGACTGTGAAATGATTTAGTAAAAAAATTAATTTTTGTTTAGGAAAAAAATTCAAAATGTAAGTGAACAGCATTGTTGGGAACAAATTATCTATGAAAATTAAAATTGTTGCTGCTCTTTATAAAACCAACAATGTGGTGTTAGTTGCCTGTTGTTGTGTGCATTTGACAAGGTTAGATTACCCGTGGGGGCCCAATTGGGAACAAGGGCTCTGTGTAATGTCACAGTGTTTGTCTCCCCCTCAACAACCGATACTACTGCACCTGTACAAAAACATGGCCGTGGATGGACTTCACCTGCACAAAAACACAACACAGCTGTCCTTGAGTTGAGAATGTCTTTTAAGTCAGATGACAGTCAGGGACCACCTGTAGTACAGGCTGCATCTCTCTCTCTCTCTCTCTCTCTCTCTCTCTCTCTCTCTCTCTCTCTCTCTCAGGATAGTAACTCTTCAGAAAGCACATTTCAAGTGTTCAAAGTACAGCATGTAACATTATCTTTGTAGCTTTTTATAACCGCTGTATCTATATATTACAGACTTGAACTGAGAGATAGTGTAGCTTTACTGAAGCCATGGCTGGAAAGGTGAGGTTTCAACTAGGGGGCTTTCTGCTCACAGCCAAAGGTGTGGTACTTCCTGTTTTTATGAATATTAAGGCACAAGTGCAACTCCCAGTGCTGCATTTTTCAGAAATGAGGTACTGAGACACAAACCTGCATCTGCAGCACCCCACCTGCATGGAAGCAGGCTATAATAACTGATTAAAGAAATTCACTCCACACATGTATATTTCTTCCCATATTTCCCATACATTCCCATATTCGAGGTTTTAGTTGTTGATCATGGGAGCCATGAGTGCCTTCCTGTCTGGCACAGGCACTATTGACAGAGAAGGCAAACCTGCAGTAGCCTCCCAGGGGTGTGGGGAGCCCTGCATGACTTTCTGCAGGGCTCCTCGAAGCTTAAAAAGTGAAAGCACAGTGATCGTGCTCCACTTCCAGTTTTGCTCCACTTTTCTGGTTTTACTGATTTGTGCCATAACATGTCATCTACTACATTGGAAGAAGAGACATTACTTGATGGTTCAGATCCCAAATCAGGATTCTGGTTTCTCTTTTTGAATCTATAGATAGCTGAACAAGTTCTGTACTACAGGGAAATACAGTGCAGGTGTGGTAGGTGAGACAGAACCACCTCATCGTAGTCCATGGAAAAGCACTGCAGCTGCCTCACCTGCTTACACTTGAGGAGACTCTCCATATGCCAGCTTCCTCAGGGCAGCTGTGGTGCTTTTTCCATGGACTATGATGGGGTGGTTCTGTCTCACCTACCACACCCACACTGCATGTCCCTGCTGTGATCATCACTACTTCAGCAGTAGTAGACAGGAGGTGTTTTGGGTTTGATTGATTCTTCAGAGTCCAAAAATCTCAAGTATCTGGTATGAAATAACCTCTTTATTTACCTCCTAGGTTAGCTCTGACATACTGATATTGGGAATCAGACCATGGCACAGAAGAGAGTGGCAATTATAGGTGCTGGCGCCAGTGGCCTTTGCAGCATCAAATGCTGTTTAGATGAGGAACTCGAGCCTGTGTGTTTTGAGACCAGTGATGATATTGGGGGACTCTGGAGGTACAAAGTAAGTAAGTCTGATTGTTCTATAAATGTTACATGGAGTTGTGTTGATGGGGTTTGTTGCTGCAGCTACAACAGCTCTAGAAGGCAGAAAGAGAAGGAGAAATTCTTGTTGAGTCTGGAGCTCATCATGTGGGATGAATTTGTCTTGGTTGTGAAAAAATGTGAGAGCCCTTGAATGAGTTCCAAATACTAAGAAGCTATAGGAATAGTTGGTAGAAGGGTGTGTGTGTGGGTGTGTTGAGGAGATTTCCTCTCATGTATTACAAGGTTAGCATTTTTCTACAACAAAGCTGAAGCTTTTGCTACCAATAATGGGGTGGGCTCTATTTTGGCAGTCCCATTAGATTTTGAATTCAGAACCCTAATTGAAGTGCGGATAGATAAGTGCTGATAGATAGATACTGGGAGAATAAGAGCGATTTGATGATGAAACTGATGACTGAGGGAAGTGGTAGCTTCTCCCTTACTGGAGGTCTTCAAGCAAAGGCTCGATAGGCACCTTTTGAAGATACTCTATTATTATTATTCACATCAAAATGACAACACAGCTGATAATGAGTGTATATACACACAAAAAACACAACATTTATCAGCTGGTAAATCCTCATCCACACGGACATCTGCTTGACATAACTAGGGGTAGATGAGGTACTGATGAAGGATGGACACTGTGCCAATTATGGCGGTCTTCTGTAATTCGTCTGGTGTTATTGCCGGGGCATCCAGTTGTGCAAAGTACTCGTTAAATTGTGTTGCTATTGTCCCTAGTGCACCAGTTACTATTGGCAGCACTTTTACATGCTCCAGCCAGATATGTGTCAATTCCATGCACAGGTTGCGGTATTTGGATACTTTCTCCTGTTCTTTCTCCAAAATTCATGTCACCAGGAATGGCGACATAAATGATTAACGTGTGCCTGGCTATTATTATTATTATTATTATTATTATTATTATTATTATTATTATTATTATTATTATTATTATTATTATTTACAGTATTAACAGTATTTATATGCCGCTTTCAACAAAAAGTTCACAAAGTTTACACGAAGATCAAATAACTAATGGCTCCCTGTCCCAAAAGGGCTCACAATCTAAAAAGATGCAAAAGAACACCAGCAGACAGCCACTAGAAAAGACACTGCTGGGGTGAGGAGGGCCAGTTACTCTCCCCCTGCTAAATAAAGGAGTAATACCCACTTGAAAAAGTGCTTCTTTGACAGTTAGCAGGGGTTAAAGATAATTTTCTAGAGATAATTTTCCCATTTCAAGAGTGGACTAGATATCCTTTAAGGTTCTTCCAGGTCTATGATTCTATTGCAGTAGCCAGAAATTTGTTGGAGAAAAGAGCACTATTCTCTAGAATCTCACAGTACCATTTTCCTGTGTTCCCTTAAAATTGCCCTGCATTTCCCAATGATTAGGAAACGAGGAACAAGAATGTGTATTCCTACATGAATTATTACCTTATTAAAAAAAAAATCTGGCTGAAGTGAAGTAACAAAATTATTTACACTCTTCCTCAACTATCCATACGTTCACTATATGGATTTTTAGTCATACATACCATGACTATTAAGACAATTTTTCTTTATTCGTACCAAAACTTTCAGTTGCATGGTCTGGGAAGCAGCTGAGTGAGATCCACTGCCTGATGGGTATTGCATTCTCACACTCACTCTCATACTGACTTTCAAGGCATGCGCATTACATGCTATCTTTTATCTGTTTCTGTGATGTGTCTGTACACGTTTTTGTAGATTTAGGCCCTAAAGAACAGAAAAGATAAAAAAAAATGGGAAAAGTGGGAGATCTAACAGTTGCTTGCAGGACCCATGAGAAGGGGGTGCAGGGGGTAAATTGTACCCAACCCCAGGGTAAAAAAGGGAACCCAGGAGCCAAAGGAGGGGCCTCCCAAATTTCCTGGGATCATATGTTTTCCAATCTCACCAGAGCCTATGAGAGGGGGCTACAGGAGGGACATACCTGGGCCTGAGATCAACAAGGGGGTGTGGGAGCTAAAGGAGGGGAGTCAGAAGTTTCCTGGGATCTCAGAAAATGCTTGCATAAACTATGTGAAGACTAGTATTTACATTTTGTGCAAGCCTACATAGTTTTACTTATTGTAATTTGTAGAAATTATGATCCAACAATTGTATGACATTATGATCCAATGGAGAAGGGGAGAAAGAAACTTTGTACCCCCAAGTAAAATTCCTCTCAGAGTTGCTCGTAGTTTAGAATTTAGTTTAGAACCTTAGCTTGATGTGCTAAAGTTCACACTGAACATGTTGAAAGACATATCTCTTAGGTTTATCAAAATCTACAACGAAGATGACCTGTGTATCGAAAGAACAACGCAAGACCTCAAAATGTGATTGGTGGTGATAATCTTACAAAAGTTACATGCAAGAGACATGAAATTTACAAAAAGCTTCCTTCTCTGCCTAACACCATCACTTTATTAATACAGGTGTCCCCCCATATCTGCAGATCTTGTATCCACGGTTTCCCTTATCTGCAGTTCACAAATTCCTCCCATTGCGCAATCTGTCTCTGAGTGCAGTCCTCTCATAATTGACTGCAGCAAATAACATATCTACTGGTGCAATTTTAATGCGCCCTTGGGCCGATGCAAGTCCCTTGTGCTGGCCCAGGAGTGCTGCAAAAGTGCCATCAAGCACTTTTGCGCTACTCCCGAGGGAGATAGGCCAGCACACATTCCTCCTCACACCAACTCAAGCTCTGGGCCAGGTAAGAATGTGCTTGCCAAGCTTGGTTGGCGCAGGGATGGGGGGGGGTATGGGGAGGGCAGGGAGGAGGCGGCGGTGGGAGGGAAGCATTTTGGGGTGGGGGAGGGCCAGCATTTTGGGGTGGGGGGAGGGCCTATCCTCCACAGATACAGGGGGAATGCCTGTATAATGTTTAGCACTTTATTGATATATTCTATTTTACCACACAACTTTTTCCTTATGGTATGAAGCCAGTGGTTCCCAACCTGGTCAGTCACAACCCACCAGCCGAAGAAGCACTTGTTCCTGGCCCCCCCGCATCCCTTCTAGTGATGCTACTGCTTACATCTGCCTGTGCTGGTGTCTGGGGAGTGTGTGCAGGTAGCTCACCAAAAATCTTTTCTGAGACTTGGTGAGCCCTTCAGAGGAGTCTGTGGGGCTCCTTGCACCCCATAGAGACCAGCACAGGCGGATTTAAGTGCAAACCCCCACCTCTGTCCTTGGCAGCAGCATGATCCTGAGGATCGCATTGCTGCCTTCCCCCCTCCCCGCCTCTTAAGGGGTCAGAAACCATTATCAGAAACTACTTCTGGTTTTCACACTGAAAATCAGAAGTGATTTCCGAGCATTTTTTAAAACTTTTCTAAGGCTTGGAGAGGCCTGCAGAGCTTTCTGCGGGCTCCCCACACCTCCCAGAGGCCAGCATAGGTGAAGTTAAGTGCAAAAACATCCCCTCTGTCCCTTGCAGCAGTACAATCCTTGAGATTGCATTGCTGCCTTCTCCCCGTTCCCCACAAAGATTTAGTGCTTCCCAAACTTCCGAAGAAAAGTTTAGGAACCACTGTGTAAGGCATTTAAGGTGGTTTTTGGGTGAACGTGGAATGGCTTTGGAATGAGTTAGAATTTTTCCCATTTAAAATAATGTAAAACAGTAATTATCAGTATTCATCTGGAATTTTGCTATTCAAATTCATCTGGAATTTTGGTTTTCAGGAATGAATAGGTACGGATAATGAGGGAAGAGTATATATGAGAAAAACTAAAATTTATCCTCCTTGCAGGAGATTCCTGAAGATGAAAGGGCCAGCATTTATAGATCTGTGATTATCAACACCTCCAAGGAGATGATGTGCTTCAGTGACTTCCCCATCCCAGCTGAGTTCCCCAATTTCATGCACAACTTCAAGATCATGGACTATTTCCGGATGTATGCCAAGCATTTTGACCTTCTGAAGCACATTCGCTTCAGGGTAAGATGACTGGCACTGTGAGTAGAAATGACCATGTGCGTAGAGGCATGCTTCTTGACTAGAAAGAGTTGATTTGGGGCAGAATATTCTGACAGCATAACATCATCATAACCTTTTCCTTTTAAAGTCAAAGGACTTAGTCTAGTGTCCCATCTCCAGTAGAGGTTGGATACTTGTGGGCCAGATGGCCCACCTCCATTGGGGTTAGTTTAGCCTTTGGGGCCCACTAGTTGTTCTCCTCTATTATTATACTACTTGGTCAAAGAAAGAATAATCTGAAGCCTGTGATCATGGTCTGTATCTATGTTTACTTCCAAGTAAATTCTCACTCCCATTCCAAGTAGGTTTAGGATTGCAGCCCTTTGGTGTCTAAAAATACTATATATATTTGTACCATTTCCTGAGGTGGATACTAAGTTCACAGAAATACATTCATCTGAATGTTGCTTTCAGTGTCTCATTCTCTTGCTGAATCTTTGCTTTCAGACTAAAGTATGCAGTGTAACAAGGCGTCCAGATTTTTCTAATACTGGCCAATGGGATGTTGTCACGGAAACTGATGGAAAGCAAGAATCATCCATCTTTGATGCAGTCCTGGTTTGCACTGGCCACCACACTCATCCACATCTACCACTGAGCTCCTTCCCGGGTATGGTCTGTAGCGATCAATGAAGTGATTCTTCTCCCTCTACCCAAAGGCATTGTTAGGGAGATGCAGGATGCACAGGATGTCACCCTCAGGGAGGGTGACACCAAGACACCCGTGACTCCCTCAGCGCTGCCTGTGACCAAAGCACGGAGTCGTTGCTGGCTGCTGCTTGTGCCCCCTCTTGTGAGATCTCATGAGATCACAAAGCAATGACAAGGGCCTCTGGAGTGGGCCGAAGTGCTCTGAGAGCTTTTCCTGACCCAGGAGGCACAAACAGCAGCTAGCAATGGCTCTGCACTTTGGTTGCATCCAGTGCTGGGGAGGAGTGGAAAGGAGCTCCTGACCTTTGGCCCAATAGTGCAGCAGCACCCTGTCCTGCGTTGGCTGCTGGAGATCAATGCACTCTGTCCACCACACGCACACTGCACTTTGCCAGGCTGCCAGGTAAACTGGAGGCCGTGGCGGCCTCCCATGGTTTGTGCTGGGTGGCATTCTCACCAGCAGGCTTGCCTTCCACTCACCCACAGCATCTGACCTTGTGCCTGGCCTCTGTGGCAGCCTCCCACAGCTGCAACTCAGCCAACCCAAGCTAGGCAGTAGTGCTTCAAATGGGTGGCAACACCACATCTCTCTGCTACAGTGGCAGCTGTCCTTGCTGCTCTTTTAGCCTGTCTCTTCAGAGCCGAGCATGAGGCTCATTAAAAATGCAACAAATGTGATAGGAAGAGCAGGTGCCACCTTAAGCAAACGTTGGTGGGAAGGAGGCTTCCTTTTATTTCTGCTTGAGTTGGAGGTCCAGCAAGGTGCAGTATACATGTGCCTTTGAAACATTTTATTTGGTCCAAATTGTCCCTGCAGATGTATGTGGGCCATGTGCAAGTGTGTTGGGGATTGGAGTGGAATATTCTGGGGGGCAGGATGAGAGGTGTGGTGGGTGGAGTGGCACTGATCTCTGGTGGCAGCCCATCCTGCACTTGCCATGACCACTGGCCAAGTTAGTTCAGAAGGATTCTGCCAAGTTCAAAAATTCAAAAGGAAGCATGAAAGAAGCTGCACATACTTCCCATTATGTGAAGAAATCCTCATTATTATTATTATTATTATTAGTAGTAGTAGTAGTAGTAGTAGTAGTAGTATGAAAAATCCATCATCCAAAAAGGGTCCTGTTTTTCTCAAGACCAACCCAAAACTAAGAAAACATCTAACAGCGAGTGCTTGAGTCCTACAGAGTTCTATGTCAAGTAGATTGAAAGCAAAAAATGGGGGGGGGGGAAGAAACATGCTAGAGTTGTGCCAATAGTTTACACTAAAATCTAAAGATGGAGTTTAGGAGGTCTATGTCGACTTGGATCAACTTCTCAAAGGTCATGAGAATGTTAATACACACAGAGAACTGCTTGGATAAGGGAAGAAGAAATGACTGTACAGGTGGGGCCTCCATATCTTCATAGCCGCCTTGAATGCTCTTTTCTGGAGTGGAAAGGTGGGATATAAATTCTACTACTACTACTACTACTACTACTACTACTACTACTACTACTATACTACTACTACTAATACTAGAACTACCTGTGGATTCTGCATCTGCGGATCTGGCTCAATGCAGGTTCCTTGGTCCCATGTGGAGCCAGACTTGGCCCCACCTGAGACCTCCAGAGGTGACCAGAGCTCCATAGGGCTTTCTGAAGCGCTTCTGCCCACTGCTTCTGCGGGCTTCAGAATGGCTGTTCTGGCCAAAAGAATGCACCATCTGCTTTCCCCTCCAGAGGGCTTTCTGAAGCCCGCAGAGGCAGCGCGCATCTGTCCACTGTCTCTGTGGGTTTTGGAATGGCCACTTGGACCAAAAGAACAACTGTGCTCCAGTCCCTTTGGAAGGCTTAACGGTGCCGATCATGAATTTGATTATCCACAAATTTCAGCATCTGTGAGGGGTCTGAGAATGGATTCCCCATGGATACCGAGGCCCCACCAGTATTTTTATAATTTTGGAAACATAAAGTCTGGAAGTTTTCTCAGGCCTTACCCCACCCCACCCCAGCGCTGTGGGTTACTATCTAACCTGACAAAGTGTTTTGTAGAACTTGGAAGCTTATAGTTTTGCCTTTGGGTTGGTCCTTACAATAGCAGTGCATTGAGAACAATTGAATAGTGAATTTTTTCTTGTAATGGATGACATGGCCACATACATTTCCTTAAATGAAGTATGCCAGTGGCATTAATGCTGGAAATGATCTACAATTCTCATCACATTTTTAAGGCTGCAATTCTCTTTGCACTTACCTGGAAGTAAATGTCATTGAACTCAATGGAACTTACTTCTGAATTAACATGCATAGGAGTGCCTTGTATGTGTAGCATTTGCTTACCTTATTTACTTATGTCTAGCATTTTCAGTCAGTTCTCTTTATGTGTGAATTTGCTATTTGTGAATTCGCTTATCTGTGAGAGGCTGAATTGCCACCATTTCGCATTATCTGTGACTCTGTTCTCATTATCCGCTAATATTGTGCTTGTGCCACATCAAACATGTATTAGCATTGGCCCGTGGAGAATTGTTGAATCCATTTGTATTCACTTCCAAACTTGCCCCACCACCTTGGGCACCATTTTTGGGACTCCAGTTGAACCTTCACAACCCTGGCGTTGATAAGAGGTTGATGTTGAGAGGTCTTCTGGAAGGCTACCTGAGTGCTGTCCTGAGGCTGGGGCAAGCCAAAGGAAGGAGCCAAGAGAGGTGGAGGAGGAGAACAGGTGAAGCAACCCTCTCCCCACTCTAAGACTTCATTGTTGGGCTAGCAACCTTCCATGAGTTGAGGGATAGCCAACACAGAGAAATTGCCATCACCATTACCACAACCTTCAAAGCATCAAGGGATATCCAGCATGAAGGAGGAAGAATCAGATGCTGGAGATGCAGATGAGCCCTCACTATAACCCCCCCCATAAACGTCAAGTTAAGATTAAGGTTCATAAAGTACATAGACTGTATGGTGAAAGGAGTCCCCTGGAACCTAACTCCATTTTCCTCATAGGTTCAATGATTTGGTATCCACCAGGTTTTCCAGAACCGAACCCTAGCGGATAACAGGAACTGACTGTACTTATTTATCTTATAAATAATATTATTTGTTACCTATATTATCTATGTGTGATATAGATAAGTATACATTACCTCTGAGCATTTTCAGTGGTATGTAAATTTACCTATCACACCTAATCAGAAGAATTTCCAGGTGCCTACAACTGATGAACTATTTCCCTCTCCCTAATTTCGATTATGTATACCAGTAAGAGCGAGCACCTACCAGGGCATTTAAGCAAAAGGATAGAAACTGTACATTTAAAATAGCTTTTTAATGATTTTATTTTAAATCATTACAATAATTCACAGCTGTCTTGAAGGCTAAGTATAAGCCTTGTACTTACGTAGAGTATAAGGTACTCCAAACCTTGCACAGTTTGATCTTAAAAAATGTTGGTCTTTTTTTATCTCTTAAACCCTTGGCATCAATATTCTCTGACTTAATCGAACTGAGTGGAGCAAAAAGGAAAAGAGTGGGCAGCCCACACAGACATTTTCTTGCCCCTCCCTGCTCCCACCGGAGTGTGAGTCACCAATCCACCCTCCTGTGCCAGGCTCCTACAGTAATTTTGGTGTCACCCCCCCCCCATCTATAAAATTATAGTCCTGTGAGGTTCGTCATGACGGAATGGTGCTTGCACACAATGGGGCAGGGCCATGGCCACGAGGGTGACACCGTACCATACCACACCAAGTGACAACAGTGACACCTCTGCCTCTACCCCAACCTCCAGACCACATAGAGCAGAGTTTGATAATGAATCTCACAGTCTGAACTTAAGTGGCTGTCAAGCGCATTTGTTTGCTTTGTTTGCGGACAAAAAGATTGCAGGTAGGAATTGCAAAAGAAACTAGGTGGGGAGGGCATTCTTTATACTGACTAGCTGTCTACAATGCTGTGTTGCACTGTTGAACTTACAAGCAGAATAAGCCACTGTAGCGTTAGGCCTGGTGTACAATACACATTCACACAATTAGAGATTGAACAATATGTCTGTTTGCTTACAGGGATAGAAAAATTCAAAGGCCGCTACTTTCACAGCCGTGATTACAAGAATCCTGATGAGTTTAAAGGAAAAAGAGTCATTGTGATTGGCATTGGGAACTCAGGTGGAGACCTGGCCGTGGAGATCAGCCACACAGCACAGCAGGTTTGGTTATACAGTAACAACTTGTTTGGTGTGACAGTCTCGGAGTATTTCAAAGGTATCGAAGAATATTATTCAGTGATTTAAGTATAGAAATATTCTGACAGCTGGGAAAATGTGCAGATTTCAAGCCCAAAGGGAGGCTAATGCAAGAGAACAGATTCCAGATTAACAAAAGTATAGAGAACAGAACCCTTCCCACAATTTCTACAGGAATTTCTGCAACTGTTTTTGTTTGTCAATATTTGTGATGCTTTTATATGGTGATGGCTTGTATCAAAAATTACATATATGTTACTTTAAAATAATAGCAATGGACAGGTATCCTGATGTATAAGACAAGAGGCAAGACTGAGACTGGTTCAGTGTCTGTTGTGATGTACATCTGAAATGCAAGTTGCAAAGCCAGGCTCACTCCATAGGTGAAGAATCTGTGACTGCTCTGTCCTCATTCCAAGTTTGTAGATAACTGATATTCAGGATAGTGGAATCAAAGCTGTCTGAAAAATTCTAGAAGGCTCTCTCCATCCTGAATGGGATTGGAATCAAAAGAATAGATGGGTGAGTGGGAAAGATGGGAAGCCCGATACTATCCAATGCCAGCACCAGTGGTGCCTGCCCAGCAAAACTGAGCCCAAGTGTCCCTAAAAACCAGGGAGCCACAGAGGTACGGGTGCCAGCAATGCTACTGCACCCAACACACATACAGCGCCATCCCATCCATGCCCACACTCATGAAGGCCCCACAGGGAACAGTGGAGCCCCCGTTGAATGGAGTGTTGCAAGGGGCAGCCAATGGTGGCAGTGCCAGGCAGCCCACCCCAGTTGCCAGCACCATCAGTCCCAGCCCAGCAGCCCCACCCAAGGGGACATGTTCAGGAAGGTTCTGATAATGCCATATGTGGCAAGGCCACCAACACATGGTGCCACTCCAGACACCCCTGGCCATTAGCTCCAGTGCATGCCAGCCCAGGACCAAGCTCCTCAATAGTCCATGGGGCTCACATCCTGGTCGGCATCCATCGGAGTGTGTCCTCATGGAGTGGGATGGGCTGTGCATCCAAGTAGACATGCACTAGAGCATGTGTTCAGCACTGCAGCAGACCCCAGATTGCACAAACCGCCTCTGCCCACACCCCCAGGCAACTGCTGATGCTGGCCACAGCCTCCCACAGCTCTGCAGCACGCATTGTCACCCCTATGCCATGGTAAGCTGCACATGGGATTCATGGGATGTGAGGAAGGGAGATGAGGAGGGGGAAGACGCAAGGAACGCATGGCACAATGTTAAAACACCAGCACCCTGTCTGTGGGCATTCCCTCACAGTCGGGGGTTGTAAACTCCATGAGCAGGCTACCGCCGTGGAGCAGCATGCCCCTGGGCTGAAGTTGGCTTTGCAGCAGGCTCTCCACAGCCTGCATGTGGCCAGCCTCGACCCATGCCTGCTTAGTGCATCCCCATGACCCACAATATCTCTGGAGAGCTGTAGAGTAGGAAATGGGCCTCAGGTACATGGCCAGGTTGGGTGGATGCTGGGCTGCCCCTGCGCTCATCTGTTGCTGCCCTCACCAGTCCCCTAGCCCATCAGCTTGCTCATCAGCTGGCAGGAGGGGCGAATCATTGGCTGGCAGGACAGCCAGCCCTACAGGTAGACCTGGCAGCTGGCACTGCTGGAGTGGGGTGGGTCTGTGGCTGGGTGGCCAGATGGGCTGATAACCCTAGTGCCTCTTTTTGATGTTCTTTTCTTTTCCAGAGACATTTTGCAGTAAACATATTTTACTGAGACTTTGAAAATAAAAATTTACAGAAGTTTAAACTGCTTCCAACATAGGCTAACAATGGTTTCTGCGGGCAGGGGGCGCTCAGTGGTGTACAGGGGATGGGATTGGTCAGGGCTCTGAGTGACAATCCTCAGGGACAAACAAGGACAACCCCCAGTTTGGCCGTGATGGCCAGCAGGCTGGCCTGGGTGGCGACAATTAGACCCAGCAGTTGATTCTGCATTGCCTGGGCAACCGCCTGGGCAAGCATGGTTCTGCCACACCAGGGGTAAAATGACCTGGCAGTGGGCCTGAAGGGTCCTGAGCATAGCATGGGCATTCCCTTCCAGGAGGAGCAGATAGTCCTTGACGACCGTGTTCTGGTCCAGGACTGCCTGCCTGTCTCTGCAGGACCCGTAACCACGAGAGGAGATGGGGAGCCAGTGCTGAACCTGTGGAACAGAGAAGGGACATGGGTTAGTGCAGTGTCCTCATCCCGATGCCTGGTACCCTAGCAACCAGCTGCTAGCTGGGACCTTAGCCAGCCAGGCTACTGATGGGCCTGGCCATGCTCTAGGAAGCTGCCTGGGCAAGGACCCCAGTCCAAGCACAGGTGGAGGCAGTGGGCACTTAAAGTGGCACTGGGTGCGTCTTCTCTATCTCAGCTCCTGCAGCTGCTGGCAGTGCTGGTTCAGCATTGACTCCCACCGCAGCTCCACTGCTGCTGCTAGAGATTGTGTGGGCATTTCTGCAGCCCCTCTCTCGGACCATCGCTCCTCTTCCTCCTCTTCAGTCTCCTTGGGAGATGGGGGACCCAACCCCTGGCTGGGACAGTTCCTCCTCCTCTAAGTATATTATATTACAAGGCTGGAAATAGGTATAGGAGTTGAAGCACCAGATTTACATGATTTCCATACTTGCCCATTATGGACAATTTGTACCCACCTTCCTATATTGACCTCACCTGGGTCAATACCCAGTCCAGTGCTGCTTTGCAGACATTGCATCTATCTGACCGGCGATGAATATTGCAGGTCCTGGGAAAAGAAAGTGGTAGGTAGGACAAGGAATATCATTTGAGAAACACAAATTCCCCCTGGGTTTATTCAAATAATGATGCTTCTTTCCATACTTTGCCCAGGTCTTCCTCAGCACTCGTCGAGGGGCATGGATATTAAATCGTGTCAGTGATAATGGCTATCCCGGAGATATCGCACTCATCACCCGATTTAAACAGTTTCAGAAGCAGTTCTTCACCTTATCCTTGACAAATGTTTGGATGGAGAATAAACTGAATTTCAGATTTAACCATTCACATTATGGTTTGAAGCCTAAACACAGGTACGATGCAGCATTGCACTACTGATGCGAAGGTTTGGTGGGCCTCAGTAAGTCCTCTGGAGGTGCCACAAAGGCACGTCCAGTTTTCATAAAAACATGTGCGGTCTCTGTGGGCCTCAGAACACCCCCAGACACAACCGGAGAATATCTCTAGTCGTGTCTGGAGGTCGACCAACCTGCAGGTTTCAATTTCGGGTGGGGGGGATGAGATCTGGGAATGGATCCCTGTGGATACTGAGGTCCAACTGTACTGCTTTGTACCTGGCATTCAGTCAACTGTTAATAATAACAACAAAAGAAAATAGCATAACATTTATGAAACAATCAGTATTTACTTTGAACCTCCAGAGTTCCTCAGTATCTTCACTGGTCTCAGAATACATGGGCTTGAGACCCTCCTCCAAACAGCGTTTGATGTTGCAAAGTCCACTGGAGTCAGCACCTTTAATTGTCACTCTCTTCTGTGCCATGGTCTGATTCCCAAGATCAGTCATGTCAGAGCTAGCCTAGAGTATAAAGGGAGTTTATTCTTCAAGACTTCTGAAGAATCAGTCAGTCAATC